>NC_092155.1:35800292-37062792 GCF_045791955.1 Oncorhynchus clarkii lewisi | reverse complement strand
TTATTTGTTTATTGAACCTTTATTTAACTAGGCAAGTCAGTTAAGAACAAATTATTCTTTACAATGACTGCCTACACCGGCCAAAACCAGACGACGCTGGGCCAATTGCACGCCACCCTATGGGACTCCCAATCACGGCCGCTTGTGATTCAGCCTGGAATCGAACCAGGGTGTCTGTAGTGACGCCACTAGCACTGAGATGCAGTGCCATATACCACTGCGCCACTCGAGACGCTGGATTTAAAAAAAATAAACCCTAAATCTAAAAAAATACCCCATAATGACAAACCGAAAGCAGGTTTAGAAATGTTGGCAAATTTAATTAAAACATATATTTTTTTTTACATAAGTATTCAGACCCTTTGCTATGAGACACAAAATTGAGTTCAGGTGCATCCTGTTTCCATTGACAATCCTTGGGATGTTTTTACAACTTGATTCGAGTCCACCTGTGGTAAATTCAATTGGTTGGACATGATTTGGAAAGGCGCACACCGGTCTATATAAAAGGTCCCACAGTTCACAGTGTATGTCAGAGCAAAAACCAAGCACTGAGGTTCAAAGGAATTGTCTGTAGAGCTCCGAGACAGGATTGCGTCGCACCACAGATCTGGGGAAGGGTACCGAAAAAAATGTCTGCAGCATTGAAGCTCCCCAAGACCACATTGGCCTCCATCATTCTTAAATGGAAGAAATGTGGAACGACCAACACTATTCCTAGAGCTGCCCACCTGGCCAAACTGAGCAATCGGGGGAGAAGGGCTTTGGTCAGAGAGGTGACCAAGAACCTGATGATCACTCTGACAGAGCTTCAGAGTTTCTCTGTGGAGATGGGAGAACCTTCCAGGAGGACAACCCTTTCTGCAGCACTCCACCAATCAGGCCTTTATGGTAGAGTGGCCAGACGGAAGCCACTCCTCAGTAAAAGGCACATGACAGTCCATTTGAGGTTTGCCAAAAGGCATCTAAAGGATTGTCAGACCATGAGAAACAAGATTCTCTGATCTGATGAAACCAAGAATGAACTCTTTTGCCTGAATCCCAAGCATCACATCTGGAGGAAACCTGGCACCATTCCTACAGTTAAACATGGTGGTGGCAGCATCATGCTGTAGGGATGTTTTTCAGCGGCAGGGACTGGGAGACTAGTCAGGATCGAGGCAAAGATGAACAGAGCAAAGTAGAGAGAGATCCTTGATGAAAACCTATTTCAGAGTGCTCAGGACCTTAGACTGGGGCGAAGGTTCACCTTCCAACAAGACAACAACACTAAGCACACAGCTAAAACAACACAGGAGTGGCTTCTGGACAAGTCAATGTCCTTACGTGGCCCAGCCAGAGTACTGACTTGAACCTGATCCAACATCTCTGGAGAGACCTGAAAATAGCTGTGCAGCGACACCACCCCTCTCTCTTCCCCCTCCAACCTGACAGAGCTTGAGAGGATCTGCAGAGAATATGTGAGAAACTCTCCAAATACAGGTGTGCCAAGCTTGTAGCATCATAGCCAAGAAGAGTAAAGGCTGTAATCGCTGCCAAAGGTGCTTCAACAAAGTACTGAGTAAAGGGTCTGAATGCTTATGTAAATGTGATATTTCATTTTTGACATTTGCAAACATTTCTAAAAATGTATTAGTGCTTTGTCATTATGGGGTATTGTGTGTAGATTGATGAGGGAAAAAATGCAATTTACCATTTTAGAATAAGGCTGTAACATAAATGTGGAAAAAGTCAAGGGGTCTGAAAACTATAGAATGCACTTCAAGAGTGATTTTAATGGGGGTGGGGGGGGGGGGTAAACATGAATAGCTATTTATATTTCATTGTTATTTGTCTATATTGCATTTGTTTTAGGCATGACAGCAATGAAAAGTACTGATGTTTACGTATAGTTGCAGGTGTCTTAAGCTTCGGTCACAGGAAAACACAATATTTCTCACTTGGGTCCCAGGCTGAAAAAGTTTAACAACCCCTGGTCTAGATGGTTCTACATTTCTTCCATTTAAAAATGGAGGCCACTGTGTTCTTGTGGACATTCAATGCTGCAGAATTGTTTTGGTACCCTTTCTCAGAGCTGTGCCTCAACACAATCCTGTCTCGGAGCTCTAAGGACAATTCCTTCGACCTAATGGCTTGGTTTTTGCTCTGACATGCACTGTCAACTGTGGGACCTTATATAGACAGGTGTGCCTTTCCAAGTCATGGCTAAGCAATGGAATTTGCCACAGGTGGACTCCAATCAAGTTGTAGAAACATCTCAAGAATTATCAATGTTAACAGGATGCACCTGAGCTCAATTTCAAGTCTCATCAAAGGGTCTGAATACTTATGTAAATAAGGTATGTTTATTTTTAATACATTTGCTGAACTGTCTAAACTGGTTTTCACTGCCATTCTGGGGGTATTGTGTGTAGATTGAGGAAAATATGTAATTTAATCCATTTTGAAATAAGGCTGTAATGTAACAAAATGTGGAAAAAGTCAAGGGGTCTGAATCATCTCTGAATGCACTGTAAATACCAGTGAATTCTCGCCTCTGAGAATGGTATTGACGTATACACTGAATGGGTGACTGGGTTCATCAGGAAGTGAATAGAGGATGTTGTTCCAATTAACAACTGGAACGTATTAAAACCAAAACCCGTACAGTTTTGGTGCGTGTGCAGTTAATACATTCAAGTAATACGGTTACTATTTATCCCCATGTATGTGTAGATGGTACATTTTAAGTCTTCAATATCACGAACTGTTTCTGCATATTGGCTACTGATTTGGACACGTAACTGTGCCATTTATCTAAATGTTGTCTCAACTGGAAGCAGCAAAACCATTTAACTTCAGTTTTAGGAATCCAACTGTCAACATTAATTTCCAATGGTATTGTACTTAATCAGGTAGAAACCGCAGACCGAGTCCAAAAACCTGCTGTGATATACAGAAATAAACCTAAAACGGGTTTGCCCTGCCAGCCTATAACTGGCAAATGGAACAAGGGACTCTCCTCACCTGTCGGATCCTTTGATCACTGTGTTGGACTTGACACGGAACGATTTCGAAAACATCGTAAATGGTACCGTCGTTAATTCAAGCTCTTACTCCTGAGATGTGTTAAAATATTTACTCAGTTTAAATCCGCATTTCGCAAGCTCATTCGTTAAAAAAAAATACAGTACTAGAAATGGAAAACAGCGTGTCCATTTTGGTGCATCATAAAATACGTCCGAAAAGACTCTGCCATCGCTGCTAGTTTGTTCCTAGGATATATCCTAAAATCGCAACCTTCTTCGATGGGGTTTATCGGCGGTTGGCATCCAATGCATTACCGCCACCAGCTGGACGGAGTTTTTAATAAGAAACAAAAAAAAAACGGTATCATACAAAATTAAACACTAAAATTAACAAAACCCATTCCACTTCAATCAGTCCACTTAACAAATAAGTCACGGGGGGGTGTGGTATATGGCCAATATACAACGGTTAACGGTTTTTCTTATGTACGACGCAACGCAGAGTGCCTGGATACAGGCATTGGCCATATACTACATACATGCTTTATCATACCTATGGTATACGGCTGTCAGCCAATCAGCATCCAGGGCTTGAACAACCCAATTAATTATCCAAAATAAATCCCTACACAGCCTCGGGGTCCTGTGAAGGGGTAACATCCACCGACAGGATTTCTTGCACAGCCTCGGCTGTGAAATTTGTTGGTACCCTTCCCAGATCTGTGCCTCGGCACAATCCTGTCTCGGAGCTCTATGGACAAATCCTTCGACCTCATGGCTTGGTTTTTTCTCTGACATGCACTGCCAACTGTAGAACCTTATATAGACAGGTGTGTGCCTTTTCAAATCATATCCAATCTATTGAATTTACCACAGGTGGACTCCAATCAAGTTGTAGAAACATCTCAAGAATGATGAATGGAAACAGGATGCACCTGAGCTCTATTTCGAGTCTCATGGCAAAGAGTCTGAATACTTATGTAAATAAGGTGTTTGTTTTTTATAAATTTGCTAAAGAAATTAGAAACCTGTTTTCGCTTTGTCATTGTGGGGTATTGTGTGTAGATTGATGAGGAAATCCTTTAAATTAATCAATTTTAGAATAAGGCTGTAACGTAACAAAATGTGGTTAAAGGGAAGGGGTCTGAATACTTTCCGAATGCACTGTATATAAAAAAAAATACAAAAAATGTAATTCTTGATGGTAGGTAGCCTCTGTGCAGGAATACAAGCACAGCCAGCACAGCCCCATATTTATGGATTAAGGAATTAAAATAATTGTCTTAATGTGATAGATAAATCAAATAATCAAAAAACCCATTGTGTTTCTCATATAGTTTTAAACTAAAATTAAACGTTTTATGTAAATACATCTGTAGAAGGTGTTCTGGGCAAACAGAGTAAAATCCCTGTATTGTCGATTGAAATTGGTCACAACCAATACCAGTTTATGGTTCCTGACAAAATGAGAAAAGTATTTATGTTGATTAAAACTAAGAAAATTATATATTATATTCACAATTCCTGACATTTAATCCTAGGAAACATTTCCCTGTCTTAGGTCAGTTAGGATCACCACTTTATTTTAAGAATATAAAATGTCAGAATAATAGTAGAGAGAATGATTCTTTCATCACATTCCCAGTGGGTCAGAAGTTTACATACACTCAATTAGTATTTGGTAGCATTGCCTTTAAATTGTTGACCCATTTGCGACCAAGCTTTAACTTCCTGACTGATGTCTTGAGATTTTGCTTCAATATATCCACATAATTTTCCTCCCACATGATGTCATCTATTTTGTGAAGTGCACCTGTCCCTCCTGCAGCAAAGCACCCCCATGATGCTGCCACTCCCGTGCTTCATAGTTGGGATGGTGTTCTTCGGCTTACAAGTCTCCTCCTTTTTCCTCCAAATATAACAATGGTCATTATGGCCAAACAGTTCTGTTTTGTTTCATCAGACCAAAGGACATTTCTCCAAAAAGTACGATATTTGTCCCCATGTGCAGTTGCAAACCGTGGTCTGATTTTTTTATGCCGATTTAGGAGCAGTGGCTTCTTCCTTCCTGAGCGGCCTTTCAGGTTATTTCAATATAGGACTCGTTTTGCTGTGGATATAGATACTTTTTACCTGTTTCCTCCAGCATCTTTACAAGGTCCTTTGCTGTTGTTCTGGGATTGATTTGCACTTTTCGCACCAAAGTACGTTCATCTCTAGGAGACAGAACGTGTCTCCTTTCTGAGCGGTATGATAGCTGCGTGGTCCCATGGTGTTTACACTTGCGTATTATTGTTTAGCCTATCAGAAGCTTCTAAAGCCATGACTGTTACGTTCCCCAGTTTCTGTGTTGTGGTTTGTGTATTTGCATGTACAGCTGTATGTGTGTTCCGTTCAGAAGAGAGATCATTGCTGGGAGGTCATTGCTGGGAGGTCATTGCTGAGAGATCATTGCTGAGAGAAAGCTCATTGCTGAGAGAAAGCTCATTGCTGAGAGAAAGCTCATTGCTGAGAGAGGAGGCTGATGGCTATGGGTTATATACTGTGTTGGTTATTCTCAGTGGGACGTCATTGCTGAAAGATGATTGTTGAGAGAGGAGGTTGATGGCTGAGGGTTATATCATGTTGGTTGTTGCGAACAGAGTTAGTATGTACTATGTTAGTTGTTGTTGGGAGCAGCTTTGGTATGTTCTGTGTTTGTTGCTTTGTCAGAGCTTCTTTAATGTCCTGAGTTAGTTGTCTCAGGTTTTGTTGTGAAGTTTATTATTGTGTTTCATTTGTTCCCAGGGGGGAAGGGGAAGGCACCTAGGGAGTGCTTAGGCAAGAGGCCCGCGGGCATACATATACCCGTAGTGTATTCACTGTCTAGGCACACTAGGTAAGACCTGGGCGGACCACCCTCTGTATTTTGGTTAGGGCACCAGGTGGTGCTGAATTAGGTAAGTAGTTGGTAGGCAGGTAAGGTAGGAGAGGGGGCTTTGAGATTTACTTTCTTTGCTTTGGTTCCGTCCAGCCCCTTTTCCCCATATTACCGTGTGACGGAATAAATTCCTTGCACCACTCTCTCTGCCTTTGTCATCCTTACTCATACCTACAGTCCCATACCTCTTTCACTTCATGGGGAGTTGAGTTGTAGCAGGGTGTTGCGTTCCCTCTTCACAGAGGCGTGCGTAACAATGACATCCTTTTCTGGAATTTTCAAAGCTGTTTAAAGGCACAGTCAACTTAGTGTATGTAATCTTCTGACTCACTGGAATTGTGATACAGTGAAATATTCTGTCTGTAAACAATTGTTGGAAAAATTACTTGTGTCATGCACAAAGTAGATGTCCTCACCGACTTGCCAAAACTATAGTTTGTTAACAAGATACTTGTGGAGTGGTTGATAAATTAGTTTTAATGTCTCCAACCTAAGTGTATGTAAACTTCCGACTTCAAGTGTGTGTGTGTATGTGTGTGTGTGTACATACACATATATGTATGTATGCTTAAAGTGCCCGTAGTTTGGTGATGTGTACACCAAGGAACTTGAAGCTCTCAATATCACCCTTGTATGAAAATTGGCACCAACCGTAAGTATCCAAGTGTGTTTGAGGGAAAACTTTGACATGGTTAGGGAATTGTATTGTGATATTTAAATCAGGAAACCTGTCTCCATTGGGGTGTTAGCTGACCAAAGTGGATGATAAGGACTTTATTGGCTTGCATTAGGGCAATTCCACAATAATGGAATTACACGGAGACTCCGTTTTTTTTCACTTTAAAATGTATTGATTTCAAAATGTTACATTTTAACAAAAACACATTTACTGGAAGAACTGTGCAGATGCAAAGTTTGGTCATAGAATTACAGAAAAATCTCCCTCAATTTGTTATGCGACAAATTTCGGCTCCGAATTTAGTTTAAAATATATCTGCAGAAAGACTGGGTGTCAGCTATGACATGACACCTTGCATTTGAAAAAATCTCTTGGTTATTCAACTACAGTAAGTGAAGTGGATTTACACCTGGTAACATAATTATGGTAATGGGTTTACATCATGGGTCCCTGATCTGAATTAAACAGAAATGCATCATTAGGGATATGAATGTCTTTCTCTTCATGGTAATGCATCCTGAATAGGTACGCCAAGCAGTGATGTAGTGGTAAAAATAATATGTGGGTAAACTGTGCTCTAGTGTACTGTACTATACTTTACATTACTGTACAGTAGTGAACTGTGCTGTCTGTACTGAACTATACTGTACTATTATTTACGTTACTGTACAGTAGTGAACTGTGCTGTCCGGACCAGACCAAATCTGAACCAATCATGGACGTCTATGTTTGGGCCAAAATAAAGGCCCAAAACTCTACCTTGAAAGGACACTATTGACCTGTAAAAAGACTAACCAATATCTCAAACTGACCCTAACCATAACCTAATTTTTAACCAATTCTAAAATGAAATAGCGTTTTGCAGTTAGGAGTGTCTGTATAACCTTTTCCATGTTGAAATCAAGGTCGGTCCAGACCGGACCCAAAACCGACGTTGAAATCAAGGGCAGGGCGACTTCCCAAATGTCAACTACTTTTCGACGTCCGGTGTCGGAGCTCAGTGAGTGGGGATGCTGGTTACAGTAAATGGAGAGGGTGATACTCCCACCCCGAGTGTGTCAGACCAGACCTCTTCACTAAACAACCCCACAGACGAGCAAGCCCAAACACCAATCTGCAAAAATATCCTCTGTGTACAATGTAAAACACCAAATAATGCACGCAGAGAAGAATTAGACCGATACCTGCTAATTATCAAAATCCAGAAAAGAGAGGTTAAATTCTACAACCACCTAAAAGGAAACGATTCCCAAACCTTTCATAACAAAGCCATCACCTACAGAAACATGAACCTGGAGAAGAGTCCCCTAAGCAAGCTGGTCCTGGGGCTCTGTTCAAAAATACAAACAGACGCCCACAGAGCCCCAGGAAAGCAACATTAGAATGCTACTTGGCCCTAAACAGAGAGTAAACAGTGGCAGAATACCTGACCACTGTGACTGACCCAAACTGAAGGAAAGCTTTGACTATGTACAGACTCAGTGAGCATAGCCTTGCTATTGAGAAAAGCCACCGTAGGCAGTCCTGGCTCTCAAGAAAAGACAGGCTATGTGCACACTGCCCACAAAATGAGGTGGAAACTGAGCCGCACTTCCTAACCTCCTGCCAAACATACGACAATAATAGAGACACATATTTCCCACAGATTACACAGATCCACAAAGAAAAAAAACAAGTTTGATAAACTCCGATATCTACTGTGACCTGTTGCCACAAGAAAAGGGAAACCAGTGAAGAACAAACACCATTGTAAATACTAAATATGTTTATTTATTTTCCCTTTTGTACTTTCACTGTTTGCACATCATTACAACACTGTATATATACATAAATATGACATTTGAAATGTCTTTTTTCTTTTGGAACTTCTGTGAGTGTAATGTTTACTGCAAATTTGTATTGTTTATTATCTACTCACTTGCTTTGGCAATGTTAACATATGTTTCCCGTGGCAATAAAGCCCTTGAATTTAATCGAGAGAGAGAGAAGAGGGCATTGTAACGTAGCTCATACAGTGAGGATTGCTACAATAGAATAAGAAAAGTTCAAGTTTTCATTTTTTGGCTCAAGAGGTGAAGTGTTGAAGCAATAAAAAAAAGCCCTCTGAGGGACATACTGGACATTGATTGCACTGTACAATCAAGTCAGGTCAAAATGTAATGTCAAACTTTATTCTTCCACTGGGAAATGTACTGTGCAGACAGGAACAGGATTAAACCTATATTATTATTTTAAAACAATAAAGATACACTCAACTGTGTGGGTCAGTGGTGATAATACCTCATTTATTGATCATGCACCATTCATCACTACCATTAGATCTGTTGTCTGGCCTTTGATCAGCAATGACCAATCTTCCCATGTTTAAAATATTGGAAGAATTATTACTTTTATCTCTACCAACATGTGCTTTTGTTATTGGGGAAATTAGCTAATTTGCCCACAATGTCCAGAGACCGCTCTCTGATGCCTGCCATTCCATGATTCGAGCCTCACAAGTGTGAGCTCATAGGAAGCGAGATTCGGGGGGAAATCAACAGACAACCTGGGAAGTCATGACGTCTGGCCCATTCGATACTGAAGTCAGGGGATTTTTTTAGCAGGGGGAGCTACACTGTAAAGACAGAGAAGCGACGAAGACATGATAACATATTGTCAATGACAGGAAAGCGTCTGCAAAGATTTTTTTATAACTAAAACAAGAGACCACAGCCTGTCGTTTCCAACCGGAACAGATTAGTCATAGTGGGCAGAACAAACAAGGAAGTGGGCAGAGCCAAGCACGAGCTAGCGAGATCCTTTGGCCTATGCACTACTCGTGTGAAATAACTCAAGTCGCCTTTGCACTCTTAGACATCATGATTTTGTCAAACTTTGTCAAAGGGTAGTCTACAAAACTTAGGCCACTCTGTTCATAACATATTCTAGTTTTGGGAAAATAATATTGGATTGAGATCAAATGTTTAATTAATCGATGAGAAGACTTGCAGAATCTAGGCCAAACTCCATCTCCTTTCAACTTCTCCCACTGCCGGCCGCTGGGCTTCCTCTCACTACCATATGTGGTAGTGAGAGGAAACACCAAGCGGATGCTTCATATTTATACATCCAGTGAAATGTCTGTCTCATTGTTCTATCTGTGGTGTCCGCTTCACGAAGAATAACCCTTCCTCCTTTCTCTGGTGGTGACTTTATTAATGCAGGTGGCAGTGAGTGAGTCGGAACGAGTCAACGTAGCCAGCTAGCTTCGCCGCCAGATAAGTTGATATAACTTTGCAAGCTATGAATATCACTCGACGGTTCATAAACAAGTAGATTAGCTAGCTTGCTCATTTGCTATCTATCTAAAGTAATTATAAGCACTGTGAGATATTGCTAGATCGTTAGCATGCTAGTGCAACCACACATCAGCAGGTAGGTAGCTAGCATTAGCGAACTATTAAGGAAGCCACTGTTTCCATCTTAACTGAGGATTTCACGGCGGAAAAATTAGAATTGTTATCAGTGAATCGGCGCTCTCAAACCAAATCAGAAAAATGTGGTCGAATCCTCAGAACCAGAATCAACCGGCGTTTCCGAACCAGCAACAACAGCAAGTGCCAAATCTGAACTCTGCTCCCTTTCCTCCGTTTTTCGCCAAACCCCACAACCCTCTTCAAATAAAAAAGAATGCCATAACTGACGACTACAAAGTTACAAATCAAGTCCTTGGTATGGGCATCAATGGGAAAGTATTGGAAATATTCCAAAAAGGAAGTGGAGATAAATACGCTCTGAAGGTAAATACATGTGTTTTGTGTATCACTCGACTTGAAACAATGTTGTGTTATTCTTTTTATTTGAGACTACCAAGTGAAACTGTCTAAAGTGGTCAAGAAAGTGGAACCATTTTACATTTTGAGGAAGGGTGCTTCTATAGCCCTGCATACTTGTAAACACAATTGAGTGAGTATATTTACCATCCCACTGATGAATGATCAATTATGGTAGTGCACCTCCATGTGCAATGGCAGAAATATTATTTTGACAGCAAAAACGCGAATTAATTCCTTAAGACATAACCACACTTTTCAAAGCACATTCCATTTCCAGACTGGAAGTTGAATAAGTTAATAAACCTCACTTGCAACTTTGTTACCATATAACGTTTTCAATGTGATTTGTACTTGTATTTATTATGGATCCGCATTAGCTGCTGTTTTGCTTCAGTCCCCGCTGTTCCATAAGGTATTTTTAAATATTTTTAAAATCTGATTTTACTGCTTGCATCAGTTACTTGATGTGGAATCGAGTTACATATAGCCATGGCTCTATTTAGTACTGTGTGATATGGATGATTTGAAGCACAATAGGTTTCTTTTTTTTTTAATTTTTAAATTGGGGTGTAAAATCTGTTTACTCATAAGAGAGCAGACGAGAGTCCCACCAATACCCAGTTAGTCTCTTGTGGGTGCTACTTTCTCTCTGAGGCCCTGACTACACACTAGAAATCCTATGATTCATATCTAACCATCAGGGTTGTTGATAGAGCAAATCATTGCTTTTCTGATTGCATTATGGTCAGCCTCTCCTCTCATTTTAAAATGGGTGAACTTTCTGATCTTGTTTGAATATGTCTGCATTTAGGGCCTCCTCTGTATCTATTCTGACATTGTTTTTTAAATACTCAGAAAAATGAAAGCAATGATTCTAACACATTATCATATCTATAGGCCTATTTATGTAACAGTTATATTCAAGGCTAAACTTAAACCGTTTATCTCCACAGATTTTTATAACAGAGGTTTCCAGGAAACATTTTTAGAAAAGGGACTATTTTTTAAATACTGTACACAAATTGTTTTGTTTTTTAAATCAGAAATTAAGTAACTGATATGCCAAACATTTGTTTGCTTCACTCACTGCGTTGTTGTAATCGCCCACTATAACTCCTTTGTTCATAGTCAACCCTAAGATCTTCTAGATCCCTCAAATTCAACCGTGGACCTCGAAGTCAGTTCCACTGCGTTTTTTCAACCGTGGACCTTGAAGTCAGTTCCACTGCGTTTTCCCCCCCATTTTTTTGCCTTCTAATTAGGGGCTGATTTAGACCTGGGACACCAGGTGGGTGCAATAATTATCAGGTAGAACAGAAAACCAGCAGGCTTCAGACCTTGTCGGGGAAGAGTTGAATACCCCTGTTCTAGATCATTGACAGACTTGAAATAGACAATGTCCCATGCTGTTTTCTAGATCTCTCAGATAAGCCTTAACCAATAACAGCATCCCACCCCCTCCTGTCTCCTTTCACCTCACACACTCTTCCTGTCTCCTTTCACCTCACACACTCTTCCTCTGATGTCACAGATACACACTCTTCCTCCTTTCATTACTCCTCAGGGCAGTGTTTCTGCCTGCAAGCCCCAGTGTTAGTAGGCAGGCAGAGATCATTGACAATGGATCACTTCCTGATAGTTCCTCAGTCTGCTCCTCTGGGATCTATTAGTCAGCCCTAATGCATGTGTCCTCCTCCTGGACACCTGCTCTATTTGGGGGACCAGGGTTGCAGCTTTGGAATGCTGAGCACAGCTTGACTTTGAAGTGGAGATGAGTGTGAGGATGATGTGTATATGCATTTATACCACAGTAGTGCTGGGCGATATGGCCAAAATATTATATCACGGTATTTATTTTAAAAAATGGACTGTATGACGGTATAGTTTAGTTTTTGAATAATACAAGTTCTTCATTTGCTTTATGAGTAGTGAGTGATCCTAGGGTGGCAACACATACATTCTAAGTGATTTCAATGAGTCTTTCTCCATTCTGATTGGTTTATACTGTTCAATTCAAGTGGTGGAAAAAGTACCCAATTGTCATACTTGAGTAAAAGTAAAGATACGTTAATTAAAAATTACTCAAGTAAAAGTGAGTCACTCAGTAAAATACTACTTGAGTAAAAGTATAGAAATATTTAGCTTTAAATATACTTAAGTGTCAAAAGTAAAAGTAGAAACCATTTAACATTTCTTATATTAAGCAAACCAGATGGCACCATTTTCTTGTTTTTTAAAAAACATTTATGGATAGCCAGGGGCACACCAACACTCGGACATAATTTACAAACAAACCATTTGTGTTTAGTGAGTCCTCCAGATCAGAGGCAGTAGATGACCAGGGATGTTCTCTTGACAAGTGCGTGAATTGGACCATTTTCCTGTCCTGCTAAGCATTCAAAATGTAACGAGTACTTTTAGGTGTCAGAGAAAATGTATGGAGTAAAAAGTACAGTATTGTCTTTAGGAATGTAGTGAAGTAAAAGTTGTCAATAAAAGTAAAGTACAGATACGAAGAACAAAATGACTTAAGTAGTACTTGAAAGTATTTCTACTTAAGTACTTTACACCACTGCTCAATTGAGGTCATTTCCACACTGCCATGTAGGGCTGCACGATATGGGCAAATAATCTAGGACTTATTTTTAGCCAAATGTTGTAATTGCGATTTTTGACTTTTGAATTAGAGCAAAACTGTTGGAATCATGGAAATATAATTACTATTCTAATTCTACAGTTAGAATATAATAGTGGGCACATTGAATACAGTGTTTGAGATGATGACAAATGAAAATGCCAGGGAGTTATTGTGACAGGGTAGGAACTGAAGTGTTGATAAGTGTTTCCTAGGGGACCCTTTAAGAGAACATGCAATGTTGCCAAAGCTTATCTACTTCATGTAGCTTACATATTCTTTCTTTGCATATTCCTCTTTGATTTAGAAGATACTGTTGCACAAACAACTTGCTGATTTAGGGCTACACCATCACTGGTATTATCAGGCTGTATTAGCTAGCTACGTTTGCTCTTACTCAGTAGATTTATTAGCATTAGCAGCTAACAATTAGCATTTCACAAGATTTAGGGCAACTTTCTAAGAAAATACAAACTACCTGTTTGCTGATGTAAGAAACACAAACTAATAGTTTCATTATAGATTGCCAGTGGATTTATATTAAGGCATATCAAATGTGCTCCTTGAGTGACAGGGGGCGTTTCTAGGTCTGTGTGGAAAGTGGTGCGGAGAGAGATGACTCAAGTAGCAAAGTAAACTATAAAAATTGACATTACAGTATCACATTTAACAAACCGAACATTCAAATACCGGTATAGAATGTAAAGTTAAAAACCCAAACCAGTCAACCAAATTCAACCTAGCTAATTTCCGATTTATACGAAATTGTTTGACTACAGAGGTAGCAAAACTGTACTTCGAAACTATGATACTCCCCCACTTAACATACTGCTTGACTAGTTGGGCCCAAGCTTGCTGTACAACATTAAAACCTATTCAGTCTGTCTACAAACAGGCTCTCAAAGTGCTTGATAGGAAGCCCAATAGCCATCATCATTGTCACATTCTTAGAAAGCATGAGCTCTTGAGTTGGGAAAATCTTGTGCAATACACCGACGCATGTCTTGTATTCAAGATCCTTAATGGCCTGGCTCCCCCTCCACTCAATATTTTTGTTAAACAGAAAACCCAGACATATGGCAGCAGATCCACAAGGTCTGCCATGAGAGGTGACTGTATAGTTCCCCTAAGGAAAAGCACCTTTAGTAAATCTGCATTCTCTGTGAGAGCTTCCCATGTCTGGAATACACTGCCATCAGACACACATAACTGCACCACATATCACACTTTCACAAAATGCTTGAAGACATGGCTAAAGGTCAATCAGATTTGTGAACATGGTCCCTAGCTGTGTGTTGCCGCTTTCCATGTTGTCTGTTGTCTGTAGCTTGTGAGGTGTGGAAACACTTTGTTGCTTTTATGAATTTTGTCTTGCTGCTTTTTGTTTTATGTTGCTCTGTCTGTATGCTATGTCTTGCTTGTCCTATGTTGCTCTGTATGCTATGTCTTGCTTGTCCTATGTTGCTATGTCTTGCTTGTTCTATGCTGCTATTGTCTATATTGTAATTTTTTTTAATAACCTGCCCAGGGACTGCGGTTGAAAATTAGCCGGCTGGCTAAAACCGGCACTTTTACTGAAACGTTGATTAATGTGCACTGTCCCTGTAAAAATAAAAATAAACTCAAACTCAAACTCAGTCCCTGCATCAATACCGGTATAACGCCCAGCCCTATACCACAGCATTGTTGACTACTCGTTTCTGATGGGCTAGAAGGGCATTCTAGAATGGGCATTAAAACCAGATAATGGACAGTTGGAAAATAAATCAGGACACCTTGCAATCTTGAAACAATATGCACCTACACATGCAGACAGTACTTGCTACAAAGTTATAGAAAGCTGAACCAATAACCACACAAACAGAATTGAATACATTGTAAATGCAGTACCAAAAATGCAAAACTAAGCTAGCTAGCTAGCTGATTTGTTTTTGGAGAGACATTTTGTTTTGGGAGCATCTAATGATGAACATGAATTTCTCCAGTCCCTACTGCTGCAGTCATGACACAAGTGGCACTAAGCTGTCATCCTCCCACATGTTTC
Organism: Oncorhynchus clarkii lewisi; assembly: GCF_045791955.1. Lineage (NCBI taxonomy): Eukaryota > Metazoa > Chordata > Actinopteri > Salmoniformes > Salmonidae > Oncorhynchus > Oncorhynchus clarkii. The sequence continues at coordinate 37,047,691 of NC_092155.1, read as the reverse complement.
TAGTTTTGACCAGCGATTTATTTTTAATTAAAAAAAAAAAAATTTCAGCAACAGATTTAAAAACATTTGGTTGTCATATTGGCAGGTTTGTTAGTAACAAAGTATTTAGCTAGCTTCTAGCCTAATGTTTGATATGCAATGCAATCTCCTCGTAAGGAACAGTGTTGCGTGTCCTGATGATAAGGCAAACTTTTCTAGTTATGCCATGCAAAATTGGGCATCATTAGTTCATTTTTTATTGATGTATCCAAATGAATGTCAATAGAAAATGCAGCTACTTTGCTGTTATTCTGGCTGCGGTGGTCGTTACTGTTTTAGACGTAGCTAGTTGGCTAGCTATTAAGCAAAGGATAAGAATGTTGCAAGCGAGCATGGCAACGGAACATATAGAACGAACAACTGGGTCGCAACCATAAATCTAGAACTAATCAAACAAACCGGGTCGCATGTCTAGCAACCAAAACATGCGGAAGTATGATTTTGCTTATAGAATGAAAATATCAACCTACATTTCTGTCCTACTGTGCTTTAGTATTGTTTTATTTGCCAACTGTGGTATAAGCAGGATAAACGCCTCCGTTCTGTACATTACCTTGGAAATATGAACTCCGCAAAGGCACGAGGTGCTGTGTCGTCCATATTTTCCAAAGAAATATACAGGACGTCACCGTTTATCCCGTACTCATCGATCACCCTTTAGCAGCTTGTAATGCTATATTGTGTCCTTGGCTTTGGCTCTGTGTCAGGCCACTTAAGCTTATATACAGTAGATGGGCTTCATTGATCAGTGGTTTGTTGATCCAGTGTATTTTACACATTGTCTTTAGGAGGAATTATGCAACAAAATATGTAATTCTTCCTTTCCCACAGTCATATAAGGCTAGATATTTAGATCTCTTTCTCAGGTCATCTTCGAATAGTCAACTTTTTAATTTTTTTGTAACCTCACAAATCCTTCCTTTCTACTGCGTCCAAATTCTTTGAAAAGGAGAGCTTTTCTTTTTGGCTTATAGTCTACACCCCATCCTTATCCTTTCCTCCTCTGCCTGGGCCAGGCAAATACTATTTGGCCTAACAGGGATGGAGAGAATGGTGTTCACTGTACAGCATTTGCGTACTCTACCTTAAGTCAAGATCATTTACGATCTGAAGATGACAGGTTTGCCATTAATAACCCCATCCCTGCTGTCCTTTCCTCCACTGCTTGGCCCATGCTAATACTTTTAGCTGGAGGAGAACGATAGGGACATGCCTTTGTCTAAAAGTAGCCTAGCACGAGAGGCCAGAGCGGACTGGGGATTATTTGGTCTGGAGTCCTACAGCTCTACACGGATATTATCAGCATTTATTGGGCAGGTATCCAGAGACGGGTACATTTACTCTGCACAAACCAGCAGAGACCTCCCTGGAATGAAGAACCATGATCTTCGATGGCCTTTCCCACTCTGGATAGAGGTTTGTCTACTACCCTGGCCTCATCTGTATGCACTGTAGCCAAGTCCTCTATCAACAAGCTGGGCTGACTGGGCTCTTCAGGGTTGTACTGTATGATTAGTCGGCCGTGTGTGTGTCTGAAATTCTGTCGTACTGGAAATAAGACCAACATTGCCCTTCCCAAAGGTTTTTTGCCTGAGTAGAGCAGATTCTTCCCTAACTGCAAATTCTTGCCGGTATACAGAGGGAAGATTTGTTTTCCATATCTGCCAATGGCTAGCCTGTCTGTGAGGAAAATATTCCTTTCTGTTTTTTGCCTGAATGAATTAGCAGGAATTTATGATACATAATGAAATCTTCTGCCAATAGCATTCTGGAATACCAGATACTACCTTATTGAGGTGGCAGGGTAGCCTAGTGGTTAGAGCGTTGAACTAGTAACCGGAAGGTTGCAAGTTCAAACCCCCGAGCTGACAAGGTACAAATCTGTCGTTCTGCCCCTGAACAGGTTCCTAGGCCGTCATTGAAAATAATATTTTTTTCTTAACTGACTTGCCTAGTTAAATAAAGGTTAAATAAATTGTGATGCGCGTGTTGACTCCTAATCCACAGTCCCTGTGGTTTATATTAGCAGTGTGGTCTGGTTTAGGGTCATTAAATATCATGTGGATAAAGTGAGGGTGGGTTGGATAGAGAACAATACCTTAAATCCATAAATATATTGTTGTGCACCTTTTGTTACGTTACAGCCTTATTCTAAAATGTAAGGATTTTTTTTGTCATCCATCTACACACAATACCCCAAAATGTCAAAGCAAATTTGGGCAAATTTATTAAACAATTAAAAACAGAAATGGCTTATGTACTCAGACTCTTTGATATGACCCTTTGATCAATGGAAACAGGATGCTCAGGTGCATCCTGTTTCCATTGATCCTCCTTGATGTTTCTACAACTTGTTTGGAGTCCACCTGTGGTAAATTCAATCGATTGGACATTATTTGGAAAGGCACACACCTGTCTATATAAAGGTCCCGCAGTGCATACCAGAGAAACCAAGCCATGAGGTCGAAGGATTTGTCAGTAGAGCTCAGAGACAGGATTGTGTCGGTGCGTAGATCTGAGGAAGGGTACAAAAACATTTCTGCTGCATTGAAGAACCCCAAGAACACAGTGGCCTCCATCATTCTTAAATGGAAGAAGTTTGGAACCACTAAGACTCTTCCTAGAGCAGGCTGCCCACCCGGCCAAATTGAGAAATTGGGAGAGAAGGGTCTTGGTCAGGGAGATGACCAAGATCCCGATGGTCACTGAGACAGAGCTCCTCTGTGGAGATGGGTGAACCTTCCAGAAGGACAACCATTTCTGCATTACTCCACCAATCAGGCCTTTATGGTAGAGTGGCCAGACAGAAGCCACTCTTCAGCAAAGGGCACATGACAGCCCGTTAGGAGTTGGTCAAAAGGCACCTAAAGACTCTCTGACCATGAGAAACACAATTGTCTGGTTTGAAGAAACCAAGACTGAACTCTTTGGACTGAATGCTTAGTGTCACGTCTGGAGGAAACCTGGCACCATCCCTATGGTGAAGCATGGTGATGGCAGCATCATGCTGCAGGGACTGGGAGACTAGTCAGGATAGAGGGGAAAGATGAACAGGGAAAAGTACAAAGAGATCCTTGAGCTCCAGAGTGCTCAGGACCTCGGACTGAGGTGAAGGTTCACCTTCCATCAGGACAACGACCCTAAGCACACAGCCAGGACAACGCAGGAGTGGCTTCAGGACAAGTCTCTGAATGTCCTTGAGCTGCCCAGCCAGAGCTCGGACTTGAACCCGATCAAACATCTCTGCATAGACCTGAAAATAGCTGTGCAGGGATGTTCCCCATCCAACCTCTGTTCTGCAGAGAAGAATGGGAGAAACTCCAAAAATAAAGGTGTGCCAAGCTTGTAGGGAAAGGGAAGAAACTTCAGGCTGTAATTTCTGCCAAAGGTTTTTCAACAAAGTACTGAGTAAAGGGTTTGAATACATACAGTTGAAGTCGGATGTTTACATACACTTAGGTTGGAGTCATTAAAACTAGTTTTTCAACCACTCCACAAATTTCTTGTTAACAAACTATAGTTTTTAATTTTCCCACAATTGTTTACAGACGTATTATTTCACTCATAACTCACTGTATCACAATTCCAGTGGGTCAGAAGTTTACATACACTAAGTTGACTGCCTTTAAACAGCTTGGAAAATTCCAGAAGATGAAGTCATGGCTTTAGAAGCTTCTGATAGGCTAATATATATATCATTTGAGTCAAATGGAGGTGTACCTGTGGATGTATTTCAAGACCTACCTTCAAACTCAGTGCCTCTTTGGTTGACATCATGGGAAAATCAAAAGAAATCAGCCAAGACCTCAGAATTTTTTGTAGACCTCCACAATTCTGGTTCATCCTTGGGAGCAATTTCCAAATGCCTGAAGGTACCTCGTTCATCTGTACAAACAATAGTACACAAGTATAAACACCATGGGACCATGCAGCCGTCATACCGCTCAGGAAGGCGATACGTTCTGTATCCTAGAGATGAACGAACTTTGGTGTGAAAAGTGCAAATCAGTCCCAGAACCAAGCAAAGGACTTTGTGAAGATGCTGGTGGAAACAGGTACAAAAGTATCTATATCCACAGTAAAACGAGTCCTATATCAACATAACCCGAAAGGCCGCTCAGCAAGGACGAAGCGACTGCTCCAAAACCGCCATTAAAAAAAGCCAGACTACGGTTCGCAGCTGCACATGGGGACAAAGACCTTACTTTTTGGAGAAATGTCCTCTGGTCTGATGAAACAAAAACAGAACGGTTTTGCCATAGTGACCATCGTTGTGTTTGGAGGAAAAAGGGGATGGCTTGCAAGCCGAAGAACACCATCCCAACCGTGAAGCAAGGGAGTGTCGGCATCATGTTGTGAGGGTGCTTTGCTGCAGGAGGCACTGGTGCACTTTACAAAATAGATGGCATCATAAGGGAGGAAAATTACGTGGATATATTGAAGCAACATCTCAAGACATCAGTCAGGAAGTTAAAGCTTGGTCCTTCCAAATGGACAACAACCCCAAGCATACTTCCAAAGTTATGGCAAAATGGCTTAAGGACCACAAAGTCAAGGTATTGGAGTGGCCCTCACAAAGCCCTGACCTCAATCCTATAGAAAATGTGTGGGCAGAACTGAAAAAGCTCTGTCAGGAGGAATGGGCCAAAATTCCCCCAACTTATTGTGGGAAGCTTGTGGAAGGCTACCCAAAAGGTTGAACCCAAGTTGAACAATTTAAAGGCAATGCTACCAAATACTAATTGAGTGTATGTAAACTTCTGACCCACTGGGAATGTGATGAAAGAATTAAAAGCTGAAATAAATCATTATCTCTATTCTGACATTTCACATTCTTAAAATAGTGGTGATCCTAACTGACCTAAGACATGGAATTTTTACTGGGATAAAATGGCAGGAATTGTGAAAAACTGAGTTTAGATGTATTTGTCTGAGGTGTATGCAATCTTCCAACTTCAACTCTATTTAAATATGAATTTTCAGTCGTTTTTTAATTTTTTTAATTAATTTCTTAATACATTTGCAAAAATTTCAAAACCTCTTTGCTCTTTCATTATGGGGTGTTTGTGTATTGAGGAGTTAAAAAAAAAAATCCATTTAAGAATAAGGCAAATGTAACGTTGCAGGATATGGAAAAAGTCAAGTGGTCTGAATACTGTACTTTCTTGAATACATTTTTCAATCATTTCCCATCCCAAAAATTATGAATAAGCAGTCTTTACTTTCTGGACTAAATCAGGAGTTCTTCAGAGGTATAAAAAAAATAATATGACAAAACACAATGTTGAGGTGAAGACCCCTGCAAACTAATATCAACTTTTTTTTAACAAATATTTTGTTTTGGATAAATTATTTACCTTCTATAAGTTGAAGAAACATTGCCTTGTGTCTTGTAATTCCTCTACCAAAAATAGTTTTCTCTCCATGAGGAGGGAGGATAATGAAAGTTATCAGATGTGACAAGTAAAGGTAGACCTGCCAATATAAAGGAGGAGGGGTACACGTGCATCAGGGCTGATAATAGATCCCAGAGGAGCAGACGGAGGAAATATCAGGGGAGGTTTTCAATGATCTTTGCCTGCCAGCTAACACTTCCTAAACGAAGGAATAGTCTATTTGTTTTGTTTTTATGAATTATTAAGTGATTTAAACTCATAAATCTGTTACCAAATCGGAGTTGGCTACAATGGGGAAATCATAGTAGTCACAATCCACAGTTGGGGCACCTTCTACTGTCCTCCCTTCCACTGGTATACTGTTATGTTCAGCTAATAACTGTTTTCTTTCTGTCATCTGTTGGTCAAAGCAAGACTGTGAAAACAGTCTGGACAACCCCTTACTCTCCTCTCTGCCGCTCTCGCTCTTTCTCCTCTCTCTCTCTCTCTCCAGTTAATGTCACCTCTCCCGGCTCTTACTGACTCCTACCATGATACCTACAACCGATCCTCTTTCAATTTACTGTAACAAGTTTTAAAAAAGTAACAAGTTTAAAAAAAAAAAGTGTTTAGATGAGAAGTTGGGGAATTGCTCATAAATATTCATTTTGGGGGTGGGTGATCACAACACTTTCTCTAAAGTATTTTTACCAGAATTCCAATGGCACTCTGATAATTTAATTATGTGCACCGCAAGCAAATGTGGCTCTGGGCCCGGTTTCCCAATAGCGATGAAATTTAGGCTTACAAGTGTTTTTTATCTTTCTTACCACGGCCAAAGATACTTTTGCTAAGTGTGTCGTTGAGGCATGTGTCGATACTGATAGGTTCAAAAGAATGGCAGCGGTGCTCTCTGGTCAGCTTTCTCCTTTCAAATATTACCTTAACATTTAGAATTATTCTGAAATACTGACGACAGATCAGCTCCTGGAGAGAGATTATCACCTATGGCTGTAAATATTGAGCAGCTTATCTAATGCTTACCCTATAATGCACTAAATTAATATTTGGCACATCATTGCGCACATGTTAGGTGTATGACCCAATTGAAGAAATTCCTGTTGTAAATTGACGTGGCACTGAGTAGCTTCGTTCATCATGAAATATATTAAGGCCAAAAATGTGACAGTAGCTAAATACAACTCAACTGAATGAACATGAAATTTGCCCCCACTGACAAAATGTAGTCAGTTATCGGCGGTCATGGAGAGACAGATATCACTGTTATTCTTCTATGTTTAGCAGAGATCTTCTCTTTATAAAGTGATGCAGGAGGGCAAAAAGCTTCTAGCAAAGTGGCTGTTCTATGAGTGGTGAGGCTGGTGTTAGAATATGAGAGTTTAAGTGCAGCGTTAATAACATTGGTTTTAGTAAGCCCCTCTGATATTTTAACGACGCTCCTATGAAGGTTCTAAAGATATTTTTATTTTTTATTTAACTAGGCAAGTCAGTTAAGAACACATGTTTTATTTACAGTGACTGCCTAACAATGAACTTAGCCTTAAAATGCTTTTGGGAAACCGGGCCCAGGACAGTTGGCTCACAGGGGTAAGGCACCAAGTTCCTGACATCTATTTCCACTTGCGGTGTAAGTTTGAAAAACATTTTTTTGAAACGTGGACCAATGGTGTAAAAATACTTTCAAGTACTACTGAAGTAGTTTTTTGGGGTATCTGTACTTTACTATTTAGATTTTTGGCTACTTTTACTTTGCTAAAGAAAATAATGTACTTTTTACTTCATACATTTTCCCTGACACCCAAATGTACTTCACACACTTATCAAGAGAACATCCCTGGTCATCCCTACTGCCTCTGATCTGGCGGACTCACTAAACACACATGCTTAATTTGTGCCCCTGGCTATCCACCTAATTTAAAAAAAACAAAATTAAAACACGGAAGTACGGAAATGTGCCTTACTGGCTTTTGAAAATTGTGTAACATCTAGGCAAGGAAACACCATGTAAAATATATTGGCACACTCCATTTACCAGGACCATTGCCAAATAAGGCACGCTGTCACTTGCTTTTATAGTAAGCCTTGAGGTGGCACCACCCAGCACATCTAGAAGGGAGTGTATTTCATACAGTACCCCTCCCTTGAGATGACTTTTAAGGCATTTCATTTAGATAAATAAATGTAATACTTCTAAGGACCCGTGGACACCCTGACAGTAGTAGAGAAGAGTTCAATACAGTACGTTATACTGTACTCTACAGTACTTTCTGCATACTTTATATCTGGTTTTAGTCATTTAAGTTTACACTGAAAAGGTTTTACCATACCGAAATTGTTTTCCCACCCCACAATACAGTAAAGAAAGTAGAGTACAGAAGAGTACTGTATAATGTATTGTACTGTACTGAACTCTACTCAACTACTGTCAGAGTGTCTGCGGGTCCTTTAAAATATTACATTAATTTATATACATTTTCTTCTTCAGTTTTCAAAGGTCTTAAAAAAATGTGACCAAGAGCCTCCCAATTTGCGCAGCGGTCTAAGGCTCTACATTGCAGTGCTTGAGGTATCATTACAGATCCGGGCTCAATCCCGGGCTGTGTTGCAGCCGGACGCAGATATTTAAGAGTTTTTGGAAAATGTGGTCGCATAAAAACTGAAGGAGATTTTACTGTAATTCTGTTACCAAACTTTCCATTTGGACAGTTCATCCAGTAAATGTGTTTTTGTGAACTTGTCTGTCTAAATTGTACAAAGAAGTCATTGTGCATAGAGATTGTGTGGTTTGTTAAACTTTTTGAAATCAGTGTTTTTTTTGTTTGGCATACATTTTTTTGAAAGTGAAAAATCTTAATCAAATTGTAGTTCTGTCCCACTGGAATCACTTTATCATTAAAACTGACTGGGCTAGTAGCGTTCTTCCTGATAAAAGTTGTGACGATCACATCCTGCTGTCGTGACGATGCTTAGGTGGTCATAGACGTGTGTGTGTGTGTGTGCGTGTGCCTGTATGTGTGGTCGGTGTGTGTCATGCTGAGGCAATGGTAGTGGCAGCTGTACGGCGCCCCTTCCTCCCGTGAATACTGAATGACGTCAGGGAGTGACTCATGTTTGCTGATGTGAAAGTGGGTAGGCTACACTCAGTAAGCAGGGTCCGGAGGACATAACATTGCTGACACCTTGCGCCTTAAACCTCCGACGTGGATTAAGTGCTATTTATTCATATTCGTGCTTGTTCCCCTGTTCAAATTCAGTTGGCCTACTTTTTAGTTGCTCTGGATTTCTGCATGTTTGGTTTAGTGCATTTATTTACATTGAGATGATATCAGGAGTCAACTGTACTGGGTATTTCCAAATGTATACAATACTTTAATGAGGAGAACATCTTATCTGTCTCTGTGTGTGTTGGGCATTTCCATGTAAAGTACCTATGAGCACCAATGTGAAGTTCATAGGAGCATGTCAAATGAAAGCGAAGAGTCTATATATTTTTTTGTTGTTGAAATGAAAGTATATATACATTTTATTACCAATTTATTTCTGGTCAAACAGATGGAAAAGGGATTTTGGACATCTTCCAGAAATAGTCTTTTAAAAGCTATATATGTAAAAACACAATATTGAAGTGAAGACCCTAATATCAGCACTTTTATATTTAGGTTGGTAGAAATGATTTGCCTTCTCTAAGTTTAAGAAACATTGCCTTGTGCCTTGTTATTCCGTTACCAAAAACCCACATACGTTCGTAAAGTATTCAAACCCCTTGACTTTTTTCAAATGTTGTTACGTTACAGCCTTATTCCAAATTTATTAAATCTTCACAATGCCCATAATGACAAGGCAAAAGCAGGTTTTTAGAAATATCACATTTACATAAGTATTCAGACCCTTAACTCAGTACTTTGTTGAAGCACCTTTGGCAGCGATTGTTTTCTTGGGTTTGACGCTACAAGCTTGGCACTCCTGTATTTGGGGAGTTTCTCCCATTCTTCTCTGCATATCCTCTCAAGCTCTGTCAGGTTGAATTGGGAGTGTCACTGCACAGCTATTTTCAGGTTATAGACCTGTTGGTTGGTGAATCATCGCCCCAGTCTGAGGTCCTGAGCACTCTGGAGTAGGTTTTCATCAAGGATCTTTCTGTACTTTGCTTCGTTCTTCCAGACGTGACTCTTGGCATTCAGGACTGATGGTCTGATAGTCCTTTAGTTGCCATTTGGCAAACTCCAAGCGGCTGTCATGTGTCTTTTACTGAGGAGTGGCTTCAGTCTGACACTCTACCATAGCCCAAAGCCCTGATTGGTGGAGTGCTGCAGAGATGGTTGTCCTTCTGGAAGGTCCTCCCTTTTCCACAGAGGACAATCGGGTTCTTGGTCACCTCCCTTCCCAAGACCCTTCTCTTCCGATTGCTCAGTTTGACCAAGAGGACAGCTCAAATATTTTTTTTATAAATTGGCAAACATTTCTAGAAACCTGTTTGCTTTGTCATTATGGAGTATTGTGTGTAGATTGAGGACTTTTTATTCTATTTAATCCATTTTAGAATAAGGCTTTTAATGTGGAAAAGGGTAAGTGGTCTGAATACTTTCCGAATGCACTGTATCTTTAAGATATTGAGGGACAATAATGGAAATTCACAGAAGTAACAAGTAAAAGTAAACGTACCAATTAGTTGTCGTGTTTTTACTGATTTTTAAATTTGTTTATGAATTAAGTGAATAAATCTCGTAATTCTGTTACCAGAATTGCTACAATTTAATTGACTCCAATGGGAAATCATAGTAGTTTCAAACCACTTTTGGGTCACCTGCTACTGTCGTTTCATGAATACTTAGCAATCAAATGCTGACCCCATTATCTCCTAAGACAATTCACAGCTGTTTGTGTCACGTCTGTGTACATTGTCCCACAATCCAACACCACGCTGGCACTCAAGGAATTACACACGGGACTTGGAACAAATTGAAAACAGCATATCCCAAGGCTGTATTCGTTGTACTTTAACAAAGGAAAATTCTCCCTAAATTCCACCAACACATCTCTTGCTTCACCCGCTGAACCATTGTTATTCTCCTTACCGAGACCGGTACAAACCCCTCCTTTGCTTTATGAGTAGTGAGTGACCCTACGGAGGCAACACATACATTCTAAGTGATTTCAATGGGTCTTTCTCCATTCTGTTTCATACTGTTCAATTCAAATTCAACCCAAAATAATTTTCTGCATTTCCTGAATTCATTTGACATAATTGACACACTGCCATGTAGGGCTGATGACAATGTAGGGCTGCAGGGCTGCAAATAATCAAGGCCTTATTTTTATCCAAATGTTGCAATTGTGGTTTGACTTGCGATTTAGATCAAAACACTTGGGTGAACTGTTGGAATCATGGAAATATAATATTTATTTAGAGTATAAATAATAGCTGATACTTGACAATGCCAGGGAGAAGTTATTGTGACAGGGTGGGAACCAAAGTGTTGGTCAGTGTTTCTTAGGGGACCCTGTAATCTTTGGCTACAATAAATGTTTCTTAATTTAGCCAACATATTCATGCTTCGCCTATTCCTCTTTTAGAAGATACTGTTGTATAAACATGCAGCTTTAGGGCTACATCATCGTACCCACAGCAACTATTAAAACATTCCCAAACCAGAAACCGTGAATTGATGGCAACATTCGCACGAAACTGAAAGCGCGAACCACTGCTTTTAACCAGGGCAGGGTGACCGGAAACATGACCGAATACAAACGGTGTAGCTATTCCCTCCGCAAGGAAATCAAACAAGATAAGCGTCAGTATAGAGACGAAGTAGAGTCGCAATTCAACGGCTCAGACACGAGGTATGTGGCAGGGTCTACAGTCAATCACGGATTACAAAAAGAAAACCAGCCCTGTCGCGGACCAGGATGTCTTGCTCCCATACAGACTAAGCAACTTCTTTGCTCGCTTTGAGGACTACAGCGCCACTGACACGGCCCCCTACCAAAACCTGCGGACTCTCCTTCACTGCAGCCGACGTGAGAAAAACATATAAACGTGTTAACCCTCACAAGGCTGCATCCCCAGCCGTGTCCTCAGAGCATGCGCAGACCAGCTGGCTGGTGTGTTTACGGACACATTCAATCAATCCTTATCCCAGTCTGCTGTTCCCACATGCTTCAAGAGGGCCATCATTATTCCTGTTCCCAAGAATGCTATGGTAACTGAGCTAAACGACTACCGCCTTCCGTCATCATGAAGTGCTTTGAGAGACTAGTCAATGACCATATCACCTCCACCCTAGACCCACTCCAATTTGCTTACCGCCTCAATAGGTCCACAGACGACGCAATCGCAACCACACTGCACACTGCCCTAACCCATCTGGACAAGAGGAATACCTATGTGAGAATGCTGTTCATCGACCACAGCTCAGCATTTAACACCATAGTACCCTCCAAACTCGTCATCAAGCTCGAGACCCTGGGTCTCGACCCCCGCCCTGTGCAACTGGGTACTGGACTTCCTGACGGGCCGCCTCCAGGTGGTGAGGGTAGGTAACAACATCTCCACCCTGCTGATCCTCAACACTGGGGCCCCACAAGGGTGCGTTCTGAGTCCTCTCCTGTACTCCCTTTTCACCCACGACTGTGTGGCCATGCACGCCTCCAACTCAATCATCAAGTTTGCAGACGACACTACAGTGGTAGGCTTGATTACCAACAACGACGAGACGGCCTACAGTGAGGAGGTAAGGGCCCTTGGAGTGTGGTGTCAGTAAAATAACTTCACTCAGCGTCAACAAAACAAAGGAGATGATCGTGGACTTCAGGAAACAGCAGAGGGAGCACCCCCCTATCCACATTGACGGAACAGTAGTGGAGAGGGTAGTAAGTTTTAAGTTCCTCGGCGTACACATCACGGACAAACTGAATTGGTCCACCCACACAGACAGCGTGGTGAAGAAGGAACCTCAGGAGTCTGAAGAAATTCGGCCTGTCACCAAAAGCACACAAACTTTTACAGATGCACAATCGAGAGCATCCTGTTGGGCTGTATCACCGCCTGGTACGGCAACTGCTCCGCCCACAACCGTAAGGCTATCATCCAGAAGGCGAGGTCAGTACAGGTGCATCAAAGCAGGGACCGAGAGACTGAAAAACAGCTTCTATCTCAAGGCCATCAGACTGTTAAACAGCCACCACTAACATTGAGTGGCTGCTGCCATGCATGTAAAAAATGTTTCACTATCTACTTTAAACAATGCCACTTAATATAATGTTTACATACCCTACGTTACTCATCTCATATGTATATACTGTACTCAATACCATCTACTGTATCTTGCCTATGCCGTTCTGTACCATCACTCATTCATATATCTTTATTTACATATTCTTCATCCCTTTACACTTGTGTGTATAAGGTAACTGTTGTGAAATTGTTAGGTTAGATTACTCGTTGGTTATTACTGCGTTGTCGGAACTAGAAGCACAAGCATTTCGCTACACTCAGATTAACATCTGCTAACCATGTGTATGTGACAAATAAAATTTGATTTGATTTGGTATTGGGCTGTATAGCTAGCTAAGTTTGCTCTAACTCAGTATATTTATTAGCTTGGTAGCCAGCTAACTATCAATTTGCATTAGCAGCGAACACAATTTAGCTAAACCTTGCTAAGAAAAAACAAACTAGATTTTTGCAGATGTAAGAGAAACAAACTAGTAGTGTAATTCTAGAACACATGTGGAGTTATATTAAGAAGCAAAGTGGAAACAACATCATTGTCATCAACATTGTTTCATGTGCCCCGATTGACCATGCAGACTGAACGCAAGTGTCGCAAGGTCAAGTAACAAAAAATGCGCTCCTTGATTGACGGGTCGGGGCTAGGTCTGTGTGGAAAGTGGCATGGTGAGAGTGGAGAGGGATGACTCAAGTAGCGGTGTAAACTACAAAAATGTACTTTACACACGGCCTGTAACATTTAACAAACCAAACATTTAAATACTGTTATAGAAGGTAAAGTAAAAACCCAAACTGGTTCATGCATCAATACTGGTGAATATAGTAAAATAAGGTATACCGCCCAGCCCTAGACAACGCCTTCATTCTCCATCTCCTCCCAGCCTATAGGTAGAAATTCAAACTGGAAGTACCCGTGGTAAGGTCTGTTCAACGCTGGAAACACTGACTGGAAACACTGCCGAGTACAAACAGACCACCTATGACCTCCGCAAGACAATCAGAGACACAAAGACCTTACAAGTGGAATCGCAATTCAACGGCTCAGACACGAGACCCATGTGGACTTCAGACAATCATGGATTACAAAGGGAAAACCAACCATGCTAAACACCTTTTGTGCCAGCTTCGAGGAAAACAACACAGCGCCACTGACATGGGCCTCCGCTGCTCACGAGGACTGAGGGCTCCCGATCTCTGTAGCCAATGTGAGTAGGACCTTCTAGTGTGTTAAAACAAAATCAGACAAGCCCATAGTACACGTGTCAAACTCATTCCACGGAGAGCCGAGTATCTGCATGTTTTCGCTCCTCCCTTGTATTTGATTGAAGGTCACTAATTCGTAAAGAACTCTCCTCACCTGGTTGTCTAGGGGTTCATTGAAAGGGAAAAAACAGCAGACACTATGCCCTACATGGAATGAGTTTAACACACCTGCCATAGTAGAATAGTTGATCTATTTACCGAGTCGGCTTGTTGTGTGTTCTATGTGAGAGAAATACGGTGCCTTCAGACCCCTTGACTTATTTCACATTTTGTTATGTTACAGCCTTATTCTAAAATTGATTAGTCTTTTTTCCCCTCCTCAATCTACACATAATACCCCAAAATGAAAAAAGGAAAACAGGTTTTCAGGAACAAAAATTCACATTCATAAAAAATAACCATACCTTATTTACTTAAGTATTCAAACCCTTTGCTATGAGACTCAAAATTGAGCTCCGGTGCATCCTGTTTCCATTGATAACCCTTGATGTTTCTATAACTTGATTGGAGCTGTGGTAAATTCAATTGATTGGACATGATTTGGAAAGACACACAGTTGGTCTATATAAAGGTCCCACTGTTGACAGTGCATATCAGAGCAAAAACATAGCCATGAGGTCGAAGGAATTGTCCATAGAGCTCCGAGACAGGATTGTGTCGAGGCACAGATCTGGGGAAGGGTACCAGAAATATTCTGCAGCATTGAAGGTCCCCAAGAACACAATGGCCTCCATAATTCTTAAATGGAAGGACTCTTCCTAGAGCTGGCGGTCTGGCCAAACTGAGCAATCGGAGAAGGGCATTGGTCATTGAAGTGACCAAGAACCCGATGGTCACTCTCTGTCACTCCAAAGTTCCTCTGTCCAGAAGGACAACCATCTCTGCAGCACTCCACCAATCAGGCATTTATGGTAGAGTGACCAGACGGAAGCCACTCCTCAGTAAAAGGCACATGACAGCCTGCCCGCTTGGAGTTTGACAAAAGTTTTAAAGATTAAAGTACAGAGATCCTTGAAGAAAACCTGCTCATGAACGCTCAGGACCTCGGACTGGGGTGAAGGTGCACCTTCCATCAGAACAACCTAAGCACACCGCCAAGACAACACAGGGGTGGCTTCGGGACAAGTCTCTGAATGTTCTGGAGTGGCCCAGCCAGATCCCGCAATTGAATCCTGTCATATCTCTGGAGGGACCTGAAAATAGCAGAGCAGCGACGCTCCCCATCCAACCTGACAAAGCTTGAGAGGATCTGCAGAGAAGATCCCCAAGGCTTGTTGCGTCATATCCAAGAAGACACTAGGCTGTAACTGGCAACTTCATTAAATAGTACCCACAAAAAAACAGTCTCAATGGTGAAGAGGTGACTCTGGGATGCTGGCTTTCTAGGCAGAGTTGCAATGAAAAAGCCATATCTCAGACTGGCCAATAAAAATAAAAAATGTAGATGGGCAAAAGAACACAGAAACTGGACAGATGAACTCTGACTAGAAGGCCAGCATCCCAGAGTCCCAGAGTCACTTTTGATGTTGAGACTGGTGACATTTATTTAAGAAAGCTGCCAGTTGAGGACTTGTGAGGCGTCTGTTTCTCAAACTAGTCACTCTAATGTACTTGTCCTCTTGCTCAGTTGTGCACTGGGGCCTCCCACTCCTCTTTCTATTCTGGTTAGAGCCAGTCTGTGCTGTTCTGTGAAGGGAGTAGTACACAGCGTTGTACGAGAATTTAAGTTTCTTGGCAATTTCTCGCATGGAATAGCATTCATTTCTCAGCAGAAGAATCGACTGACGAGTTTCAGAAGAAAGGTCTTTGTTTCTGGCCATTTTGAGCCTATAATCAAACCCACAAATGCTGATGCTCCAGATACTCAACAAGTCTAAAGAAGGCCAGTTGTATTGCTTATTTAATCAGGACAACAGTTTTCAGCTGTGCTAACATAATTGCAAAATGGTTTTCTAATTAGCCTTTTAAAATTATAAACTTGGATTTGCAAACACAATGCGCCATTAGAACACGAGTGATGGTTTCTGATAATGGGCCTATGTAGAAATTCCATAAAAAATCTGCCATTTTCAGCTACAATAGTCATTTACAACAATAGCAATGTCTGCTGGAATTCTGATAAATTTTATGTTATTTTAATGGACAATAAAATGGCTTTGCTTTTTTTTCGAAAGGTACTGTATGTGTATATAATATAAACTCTGCAACAAAAAAAAACGTTCCTTTTTCGGGACCATGTCCAAATTCTTAAAAATATATATTTTTCGGGACCAAAGATAATTCTTAAAAACCTAAATAAATTCACAGATCTTGTAAAGGATTTAAACACTGTTTCCCATGCTTGCTCAATGAACCATAAACAATTAATGAACATGCACCTTGGAACGGTTGTTAAGACACTAACAGCTAACAGACGGTAGACAATTAAGGTCACAGTTATAAAAACTTAGAACACTAAAGAGGCCTTTCTACTCACTCTGAAAAACACCAAAAGAAAGATGCCCATGGTCCCTGCTCATCTTTGTGAACGTGAGACGCCTAAGACAGCGCTACAGGGAGACGGGACGGACATCTGATCGCAGTGGCAGACCACGTGTAACAACACCTGCACAGTATCGGAACATCTCAGGTACAGGTACTGGATGGCAACATCAACTGCCCGAGTTACACCAGGAACGCACAATCCCTCTTTCAGTGCTCAGACTTTCTGCAATAGGCTGAGAGAGGCTAGACTGAGGGCTTGTAGGCCTGTTGTTAGGCAGGTCCTCACCAGACATCACCGGAAACAACGTCGCCTATGGGCACAAACTCACCGTCGCTGGACCAGACAGGACTGGCAAAAAGTGCTTTTGTCTGACGAGTTGCAGTTTTGTCTCACCAGGGATGATTGTCGGACTCGTGTTTATTGTAAAAGTAATGAGCATTACACCGAGGCATGTACTCTGGAGCGGGATCGATTTGGAGGTGGAGAGTCTGTCATTGTCTGGGGCGGTGTGTCACAGCATCATCGGACTGAGCTTGTTGTCATTGCAGGGAATCTCAACGCTGTGCGTTACAGAGAAGATATCCTCATCCCTCATGTGGTACCCTTCCTGCAGGCTTATCCTGACGTGACCCTCCAGCATGACAATGCCACCAGCCATACTGCTCATTCTTTGCGTGATTTCCTGCACGACAGGAATGTCAGTGTTCTGCCATGACCAGCGAAGAGCCCGGTTCTCTTTGAGCACTTATGGGACCTGTTGGATGGAGGGTGAGGGCTTGGGCCATTCCCCCCAGAAATGTTCAGGAACTTGCAGGTTCCTTGGTGGAAGAGTGGGGTAACTTCTCACAGCAAGAACTGGCAAATCTGGTGCAGTTCATGAGGAGGAAATGCACTCTAGTACTTAATGCAGATGGTGGCCACACCAGATGCTGTTTCTTTTGATTTTGACACATTATTCCATTTCTGTTAGTTACATGCCTGTGGAACTTGTTCAGTTTGTCTGTTGAATCTTGTTATTTTCATGTAAATATTTACACATGATTAGTTTGTTGAAAATAAACGCAGTTGACAGTGAGAGGATGTTTCTTTTTTTGCAGAGTTTATTATTTGTACGTTTTCCCGAGTCTCACCTTTCCATAGAGGGGTCATATTAGTGTGTAGCCTAAACTGTTCGGATGCTACAGACAGAAGTGGGCAGATTGATTGGCTGTACCGACTTCAGACGACTCCCTTGACACTGAGAACACCATCACATTCATGAGTCTCATCTTTCCAGTGTAGATCTTGGGCCAAACTGTTCGAACCCTACAGATTTTCGGGATGCCTCATGGTCTCACAAACACCGCTGTAGCTCGGCACCTTCCACTCCGGATGCGGAAGGCCACCATTGGTGGATTGATTGTCAATGTGTGTTTGCTTACTGGCCACACGTCAGGCAGGCCAAGGGTTAAGCCTTTACCTTTTCAACCAGCTTGGTCTTTTGTGTGGTATTGTTCTTGAACTCTCAAATTGATTAGTAATGTCATTAGGTTCCATTAGACTTGTTCCATCTGGGAAGGAGGGAAATTGTATTATGATGTGTCTGAGACTGCCGTAATCAGATCTGAATGTCAAAATCTGGGAAGTGACTACCTCTGGATGGCTTTTGCTCCATTGTGGTTGGAGGCCTCTGAACTTGGAGTGAACTGAGGATGGAAAATCTTCTACATTGTTTTTCTAATTCAGAAACAATGACAAGTTAGACACTGCATGTTTGAGACCCCTGGCCTGATGTACTGTCAATAGCAGGGAAAGTAGGCTGCACTAGACACGTTGGGGAGACATCTAGACGTAACCTTTTGAAAGACATGTTAGTCAGCAGCTCAGCTCTGTGTGGTT
Organism: Oncorhynchus clarkii lewisi; assembly: GCF_045791955.1. NCBI lineage: Eukaryota > Metazoa > Chordata > Actinopteri > Salmoniformes > Salmonidae > Oncorhynchus > Oncorhynchus clarkii. The sequence goes on along the minus strand of NC_092155.1, from coordinate 37,029,399 downwards.
TACCATAACCTTGCCTCATTGACCGCCCCTGCTCATGCTGGTAATTGTCTCTCACTCTTCCATCATATTTCTTTCACTTATTTAAACCTGTTATCTTTGATATCAGTGGTAATCTTCTTGAACTGCACTTTTAGGGCTTGTAAGTAAGCATTTCACGGTAGTCTTAACTTGTTGTATTCTGTGTATGTGACAAAGTTTGATTTGATTTTAATGGTGGTAAGGAGAGGAGGAAAGGAAGCCATGAAGATCTGATTTAGCCTCTGATTCCCTCCTTACTCTTCTCATCTACTCCGTCCCCTCTCTCCAGATTCTGCAGGATTGTGCAAAGGCTCGTCGGGAGGTAGAGCTCCACTGGAGGGCGTCGCCCTGCTCTCACATTGTACGCATCATGGACGTCTATGAAAACCTCTACCAAGGCAGGAAGTGCCTGCTCATCGTCATGGAGTGGTGGGTGACTGACACACACGCACACACACACACACACACACACATTTAGCCTATGTTATTCAGTGTTTTCTCTCTCCATTTCAGTATGGATGGAGGTGAGCTATTCAGCCATATTCAAGACCGGGGGAACCAGGCATTCACAGAAAGAGGTAATGAGTAGGGCTGTTACGGGGACCGTATTACCGCCACACCGGCGGTAACGAGTCATGACAGTCAAATTCCATGTGACCGTTTAGTCACGGTAGTTGGGCTTCTCCAAGCTCTGATGCTACTGATGGTCATTAGTAGCCTACCAAACTTGCTAACTGCCTGGTCCTCAGCACTCTATCGTCCCTATAATCACTCTGACATCAATGCAAATGTGATCTCAAATCTAATCAAACACTTCATGAGAGCCCATGAGCTCATGTTGTGCAACATTTCAATAGCTATGCAATTGCGGTAGAAAGCAATGATGACCTCTATTAAAAAGAGGATCCCATCAGCTTTATATAGACTCTACCTATTATATTTATTTCATAACCTTCCAAATATTAAGCACATTGCTTCTCTTTACAACAGAAGTATAGCCTACCTGGCTGGCACCACAGGAAAAGCGTCCTCCATTCGCTATTTAAGCGCATAGGTGACACCAGGGTTGGGAAGTAACGGATTACATGCTGTTATATGTAAGGGATTACGAAAAACCGGTAACTAATCCTTTACCAGCTAAAATATTGTCATCAGATTACAGATACTTTTGAAAAACTAGAGAATTACATCGAGGATTACTTTTAAATTCAGAAAGGATGTTTGCGTAAGAAAATATTTGACACTTCTCTAATAAGCATTGTAAAAGGTGCAAGTTGTTAAGTTTGTTCCACCTGAGTGAGTCTACTATGATGACATGCCAAATGTGTAGGCTACAGTCCAAGCTATGTCTGTCGCCATCCAAAGATTACCCAACTTTAAAAATAGCTTGTAGGCAAGGATGACAGCAGTGGTGAAGTCTACGGCGATACGGATATCACTTATTATTGATATCTACGTAGCGCATTGATGTGAATCCCACTGCTGTGCTCTCATTTAGCTATTTGTGCCCTACGGATTGTGGTTGTTGTGTGGATGGCTGTTCACAAATTTCAATGTGTATTTGAACTCAATAATGGTTGAATTCAAGAAGTTTAAGCTGCCTATCAATCATTGTTTTTGAAACCAGTGGAAAATGTGCTCTTGCAACAGCAGATCCCAGCCTATGGAATAAAATAATTCATGCAAATAAGGAAAATATTTATCAATAGGCCTAATTTGCAGACTTTTGATAGACTTAAAGGGACAATCTGTAGTTGCTACATCCATTTTTGGACTCAATTCAATTATATTTACATAAATTATATACAGTGCCTTGCGAAAGTATTCGGCCCCCTTGAACTTTGCGACCTTTTGCCACATTTCAGGCTTCAAACATAAAGATATAAAACTGTATTTTTTTGTGAAGAATCACGGACCTCTGAGACTATCACAGTGCAGGTGCATTTATACGGAGACTTGATTACACACAGGTGGATTGTATTTATCATCATTAGTCATTTAGGTCAACATTGGATCATTCAGAGATCCTCACTGAACTTCTGGAGAGAGTTTGCTGCACTGAAAGTAAAGGGGGTGAATAATTTTGCACGCCCAATTTTTCAGTTTTTGATTTGTTAAAAAAGTTTGAAATATCCAATAAATGTCGTTCCACTTCATGATTGTGTCCCACTTGTTGTTGATTCTCCACAAAAAAATACAGTTTTATATCTTTATGTTTGAAGCCTGAAATGTGGCAAAAGGTCGCAAAGTTCAAGGGGGCAGAATACTTTCGCAAGGCACTGTATATTATTGTAATTATATGTAGCAGAAAGCGATGGGTTAGTAGAAGCCTACATAACCAACCCATAAAGTAAAATGTAACATCCATATATGGCCAGCTATGTAAACTTTAACATTGATTTATTTATCCTGCAATAGATGTCGTTCAATTGGTAACATTTTTGTCTTCTAATGACTCTTAAGGGGAAAGTAATCTAAAAGTAACTGAATGTAATCAGATTACTGAGTTTCGGTTATCCAAACGTGATTTTTTTTTTTTTTACAATTTTGGACAGGTATCTCGTAACTGTAACTGTAACTGATTACCCAATCCTACCCAATCCTGGATGACATATTTTTTTCCGCTGCCCCTGTTTCGAGACAGGTGCAGGATAATGGTCCATTCTAAATCAAAACACATTTCACACGTATTATTTAGGATATGGAAAGACAAACTTAAATCAAGAATAGTGTGATGGGTGACAATATTAGCCTAACACTTGTGAATGATGCCTAGATGCATGCTTTTTTGTGACTTTTTCCAAATCATAGTCGCACACCTAATGTAGCCTAGCCCATAGGCCTATATGTTCTGGTAAGGTTTGTATAACAACTAAAGTGGGCAAATAACTTATTTAAATGAAACACATTAATCTGCTTTACATCAGGTGTAGAGCCTGACAGACATGCATACACAGTGCGTGAATTTCAAGTTTGGGGAAGATTCATTTTCACCATAAACATGCACCTTTTTATAATAAAAGCATTACATGCACTTTTGAGAATGGTGTTTTCCTGCTAATGGAACATTCGCTCGTATAGCCTAATAGTTGATCAACATTTTAAGCTAAACATTCTCATCTGTTGAGTTAGGTTCATTGCTTAAAACAGGTTTTTTGATGCTAGTGGTTGTATTAATTTGGGATCTATTGCATCTCACAGCTGTCCCAGACTATGTTTGGAATATTTATTTCTCGCAAAGAATGGGGTAGGTCAACCTTCGAACTATGGGGGATAGTAGATTGACATAGGCTATTGCTTTTGCTGTTTGTTAGGCCTACTCATCTTGTTGGCAGACAAAGTAAATATGGATAGTTCTTCCAATATCTTTAATATGCACCTCGGAATTGGATAAGGATGCGTCCCCAATGTGTCTGTCTTCACTTGTAGCCTGTGAGAAAGACTTGATCACATGACGTAGAGCCATGTGAGTGAGCTGTGCTTCGGCACTCAGCAGGGAGAAGGGCATTATAATTATTATATTCAGCACAAGGGCCATGGATTCTTTTAGGGGGCATTACAATGTAGCTGGGAAATTCGAGGCATTATCAAGTGCTTGTCATATTGTGAATGAGAGACAGATGAAGTGTGTACAGCCTTCACAAAAAAACAGCAGAGCTCATGCCTTTCATGCAGCCTTAGAATGTATTAAAAATCAAAACATGCAGTTGAAGTCGGAAGTTTACATACACTTAGGTTGGAGTCATTAAAACTTGTTTTTCACCCACTCCACAAATTTCTTGTTAAACTATAGTTTTGGCAAGTTGGTTAGAACATCTACTTTGTGCATAACACAAGTAATTTTTCCAACAATTGTTTACAGACAGATTATTTCATTTATAATTCACCGTATCACAATTCCAGAAGTTTACATGCACTAAGTTGACTGTGCCTTTAATCAGCGTGGAAAATTCAAGAAAATTATGTAATGGCTTTAGAAGCTTCTGATAGGCTAATTGACTTAATTTGAGTCGATTGGAGGTGTACATGTGGATGTATTTCAAGGCCTACATTCAAACTCAGTGCCTCTTTGCTTGACATCATGGGAAAAATAAAAAATAAATCAGCCAAGACCTCAGAAAAGACCTCCACAAGTCTGGTTCATCCTTGGGAGCAATTTCCAAATGCCGTAAGGTACCACGTTCATCTATACAAACAATAGTACACAAGTATAAACACCATGGGACCACGCAGCCGTCATACCGCTCAGGAAGGAGACGCGTTCTGTGTCCTAGAGATGAACGACCTTTGGTGTGAAAAGTGCAAATCAATCCCAGAACAACAAGTATCTTCAAAAGTATCTATATCCACAGTAAAACAAGTCCTATATCGACATAACCTGAAAGGCCACACAGCAAGGAAGAAGCCACTGCTCCAAAACTGCCATGAAAAAGCCAGACTACGGTTTGCAACCGCACAAAGACCGTACTTTTTGGAGAAATGTCCTCTGGTCTGATGAAACAAAAACAGAACTGTTTGGCCATAATGACCGTCATTATGTTTGGAGGAAAAAGGAGGAGACTTGCAAGCCGAAGAACACCATCCCATCCATGAAGCACGGGGGTGGCAGCATCATGTTGTGGGGTGTTTTGCTGCAGGAGGGACTGGTGCACTTCACAAAATAGATGGCATCATGAGGTAGGAAAATTATGTGTGTATATTGAAGCAACATCTCAAGACATCAGTCAGGAAATTAAAGCTTGGTCGCGAATGGGTCTTCCAAATGGACAATGACCCCAAGCATACTTCCAAAGTTGTGGCAAAATCGCTTAAGGAAAACAAAGTCAAGGTATTGGAGGGGCCATCACAAAGCCCTGACCTCAATAATATAGAACATTTGTGGGCAGAACTGGAAAAGTCTGTGCGAGCAAGGAGGCCTACAAACCTGACTCAGTTACACCAGCTCTGTCAGGAGGAATTCACCCAATTTATTGTGGGAAGCCTGTGGAAGGCTAGCCAAAACATTTGACCCAAGTTAAACAATTTAAAGGCAATGCTACCAAATACTAATTGAGTGTATGTAAACCTCTGACCCACTGGGAATGTGATGAAAGAAATAAAAGCTGAAATAAATAATTATCTCTACTATTATTCAGGCATTTCATATTCTAAAAATAAAGTGGTGATCCTAATTGACCTAAAACAGGGAATTTTTACTGGGATTAAATGTCAGGAATTGTGAAAAACTGAGTTTAAACGTATTTGGTTAAGGTGTATGTAAACTTCCGACTTCAACTGTAGCCCAACTCAAATTACGTAAATAACTCTACATTAAGAATATAGGAGTACCTATTTCTTTGTTAACCACTCAACACAGAATAGCTGCATGAGTGCACTCCCTCATTGTATTCATCTATGTGTTCTAGGCAAATATCTGCTACATGAACTACTGTTGCCCACAGCCATATGGCATAGGCAGATCAGGGCCTAACATAAGGACAACTCAGGAGTATGCTATTCTGTTAATCAGAAATATACAATTTTTTTCATATCATGTTTCTTTAGACCTGTCTAAAATAAAGAACGGATTGATTGTGATTGTGTAGGCTATATTACATGGCTTTATTAGACTTTTTAAAAGGTAGATGTTCCAAAGGTCTTAATCAGTGGCTTGTAGGCTATGCATGGAAGCCAGTAGATGCTAAATGTATATGTTAATTAACGGTCAGTTACCGTGAGACGAGCAGTTATTTGCTTGACAATCACCGGCTGCCAAAATTTCATGACCCCCACTGCCCTAGTAATAAAAAATATTTTCTCTAATTTCTCACCATATGAATAATGTATCCCTTCTAGAGGTCGACCGATTAACTAGGGCTGATTTTCAAGTTTTCTTAACAATCGGTAATCTGCCTTTTTGGACGCTGATTAAATTGCAATCCATGCAGGCTGACCACCTGTTTTGCGAGTGCAGCATCAAAAGGACCTTGTGGCTACAAGGAGCCAAGGTAAGTTGCTAGCTAGCATTAAACTTAACTATATAAAAAAACTATCAATCTTCACATAATCACAAGTTAACTACACATGGTTGATGTAATTACTAGGTGAACTATCTTGTCCTGTGTTGCATATAATCACTGCGGTGCCTGTTAATTTATCATCGAGTCACAGCCTAGTTCAACTTCGCTCAACGGGTGCTGATTTTACAAAAGAGCATCCGTGAAAAAAGCACAATCGTTGCACTAATGTACCTAACGATCAACATCAATACCTTTTCTTAAAATCAATACACATAAATATATTATTTTAAACCTGCTTATTTAGTTAAAAGATTCATGTTAGCAGGCAATATTAACTTGTGAAATTGTGAAATTGTGTCACTTCTCTTGTGTTCAGTGCAAGCAGAGTCAGGATATATGCAGCAGCTTGGCTCGTTGCGAACTGTGTGAAGACCATTTCTTCCCAACAAAGACCGTAATTCATTTGCCAGAATTTTACGTACTTATGACATACATTGCACAACCTTCAATGTTAACAGCAATATTTAGATTTACGGTTGCCACCCGTTCGATAAAATACAAAACGCTTCGGTAATACACTGAAAGAAAAAATACATTTTGTTTTTTAAATGGTAGTTTCCGGATTTGACCATATTAATGACCAAAGGCTCGTTTTTCTGTGTGTTTTAGTATATTATAATTAAGTCTATGATTTGATAGAGCAGTCTGCTTGAACGGTGGTAGGCAGCAGCAGGCTCGTAAGCATTCATTCAAACAGCACTTTACTGCGTTTGCCAGCAGCTCTTAGCAATGCTTGAAGCACAGCGCTGTTTATGACTTCAAGCCTATCAACTCCCGAGAATAGGCTGGCAATACTAAAGTGCCTATAAGATCCAATAGTCAAAGGTATATGAAATACAAATGGTATAGAGAGAAATAGTTGACACGTCATAATTCCTATAGTAACTTGCAGCTGAACTTGAAAGGGGTTCCTTCGTTATTTTACCATTCATCCCTTCTGTGGGGAATGTCTTGATTTACTTCAATTACAGTCTGTGTTTCGTGTAGGCTTAAACCACCTCAGCATGTTGATGCTCGTGTAAATCTCGCAAATATAAGGTAACGTTTGTCAACATATTTTCATAAACTCCACTCTACAAAAAAAATATATCTTTGCTTATATTTAGCCAATATTGATCAGAGTTACCTTGTCCTATGGATATCTACACAGTTATCAAATTGGCAAGGTGGTGTAAGCCTACAAGAAACACAGACCTTATTTGAAGTGAATCTAAAAATATCCTAAGGAATAAATGAATGAAGGAACTGCTTTTCAGATTTTGCTGGAAGGTGTCATGGGAATTATGAGTCACAATTTTAGTCAATTCTTCTTCTTTTTATTATTATTATTAAAATAGGATTTCGTGCATATAGAAATTAGTTTTTGTTTTCAACATTCATCCACAGGTAACTTAAACTATAGTTTTATTATTCAAACAGTTGAGAGTATTTGTATCTCCTAAGCAGACTCTTCAGTATCCTTGTCACTGCAGAGAGCTGTGTGTGTGTGTACGATTATATTCATTTTACAGGCGGCAGAGAAAAGCAGAGCACCAGTGTGGGACTTTTACATTGAATTGGCACCAGGGAAAGCAATGTGTCTTATTTGTGAGAAAGATGTAGGTCAAAGAATACCACCAAACTGGAATCACCTTAAGAACACTCATCCAAATGCTCATAAGGAAGCAGTGATGAAAAAAGCAAATACAAATTCTTCACAAGGAAAAGGTGATAGACACATCGCAGGCTACAATATTACAACTTTTTAATAAACAAACAAAATGGCAAGATAAAAGACAAAAGACCCAAGGGCCAAGAAGATGGATGAAGCCATTTTTGAGATGATGTTGGTTTTCAGTGGCTGATTACTCTTGCTGAACCCTGGCACAGGATCAAAGATGAAAGATTTTACCTCCACAGGAATGCTAGATAAAACGCATGAAAGAGTTGCGAAGAATCTGGTGGCACCAGTGAATGCTCCACACATGGCATTCACAACTGACTGCTGGTCAGGCACTACAGAATCCCTGATGAGCCTTACTGGACATTTCATTGACAATGTCTGGACAAGAAAGCAGGTTGTGCTGAATGTCAAGACTACGATTGGACCACACACAGGAAACTACATCAGAGATGTTTTTGACCATGTTGTAATACTGTGAAATCCACACAGAACGTGTAGTGCTGGTCCTCAGGGACAGTGGGGCAAACATGGTGAAAGGTATGAGACTGGCAGAGCTTTCAGCTGCAGTGCACACTCCCTACAGCTTGTAATCAATGATGGCCTATCCAGTCAGAGCTGTACTAGACATTATTGCCATGTTGAAGAGCTGTGCAACTCACTTTGACCACTCTGTACTGGCCAAACAGAGGCTGAGGGTCATTCAGGAAGCGCTTGGCCTTCCCAAACACAGCATCATCCAAGAAGTTCAAACTCGCTGGAACTCAACACTACACATGTTGCAGAGGATGTTTGAACAGAGGCGTGCACTGAATGTGTATGCAGGTGAATACGGACACATCAGCAGTTTGTCTGCTGCACAGTGGGACATTGTCTCTAACCTAATTAAGACTCTGGCACCTATGGAGGAGGTGACACTGGAGATGTGCCTCTCCAACTCTACAGCCGCATGCAGCCGCAGCCGCATGCACAGCCAGAAGAGGACTGGCCACCCCACAGCCTCGTTCCTCTAGGTTTCTTCCTAGGTTTTGGCCTTTCTAGGGAGTTTTTCCTAGCCACCTTCTACACCTGCATTGCTTGCTGTTTGGGGTTTTAGGCTGGGTTTCTGTACAGCACTTTGAGATATCAGCTGATGTACGAAGGGCTATATAAATAAATTTGATTTGATCATCCCCGGTGTGTTGGTGCTGAAGCTGCAGCAGGAGGGTTCTTTTACTCAAGGCATCAACTTTACGGAAGACCATGTTGGACAGTCTGACAAGGTGGTTCTCCAAGGCCGAGCAGACCAAGTGCCTGGTGCTGGCAACTGTCCTGGATCCACGTTACTAGAGCTTCGCCTTCACCTCAGGGACAGCATGAGAGAAAGCAAAAGAGTGGCTGAAGAACAAATCTGACCTTCTAAGAAACCAAATCCCAGAGCCACAGCAGAAGGGACTAGTGAAGAGGAGGACCCAGATCCAGGTGCTAAGAGTCCGTCTGGTGGACAGCCTCTACACTAGAGTCGTTGGAAGTCAATAGGACAGTCCAGTGAAGTTTTGAAATGGAGTTGGAGCGTTACCTCACAGAGCCTGTCATTGACAGAAAGAGTGGCTTGCCTTTGGAGTGGTGGAAGCAGAATGAGTACAGACTTCAATCACTCGCTCCACTGGTAAAGAAGTTTCTCTGTCCCCCACCTTCTTCGGTCCCAAGCGAGAGAGTGTTCAGTGAGGTGGGGATAATTTTATGATAAGCAGAGGAGCAGACTGACAGTGGAGCATGCAGACAAGCTCTGCTTTCTGCACTACAACCTAAAACTTAACTGGGAATATTGAAGACTCATGTTAAAAGGAACCACCAGTTTTCATATGTTCTCATGTTCTGAGCAAGGAACTTAAACATTAGATTTTTTACAAGGCACATATTGCACTTTTACTTTCTTCTCCAACATGGTGTTTTTGCATTATTTAAACCAAATTGAACATGTTTCATTATTTATTTGAGACTAAATTAATTTTATTTATGTATTATATTAAGTTAAAATAAAGTTTTCTTTGTTCATTCAGTATTTTTGTAATTGTCACGTATGTATGTATGTAAAATCGTCCGGGTTAACCGGTTTTGGCTTATTTCGGTCCTCCAATTTGTATCGGTGTTTAAAAATCAGTCGGCCGACCTCTAATCCCTTCAACTCTGTTCACTCTCTCAGTTATGCTTCTAACTCGGTCTTTCTCTTTTCTCCCACCCCGTCTAGAGGCCTCTGACATCATGAAGAGTATAGGAGAAGCTATCCAGTACCTGCATGCCATTGACATCGCTCATAGAGACATTAAGGTAAAGTCTCTGGTGATTCAATGAACAGAATTACACTAAACATCTCTTATTTTGAGTACATGTTCAGTCCAATAAATAATTATGCTATTTTCTCGTCCGTCAGCCAGAGAATCTGTTGTACACTTCCAAAAAACCAGATGCACTCCTCAAACTAACCGATTTTGGGTTTGCCAAAGAAATCACCACACTCAACTCCCTGGCAACGCCATGCTACACCCCCTATTATGTTGGTAAGGGCACGCAACTCAGTCTTACTGACTGGTTTAATAGTACAGCCTACCCTGTTAGTATAATTATTAGTGAATATTTCAGTGGCATTGATTATTAAGTTCATAAAATATAAGGCTTCAATGTATTTTGAGTCTGTATTTCCTCTCCTTGATCTCAGCCCCTGAGGTTCTTGGTCCAGAGAAGTACGACAAATCCTGTGATATGTGGTCTCTGGGTGTTATCATGTATATCCTGTAAGTGATACAAAATAGCTTGACAGCATGAATCAATTCCCAATAACTGCGCTGTACAAGATGTACGATCTTACGTGGTTCTTATATATTCTCCTCTCCTCCTACCACCTAGGCTGTGTGGATATCCTCCCTTCTACTCTAACCACGGCCTGGCCATCTCCCCTGGGATGAAAAAGCGCATCAGGAACGGACAGTACGAGTTCCCCAACCCAGAGTGGTCTGACGTGTCAGAGGACGGTAAGAGAGAGAGAAGACAGATATTTACAGTTGAAGTCGGAAGTCTACATGAACCTTAGCCAAATACATTTAAACTCCGTTTTTCACAATTCCTGACATTTATTCCTAGTAAAAATTCCCTGTCTTTGGTCAGATCACCACTTTATTTTAAGAATGTGAAATGTCAGAATAATAGAAGGAAATTGATTTATTTCAGCTTTTATTTCTTTCATCACATTCCCAGTGGGTCAGAAGTTTACATACACTCAATTAGTATTTGGTAGCATTGCCTTTAAATTGTTTAACTTGGGTCAAACGTTTTGGCTAGCCTTCCACAGGCTTCCCACAATAAGTTGGGTGAATTTTGGCCCATTCCTGCTGACAGTCAGGTTTGTAGGCCTCCTTGCTCGCACATGCTTTTTCAGTTCAACCCACACATTTTCTATAGGATTGAGGTCAGATCTTTGTGATGGCCACTCCAATACCTTGACTTTGTTGTTCTTAAGCCATTTTTCCAAAACTTTGGAAGTGTGCTTGGGGTCATTGTCCATTTGGAAGACCCATTTGTGACCAAGCTTTAACTTCCTGACGGATGTCTTGAGATATTGCTTCAATATATCCACATAATTTTCCTACCTCATGATGCCACCTATTTTGTGAAGTGCACCAGTCCCTACTGCAGCAGAGCACCCCCTCAACATGATGCTGCCACCCTAGTGCTTCACGGTTGGGATGGCGTTCTTCGGCTTGCAAGCCTCCCCCTTTTTCCTCCAGACTGTGGATATAGATTACTGTGGATATAGATAATTTTGTACCTGCTTCCTCCAACATCTTCTCAAGGTCCTTTGCTGATGTTCTAGGATTGATTTGCACTTTTCGCACCAAAGTACATTCATCTCTAGGAGACAGAACGTGTCTCCATCCTGAGCGGTATGACGGCTGCGTGGTCCCATGGTGTTTATACTTGCGTACTATTGTTTGTACAGATGAACGTGATAACTTCAGGCATTTGGAAATTGCTCCCAAGGATGAACCAGACTTGTGGAGGTCTCCAATTTTTTTCTGAGGTCTTGGCTAATTTCTTTTGATTTTCCCATGATGTCAAGCAAAGAGTTTGAAGGTAGGGCTTGAAATACATCCACAGGTACACCTCCAATTGACTCAAATGATGTCAGTTAGCCTATCAGAAGCTTCTGAAGCCATGACATCATTTTCTGGAATTTTCCAAGCTGTATAAAGGCACAGTCAACTTAGTGTGTATGAACTTCTGACCCACTGGAATTGTGATACAGTGAATTATAAGTGATATAATCTGTCTGTAAACAATTGTTGGAAAAATTACTTGTCATGCACAAAGTAGATGTCCTAACCGACTTGCCAAAACTATTGTTTAACAAGAAATTTGTGGAGTGGTTGAAAAACTAGTTTTAATGACTCCAACCTAAGTGTATGTAATTATCTGACTTCAACTGTATATTGGCTGGGTTCAAAATGAATATCTTGACTTTGATGGTAATTACCTGAATTGCTTAACTAACTGTTTTCCTGTCTCTCTCCAGCCAAACATTTGATCCGTCACTTACTGAAGACTGAGCCCACCCAGAGGATGAGCATCACAGAGTTCATGAACCACCCCTGGATCAATGTAATCACAGCACCCTTCTGTTATCCCTATAGTCCAGGCAGTTGGACCATGATGCAGTCGTTGTCAATTGTTATGAAGATGCATACTGATTATTCACTAGCAACTTTCAATGCAACTAGACCACAAGAAGACAACAGAAGAGTGCAATAAATGGTTGTTTTTTTCTGAATGGAATTTCTTAATTCTCAAAAGTTATCATATTACATTTTTATTTAACCTTAATTTATCTAGGTTAGTCTCATTGAGTTAAACATATATTTTTCAGAGGGGCCTGGTCCAACCAAGACAGCAGCAGAGGGAAACAATTATTCCTTACCATTTGGTTTACACCACATTTAAAATTGTTGGTGACTTTTATTATTCCCTTTCAAAATCTTCACCTTTTTGTTGACATACAGCCTGAAATGAAAACGCATGAAGTCAGACCTTTTCCGGCTTTTACACAGTAACCCACAATATCGAGGTGGGGGGGAAAATCTAGAAAATGTATTGACCTGAATACAGTAAAATACCCTGTTTGGATACGTGAACACCCCCCTGAGTAAATACTTGGAACCACCTTTTGCTTGAATTACAGCCACGAGTCTCTTTTTGAATATGCCTCTATTTACTTTGTACACGTAGGCTGTGCAATATTTGCCCATTCTTCCTTGTAGAGTTGTTCAAACTCACACAAATTGCATGGTGACCGTTCACGGACTACACTCTTGGAGTCATTCCACAGAGTTTCAATGGGATTTAGGTCGGTGCTCTGTCTAGGCCACTCAAGGATATTCACCTTCTTGTTCTTCAGCCACTGTACTGTTACTTTGGCAGTGTGCTTTAGGCCATTTGTCATGTTGAAATGTGATCCATCTTCCCATATTCAATTTCTTGGCGGAGGGCTGCAGGTCTTCCTCAAGAATCTGTCGGTATTTTGTGCTGTCGATTTTCCCTTCTATTCTGACAAGTGCTCCAGTCCCTGCTGAAGAGAAACACCCCATCGACAGGATGTTGCCACCGCCAAGCTTTACTCTAGGCATGGGGTTCTTTGGGTGGAAAGATGTTGGGTTTTGACCTCAGCACCTCTTGCCACTTGGCCTCAGAATCTACAATGTGCTTTTTGGCAAAGCTCAAACAAGACTTGATGTGGCTTTTTTTGAGGAGTTTTTTTTTCTTGCCACCCTCCCATAGAGGCCAGATTTGTGGAGCGCTTGTGATATTGTGGTCATATGCACGCACACGTTGACCAGTCTTTGCTGTAAAGACCTGAAGCTCCTTCAAAGTCGCCATTGGCTTCTTGGTAGCCTCTGATCAGTCTCCTCCTTGCCCGATCATTCAGTTTGGAGGGTCAGCCTGAACTATGTAGGGTCTGGGTGGTGCCATACGCCTTCCACTTCTTACTAATGGTCTTAACTGTGCTCCGAGGGATAGACAAAGCCTTTGACTTTTTTTATATCAATCCCGACTTTCCACAATTTTATCTCGAAGATAATTTGAAAGTACCTTTCCGCCCATAGTGGATTCTTTGCTTTGAATTGTACTACTAAGCAGTGGAGTCCTCTATGAACAACTCCTTTTATTCTGAACTAATCAATGTCACTACAATTGACCACAGAAGCCAATTAGCTTGATTTGTGATCTGGTTATACCTGAAGTTTGCAATTGCAATTCTATGGGGGTGGTGTTCACTTATCCAAATAGAGTATTTGACTGTTTTACTTGTGATTAATTTTCAGAGTAAAAAATACATAAATCACTTGGATTTTGTGGGTTACTGTGTGTAAATAAAGGTGGAAAAAGTCACATTTTGTGTTTTAAATTTCAGGCTGTAAGGCAAAAAAAGGTGAACATTTTGAAAGGGGGTGGTGACTTTCTATACCCACTGTTAGCAGTTGATCTTATTCTTCAATAACACAGCCCCCAAAGCAAATCAGGGGGAGAAAATCATAGATGTTATGCTGGGAAGTAGATGGTCGATGTTCATTCTTCCCTGTCCTCAATGATTCTCCACAGAACAAAGACACAAGAGGTAATTTATAACCCTTAACCCGAGCCTTTGATTGACCAATTACAATTCCTTGCCGTAAAATTGGGCCAATGGCCAAAAAATAATTTATTCTGTTATAGGCTCAATGTATGGACGATTCTGACCAATGAGATCTTGCCACATGAATCCAGAACTGAAACCCCTACACAGATTCTAACCAGATGTTGAATTGAAAATCAACTATTTCCATTGATCGTTAATTTCCTATTGACTTCTAGTCCTCTGTGTTGTGTGTATTATCCTAAAATATTCTTACACCACTGTACATTACAATTGCCAGCAGCATACCACCCTGCATACCACTGCTGGCTTGCTTCTGAAGCTAAGCAGGGTTGGTCCTGGTCAGTTCCTGGATGGGAGACCAGATGCTGCTGGAAGTGGTGTTGTAGGGCCAGTAGGAGGCACTCTTTCCTCTGGTCTAAAAAAATGCATATTTCAGATGGGACATTAAACGGGTGTCCTGACTCTCTGAGGTCATTAAAGATCCCATGGCACTTATCGTAAGAGTAGGGGTGTTAACCCCGGTGTCCTGGCTAAATTCCCAACCTGGCCCTCAAACCATCACGGTCACCTAATAATCCCCAGTTTACAATTGGCTCATTCATCCCCCTCCTCTCAACTGTAACTATTCCCCAGGTCGTAGCTGTAAATGAGAACATGTTCTCAGTCAACTTACCTGGTAAAATAACGGATAAATAAATAAAATAAAAAGAAACATACAAGCGTCATGGATGAAGTTAATCATATGTACCACCGCATGAAGTCCTAATGACAATCACATTCCTCAGTCAACTAAACTAAACTGGCCATGTGATGTCAACACGACACATTTGCTGTTGTAGCATATTATGTTGCTGCAATCACATCCTTTTCTTGCCTGGTGGTTCAGTCTGTTTGTGCTTAAGCTAACTCCTCTCTGTTTCGCTTCTTTGACATACCAAAGAAACTTGCCTCACAGTAATGGTAACTTGGCAACCATAAAACCACATACGGTATGGGACCGGGATATTCTTTTACAACATGTTTTTTTGTAATAATTGACCTCCCTAGAGTTGCTGAATACTTTTCACATTTCCAATTTGATCCTATATTCATGTTCCTTGAATGTACACAATGCTTTTTCCAAAACAAAGCGCTAACCTAAACTGGTCTCCCTACAGCAGTCTATGGAGGTCCCTCAGACCCCTCTCCACACCAGTCGCGTGCTGCAGGAGGAGCAGGACGTCTGGGAGGAGGTCAAGGTGAGCACTGGCACTGCAGTGATGTGAATGCATTCTTTCTGCATCTAACTTGGATCCACACACCTCTAGCATGCAGAGCACAAAAACAACAATATCCTACTATAGACTGTACAAAATACAATGTTTTGGTCTGCTTCTATCTACATAATTGCACATTTGCTCCTTTGGATGTTCTTGGTCCTTTACACATTATGTATAATTGTTTCTATGTGATTTGCTAATGGTGTGATTGTTGTTACTAGGAGGAAATGACAAGTGCCCTGGCAACCATGAGAGTGGACTATGAGCAAATCAAAATCAAGACCATCGAGGATTCGACCAATCCGCTGCTGATTAAGAGAAGGAAGAAAGCAAACAATGCAGCCACTAAACCACCGGGCCTGTGAAACAAAATAACTTACACCGCACATGCCCTTCCATGCGGTGAAAGAGAGCTGATAGGGCAAACAGGGATTATTTAAAGGGTGAAAGTTTGAATCTCCAGAAATATTACTTTTCCAGTTTTTTGAACTTCTTTTTTAGTTGTTTTATTCTCATCGTTTTACCCCATTTTAATGTTTTTTTTTCCCCCACCTTGCCTTCAAGATAAAGAACCATTTTGTTCATGTGCTTTTTTGTCCACATAGAGATCAGATGTTTATCGTCACGTCTCGGTGATGTACTGGGTTTTTCTGTCGTTGTTGCTGATCACTGCAAGCTGACTGCACTGTAACTAATCCAGTATCTTGACCCAGCTCTGTTCTGTGTTTTATCATTGTTGATTCCCCTCTGTATTGGCCACATGTTTTTCTAACTTTATCTGTGGGTCTTCAGATGATACTGCCATGAAAACATTGAATGCTTCTCCAGTTATACTGTGGATCAAATAATATTTTTCTGCTATGCACTGGTTAACTCTACACAATGGAGGAAGCATCACTTTTCTTTGTTTAATTGGATGTCCTTTAGTTTCTTCTTCCTTTAGTTGTCATTCATTTCATATACTTATTCACACCTCACACCAACAATATACATTTTCTATTTGTTGTGTGAGGTTTTTGTTGCCTTGAACTCTCTGATTTTGTTTTGATTGGACTTCTAAGTTGTATGACTGCAGTTGACTGTTTTCATTGTTGGTTGGGTTTGATTTCTTAGCCAACGCACCCATAGCCAAAGTTATAGTCACCATATTTTTTAGAGTGGACTGACTGTTTAGAAAGACTGTGTGCCTTGAGGACATTGGGAAAAATCCTTACTTGATATTTATGCTCACAGCCTATCTTTTCACACACATCTATCTCCCATTGAGGTAATGCATGATTGACACAAGTTCAAGGTCTGTGCTAATAAATCTCAAATTTTAATTTTTCCCAGTGTGATGACAGTGGGGGAATATTCAAGCCACTTTGGCTGTAGCAAATGTACATTGTGTTATCAAATATCCAAACCATGAGATCACAAAATCACCACATCCCACAGATGTTGTAGCCTACTTCATAATTATCCTGATTGCAATTGTTTAAATATATTTTCAGTGAATTCCCACTAATGAACTATACAACACAAGTGTCACTATTAGTTTCCACGCAGCAGCAATAATGTTTTGGGTTTCTGCTGTGTTAGGTGATGGGGAACACTGAGTGTAGGGCACCATTGTAATGCATAGTGGTATGGCAGTACACATATGACATGTAGCACTGGCTGTCTTTTGGATTAAAATTTGTATAAAATCCCTTATCCGTTCAAATGTGTTGATTGATGTGTGACTGGTGGTGTTGTGCCACAATCCCAAAGTAGCCTTGATGTCAAACTGTGGCAATGCAGGACATTATCCTGTTTGTGCAGCCCTGTACCACCATCTGCTGTCATGGAGATGGAAAGACAACCTCTTATACAGTGCCTTCAGAAAGCATTCACAATCCTTTTGCCAACACAAAATAATCATGTCAAAGTGCAAGAACAATTCTCACTTGTAAAAAAAATTAAAATATGATTAGATAAGTATTCACCCCCTCCCCTGTTTCTATTTTATAATCTCTTTTGGCAGGAATTGGAGCTGTGAGTCTTTCTGGGTGGGTCTCTAAGAGGTTTCCAACATTTGCACATTTTTATTTTTTTTTATTCTTCAATCATTGTCAAGTTAGTTGTTGATCAGTGCTTGACTATCATTTTCGGCCATTCGGGACAATCACTGTCTTGGTAAGCAACTCCAGTGTAGATTTGGCCTTGTTTTAGGTTATTGTCCTGCTGAAAGGTGAAGTCATCTCCCAGTGTCTGGTGCAAAGCAGACTGAACCAGGTCTTCCTCTGGGATTTTACCTGTGCTTAGCTCCATTCTGATTTATCCTGAAACTCCCCCGTCCTTAACGATTACAAGCATACCCATAACATGATGCCGCCACCACTATGCTTGAAAATATGGAGAGTGGTACTCGTGTTGTTTGGGGAAAATCCAATACATTAACAACACATTGTATTCAGGACAAAAAGTAAATAGCTTTGCCACATTTTTTTTGCTTTATAACTTTAGTGCCTTATTGCAAACGGGATGCATGTTTTGGAATATTTATGTTTTGTACATGCTTCCACCTTTACACTCTGTCAATTAGGTTAGTATTGTGGAGTAACTACAATGTTGATCCATCCTCAGTTTTATATCACAGCCATTAAACTGTTTTATATTCACCATCTGCCTCATGGTGAAATCCTTGAGCTGTTTCCTTCCTCTCCGGCAACTGAGTTTCTTTCTCGTGACTGGGTGTATTAATGCACAATTCAAGGTGTAATCAATAACTTCATGCTCAAAGTGATATTCAATGTATGCTTGCGAGGAATTGGTAAACCTCCCTGGTCTTTGTGGTTGAATCTGTTTGAAATGCACTGCTCAACTGAGGGACCTTACAATTATCTGTATGTGTGAAGTACAGAGATGAGGTAATCATACAAAAATCATGTTTAACACTATTATTGCACACAGAGTCCATGCAACTTATATGACTTAAGCCCATTTTTACTCCTGAATTTATTTAGGCTTGCATTACAAAGGGGTTGAATACTTACTGACAATGACAATTCTCAACACATAATTCCACTTTGACATTATGGGGTATTGTGTGAGGGCCAGTGACAAAAGGTAAATGTAATCTATTTTAAATTCAGGCTTTAATGCAACATTTTGACATTCAAGGTGTGTGAATCCTTTTGTAAATGTAATGCAGTTCAACACTTCAAGGAAGAGGCTTACATAATAAGATGTTTGTTGCATTTGACCATGTCATTATTGCCATGTCCCCTGATGTGTGGTTACATCCAGACCCCCTTTTGTAGGCCTGCGGATCAATACCCCCCTTCTCCCCCAACTTACTGTTGGGAGTTAGAATAGTAGAAATACACCAAGGTGAAGTTTGGTTTTGCATCAGCAGTTGTTCTCTTGCCAGTCACTGACACTCAATTGACACGTCAGCAAAAAAATAATGTAATTGGTAAGTTAGTCTATCCAGCTATCTAAGCTTGTAGTAATCATGGTCGACGGGGGGGGGCCCGTTGATTTTGTTAGTCACTCACTCTGATATCATATTAAAAACGGCAAACATTTGTCTCCTTCCTATGGCAAAATGTGTAGAATTCCAGGAAATGACCTGTAAAACTGAAAAATGTTTTCTCTTTCCCATGGCAAAATTAGTAGAATTGCATGAAATTTGCTTTGAAACTGCAATATTTTGTCTAAACCCTATGGCAAAATGTGTAGAATTGCAGGAAATTAAATCTAAAACTTTATACAGCTGCACCATCGAGAGACTGGCTGCCTCACCACCTTGTATGGCAACTGCTCAGCATCTGACCTGCCATCCAGGACCTAGAGTGCCAGTCAAAAGTTGGGACACACCTACTCATTCAAGTGTTTCTCTTTATTTTTACTATTTTCTACATTGTGGAATAATAGTGAAGTTGCACTGCAATTAACTGTACCTCAGCCTAAATAAATGCTTCACAGAGTTCAAGTAACAGACACATCTCAACATCAACTGTTCAGAGGAGACTGCGTGAATCAGGCCTTCATGTTCAAATTTCTGAAAAGAAACCACTGCTAAAGGACATCAATAAGAAGAAGAGACTTGCTTAGGCAAAGAAACACAACCAATGGACATTAGACTGGTGGAAATCTGTCCTTTGGTCTGTTGAGTCAAAATGTAAGAATTTTGATTCCAACCACCGTGTCTTTTTGAGACGCAGAGTAGGTGAACGGATGATCTCCGCATGTGTGGTTCCCACGTGAAGCATGGAGTAGGAGGTGTGATGGTGTGGGGGTGCTTTGCTGTTCACACTGTCTTAGATTCATTTAGAATACAAGGCACACTTTAACCAGCATGGCTACCACAGCATTCTGCAGCGGTTCGCCATCCCATCTGGTTTACACTTAGTGGAACTATCATTTGTTATTCAACAGGACAATGACCTAAAACACACCTCCAGGGCTATTTGACCAAGGAGAATGATGGAACTCTGCATCAGATGACCTGGCCTCCACAATCACCCAAGCTCAACCCAATTGAGATGGTTTGGGATGAGTGAAGGAAAAGCACTTCATCCATTAATATATTTTTTTTCTTTGTTATTGATTGAAATTAACACCATTATTTTCCACCAAATACTTAGCAATTGTGTTGAAACCAATTGTTTTGAACTGTAGTCTAGAAAGTATCTGTTGGTACTTAATACATAGTGGTATTCACTTGTAAATAACGAATTACCTGAGACAGGACTGTAAAATCAAGATTTGATAAAGCTTGAATGTTGCCCATTACTCACATTCTGAAAGCCTTTCATTGGCTCAATGAAAATTCTAACTCTCCAAGTATGTTTATCCACAAACAATCACTTTCATTTAAATACATACTTTCATGAATGGAAATAAACATGCATTAAAATACAGTAACCTACCAGCCTGTTATTTAGAGGCAGTACCTCCCTCCCTAGTCTCTTTCGCAGTGTTTCTTTCAGACTGAACTGTAGAGGGGTTTTAGAGGTTTTTTTGTTAGCATGGTGTAAATAGCCCTCTTACCTCTCTCGGTCATCTCCCTCCCCAGCTGCAGCCCAGCCACTCTCTCATTACAAAAAAAACTTTCCACAACCATGTAATACATCATATCGCCCCCAGCCAAGACAATATAAATCCCATCTGTGTGTTGGCGGCGCTGCCATCTAGTCTTTAACATCTACGGGATCGGTGTGTGTGTGTGTCTGTCTGTCCATCCGTCCCCTGCGTGACGGTTGAGCTAACGTGTGCTAATGTGATTAGCATGACGTTGTAAGTAACAAGAACATGTCCCAGGACATAGACATATCTTATATGGGCAGAAATACTAACAAGAATTTAAGCTAACTGCACTGTCCAATTTACAGTAGCTATTATAGTCACAAAATACCATATTATTGTTTGAGGAGAGTGCACAACAACAAAAAACTGTTATCACGGCAACTGGTTTGATACATTCCCCTCTGAAGGTAAATAATGTACTTACATTCAGTAATCTTGCTCTGATTTGTCATCCTGAGGGTCCCAGAGATAAAATGTAGCATAGTTTTTGTTTGATTAAATCCATTTTTATTTTCAAATGTTGGAACTCACAGATCACTGCACCTGTACGTAGCCCATCTGTAAATAGCCCATCCAACTACCTCATCCCTTTACTGTATTTTTTATTTATTTATTTATCTTTCTCCTTTGCACCCCAGTATCTCTACTTGCACATTCATCTTCTGCACATCAATCACTCCAGTGTTTAATTGGTATATTGTAATTACTTCGCAACGTGGCCTATTTATTGGCTTACCTCCCTTATCTTACCTCATTTGCACACACTATATAGACTTTTTATACTGTATAATTGACTGTATGTTTGTCTATTCCAACTCTGTGTTGTGGTATGTGTCGAACTGCTTTGCTTTATCTTGGCCAGGTCGCAGTTGTAAATGAGAATTGCTCTCAACTAGCCTACCTGGTTAAATAGAGGTGAAATATATATGGGCATCTTTCTTTTGGTGTTTTTCAGACTCGGTAGAAAGGCCTCTTTAGTGTCTTAAGTTTTCATAACTGTGACCTTAATTGCCAACCATCTGTAAGCTGTTAGTGTCTTAACGACCGTTCCACAGGTGCATGTTCATTAATTGTTTAAGCTTCATTGAACAAGCATGGGAAACCGTGTTTAAACCTTTTACAATGAAGATCTGTGAAGTTATTTGGATTTTTACGAATTATCTTTGAAAGACAGGGTCCTGAAAATGGAACGTTTCTTTTTTTGTTGAGGTTAAATATGAACTTCCTGTAATTTATTGGTAAAACACCAACGTTTCGGCATCACTGTGCCTTCTTCAGAATAATGTCATGAATGCTTGAACCAGGTTATGTAGACAAACAGTGCAATTAGTGCAACCAATGAAAATAGTGAGTGGTGTGTCATAATTATAGGCTCTTGTTAGCATTAGCGTAAGATTAGCATCAGCATACATGATTGTTTAAATAATTTCACATATTTAATTGTTTCCAATTTCATAACATTTTCATACATGTAATCTTTTGGTTCAACCGTAATGCATAATAAGCATCATCAATAGGGGGAACATATTGGGTGTACGCTGATAAGTTGTAGAAAGAAAGTATTAATTTTTAAGACTTTTTCATAGAAAATATAATTGTTCATTGGAAGGGCCTGAGATCAAAGTCGAATTCCACGTGACTGTTTAGTCCAAGCTCTGATGCTGCTGATGGTCATTAGTAGCCTACCAAACTTGCTAACTGCCTGGTACTCAGCGCTTTATTGTCCCTCTGTAAATATGTTTGAAAATCTAATCAAACACTTCATGAGAGCCCATGAGTTCATGTTGGGCAACATTTCTATAGTCTATGCAATTGTGCAAGAAAACAGTGATGGCCTCTACTAAAAAGAGGAAGATCAGCTTTCTATAGGCTAGGCCTACTACTGTATATATAGGAAAAGTGTCCTCCATTCACTATTTAAGTGCTTAGATGATATGTATTTGTTCATGCTGCCCCTGTTTCGAGACAGGTGCATGATAATGGTCCATTCTAATTTCAAAACAAATTTTAGACATATATTATTTAGTATATGTAAAGACAAGATTAATTCAATCGTCTGATGGGGGAAAATATTAGCCTATCACTTGTGAATTATATATTGTCACTTGTGAATGATGCCCAGCATAAGATACTGACTTTTTTTGGGTGACTTTTAATCATAGTCGCACACCTCATGATGCCTAGCCCTATATGTTTTGATAAGGTTTGTATCACATCTATAGTGGCCAAATAACTTCTTAAAATTAAGCACATTAATACGCTTTACAATAGGTTTAGAGCGTAACTGGCGTACATAAACAAGTTTGGGGAAGATCATTTTCACCATAAAAATGCACCTTTATAATCAAAGCATTACATGCATAAAGGCATTTGTGGTCACTTTTGATAATTGTGTTTTCCCCCTAATGGAACATTGGCGCTTATAGTGTACTGCCATGTGTGCATTGCTGCGCTTATAATGTGACGAAATAGCCTCAGTGGCTTGGAGGATATGTGTGGAAGCCAGGAGATACTAAATGTGTTTATGTTAATTAGCAGACAATTACTGTGAGCGCGACAATTATTTGCCTGACAATCAATGGCTGACAAAATTTCATGACTGCCACGGCCTTATTTGATAGACAAAAAAGGTGAGATTGGACAACCTTGTTGTATTCCTTTGTAAATGTTAAACCTTGAGGATGTTCCATGACAGAGTTTGATACAGCTATTGCCACCATTATCTTCTCTAGGGTAGGGGGCAGCATTCTGAATTTTGGATGAAAAGCATGCCCAAATTAAGCGGCCTGCTACTCGGGCCCAGAAGATATGATATGCATATAAGACATATTTGGAGAGAAAACACTCCAAAGTTCCCAAAACTGTTAAAATAGTGTCTGTGAGTATAACATAACTGATTTGGCAGGTGAAAACCTGAGAAAAATCCATTCAGGAAGTAGGTTTTTGTTGTTGTTGTAGGACTCAAATTGCAGTTCCTATGCCTTCCACTAGATGTAAACAGTCGTTAGACATTGTTTCAGGCTTGTATGCTGATAAATGAGGGAGTAAGACCAGTCTGAAATAAGTGGACCCTGACGTGTCACAGAGCTTTTTCATGCGCAATCCGAGAGAGTGCATTTCTTGTTTACCTTTTATATTGACAACGTTATTGTCCGGTTGAAGTATTATAGATCATTTAGGCTAAAAACAACCTGAGGATGGAATATAAACATCGTTTGACATGTTTCTATGAACTTTACGGATACAATTTGGATTTTTTGTCTGCCTGTTTTGACTGTGTTTGAGCCTGTGGATTACTGAAGAAAACATGCAAACAAAATGGAGGTTTTTGGATATAAAGAGACTTTATTGAACAAAAGGAACATTTATTGAGAAAATGAATGTCTTCTGAGTGCAACCATATGAAGATCATCAAAGGTAAGGGATTAATTTTATCTCTATTTCTGACTTGTGTAACTCTTCTACTTGGCTAGTTACTGTTTGTAATGATTTGTCTGCTGGGCTATGTTCTCAAATAATCGTAAGGTATGCTTTCACCGTAAAGCATTTTAAAAATCTGACACCGTGGTTGGATTCACAAGAAGTTCATCTTTAAACCTATTTAAAATATGTCTTGTTTTCTGAATTTTTATAATGAGTATTTCTATATTTGAATTTGTCGCTGTGCAATCTCACTGGATGTTGGCCAGGTGGGACGCTAGCCTCCCACATACCCTAGAGAAGATTTATACAGAGTTCTAATAGGATCAACAAAAAAATAAACTTCAAATGCTTAAGACAATCAAAGATAAAATTGTGACTTTCTGAAAATCCAAAAATAAGATAACAGTGAAGTCATGCAATAGATCACAAAACTCAACCAAATCTAACACCAGCCTCAGATTATTAGATATATGGCGTCCTTTCATAAACCCTGATTTACATTCATCAATCAGATCATTCAAGCCTGACTTTAACCTTTTCGCGAATATTGAGGCAATCATTTTGTAGTCGTTATTGAGGAGTGTGATTGAACGCCAGTGATCAATAATTCATCCTTGTGTGGTTAGGTATAAGACTAATAGCCCCATGCTTCAGAGAGGCAGCTAGCTCTCTTCTTTATAGCCTCAAAGGTTTCAAGTAAAAATTGTGCTATTTCTGTAAAATTTTGTAAAATTCAGAGGTTAATTCATCACAGCCTGGAGATTTTAATTTTTTGAATTGAGTAATCATGACAGTAATCCCATATTGGATGTCATTAGTGTATAAATCTTGACAGCAAAACCGATTGAATTCTTCACTAATCGAGTTTACATTCTCTGTAGAATCAAGGAGATCCTTAGAGTCACTCTAAATCGATATCTATGGAGTAAAGATTCTCCTAAAAGTTAGTGGTAAAGTCTGATAACAACTCTCTATCCTCAGCGGTTAGCCCGATAATCTTTAATTCCCGAAGTGTGTTGAGTTCCCCTATGCTCTTTTCCAATTTTTTTTTTAATCTACTGTTCTTTTCTCCTTTTTCAAGCCATTGTTTTCTGGACCTTATAAAGGCTCATTTAGCCTTTTCCTCGTAAAATGTATCTAGTTGATTCTGTAAATGGTTCAATTTAGGTTTCTCATTAACATCAAGGTGTTCATTCTCTGTGATATCAGCAATTTTCTTAGAGAGCTCTGCTACCTCACATCTCCTTCTTAAAGCAAGCTGTTTCTCATAAGTAATACAGGCTGAGCGGATAAAAAACTTCAGCAGTTCCCAATATTACCATATTCTGCATTAGAGGTAGCTAAATTCCATTAAATAGAAATGAGATTCTTAATCATGTTTTAAATCATCATGCAATAAAAATGAGTTATTCAATTTCCAATAACCACCAGAGTATTTCTTATCATCATTACTTCAAATTCTTACAGTCAGCCATACGACTTTATGATCTGTCAGGACTGCAGGCAGTATTTTAAGGCTAGAGGTTATCACCCACAAGTAAATTTGTGATTGTAGTGAATGATCTCTATTACTCTATTTCTCTCCAGGGGTTTAAACACTCCATATGTCAATTATGTCCTGGCTTTGGCAGAAATTCACCAATTTGTTCACACCAATGTAAGGCCTATGGGGCAATCTATCAGTTTTATTATGATAAACCATATTAAAATCCCCACCAACTATAATCTGAGTGGATGGATATTTTCCCAGAAGATTTTTTATTTTTTTATTTAACCCTTATTTTACCAGGTAAGTTGACTGAGAACACATTCTCATTTACAGTAATGACCTGGTGAATAGTTACAGGGGAGAGGAGGGGGGATGAATGAGCAAATTGTAAACTGGGAATGATTAGGTGGCCATGATGGTATGAAGGCCAGATTGGGAATTTAGCCCGGACACCGGGGTTAACACCCCTACTCTTACGATAAGTGCCATGGGATCTTTAATGACCTCAGAGAGTCAGGACACCCGTTTAACGTCCCATCTGAAAGATGGCACACTACACAGGTCAGTGTCCCCAATCACTGCTCTGGGGCATTGGGATAGTTTTTAGACCAGAGGAAAGAGTGCCTCCTACCGGCCCTCCAACACCACTTCCAGCAGCATCTGGTCTCCCATCCAGACCCATCCCTGGTTAGCATCAGAAGCAAGCCAGCAGTGGTTTGCAGGGTGGTATGCTGCCGGCTAAATTTGTGACGCTAAACACAATTTTCTCCATTAGCATTAGATCCTCAGTGTCTGAACTCAGAGCTGCACTCAGTCTCAGTTCGGTTACAAACTTGTCAATACCTGCCCGTTCATTGAACACAGTATTCCTGCGTGGTGCACAGTAGTTTTCAAAAGTTTTCATCACCTCGGCCAGTGTCTTGTTTTCCGGGTCGGCATATGTGATTTCCATCGTGTTGTATATCTCCAGCATGGTTCAGAGAGGTCTCGAGGTCTACAACGTGTGCACATTGATAATAATGGATTCACCAGATATGCGATGATGGATAATCAGAGACAAAAAACATGTTTGGATCTTAAAGTATGAAACATAATTACATGCTTTAAGCCTGACCAACCAGGGTAACAGTGTTTAGTAGAGTCATATAGAAATAAAAAAAACACTTAATTGCCTGTCACATTGAATTAGATTTCTACCAGCTCATTGTTTGCAGAAATCAAAACCAGCCCCATGTTGCTACTCTGCCTTCTCCTTCATGCTTCCCCTTAAAGCGCTCACTCAGAGGGTGGGCGGCTCTCCAGACAATACTTCTCTTATTCTGGGACCAATTTCCACATATTTGAACTAAATCATATTGGGACTGTCAAAGGCTCTTCTTTTCATCTTTAACAGCTGCTTTAAATCTCTAACACACAGCAGTGCCATAACAAATTATAGGAATGCTTTCCCACTTCTCATAACGAAGCAGGAATGGAGAGATTATTGACACATCACAAAACTCATACCATGGCATGCACACTGACAATATGTTATACACTTGTACCACACATTATAGTAGGGTTTCCCAAATTCCTAGGTCCTGGTCCCCAGGTGGGGGGTGGGGGGGGGGGGGGGGGGCACTGCATTATAGTACAGAACATATAGTGTGTGAAATGCACTCAACCATGTTTTAGTTGGGCATGTAAGCAGCAGGCAATGGAGAAATAAAACGTATTTGGCTTCTTGAAAAAGTGTTCGGGGGAAACTAGTGCCAGTAGCACAACAGCACAGCCAGTAGGCCAGAGAGATTAAAGTAGACGGCACGCGTCAAAATGATTGATTGATGACCTTACGTCATGATGAGCTGTGCGTGTCCGAATATGTGCCCCCGCCCCGTCCCCCCTGTTCCTGTGGTTACGTGTTAGGGGGTGTTATTTCAGATGTATATGTCATCCTTTGAAGTAGTCCTGTTGATTGATGTCTAGGGGCCTGGTTGAACTGGGGGGTGTTGTGTTTGAACTTTTGGACCGGGTATGACCCCCCACCCCCCCAGATTTATCGCCCATATGTTTATCTGATGAAGCAGGAATGTCCTGGGCTGTGGCATATGCCATATAAATGTCCAGAACAAGCAATTTTTAAAATAAAGACTTGAATATTAAACATCTAAAATATGTCTACAAGGGCAATTATCGGAGTGCTTTGCAGCTCATGTCATGAATCCAACGACAAAAGCCTGGATGATGTTTTGCGTGAGGCTCCCGAATGTTTTAAAGGATTTTTGTGTACAAGCGATGGGCATATGTCTTACATATTTCACCCGGAGGAATCTACGGTTAAGATATTCACAGACAGCGTGTCCCAACCCTTTTATCGGGCAGAACCCGAGAGTTTTACTCCAGCACTAAGGATGAGAGAATGGCTTAAAATAAGACTAGCGCTGTGTCAAATGGAACGCGCCCTGAGTGCTTCAAGGCTGCCCGGATATGCGTTGGAAGAACAGGTCTGTGGCCGAAGTGATCTAATGGCCCTAAGAATCGCTTCAATGGCGTATACCCCGGACTCCAGAGTGACAATTTTAGCATGTGAACAATTTGATAGTGCAAATGCTTCGAAAACGGTCAGTTCATATGTATCTTCCAAAGCATGCAAGGATGTACATTTTTTTCAAATAATGTTCAGTTTTAAATGGCGCGATTACCATATTTTCAGAACACTGATGAATAAGCTGGACAGTCTTTTCGAAAATCGGGAACAATTACGGCGATGGCCTCGGTTATCGTTGAGACATACCCAAGACCCACAAGGCAGAAGGCGGATCTTTCCCTGGAGTGAAAACGGCCAGAGCTTCGATGGGGCGGGCAAAAGACTTTGTGATGGGGAATTGGAAACGGATAATGGTCAGGGCTAACCGGACCCTATATCTGTAAGAAATAGTAAAAAATGTTGATTTATAACGTGTGTTAAAATGTATGTGTTAAATATTTAGAATTAAATCATTGGTTTTGAAAATGTATCTCACCCATTTAACTAAAGGGGGAGCGGTCTTTTCTCTCACGCTAGGGTCTGGCGCAGACAACTGTAATATCTGAAAAAAACATGTATTAGTTTATAGTCTTTGCCTACAATGATGTGTTATGAACATTACGGTTTATTAAAGTTTGTAATAATGTACAACGGCAGGCCTCCTATGTTTTTACATAAAACACGCGTGATGCATGTTTAAATATTATTCAAATTTTGTTACTTAATTCAAACATGTCTTAAAGGTTGTACGAAATATTTTGGAATTCAATAAAAGGAGTTAAAAAAACTGTATCTCACCCGTAACTATGTGAAACAGTATTTCACATCTTCACCCAGCTCTGTCGCGAAGAAAAATACATTGAAAATCAGGGTGCCTGAATGAATGTGCGTGTGACGGAGCAGCAGGAGTGTGTGTGTGTGTGCGTTTCAAAAAACAAAGGGTTTGTGTGTGTGGGTTCAACATGGGGTCCCAGCCCTCTATCTGTAGAGAATCGTTTGAAACCCTAAGTTTGCACTATCCAGCATATGGCATGTCAAGGTATCGGCCGACCGCCCGGGGTTAAACATGGATATCTAATCAACGCACCAGGACCCCAACAAACCGGTTGCCGACAGAACGGCTCTTTGAATTCACAGCCTTTTGGTCTCTAAAGCAAACATACAGGGGGGTGGTTGCATACAGGATATCTCTCGAAACTCATTCCATACTTTAAAAAGTTAGGGACAGAACGTCTATTTTTAACCCGTTTAGCACTGCTTTAGCGCACACCCAAAGGCCCGAATATTTAACTGCCCGGACAGATAACATAGTCTGTAAAGCCCTCCTAATGGATATTTCTGGAGGTGAGTAAATTAGAAATATATTTTAAGATTTGTTTGAATACTATTGTAATATTAAACCCGAGTTATTTGGGTATTTCAGGCCAAAGGCCAATATGCGTTAAAAAGTGTATATATAGCGTATAACGGTTAATATTGTCTAACGGTGGTTAGGTTCCCAAACCTTTACGCAGCTTTTACACGGTTTACCTGATCTGGAACAACATGAGGGGGATGCACACTCTCAAAAATCAGGCAGTCAGTCGCCATCAGACTTTTTTCGTTGTAAGTCCTTATAATTAAACACATACCCAAGAATATTTATACATAAAAAAATAGTGTGTACTATTTTAAAAACTATTTTATGTATTTACAGCCGACATACCGGCAAGAATGATAAAGGATTCGTTATGGACAGCGGACACGAGTGACATGGATGTAATTCTACCGTTCTGTACGAGCGTTTTTTCAAACTCACCGCGAATACCGGGAACGTCCACCCCCTCACGACATATTCCAGACCCCAACAGGCAACGCACAACTGTGGCCCAAGTACATTGCTCAGATTCAACCTCACCCGAAAAGTACGGCTGGGCCGGGAACTTGAGGCTTCGGGAGCAGGCGCTCCAAGGACACGGTATGAGACCATTATACGTTTATGTTATTAGTTATACGTCTTTTTATTAGTTATACCTCTTTTGATAGAATATGTTAAAACAAGGACAAATAATGTTTTTTCAGACTGCCTGGAGACAGACCCTGCAGCGCCAAAAAAGCCTAGGTATTTTAACTATGTATTGTTAATATATATTATTAGACCTGAAATGTATTTGACATTTTATGTATCTAACATATTTTATATTTAATAACGTAATTTTGTATGTATTATTTTCATTCAGACTCAGCCCCGGCGAAAAACGGCACAGACGGACACATACATCTAGAGCTGGGGGATTCCGGCGCACCGAACATTCCCTATGAAACAACCGATAGACCTGTTTTTAATGACATTTCAGATGTTGACGACCAGCTATTCTGTGATGCGGCCAACCTTATCGACCCCGTCAATTATACGGCATCAGTACCTGCAGTAGAACAAGAAAGGTTTTTCACATTATTTTCCAGGGCTTTGAAATCGAGGAATGTTTTGCTATACAAACGACTGGGGGGTTTAATTGAGAGACAGTACAGAGACGATATGTTATTCTGGCATAGAACAATTCCACGCATGTTAAACAGCAAACCCATTAAAAAACGCAAATACAGACGCTAAAATCATACATGTAACCACCAATCATTCCTGAAAGTCCCCCAAAACGCACATCCTTAATTATCCAAATGGCAGAACTACAGCAACAAGGTGAGACAGTTGAAAGCCTCTTAGCGCAGATCCCGCCAGAACTCCTAGAAGTTATTAAATGTATGAACGAGTCTGGGGTGAGCGATGAAAGCATATTATCCCAGATTCCAGCCGAACTCCTAGAAATGATTAATCGCATGAACGAGTCAGGGGGGCCAGATGAAAACCTGTTATCACAGATTCCCGAAGCCCTCATAACCTTAATTAAAAAGGCTGAACGAGAGTCAGACATTTTCGGCCCCGGCCACCCCAACAGAGCTAGACCAACCAATAACGCCCAGGTCCGTAGAGTCTGAAACGCCACAAGATGTTTTTGGGGAATTGGAAAATTGTCTAAGAAATCTGGCGGGAGATGGTCTTGATAGACGTGTCCGGGTTGTGTACCGGAATAAATTCAACAATACAGAGATTCGACAGTTTTTCAATTTCCTATGGGTGAATCAGAATCTTGACTATGCGTTGTTTTACATGATGATAATGGACACTGAACGATCTGTTAGAGACGGCTAGAGATTATGGCGAACCACGGGATGTTCTACAGTTGGAAATTTGTGGAGATAGTCTGCATAACACAGTATCTCTTATTTTACCCAATGGCGAAGCAGATCTTGAACAATTTACCGCGCTGCTAGAACGACTTGTTCAGTCAAATTTAGCCATCATAGCCGATCGAACCCTCGAGCTTGTAGTTCAAATAATACGTCAACCCCAGGGTGGGGGTGGTCAGAGAAGGAAGCTTGATAGCCTAATGCAATCGGAAATCATAAGCAATAAAAGGGCCTACCTCATAAACGTTCACAATCCAGGTAATAAGCTATGTTTTGCAATAGGCCTAGCGCATTTACTTAACCCTGGATGTACTGATCTGACGGCATTGCAAAAGGCTAGAGAGATCCAAACGGGTGTGGGTCTCGGTATACAGGATTCGATGGCTTTCTCGGACATAGTCAAATTTGAAAACCTTCTGAATATCAAGATTGTGATTTTGTACCACAGTAGAGCTAATGCATCTCTCTTGAAGTTCCAAAACACCCCCCAACCGCACCCGCAGATTCTGTACTTTTATGTGCAAAACGAACATTACTACGCCATTACCAACATCACGGCGTTCATAGGGGCCCCCTATGTGTGTCCATCCTGCCATACCGGCTACACCCGAAAGGGGGGGCACTCGTACCGTTATAACTGTTCGGTATGTCAGGATGCAGAGTGCCCAATGCAACCCTTAAACTTGACACCCTGTGATGATTGCCACCACACATGTCGTTCGACCTACTGTTACGATAAACACAAAATTGAAACATGGCACCCTAAGGCCTGTAAATCTGTAAGCATTTGTGCCATTAACAAGAAATGCCCAAAATGTCATTGCAATTACAACCTTAAAATAGATAGCCCTAAACCACATGTGTGTGGAATCATTAATTGTCCAATCTGTAAAGGGCCTTTGAAAAGCAGAGACGCTGAAGTGGTTGAAGAAGTGCCACACGAGTGTTATATTCAACCCTTGGCTGAAGATGAACATTCAGAGAAATATGTGTTCTATGATTTTGAGACAAATCAGCAATCGGGGGATCATTTGCCTATTTTTGTATCTACCACGACATTCAAGGGGGAAAAGTGATCTGCAGAAGGATCCAATTGTGCACTACTCTTTCTAAAAAAAATTAGAAAGCCACAGTACAGAAACTTCACGTTTATAGCCCACAATGCTAGAGCCTACGATTCTTACCTGCTTCTGAATCCATTGATACAGCAAGGCGTGGCACCCTGGGTCATAGCTCAAGGTAGTAAAATCTTGTGTTTTGTAGACCCAGCCTTCAACCAGAGATACATTGACAGTCTAAGCTTCTTACCCATGCGATTGGCTCAAATGCCAGAGGCCTTGGGTTTTGAAAACTCTGTAAAAGGCTGGTTCCCCCACTTCTTCACGTCTGATGAGAATCTACATTATGTCGGATCATATCCCAGCCCTGAAATGTACGGGTGTGATCAAATGTCTCCCAAAGAGCGTGAGAGATTCATGACGTGGTACGAGACAGTAAGACATGGCACCTTTGATTTCCATAAAGAGATGGAATCATACTGTGACAATGATGTGGTTATACTTCGTGAAGGATGCCTCAGATTCAGAGAAGAGGTAATCAAAGATGCAGGTATTGACCCCTGGAGTTGTACAACTATTGCATCGGCATGCATGAAAACCTACCGTACACACTATCTGCCTACAGCCTCTATAGCTAACTACCGACGCCAATTCAAGTCATACTCTAGTGGGTCCATTCAATGGTTAGAGTATATGGCCCAGGATAAAGACATTTTTATTCAACATGCTTTGAATCGAGGGGAGAAGGCATTTGGCTCTTACCATGTAGATGGCTACACACAGATTGACGGGGTTGAGACCGTGTATGAGTACAACGGTTGTTTCTTCCATGGTTGCAAATCTTGCTTTGTGCCCCAGACCATGTGTGTCCTAACCCAAAAGACTTTTGGGGAAATGTACCAAGAGTTTCAAGACAAAGTTGATTCTTTACAGGCTACTTACGGTCTAAAAGTGGTTGTTTTGTGGGAGCACGAATGGACAGCCCTCAAAAAGTCTGATCCTCATGTTCAAGCCTTCCTTTCCAGCTTTGACACCCCCGAGCCCCTGGAACCGCGCCAGGCCTTGTATGGCGGCCGTACCAATGCTTTGACATTGCGGTATGGAGCGCAACCCGACAAGACAATAGGCTATGTAGATTTTACATCCCTTTATCCTCATGTAATGAGTTCCTCATGCTATCCCATAGGGCATCCAGAAATTATTCATCGTGATTTTGACTTACCCCAAAACTATTTTGGTCTGATCAAAGCAACAGTCTACCCTCCTAGGGGTTTGTTTATACCTGTGTTGCCTTACAGGGGCCCTCAAGGAAAACTTTTCTTTCCCCTTTGTCGCACCTGCAGTGAAAACATACAGAAAACCCCATGTGATCACTCCGATCAAGAAAGGGCTCTAACTGGGGTGTGGGTCACAGTTGAATTCTCTAAGGCTTTAGAGATGGGGTATCGTGTGGCCAAAATCTTTGAAGTATGGAACTTTACCAAGAAATCAGACACTCTTTTTAAAGAGTACATCAAGACCTTCTTGAGATGTAAGCAAATGGCTTCAGGCTATCCTGCATCGGTCACAGATCAAGAGAGTAAAGACAGGTACATTCAAGACTATCACGACAGAGAAGGCATCCTTCTTGACCCTGAGGGAATAGAGGTCAACAAAACCAAACGAAATGTGTCGAAATTGTACTTAAACTCGCTTTGGGGCAAATTAGCGCAGAGGTGTAATATGCTAACAACGTCGATTATTAAAGACCCGGAAGAATTTTTGGAATTTGTTTTTTCGGACCAATACGAAATTTCACATTTTTCATTCTTGAGTCAAGACATTGCCTTGGTGCAATGGCGACGTAACAAGAAGTGGGTTCTACCTCCGGGTAATGTAAATGTGTTTCTTGCAGCATTTACCACGGCCTATGGCCGACTTGAACTGTACAAGCTCATGGAGCAGCTTCAGAGGCGGGTTCTTTACCACGACACAGACTCTGTGGTCTATGTAAGCAAACCGGGGGATTGGATCCCCCCACTCAGCAACTATCTGGGTGGCTTAACGAGTGAACTCGCCGAGGGTGACCATATCACCGAATGGTCCTCCTGTGGTCCCAAAAGCTATGCTTTTAGAACTAAGGACAATCACGTGGTTTTGAAAGCCAAAGGCGTGACTCAAAACTATGAAAATGCCCCGCGTGTAAACTTGGAATCAATCACACGCTTGGTCGAGGGGTTCCTAAATGACAGGAATAGTGACTTGCAGCAGTGTGTCAGGCGTGACTCAAAACTATGAAAATGCCCCGCGTGTAAAACTTTGAATCAATCACACGCTTGGTCTAGGGGTTCCTAAATGACAGGAATAGTGACTTGGAGATTTTGAGCTCCTACAAAAAAGATTGTTAGGTCTAAAAAAGGGCTTCCATCTGAGGAAGGCCCCACTTACTAAAAGCTTCAGGGTTGTCTATGACGAGAGACTGCTTTTTGCCTGACTGGACCACATTGTCCCTTTGGCTACTGACTTATGCTACAATCTACAGGGTGTCTTAAAGCTTAAGATATAATGACTGCTGTAGAAGGTTTTGACCCCCGGTTGCAACTACCATTTTCGGCCTTAATCGCAGGGCCTTCGAATAGTGGTAAAACTTGTTTTGTAAAAAGTATTTTAGAGAATTCTGAACATGTGTTATCTCAAAAGCCTGATAATGTTGTGTGGTGTTATTCTTGTTATCAACCTCTGTATGATGAATTGTTGAAGACAATAAAAATCAAGTTTGTTGAAGGAATACCTGATTCCCTGTCTGATGATGAACTTTTACCTCCTCATAAAAATAATCTGCTGGTTTTGGACGATATGCTATTTGCAGGTAGCGAACATCCCGAAATTGCCCGAGCGTTTACCCAATATACTCATCATAGAAACCTGTCTGTGCTTTACTTGGTGCAGAATGTGTTTCACCAAGGTAAAAATAGCCGCACCATCAGTTTGAACGCCAATTACATGGTTTTGTTCAAAAATCCTAGAGACAAACTACAAATTAACACTCTAGCTCAGCAGATGTACCCGGGAAGGAAATCCTACTTTATGGAGAGCTACGAGGACGCTACCAAAGCGCCATTTTCTTATTTAATCGTGGATTTAAAAGCAAATACTCCAGAACACCTGAGGCTACGAACAGGTCTGTTTCCGTGGGAGTGGCCGGCTGCGTACATTCCTAAAAAGTAACCGCTATGTCTCTGCGTTTAAAAAGAAACTTGCCCCTCTTGAGAAGCCTAGTTGGGGCTACATCTAATGAACGGAAGGCCATCTTGGGTCACTGTTCTTCAGATCTCATATTATCCCTATGTGAGATTGCTTTGAATCTTCTCAAAGGACGCATTCCACTCACCCTGACACAATTGAAAAAATTAAAGAGACAAAAGACCACGATCAAGCTCTTTGCCAATAAAAGGGTCAGTCTTCAAAAGAAACGACATAGCATACAACAGTCTGGCGGTTTTATTCTACCTTTACTAAGTATAGCCGTGCCCTTCATCACCAGCCTTATTGCAGCCCGACGTGGGGGTTGAACACATAGGGTGATGGCCAATAAAATGTATCTGGTGCCACAACAAGAGTTGGATAGACTTAAAAAACAAGTGCAGGGTCCCGAAAATATCAGACAAACAGCGGAAAGTGATTTGGATACGGCCATGAAGGATATTTTGAATCAAAAAGGATTGAACCCCTATGATAAGGTCCAAAAATACACAAACCTCTTGCAAAGGTATTTGTCCTTGGTGAAACAAGGGGAGAGAGAGACAGGCCATTTAACTATTTCCCTACAGGACCCTTTAAAAGATGACGAGCCTAGCGAGAGCCACGCCCCTGTAATGCCTGTACCTGTGAGCTTACCGTCTGAAGATCAAATGCCTGTTGAAGATAAAGTTATGCATGATATGTTAACCCATGTTCCGGCACGTAACATGAAAAATGTTAGCTACATTATGAACAAGCTAAAAGACTCAAATGGGGCAGCTACTTGGAACGACAAAGGAGAGTTTATCCTTCAGGGCTCGGTTGTCAAGGGTTCCCATATGCTGGACTTGCTTAAAAGTACCACATCTGCCCACAAGGTTGCTGATGACAGAAGACCTCCAGGGTGGCTTCAGTTTCTTAAGGCCCTGGCAATCCTCAACATACCCCTCTC
Source organism: Oncorhynchus clarkii lewisi (assembly GCF_045791955.1). Lineage (NCBI taxonomy): Eukaryota > Metazoa > Chordata > Actinopteri > Salmoniformes > Salmonidae > Oncorhynchus > Oncorhynchus clarkii. Next base: position 36,992,806 of record NC_092155.1, on the reverse strand, counting down.
GGGTGTACCCAACTATAAGATTTGTCAACAGATTCACTCTTTAAAACACACACCTTCAACGAGATACAGCACCCCTAAAGACGCCCCAAAACCCTCGCATCCTTATGAAATGAATGACGATAACCCATTTACCCCCCTGAACGCCTCCGGACCTTTCCCTAATCCCGATCTCTCTGGGTGGTTAGACTTTTGAATGACTTTTGAATGACTATGATTAAATTCAATACATTTTATTTGAAAAAATAAGCAATTTAACATTTGTGGCATTCTTGAAACATTTGGCGTGAGCATACGCCTTGATTACACGTTCTTAAATGATACACATTTGAACACTTTTGATATTTTCTAACAAAACAAGCTACAACTTTATCATTACTTCTTAAATCATCCTTATAAAGAGACATAACATCTTCAAAAGAAACTCCCCGGGCTCTTTGGCATAGGTAGAATACACAGTGTTGACCGCATGTTGTGGAAAGGTTATCTTGCACCTGTTTGGTGTTGTAGTATATCTTTGAGCAGTTTTGGTCAAAAATTATTTAATAGATTTAGGGAAATGTGAAAAACCGGGGGGAAAGCCATAGGAATCAAAAAAAGTTGAGATTTTTCTTCCTCCTTCCGCTTCTAATGTCACAGCTAGCCAATGTTCACCCGGCATGTGTTTAGGATGGGTATTGACAATAAACATGGCAGGCCGCACCATCCATTTCTCCATAGGTAATTCATCACAAGCCAACACTCCGCAAAATTGTTTTCCAATCAGTCGGCTCATGAGCCCTTCCAACTCTTGGGTATTCATGTCTTTGCTCAACGATCCTTAATAATAATCTACTAAAACCTGTCTTCGGCTATTCACCTCCAAGATTGAATCAGAGCAGGCATAAACAATCATGCTAATGGTACAGGCTAAAGGTGTACGGAAACGCATCTCCAGCCTGAGGTTACCTTGGGACACCACCAAAAGATTTCCCGAGGTGTCATCATCAGAGGATAAATTGAAAGCATACATTGTGTAACCCTCTGCAAAATCATTTCTGTCAATAGGTAAAGAGATATCTTTTAGATGCCTCCCGGTAGCCAGGAATAGATTGTAAAATTCTCGCACAGATATGTTGTTATTAAATTGCGGTTGGAAAGCCTTAGCAGGGACCTGACGTCCATCCTGACACAGAGCTACATACTCTGCATTGAAGTGTTGAAAATTAAATGGGTTTTTATTTAAGCTGCCCGTATTGGAGGCGTGATCAACCAAACCTATAACCACGTATCGCGGTAAAGGGCCTAGAAATAGGTTTTCTTGACTGCAGATTCTGCTGCCCACAGGTATGCTAAAGGTTTTCATGGTAATTCTTTGGAGAGGGTAAAGGGCATTTCCTTTCATCAAAGCCTGTGAGTGACCCAGACGAACGGCCGGAGATACAGACACTTTTTTAATAAAAAGCGTGGCCCCCAACACTTTTAAGCTAAAGTCCCCGTCCGTTGCAGACATTAGGCAAAACTCATCCTTGGCCCTGGTTAATTTTAGTCTTAAATCAACCACATTTAAGAGTAAACGTTCTTGAAAGAAAATGTCAGAGTGTATAGGGCCTAGCAGATGAAACTCTCGAGATTCTGCACAGTAGCGAGCCCATGCCTCCAGTCCTTTATTTGCACCGGTGGATGGGTCTGTCGATTCCATAGAGGCTCCTGCAGTATCCTTGCTAAACAGCCCTGCGCTGAATTGGGTCTTGAGAGTGTCTTCAGAGTAGTTGAGTAAGCATTCCATGATGGCCCGGTATGGGTATGTGGCACTGCTTTGACTGATTAGACGTTCCCCCAAAGTCACATCCACTTGGGAGAAGATGGTGGCCACGGGGTAATTAATGAGACTCACTTTGGCATCGTTTGCAATATCAGTACCGTCTCTTTTGGTCACTTTTAGACGCAAATGCACCAAGGTGTTGTTGAGGTCCAGATAGTTGTCACCGTGGCCTGGTATGAAAAACTCTATGGGCCCGTTGTCTGTAATGGCAGAGAGTGGGGCTATCTCCACATAACTGGACCTCTCTACTGAATGTTGGGTTAAGGGGGCCGTGAAAAGATTGAGCTCTGTCTTTATAGCTTCAGAGGACATAAGGTGTAAAAGAGCCATGGTGCTTGTTTTTTTAGAAAATACTTCCGAGTATTCTTTTTACCGTTTTTGGTCCAGACCTCCTCACTTTACCCCGTCTTTGACTAACTGAGTTTCTTTTAACCGTTAACCTCCGTTTTTTAGGCGCAGGCCTGCGCCTTATACCCGGAGGTCTCTTTTTTGGTCTTCGAGACAACATCATCAACCCTGAGCCTTCTTGACTCTCGACATCTGGTGACGCCCTTCGGGTCATAGCATTGGCTACAACCTCACTTACTATATTTTTTGCTGCTGATTTTAAATGCGGTTTGGCTATGCTGAGGCCTCTCTTCATAAACGGTAAAACCATCCTAAAGAGGTTACGAAATATACCTCCTATCCCCGAACCATACATGGTGGGGGAACCATAATAGCCGGGTAACCCATTACCCACTTGATCAACATAGTATGAGACATACCGGTTAGGGTCGAGATGTCGGTGTTCCATAATTTTAATTTAGATGTCTTATGTATATAAAATATATAATACTAATATTATATATGTAGAGAGGTTTTGGTGGGTCTAAAGTGGATTTTTACAATCGTTTTACCATGAGTAAATTCAATGTTTTCGTTCTGATCCGTTTTAAGCTCAACAAGAATGTTTTCAATACATTTCTTGCTTACAGGTACGTAGTGTGGCTTGTCGTAGGTGACAGTGACTATGTCCCCATCCTTTCCGTCTATATGAACCGTTCTCAGGAGTGGCACACAGCTGTCTCCGACCCTTTGATAGGATATGATGTCGGTATACACAAATATGTTGTAAAATCCTGCATGTATATCCGCGGGGAATGGGAATAATTTATCTGTCACATACGTCCATTTATCGGGACCCATCCCCAACATGTATGCTAAATTACCGCCGGATTTGTACACGTTTATGTATAGGGTTGTACATCAGGAATATTTCCATCCTGTTCTGCGATAGGCGTTCATTCAACTCGGAGACGATCCTGTCGACGGTTCTATAGAACCCTTTTTTAACCTTAATAAGTTTTGCAGGTTCCGATAACTTTTTGAAATAAAAATCACGGTCCTTATCTTTGATATTATACCAGCTATGGGGGTATGTAATCTCGCTGAGACCTACTTCCCAGGCCTCGGATAACTCTATAGGCTTTGGAAAATTGGTTGTATAATTCGAACTCTGATTATTACGATATATATGTGCAGACGCATTACTGGGGAGAGTCAGGTAGAAGCCGCTGTGTTCCATTATGTACTCCGGTGTACACACGAATGAGGATGTATTTTATCATGCCTGGGGGTTTAAATTAACCCCCGATGCCTCCACCACATCCTGCTCTAATACCCAGCTGTTGAATTTTTGGGGCCAGTTTTTCCAGCGGACCAACACCCATTTTTGACCCTTTTCTCTCTTTTGATCTAGAATCTCCTCCACGTGGAACACTTTGTCTTTACCCACCTGTACCTTCTGTAATTCCTTCTCATAAAAAGATCCCTCTATAAGTTCCCCGTCATAATCTTTTAATGTGTAGACCGGGGGTATGCGCGGCAGACATTCTGTAATCGTGAAAATCTCTGCACTGTATCCTTGCATGTATTTTTTATCGAAAACACCCCTCAACTTGGATATACGAACCAAGTCCCCCACAGTGAACTTAAAATTATTTTTTCTCTTACGGCGAAGGGGGAGCAAACCATACAGATTTTTAAAGACTTGAAATTAGTTTTCCGAAGAGACCTCGGAGGGTTTCATCCTTATACTCTTATGATAGCTATTGTTATACCCAATTACTAAATCTTGAACTATATCGATATATCTATGCGTGTTGTGCGCTGTAAAATAGCGCCACATGCGCTCCTTCAGAGTTCTGTTAAAGCGTTCAACATATATATTGTGCTTCTTCATGAGTTTCTGAAAAGTCTTATTAAATTATTTTCCGCCATCAGTCTGCACTTTCTTCGGGGCGCCTCCTTCCTTCAAGATAGATTCAAAGGCCCTGGTCACTTCTGCACCACCCTTATTTTTTAAGACCCGGACAAAAGCTATTTTAGAGAAAATATCTATAACCGTTAGCATGTAGCGATTTCCCTCATTTTCCCTTCTTGCCTCTCTGAGGTACAATAACGTTAATGAGCCACTTTCAAATAACGACAACAGTTCAATTTCATTTTGGGGGTTTTTATTTTCAAGAAAACATTATGTCTTACGCATACAGACAATTCAGAATTCGTTGCAGGATACATGTCCCCGCTTTCTCAATGACCGCATCATGCAAAACCCTGTATATTTGGTTGAGATTAACAGGTTTGTTTCGCTGAATTTTTACAACACACACATCCGCTATAAACGTATATAAACAACAAATATGATACATGTTACAATTAAATGGTGTTTCAAACAAATCAAGTAAAATCTTAGACAAGGTTGTGTTGTAATAACATATTAAAACATGTAATGACGCATTCACTGACTGTTGTTAAACACACTGATAACCCATGAATATACACTGCTCAAAACCCTTTGGGATGGGCTACAAAGACAAAAAACTCTGTCAAGAACCAATGGGATACTGACAACAGGCTGGAGAGGACTGTCTATCACCTACGAACAACCAACCAGGAGCCAGGACTACTAGAATCTACCTACGTCATTTCAATGTATAAATGTACTGCCCAAATATGTGTTACGCCCTCTTTTTCCGAAAACTCCCTAAGGGTTGGACGATAAGAGCCGTGCTGCACGTTTGCCAGCTATCACTATGCTCGATTAAAAGCCTCAAATATACCGTATCCGCCTTGTCCAGAGTCTCATCTTGGTCTTGTTTCTCCAATAACTAATCATTGACAAATTGGTAGCTAGAGGATGGTAGAAATCCATGAATTCGGTCCATAGATTTGATGAGAGAAAAGACAAGTTGACGACAGATTCTAGAAGGACGGGCGACCTGTCTACAGGAGCCATCGGGGATTCAACTCGCCTCAGGAAACTGACCAAAGAGCTCGACATTATAAAGGTACGCAGAACCGGTTTAATCGAATTCTGCATATTATAGTATAATCAATATCCAAATTATGGTCAGAAGTACTGAGTGCGTGAGTATGAATTGCCGTTAAATTTATGAAAATTGTTCCGATAACCAAAGGCATTTGCATAATGATATCTGTGTAAATATATTGTTCAAATCTGATTCAAATAGTCCTGCAACAGTAATAAAATTACTGGGTGTCGTGGTGAGGAATTGGAGGACAGAATGTGATATGATGTGATATATTGTTTAAAATTTAATCCAAATAGGCTGGCAGTAGTTGATATGTAAATCAACTAGGTGTTACGGTGAAGGATTTGATAACAGAATTTGATGGAATGTGATGCACTGTTTTAATCGGGTCCAGATAGTCTGGCAATTTTCGATTTGGCAATCGTTTAGGTGTTACGGTGAGGGATTCGATAACTCGGTGAAATGAAATATGAATGAGATGATGAAATGTTTTGTTAATTGATCGAGACGTATATTTAAGACTGTAACTAGTGGAGTAGCATCCCACTAGGAGCAACAGTTAACAAGCTAAATAATTGGACTAGGAGTGAAGGAATTAAACCTGATCTCTCCAGATTAATGTCACTGATTCACCGTTCCATGAGACCGAGGGATACTGACCACCGGCTCTAAATTTGACCGCCGAGTCAAAAGTTTGGGCGGGGCTGTGCGGCCGCCGTGCCGTGTAACGAGTTGATTTCTGTTCTCTTTGTGCTGTTGGGGTTGCCTAGAATTAATTTGACAAATATTATAGAAGGCATTTGAATGCATTGACATTGACCCAAAAGTAGGCGTTTGGGACACTAACATTTCGCCAGGCAGTAGAAATGTGTGAACCTGTAAAATTACTCCAGTAAAATACCCTAGACGCATAATTATCTCGCGAATATCCCTTTGCGATATTATAGTACAGCAATTCTACAAAACTCTGTGTGCACGAGGGTGAGACACGAGAGATAAGTCTGTGTGGGCACCAGGGATACATCGCTGGTTTCGACCAAGTGACGGGCTAAGTGCACATAGTTGCGGAGGGCCATGGTGCAATGTGCAACATTTAGTTGTTTTTAATTGTTTTACATAATTTTTTATCGGACCCAGACATAGTGAATCGTCAATATGGCCTCAATTACCGTTCCCAAACTCAAATTCAATGAATATTTAGATCAGAGAATACAGGAAAGGGCAGGAGGAAAACAGGAATATAAATCAATAAAGAAGATATGGGGGGAAATTAGGCTGAGATGGACCCAGGCAGGTTACATTGGTGGAGTTGCCCCATCCAGGGAACAACTCAGCACTATGGAAAGAGAATTAGAGGAGGCAGTCAGGCACGGGAGAGAGAGTGAGGCAGAAAAGAATAGCAGCCATTTTTTTTTTTCAAGAAAAAAGGAACGAAGGAGAGAGAGAGAGCGGAGGCGGAGCTGAGAATAGGGACATGGGCAATAGAGGTGAAAAAAAAGGACATGCCCACAAAAGAAACCTGATATGATGGGGGTGCTTGCTGGGGCCTCAGATGACGTCAGAGAAGGCACAAACAACAACCACAACACACCACCACCCACCGTGACCACCCCATCGGCCCCGCTCCCTCTATACCCGCCACTGCCACAGGAAGAGAAGACTGAAGTGCCACCTCCCTATTCACAAAATCCATTCGCATACCTCCCACACAACCCATTTAAAAACCCACACCACACCAGCAGCCATACAGGCCCCGGTCTTCATGGTGAAGGGAGGACAGCTAAAAGGGAACATGACTGTGGGGATTCAAGAAGGCCACCTCGTCTGTGAAGAAAGGCCCGATTGCTCAAGCCCCACAGCACTACAAGGCCCAGGTGGGTCCCTGCTGAACTACCCACAAGGAAGGGAAGGTGGATCTCAACCGGGCCTCCTAAAGAGAGAAGGCCACGATCTTATTCAGTTCTCCTCTGCTCCAAACACAGACAATTAGCTGAAATCATAGGCTTGACACAAGCACTGAAAGGAGCAGGAAGGGGCCTACCAACTTCCCCTACGCCCAGCAGTTGATCCACGCTTCGTTGAGTACCAGCCTGGGAAGACCGCTTTGATGGGACAGATGCCCAGCCTACATGGAGGAGCCTCTACATGGATACACTAACTGCAATGAAAATACTACTACCCAAAGCCACAAACACAGGATGAGGAGGAGAAAGAGGAAGAGGACGTGGAGGGGCACCAGGAAGAGGAAGAGGACCCTCTCCTAGACACATGCAGCAGGAGCAGCAAGATTACAACCAACCCTCCCACTTCAACACCTGATCACCCAGTAAGAATGATGAGGATGCCACTCCTGCCGATGACCACACTGTCTGAAGCCCAAGAAGTGTACTGGCTAAAATGCCTACCCACAGGGCCTGCCACCCCTCACATCCAGTTTAAGTTCAACCAACTGAAAGCTCAAATCTACACTCTGCACCCATATAAGACTCCCCAAGCTGAGATCCATTGCACACTCAATGCAACAGAAACCGATGACTGCCTCTACACTGCAGACTGGGACGAAGACAGGATGCACCTGACCCCACCTATCAGGTGTTGTACCATTGGGTGTGGCCCAGAGGGGGTGGCAGCACCGGTCATCCTACGATCAAGGAACCTCCATGCACCCCTGGCCTGGACGGCTGAAGCATCAACAGCCATAGCACTCCTGAAAACAGATCTATCAGCGGCAGCAGCTCTGACGGCACCTGACTACAAGAACAAGTTCCATTTGGATGTTTCTGAAAGGGAAGGATTTACCTCATCCGTCCTATTCCAGAAACAAGAGGGGGAGAGACGGGTTTTGATGCACTACTCTTCCAAACTTCCACATTGAGGTAGAACAGACAACATGCTCCAGATACGTTGCTGCAGTAGCAAAAGCTATTGAAAAAACAGCTCACCTCGTGATGTCACCCTTCAATCAGCCATCATCCCTCAACCAGCATCGGCCCAATTAGCTGAAATCATCGGATTGACGCAGGCCCTCATCAGAGGAAAAGGAAAGACTGTGAATATCTATACAGACTCAGCCCATGCCCATGAAGCAGTCCACACTGATGGACCCAGAACTTTTATGAGAAGCACATGGCCCCACACACACGAAGGCAAACTAAAGACCCTCCAAAAGGCCCTCACATAAAAAAATATGACTGACTTATTTATTTTATGATTTATTTTATGACGAATGCAATGTTTGTGACAGACACAACCCAAAGAAACCATATCGAACACCAATGGGCTCATACCCATTACCTAATGCATGATTTCAGGTTATTAGCATAGAATACACAGACATGGGGGCGGATAAGGTGGTTAATGGGAAACAATACCTATTAGTGATGGTGGATAGGTTTTCCAAATGGGTAGAGGCAATTCCAGCGGCGGGGGAGGATGCGAAGTCAGTTATAGGCCACAATCCCAAGATCTCATGGAACGCGCAAGTCAAACGTATGTGCCGGGTCGAAGTTGAAATGGGTCGAAGCCCTGCCCCTGGCGTTGATGGCCATGAGAGCCTCACCAGGATCAGGCACCCATCTCTCTCCTCATGAGATAATGACTGGTAGAGTCATGCCTGGCCCACCAAGGGAGGGAGGTCATATGCCCGCCCTTGATGTGCAATAAATTGTAATGTCTAATTATGTGAAAAAACTGACGGTTCTCTCTGCAGCACTCTCTACCCAGGTTCAAAAGGTACCGGAGGGGGAGCTGCCGGGGGACACGCCACCACTGAAGGTAAAACTTGGAGACTGGGTAAGGGGAAAGGTCCACAAGAGAAAGTGGCTGGAACCCAGGTGGACTGGTCTGTACGAAGTGAAGGAGGTTACTTCACACTCAGTCCAGGTCAAAGGTAAATTGGGCGCACCTTGGCACCACCTCACACATTGTACACCAGCTCCAACCCCTTCCCGCACACTGACGGAAGTCAGAACCGACCTAAGTGGTCTACATTCGGCCCCAAATCTTGCACCTCCTTAGTCAGGGAAAATGGGAGGTTCAGCCCCATATTCACTGACTAAGTCACACCGTACTCCTTGGGAACGGTTGGGGATCTCCGGACCCCTGTTTGTTATTTTTCTTCTCATGGGAGGAGTCACTGTATGTACACTCACATGGCTTATAAACCAACAGATGCACCCACTACAGACTCACACACTGAATTCTACTCTGCCAGGTGAAACTAACTCTCTCTCTTTTCCCTCTTATCTACCACAAGACCATACCGTTTCTAGGCGTGAGGTGGGGGTCACTAAGTGCACCCCCCAGGAGTTGAAGAGCACCACCTTGTGTTTGCCCTTCAATGCCACCACCACTGTTTACCTGCCTTGGGGCCTTTTGGGTCATGCGCAAAATAGTTTGGGGCTACCTGCCTGGACCTATTCCAGTTTTAACTGGTATATAACCAAAGGGGGATATGGTGAGTGGTCTTGGAAAAACCTGGTGGCGGAAACAGGGCATGACTGGTCCAGCTATTCCAAGGGACGGGTTGTTCTTGCCTGGCGCAAACGGCTTACATTTTCACGCACTGGTTTTCAACTAAAGCTGATTGTACGACCTGGGACCACTATGGGGTGTCAGGTTTTTACGTTGGCCCCATATGTAGATACCGACAGGGCTGAAGTCCATTTCACACTATATATCTGTGTTACGCCAGAACCACAGCCTACTTCTGTAACGGTGCGTGACGATATGGCAAAGCCACATACCCTGCCCCAGCACAGGGATGGGTGGGGTTCTGCTGTTTTAGTGGTCACCACCCCTACCCCGGATGAGAACATTCGGGTTGCTACAGGTATCTCAGGTTTGTCTAACAATTGGCTATTATTGACCGAACAAGCAGCCAATACAACCCCCACTAGTTGTGTAGTTTGCATGGGTGCCCGACCATTGCTCCGCATTGTCCCGGCTACTGTCGAGATCGGATGTTTAATGCCCCTTATGGACCAAGACAATCCGACTGGTAATTGTTTCTTGTGGGATGCAGTTTACCCTGTTGTCTCCGCTACGGACAGGGCACCAGTATTTTCCTCTGATGTTGCCAGGGCCGAATTCTCCTGTATTAACATGACAGGGGGTATACTACAGTTAGGTTTGCTCCCTGTTGGTTGGTGTACAAATACTATCGTAGTAGTTGGTGTTTTTAAGCCAGTGATCAGGGCTGACATCTGGTGGTGGTGTGGGGGACCTCGGCTTTTTGACAGACCTCCCAATAAGGCTACGGGTACTTGTGCGCTTGTAACACTTCTACTGCCTATCTCTGTTTACCCTATAGGTGTGGGTGATTTGGTGACCCGGATACAGGCTGTGGACCCACAGTTTCTGCCTACCAGAACCAAGCGGGAAGCAGCCCTGACTGTTGGGGATCCCACGAATATTGATGCTATAGGTGTTCCTAGGGGGGTCCCTGATGAGTACAAGCTGGTGGACCAGGTCGCCGCAGGTTTTGAATCATCTCTCTGCTGGTGGTGCACTGTGAATAAAAATGTTGACCGCATTAACTATATACATTTCAATGTCCAAAAATTAGGGAACTGGACTCAACAAGGTTTTGAGGCCGTACATGGTCAACTGGCGGCTACCTCCCTTATGGCTTTTCAAAATCGCATTGCCGTTGACATGTTGCTGGCTGAGAAGGGTGGGATATGTTTTATGTTTGGGGAGCAATGTTGCACATTTATCCCCAATAACACAGCCTCTGATGGCAGTCTCACTGTTGCGTTAGAAGGACTACGTACCCTGAATGGTAAAACGAAATCCCACTCTGGGGTTGATACCAGCACGTGGGACTCCTGGATGGATGCATTTGGTAAATATAAGGTCCTGGTCTCTTCTATTCTGGTCTCTATCTCTGTGTTTGTTGCAATATTAACCCTCTGTGGCTGTTGTTGCATCCCATGTGCCCGCTCCCTGCTTTCTCGAGTCATTACTTCTGCTATTGCACCAAATAATGACCCTGCACTGATGTTCCCCCTCCTACAACAGGAGGATCCTCTGGTGGAGTTTGAAACATGCACATATGAGTAATTTTCACGTCTCTTTGGAGACGTGAAGAAGGGGACTACAAATTTCCTAAAATTTCCTATTCTATTTTTCTTACTTTTAGTTTTTGTCACGTCTAATAGACGTGAAGAGGGGGTGTTGTAATAACATATTAAAACATGTAATGACGCATTCACTGACTGTTGTTAAACACACTGATAACCCATGAATATACACTGCTCAAAACCCTTTGGGATGGGCTACAAAGACAAAAAACTCTGTCAAGAACCAATGGGATACTGACAACAGGCTGGAGAGGACTGTCTATCACCTACGAACAACCAACCAGGAGCCAGGACTACTAGAATCTACCTACGTCATTTCAATGTATAAATGTACTGCCCAAATATGTGTTACGCCCTCTTTTCCGAAAACTCCCTAAGGGTTGGACGATAAGAGCCGTGCTGCACGTTTGCCAGCTATCACTATGCTCGATTAAAAGCCTCAAATATACCGTATCCGCCTTGTCCAGAGTCTCATCTTGGTCTTGTTTCTCCAATAACTAATCATTGACAGTTGTTTCTAGTTCTTCAGAATCACAACCAAGCCGGGTTACCATTTGTGTCCATTGTAGATACTCGCCCGCATGTCGTACATGATTCATGATTTGTTCCATTTTCAACACCCGCTCTACATTAGTCCAGGAATTGTGGGTTGTGTAGAACGATACATTGTTCACTTTATTTTCAATAATTTGATGCATAACAATTGTAAGTTCTCTCAAAAGAAAAAATGTGTTTATTCTCTCTAACCTCGTATACACATAGTTACCCATTGCTCTACATCTAAATAACAAAAATGTCACTCGGTCTCTTGGGGTTTATTGAGCCAGAAAGTCATCACATCAGCCACCACAGCCTCCCGGTATTTGTTATTGTCCACCAGGGTGTGTCGGATTTCTTTGAGTTTCTCGTGGATGTGGATCGCCTCCTTCAGTTCATGTAGGAATGCCTCGGTTACCCCGTAAACTCTGGGGATAGACGGCACAAGGCCCATAGCCTCCAGGGCTCTGACCAGCGATGGTATAAACCGGCAGGACCAAAGTCTTTTCACCAGCGCCTCAAAATTGTTGAAGAAGTAGTATCTTGGGTGGTCGTATAGGCATGGATGCCTGCGCTGGCTGGGGTGATTAATCTCACAACCGATGCATTTTTCTCGTATATATTCTCCAATCACCACATCTAAAAGCGTGGCTACAGAGGCCTTGATGGTGTCCACAAAAATAGTACTGACCACCCCATCAAACACGTCCTCAGGCTGTGTACATGTAGGGGGTGTCGAGGGTCTTGCCAGGGGGGAGTAGAATGTAGGGCTGCGCGGTATACAGTCCTTAGTGCCGGGCTCCCATGACGTTTCGGAGTTCTGGTATGCGTTAGGAATATCCATGGTTAATGCGTAGGTTAAGAACTGTAGGTTTTAAAGGACCCTTCTTTTATTGTTGAACCAGCCCTCGGGGGTATCTGGGCGTGGTTAACTACGTAGCTTACCTAGTTTTCTTCGGGGACTGCCCATTCTAACGATGTACCTTCTTGGGGCTGCTTTCCTCCGGATTCTGATAGATTATGCACTTCTTTAGCCGAACAATGCTCTGGCGCTGTTGGCTCTGTACAAACAGAGCGTCCAACACCTCCAACATTTTCAATTCCAATAAAGGCCAACTTTTAAAGGGAATAAGCATTCGAAGCCTAAAATCACCGACCAAACCGCCATCGCTGATGTTTTGGTTGCGGATTTCCTCGGTGCTGATATAGAACGCTACGCAGCCACAGGGAAGTCCATTCTTTCTCTGTATTTTCACCCGGTGAAATACTCTTCCAGAGGTGTCCTGGGTACCTTCCCAACGGGTCTCGTAGCCTGTGAACACGCTGTAACCCTTGGTGATACGGCTCAGTTCGGGACACAAAACCTGGTGAAAAACAGTCCAGTCTTCAACCCCATAGGCCACTCCTGATGTCTGGTCGGTATATTCTTCTCCTTCGGCTACCGTATAGAGCTTCACGCTACAGGCCAAGTAATCAAACAGATACCCCCATTGCTGGCCGTTAGACATCGGCACTTCATCTTTCAGCGCAGTTGCGGGCGGTATCTGGGTTCTATACACATTTAGAAACCGCTTTTTTGGAGCATCGTATATTGCGGCTGTATACTTTGCCCTTTCTCTATGTTTCAGACGTGGTCCTGCTTCAGTTGCTACAGTCATCACAGCTTTGCCACTGATCACAAAATCCATGTTTAAAAAATAGCGTTTATGGTTCTGGGTTCGCAAGCCTTGTTCTGGACATTTATAATGCATATGCCACAGCCCAGGACATTCCTGCTTCATCAGATAAACATATGGGCGATAAATCTGGTCCAAAAGTTCACACACAACACCCCCCAGTTCAACCAGGCCCCTAGACATCAATCAACAGGACTACTTCAAAGGATGACATATACATCTGAAATAACACCCCCTAACACGTGACCACAGGAACAGGGGGGACGGGGCGGGGGCACATATTCGGACACGCACAGGTCATCATGACATAAGGTCATCAATCAATCATTTTGACGCGTGCCGTCTACTTTAATCTCTCTTAGGCCAACAGCACTGTCAGCATGCAAGCCAATTGTCTACGCCAGTGGCTCACAACTCCAGTCTTTAAGTACCCCAAACAGAGCAAATTTTTGTTGTGGCACCGGGTAAAAAACACCTGATTCAACTCATTGAGGGATGATGATTGTGGAACCGTTAAGCATAAATCCACTGGGAACCAAACAAACCAAACAGGAGCAAACAGAATGAAATCGGGAGGGACCTACCTGAATTTGCATAATAGAAACTCGTGGAGTAAATGGTTTCCATTGCAATACGTTTTGAAACTGTTTGCTACGGTCTAAGTCTGAAAGGTGTGTAATGTCTGCCATTGAAAACAATGGTGTGAATGCCTGCCATTGAAAACAATGCATATAGTTTTTTTCTACACACAATTGTTAACTGAGGCTTTCTCCTATAGAGCTCCATTTTTATGGAATGGTCTGCCTACCCATGTGAGAGACGCAGACTCAGTCTCAACCTTTCAGTCTTTATTGAAGACTCATCTCTTCAGTAGGTCCTATGATTGAGTGTAGTCTGGCCCAGGAGTGTGAAGGTGAACGGAAAGGCTCTGGAGCAACGAACCGCCCTTGCTGTCTCTGCCTGGCTGGTCCCCCTCTCTTCACTGGGATTCTCTGCCTCTAACCCTATTACAGGGGCTGAGTCACTGGCTTACTGGTGCTCTTCCATGCCGTCCCTAGGAGGGGTGCGTCACTTAAGTGGGGTGAGTCACTGACGTGATCTGGGTTGGGTTGGGTTGGCACCCCCCTTTGGTTGTGCCGTGGCGGAGATCTTTGTGGGCTATACTCGGCCTTGTCTCAGGATGGTAAGTTGGTGGTTGAAGATATCCCTCTAGTGGTGAGGGGGCTGTGCTTTGGCAAAGTGTGTGGGCTTATATCCTGCCTGTTTGGCCCTGTCCGGGGGTATCGTCGGATGGGGCCACAGTGTCTCCCAACAACTCCTGTCTCAGCTTCCAGTATTTATGCTGCAGTAGTTTATGTGTCGGGGGGCTAGGGTCAGTCTGTTATATCTGGAGTATTTCTCCTGTCTTATCCGGTGTCCTGTGTGAATTTAAGTATGCTCTCTCTAACTCTTTCTTTCTTTCTCTCTTTCTTTCGTTCTTTCTTTCTTTCTTTCTTTCTTTCTTTCTTTCTTTCTTTTTTTTTTCTTTCTCTCTCGGAGGACCTGAGACCTAGGACCATGCCTCAGGACTATCTGGCCTGATGACTCCTTGCTGTCCCCAGTCCACCTGGCCGTGCTGCTGCTCCAGTTTCAACTGTTCTGCCTGCGGCTATGGAATCCTGACCTGTTCACCGGACTTGCTACCTGTCCCAAAACTGCTGTTTTCAACTCTCTAGAGACAGCAGGAGCGGTAGAGATACTCTGAATGATCGGCTATGTTGCAAAATTACATTTAGTCCTGAGGTGCTGACCTGTTGCACCCTCAACATCCACTGTGATTATTATTTGACCCTGCTGGTCACCTATGAACATTTGAACATCTTGGCCATGTTCTGTTATAATCTCTACCCGGCACAGCCAGAAGAGGACTGGCCACCCCTCATAGCCTGGTTCCGCTCTAGGTTTCTTCCTAGGTTCTGGCCTTTCTAGGGAGTTTTTCCTAGCCACCGTGCTTCTACACCTGCATTGCTTGCTGTTTGAGGTTTTAGGCTGGGTTTCTGTACAGCACTTTGAGATATCAGCTGATGTAAGAAGGGCTTTATGAATACATTTGATTTGAAATTTGATTTGATCTTTCCTAACTTTCCATTAGCCTACCTTTTTGAGGCATTTCACAAACTTTTTGATGCAAATTGAAATTGTCACACCTTTCCCATGTTCAAGTCATTTGACATATTTTCGAATTAGCCTTATGAAAATATAAACTTGGTTGCAGTTTATATCTGTGCTAGAATGTTTAAAAAGGTCATACAATTAAAAACTTTTATATAAGAATTGGTCGTTCTTCCGAAATCCTGATGTTGCTCTCAAGTCAAAATGATTGCCCAACCCTGTTCTATGTGGGGATGCAAAGACCTTTACGAGTGAAGGGCATTTCAAGTCTTTTCAGTTATACAGCAAATTCTCCAGTGTTGAATCAGCACTAAGAGTGTTACATTTAACACTGATTCAGTGCCTATATGGGTCCACACTTTTCAGTGTTAAATTAACACTGGTTTAGGGTTGAGTTGTTACGATTTGTCAGTGTAAGGAAGGTAACACCTGTAGTGTTACAGTAACTTGTTTTGGGGTGTTGTTTTAAACTGTATGGTGTAAAACCTAATTTACATATTTCCCAGTGTGCCTAGCCTTTTCGAGTGAAGTGTAGAGTTACCACCCAGAACTGTATTAGTTAGTGACAGAGACATTGGTTATTGAATTTGTTCATTTTCAGTCATGTGGCCTTCACCAAGTGAGTTCCTATGTGAACGCTATCATTAAAATTGGGGCCTCCAAATCACTAAGCCTGCCCTTGGCTAGGCTTAAACATTTTTAAATAGGTAACATAAAGTGGTGAGAGCAAAAGGATTTAGTGGCTATGAAATGGCTTTTAAAGTGTCAATGAGCTCGTTGATTGGCTGTTTTGAAGCAAGTTCGCAACATTCTGGATGACCTGACATCAATCCCCCCACAATCAAAAAACTGGAAGCAATATAATGGTACAAACCCCAATTAAACTTTTGTACCAGTCTAACTAGATTTATTTAATTGATTTGAAACAACAAATCATTTTTTTTATATAGTGGACAAAGGCACATCAATCACCATAGACATTATTAGAAAATATGGGTTTTATGTCAAGTTATATAGACAGTGTATATATATAGTACCAGTCAAAAGTTTGGACACATCTACTCATTCAAGGGTTTTCCTTGTTTTTACTAATTTCTACATTGTAGAATAATAGTGAAGACATCAAAACTATGAAATAACAGATATGGAATCATGTAGCAACCAAAAGATTGTTACATAAATGCAGTGATACAAGCACACAAATAAGATGCTGGCTGGCACACAAACTTGTGTATAAGGGATACAGACGGTCAACTTTAAGTTAGACACAGGAACTGAAGCTAATGTGTTCCCAACAAGCAATAGCAGACAAATTGCCCAAGCAATTCAAAGTGAGAGACTGAGACTGTACTCATAGCCTATGGAGGCACCCGAATTAAACCAAAGGGCATCATGACATTGCAAGTGCACTCACAAACAAGCCCATCTTTAGTTCTATGTTACAGATGCAACTGACACACCACTACTAGGCAGTAGAGGCCTGTGTGTAGCTTGACCTCATCAGAAAAGTTGTAACAGTTGCATGCCATGCTCCGCCATGCTTCAAGGAAGAGCTACTCAAGTGCTATGCAACTGTGTATAAAGGACTCAGTGAGTTTCCAGGCCAGTACCACATCTACAGTACCAGTCAAACGTTTGGACTCCAACTCATTCAAGGGTTTTTCTTTATTTTTTATGTTTTTCGACATTGTAGAATAATAGTGAAGACATCAAAACTATGAAATAACACATATTGAATAATCTAGTAATCAAAAAAGTGTTAAACAAATCAAAATATATTTTATATTTGAGATTTTTCTAAGTAGCCACCCAATGCCTTGATGACAGCTTTACACACTCTTGGCATTCTCTCAACATCCTTCATGGGGTAGTCACCTGGAATGCATTTCAATTAACAGGTGTGCCTTGTTAAAAGTTTATTTTCTTATTGTGTGTTAGCCAATCAGTTGTGTTGTGAAAAGGTAGGGGTGGTATACAGAATATAGCCCTATTTGGTAAAATACCATGTCTATATGTTGACATGAACAGCTCAAATATGCAAAGACAAATGACAGTCCATCAGTTCTTTAAGACATGAAGATCAGTCAATGTGGAACATTTCAAGAACTTTTAAAGTTTCTTCAAGTGCACTCTCAAAAACCATCAAGCGCTATGATGAAACTGGCTCCCGTGAGGACCACCACAGGAAAGGAAGACCCACTGTTACCTCTGCTGCAGAGGATAAATTCATTAGTTAACTGCACCTCAGATTGCATCCCTAATAAATGCTTCACAGAGTTCAAGTATCAGACACATCTCAACATCAACTGTTTAGAGGAGGCTGCGTGAATCAGGCCTTCATGGCAAATTGCTGCAAAGAAAACACGACTAAAGGACACCAATAAGAAAAAGAGACTTGCTTGGGTCAAGAAACACGAGCAATGGACATTAGACCGGTGTAAATCTGTCCTTGGGTCTGATGAGTCTAAATTGGAAAATGTTGGTTTCAACCGCTGTGTTTGTGAAACGCAGAGTAGGTGAACGGATGATCTCTACATGTGTAATTCCAACCGTGAAGCATGGATGAGGTGTGACAGTGTTTGGTTATTTTCATTTGTTTTTCAACAGGACAATGACCCAAAACATCTCCAGGCTGTGTAAGGGAGTGCTGCATCAGATGACCTGGCCTCCACAATCACCAGACCTCAATTCAACTGAGATGGTTTGGGATGAGATGGGCCACAGAGCGAAGGAAAAGCTACCAATAAGAGCTCAGCAAATGTGGGAACTCCGTCAAGACTGCTGGAAAAACATTCCAGGTGAAGCTGGTCCAGAGAATACCAAGAGTGTGCAAAGAATATCATCAAGGGGTGGCTACTTTAAAGAATCTCAAATATTTAATATGTTTTGATTTGTTTAAAACTTTAACGGTTAGCACATTATTCCATATGTGTTATTTCATAGTTTTAAAGTCTTCATTATTATTTATACAATGTAGAAAATAGTAAAAATAAAGAAAAACCCTTGAATGAGTAGGTGTGTCTAAACAATATATACAGTTAAAGTCGGAAGTTTACATACACTTAGATTGGAGTCATTAAAACTCGTTTTTCAACCACTCCACAAATGTCTTGTTAACAAACTATAGTTTTGGCAAGTCGGTTAGGACATCTACTTTGTCCATGCAATTTTTCCAACAATTGTTTACAGACAGATTATTTCCCTTATAATTCACTGTATCTCAATTCCAGTGGGTCAGAAGTTTACATATTCTAAGTTGACTGTGCCTTTAAACAGCATGGACAATTCCAGAAAATTATGTCATGGCTTTAGAAGGTTCTGATAGGCTAATTGACATAATTTGAGTCAATTGGAGGTGTACCTGTGGATGTATTTCAAGGCATACCTTCAAACTCAGTGCCTCTTTGTTTGACATCATGGGAAAATCAGAAGAAATCAGCCAAGACCTCAAAAAAAATTGTAGACCTCCACATGTCTGGTTCATCTTTGGGATCAATTTCCAAATGCCTGAAGGTACCACATTCATCTGTACAAACAATAGTACACAAGTATAAACACCATGGAACCACGCAGCCGTCTAACCTCTCAGGAAGGAGACACGTTCTGTCTCCTAGAGATGAACGTACATTGGTGCGAAAAGCGCAAATCAATCCCAGAAGAACAGCAAAGGACCCTGTGAAGATGCTGGAGGAAACAGGTACAAAAGTATCTATATCCACAGTAAAACGAGTCCTATATCGACATAACCTGAAAGGCCGCTCAGCAAGGAAGAAGTCACTGCTCCAAAACCGCCATAAAAAGCCAGACTACGGTTTGCAACTGCACATGGGGACAAAGATCGTACTTTTTGGAGAAATGTCCTCTGGTCTGATGAAACAAAAATAGAACTGTTTGGCCATAATGACCATCGTTATGTTTGGAGGGAAAAGGGGGATGCTTGCAAGCCGAATAACACCATCCCATCCATGAAGCACGGGGGTGGCAGCATCATGTTGTGGGGGTGCCTTGCTGCAGGAGGGACTGGTGCACTTCACAAAATAGATGGCATCATGAGGTAGGAAAATTATGTGGATATATTGAAGCAACATCTCAAGACATCAGTCAGGAAGTTAAAGCTTGGTCGCAAATGGGTCTTCCAAATGGACAATGACCCCAAGCATATTTCCAAAGATGTTGCAAAATGGCTTAAGGACATCAAAATCAAGGTATTGAAGTGGCCATCACAAAGCCCTGACCACAATCCTATAGAAAACTTGTGGACAGAACTGAAAAAGCATGTGCGAGCAAGGAAGCCTACAAACCTGACTCAGTTACACCAGCTCTGTCAGGAGGAATGGGCCAAAATTCACCCAACTTATTCGGGGAAGCTTGTGGAAGGCTAGCCAAAATGTTTGACCCAAGTTAACTATTTAAAGGAAATGCTACCAAATACTAATTGAGTATTTGTATGTAAACTTCTGACCCACTGGGAATGTGATGAAAGAAATAAAAGCTGAAATAAATCATTCTCTCTACTATTATTCTGACATTTCCCATTCTTAAAATAAAGTGGTGATCCTAACTGACCTAAGAGAGGGAAATTTTACTAGGATTAAATGTCAGGAATTGTGAAAACTGAGTTTAAATGTTTTTGGCTAAGGTGTATGTAAACTTTCGACTTCAACCACATATGTATGTATATGTGCATAATATGCAGTGCATTCGGAAAGTATTCAGACACATTGACATTTTCCACATTTTGTTACGTTACAGCCTTATTCTAAAATGGATTACATTTTTTTCCCTCCGCATCAATCTACACACAATACCCCATAATGACAAAGCATTGAAAAAAAAAATGTATTTAATATATTAAAAATACAATAAATAATATTATGAAGTATTCAGACCCTTTACTTAGTACTTTGTTGAAGCACCTTTGGCAGTGATTACAGCCTTTACTCTTCTTGGCTATGATGCTACAAGCATGGCACACCTGTATTTGGGGAGTTTCTCCCATTCTTCCCTGCAGATCTTTTCAACCTCTATCAGGTTGGATAGGTACTGTCGCTGCACAGCTATTTTCAGGTCTCTGCAGACTTATTCAATCGGGTTCAAGTCCAGGCTCTGGCAGGGCCACTCAAGGACATTCAGAGACTTGTCCCGAAACCACTCCTGCGTTGTCTTGGCTGTGTGATCAGGGTAATGTTCCTATTGGAAGGTTGTCATCAAGAATCTCTCTGTACTTTTCTACGTTCATCTTTGCCTCAATTCTGACTAGTCTCCCAGTCCCCGACACTGAAAAACATCCCCACAGCATGATGCTGCCACCACCATGCTTTATCGTAGGGATGGTGCTGGATTTCCTCCAGACCTGACGCTTGGCATTCAGGTCAAAGAGTTCAATCTTGGTTTCATCAGACCAGAGAATCTTGTTTCATGTGCCTTTTACTGAAGAGTTGCTTCCGTCAGGCCACTCTACCATAAAGGCCTGATTGGTGGACTGCTGCAGAGATGATTGTCCTTCTGGAAGGTTCTCCCATCTCCACAGAGGAACTCTGGAGCTCTGTCAGAGTGACCATCAGGTTCTTGGTCACCTCCCTGACCAAGGCTCTTCTCCCCCGATTACTCAGTTTACCCCCTGGCGGCCAGCTATAGAAGGAGTCTTGTTGGTTCCAAACTTCTTCTATTTAATAATGATGGAGGCCACTGTGTTCTTTAGGAACTTCAATGCTGCAGACATTTTTTGGTACCCTTCCCCAGATCTGTGCCTCGACACAATCCTGTCTCAGAGGTCTACGGACAATTCCTTTGACCTCATGGCTTAGTTTTTGCTCTGACATGCACTGTCAACTGTGGGACTTTATATAGACAGGTGTTTGCTTTTCCAAATCATATCCGGTTGGATATGATTGAATTTACCACAGGTGGACTCCAATCAAGTTGTAGAAACATCTCAAGGATTATTAATGGGAACAGGATGCACCTGAGCTAATTTTCGTGACTCATATCAAAGAGTCTGAATAATAATGCAAGTAAGAAATATATAAAAACCTGTGTTCGCTTTGTCGTCATGATGTATTGTGTGTAGATTGATGAGGGAAAAAAATAATTTAATACATTTTAGAACAAGGCTGTAACATAAAAATGTGGAATAAGTCAAGGGGTCTGAATACTTTCTGAATGCACTGTATGCACTGTACACACTATTCCCTACTTGAATAGCCTACTTGCATAGCCTTCTCAAAAAGAGAAGGTCCATTCAAATCCATTGATAGTGCTTATGGTGCCTGCAGGCCAGAAAAAGACTGTCTATGGAATGTGTAACACTCTTGGACTGTGTGTATCAGAGATGAGTGCTTCATGTAAATCCTCATCTCCAGATGTGCTCCTCCATCTGTAGCAATCTGTATTTTATGGTGTTCTGGCAGAGAAGAGGAGTATTCAGTATTCAGCAGATACTGTACATGGACAGACTGACAGATGATAGATAGACCGAACATAATACTCACTTTATTGCACCTGCATCTCAATGTCCTGAATATCTGTATGCAAACTATAAGTAACAAGTAAAACGTTGAATTAGAAGTCACATATATGTGTTGTTTGTCATCATCTTGCATTGTTTCGATTACTCTAGATACTGTGTAACACTTTACCTTGAGTTTTGGTACACTTGTGATGTGTGATGATAAGTACTGTGGAACATCTGTGGTGGAACAAAATCACACAAATAAACAAATGTGTCAATTGCTTTTTATTTTTTATTACTGTGATACTCAATTTAAACGCAGCAGGGGTCTTCAATGCTGTTTATTAATTCCTGCAGTCAAATGACCAAATCACATGGGTGGAATGTTATGAGTATGAATTAATTAATAAACATTAATAAAC
Organism: Oncorhynchus clarkii lewisi; assembly: GCF_045791955.1. NCBI lineage: Eukaryota > Metazoa > Chordata > Actinopteri > Salmoniformes > Salmonidae > Oncorhynchus > Oncorhynchus clarkii. The sequence goes on along the minus strand of NC_092155.1, from coordinate 36,970,368 downwards.
ATTATATAAACATTATATATTTTTCTATGCCGAAAATCTGATGTTTAGGTCAAATGACATAGGTCAAATGGGTGAGTTATATTTCAGTCTTTTGTTATCTACATAAAGTGTAATATGGGGATGCAAACTCAAAATTGAATCAATTTCAACTCTCTATCTGACATAAGACCATAAGAATGTGTGTGAGGTGTATACTTTAGCTTCAAAGTAGATGTGTTTAAGACTACCAACTAAGTTTGGTAGATGTAGTTTAAGACTACTACTAACACTCTGTGACCCTGATTTAGCCCACAGCAGTAAAAGGCTAACTTCAACTCACACGTGGTCCAGTGTGGCTGAGTTGGTAGAGCATGGTGCTTGTAATGCGCAGGTTCAATTCCCATGGGGACCAGTATGAAAATGTATGCACTCACTCCTGCTAGTAGCTCTGGATAAGAGCGTCTGCTAAATGACTAAAACACAATGTATATGTAACTTGTAAGTATGTATTACCTTGTGTTTGACGAGGCAATAGAGAGTGAATATGAACATCATTCCTCCACAGACTGATGGCATTATGACCATGAAATCAAACTTAAGGTCTCCAACTTGGGCTCCATCTAGACCAGTCTGAGGGGCTTTCTCTGAGTCCCAAAAACTGCTGACTGTGGATGACGAGACAGGTCATAACAGCCAAGTTATAATATGGACAAGTAAGGTTAAGATAATCAGATCGCTCGGCTAGTTCAAGCATACAACAACCGAGGACAGTGGGTCTGAATCTGTAAGCTACTTTTCTAAATTACCATACTGTATTATTATATTCTATAATAATGAAATTCCCTGTTTTATGCCTTTGCCAGGGACCCTGTAAAGAACCTTGAGGAAGTTGCCCACCTGTAGTCAGAGAGAAAGCTGTAGGGAGGACTGTGGGGGGCTCTTCTGTGTCTCTGTACTCCCTCTCACAGCTCCAGTCTACCGGGGAGTCACTGGTGGTCACCAGCTCCCAGTACTCAGACAGGACATCCTGGACCCTCCCCAGAGCCTCTGATGGGGAGCTGCTGAATGACATCCCAAAGCTCACTGGGTCATCCTGGTCAGTAGAGTCAGAGAGGAATGTTGGTAAAAATGTACATGGGATGCATGTCCTATCAATACAAGAGTTTTATGAGCTTAGTATTAAGTTCCTTAAATCCTCTTTAAAACACCCGACTTAGGCTGTTATTCAAGAGATATCTTCTGCATCAAACGGCCCTCACCTCTAGCTCCTCGTTGATCTGTGGTACACATCTCTGAGAGTAGATGTTGTGGATGAGACAGGTCAGAGACATTACGTAGCTGTGGTTGTCTGAGCCTTGGGTGTATCTAAAGTGGCTGGTCAGGAGCTCCAAGATCCAGGGCAGGGCAGCTTTCACATAACAACATTTACTCTGTCAGGGAATGGAAGAAGAGCAGTCAATATTCATGTTAGTTATGATACGAAGTATGTTTGATATCAGTGACTTTTTCTAGCATAGCCACAACCTCATCCCCACGTGCAATTGCTACCGCATAGAGCCGGCTGGTGGGTGAGATTAACCTAGCCATAATGCTAATAGGTAATGCTTATTTTTACAGTCTTTTTAGGATAAATTATGTGGTGGACATTGGATACTTTTTGGTACTATTCTCAAGTAACCTTTCGTATCATTTATTTTTTCTTAAAGTAAAAAACAAAAACTTTTTTTTTTTTTTAAAGCATAAACTAATGTTCTTTGTGAATTTGCCTATGATGTCCCATGTTTTCACTACACATGACGCATAAAAATGACCTTACCAAACTTCTCCGCTCAATGAATGTGTAGGTTATTGAGCATCCACTCTGCAACTGGTTATCTATCTATTTAAAACAGAAACCAAAATATCTGTCAGAAGTCATTAATTAAATATATATTAACTTCGATATTTTGTATTCATGACAGGAATATGCTGTACATTCAACAATCCCAATGAATGCCTAATGGTTCTAGCCATGAGTTTAACATGCTTCTTACAGTGACATACTCCCCACAGTTTTTTTCCAATTTGATAAAAAATTTATTTCTGGAAATCTCACCAATAAATCACTCTTGGTTATGTATAATTATTTTGATATTATAATAGTTATATACAACTTTAATGTGTTCATGTTTTTTTCTATTGTTCGTTCCAGCTGTACTACTCACCAGGCGTCTTATGATCAGCAGGTGATCTCTGGTGATGGAGTGTCTGCACGGACCAGGGTCTCCCATGGTCAAGGAGAGACTCAGGAACACTATCACACACAGACACACCTGAAACCAGTGGTGAAACGTATTAGCTTTGTGAACAGAAAAATAAGAGAGTAAAAAATGTGTTGACATCTTTGAATTAAAAAAATATGTTATATGTTAAAGCTAGAATCCTTTGTTGCTACATACATTTTTTGACTGATAATGATAACTGCCAAAATAAAGTATAGAGTAAATGAGGGATACAAAGCATATTGAAAGCAGATGGTTCCACACAGGTGTGGTTCCTGAGTTATTTCAGCAAATATTTTGGCTACCATGGCTAGAAGAAGAGATGAAGAAGAGATCTCAGTGACTTTGAATGAGGGGTCTCTGGAGCGATGACTGAGACAGCTTTTTTACACCATCATCAACAAAACATCAAACTATGGAATTTCTTGTGGAAGAATTGTGTTGCGTCCCTCCAATGGAGTTCCAGACAATCTATGCGCAATGAAGCTGTTCTGGGAGCCCAATGCCATATTAAGACTTTATTTAGGCAGTTACCTGTATATACCTATTGATTCTTTAAAAATATAACTTACAAATGCCTCATGAGTTTAGTTCAAGTGTCATACCCCATCAGAACCTAAAATAAGCTCCCCCCCTTTTTTTATACAACGTAAATGTAAACACTGTAGTGTCAAAACATGGCACAACTATAATTGTTATATCATGTATGGTCAGTCCTGGTATCCATAGCTCTGTCTATGAATTTGAGAGTGGTTACATTTCTCCAGCACCGTCCCTCAACTTTTTACCAAAACAGAGGCATGGTGTGCGCTTTGTAATTGTTTCAACTGCGGAATCTAGCTTTAAATAATTTATAAAACATAACATTTCCTAGTTCGTAATGGACTTTGTTTCTAGGAGTCTTTAATATTGAACCCATATTTTGTTTTTGTTGCACAGTGGATCATTGAATAGACCTTTCCTGCACTGTTCTCAGTATCCTATGAGACAGAATGTTTTCTCTTTGTTTCTGCATCTTCCCATCTCCTGGGTTTGATTTAAAAAATTGGACTCAGGTTTTTGTTTTCCTATTGTATGAGATGGGCCTTTAGTTGAGGAGAATTCTGTAATAATCCAAAATAGAAATCAATGAGCTTCCATACAGATGATCCACATTCATGCAGTACTGTACATTATAGTCATATGATGTGAAGTTAACCATCCATGCCGTGTTTGATCTTTGTCAACAGTAGTTAATCTATTAGTCTATTAATTTTAAACCCATTGGAGACAAATCTGAAAATGTACAGCCTGAAAAGCCAAACTACACTGAGAAAAAATATAAATGCAACATGTAAAGTGTTGGTCCCATGTTTTATGAGCTGAAATAAAATATCCCAGAAATTTTCCAAATGCACAAAAACCTTATTTCTCTGAAATGTTTTGCACAAATTTGTTTACATCCCTGTTAGTGAGCATTTCTCATTTGCCAAGACAATCCATCCAACTGACAGGTGTGGCATATCAAGAAGCTGATTAAACAGCAGGATCATTACACAGGTGCATCTTGTCACTGTAAAATGTGCAGTTTTGTCACACAACACAATGGCACAGATGTCTAAAGGTTTAAGGGAGAGTACAATTGGCAAGCTGACTGCAGGAATGTCCACCAGAGCTGTTGCCAGAGAATTGAATGTTAATTTCTCTGCCATAAGCCACCTCCAATGTTGTTTTTTGGATAATTTGGCAGTACGTCCAACTGGCCTCAAACCGAAGACCATGTGTATGGCGTCATGTGGGCGAGCTGTTTGCTGAGGTGCATGTTGTGAACAGAGTGCCCCATGGTGGCGGTGGGGTTATGTTATGGGCAGGCATAAGCTACGGAGAACAAAAACAATTGCATTTCATTAATGGCAATTTGAATGCACAGAGATACCGTGACAAGATCCTGAGGCCCATTGTTGTGCCATTCATCCACTGCCATCTACTCATGTTTCAGCATGATAATGCATGGCCCCATGTCACAAGGATCTGTCAACAATTCCTGGAGCTGAAAATGTCCCAGTTCTTCCATGGCCTGCATAGTCAGTAGACATGTCACCCATTGAGCATTTTTGGGATGCTCTGGAACGACGTGTACACCAGTGTGTTCCAGTTCCCGCCAATATCCAGCAACATCGCACAGCCATTGAAGAGGAGTCGGACAACATTCCACAGGCCACAACCAACATCCTGATCACCTCTATGCGAAGGAGATGTGTCACGCTGCATGAGGCAAATGGTGGTCACTGGTTTTCTGATAAACACCTCTACCTTTTTTTAAGGTATCTATGACCAACTGATGCATATCTGTATTCCCATAGATTAGAGCCTAATTTATTTAAATTGACTGATTTCCTTATGTGAACTGTAACTCAGTAAAATCTTTGAAATTGTTAAATGTTACAACAACAAAAAAAGTGAAGATGAGGGGCATACTGTAGATTATTTAATTGTTTTATTTTAATTTTAACTGTAGGCGAATTAAACAGAATACCGTCAATGTCAAAGGCAGTTTTGACAACAGATTTCCTTCACAAGAGCATTGTTTCCTGGAGAAGTAACTGCATCTCTTACCTTGATTTTGCACTGAATGTGGGCTGACACGTGAAGGGTCATCTGGCTCAACTATGAAAATAGAAAAGACCAGACTCCTCTGTCAGGAGCATTGGCGCAGATAGATGATGAGTCTCTCCTCTTCTAGTCCTGATCAATCCCTCTAGTAAGGCATGCACTAAAGAGAAGCTGACATGGATGGAGCCAAGGTTCTCCCGGCATGGAGTGATGTGGTTTTACTCCCCTCCGAAAGGTCTACAGCTCACAGTGTGACTACCTGCCTTAGCTGTAACTCAGAAACTATTTTAAGACCTCCCTCGTTCTGCTCTTTCTCATATGGTCCAAAGGAAACTATGCCCCGTATCTCAGCTTGGTGTTTTCCAATAATCACTGGTGGGTCATGACCTGAGACAAATTATTGGTCTAGCTTTCTAGATAACTAAATGCTTTTAGGTGGTATTGGTTCCCTGCACAGAATAAACGTTTGGAACCACTGTGCAACTACACTTAGACGCAGTGCTTCACAGATACACAGGTAGAGTATGGCGATAATGCCTTACAGATGTTCCACACATTGTGCCATATATTTTATAGTAAATTCCTGGACATTGGAAATTCTCTTTAACGTTTCAGCTCTCCCAGTGTAGATGTTAACATGCCAAAGAAGCTGGCAGAGAAAATAAAGTAAATCCTGGTGAAAGTACATTGACTGAAACATGGTGTTTTTTACGATCCATTTCAGATGTATTTACCATTAAGAATGCTAGTTTGCATTTCTTTGAGTTTGGGGTTGAGCCAAAACGTTTAACCCACTGGGCACACACTGGTTGAATCAACATTGTTTCCATGTCATTTCAATGACATACATTTAACCAACGTGGAATTATTACATTTTTTCCTGCATTTTTTTCTTGAATAAACATACCTCTTTACCTGATCCATTGTCATTTTAATCAGGGTGTCATTCTGACTGTTGTAAATCACACATATCAATATACTGCACTAACATGCCGAGGATATTACATCCACATTACAACACAGTGCATGGGATCATAACACACACCATCAATACAGCAACATATCATGGCATCATCATTCATTCACAAATATTATGAAATGATCATAAGGTCCCAGATTACATTTAAACCAAGTATTTTTCTGCATATCCAATCATACCTCTTGAGCTGGTGTTTCTTTTTTTATTTTTTATAAATCAAATATGCTTCTCTGCATATCTGTTAAAATCTGTGTAAAGAGATTGAAAGGAATGAGTCTCATTCAGTACATTTTGTAATTTCTTGCTTTTCTAAAATCTAGCAACGTTGCCAACAGGCATGCCAGCTAAGATAGTTAGACAAGCTACTTTAATTTGATTGATAGCCTGAAATGGATTAGCAGCTAGTTATGAGGTTGGGAGATTGGGAACCTATCTAGTTGGCTAGCTAAAGCCAACTTCATAAAATTGTTAGGTGGCTAGTACTACAGAGAAACAACAAAACATCAATAAGGAATCAATAGGTCTCCCAAGTGGCGCAGCAGTCTAACACTGCATTGCAGTGCTAGAAGCGTCACTGCAGACCCAGGTTTGATCCCGGGCTGTATAACAACCGGCAGTGATTGGGAGTCCCATAGGGCGGCACTCAATTGGCCCAACGTCGTCCGGGTTAGGGGAGGGTTTGCCCGAGGGGGCTATACTTGGCTCACTGCACTCTAGCGAATCCTTGTGTCAGGCCGGGTGTCTGCAGGCTGACTGCATTCGTTAGTTAAGCAGTGTTTCCTCCGACACATTGGTGCGGCTGGCTTCCAGCTTAAGGAGACAGGTGTTAAGAAGCGTGGTTTGGCGGGTTAAGTTTTGGAGGACGCATGACTCGATCTTCACCTCCTGAGCCCGTTGGAGAGTTGCAGAGATGAGACAAGATCGAAATTGGGGAGATAAAGGTGGTAAAATACAAAAAAATATATAAAAAATAATATGATTTACATACCTTGATCAAATTAATTTACAAACACACCTCCTACGAGTCCTGCCCATCACCGGCAGCTAAAATCAAATCAAATGCTGTGTTTGTCACTCTACAATCTCTCTCCTCCTCCACTAACTATACTGTCTGCACGCACTAGAGTATCTAGCTTCCTGGTTAGTATATCTTTACTTTGTGGTGCACCTTTGAAGGAACCACTTACTAGCTAGATTAGGGGAAGTGGAAGTTATTTTTGCCTGGTACAATCAGACTGATTGCCAGACTGGCCCCTCCACAAAATACTGCGGTTTAAAATGTTTGTTTAGGAATTTATTTAACATCTAAAAAATGTAAAAACATGACAAATCTGAGGGGACACGTGCCCTTCGTGCCACCTATGGGCATGTTAGTTATCTTTCAACTAGAGCTTAGTGCTGTTGCTTCCTTTTGGTCTCCTGCTTCCCTGTATCTGAGACATCGAACATTTAATGACATATTCTTCAGAAAAATAAGAGCTACCAAGTGAACTCAAAGGTTATTGCCTTTAAAAAAACCCACTATGGTCACAAAGAGAGGATAACTCATACATCTCTAACACAATCAAATGGAGCTGCTGTGTCTGCCAATGGCACTGTTGTTCATCATCCAAACCTTTGGTCTTGGTCTCTTGAGAGCTTTACTCTCCCTGGATTTCAACTTACAGCTCCTTTAGGCCTCTTTACTAACAGTTATAAAGCATCATCTCCTCTGAGATATCTATGGATTCCTTTATAAATTCAACTTGGCTCATCTTCAAAAATAGAGAAAAATGTATGAACACATGGAGACACTCCAGTAATGACTCAAGTTCATGCTATATAATTTACAAAAGGAAGAGATCATGCAGAATCTTTAGCACTCTGCTTTAACTCTGGGTGTTGAGCCCGGCTGACCGATCCAGGTCCAAGAACGGGCCATTGTGTGTGCCAGCTTTTGTTCTGGCCACTACATCTGATTCAAATAATCAAGGTCTATAATCTAGGCTATGGATTGTTTAATCAGGTGTGTTAAAGCTGCACTGACCATGGACTGGCCACTACATCTTTGCAGCCCGCTGTTCAAATCTGATTGGTTTTGTAGATGCATTGTATCTGTTCCATTGGTTACACATAGTTCCTGTTCAAGTCCTTATGATGCCACTGTGGGAATTGATGAGATGGAATATGGTTTGTTCTTCTATGTGTAATGCAGACTACAGTACATAAACCCAGCATATTCCAGGTTATACCTGAGTATATTACCTTTGGCAATTTGATTCCTCATTATGTCAAACATAACACGTCTTTCCATTCTAAAGCCACAGATGTAGTGGGAAATGAAATGTAGATGTTTTGTAGTGTCATGCAGAGAATAAGAATAGTTATGTGCCTTATAAAGTAGCAGTGCTAGTATCTTCACCTTAACCGCAAAACTTTTTTAAAAGTTAAACAATGGACGTGCTGGGTTGAGGGCAAGGAAACTGTTGTTTGTCTTCCAGTCTAGGTATCTTTATTGTCTCCATACCCTGCATCACTGTACATACCTCCACCCTCTGAAAACAACCCCACAATGGTTCTCAATGAATATGACAGCAATGATTGTTTTTATCTCTGCTAGAACTGAGGTTAAAAATACAGGAACAGTCTGTCTTCATGTAACTCTGTTTCACTTTCAATGTCATCCTCCAGGGACAGTTTGCTAAGCATGACCTTTCCGACCTGTGATTGATCATGACCTCTGACCGTTGTGGTTGAGATGTACACTGAAATGGCCATCTTTTCCATGAGGATATCATGGGACATCTCCATCTTGTACTGTTTTGTTTCAGAGGAATCACTCTACAATACAGTAGATGTTAAGTTTAGCTGATGTTGAATTACTTCACCCCACTTACCCCCATGAACGGTGGGAAAATAGGGGGAAAAAACACATGCTAATATATGTTTTCTGAATAATGACCCAGCCAGCTGGTGCATGGTGAGAGAAAGCACAGGGTCGAGAGAGAGCAAGAGAGAGAAATTAGAGAGAAAATAGAGTGAGAATATGATGACATAAGGATGAACATTCAGACACCACACTGTGAAAGGTATCTTCAGAGGGGCAGGAACAGCAGGAACAAGGATAAATCACTCAACCGGTTTTTACATCCATACAATGTGTGCTATTTTCACGCCATCAGTGCCACATTAGATCAACACATTGTGCAAGACCTAAGGCTGCCAGAATTTAGAACTAAGACACAGTCTGATATCAATTCATCTCTAGCTCAACTTCAGAAGATCAGACATATTAATAATGGGACTCAAAATAGAATATGTCTGGATTGTTTCTGTACAGACATTATGTTTGTGTTCGTGGCCAGTGGGGTCCAGCGGTTACAGCTGCTGATCCCAGCACACATGTATGCCAGAGTCGGCATGGGTTTGAATCCAGCTCACTGCTCTTTGACTCACCCTCCCCTAACTTCCTCGTCTTTCCAACACTTAAGTATCTCTTCAACAAATCATTTTTTTTTAAAAAGGAGTGGGACTTCTCCACATAAAAAAATACTATCTTATGGTAGAAATACTATAGTATTCACTGTCAGTAGTGTAGTGCAGAAAAAAATGTCAATTATGTCATAATTTCCTATCACTATAGAATATGCATAAAATGCATTCTCCAGTTGCAATGTCTGCCTATGCCACACATATTGTCTCAATAATTAGATTTTTAATACACTCAAACACCAAGTTAGGCATAGGCTGTCTAATTTAAAAAAATAAGCCATCATCACTGTCAATCGTGAATTAACTTTCTTCATGAAATGTCCAAACTGCATCTCCATGCCAATCATTTGATTGTTTTCAATCAGTTTCATGGGAATATGCATTTTATCATCTTGGATGACTGTTTCGTGAGCGAATTAGAGCAGATGGTGTTAAACTATTAGCCTTTCTTGTACTTTGTTTCAATCAAAGCATATATCCTGCCAAGTCACACGCTCTGTTGAGTTTTGGCAAATTAGATTTTTGGGGGACTATACAGCTTCAGCTAACCATCCTAAAATCAATTTAGAAATTAGGTGTTTTTGGTGTAACAGTATTGTTAACGGTATACTATGGTATTACATTATATTCTGATATGTAAAATGCTAATTAATCCTTCTGTGATCTTGCTAGACATTGATTCAGCTTTGATCGGACTTTACCAAATGAGCATCATAGTGAGAAGTGATATTATTATTATTACAAGAATAAGTAATGAGTATGACTATTAGGCATATGCAACATAAATTGATGAGGTGTTATTGGAGCGCACTTCGTGGTGCTGAAAGGATAGCGCCAGGATCGTGCAATGATTAATTAAAGCAGAACTTTCTGGTGCTGATGGATAGCGCCAGGATCGTGCAATGATTAATTAAAGCAGAACCTTGTGGTGCTGATGGATAGCGCCAGGATCGTGCAATGATTAATTAAAGCAGAACCTTGTGGTGCTGATGGATAGCGCCAGGATCGTGCAATGATTAATTAAAGCAGAACCTTGTGGTGCTGAAAGGATAGCGCCAGGATTGTGCAATGATTAATTAAAGCAGAACCTTGTGGTGCTGATGGATAGCTGAAGGATAGCTCTGACATTCGGCCAGTTCAGGAACAAACAACAATAATTTGCAGTAGGCCTATAGCCTAGTAGGTTTTCAACTATGTGGTATACAGTGCCTTCAGAAAGTATTCACACACCTTGATTTTCCCACATTTTGTGTTACAATCTGCATTTAATATGGATTAAATTTAGATTTTGTGTACAAATTAATACAAAATGAAAATCTGAAATGTCTTGAGTTAAGTATTCAACCCCTTTGTTATGGCAAGTTCAAGAGTAATAATAATAATAATAATAATAATAATAGGTTGCATGGACTCACTCTGTGCAATAATAATGTTTAACCTCTAAAAGTCTAAGCTTTTTAGGTATCCTAAAAATATATATAAAATATATGAATTTGGCTTTTAGTACTACAGTATAGCCCATAGAAAAACATTGACTTACACATTCATAAAAGGCAAAAAATACCAAAATAGTATCATAAGGAATAAGGTTTTGAAGTGTCTGTCCTATATCTAGGAGACATAGGAAAGCTCAGGAAATATATATATATATATATATATATATATACACACACACTACCGTTCAAAAGTTTGGGGTCACTTAGAAATGTCCTTGTTTTTTAAAGAAAAACATTTTTTTTGTCCATTAAAAAAATATACATTTGATCTGAAACAGTGTAGACATTGCTAATGTTGGAAATTACTTTTGTAGCTACAAAACGGTGGAATATCTCCATAGGCGTCCAGAGTCCCATTATCAGCAACCATCACTCCTGTGTTCCAATGGCCAAGTTGTTAGCTAATCCAAGTTTATCATTTTAAAAGGCTATTTGGCTAATTAGAAAATCATTTTGCAATTATGTTAGCACAGCTGAAAACTGTTGTTCTGATTAAAGAAGCAATAAAACTGACCTTCTTTAGACTAGTTGAGTATCTGCATTTGAGGGTTTGATTACAGGCTCAAAATGGCCAGAAACAAAGACTTTTCTTCTGAAACTCGTCAGTCTATTCATGTTCTGAGATATGAAGGCTATTCCATGCGAGAAATTGCCACCAAACTGAAGATCTCGTACAGTGCTGTGTACTACTCCCTACACAGAAAAGTGCAAGCTGGCTCTAACCAGAATAGGAGGAGTGGGAGGCCCCTGTGCACAACTGAGCAAGAGGACAAGTACATTAGAGTGTCTAGTTTGAGAAAGACGCCTCACAAGTCCTCAACTGGCAGCTTCAATAAATAGTGCCCGCCAAACACCAGTCTCAACGTCAACAGTGAAGAGGCGACTCCGGGATGCTGGCCTTCTAGGCAGAGTTGCAAAGAAAAAGCCCTGTCCAGCTCTGTCCAGTGTCTGTTCTTTTTCCCATCTTAATCTTTTTTTTTTGTATTGGCCAGTATGAGATATGGCTTTTTCTTTGTAATGAATATCCCTTTGGGCATGCTGAAGTTATTACACTTTGGATGGTGTACCAATACACCTAGTCACTATGAAGAAATCAGACATCCTTCCTAACTCAGTTCCTGGAGAGATAGGAAACCATTCAGGGCATTCAAAATTAGGCCAATGGTGATTTTAAAACAGTGACAGAGTTTAACGGCTGTGACGGGAGAAAACTGAGGAAGGATCAACAACATTGTAGTTACTCCACAATACAAAAAATATTTCAAAGCATGCACCCGGTGTTGAGGAACAATAGTAGTGCCACACATGATCGAGGGATACTACAGTGTGTAGTACAGTAATCTACATAATTATAGTAAGTACTGTAGTATTCTATAGTAAACTATAATTTTTTCATGTGGGTGCCAAACTCCCCAAAAATATGCTTGTGTTTCTGTGGTCGGTGAATGAGCAACGCTTCGTCGTCTGCTGTTTTTTTTTTATACCTATGATGACAAAGACAGCCATTCTGATAACATAGAGTGCAAACACTATTCCTCGACTGCAGACAACAATAACATAGACTTTCCCATTAAACAAGCTTTATTCGTGTTACGTCATGACAATGCAGATATGAGGTCAGACATGGTGTTATTAAGTGAGGATTTGTGCTGCAATGTGATACTGTGTGAAGTCAGCATGCCATGTGATACAGTATATAACACAACATAAGTCCAGTGTTGGTATCAGCACGTCAATTATCGTCAACTAAAAACAATTATGTAGAAGAGTGAAATTGGCACAGATTGAAATCAAAATTATTACTTGACATGGCAGAATGCAAGAACTGTAAAAAATATATGGACAAGAGGGCAGGCTCTGTGACAAAGAGTCACAGAAAAAGAGAGAAAGAAAAACTGAATGATATAGTTAGAGTGTAAGGGAGAAATAGAGGCTGATAGAAAAAGACAGTAACAAAGACAAAGCGAGTAAAAAAAAAGAGTAAGAGCAAGAGAGAGGGAAAGCTTGGTGGCTACGGATCCTATCAGACTGCTGTGGCGAAGCCTATGCGGTTGTTGCGACGGTCAAACTCTGTGTAGTAGCGGGCGATGAAGTTGGCTCCCAGGATCCAGATAGGGCCAGTAGGGGGGGGCACATCCAAACCCCTAAAAGTCACGCTACATATGTCCTCTCCAAACTGAGATTGCTGCAGACACAAATAGAGTTCAAAGCACAAAACATATTGGTAAAGACTTCCATAAATGTATATGCAGTTCAAGTCGGATGTTTACATACACCTTAGCCAAACACATTTAAACTCCGTTCTTCACAAATCCTGGTGAGAATTTCCTGTTTTAGGTCAGTTAGGATCACCACTTTATTTTAAGAACGTGAAATGTCAGAATAATAGTAGAAGGAGATTAAAAGAAATAAAAGCTGAAATAAATCATCACATTCCCAGTGGGTCAGAAGTTTACATACACTCAATTAGTATTTGGTAGCATTGCCTTTAAATTGTTTAACTTGGGTCAAACATTTTGGGTAGCCTTCCACAAGCTTCCCACAATAAGTTGGGTGAATTTTATGATGGCCACTCCAATAGCTTGACTCTGTTGTGCTTAAGCCATTTTGCCACAACTTTGGAAGATTTCTTGGGGTCATTGTCCGTTTGGAAGACCCATTTGTGACCAAGCTTTAAAATCCTGACTGATGTCTTGAGATGTTGCTTCAATATATCCACATAATTTTCCTACCTCATCATGCCATCTATTTTGTGAAGTGCACCAGTCCCTCCTGCAGAAAAGCAACCCCCACAACATGATGCTGCCACCCCCGTGCTTCACGGTTGGGATGGTGTTCTTCGGCTTGCAAGCGTCCCCCTTTTCCCTCCAAACATAACAATAGTCATTATGGCCAAACAGTTCTATTTTTGTTTCATCAGACCAGAAGACATTTCTCCAAAAAGTACGGTCCCCATGTGCAGTTGCAAACCGTTATGTTGATATAGGACTCGTTTTACTGTGGATATAGATACTTTTGTACCTGTTTCCTCCAGCATCTTCACAGGGTCCTTTGCTGTTGTTCTGGGATTGATTTACACTTTTTTGCACCAAAGTACATTCATCTCTAGGGAGACAGAATGCGTCTCCTTCCTGAGCATTATGACGGCTGCACGATCCCATGGTGTTTATACTTGTGTACTATTGTTTGTACAGATGAACGTGGTACCTTCAGGCGTTTGGAAATTGCTCCCAAGGATGAACCAGACTTGTGGAAGTCTACAATTTATTTTCTGAGCTCTTGGGTGATTTCTTTTGGCTTTCCCATGATGTCAAGCAAAGAGGCACTGAGTCTCAAGGTAGGCCTTAAAAATACATCCACAGGTACACCTCCAATTAACTCAAATTATGTTGATTAGCCTATCAGAAGCTTCTAAAGCCATGACATCATTTTCTGGAATTTTCAAAGCTGTTTAAAGGCACAGTCAACTTAGTGTATGTAAACTTCTGACCCACTGGAATTGTGATACGTGAAATATTCTGTCTGTAAACAATTGTTGGAAAAATGACTTGTGTCATGCACAAAGTAGATCTCCTAAACGACTTGCCAAAACTATAGTTTGTGAACAAGAAATTTGTGGAGTGGTTGAAAAACGAGTTTTAATGACTCCAACCTAAGTGTATGTAAGGCTGATTTCCTCCTCTTCGTCTGAAGAGGTGAAGCAGGGATCGGACCAAAATGCAGCGTAGTTCGTGTTCAACATGTTTAATGAAAGATGATAACGTGAACACTACACAAATACAAAATAACAAACGTGGCAAAACCGAAACAGTCCTATCTGGTGCAAAGACCCACAGAATATGGCTGCCTAAATATGGTTCCAAATCAGAGACAACGATAGACAGCTGCCTCTAATTGAGAACCAATCTAGGCAACCATAGACATACACTCTACCTAGAAAGGAAAGTGCAATACGGTGCTCTTTAATGCATTCACGCAACACTGGGTGCTCAAAACCAAATGCACCAAACACGGGGGACGAAAATAGTACAGTAGAATACACGACCAGGAACAAACACGTTCCTCTACTACAGAACCGAAGGTCACAATAATTAATCCCGCACAAAGAAACAGGCGGGCCGGCTGTCTAATAAAGCCCCACTAATGACTCCCTAACAGGTGCTAACAATAAACATACAAGGAGGGGGAGGAAAGACCATCAGTGGCAGCTAATAGGCCGGCGACGACGACCGCCGAGCGCCACCCGACCGGGAAGGGGAGCCACCCTCGGTCGGACTCGTGACATCCAAAATAACTGTTCTTTTTTACTGCAGTAATTTTGCAGTGTAAGTGCAGTTGCAGTGCAGTAATAACTGCAGTTACACTATTCTGCTATTATCGCGTCCAAAATACCACAGTTGACTGCAGTTACTGCACTTTTACTGCCGTTTCAAAACTGCAATATTTTTTTGTAAGCGGTGTTCAACATCTATGAAGTAGCTAGTAAGTTTACTGTAGTAGTTGACTTGGTAACCAAACAAACAGACTTGCGAGTTCATCTAACCAAACCATATGTCCTAGCTTGCTATTATGAAAATCAAATTCAACAATTCAACATTAACAACGTTAATGTTTTCAATTCAATTTTTGCTTTCAAAAGCAGCTCAAATATAGAACATGCGAGAATGAACTAGCCATTGAATTCTGATGATATACCGTGCATTATAGGGAAATAATGTACATTCTAGAATGCCCTTTAACCCAATCAGAAATGAGTATTCAACAATGCCATGGTATAAGTCCAAAATAAACATGACATAATAGCTGCGAAGGTATCAAAGACAATCACCCTGTACCTGTATCCCAGTCGTGCTCGTTTCCATGTTGCTTACCCATAAGATGTAGTCTCCTTCAGTGAGTGAGTACTCATGGCCTCCCAGGTGGAAGGTGACACTGGGTAAGGACTTTACCAGGTCACAGTTCACAGTGTACTGAAAAGGGGACACAAAACACAGCTTAGTCCACACCAGAGGGGTATTCCAGAAAGCCAGATTAGTGACTTAAGGAGGTTTGTCAAACCAGAATTTACGGCTCCAGAAAGAGCTTGAAAGAGAGCCTGATCAGAGACCATAGCAACGAATGCGCTGAAGTGAATCTGCTACCTACTAGGTTACGTGATCTTAGCCTATACTGGTGAACGAATACCGGACTTAAAATCAGATTCCTGTTTGTCACTATGGCCTGTCCTTTCTTTGAAAACCAACTTGACATCGGAGCCTGCATTGTTTGCCGTGCTTTACAAAGTAAATGAATTATTGGCCCTCAAAATAGATCCTTTAGATCATTCAGAAGAAGTTATCTTTGAATATTATAGCTTTTCAGCACAATCACTCATATCTGGTCAATTTACTCAACCCATATATAGCAAATGTAACCCAACGCTGTTTCGCTTTGACTATACAAACTCTGTGTATTGTGTTGCGATTTTTTTCCCACTGGAAGTTTCAGGTACAATGGGGGCGATGCTGAGCTATTTTTTTATGTCTTTGTTGCATTCCCTGGCCATCAAGCTGTCCATATGATCAAGGAGGACTTTTACAGAATTGCAGGTACAGTAGGCGGACTGCCAGGGAAGCTTTGCTAATCTCAAAAATCAATAAACATAGGCAACATGATAAACAGCCTAATTCATCCTGCAGATTTTCCCAACGTCATTGGTGCTATAGAATCAATGTTACAATAAACGTGCTCTATAAAGTGAAAACATGATTACCCATGTGTGTAAGCTAAGCTTCTTAGATATTGGAATCGTGCTACTTCTTTTGCGCACTTACCCTGGCTCCAATTTTCAGCGAGGCTCCCTCTGGCTTTTGCTGTGGCGGATATGTTACTTTCATTGGTAAATATGTGATCATATTCATTGCATGTTGTCACATTTGTTTCTTGTTCTAGACTTGTGAAATATTGGGTTCTGTCCTTTGACTCCAGTTCTATCGTTTTTTCCTGTCATCGAAACGAGGACCTTTTTGAATGTTGCCTACAACCTGCCAGTTGTCAGATCAACCAATCTGCACTTCGCTTGGCCTAATAACTTAATAGAGAAGCAGCCATTCTGGAACCAAGAAATCCGGGACTCCCTCAGCTGATTAAGACAAGACGGATATGTTCAGGAAATCCTGCATTTGTTAAACCATCTTTCTGGAATACCCCTCTGAAGATAAGATAGTTATAAAGGGGCAATCTGCATTTGCTACATACATTTTTTTGTACTTAGAAATTAGTAATTTGTAGGTCCTACCCATTGATTCTTGAAGCATTTTACTTATAAATGCCTCATGAGCTTAGTTCATGTCATATCCCATCAGAAGTCAAAATATAACCTTGTTTTATTCCAATGTTTGTAAACAAATGAAATGTAAACAAACACTGTATAGACTCAAAACATGGTTAAAACTTGAGTGGTTATATTTTTGCAGGATAGTCCCTTAGCTTTTTATGGAAACAGTGTCAGGGAAATACTTTATTATTGTTTCAACTGCAGATTGCCCCTTTAAGAGACTGGCTGAGGGGATTCAATTAATCTGGGCGTGTTTTGCTCGGTTGTTTGCGTGGTTGTTTGCATTGGTTTTTGAAACAGGGCTGCCTCCAGAGCACAGGCCAGGTGCCCGGTTCAAAGCCCACTGAGAAGTTGGCTCTCCGCTCAAAACAGAAGTGACGTAGGAGCACGTAGAGTAACGAGTAGGATTCTGTGTTTTCACATGCAAAGGTGATTGCTTTTGATAGAAAAATAAAAACATATATTTTATGGACGATGCACAATGCTGCCAACATGACCGAGCGGCGCAGATTACTGTTTGATTTGAGGCGGGTACTCCTCCCTCACAGCTTTTGCCGGCTCACGTCACTGGGCCATAGACAGGCGACAAGCAGCATAATCAAATCTGCCCAATTTGTGATGTACATACCCCTCCCTCTGCCAGCTCTGTGGCTCCAATGGTCTTCATCAGTACAGACACAGAAGAGGCAGGGCCTGTAATGTAGGAGGAGCCTGTGTCAATCACAGCCATGCAGCCCTCCTTACAGAACAGCATCTCCTCCCCCACAGACACCCTGGTAGAGAAAGAGAATTACACACATTTATTTCTACCTTTATTTAACTAGGCAAGTCAGTTAAAGAACAAATTCTTATTTTCACTGACGGCCTAGGAACAGCGGGTTAACTGCCTTGATAAGGAGCAGAACGACAGCTTTTCACCTTGTCAGCTCAGGGATTTGATCTTGCAACCTTCCGGTTACTAGTCCAACGCTCTAACCACTAGGCTACCTGCCTCCACCTATACATACATACATGCAAATGCACCTGCACTGACCAACAGACACACAGAGCGACAGACAACATGCACACAGACCTATACAACTTTCCCATCTCACCCTTTCATGTTGACCTCCCATTTTCCTGCCTCACGGGTGCCCATGTAGTTGAAGGTACCAGTGTAGTAGTCTGGGTCTGTCCCTCCCAGCACTAGCTCCCCACCTGGTTTGTGCATTGGGTCTCTGAGAGAAGAAAAACATATTTTGGACTAATTCACAGATTCTAAAAGTACTTATTTGTGTATGTGGAGGAATAATCTGTATATGAACAGTGATAGTGATATCTCCTACTTGCTGTAATAGACAGAGAAGACGTCCTCCTTGAGGACGTGCTGGGACATAATGCGGTCGAACACGGGGGTGATGCCGTCGATGGCCACGATGGGGTAGCCCATCCCCAGGACCCCATCAAACTTGGCAAAGATGAAGGGGATGGCAGGCAGGGCTGTAACCTCAGCAAATACTTGGACCACTGGGATGCCACCCACCTAGAGGAAGCACAGAGTAAGATGTTGTTCCATAATACCTAGATAAAGGTTTTCCCCAGTGAGATGATCCTACTGTAGACCACTACTTATGGGCAAGTCTACTATTATTTCCAAAATTTGATCATTAAAAAGGACAATACAAATAGGTGATAGGAAACAGATTAGGGGAAAGAGAAGGAAGGTTGTTTTCCTGTTGAGGTGTTGCGTTACACTCACCACAACCACATCCTCACTCAGGAACCCTCTGACGTTTCCAGAGGCATACTGGATGGAGAAACCTGTCCCGTTCTCTATGTGTGTTCGGGATTTGGAGGCATCATATCTGTTGTGGGTAACTGAGAGTTCAAAGGTCACTGAGTCATAATCATCCGGGAACATCATCATCTCTGGTGACGCAATCATACAGGTTTTGTGTGTGTGTGTGTGTGTGTGTGTGTGTGTGTGTGTGTGTGTGTGTACTTACAGCAGGCAGTATAGAGAGGGGAACAGTTGTAAGAGGGCACCCACAGGTTGGCTGAGCCTGTATCAAACACCACATTGAACATCTGAGCAGGAGAACCAATACTGATCTCCCCATAATACTGGGCCTGAGAAGAAGAGAGAAGAGGAAGCAATGAATCATTTACACCACTGAGTTGGGCATAGGTTTCGTGTCCTCTCATTTATGTGCTAATCCAATGTCAATTGCATCTATGTGTTGTCAGTGCAATGTGTGCAGGTGGTCTCTCACATCCAGGTAGTTGGTGAGGGGGGTGGGGGTGGTCCCGTTGCTGGTGGAGGGGTCATCTTTGCTTTTCTGGGCCAATTCAGCAAAGAACTGGGCTGGGGACACGCCTATCTCATGCAGAGTCTCTCTTATGGAGGGCATCTTCTTCAGACTGATCCTGATCAGAGAGGACAATGGTAAGGAAAGACCATCCAATAGAATGATATATAGGGAGTGACCAGGGGCGGGGTTATACAATCCAGTCTGCAATCATGGACCATTTGGTGATATAAGACCATGTGTCCTCGTGTCAGTATGACATTGTTGTTTCTACAGCTCTGCCAAAAACATTCTCTATTGAGTTAGTTAAGCAAAAGAGGCTGGTTTAAATGGATAAAATGCACCCAAGTATCCATTCAACCTCCTTTGCTGTCTATCGTAGGTGACATTACATCGTAGGAACATAACACAGAGGACCATAACACATTGCAGAGTAGACTTCATATAGTAGACACACAAAAAAATGGTTACCTTTGTAAGGCATTGATTGTGGTCATCGTCAGTGACAGAGCAATCACACACACCCAGCAATGCATCAGCATGGCCATGGAGACTCTGAAGAGCGAAGGAGTGTACGGGCCCTGAGAAGACGCACAAGTTATACTAGTCAAGTTATCCTAGTATCGTTCCTCCGGGCACACCAGCTGGTTGTATATCCAATCTTCTGAAAGATTGGCCCCTCTCTCTCTTTCTCACTGTCTGTCTACTCTTTTTATACCATCTCTCCTTCACTCCTTCAATGAGTTCTGACCCAAAGGCCACTGGCTCGGAGTTTCCCTAGAAGTGTCCACCAAAAACAACCCTCTTCTCCCTCTTCTTCCTCCCTCCCTCCCTCCCTCAGCCAGCACTCCCCTGACAAACGGGTCCCAGGGAGAGGTTTAAACTGTGACCCCTGGGAACATATTGGATACAGAAAGCAGGGACGTAAGGGTTTGAGAGAGAGAGAGCTCTCTAGCCATGCTGGGCTTCCATCATAGCTGCAAAGGTGAAGGCCTGTGAGAAGAGGAGTGGGTGCCTTGGTTGGGGTGGGGGATAAAGAAGGGAGAAGCTGTAGGGGGGGGGCAGAGGAGTAGGAGAGGGTGCTGACAGGGATCACCCAGGCTTACAGTAGGAGACAGAAAATTGCCCTGTGAAATCTGGAAAGTAGCTATAAGATCTGAAAGCAATGATTGCCAGATGATGCAGTAATACATTAAGACCTAGTGAAATGGACTGTAAAAACATCACAGACCAGATGTTAACTTAAAGTGCCATCTCTTTCCTTTCTGCTAAAGTATACTGCATCTGCTCCAACTTGACACTGTATGCTGCAATGATTTCCCTTTATCTTCCCTGTCTTAAGTGGAGTTTTCCCATACCCTTCCAGCTCGTATCTGCAGAGTAGAGAGCACTCACACCTGTCTGTTTACACTCTCCTAATACAAAGCTGTACTGCTAGCAACTCAACTCTACTCTCATTCGGTAGGTTATTGATTATTAGGCACTAAGTAAGTACACCAATCCATGGGGACAAGACAACACCTGTCTCTGAAATATTCCAAATCAATAGTCCAGACTCAGTAGGAAATGGAGCAAATCCTAAACTTTGTTTGTGGGGGTTGTGCTGTGGACCTCAGACTAGATACTAAGCTAGTATCACGTTTTAAGGTATGACCCAGGTGCAGACAGTGTTGAGGGATCAAAAGTTTATTCCTCAAACAGGGGTAGGCAAATGCCAGTTCAAGGCAGGCAGGGGTCAATAATCAAGAGAGGGTGTAAGGTACAGGACAGCAGGCGGGCTCAGGGTCAGGTCAGGCAGAGATCGGTAATCCAGAGTAGTAGGGCAAAGGTACAGAACGACAGGCAGGCTCAGGGCAGGCAGAACGGTCAGAACCGGGAAACTAGAAAATGGGAGCAAGGAAACGCCGGGCGCAGGGAAACAAAACGCTGGTAGGTTCTACAAACAAAACAAACTGGCAACAGACAAACAGGGATAAAATACACAGGGGATAATGGTGGGCGACACCTGGAGGGGGGTGGAGACAATGACAAAGACAGGTGAAACAGATCAGCGCATGACAGCTAGGCTAGCTAATGTCTGTCTGCAGGCTAACCAATAACTGTAAATGTACAGGCCTACATATGTGCGAAGAGTACAGTTTTGGATTTTGCTCATTTTTAGACATATTGTTTAGAACAATATAAATTCTTCAAACATGTCAAATATCCAGGGTGGGCTCTCTGGTACATATTTCCCAAATGAAGCTATGACCCATTTTATACACACCAGCAGAGGGATTCCCTTTGAATCCATTTCCTCATTGACTGTGTTGGTAGTGCTCATAAAATAATAACTTCAAAAGTAGCACAGATCCCATTCTAGAAATTGTATGTGCTTGTACAGTATATTAAATAGAACAATATGTATAAAAATGAACAAATAAATAAAAAAGGGTACTTTTGATACATTTATATTAATATGTTTTATGCTGATAACATTTATGTGATTTTTTTTATTTCAGAATCTAGACATACTCCATATTTTAGCTGACAACGTCAGGAAAAGGATACGCACCCTTCAATGGGGCAGAAGTCCGTGTGTTGTCGTGATTCTGGGTGGCCAGAGACAATGTCTTCAGAAAGTATTCACACCCCTTTAGAGTCGGACTTTAAAATTCATTACATTTAGATTACAAATTAATTTAAAATGAAATGCTGAAATGTCTTGAGTCAATAAGTATTCAGCCCTTTTGTTATGGCAAGCCTAAATAGGTTTAGGAATAAAAATGTGCTTAACAAGTCACATAAAAAGTTGAATTGACTCAACTTGTCTACGATAGTTTTTAACATGATTCTTAAATGACTACTGCACCTCTGTGGTGCAGGTCCTTAAGATTTGAGCAGTGAATTTCAAGCACAGATTCAACCACAAAGACCATGGAGCTTTTCCTATGGTTCACAAAGAAGGGCACCTACTGGTAGATGGGTAAAAAATTAACAGACATTGAATATCCCTTTGAGCATGGTCCCTTTGAGCATACAGTTATTCATTTTACACTTTGGATGGTGTATCAATACACCCAGTCACTACAAAGATACAGGTGCCCTTCTTAAATCAATTGCCGGGAGAGGAAGGAAACCACTCAGGGATTTCACAATGAGGCCAATGGTGATTAAAACAAGTTACAGAGATTAATGGCTGTGATATGAGATACCTGAGGATGGATTAACAACATTGTAGTTACTCCACAAAACTAACATAAAGGACAGAGTGAAGAGAAGACGGCCTGTAAAATGGAATCAAAAACATACATCCTGTCTGCAATAAGGCACTAAAGTAATATTGACAAAAATGTGCAAATTGTACAATGCAAATATTGTACAATCCTGGTGTGCACAGCTCTTAGAAACTTACCCAAAAAGACCCCAAATCGCTGCCAAAGGTTATTCTAACATGTATTGACTGAAGGGGTTGAATACTTATCTAATCAATATATATTAGTGTTTTATTTTCCATTAATTAAAAAATATATAATTTGACTTCCACTTTGAGTTTACAGAGCATTTTGTGTAGATTGTTGACACAAATGATAATTAAAACCATTTCAATCCCATGAACACAATGACGTGGATAAAGTCAAAGGGTGTGAATGTTTTCTGAAGGTGCTGTAGCTAGCAACAATGACAAGAATCTGTCAGGTGGTCAATCTGTAGGTGGCTCGTTTCAGTTCATTTTTTTTAATCTTGTTCTTGATACTATGTCTAATTTTGAAATGCTTTGACTGATGTCATGTCAGTGCTAATATGGCAAAAATTCCCTAACTAACCGACAACTGTAGTGTTGTATTTGAGAGACAACAAGTGCTCATTATGCACATTTGATATGTTTTCAATAAACAAAATATAATTTACATGTTGTCGACAATTTTAAGCTAACTGAGTTTGTTTTGCCCCGTAGTTGCACACCCACCAGTTTTGCTGATAAACAACCAACCCTTCTAGGAGTATAAATGACACCAAGATCTTGTCGGCAACATGTATAGTTTACGCATCATAAGGGTCTGAAAGGAGCCATGTATAGGTCTAAAAATGACCTAAAATATGCACTTTCATCCCCCCAAAAATATGTGTTATACAAATGTAAAAGGTATGTCAAACATCCTTCCTCTCAATGAAGTTTCTATACGAGAATTGTTACAGCAACCTGAGATACCAAAACAATTTTTGGGCCTTATTGGTGTGGAATTGCCCATATGTACAGTATCTACAGTATACTGTAGGCTATGGAACAGTATCTACCCTATAGTGTATACTGTGGGCTATTGGTGAGGAGCTAGCTAAGGTCTATGGCTTGCTGAGGTCTCTCTTGCGCTATCTTTCACTGTCAGCTCAACCAGCAAGATTTGGTTCCCACCGTATCTGCTCTGTGGGGCTGGGGTCATATTTGTGTACTGTAGTGACCACCCAGCCTAGCAGGAGATCTAGGCGTCCACGTCAGGCAGAGACTTGGACAGCACTAGTAGAGGTCAGGGGTCAGTCCTTCAGCTATTCCATAGGCAGAACTGCCAGGAACCTGGTAACATGGTCAGCCACAGTTTATGGGGGTAATGACAACTTTCTAGTTAGCCAGATAGCGTCTCAGCCAAGGGGAAAAGGTGCTTTGGTTTCACGGAGAGGGAAATGTTGGAAATCATGTCAAACATGTTATTGGTCGCATACACATGTTTAGTAGATGTTGTTGCGGGTGTAGCAAAATGCTTGTGTTTCTAGCTTCAAAAGTGCAGTAATACCTAACAATACACAACAATACACACGTATCTAAAAAGTAAAATATTAGGAAAAGCCACCCCCGTCTCTCTAGGACATGGAAGTCTTATTGTCAAAAAACAGGTTTCTGATTTCGCGCCGGTACCTGTCTCGTCGTCATCAACGGGCCGGCCAAATTATCGACATAAGCCCTGAACCTCACAGGGCTTCTGTGCGCCCCGCCATTGGGGGTCAAATTCAGCCAAAACGTGAATAAATCAAAAAGTACACCTCCAATCTGCATGGGGTTTTTTTTTGCACGAAAGGGCACATATAGACGAGCATTTCCATTGAATTAAAACCGTTTTTGTATAAAACATTTGAATAGGAAATCGTGTTTTAAGTTTTGGGAAAAAAGTGCATTATGGACGGTTTAAAATATTGTGATGGATGCGGATTGTGATATACATCCATGCAACTGGTGATTGAAAATAGGCACCTAGTAACCCAAAAATAAAAACATGGTTCTAAATACATTTACCGGTACTCCTGACATTCATGCCCACTATGTGAACACCCTACTACGGCCCTCTATCAATGGGGGCCGTCCTGAGTGCTTTATGGATTCAAAAAATGTTCAGGAAAACAGCTAAGTCCAGACATCTCAATTCATTGCACTATGTGTAATGTGCAACTGGTAATCCAAAATGGATGGTAAATAAATCACAGAAATTGCACTATGTCCAACTCTGGGCCTGGTGATTGGGGAAATGGGCCAAAAAAAGGGGGACAGAGCAGCTAACCTCCACAGAGGCTGACTGCTCTGCCCCCCTTAAGGACAGTGGAACTATGGACCTTCAGGCCTAAAGGCCCTAACTCCCTATCAAGGAACAGGCCTCTCTCTCTGGGAATGAGAGTATACATACAGGCAGTTAGGCCCTAACTCCCTATACGGGAACAGGCCTCTCTCTCTGCTAGAGGGCTCCTCCCTTACCTCACCGCACTAACCCGCCAGAGATGGCTATTCGGCACATCTATACAACATGATTTCCCTGTCAGACGTCCTGCTTGTAGGGGCTGAAGAGGTCCTTCTAGAGGTCCCCTCACTTACCTCCTCGCGTTGGCCTGTAGGAACTGAATGCCCTGAATGCACCACCACCCACAGAATCGAGAAAGAGCTAGCAATCTGTTAATCCTTTCCGTGTCCGGGCCGGGTGAGGTTTCCCGTGTTGAGTCAAATTAAGCCGCAGGCTCCACTCCTGGTACTGCCCTTCCGTCAATTCCTTTAAGTTTCAGCTTTGCAATCATACTTCCCCCGGAACCCAAAGACTTTGGTTTCCCGGACGCTGCCCGGCGGGTCATGGGAGTAACGACTTTCGTTCTTGATTAATGAAAACATTCTTGGCAAATCCTTTCGCTTTCGTCCGTCTTGCGCCGGTCCAAGAATTTCACCTCTAGCGGCACAATACGAATGCCCCGGCCGTCCCTCTTAATCATGGCCCCAGTTCAGAAGAAAAACCCACAAAATAGAACCGGAGTCCTATTCCATTATTCCTAGCTGCGGTATTCAGGCGACCGGGCCTGCTTTGAACACTCTAATTTTTTCAAAGTAAACGCTTCGAACCGCGCGGGACACTCAGTTAAGAGCATCGAGGGGGCGCCGAGAGGCAGGGGCTGGGACTGGCGGTAGCTCGCCTCGCGGCGGACCGCCAGCTCGATCCCGAGATCCAACTACGAGCTTTTTAACTGCAGCAACTTTAAGATACGCTATTGGAGCTGGAATTACCGCGGCTGCTGGCACCAGACTTGTCCTCCAATGGATCCTCGTTAAAGGATTTAAAGTGTACTCATTCCAATTACAGGGCCTCGAAAGAGTCCTGTATTGTTATTTTTCGTCACTACCTCCCCGAGTCGGGAGTGGGTAATTTGCGCTCCTGCTGCCATCCTTGGATGTGGTAGCCGTTTCTCAGGCTCCCTCTCCGGAATCGAACCCTGATTCCCCGTTACCCGTGGTCACCATGGTAGGCACAGAAAGTACCATCGAAAGTTGATAGGGCAGACATTCGAATGAGACGTCAGCGCCACAAAGGGCGCGCGATCGGCTCAAAGTTATCTAGAGTCACCAAAGCGGCCGGGGCAACCGAGATTGGCCCGCATGGGTTTTGGGTCTGATAAATACACGCATCCCCGAGGTCAGCGCTCGTTGGCATGTACAGTGCCTTGCGAAAGTATTCGGCCCCCTTGAACTTTGCGACCTTTTGCCACATTTCAGGCTTCAAACATAAATATATAAACTGTATTTTTTTGTGAAGAATCAACAACAAGTGGGACACAATCATGAAGTGGAACGACATTTATTGGATATTTCAAACTTTTTTAACAAATCAAAAACTGAAAAATTGGGCGTGCAAAATTATTCAGCCCCTTTACTTTCAGTGCAGCAAACTCTCTCCAGAAGTTCAGTGAGGATCTCTGAATGATCCAATGTTGACCTAAATGACTAATGATGATAAATACAATCCACCTGTGTGTAATCAAGTCTCCGTATAAATGCACCTGCACTGTGATAGTCTCAGAGGTCCGTTAAAAGCGCAGAGAGCATCATGAAGAACAAGGAACACACCAGGCAGGTCCGAGATACTGTTGTGAAGACGTTTAAAGCCGGATTTGGATACGAAAAGATTTCCCAAGCTTTAAACATCCCAAGGAGCACTGTGCAAGCGATAATATTGAAATGGAAGGAGTATAAGACCACTGCAAATCTACCAAGACCTGGCCGTCCCTCTAAACTTTCAGCTCATACAAGGAGAAGACTGATCAGAGATGCAGCCAAGAGGCCCATAATCACTCTGGATGAACTGCAGAGATCTACAGCTGAGGTGGGAGACTGCTCTGTCCATAGGACAACAATCAGTCGTATATTGCACAAATCTGGCCTTTATGGAAGAGTGGCAAGAAGAAAGCCATTTCTTAAAGATATCCATAAAAAGTGTTGTTTAAAGTTTGCCACAAGCCACCTGGGAGACACACCAAACATGTGGAAGAAGGTGCTCTGGTCAGATGAAACCAAAATTGTACTTTTTGGCAACAATGCAAAACGTTATGTTTGGCGTAAAAGCAACACAGCTCATCACCGTGAACACACCATCCCCACTGTCAAACATGGTGGTGGCAGCATCATGGTTTGGGCCTGCTTTTCTTCAGCAGGGACAGGGAAGATGGTTAAAATTGATGGGAAGATGGATGCAGCCAAATACAGGACCATTCTGGAAGAAAACCTGATGGAGTCTGCAAAAGACCTGAGACTGGGACGGAGATTTGTCTTCCAACAAGACAATGATCCAAAACATAAAGCAAAATCTACAATGGAATGGTTCAAAAATAAACATATCCAGGTGTTAGAATGGCCAAGTCAAAGTCCAGACCTGAATCCAATCGAGAATCTGTGGAAAGAACTGAAAACTGCTGTTCACAAATGCTCTCCATCCAACCTCACTGAGCTCGAGCTGTTTTGCAAGGAGGAATGGGAAAAAATGTCAGTCTCTCAATGTGCAAAACTGATAGAGACATACCCCAAGCGACTTACAGCTGTAATCGCAGCAAAAGGTGGCGCTACAAAGTATTAACTTAAGGGGGCTGAATAATTTTGCATGCCCAATTTTTCAGTTTTTAAAAAAAGTTTGAAATATCCAATAAATGTCGTTCCACTTCATGATTGTGTCCCACTTGTTGTTGATTCTTCACAAAAAATACAGTTTTATATGTTTTATGTTTGAAGCCTGAAATGTGGCAAAAGGTCGCAAAGTTCAAGGGGGCCGAATACTTTCGCAAGGCACTGTATTAGCTCTAGAATTGCCACAGTTATCCAAGTAATGTTGGAGCGATCAAAGGAACCATAACTGATTTAATGAGCCATTCGCAGTTTCACTGTACCGGCCGTGTGTACTTAGACTTGCATGGCTTAATCTTTGAGACAAGCATATGCTACTGGCAGGATCAACCAGGTAGCCACTCACAACTTAGATGTTGTACCTGGGCCCAGCGGGAGGCCCTGAACTGCCCATGGCCGAAGCCACAGGTGCCGGGGCGCCGCTCGAGAGGTCTCTTGTCTAGCTGGAGCGTCTATTCAGAACGCCATCAACTGGGCAAAAGGAACCACAACCTCGGCCAGACCGCTTAGGTCAACCGGGTAGGTCCACGTTAAAGACAGGGTTTGAGAATACGTGTTTCTGGCGCCGATGCGTTACGGGATGACCATCACCACATGCTTCGCAGCCTGAGTGTGGCACTCCCCGCACCGGAACACCAATGTAGGGCCACTTGGTCAGACAGTTCGGCTGGATCTCGCACGAACGGTGCGCGGCTGGAGCGTATCGAAATAGGGGGTCAACCGTTTCCGAAAGGGGATCCCCCGATAGAGGCAAATCCACTTGGGTCGGGAGGGAACATCCATCAGAACACCAGCCAAAGGCTGGCCGATAGAGGCCCTCCCAGGTGGAAAACGAATGCAAATCAGTCAGAGGAAATTAAACTGGTTGGACAACAGAGGAGAACCATGGAGACGCATCGTGAACCAAGTGTGGGACTGGACTGGAGAGCTAGCCCTCACCGGGGCTAAACAACCACGAATCGGTCGCCGAAGGGACGGGCACCTTCATTGGACCAGAACCATGGTCATTGATGAACCAAACCCACAAGGTAATAGCTGGGATAGAACACCTGCCCAGGACAAGGCTCAATATCCTCCCACCACCAAGCTGGGAAACTTGGATCAAAAGTTAGGACAAATCGGGCGCCGAAGGGGCTGGTCAAACCACTAAATCGGTCGCCGGCGGAAAATGTCCAAAGTACCATGGTTCCGAGGGGCTCACATCCCTCAAAAGTGTCCATTACTACATTTCTATTCGGGTGGTGTATATATATACACACAGTTGAAGTCGGATGTTTACACACACTTAGGTTGGAGTCATAAAAACTTGTTTTCAACCACTTTTTCAACCACCATACTTAGGACATCTACTTTGTGCATGACACAACTAATTTTCCAACAATTTACTATTTTCCAACAATTGTTTAAATACAGATTATTTCACTTATAATTCACTGTATCACAATTGCAGTGGGTCAGACGTGTACATACACTAAGTTGACTGTGCCTTTAAACAACTTGGAAAATTCCAGAAAATGATGTCATGGCTTTAGAAGCTTCTGATAGGCTAATTGACATCATTTGAGTAAATTGGAGGTGTACCTGTGGATGTATTTCAAGGCCTACTTTCAAACTCAGTGCCTCTTTGCTTGACATCATGGGAAAATCAAAAGAAATCAGCCAAGACCTCAGACATTTTTTTGTAGACCTCCACGTGTGTGGTTCATCCTTGGGATCAATTTCCAAACGACTGAAGGTACCACGTTCATCTGTACAAACAATAGTACGCAAGTATAAACACCATGGGACCACGCAGCCGTCATATCGCTCAGGAAGGAGACGCATTCTATCTCCTAGAGATGAACGTACTTTGGTGCGAAAAGTGCAAATCAATCCCAGAACAACAGCAATGGACCTTGTGAAGATGCTGGAGGAAACAGGTACAAAAGTATCTATATCCACAGTAAAGCAAGTCCTATATCGACATAACCTGCAAGGCCGCTCAGCAAGGAAGAAGCCACTGCTCCAAAACCGCCATGAAAAAGCCAGACTACAATCTGCAACTGCACATGGGGACAAAGATCGTACTCTTTATAGAAATGTCCTCTGGTCTGATGAAACAAAAATAGACCTGTTTAACCATAATAACCATCGTTATGTTTGGAGGGAAAAGGAGGACGCTTGCAAGCCGAAGAACACTATCCCAACCATGAAGCATGGGGGTGGCAGCATCATGTTGTGGGGCTGCTTTTCCGCAGGAGGGACTGGTGCACTTCACAAAATAGATGGCATCATGAGGTAGGAAAATTATGTGGATATATTGAAGCAACATCTCAAGACATCAGTCAGGAAGTTAAAGCTTGGTCACAAATGGGTCTTCCAAATGGACAATGACCCCAAGCATACTTCCAAAGTTGTGGCAAAATCGCATAAGGATAACAAAGTCAAGGTATTGGAGTGGCCATCACAAAGCCCTGACCTCAATCCTATAGAAAATTTATGAGCAGAACTGAAAAAGCATGTGCGAGCAAGGAGGCCTACAAACCTGACTCAGTTACAGCTCTGTCAGGGGGAATGGGCCAAAATTCACCCAACTTATTGTGGGAGCTTGTGGAAGCCTACCCGAAACGTTTGACCCAAGTTAAACAATTTAAAGGCAATGCTACAAAATACTAATTGAGTGTATGTAAACTTCTGACCCACTGGGAATGTGATGAAAGAAATAAAAGCTGAAATAAATACATTTCCTTCTACTATTATTCTGACATTTCACGTTCTTCAAAGACAGGGAATTCTTACTAGGATTAAATATCAGGAATTGTAAAAAACTGAGTTTAAATGTATTTGGCTTTAACTGTATATTTATATAACTTTAACTGTATATTTATATAACTCAGCAAAAAAAGAAACGTCCCTTTTCCAGGACCCTGCCTTTCAAAGATAATTAGTTAAAATCCAAATAACTTCACAGATCTTCATTGTAAAGAGTTTAAACACTGTTTCTCATTCTTGTTCAATGACCCACGAACAATTAATGAACATGCACCTGTGGAACGGTCGTTAAGACACTAACAGCTTACAGATGGTAGGCAATTAAGGTCAAAGTAATGAAAACTTAGGACACTAAAGAGGCCGTTCTACTGACTCTAAAAAAACACCAAAAGAAATATGCCCAGGGTCTCTGCTCATTTGCGTGAATGTGCCTTAGGCACGCTGCAAGGAGGCATGAGAACTGCAAATGTGGCCAGGGCAATCAATTGCAATGTCCGTACTGTTAGATGCCTAAGACAGTGCTACAGGGAGACAGGACGGACAGCTAATCGCAGTGGCAGACCACGTGTAACAACACATGCAGAGTATCGGTACATCCGAACATCACACCTGCAAGACAGGTTCAGGATGGCAACAACAACTGCCTGAGTTACTCCAGGAACGCACAATCCCTCCTTCAATAGGCTGAGAAAGGCTGGACTGAGGGCTTGTAGGCCTGTTGTAAGGCAGGTCCTCACCAGACATCACCGGCAACAACGTCGCCAATGGGCACAAACCCACCGTCGCTGGACCAGACAGGCCTGGTAAAAAGTGCTCTTCACTGACGAGCCTTGCTCCTCTGGAACGGGATCGATTTGGAGGTGGAGGGTCCGTCATGGTCTGAGGCGGTGTGTCACAGCATCATCGGACTGAGCTTTTTGTCATTGCAGGCAATCTCAATGGTGTGCGTTACAGGGAAGACATCCTGACATGACCCTCCAGCATGGCAGTGCCACCAGCCATACTGCTCGTTCTGTGCGTGATTTCCTGTAAGACAGGAATGTCGGTGTCCTTCCATGGCAAGCGAAGAGCCCGGATCTCAATCCCATTGAGCACTTCTGGGACCTGTTGGATCGGAGGGTGAGGGCTAGGGCCATTCCCCCCAGAAATGTCCGGGAACTTGCAGGTGCCTTGGTGGAAGAGTGGGGTAACATCTCACAGCAAGAACTGGCAAGTCTGGTGCAGTCCATGAGGAGGAGACTGCAATACTTAATACAGCTGGTGACCACACCAGATACTGACTGTTACTTTTGATTTTGACCCACCCTTTGTTCAGGGACACATTATTCCATTTCTGTTAGTAACATGTCTGTGGAACATGTTCGGTTTATGTCTCAGTTGTTGAATCTTACGTTCATACAAATATTTACTCATGTTAAGTTTGCTAAAAATAAATGCAGTTGACAGTGAGACAACGTTTCTTTTTTTGCTGAGTTTATATACAGTACCAGTCAAATGTTTCTACACACCTACACATTCAAGGGTTTTTCTTTATTTGGAATATTTTCTGCATTATAGAATAATATTGAAGACGTCAAAACTTTAAAATAACACATCTGGAATCACTTAGTAACCAAAAAAGTGTGAAACAGATTATTTAAAGTAGCCACCCTTTGCAGTTATGACAGCTTTACACACTCTTGGTATTCTCTCAACCAGCTTGAGAAATAATGTTTTTCTAACTGTCTTGAAGGAGTTCCCACATATGCTGAGCACTTGTTGGCTGCTTCTTCTTCACACTCCAGTCCAACTCATCCCAAACCATCTCAATTGGGCTGAGGTCGGGTGATTGTGGAGGCCAGGTCATCTGATGCAGCACTCCATCACTCTCCTTCTTGGTCAAATAGCCATTACACAGCCTGGAGATGTGTTTTGGGTCATTTTCCTGTCGAAAAACAAATGATAGTCCCACTAAGCGCAAACCAGATGGGATGGCGTATCGCTGCAGAATGTTGTGGTAGCCATGCTGGTTAAGTGTGCCTTGAATTCTAAATTAATCACAGACCGTGTCAGCAGCAAAGCACCCCCACACCATCATGCTTCCTCCTCCTCCATGCTTCTTCTTATTGGTGTCCGTTAGTAGTGGTTTCTTTGCAGCAATTCGCCCATGAAGGCTTGATTCACGCAGTCTCATCTGAACAGTTGATGTAGAGATGTGTCTGTCTTTCTTTAACTCTGTGAATAATTTATTTGGTCTGCAGTCTGAGGTGCAGTTTACTCTATTTAACTTATCTTCTGCGGCAGAGGTAACTCTGGGTCTTCCTTTCCTGTGGCGGCCCTCATGAGAGCCAGTTTTATCATAGTGCTTGATGTTTTTTGCGACTGCACTTGTTCTTGAAATGTTCCACATTGACTGACCTTCATGTCTTAAAGTAATGATGGACTGTCGATTAGCTTTGCTTATTTGAGCTGTTCTTGCCATAATATGGACTTGGTCTTTTACCAAATAGGGCTATCTTCCGTATACCACCCACACCTTGTCACAACACAACTGATTGGCTCAAACGCACTAAGAAGAAAGAAATTCCACAAATGAACTTTTAACAAGGCACACTTGTTAATTGAAATGCATTCCAGGTGACTAACTCATGAAGCTGGTTGAGAGAAAGCCAAGAGTGTGAAAAGCTGTCATCAAGGCATTGAGTGGCTACTTTGAATAATCTAAAATATATTTTGATTTGTTTAACACTTTTTTGGTTACTCCATGATTCCATGTGTTTTTTGATAGCTTTGATGTCTTCACTACTTTCCTACAATTGTGAAAACAGTAAAAATAAAGAAACATCCTTGAAATAGTAGGTGTGTCGAAACTTTTGACTGGTACTGTATATGATTGGATGTATAGACATTGTGAACAGTATAGGTAGTACAGATAGACTATGTAGTATATCTGAAGAATATGTAGGATAGACTAGTATATATACAGCAATAGTTGAATAGGATGGCCTTGAAGAGAATACAGTCTATATATATAAAAATGGTAATGGTATGTAAACATTATTAAAGTGGCCAGTGTTCCATTATTAAAGTCACCAGTGTTCCATGTCAATGTACATAGGGCAGCAGCCTCTAAGGTACAAGGTCGAGTAACTGGGTTGTAGCCGGCTAAAGACAGTATCTAAAGTTGTATGTTTTCTGGGAGTGTGATGTCATGAGGAGAAGAAATGTTGTGAGTTACCATTCTGTGTCTTGTCCGAGAGTTCTGTAATGTTTTGAATGGAAACAGACAACAAGGGGTTACTTTCAAGCAGAATTTCAGAGACTACAGACAACAGAATGTCAAATCTACAGTAATGTCATAAAGCTAAGCTTTTGGTTGCCTATACGAAGAATCACAGTTTTTGCTTCAAATGTCCTTTCATTCTCTCCTGACCCTGTTACTCTATTTCAGGGCAGCACTGCCTACATTGAGTTGTCCCCATTAGTCTTGGTGACACATTTTGTCAGGCAGCTCTGGGGCACTCTGAGGAACGTCCGAACTTTGACCCCCAGGACAAAATGGATGCCCACTCACTTTCCCACACAGCCCATCAAAATCCATGCGTCAATCGTTGGCCTTCCACCCCCTCCTCCGAACATGGCCTCCACTCTTGGGCATGGGAAAACTATTCACTAATACTTTAACCTCATATTTTATATAACAGCGTATACTTTTACATCATACTTTTCAAGCAACAGGCACCACCCCTTTATTGATATAAGCAGAAGACTTGGTGTAAGTGAGTATTTCTAATCAGTTTACTCCAAGAGTATGTTAGATCTATTAATCCTCATATGAGATCATTTTGTACCCAACCCAAACCGAGACTTTAATCCCGACAAAATGAGATCATATTCTTATCGGCAGACTCAGTAGCCTCGGTTTTTCTAATGACTGCCTTGCCTGGTTCACCAACTACTTTGCAGACAGAGTTCAGTGTGTCAAATCGGAGGGCATGTTGTCCGGTCCTCTGGCAGTCTCTATGGGGGTGCCCCAGGGTTCAATTCTCGGGCCGACTCTTTTCTCTGTTTATATCAATGATGTTGCTCTTGCTGTGGGCGATTCCCTGATCCACCTCTACGCAGACGACACCATTCTGTATACTTCTGGCCCTTCCTTGGACACTGTGCTATCTAACCTCCAAACGAGCTTCAATGCCATACAACACTCCTTCCGTGGCCTCCAACTGCTCTTAAACGCTAGTAAAACCAAATGCATGCTTTTCAACCGTTCGCTGCCTGCACCCGCACGCCCGACTAGCATCACCACCCTGGACCCTAGAATATGTGGACATCTATAAGTACCTAGGTGTCAGGCTAGACTGTAACCGCTCCTTCCAGACAGATATCAAACATCTCCAATCTAAAATCAAATCTAGAGTCGGCTTTCTATTCCGCAACAAAGACTCCTTCACTCACGCCGCCAAACTTACCCTAGTAAAACTGACTATCTTACCGATCCTCGACTTCGGTGATGTCATCTACAAAATAGCTTCCAATACTCTACTCAGCAAACTGGATGCAGTTTATCACAGTGCCATCCGTTTTGTTACTAAAGCACCTTATACCATCCACCACTGCGACCTGTATGCTCTAGTCGGCTGGTCCTCGCTACATATTCGTCGCCAGACCCACTGGCTCCAGGTCATCTACAAGTCCATGCTAGGTAAAGCTCCACCTTATCTCAGTTCATTGGTCACGATGGCAACACCCACCTGTAGCACGCGCTCCAGCAGGTGTATCTCACTGATCATCCCTTAAGCCAACACCTCATTTGGCTGCCTTTCCTTCCAGTTCTCTGCTGCCTGTGACTGGAACGAATTGCAAAAATCACTGAAGTTGGAGACTTTCATCTCCCTCACCAACTTTAAACATCTGCTATCTGAGCAGCTAACCGATCGCTGCAGCTGTACATAGTCCATCGGTAAATAGCCCACCCATTTGACCTACCTCATCCCCATACTGTTTTTATTTATTTACTTTTCTGCTCTTTTGCACACCAGTATCTCTACCTGCACATGACCATCTGATCATTTATCACTCCAGTGTTAATCTGCTAAACTGTAATTATTCACCTACTGTAACGGTTTTCTTGATGAGAAGGAGAGTCGGACCAAAATGCGGCGTGTAGATTGCGATCCATGTTTATTGTGACTATAGCAACACGAATCTAAATACAAACAGTGCAAAATAATAAACGTAATGAAAACCGAAACAGCCTAAACTGGTGCAAACTAACACTAAGGACAATCACCCACAAACACACAGTGAAACCCAGGCTACCTAAATATGGTTCCCAATCAGAGACAATGACTAACACCTGCCTCTGATTGAGAACCATATCAGGCCAGACATAGAAATAGACAAACAAGACATCCAACATAGAATGCCCACCCAGTTCACGTCCTGACCAACACTAAAACAAGGAAAACACACACGAACGATGGTCAGAACGTGACAGTACCCCCCCTCCAAGGTGCGGACTCCGGACGCACAACTTAAACCTATGGGGGAGGGTGTGGGTGGGCATCTGTCCGCGGTGGCGGCTCTGGCGCTGGACGTGGACCCCACTCCATAACAGTTTTAGTCCACCTCCTTAGCGTCCCTAGATAGGTTACCCTCCTTAAAGACCGCTCGGGACAGAGGGGCAGCTCGGGACAGAGGTAGCTCGGGACTGATGGGTAGCTCAGCACTGAGAGGAAGCTCAGCACTGAGAGGAAGCTCAGCACTGAGAGGAAGCTCAGGCAGGTGGTTGGATCCGGCAGATCCTGGCTGGCTGGCGGTTCTGGAAGATCCTGGCTGACTGGCGGATCCGGAAGAGTCTGGTCGACTGGCGGATCCGGAAGAGTCTGGTCGACTGGCGGATCCGGAAGAGTCTGGTCGACTGGCGGATCCGGAAGAGTCTGGTCGACTGGTGGATCCGGAAGAGTCTGGTCGACTGGCGGATCTGGAAGAGTCTGGTCGACTGGCAGATCTGGAAGAGTCTGGTCGACTGGCAGATCTGGAAGAGTCTGGTCGACTGGCGGATCTGGAAGAGTCTGGTCGACTGGCAGATCTGGAAGAGTCTGGTCGACTGGCAGATCTGGAAGAGTCTGGTCGACTGGCAGATCTGGAAGAGTCTGGTCGACTGGCAGATCTGGAAGAGTCTGGTCGACTGGCAGATCTGGAAGAGTCTGGTCGACTGGCAGATCTGGAAGAGTCTGGTCGACTGGCAGATCTGGAAGAGTCTGGTCGACTGGCAGATCTGGAAGAGTCTGGTCGACTGGCAGATCTGGAAGAGTCTGGTCGACTGGCTGCTCTGGCTGCTCCATGCTGACTGGCTGCTCCATGATGACTGGCAGCTCTGGCTGCTCCATGCTGACTGGCTGCTCTGGCTGCTCCATGCTGACTGGCTGCTCCATGCTGACTGGCGGCCCTGGCTGCTCCATGCTGACTGGCGGCCCTGGCTGCTCCATGCTGACTGTCGGCCCTGGCTGCTCCATACTGACTGGCGGCCCTGGCTGCTCCATGCTAACTGGCAGCTTTGGCGGCTCCTTGCAGACTGGCAGCTCTGGCGGCTCCTTGCAGACTGGCAGCTCTGGCGGCTCCTTGCAGACTGGCAGCTCTGGCGGCATCCTGCAGAAAGGCAGCTCTGGCGGCTCCTTGCAGACTGGCAGCTCCTTGCAGACTGGCAGCTCTATGCAGACTGGCAGCTCCTTGCAGACTGGCAGCTCCTTGCAGACTGGCAGCTCTATGCAGACTGGCAGTTCTGAACAGGCGGGAGACTCCGGCAGCGCTGTAGAGAAGGAAGGCTCTAACAGCGCTAAACAGGCGGGAGACTCCGACAGCGCTGGAGAGGAGGAAGGCTCTGGCAGCGCTGGACAGGCGAGGCGCACTGTAGGCCTGATGCGTGGTGCTGGCACTGGTGGTACTGGGCCGAGGACACGCACAGGAAGC
This sequence comes from Oncorhynchus clarkii lewisi, assembly GCF_045791955.1. Taxonomy (NCBI): domain Eukaryota; kingdom Metazoa; phylum Chordata; class Actinopteri; order Salmoniformes; family Salmonidae; genus Oncorhynchus; species Oncorhynchus clarkii. The sequence continues at coordinate 36,932,886 of NC_092155.1, read as the reverse complement.
CTGGTGCGGGGAGCTGCTTACCGGAGGGCTGGGGTGTGGAGGTGGTACTGGAAAAACCGGACCGTGCAGGCGCACTGGAGCTCTTGAGCACCGAGCCTGCCCAACCTTACCTGGTTGAATGCTCACGGTCGCCCTGCCAGTGCGGCGAGGTGGAATAGCCGGCACTGGGCTATGCAGGCGAACCGGAGACACCGAGCGCAAGGCTGGTGCCATGTAAGCCGGCCCAAGGAGACGCACTGGGGACCAGCTGCGTAGAGCCGGCTTCATGGCATTAGGCTCGACGCTCAATCTAGCCCGGCCAACACACGGAGCTGGAATATACCGCACTGGGCTATGCACCCGCACTGGAGACACAGTGCGCACCACTGCATAACACGGTGCCTGTCCGGTCTCTCTAGCCCCCCGGTAAGCACAGGGAGTCTGCCCAGGTCTCCTACCTGACGTAGCCATACTCCCTGTTAGCCCCCCCCCAAGAAATTTTTGGGGCTGCCTCTCAGGCTTCCATCCGCTACGTTGTGCTGCCTCCTCATATCTGCGCCTCTCAGCTTTCGCCGCCTCCAGTTCTTCTTTGGGGCGGCGATATTCTCCTGGCTGAGCCCAGGGTCCTCTTCCTTCTAATTCGTCCTCCCATGTCCATACCTCCTCTTTGGGCTGCTCCTGTTGCCTCTTCTCCTGCTGCACCTTTGGGCGGCTACACTCCCCTGGTTTAGCCCAGGGTCCTCTCCCATCGAGGATTTCCTCCCATGTCCAGAAATCCTTTTTGCGCGTCTCCTCGCGCTGCTCCTGCCTGTTGACACGCTGCTTGGTCCTTTTGTGGTGGGTGATTCTGTAACGGTTTTCTTGATGAGAAGGAGAGTCGGACCAAAATGCGGCGTGTAGATTGCGATCCATGTTTATTGTGACTATAGCAACACGAATCTAAATACAAACAGTGCAAAATAATAAACGTAATGAAAACCGAAACAGCCTAAACTGGTGCAAACTAACACTAAGGACAATCACCCACAAACACACAGTGAAACCCAGGCTACCTAAATATGGTTCCCAATCAGAGACAATGACTAACACCTGCCTCTGATTGAGAACCATATCAGGCCAGACATAGAAATAGACAAACAAGACATCCAACATAGAATGCCCACCCAGTTCACGTCCTGACCAACACTAAAACAAGGAAAACACACACGAACGATGGTCAGAACGTGACACCTACCTCCTCATACCCTTTGCACACAATGTAAATAGACTCTTTTTTTCTCTTTTTTCTACTGTGTTATTGACTTGTTTATAGTTTACTTCATGTGTAACTCTGTGTTGTTGTCTGTTCACACTGCTATGCTTTATGTTGGCCAGGTCGCAGTTGTAAATGAGAACTTGTTCTCAACTAGCCTACCTGGTTAAATAAAGGTTAAATAAATAAAAAATAATAATAATAAAACGAAGTCATTAAAAAAGGTTATCAGGATAGCAGAAATTGCAGAAACCCAGAAGTTGGTTTGTCCTGAAATTGCTGTTCAGAGATGAAATCCAGACTGATCCATCAGGATAAGGGAGATATTGTCATGTCTTGTCATGTTATGTCTTGTTCCTGTTCTTTCTCTTCACTCTGTCTCCCTCTGCTGGTCGTATTAGGTTACCTTCTCTTTCTCTCCTCCAGCTGTTCCTCATCTCCTCTAACTACCTCGTTCACCCTCTTCCCACCTGTTCCTTTTTCCCTCTGATTAGGTCTCTATTTCTCTCTCTGTTCCTGCCTCTTTCTTTGTCAGATTCTCGTTTGAGTTTCTCATGCCAGAAACAAACTATCGTCTCGTTTGCTTCACCCTTGTCCTGTCCCGTCCTGTCGGAATCCGCCTAGCAAGTGCATCCTGTACTCAGCTAACTGTCTTGTCGTTTGTACTGTGTCCAGTTCATCTGATGCTACGTGAGATCAGGTACCACTGTTCCTCTACGACCCGCGCCTACCCAGAGAGACCTGCAGCCTGTCGCCACTAACCCAGCTATTCTCCTCTGCTGCTAAGAAGGGGGCTCTTTTGTAATTATCAGAAGGACTTTTTGTTTCATTTGTCGCCCTCTCTGCGGGTTGTCTATTTTTCCATTATCTACATCTGAAGAGGATCTATGTCTTCCCTGTGTTTATATTAAAATACTCTATTTTTGTTAAACCGCTTTTGGGTCCTCACTCACCTGCATAACAGATATGAGGCAGAGTGAAGGTTGTTCGGAGGAAATGTGGGTTTGATTGGGTTAATCACTAAATAAACCATTCTGCTAAATAAATACTATTATGTTTGTACCTTTATTTTACGGTACCGGAGCGCCAAGTCTAGGACCAGAGGCTCCTCAGCAGCTTCTACCCCCAAGCCATAAGACAATTTACATTGACCCCCCCCTCCCTCCCTTCTGTACACTGCTGCTACTCGCTGTTTATTATCTATGTATAGTCACTTCACCCCCACCTACATGTACAAATGACCTCAACTAACCTGTACCCCCCTGCACAATGACTCTGTACCGGTGACCCCTGTATATAGCAACGTGGGTATTTTTGTTAATTTGGGGGGGGGGTGAATCTACGCATTAAGAGAAGCAGTTCCCTCTAGGTGCAACAGAACCTCACCACGTATAAGGCAATGTGTGCGTGTGTATTAAAAAGTGACAGAACGAAAGAGGCAGAGAGAGAAAGAGAGGGAGAGAAAAAATATTTGAGACTTTGGCATGGTCCCCATGTGAGTAGAGTGCCAATCAGTCGGCAGTGGCAAGGTTATTTCTGCAGAGGCTCATAGTGACAATGCAAACGGACACAACCTCTACGAGGTCTGTGATTCTTCAAGCTGTGTCTCTGTGCCAACCTGCTCTCCCATGGCAGCGGTGCCGCTGTGACTCAGTCTAATGAATTTGTATATTCACAGCTCTTCTCTGTGGACCACTGTCACCTAGCCACATCGTTAAGAGGGGAAAAATATTGTAGCAAAGAATAGTATAACAATGAGACAGAAGTATTTATTTAATTTGGTATAGTACGAGCACCAGGAAAGTATGTCAAAAGTACTGGAAGTGTGCAATATATTTCTTCACCAGCAGGATGTAGCATTGCTCCTACAAATAGTATTTCTTGTTGGAATGAACCAAGCAATCTTGACTGTCTGTCTGACACATCTTTAGAAAACAGAGGATTTCAGTCATCATTGACTCAACATCTGATGCCCGCTCATCAAATAGACATCTGCTGTAATTAATAAACAATGGGTTGAATATTGGGGGAAGAGGGTCCAGATATCACCTGTTGTTATACCTTTTCATGTGCACACATTGTAGAGTTCCTCTGATTTCATTACCCGTGACTCTGTTGTATTCACACACCAAGCAAAACACAGGGGAGGCCATACAGTGTGTGTGTGTGTGTGTGACCTGTAGACAATTCTCTCACCTTTTTTTACAAGCCCAAAGTAATCCTCTCTCTCTCTCGCTCTCTCTCACCTCAAAGTCAGAGAGACGGCAGTGTGTCGTCCAGCTGACACGGACTGATAGACCTCTAATCCATGTACAGCAACATGGACACCAAAGGCCTCTGTGCTACCAGGTGGATTACAGGTTTAGACAACAAGTCAGTGTGTCGACCAGAGATAAATATACAATAAGATACTTGGGAAGTAGACATACAGTGGGATGTTATGAAGCTATAGTATTTTCATGAATTGAAAAATGATTTGTGCACCCTCTAGATCCTCATTCATAACCCACAATAATGTAGGTGCATTGCAGGAGTGTTGCAACATGTAGTAAACAAGACAAAAAAAAGCCATGGTAACAAATCTTGTTTTCCACCATGTAAGCCACACTACAAAGTCTCCAGGTCCATCCATCTCTATACAGCCACTTGATATTTCATCACAGCGTTGCTACTGCTGTACTGTAGGTGCACTGTTGTGTCCAAGGCCTAGTTAAATGTGTGGATAGGGCCTATGATGGTTAATCCTTGGGTTCATACATCTTGTTGACAAGTCAATTTATTTCCTATTCATTTATGCAGTCCCTGGATAGCGTGCATACATCTATATCTACACTGAGTGCTTGTTTTCATCCCTCTGTGAAAGTGGCCTGTTGGGGATGATTATGTGGAATAAACTAAGTACAGGGGCTACTGTGTGTACACTGTCTGTGTGGGCCAGTCAATGTTAATTGTTGGTATAGTAGATCACTAGCTTTGAAAAGGATCAGAAATGCATAATTTAGCATCCATTATATAGTGTACATTATGTACTTTTCATGATGTATGTGAGAATGGTGTATATTTACTGTGTCCGTGTGTGTGTGTGTGTGTGTGTTTGTTTGTGTTTGTGTGTGTGTTCATGCATGCGTGCACACATGCACACGTGTCTGGCCCTGTATGGCTCTGTGCACATCATCACTGTGTCATCACGCACAGGGGGATATAAAAATAGCCAATTTTTAAATAAACCAGTGAGAAAAGCTCTGGTATAATGCTCCGAGAAGCCACGTGTTTTTTACTTCACCAATATGTGACCCCAGTTTCATACATGCAGACAATTAACACCAGCTAAAAACATAAAGCAAAAAAGACCCTGGACCATTTGGGCCTACTCTATATCAAATGATCAAACAGGTACGAGACGCCCTGTCTGAAGAGTGTGTGAGTGGCGTCCCCTGTGTGAGGAGCATTGGTACTGACCTGCACCAATAAAGACAACGGCACTCTAGCCACACGAGACATTGCATTAAACACCTGTTACCTCTCCCCATGTTCAGCTTCAGCTGCAAACAGAGACATTGGAGAGCTTCAAAGAGCTTGCCGACCAGACAGAAAACATGATGAGGATGAGAGGAGAGTTTCATATTTGGAGAGAGAGAGAGAGAGAGAGAGAGAGAGAGAGAGAGAGAGAGAGAGAGAGAGAGAGAGAGGAGAATATCTTAAGGTGGTAAATCTATAGGGCTGCTCTGACTGGGTTATATCCAATCCCAGAAGAATATTGGCATATGTTTTTCATGTGCCTTCTCAAACTAAATGCATTAAAATAAGCATGTCTGAAATGTAGATGTGCCTGAAATATCTTTGTGACTGTCTTGGCGATTGATGTGTGATTTCCTAAATCACATAATGAAGTCTTCAAAGAAAGGCAAACCTTGTCTGTTACTTGACATGTTTGTCTACAGGATATCCAAGAATCTACTCATTTCTAATTGGCTTTCTCTGTCTCTTCCTGGACAAAAAAGCCTCCATATCCTCCCTCCCATCTCTCGCTCTTCACAGGCAGGCCTGCCTGACCATGACAGGTCCTGACACATCATACCAGGTAAAACCTCAAGGAAGAAGACAATGTAAATCTCTGTCACTGTCAGTATTCTTTGTGTAATAGTCATTCGAATGACCAAATCCGTGTGACCAAGGTGTATAGAATGAAGGACAAATTAGATATACAAAATACTCACTAATTACAGCACCCCAGGACAAATGAATTGACCCCTGATATGAGTGATGTATGAATAAAGCACTCACAGATAATATCTGCTCTATGTCTCTCTAACTCTGCTGCCATAAGAATACATTGTTTAAGAAAATGTAGTTGTGTAGTTTGAAAAGATCAGTGCATCAATCATTTATAAAGTCTACATCAATATGTCTGCATAAAAATAAGGATACACAATATTGTAGGAAGTGGCTTTTCCATCATTCTATAAACACAATTATCCGCTTAGTAAGGTTTCCTACAACCAGAATCGCCATACTTCCCCAGATTGACAGTTGTCAGGTGGAGGGTGTGTCAGTGTAACAGTGTGAAGAAGCCTTGAGGGCAAATACGCCACTCATTTCAAATCGAGGCCTGCTATTCACACACTTGGGGTTCCATAGACAGGATGTTAAAATATGAATTGTGGGAGCCTGGGTTCATTATCATATCATTATTGCATATTAGCACACATTAGCATGCATGAATATTCTGCCCAATGCTGGGAATAGTTTGACCTTTGATCCCAGTGGAGCTCTGGGGGTATATCCAAAGATGATGGAGTAGAAAACACACAAAACACACACACAAAAGGCATGGTGAGCGTTTCGGAACAGAAATATTTCTGATCTGAACACTGATCTGAAAAGACTAGCATGTGTATATCCAGAACGAACCGTCCAATACCCGAACTTCAAATCCTTATCAGATGTTGACAATTGTTTAACCAGAGTGAGCAATAAGTAAGGTACGCACGGCAAAGCATACATCTTGAATGAGGCCATTTAGGTCAACCAGAGGATAATAATGTGATCATTAGGCTGAGTTTCTGTATAGCACTTTGTGACATCTGTTGATTTAAAAAGGGATTTAGAAATATATTTGATTTATTATTACACTGTGGAATTTCAGTGGTCAGCTCTGTCAAACAATCAGTGATTGAAGTGAAACATCAAGCGATGTCTGTGGGTGTTAAAACCAGTTCACATCAAAGCCCCATAGTCCCTCAGAGACTGCTGTGAAAGAAAATAGCCATCATTTGTGGGGAGACTTTGGGAGCACCTCACTGTGTGAGGATTGGACCGACTCCAGGCATAACAAGAGGTTCAGGCTCCTTAAAGAGTCCTAACTGATTTGGAACAACAGGCAAGGATGAAGGGAGAGAAATAGAGGGAGGAAGAAGAAAAGCCTCATGGCTGGCAAACAATTAAGCACTGTGTAAATGGGTGTGTGTGTGCATGCACGTGTGTCTGTGGTTGTTCAGAGCATAGAATGGGGTGTGTCTTTAGAAGTGTGTATGTTCCTTGGGCAGAGGTACGTTTATGTCATAGGAGGATGTAGGTGTTTGCATGAAACATCCAAGCCTCCTCTGTAACCAGCTTGCCTGGTAAAACACTCCCTCAACGTGGTGAATGGAACCCAAAGGATCCTTCCTTCCAGTGCTGAGACAATCTCTGTCCCTGAATCATTGAACGTGGCTCACTCTGTTCCTCTTGTGTGCCACAGGGCTGGGAAGAAGTGAAGGGGAAGGCTGAATGCATAGGGAAAGACCTAGTTTTGTACGGCTGCAGCCAAGCGAACAAGCGACAGACGTAAAGGAGAGGGGTAGTAGAGGAGCATTGTAGAACACCAACCACATGACAACCCATGTTGCTTTGTCATCACGTGCTCTTGCTCTTTCTCCTTTCCCCCGTTCACACATTCTTCCTCTTTCTCTCTCGCTATTTAATCAGTGGGCAGAAACGTACAGCCTCTCCATTCCAACACTCTCTCTGTGGCAGCAGTACAACATGGTAGCAGCACAAAACATGGTACAAACATTATTGGGCGCAGACAACAGCACAAAAGGCGAGAGGGGTAGAGATAACAATACATCACGCGAAGCAGCCACAAGTGTCAGTAAGGGTGTCCATGTTTTAGTCTTTGAATGAAGAGATGAAGATTAAACTGTCCCGTTTGAGTTTTTGAGTTCCAGTCGCTAGCTGCAGCAAGCTGAAAAGAGGAGTGACCCAGAGATGTGTGTGCTTTTAACAGAGTGTGACAGGCAGAACTGGTGTTGTCTGCCTCTCTCTCTCTCTCTCTCTCTCTCTCAACGATCAGCTGACACATGTCCAGACAATAAGGATTTAACAGCCAAACTGCAGAAAAGGGTTTTTCTCACATTAGAAAATCTAAAAAAAAGTATCTGAATAGTGAGCATCAACAACAGCATTAGGGAGTTTGTGTATTCCTTTACGTACTATGCACTCTTATACAAAAATGTGCTCTCTATAACCTTAAAGGGTTCATTGGCTGTCCCCATGGGATAACCCTTTGAATAACTATTTTTGGTTCCAAGTAGAACCCTATGTACAGAGCGTTCTACATGGAACCCAAAAAGGTTCTACCTGGAATCAAAAAGGGTTCTCCTGTGGGGACAGCCAAATAACCCTTTTGGAACCCTTTTTATTTAAAGAGTGTGGGCCCAATATGCAACCACAGAATTCTGAAACTACCTGCCTGTTTTACAGGTTTCACTAAGAATGGGTTAAGAACCTTTAGCTAATTCCTGAAAATTCAGCTGGTGCCTTGTGCATTATTTAAGAGATAATTAAACCCTAAGGCCATTTGATTTCCCTCAGGTATAGAAGACTTGTGTTCCTTATTATTTCACACAACACCAATAACATGTCCCTCTAATACAGAATGACAAATGTACTTCTAAAGTACTTAGAAATGTAATAAACAGCAACTGCATTGTGCTGAAATCAATAATAGTTATGCAATGGTAGACTTTGAAGTGTTGAAGTTGTTTTGGTTTCATTGCCATAGTTATAGGAGGACAACAGTACAGTACATTCAGTAAAACCTAATAAAACACCACTGAGGATACAAACTACCAAACTGACAATGATACATTTGACTCCTGATAAGAGTACTAGATGAGAACAAAGTGTCCATAGATGAAAATGATGACAAAGGACACAGATAACGTCACACACATACAGGTCTTATTGATGATTGAATCTAATGAAACACCTTGATCCGGCCTTGTGTGGACTCTGTGGTCACCTGGGACAGGTTTCACGCATTCCTTTACTCCGAGGCACCACAGATCGATAGATGCTGTCTGACTTCCTGTTTAATATTTAATAACTATGCATTGATTGGTGGACACACAGCATTCCAGAGGGTTGACACTCAATTACTGTCAGTCATAAAGCTAAATAGGACGGCTTACACAATACTGTACGCTTTGTAATGCTCTTTTCACCAGAGTCTTTATTGTACACTGGCCACTTTAAAGTAATGTGTTTGTCATTATTAAACAGAATGTGGGTAATCCAATAATGTGTTTATTTATTTGTTCCCACATTAAGTTGTCCCTGTTGTTTACTCTGGTTGCAAGTAAATAAAACAATAGATTTCTTAGTGAAATTCCACTAACAGAATTAATTATGGATGATGAATCAATTCAGATGTCATTGAGTCAATATTCAGTATTGATGTAGTGTGGCAGGACAGTTCTAGCTAAGACAATGAGAATGTAATAGCAGATGAAGAGACATTGTCGACCACCGTGTGTATGAAACAGGTCACACACCAGCTGTCACATACCAGCAGTCAGAGGGCGTCACTGCCCCATAAACAAACGGGTGACGTGAAGTGGCCAGCAGCAGTTAGCTAGTGGACTCTGACCCCGTCAAAATGTCATGTATCATGGTACTGGCAGTGCCCATACTGCTTGAGAAGGAGAGCGATAGAGATGCTGCCATAGGAAATAAAGGGAATCTGCGTCCCCTGTATATAGAGATGTTAGTACATCACAGAGTACAAACATCTTAGAATCCGGAATGGAACCCACTATCCCCACCAACTCCCTACCCTACATGGGATGCACAGAAAATGAAAAACAAAGGAACACATTTTCTCCTGAGCTAATAAGGGTTAGGGTTAGGAGTCACAAGACCTAAGTTAGAGCCCTTCAAACGATAACTGAGGCTCTTAAACAGAACATCATCTCAGGCATGTGTAATAAAAGCGAAGGTGTGAGTTTGTCAAGTCACCGTGCATGCTCACAGGATATGAAAATATGAAAAGGAATGGAAATATTCCTTCCATGCAATACGATCCAGGCCACAGCTCTCATAGCCTGTGGTATTTTGGAATGAGTGACTGTTATCTGCACTTTAAAGAACATACCTACCCGCTATGAAATGACAAGTTGAGGTGTCATCTTCGTGGAATCCCTTGGAAACCAGTAAGAAATTAGGTCATGAGGTCAGAGGGAGCTTTTCCCATGGTGAACAGTGGGTGCATCCCACCTGATCACAGCTACAGTACAGTAAGTAGTACAGTATGCTCATTTCCTGATGAAGGCTCACCGCTCTTCGTACTTTCCGACTTCAACATCCCGATGTCTGCCTTCGATTAATTTCTTTCCAACTCTCTCTTTCCCCTCCTTGCCTCTTTTCACCTCACCCTTTCTCAGTCCCCTCCCACTTACAAGGCAGGCAATACACTTGACCTCATCTTTACTAGAGGCTGCTCACCTAGTAATATCACAACAACCCCCGTCCAGGTCTCTGATCACTACTTTGTTTCTTTTTCTGTCTCCCTTTTGCCATCACAATCCTCGCGCTCTCTCTCCCACTGCTCTCTCCTCTTCTATACTACATAACTAAAAGTGTGTGGACACTTCCACATCAAACATCTCATTCCTTTGCTGCTATAACAGCCTCCACTCTTCTGGGAAGGCTTTCCACTAGATGTTGGAACATTGCTGCGGGGACTTGCTTCCATTCAGCCACAAGAACGTTACTGAGGTCGGGCACTGATGTTGGGAGATTAGGCCTGGCTCGCAGTCGGGGTTCTAATTCATCCCAAAGGTTGAGGTCAAGGCTATGTGCAGGCCAGTCAAGTTCTTCCACACCGATCTCGACAAACCATTTCTGTATGGACCTCGCTTTGTGCACGAGGGCATTGTCATGCTGAAACTGGAAAGGGCCTTCACCAAACTGTTGCCACAAAGTTGGAAGCACAGGATCATCTAGAATGTCATTGTATTCTGTAGCGTTAAGATGTCCCTTTATTGGAACTAAGGGGTCTAGCCCGAACCATGAAAAACAGCCCCAGACCAATATTCCTCCTCCACCAAACTTTACAGGCACTACACATTTGGGCAGGTAGCGTTCTTCTGGCATCCGCCAAACCCAGATTTGTCCGTCGGACTGCCAGATGGTGAAGCATGATTCATCACTCCAGAGAATGCATTTCCACTGTTCCGAGCACCACTCCAGGCAACGCTTGGCATTGTTCATGGTGATCTGAGGCCTGTGTGCAGCTGCTCGGCCATGGAAACTCTTTTCATAAAGCTCCCGAAGAACAGTTCTTGCCTTATGTTGCTTCCAGAGGCAGTTTGGAACTCGGTAGTGGGTGTTGCAACCAAGGACAGACAATTGTTTCTGTGAGCTTGTGTGGACTACCATTTTGCGGCTGAGCCATTGTTGCCCCTACACATTTCCACTTCACAATAACAGCACTTACAGTTGACCGGGGCAGCTCTAGCAGGGCAGAAATTTGACGAACTGACTTGTTGGAAAGGTGGCATCCTATGACGGTGCCACGTTGAAAGTCACTGAGCTCTTCAGTATTGCATGGCTGTGTGCTCGATTTTATACACCTGTCAGCAATGGTTGTGGCTGAAAAAGCCGAATCCACTAATTTGAAGGGGTGCCCGCATACTTCTGTATATATAGTCTATCATCTTTCCCTTCTGCTAAATCCTTCTCCCTCCTGTCTCCTGATTCTTCCTCTTCAACCCTACTCTCCTCCCTTTCCGCGTCCTATGTCTCGCAGTGTCCCCTTTCCTCCCAGCCAGCTCGGCCCTCCCCTCCTGCTCCGTAAACTACATTTCCGGAGGACCTATAATCCTTCCACTCCCTCCTCTCTACCTTCTCTTCCTTTGTATCCGCTGCTGAAGCCATTTCCTATCACTCTACATTTCAAGCTTCTGCCTCTATCCCTAGGAAACTCTTTTCCACCTTCTCCGCCCAACGACATCCGCTTCTCATTCACTGAGACGGGTCACTCAACCGAGACTGCTCTTCTCTGTGTCACGGAGGATTTCCGCACTGCCAAAGCTAAATCTCTATCCTCTGTTCTCATCCTCTTAGATCTATCTGCTGGCTTCGGCACAGTGAACTATCAGATCCTCCTCTCCACCCTCTCAGGGCTGGGCATCTCAGGCTCTGCACACCTAGTGAACCCAGTGACATCATCAGAGTGTGACGTATGTTTGTTGTTGTTGAACGTTGTCGAACGCCGAAACTCAAACCTGTCGAACTCTGAAACCTGAACTAAAGACCTCGGACAGTGTTTTTATATACTTTTATTTTATTTTGAATCCTGCGGCTCTGTTGGGATAAATTGCTGTGAACGCTGCTATCTGTCCCGGGATACTGCCAGATTCTGTATAGGGGGAGAGACACGAAAGCCCAGCTAGCCTAGCTGGCTCAGCTGTCTCAAATGGAGGCCGCTGTTGAACGCTTCCAACGTTGCAGGAGCTGCGATTACTTTGCTTTGTTCCGGGAGAATGTAGACTGCATTTACTTTCAATGTAGCAACTGCTTGCTTGTGGAAGACTACAGAAGCAAAGTAGCTACTCTTAGCAAGCAAGTAGCAAACCTACATAAGCTACTGGGGAACCCACGCCCACCTACTTTTTATTTTTCTTCCACCCCAGTAGCCAGACGCCGCTCTGGTCTGGTGGAAGTTTTGCCACTGTGTCGGCTCTCCACAGCCAACTGGCCGGTGCTATGCAGGGTTCCATCCCCGAAGGAGTCTCCCCCTTCCCTGGAGAATGGAGCTGATCTCAACCCAACCAACCAACCAGCCATGGAGGTACGTCACTCAGCGTGGAAGTCGAAGAAGGTGTCCTCTGGCAATAGGGGTCTCCATGGAGATGTTGAGCCCCAAACTGACACAGACCAGAAACAGCTTTGCCTCCCAGGATCCAGAGGTTCCGGCGCCTTCGTTCGTGGTGGCATCCCAATCAAGATCCGGAGGTACCTGCGTCTTCATCCTCAGCTCTGTCTCCCTCTCCGGTGGCTTCTATCTCAGGTTCAGTTCCTGGGAGCTCCCAGCCTCACCAGACCGTGAGGCTGCCTGAGAGACCGGCCCATTTAACATCACCAGCCATCACCAGTCATCATAGGCAGCTCTATGGTGAGAAACATCTCGGTTCCCAAGGCAAAAACCCTGCGCTACCCAGGAGCAAGAGTACAAGACATAACAAAGCTGCTTCCGACTGTTCTACCACAGATGCCGGGAGTTGACACTGTCGTAGTCCATGTGGGGTCAAATGGCATCAGGAGGCTAGCTCGGAACATTTGACATTTTATTTTAAAGAACTGATTTTAGCATTAAAAGACTCCAAAAAACGGCCAATAACTACAGGTCCAGTACCATCGCTGGGCCGCGGGTGTAAAAGATTCAGCAGACTGCTGGCATTACACATCTGGCTAAAAGACTGTAGCTCTGCTGGAGTCACTTTTATTGATAACTTTGACACCTTCTGGAAACAGAAGATGTCCTACAGGCATGACGGAGTCCATCCAAATCATCTTGTCTTCTGGACTCTGTTCATGCATTTCAAGGCTGCGTTGAATCAATGACTGGTAAATGATCCAAGACCAGCTCAGTTAATCCCTACCATTGTGACAATAAGTCGTCATAATGCTCCATCAAATGTACATGATCTTAGGGGCATTGGCAAACACAATGTAAGTAATTTAATGTACAGTGCCTTGCGAAAGTATTCGGCCCCCTTGAACTTTGTGACCTTTTGCCACATTTCAGGCTTCAAACATAAATATATAAAACTGTATTTTTTTGTGAAGAATCAACAACAAGTGGGGCACAATCATGAAGTGGAACGACATTTATTGGATATTTCAAACTTTTTTAACAAATCAAAAACTGAAAAATTGGGCGTGCAAAATTATTCAGCCCCCTTAAGTTAATACTTTGTAGCGCCACCTTTTGCTGCGATTACAGCTGTAAGTCGCTTGGGGTATGTCTCTATCAGTTTTGCTGTAAAAACTGTTAAATCTCCTTGGATTGATGAGGAATTGGAAAATTGTTGAGAGGGATGAGGCAAAAGGTATGGCAATTAAGTCTGGCAGCCCAACTCATAGGCAAACGTACTGCAAAGTTAAGAAATCATGTGACTTAACTAAATAAAAATAAACTATACTATGAAAAAAAGATAAGTTATATAAAGAATGATAGTAAAAAGCTTCGGGGCACCTTAAATGACATTTTGGGGAAAAAAGCTAACTCGGCTCCTTCATTCTGTAACATCTGCTTCTAACTCACACCCTAAAACACATAGATCCCCTGAACGCAGCTCACTCTCCAGATCCCAATCACCTGAATTCTAAATACCTGTTCGCACACCTGTATGTCATTATCACACACTATTTAGTTCAGTTCTTTGCACCCCATCACTGTGAGGTATTGTTTGTTTTGCGACACACGTCCTTCAGCGCTCTGGTTTTCCCCGTGATTTATTCCTCCCGTGTATGATAGTTCTTGCCTGCCTCACTAACAATGCCTAACGACTACGTTACTAGCCTTTTCCCTGCCTGTACTGTTGCAATTTTGGACCACCTGTGTATGACCTTCTGCCGACCCTGGACCCAGCTACCTCCTGTGGTCCTTTGTAATAAACAACTGCTGCGCCCTGCGCTTGAAACCAGCTCTCTGTCTTCCCTCATGTTCATTACATATTCACTGAATCAGATGGCTCATTCATCACAAAGCCCACTGATATTGCAAATGTTGTCATTGGCTTCTTCATTGGCAAGATAAGAAAACTTAGGGATGACATGCCAGCAACAAATGCTGACACTACACAACAAGTGTATCGGACCAAATTATGAAAGACAAGAATTGTACTTTTGAATTCCGTAAAGTGTGGAAGAGGTGAAAAAATGATTGTTGTCTATCAGCAATGACAAGTCACCGCGGTCTGACAATTTAGATGGAGAATTACTGAGGATAATAGCAGACAATATTGCCACTCCTATTTGCCACATCTTCAATTTAAGCCTACTAGAGAGCATGTGCCCTCAGGCACTCCCTCAGGAGTCTTTACTGACTCAAATAGCTGACCAATCAGACTGTTACCAACCCTTAGTACACTTCTGGAAAAAATGGTGTTTGACCAGATACAATGCTATTTTACAGTAAACAAATTGACAACAGAATTTCAGCATGCTTATAGGGAAGGACACTCAACAAGCACAGCACTCACACAAATGACTGACTATTGGCTGAGAGAAATTGATGATAAAATGATTGTGGGGGCTGTCTTGTTAGACTTCAGTGCAGCTTTTGACATTATTTATCATAGTATGCTGCTGGAAAAACGTATATGTTATGACTTTACACCCCGTGCTATAATGTGGATAAAGGGTTACTTGTCTAACAGAACACAGAGGGTGTTCTTTAATGGAATCCTATCAAATATAATCCAGTTACAATCAGGAATTCCCCAGGGTAGCTATTTAGGCCCCTTGCTTTTTACATTTTTTACTAACAACATGCCACTGACGTTAAGTAAAGCAAGAGTTTCTATGTATGCGGATGACTCAACACTATACATGTCAGCTACTACAGCAACTGAAATGACTGCAACACTCAACAAAGAGCTGCAGTTAGTTCCAGAGTAGGTGGCAAGGAATAAGTTAGCCCTAAATATTTCAAAAACTAAAAGCATTGTATTTGGAACAAAACACTCACTAAACCCTAAACATCAACTAAATCTTGTAGTAAATAATGTGGAAATTGAGCAAGTTGAGATGACTAAACTGCTTGGAGTAACACTAGATTGTAAACTGTCATGGTCAAAACATATTGATGCAGTAGTAGCTAAGATGGCTATAATAAAGTGATGCTCTGCCTTCTTAACAACACTATCAACAAGGCAGGCCCTACAGGCCCTAGTTTTGTCGCACCTTGACTACTGTTCAGTTGTGTGGTTAGGTGCCACAACAAAGGACTTATGAAAATTGCAATTGGCTCAGGACAGGGCAGCACGGCTGGACCTTGGATGTAAACAGAGAGCTAATATTAATAATATGCATGTTAATCTCTCCTGGCTCAAAGTGGAGGAGAGATTGACTTCATCAGTACTTTTATTTATGAGAGGTATTATCATGTTGAATGCACCGAGCGGTCTGTCTAAACTACTAGCACACAACTCGGACACTCATGCATACCCCACAAGACATGCCACAAGAGGTCTCTTCACAGTCCCCAAGTCCAGAACAGACTATGGAAGGCACACAGTACTACATAGAGCCATGACTACATGGAACTCTATTCCACATCAGGTAACTGACGCAAGCAGTAAAATTAGATTTAAAAAACAGATTCAAAAACACCTTATGGAACAGCGGGGACTGTGAAGCAACACAAACATTGGCACACACACACACACACACACACACACGATAACACACACACTATACATACACATTGATTTAGTACTGTAGATATGTGGTAGTGGTGGAGTAAGGGCCTGAGGGCACACAGTGTGTTGTGAAATCTGTGAATGTTTTAAAATGGTATAAACTGCCTTAATTTTGCTGGACCCCAGGAAGTGTAGCAGCCAATGGGGATCCATAATAAATCAATACAAATACACTCTTGTACTGCATCCTACCTGGCAGCCTGGTCTTACCAGGTGACATGGAGAGGATCTGTGTCAGCACCACTTCTACCTCCTTACCTCCTTCTACCATCCTTATTTTGAACCTGTGAGGAGTTCAAAGTAGACCAAACTGATGTAAAAATAGACAAGTTTATAACTCTGGAGGGTTTATGAAGAGACACAGCAGGAGTAGCCTAGGCCCGCTTTAAAATTACATGAGCTTGCAAGCATTTATTTGAAAAATTCCTACATTTTAGTTTCACGGTGCATTAGACTTATGTATAGAAGGAGGTTCTGTGCTGTAATGGCCGTGTGTCTTCAGTACCGTGACATTATTTATGAATAAAGAGTAAATGTCCTAAGGGGGATAGAAGGTCCAATGCATATGTTTTTCTCTCAATATCATATAGCGTCTGGGTAACAATTGCAGATGCACTCCAGGATCTTAAGCACAATAAATTCGTATCATATTGCACGAACTGGATTCATAACATATGACACGAATTGCAATAATCCTATGACATCATACAAATTGCAAAATTCTTAAAATGAACATATCACACAAAACGGATAACGTAATATACAAATAGATGACATTGTAAACAAAAAAAAGATACATTTTTAGGCTTGTGAGCACCACATTCAAAACTAGTCGTTGAAATTATACAAATGTTCGAGAGTGCATCTTTAAGTACTTTACTGTGATTGTTTCAATTAAAATGGTCAAAAATGAACAAGAATAACTTCTTAGCAAAGAGCAATTTCTCAAGGAAGACTTTTGCAATGACTGTATGTGTAATGGATCTCGTCCTCCTCTTTTGAGGAGTAGTAGCGAGAAGGATCGGAGGACCAATGCGCAGCGTGGTAAGTGTCCATAATGTTTAATCAAAATGAACACTGAAATACAAAACAACAATTGTGAATAAACGACACAAACGAAACAGTCCCGTATGGCACAAACACTGATACGGAAAATAAACACCCACAACTCAAAAGTGAAACCAAGCTACCTAAGTATGATTCTCAATCAGGGACAACGATTGACAGCTGCCTCTGATTGAGAAACATACTAGGCCGAACACAGAAATCCCAAATTATAGAAAAACGAACATAGACAAACCACCCAACTCACGCCCTGACCATACTAAAACAAATATATAATAACAGATTGGCACAATGGTTTGGAACTCTTTCTTATTGGTCTATTAACTAATTTACCGTGATGTCACCAGGCTGGCCAAATCTTTATCCCACCAAAACAAGCTGAAATTTAAACTCTTACATTAAAAGGGCATTATCATAATTTCCAAAGTACTATTCCAACCTCAATAGTGTGGTTATAGACGGATTATAGCAAACGTTAGGAACAGACTCAATTATCCGGGGCATGGACTCTACAATGTCGAAAGCGTTCCCATGTTAACTCCAAGGCTTTCCACATTTGTTTCATGTTGGCTGGATGTACTTTGGGTGGTGGACCATTCTTGATATACACAGGAAACTGTTGAGTGTGAAAACCCCAGAAGCGTTGCAGTTCTTGACACAAACCGCTGGACCTGGCACCTACTTCCATACCTTTTTCAAAGACACATCTTGCCCATTCACCCTCTGAATGAAACACATACACCATCCAAGTCTCAATTGTCTCAAAGTCTCCCCCTTCATCAACACTGATTGAAGTGGATTTAACAAGTGACAACAATAAGAGATCATAGCTTTCACCTGGAATCACTATGTCTAGTCTATGTCAGGTGTTCTTAATGTTTTGTATATTCAGCGTATATATAAAACATAAAACATGTTTTTGACTGCACTGGTCCTTTAAACCCACTGTGGATGGCTGTAATCCTGTTTACAAGGCAGACATGCGTTTGGATAAATAGAGAGTGGAGCATTAGGACCCTGTAATAATAGGTGTAGTGAGGAGGATTTCCCTTATCCAGTGCGCTCCCGTGGGAGACGGGCAGGACGCATGCGTTCCCTTTACTATCACCAGAGCACGATCGCAGGAACAATATAGGATGAACAATCATGTTACCTGCTTAAAGGCGCAGCGGGCTGTGTGAACAGCTTTTTCGGCTCACAGGACAGGTAAAAGTAAATATTTATGAGAGTGTATTCTTGAATTAATAAATGGGATTAAGGGTCAAAATAGCCTACTGTGGCAGGAGATTAAACAAATGCGGGGTCTTGACATTAGTGAAAGTAAAGCAGGCAATCGGAGTTTGGATTAGATCGAGTCCTGGGATCAGGTAGCGTGCATGTTAGGCTATTAAAGAATATGAGAAGCCAACAACAACAACATCTGAGTATTTGATCCTGATGCATGGTGGGTAGACCGGACAGCTGCGCCAGAGGAACATTATGGCTTGGTTTAAAATAAGAGTGAAAATGATCCAATCTGAAATCAAATTCAAACAACCGAAAGTTTTCTGGGTTTCGAAAGCGACTGTGAGTTATGTGTCACCTGTTTTTCGAGTCCTCCTGTGGTACTAACGGGTTTGGTCCTTATCATCATGTCAAAAGTAATCCAGAAGAAAAACCACTGGATCACCAAAGTTACCGAGTGCGCGATGATTCGGGACGCTCGCGGGGATTTGAATGTAGAGCTGCGCGGTGGCGCGGAGAACGGAGAGTTTCCCTACATCGGGGAAGTCAGAGAGGATGTATTGGTTTATAAAAACGGACAAATGTCCGAGGGGGAGTTACTGCTGGAAGTTGAGGGTCTCTCGGTGTCTGGATTACCGCTCTATGACATCTGGACTCTAATGAGGAGTTGCAAGGGTCCCCTCAGGTTGAAAACTGTCCGACAAGGTAGGTGTTCCAATCTGTTCGAAAGTATGTGCACACAACTTTTGTTGATCAATTATTACATGAAAGACTGGGAAATGTTGGGATGGTGACTTTGCCCTGAACAATCCTCCCTTTCTCTCTTTCTCTTAAACACACACACACACACACACACACACACACACACACACACACACACACACACACACACACACACACACACAGTTTAGTCAAAGGAGAGACAGAGCCCAGAAGATAATGGTTTTGTTACTAACAAGTGACATGAGTGATTGTTATAACCATGGAACAACAGAAACAGTACAGTCAGCCATGTAAAAAGTAGGCCAGTGGAATGTGACACTTTGGTAATCTTGTTTTCAGCAGCACAGGATCACTGCTTGACATAAAACCGCTGTGACAGTCATCCAGATTTTGTTTGTCAGTTGCTGGCCTGGCAAATAGTGCTAAAATCACCTAGGGTCAGAGATTAGACCACTCAAACCGGGTGGATAAACTACAGTCACTACACACAACCACCCAGCACTACACATAGTGCTGGGGAGCACTATGTGGCGCCAATGCCAAAAGTCTAGATTCTCAGTCAGTGGAAGTACACTTATACAGTTTATGTTTTACCACACTACAAGACTACCAGCATCATTCTGTCTGTCTGTCATCACTTTGGTCATGCTGGTTTACACACAGACACTGTTATTGTGTGTGCCTAGGGCTGGGCTTTATAATGTATTTTACAATTACTTATTTAACTAGGCAAGCCAGTTAAGAACAAATTCTTATTTTCAATGACGGCCTAGGAACAGTGGGTTAACTGCCTGTTCAGGGGCAGAGTGACAGATTGTCAGCTCTGGGATTTGAACTTGCAACCTTCCGATTACTGGTTCAACGCTCTAACCACTAGGCTACCCTGCCACCCCCTAATATATATATGCCGTTATTGATGCACGGTTTTTAGTCTAAATTCTATAATGGTATTTCAATGTTTGGTTTGTTAAATGTGATACGTAACTAAGGCGTGTGAATGTCCGTTTTTTTATAGTTTACTCATTTAGCTACTTGCAATTTGTCTTTCTCCCTACCACTTCCCACAGCCATGTCTGAAGACATTGTGAGATGATGTGGAAACCGGCCACTAGGGGCAACAGTGAACGCTGTTACCTTCTAGTTGGTTGTGGTTTTACTGGAGCGTTGTGGACAGGGATGGACGTATGCATCTGCCTCCGGTGCCAAAGGTTGCATTTTTGAATCCAGTGATAGAAAGTTGTTTTTGAGATTTTTGTTTTAAGCCGATCTCTATTTTGGAGATAATGCCTAAACTTAACCCTAATCAAAAGAGAACCATCGCACTCTCACAGAAGCTTTGCTGTTGAGTTAAACCTGCGAATTCAGACAAACAAAATGGGTTCGCACTCAAAAATATGTCACTTACAGCTTAGTTCATTATTCATTGTTTTAAATGTTTTACTGCATCAGGATAGCGTACACAGACGTTTCGGCTTTACATCCTTCAGTGGGTAGGTACAATTTTCTTTAATTAAAAAAAACATTTATAAAGAACTACAGATGAGCTGCAGGTGCTTCTAATCAGGGTTCCCACTCATCTGCCAATCAGCGATGTGGCTTTTCTGGCCTACCTTAATACAAGTTAGTCACAAAGCAATGCAGAATTATAGGGTATGGGAGCGGGCATAAATATTTGGGGCCAAGTGATGATGATATGCAAAATCTGATATGGACAGTGTTCTTGTATAGCAGTCTAAATATGGCTTATAGGAAGGAGGTGAAATCAAATTCTTTGTTTAAACGGTGTGGTGATACAGAATTTAATTTATATATACATAGACTGTGGAAAGAAGCCTCAAATGCACAGCAAAGTTGATAATGTAAGATTTCAAAACTTTTAATAACATGACTAGAGAGAGACTCACTGAATAGAGAAAAGAGCTGCTGTTTTTATGAGTAAGTTTATGTTTAAGTTGTTATTCAGCACTTTCATAAGCCATAAAATGCATGTTCTTGTCACGTTCTGACCTTAGTTCTTTTGTTATGTCTTTGTTTTAGCATGGTCAGGGCGTGAGTTGGGTGGGTAGTCTATGTTTGTTTTTCTATGTTGTGGTTTTGTGTTTGGCCTGGTATGGTTCTCAATCAGAGGCAGGTGTCATTCGTTGTCGCTGATTGAGAATCATACTTAGGTAGCCTTTTCCCACCTGTGTGGTGTGGGTGATTGTTTTCTGTTTTGTGTCTTCACCAGACAGGACTGTTTCGTTTTGTGTCATTCTCTTTGTTATTTTTGTTGTAGTGTTCTGAGTTTAATAAATATAATTTATGAACATGTACCACGCTGCGCATTGGTCCTCCGATCCTTCATACTCCTCAGACGAGGACAACGAATGTTACAGTTCTCCCTACTTCCACTCACGCTACAACCAGAACTGCAGCTGCAATGAATGAGTATAGCCAAGTGTTTCTATAAACTTGCATTGTTATTATTATCATCTTGTGTCTTTTTTAATATCAAGGAATATTTCACTTTCTCTGGTCATAGGGGTAACAACATTATTTGGTGCATGAGGCAGAAGAAATGCAGTGCGACTGCAGTTTCACCATCAGCTGGAAGACTGTGTCCCCTTTTCTCAGAGGAGGAAGGGAGAGGAGGGACAATAAGTCGGGTGGAATAACATTTCAAAACGGTCTGAGAAGCACAACATCGTCAGGGAGTTTCAAGCATAGCATAGTGGTAATTTATTGAGCCTATAGCTTACTGCACAAACCTCATTGCTACAGAGGATTATGTTTTTTAAGTCATGTTTAAAAAATCTGAGTGGTAGATCTCGGCTTGCATTTTGACTTAGAAAGTGATCTTGACTCAGAAAAGGTTGTTGACCACTGGTCTAAATTCGAGTAATAGTCTAAGCATATGTTAACTGGAGATTTAGCTTGCTACATGCCATGTAAAATCATATGTGGTCCGCTGGGAAACACTAACCAAAATGTTGGTTCCTACCTGGCTTTTGAGTGGTCTACTGCACTGCATTTCAGTGCTAGAGGTGTCACTACAGACACCCTGGTTTGAATCGAGGCTCTATCACAACCGGCTGTGTTTGGGAGTCCCACAAGGCGGCACACAATTGGCCCAGCTTTGTCTGGGTTTGGCCTGTGTAGGTTTAATATTACAAAAAGTGTTTTAATATCACCAATTATATGTAGGCTTATATGGAGGCTATTGAGCTTGTGTGATGCTTTAAGCACACAGTGGAAGCCAGAGATCGAAATTGCCTCACCAGAAGAAAGAAAGCTGTTCCCAAACCTCCAGCTCAAACTGCTGCCGGCCTTCGCAGATACTGCCGTTACTCTCCCGAAGTTGCCGGTGTCATGACTTTCCCTCCTGGATGGAGATCAAAGCTGCCGGCTAACCGAAGGTTTCAAGATCCCCCTCTCCTGGGGGAGTTGGCAAGTTATATGACGGTCGTAAATATCTTGCAAGAACTTTCTCTCCCTGGCCATGCAGTATTGAGGGGAAATAACCCTTTTGTTACAAGAACATTTTTCAACTTCCAAAAGTGGATAATGAAACAATATTTCTAACACAAAGAATGTGAGAAATGGTCTGGAGGGACTTAAAGAACAATCATGTCAGATCATTTATTGTTTGGTGATATCAATAAAGAGGTTATAACGGAAACATTGTAACTTTAAGAGCTTTCACAATGTATATGTCAGAGTTACATTTACATTTTGTAAAACCTATATGATTAAATATGAATCTATTTTTGAGATGATGAAATGTGATTTTAGCCTTCTAAATGAGATATAGACTTTCATATAGACTTTTTCCAAGTCAGTAACCACACCCACGTGAGCACAGATATTGTGGAAACGTGATGGAACCGCCCTCCAAGGTGAGAGCATAAAAGGACTGCTAATGAAATTTGCATTAGACCAAACCATGCCGGGCCGCTGCCGGTGTGTAGAGTGGTTCATAATCAACCATTGAGACCAGTACATTGCCGGGTTGCTACTACTAAAAAAAAAAAAAAAAAAAAAAAAAAAAAAAAAAATTACATTGCCGGGTTGCTACTGGTGTGACAAATGGTCTAAAACTACAAGACCCTCTGAAACTCGACGAGTGAAGAAGACTAGACTAAGATATGCACCGCATGCATCTCTGCATTTAAATTAGTCTAGAACTTTGACCAAAGACACGAGGAAGATCTTATCGAACGATCATTGAAACTTCTGATGTTTACATCTAAAGAACACTCCTAGAACAAGGCAAGCCTACTACTACAACTGAGGACATTGTGACCTCTGGTGGACAACCAGAGACTTACACAACCAGAGACTACTCTCCACAGACAGAATGGGCGATTTCAACAGAGAGATGACGAAGATATACAAGCGTAAATATATATATATATTGCAATTATTTTCGAATGAGTGGTCGTTCATGTGCAAAGTATTCATATTCCCATGAGCATAGCTTCCACATGTACAGTTGAAGTCGGAAGTTTACATACATAGTCATTAAAACTCGTTTTTCAAGCACTCCACAAATTTCTTGTTAACAAACTATAGTTTTGTCAAATCGGTTAGGACATCTACTTTGTGCATGTCACAAGTAATTTTTCCAACAATTGTTTACAGACAGATTATTTCACTTATAATTCACTGTATCACAATTCCAGTGGGTCAGAAGTGTACATACACTAAGTTGACTGTGCCTTTAAAAAGCTTTGAAAATTCCATAAATGCATGTCATGGCTTTAGAAGCTTCTGATGGGCTAATTGACATAATTTGAGTCAATTGGAGGTGTACCTGTGGATGTATTTCAAGGCCTACCAAACTCAGTGCCTCTTTGCTTGACATCATGGGAAAATCAAAATAAATCAGCCAAGACCTCAGAAATATAATTGTAGACCTCCACATGTCTGTTTCATCCTTGGGAGCAATTTCCAAATTCCTGAAGGTACCACGTTCATCTGTAAAAGCAACAGTAAGCAAGTATAAACACCATGGGACCACGCAGCCGTCATACCGGTCAGGAAGGAGATGCGTTCTGTCTCCTAGAGATGAACATGCTTTGGTG
This sequence comes from Oncorhynchus clarkii lewisi, assembly GCF_045791955.1. Classification (NCBI taxonomy): domain Eukaryota; kingdom Metazoa; phylum Chordata; class Actinopteri; order Salmoniformes; family Salmonidae; genus Oncorhynchus; species Oncorhynchus clarkii. Next base: position 36,908,827 of record NC_092155.1, on the reverse strand, counting down.
TGAAAAGTGCAAATCAATCCCAGAACAACAGCAATGGACCTTGTGAAGATGCTGGAGGAAACAGGTACAAAAATATCCATATACACAATAAAATTAATCCTATATCGACATAACCTGAAAGGTCCTTCACCAAGTAAGAAGCCACTGCTCCAAATCAGCCATAAAAAAGCCTGACTACGGTTTGCAACTGCACATGGGGACAAAGATCATACTTTTTGGAGAAATGTCCTCTGGTCTGATGAAACAAAAATAGAACTGTTTAGCCATAATGACCATCCTTATGTTTGGAGGAAAAAGAGGGAGGCTTGCAAGCCGAAGAACACCATCCCAACCGTGAAGAACGGGGGTGGCAGCATACACTTCCGGCGCCGACAGAGATGGCCGCCTCGCTTCGCGTTCCTAGGAAACTATGGAGTATTTTGTTTTTTTATGTGTTATTTCTTATATTGTTACCCCAGGAAATCTTAGGTTTTATTGCATACAGTCGGCAGGAACTATTGTATATAAGAGCTGTGTCAACTCACCAACATTACGACCAGGAATACGATTTTCCCGAAGCGGATCCTCTGTTTGGCCCACCACCCAGGACAATGGATCGGATCCCAGCCAAAACAATGCCGCCTCAGAAGGGGCAGACGGAGCAGTCTTCTGGTCAGGCTCCGAAGACGGGCACATTGCGCACTGCTACTCGCATACGGGCGAAACGACGAAATCCGAGCAAAGGGTTGCCTTCAAGAGAGACATCAGAGACTGTAACATTCTTTGTTTCACGGAAACATGGCTCACTCGAGACACGCTTTTGGAGTCGGTACAGCCACCTTTCTTCACTCAGAAGAAGGGCGGGGGTGTATGCCTTATGATTAACGAGACGTGTTGTGATCATAACAACATACAGGAACTCAAGTCCTTTTGTTCACCTGACTTAGAATTCCTCACAATCAAATGCCAACCGCATTATCTACCAAGATAATTATCTTCGGTCATAATCACAGTCGTGTATATTCCCCCCCAAGCAGACACATCGACGGCCCTGAATGAACTTCATTTGACTCTATGTAAACTGGAAACCACATATCCTGAGGCTGCATTTATTGTAGCTGTGGATTTTAACAGGGCTAATCTGAAAACAAGGCTCCCTAAATGTTATCATTATATCAATTGCGCGACCCAGGCTGGCAAAACCCTGGATATCATTGTTATTCTAACTTCCGTGATGCATATAAGGCCCTCCCCCGCACTCCTTTTGGAAAAGCTGACCACGACTCCATTTTGTTACTCCCAGCCTATAGACAGAAACTTAAACAGGACGCCCCCGTGTTCAGGTCTGTTCAACGCTGGTCGGACCAATTGGATTTAACGGTTCAAGATTGCTTCGATGACGTGGACTGGGATATGTCCCGCATAGCATCGAACAACAACATTGATGAATACGCTGATTCGGTGAGCGAGTTTATTCGTAAGTGCATCGGTGATGTTGTACCCATAGCATCTATTAAAACATTCCCCAACCAGAAGCCATGGTTGATGGCAGCATTAGCGCAAAACTGAAAGCGCAAACCACTGCTTTTATTCAGGGCAAGGTGACCGGAAACATGACCAAATACAAACAGTGTAGCTATTCCCTCCGCAAGGCAATCAAACAAGCTAAGCGTCAGTATAGAGACAAAGTAGAGTCACAATTCAACGGCTCAGACACGAGAGGTATGTGGCAGGGTCTACAGTCAATCATGGATTACAAAAAGAAAACCAGCCCCGTCGCGGACCACAATGTCTTGCTCCCAGACAAACTAAACAACTTCTTTGCTCGCTTTGAGGACAATACAGCGCCACTGACACGGCCCGCTACCAAAACCTGCGGGCTCTCCTTCACTGCAGCCAACGTGAGTAAAACATTGAAACGTGTTAACCCTTGCAAGGCTGCAGGCCCAGACAGCATCCCCAGCCGCGTCCTCAGAGCATGCGCAGACCAGCTGGCTGGTGTGTTTATGGACATATTCAATCAAGCCTTATCTCAGTCTGCTGTTCCTACATGCTTCAAGAGGGTCACCATTGTTCCTGTTCCCAAGAAAGCTAAGGTAATTGAGCTAAATGACTACCACCCCGTAGCACTACCTTCCGTCATCATGAAGTGCTTTGAGAGACTAGTCAAGGACCATATCACCTCCACCCTACCTGACACCCTAGACCCACTCCAATTTGCTTACCGCCCCAATAGGTCCACAGATGATGCAATCGATCACACTGCACGCTGCCCTAACCCATCTGGACAAGAGGAATACCTATGTAAGAATGCTGTTCAAAGAGGAGCTGGAGGCAGCCAAAGCGGAGTGGCGACACTACGAGGAGTTGGCTCGAGGAAAAGTGCACGAAAGGCAGCCCCAGAATTTTTTTGGGGTGGAGCACACGGGTAGATTGGAGAAGTCAGGTAGGAGACCTGAGCCAACTCCCCGTGCTTACCGGGTGGAGCATCGTACTGGTCAGGCACCGTGTTATGCGGTGGAGCGCAAGGTGTCTCCAGTGCACGTTCACAGCCCAGTACGTTACACAGCCCAGCTCCTCGAATCCGCAGGGCTAGAGTGGGCATCGAGCCAGGAGGGATGAAGCCGGCTCAGCACATCTGGTCTCCAGTGCGTCTCCTCGGCCCGGGCTATATGGCACCAGCCATATAGCGGTGTCCCCGGTTCGACCAGCACAGCATAGTGTGGACTGTTTGAACTCTCCGCACTTGCCGGGCTACAGGCGGTATCAAGCCAGGACGGGTTGTGCAGGCTCGTTGCTCGAGACCTCCAGTGCGCCTCCACTCCATGAAGAGGCCGCCTGTATGTTTCCCCAGCCTGGTGAGTCCTGTGCCTGCTCCTAGAACCAAGCCTCCCTCCTGTCCGGAGCTGCCAGATCCGCCCTCCTCTCCGGAGCTGCCAGAGCCGCCCTCCTCTCCGAAGCTGCCAGAGCCGCCCGCCAGTCCGGAGCTGCCAGAGCTGCCCGTCAGTCCGGAGCTGCCAGAGCCGCCCGTCACTCCGGCGGCGCCAGAGCCTCCCGTCACTCCGGCGGCGCCAGAGCCGCCCGTCACTCCGGCGGGGCAAGAGCCGCTTGTCACTCCGGCGCCGCCAGAGTCTCCAGCCTATACGGTGCCGCCAGAGTCTCCCGCCTGTCCGGCGCTGCCAGAGCCGCCCGTCAGTCCGGAGCTGCCAGAGCCGCCCTTCACTCCGGCGGCGCCAGAGCCGCCCGTCACTCCGGCGGGGCAAGAGCCGCTCGTCACTCCGGCGCCGCCAGAGTCTCCAGCCTGTCCGGCGCCGCCAGAGTCTCCCGCCTGTTCGGCGCCGCCAGAGTCTCCCTCCTGTCCGGCGCCACCAGTGTCTCCCTCCTATTCAGGGCCCGCGGTGAGGCCACTCCAGAGGCGCCACCTAAGTGGGCCAAGACTAAGGTGGAGTGGGGTCTACGTCCCGCACCAGAGCCGCCACCGTGGTGAAATGCCCACCCAGACCCTCCCCTATAGGTTCAGGTTTTGCCGCCGGAGTCCGCACCTTTGGGGGGGGGTAGGAACTGTCATGTCCTGACCTTAGTTCCTTTTCTATGTCTCTATTTTGGTTTGGTCAGGGTGTGAGTTGGGGTGGGCATTCTATGTTTTGTACTTCTATGTGTTTGGCCTGGTATGGTTCCCAATCAGAGGCAGCTGTCAATCGTTGTCTCTGATTGAGAACCATACTTAGGTAGCCTGTTCCCACCCGTGTTTGTGGGTAGTTATTTTCTGTCTTTGTGTCTCTGTCTCTGTCTTTGTGTACCAGACAGAACTGTTTCGGTCTCGTTCATTCTCTTTTGTTGTTTTTTGTCATTCAGTGTTCAGTTCATTTCATTAAATTTATGATGAACACTTACGATGCTGCGTTTTGGTCTGATCTTGACTACTCTTCCTCAGACGAAGAGGAGAATCGTTACACCTTTTCCATTTGGAGTGTCTCAACCATTTCTACTCATCTGCATGCCAGTTATGATTTTCATATGCACATTTTCGTGGAACTATTTCATGATTTGTATGATAAAGTCTTCATATCGTATCAACTGTTGGTCCAGGCCAAAGCTTGCACTAACAAACTTGCAACATTGAGTTTCCTGACCAAGTGAGCTCCGGACAGACATGGACACAGCTGTAGAGTATTTGCTTAAGGGATAAGAAATAATCAGGTAGACCTATTTTATGAAGATTCCACCTCATCAGAGCATGACATTTTTTTCCTCTTTCACTCAGAGTAGTTATTGAATGGGAGAGAGCTTGAAAGATTTTTCAAATAGGCTACATTGAGGAACTATTGTCATTGTCAATGAATGTAACAATATACTTTGTTTACTTGTTGTTTGAGGTGAAGAAAAAATTACTTTGAGAAGCTCCGCAGCTCATTAGTGGTGGTGAGATGAGACAATCAGAAATACTATCAGATCACCAAATGGGCATATTTATAAGCCTATATTTGCGCACAGGCCAGGTAGTCTAGTCCTACTTGTATGCGTAATTACTCAACATTGATAGTAGCGTTCTAAACAATACACAAGGAATAAATTGACAACTCATAAATGGAATTAAATTAACCAAAACTTGTTTCTCACAGGTGTAGCCTAGGTTGTGCGCTCTGCAAACAACGTGTCCATAAATGTAAATGTAAATGTACTACTGGTGATACTTGTGTACCATCCCCGCGGCCTCCGCAATGGATTAGTCCACTGAGACAGGCGTCAATCAAGACATGCAACTGCTAAATACAAAAATTATCGGTTGACCTACAGCTTATTGACCTAACAATCAACCAGTAGACTAAATGGGGTCAGCCCTAATTGACTCAAGGGTTAGAATACTTATATGTAATCAAGATATATTTGTTTTTTTAATATATGTTTTTTATGTTAGAATTATTCTTCCACTTTGACAGAGTATTGTGTAGATGGTTGACAAAAAAAAATCACAATTAAATTAATTTTAATCCCACTTTTTAACACAACAAAATGTGGAAAAAGTCAAGGGGTGTGAAAACTTTCTGAAGGCAAAGCAGAGAATCATCAAATCCAGAGACCCGAGACAGTTTAAACAAAACACTGAGCTGTAATGTGAAGGAGATGTCAAAGCCCTCTCCATGCCTTTGCAAGCAGCCTCACACAAAAGTCAGCAAATTCCCCTTGACTAATGAGAGGGGAGCAAATTAAGTTTCTCCACCTGGGAAACAAATAACACCTCCATTGTGCTTTAACTTGTTGGGTTCCCATTAAGAACCAGGGCTTTGCAGGGTCCATAGGGAGTAGGGCACGCCCTGTACTCTCACACCCAGACCAGGTGACAAGCAGTGGGGGCAGATCGGATCTCTTCCTCCACAGGTGGCTGTGGATCCTATTACCCCATAATGACAAAGCAAAAAACTGTTTTTTAGAAATGTTAGCAAATAAAGAATAATAATTAATAATGAAATTTCCATAAGTATTCAGACACTTTACTCAGTACTTTGTTGAAGCACCGTTTGCAGTGATTACAGCCTCGAGTCTTGAATATGACGCTACAAGCTTGGCACACCTGTATTTGGGGAGTTTCTCCCATTCTTCTCTGCAGATCCTCTCAAGCTCTGTCAGGTTGGATGGGGAACGTCGCTGCACAGCTATTTTCAGGTCTCTCCAGAGATGTTAGAAGTCCGGGCTCTGGCTGTGCCACTCAAAGACATTCAGAGACTTAAGCCTAAAGCCACTCCTGCCAGTCTTGGCTGTGTGCTTAGGGTTGTTGTCCTGTTGTAAGGTGAACCTTCGCCCCAGTCTGAGGTCCTGAGGTTTTTATCAAGGATTTCTCTGTACTTTGCTCCGTTCATCTTTCCCTCAATCCTGACTACTCTCCAGTCCCTGCCACTTAAAAACATCCCTACAGCATGATGCTGCCACCACCATGCTTCACCAAAGGGATGGTCCCAGGTTTCCTCCAGACATGATGCTTGGCATTCAGGCCAAATAGTTTCATCAGACCAGAGAATCTTGTTTCTCATGATCTGAGAGTCCTTTAGGTACATTTTGGCAAACTCCAAGCAGGCTGTAATGTGCCTTTTACTGAGGAGTGGCTTCCATCTGGCCACTCTACAATAAAGGCCTGATTGGTAGAGTGCTGCAGAGATGCTTGTCCTTCTGGAAGGTTCTCCCATGTCCACAGGGGAACTCTGGAGCTCTATCAAAGTGACTGTCAGGTTCTTGGTCACCTCCCTGACCAAGGCCCTTCTCCCCCGATTGCTCAGTTTGGCCTGGAGGCCAGCTCTGGGAAGAGTCTTGGTGGTTCCAAACTTCTTCCATTTAAGAATGATGGAGGCCACTGTTTTGTTGGGCACATATAATGCTGCAAAATGTTTTGGTACCCTTCCCCAGATCTGTGCTCGACACAGCTAAGCAGCAAAATCCTTGAGGAAAACCTGGTTTGGTCTGCTTTCTACTAGGCACTGGGAGATGGATTCGCCTTTCAGCTGGACAATAACCTCAATCACAGGCCAAATCTAAGAATTATTGCTTAAGAATTATATTGCGTAATGTAACTGTATTGATTTTTACCCTCATCACTAGTTTTAATCACATAATAAATCATAAATCAAGTTGTTTTCAGTAGAAACACTATAACTAATTGGTAGGTCTACCTTTATTTGAGTTGGTTGGCAGGGGTCTTCAACATTATTGTCTTGATGCATTTCTAATAGCTTTTAAAGCTCCCATGCAGTGTTTGTAATTGTATTTTTAAACCTTCACTGCATGTCTAATAAATCACTGGGTGTGTTTATTTAATAAAAAAACTCACATTTAAAAAAAATTAATGTATTTCCCTGAGCCTAATTTGGCCCTTGAAATGCTCAGTCTGATCGTGTGGGCGTTAGGAAACAGATTTGAATATATTTACATACACATCCCTGATTGGCTGATATGATTGTCTAGAGCCCACCCTCCTACCCAGATGAATTAAGTCAGATCACATTGTGACGTCATGATGTGGGCCAGAAGTTTTATCACACCTGAACAGGCTGAAATTCCAGGCATTTCCTTCAAACAGCTCTTACATTAACATAATGTGCACAATTTCAGGGTGTTATTTCGACTTCAGAGTGTGAAAATATAATTTTAATACTTTTCTGCTGGATGTTTTCTAAGTCCCCTTTTCCATCTGTTGGACCAGAAATCATAGTCTTTGCTTTTTCCACATTTTTAGGATGGAAAATTGTTGAAATATGTATATATATATATATATATATATATATATATATATATATATATATATATATATATATATATATTCATTTCTCAAAAATATAAAACTCTTAGCTTTAATTTTTACATCAAATTTGATGTGCTCCTATGAACTTCACATGTTAGTGCTCATGCAGCATTTTACATTGAAATGCCCTGCTATAACCTAATTTAAACTAAAAAAAATGTGACACACTACTCTTTATTGCAGTGTCATTTCACATGACAGTTTTGGTTATAATGCCTTCATATAACTTAAACTGTGGCCCTAGAAACTCAGGCATATGACAGTGATTCACTGTGTTGTTCTGTCATCTCACACTGAACAGTGGATATGAGGACTTTGACTTGCCTATATGGCTCTTATCTACTGTCTGTCAGTCATAGTCAACTCCCAGCTGAGAGTCTTTCATCATTGTTGTCTTGTGCCTTGTCTCACTATTTCACTCACTAACAGCAAGCACTTGACAATAGTAGCCTAACACAATGCTTTACATAGCAAAAACAGGCTTTATGACTGTTTGTGTCAAGTTGCTATATCCTATATATCCTATTTTTAGAACACCTGGTATATGCTTTATGAATGTAAAATGTGGCCCGGCAATGCATAATAGAAAGAAGAAAATGTTGTGCCGGTATTATGGGTCGTATCTTTTGAACAGTAATGGCTAGAATCAAGCTGTTTTCTCTGAGGATAAAAGAGGGAAACTTGGGTAGTACGTTGGCTACAGAACCTGCCAAAGGGAATGTACGAGACTACATATTCAAAAACCTTTCTTTACTCAAGGGAGAGAAAAACATCTAAACTGTTGTTTTACTATTAAAGTTAATGCTGCTATTGTTTTTAATTTTATAAAGAAGCTTGTGTTTCTTAACCAGGCAAAGGGTATCTAACTAGAAGGCTGGTGGTGAGTAGTTAGCTACGGAGTAGCAGGAGAGTTGCCTTGGTGATATGTGTAAGCGGAGGCGGAGCCAGAGTGAAGCCTGCCTGTCTGCCCACACTCATCGCTGCTCCTCTGCAGCTCACCAGCTGATGTAGGCTAGGCTGTGTGTACCGGTTGGGTCCTTCCCACTGCTGAACAGAACTGTGCTGTGCATCTGTGCTGCTAATATTAATTGTGCTTTTCACTGAAAAGCTCTCATTCTCTCAAAAAACTCTTGTCCATTCTAATTAATTGTCAGATATTAGTTACAGGGGTAATTTTGCCTCGTTTTGGTCTGGGTCTATTTAGTCAATTGCCACTGAAAAATAGGTTTGCCAAATATTTTTGTCACTATTTTTGTTGCCGAAATTAACTCTGGGTTGACGGTGACCTCTACTCCTGGTGGGTGATTCCTCTTTCATCAGCCATGTGTCCCTCCTCTCTCTCCCAGGATGCAAAGTGTTTGGGGCAAATCCAACACAACACATCACTGAGTACCACTCTTCATGCTTTCAAGCATGGTGGTGGCTGCGTGTTATTTGTTATGCTTGTCATCGGCAAGGGAGTTTATTTTGTTGATTAAAAAAAACAGAATAGATCTAAGCACAGGCAAAATCCTAAAATAAAATCTGGTTCAGTCTGATTTCCAACAGGCACTAGGAGACAAATTCACCTTTCAGCAAGAACAATAACCTAAAAACAAGGCCAAATATAGACTGAAGCTGCTTACCAAGATGACAGTGAATGTTCCTGAGTGACCTAATTACAGTTTTGACTGAAATCGGCTTGAAAATCTAGGGCAAAACTTGAAAATGACTGTCTAGCAATGATCAACAACCAACTTGACAGAGCTTGAAGCATTTTAAAAAGAATAATGTGCAAATATTGTACAATCCAGGGGCCTCATTTATCAATAACCACCCTTAATCCCACTGCTGGCTTGCTTCTGAAGCTAAACAGGGTTAGTCCTGGAGGGGAGACCAGATGCTGCTGGAAGAGGTGGTGGAGGGCCAGTAGGAAGCACCCTTTCCTGTAGGAGACATTGGAGACATTGCCCTGGGTAGGGTGCCATCTTTTGGATGGGATGTTAAATGGGTGTCCTGACTCTCTGTGGTCACTAAAGATCCCATGGCACTTATCGTAAGAGGAGGGGTATTAACCCTGGTGTCCTGGCTAAATTCCCAATCTGGCCTTCATACCATCATGGTCACCTAATCATCCCCAGCTTACAATTGGCTCATTAATCCCCCCTCCTTTCCCCTGTAACTATTCCCCAGGTCGTTGCTGTAAATGAGAATGTGTTCTCAGTCAACTTACCTGGTAAAATAAGGGTTATAAAAATAATGCGTAGGCACAAACTACGTAAAATGTACATTTGCTTGAGAGTGTGCATAAATGTATGCCCAGTCGTACACACATGTGCGTGGAATGAAGGAACTGCTTGTTAGAATGGAAAAAAAGATGTGTAAAATTGTGATAGTAGGCCTAATAATTAAATAATTGTTCAAATTTTTTAAAATTGTATTTCCATTGTTAATTCATACAACATATCTTAACCGGCTATATATAATTTGACCACATCGGTGCAATTGTTACGATAATAATAATAAAAAAAAGAATAAAATATAACAGAATATTTTAATCAAATGAAAAAAGGTTCAAGTTCACAGTGATGCGCATCTCGCATCTGGAAAAGTGATTCTCAAAGAGAATAATTTGAAATGGGGCTCAATTTGGTGATTTGAAAGACAACTTTTTCAGTCTTCTTTTCCCAATACAGATGTTGGATTTAGTTTATTCTGTCGATTCTTTCGAATTTTCTAAATGGATTAACAGCTCCACATTGAACACTGCTTGGTGATGAATTACAGCCATAACATCTGTTTGCTGAGTAGGCATATGCTTTATGATTGATGAAAATATGCTCTTTGTCTTCATCAAACTAAAGTTTTTGCATATTTCAAGTGGAACCTGTTCATGTTAATGGGGGTTGTAGCCTAGGCTAACCAATTCTAAATGGCACTAGCCATTCGCAAATTAGCCTAAGCAGAAAAGAGATGGGAGACAATTACTCCAAAACTGCAGCTGGTTGTTGGAACACATATTTCCTACTTCAATCAACCGGTCAATTTTTTATTTGTGATAAAACTGTTGTCATTTGGTAAGGAATATACAGTAGCTTGTGTATCCCACCAGTTAGATACGGTTTTATAGGCATTTATTTCTGTAGTCCTAATGGGAGTTTTTGTGTGTGCACTTAGCGGCCGGAATGCAATTGAGTGAATGAGACACAGAGGGGAAAGGGAGTTAAGAGAGAAGAACTGTGTGATGCTTGGCTTGGTTGGAGCATCAGGATGTATGATAAACAGACAAGCAGCAGTGTAAATGAAGATTGTATGTGTGTGCCTGTGTGTAGAGTCAGTATAAATGTGTGTGTGTGTGTATGTTATGTGTGTGTTGGCGTGTCAGTGTGCGTGAATGAGTCGAGTCCTGTGAGTGAGCATAGAGAGTTCAAAAATAGAAATAATAGTGTCAACTCAGTCCGTGTAGCCATTTTGTTAGCTATTTACTGGTCTTATGGCTAGAGGATAGAAGCTGTTCAGGAGCCTGTTGGTGTCAGATCTGATGCACCGGTACCACTTGCCATGTGAAAGCAGAGAGAACAGTCAATGGTTTGGGTGGCTGGAGTCTTTAACGATTTCCCAGACCTGATGTAGAGGACCTGAATGGCAGGGTAGTTGGCCCTATTTTGACCTAAGACTTACAAACTCACAGACTTTTGCTAATATATTCAGTCTGGCCTAAAAGCTTGTCCATTTCATGTAATATCCATATCCATTCTTATTTGCTTTATTTCTCCAACATGCTAGTATTTAGACGTCCGCTTTCTAGGGTATACAATCCCCCAAGGGGTACTATAGACACACCCCTCCAAACTTTAATTTATATTTTGTTTGTCCGTTCTGTGAGACATTAACGTTGGGATTTTGCATGCAAATATAAGGCCCATAATGCTGGAATTGCCCTTACACACAGATCTTCCACAGCAGAGAAATGTAACAGCAGAGAAATGCCAGTAGTGAAGAGAAGAGTACGCTACTATCCTCTTCTCACCTCGTCCTCATCAAACTATCCAAAGCCCCTAAATCAAAGGACAAGTTCAGTGTGAATTGACTAAGTATACAATCCCCCAAGGGGTACTATAGACACACCCCTCCAAACTTTAATTTATATTTTGTTTGTCCGTTCTGTGAGACATTAACGTTGGGATTTTGCATGCAAATATAAGGCCCATAATGCTGGAATTGCCCTTACACACAGATCTTCCACAGCAGAGAAATGTAACAGCAGAGAAATGCCAGTAGTGAAGAGAAGAGTACGCTACTATCCTCTTCTCACCTCGTCCTCATCAAACTATCCAAAGCCCCTAAATCAAAGGACAAGTTCAGTGTGAATTGACTAATACCATTGTCTGACTGTCCCATCTGTATTCCTTGTAGAGCAGCAGTGTTGTCCTCAGTGGGGTTGTGTCGGTGAGATGGATGGAGAAGTCTGTGTTGTCTCCTGTACTGCAGAAACAGGTGTTAACCCACAGGGAGTCTGCCTCAGTCAGCCTTGCCCTGTCTGTCTGCTCACATACGCACGCACGTACACACACACACACACACACACACACACACACACACACACACACACACACACACACACACACACACACACACACACACACACACACACACACACGCTTTCTCTCACTCTCTCTCTTTCTCTCACAGAGAGATGAAAAATGTACCACCATCCTACTCTCACTTGATTCATGGAGGTAATGACTGACTGTCTCTACGGTTCTCTCCATTCCTGTGGACAGACCACACATATTTCCCCGCATTATGCATTCGTTTAGAGTAATAGCTGCTTTAATGGTTGCATCATTTGCCCAACCAAACCCTACTGTATGTACTCATCATGAATGCCTATACTCTGGCCTGCACAGAAGTGGTTAAAAACCTAGAAATGACTCCAGCTGCTGTGGAATGCCGCTCACAGGGATACATTTCAATAAGCTCATGACAAGATACGGTGCTATCTGTCCTCATTTCATCCACAAAACAGAATGATCTACATCTTTAGAGCTTTTGCAATATGCACGTCCCAACTACTGTACTTTATGTTGCCTACATCCCTGTTATATACACATCACGTTACAGTACACCTTCACACTCTGCATGCCCCTCTGTATCAGAGCAGACCCAGCTCCCTGCATTCTGTACAGCCTGGAGTCATCTTCAACAGACTGCTGAGAGTTGCCGGATTGGGGTCCTTAGTCAACCAGTATTGGGAAGTGATGCGTCAGTCCACTCAAAGTAACGCTTTTACTTAAAGGTCACAATGAACAGTCACAATCATGTAGCTCATGATATTGGATAATATTTTAAGGAAACCAGATCAAAGTATGATGACCAAGTATGATCAATTACTGCTGCTTCTACATTGATAAAGTTTGATTGTAAAGTTACTGGTCCCCTTCCCCATGTTAAACACTTGGATCCATTATTAAGGGGCCAAGGTGGCATCGCCTTAACTATCATTTTAATACACTAATGGTAATATGATAGTCTCTTAGCTATTTTAAATAAATACCACTGTGTAACCAACATCTGAGAAGGCGTGTTTGCAGAGGGCTGTGGTTTATAAAGCTAGATAGCTATTCTACTGGTGGCAAAATTTGACTGCTGGGTGTCAGCAAATATAATTAAAAGTTTACCCTATTCATCTATGGCAAAGATACTTATGTTTCTCTTTCATCTTTGTCTGGTGTTAGCTAGTTACTGGCTAGCTAGGTCTTCATGTGTCTGGTGTTAGCTAGTTACTGGCTAGCTAGGTCTTCATGTGTCTGGTGTTAGCTAGTTACTGGCTAGCTAGGTATTCATGTGTCTGGTGTTAGCTAGTTACTGGCTAGCTAGGTCTTCATGTGTCTGGTGTTAGCTAGATACTGCAAGCTAGGTCTTCATGTGTCTGGTGTTAGCTAGATACTGGCTACGTAGGTCTTCATGTGTCTGGTGTTAGCTAGTTACTGGCTAGCTAGGTCTTCATGTGTCTGGTGTTAGCTAGATACTGGCTAGGTAGGTCTTCATGTATCTGGTGTTAGCTAGTTACTGGCTAGCTAGGTCTTCATGTGTCTGGTGTTAGCTAGTTACTGGCTAGCTAGGTCTTCATGTGTCTGGTGTTAGCTAGTAACTGGATAGCTAGGTCTTCATGTGTCTGGTGTTAGCTATTTACTGGCTAGCCTGGTCTTCAGCCAGCAAGGAACAAAAGAGGAGGAAGGGTCGTTCAAAACTAAGACGCAGTTGTCAAGTCAACACATCAGTCAGCGGTGCTGTGAACGACATCATAAGACATGCCAAATGGGAGATGTATAATAAAAATGTATTTAATTGATGCAATTTCAATATTGTTTGAGCTGCTTTGTGTATCACCAAATTTGCTTGAGACGATTTCATTCCAAAACTGCTCACTGCATCCAAGTTGCTTGACATTTCAAAGAGCTGTCAGTCAAGGCAAACTCATGAATATAAGATCCCTGCCCACTCAGCCTGTCTTTTCAAACTTCCTGGTAGTTAGCCATGAGAGACAAAATACTTTTCAGAATGACTGTACCTTTACGATTGGGTTTTTACAGTGAATGAGGAGCATCTTGAAAGTGACCCCCAAAATAAGATAATTCTTGGAAGTGATGTTGTTCTTAGTGTAATGAACTGTGTGTGTTGCCAGTGGAAAAAATGATAAGACACTAGATTAGATTCTGAGCGACAAACACAAATGTTGCGTTCCGCTAGCACAAGTGCCCTTTAGTTTGAAGCCATGCGATTGGCTACTGTATTTCTCCATCTTTCTGTTGGTTGATTGTTTCATTAGTGCACAATGTATTCTGATCTGTCTGTTAGTTTTCTCAAACCGGTGAACCATCATAATTCTTTCATCTTTGGTATAAGGATGAATGCTTTACTGTGTTGGGAAATGGGGACGTTGGTAGATGCTGGCAAGAACACAATTCTAATTGTTGTTTGTTTACCATCCAACTGCAGCTTTGTGTCAGACAGTATTAAACTGCTGAAAGTGAGCAGTAATACCATGCCATATGTGATTATTGTTTCTCAATATCCTAATCAGTACTAATCAAGCCTAATCAAACAAAACCGTTGCTTCAATGTATACCTCAATTGTTTTATATATATACTTAACATACATTATATGGAGAAGCTTGAAATAATAAAACATTGTATACAATAATATACCAATTTGGTCTGTAATAAATCATATCTACAGTGCATTCAGAAAGTATTCAGACCCCTTGACTTTTTCCACATTTTGTTACGTTACAGCCTTATTCTAAAATTTATTAAATAAAGCATTTTATTTATCAATGTACACACACAATACCCCAAAATTAAAACAGAAGTATTCAGACCCTTTGCTTTGAGACTTTTTCAGGGCGGTGACCAAGAACCCGATGGTCACTCTGACAGAGCTCCAGAGTTCGTCTGTGGAGATGGGAGAACCTTCCAGAAGGACAACCCTCTCTGCAGCACTCCACCAATCAGGCCTTTATTGTAGTGGCCAGACGGAAGCCACTCCTCAGTAAAAGGCCCATGACAGCCCGCTTGGAGTTTGCCAAAAGGCACCTAAAGACTTTCACACCATGAGAAACAAGATTATCTGGTCTAATGAAACCAAGATTGAACAATTTGGCTGAATGCCAAGCGTCACTTCTGCAGGAAACCTGGCACCATCCCTGCGGTGAATCATGGTGGTGGCAGCATCATGCTTTGGGGATGTTTTTCAGCGGCAGGGACTGGGAAACTGGTCAGAATCGAGACGAAGATGAATGGAGCAAAGAACAGAGAGGTCCTTGATGAAAACCTGTTCCAGAGGGGCCTGAATACTTTCCGAATGCACTGTATTTTCAGCTGACGTGTAAAAAGGTGACATTTTAGAATCCATATGCATGTAATGACACATTGCAACAGCTATACTGGCTGAATGCTGATAAGATACAATTAAAATGTCTTATTTACATAATGGATGAGTGGATTATGCACAGCAGGTTGGGGTCTTCTGAGACCTTATGGCCTGACTATCACTTTCTCCTCCAGGCTCTCTAAAGATTAACATAAGCGTGTGTCTGTATTTGACTGTGCTTGTGGAACTATAACGGCAGAATTCTGTTGTTATTGTCTGATTGACTGCCTGTATGTTTCTCCCTAGGATTCTGTGGTGATTTAAAATACAGTGCATGGCCAACATCAAACAAGTTATGGCATCATATAAACTCCAATGACCGTTATCGTTGTCTTTACAGACAATCCAGAGGGATACTGTAGAGTGTGTTAACTGATCTATCATCTTCCCAGCCCTCTGAACTTCCAGTGTGCGTCAGTGAGATCTCCTGACAGCTAAATCCATTATTTTGTTTTCTAGATGGTTCTCTCTTTCCGTCTGTTGATATCTCAAGGAATATTTGAGTGCCTGATGCCGCATTACTGACCAGGAAGAATGGCTGCTTGCCAAGGTTAGATAGGGAAGCTCATCTGAGGGCGAGTCAGATAAATTTTTCAGGCCATGTTGTTATTCAGTGTTTTTGTTATATACTGTAAGGTGATAGAAGGTTTCATTGTATTTTGACAGGGGCCATGCATTCCTAAGATGATGTACTCTAGCCAATTCTTCTTCTTCTCCCACTTCTCTAATATCCACAGTGAGGAATATGATATAATAATTTTACTGTCCAAGGAGATAACGAGGCCATTTAAGGGTACTGGGACAGTAATAGCAGAGAGCCAAGCTGTATGAGAGTATATCTGTTCAACCTGATAGGTGAGGGGCCTGCATTGATAGACAGGTGGGCCTCTGCCCCAGGGCCTGCTTTTAGACTGGAGCCACAGGGTCTAGAGTCTCATTAATGCTCTGGTCATATACTGTTCTGCTGCGGAGGAGGACATCTTCTCCATGCACAATAACACTGTTGTTTTTCTCTATGGTAGCTGTTTACATAGGGAGACATTCAAGAGTAACTAAAAATCTGTCTCCAGTCCCCACCAGCCCACTGGAAAACTTGTTCACATTTCAATGCGCAATGTGCATGATTTGAGTCAGGTGCTCTGCACACAGTACACTCAAACAAGCACACTCGTATAAAAGTATTGAACACTTGGCTACTGTAAACACATGCTCACACACACGCACTCTCAGGGACCTGTATCGTGGAGATAAATGTACATTTAAGCTGTGCCGATCATGAATTCACACATCTGGAAAGTAATACCTATACCATTATAGACTTTGCTGTATACAGTTGAACCATAGTTCAGCGTTAGGTCTGTTGCTTTAGTTTTGTTGTGGTTTTCAACAGTGCAAATAAACCTATTGTAGATGCTGATAGTATATGAAAATGGTTTTCATTTCGCCTCGCTGTCATCAAGGTTGGTGTGGCAGGAACACATGTTCGTTTGGAGTGGCCTCTGTATTTAAAGGAATACTCATGGGCGTAATTAACCTTTTTATGGCTGAATGTTTAGTGTTAAAAATAGGTTTAAAAAATCCTCTGCAGCTATCAGAATTGCCAGGCCTATGTGTTATTAACAACTTGGTCTTCACTATGTCTGTGTCCTGTCTGTGATATCTGTGTCCTGTCTGTCTGTGATCTCTAAAGAATGACTCCCTCTCTTCCTCTCTCTATCCTCCAGCTCTCTCTGTCCATCATAAGAGATGCAAGTTACTCATAAGCCATGTGAGTGATCAGCTGACCTGTAAGCAGTAAGCAGTATAATAACCTTTACACTTGGCTGGATATTGACATGTTTATTCTCTACTTACTTGTTATGTGTCTCGCAACAATCCCCCAAATCCACAATCTAATAGAAAATCATTGTTTTCAGTGCAAAGTATGTTGCACACTTTCTTGACGAAACTCTTTGAAATATCCACAGATAGATATTATACACTAGTTTGAATTATGCATCAGTATGTAGCGACGTTGTGTATGCTGATTAAAAGCTCTGCTGTTATAGTACATGAGTTCTCTGGTGAGTGTTGTTGGGTGTTGAGTTCCTGTCTTAGGGTGTATCCCTGCTGGCTGACATCCATCTACTGACTCACTGCAGTGATCTAATGCTCTGGTAGCCTTACCAGAACAGCTCAGTCTGGGATAAACAGCCTCTGCACCATTGTCTGATCAAATATATTGATCTCCTATATATCTGTGGCTGGAAAGGGCTGGTCTGAGTAACCTCATTAGCAGTCAGCAGTACATGCTGGGATTGACTCTATCACTGCCCTCATATTGAAGCGCTTACTTAGGTATTTACTCAATACCAGGCCATGCTCTGTAAGATCTGGATTTTCCAATATTGTGTATTTATATGATGTAAGGAGGTATAATAAAAAAGTTTGGTTGTACTTCATAAGAATCACCGTGTCACTCCAGCCTAACGCTCCCGAAAATGGGCACCTCAACTTGTTAAAAGCCCAGCTCCTAACGCAGAATTAATCCAAACACAGATTGCAAATGTTTGCTAATGTTGGTTCATGTTGCTAGCATGCACACGTATAATCTTATCACTAATCATGTCCCATAGTTATTATCCAAAAGATCAAATGCGAGTAGAAATGTTAACATCGTTAATTTAGAAGTTAAGACACATCGTGTCGCCGACCTGTTGCCCAGGCCTACTCACCACCACCAGATTGTTAGTGGACTGATTTAGGGAGCGCGTGGCAGTCACGTCCACATAGTTATCCAGCTGGTGCGTGCACTTATAAATTACATCTCAACACGTCCAAATAGTTATCAAACAATGACCAAAACCTAATATATTTCAAGATATCAAGACATAATATCACATAACCGGCTAATGAATACAGATAGGCCTATTAGGAAAACAACCCACGACATAGAACATTGTAATAACTAAATCAAATCAAATTTTATTTGTCACATACACATGGTTAGCAGATGTTAATGCGAGTGTAGCGAAATGCTTGTTCTTCTAGTTCCGACAATGCAGTAATAACCAACAAGTAATCTAACTAACAATTCCAAAACTACTGTCTTATACACAGTGTAAGGGGATAAAGAATATGTACATAAGGATATATGAATGAGTGATGGTACAGAGCAGCATAGGCAGGATACAGTAGATGGTATCGAGTACAGTATATACATGAGGTGAGTATGTAAACAAAGTGGCATAGTTAAAGTGGCTAGTGATACATGTATTACATAAGGATGCAGTCGATGATATAGAGTACAGTATATACGTATGCATATGAGATGAATAATGTAGGGTAAGTAACATTATATAAGGTAGCATTGTTTAAAGTGGCTAGTGATATATTTACATCATTTCCCATCAATTCCCATTATTAAAGTGGCTGGAGTTGAGTCAATGTCAGTGTCAATGTGTTGGCAGCAGCCACTCAATGTTAGTGGTGGCTGTTTAACAGTCTGATGGCCTTGAGATAGAAGCTGTTTTTCAGTCTCTCGGTCCCAGCTTTGATGCACCTGTACTGACCTCGCCTTCTGGATGATAGCGGGGTGAACAGGCAGTGGCTCGGGTGGTTGATGTCCTTGATGATCTTTATGGCCTTCCTGTAACATCGGGTGGTGTAGGTGTCCTGGAGGGCAGGTAGTTTGCCCCCGGTGATGCGTTGTGCAGACCTCACTACCCTCTGGAGAGCCTTACGGTTGTGGGCGGAGCAGTTGCCGTACCAGGCGGTGATACAGCCCGCCAGGATGCTCTCGATTGTGCATCTGTAGAAGTTTGTGAGTGCTTTTGGTGACAAACCGAATTTCTTCAGCCTCCTGAGGTTGAAGAGGTGCTGCTGCGCCTTCTTCACGATGCTGTCTGTGTGAGTGGACCAATTCAGTTTGTCTGTGATGTGTATGCCGAGGAACTTAAAACTTGCTACCCTCTCCACTACTGTTCCATCGATGTGGATAGGGGGGTGTTCCCTCTGCTGTTTCCTGAAGTCCACAATCATCTCCTTAGTTTTGTTGACGTTGAGTGTGAGGTTATTTTCCTGACACCACACTCCGAGGGCCCTCACCTCCTCCCTGTAGGAGGAGAGCTGGATAACTACAGTGCCTTGCGAAAGTATTCGGCCCCCTTGAACTTTGCGACCTTTTGCCACATTTCAGGCTTCAAACATAAAGATATAAAACTGTATTTTTTTGTGAAGAATCAACAACAAGTGGGACACAATCATGAAGTGGAACGACATTTATTGGATATTTCAAACTTTTTTAACAAATCAAAAACTGAAAAATTGGGCGTGCAAAATTATTCAGCCCCCTTAAGTTAATACTTTGTAGCGCCACCTTTTGCTGCGATTACAGCTGTAAGTCGCTTGGGGTATGTCTCTATCAGTTTTGCACATTGAGAGACTGAAATTGTTTCCCATTCCTCCTTGCAAAACAGCTCGAGCTCAGTGTGGTTGGATGGAGAGCATTTGTGAACAGCAGTTTTCAGTTCTTTCCACAGATTCTCGATTGGATTCAGGTCTGGACTTTGACTTGGCCATTCTAACACCTGGATATGTTTATTTTTGAACCATTCCATTGTAGATTTTGCTTTATGTTTTGGATCATTGTCTTGTTGGAAGACAAATCTCCGTCCCAGTCTCAGGTCTTTTGCAGACTCCATCAGGTTTTCTTCCAGAATGGTCCTGTATTTGGCTCCATCCATCTTCCCATCAATTTTAACCATCTTCCCTGTCCCTGCTGAAGAAAAGCAGGCCCAAACCATGATGCTGCCACCACCATGTTTGACAGTGGGGATGGTGTGTTCAGGGTGAGGAGCTGTGTTGCTTTTACGCCAAACATAACGTTTTGCATTGTTGCCAAAAAGTACAATTTTGGTTTCATCTGACCAGAGCACCTTCTTCCACATGTTTGGTGTGTCTCCCAGGTGGCTTGTGGCAAACTTTAAACAACACTTTTTATGGATATCTTTAAGAAATGGCTTTCTTCTTGCCACTCTTCCATAAAGGCCAGATTTGTGCAATATACGACTGATTGTTGTCCTATGGACAGTCTCCCACCTCAGCTGTAGATCTCTGCAGTTCATCCAGAGTGATCATGGGCCTCTTGGCTGCATCTCTGATCAGTCTTCTCCTTGTATGAGCTGAAAGTTTAGAGGGACGGCCAGGTCTTGGTAGATTTGCAGTGGTCTGATACTCCTTCCATTTCAATATTATCGCTTGCACAGTGCACCTTGGGATGTTTAAAGCTTGGGAAATATTTTTGTATCCAAATCCGGCTTTAAACTTCTTCACAACAGTATCTCGGACCTGCCTGGTGTGTTCCTTGTTCTTCATGATGCTCTCTGCGCTTTTGACGGACCTCTGAGACTATCACAGTGCAGGTGCATTTATACGGATACTTGATTACACACAGGTGGATTGTATCATCATTAGTTATTTAGGTCAACATTGGATCATTCAGAGATCCTCACTGAACTTCTGGAGAGAGTTTGCTGCACTGAAAGTAAAGGGGCTGAATAATTTTGCACGCCCAATTTTTCAGTTTTTGATTTGTTAAAAAAGTTTGAAATATCCAATAAATGTCGTTCCACTTCATGATTGTGTCCCACTTGTTGTTGATTCTTCACAAAAAAATACAGTTTTATATCTTTATGTTTGAAGCCTGAAATGTGGCAAAAGGTTGCAAAGTTCAAGGGGGCCGAATACTTTCGCAAGGCACTGTATGTGGACGTGGACGTGACCGGAGCGCACTCTAAATCAGTCCACAAAAAAACTGCTGTAATAGGCTTACAGGCTGGCGATACAATGTTACTTAGCTCCTAACCCAACCATGTTTGAATTTGTATTGTTTTTATTTATTGGGGATCCCCATTAGCTGCTGCCAAGGCAGCTACTCTTCCTGGGGTCCAAACACAATAAGGCACTTCCATTACACATAAAACAGAATATAAAACAGTACATCATATAACATTATTACAGCACTACATATCTACAATACAACATGTATAATACCACCATACAACAATATTACAATGTACGTGTGTGTGTGCTAGCACTTGTATGTCTGTGTGTCTGTACCTTTGTGTGTTCTCTTCACAGTCCCCGCTGTTCCATAAGGTGTATTTTTACCTGATTTTTAAATCTGATTCTACTGCTTGCATCAGTTACCTGATGTGAAGTAGAGTTCCATGTAGTAATGGCTCTATGTAGTACTGTGTGCCTCCCGCAGTCTGTTCTGGACTTGGGGACTGTGAAGAGACCTCTGGGGGCATATCTCGTGGGGTATGACTGGGTTTTCGAGCT
Source organism: Oncorhynchus clarkii lewisi (assembly GCF_045791955.1). NCBI lineage: Eukaryota > Metazoa > Chordata > Actinopteri > Salmoniformes > Salmonidae > Oncorhynchus > Oncorhynchus clarkii. The sequence continues at coordinate 36,887,318 of NC_092155.1, read as the reverse complement.
GTGTGCTAGTAGTTTAAACAGACAGTTTGGTACATTCAGCTTGACAAAACACTTCTTACAAAAACAAGTAGTGATGAAGTCAATCTCACTTCCACTTTGAGCCATGAGAGACTGACACTTATGTCATTAATATTAGCTCTCCGTGTACTTTTAAGGGCCAGCCATGCTGCCCTGTTCTGAGCCAACTGTAATTTTGTAAGTCCCTCTTTGTGGCACCTGACCACACTACAGAACAGTGGTCCAGGTGCGACAAAACTAGGGCCTGTAGGACCTGCCTTGTTGATAGTGTTGTTAAGAAGGCAGAGCAGTGCTTTATTAGGGTTACTCCAAGCAATATAGTCACCTAAACTTGCTCAATTTCCACATTATTCATTACAAGATTTACTTGCGGTTTAGGGTTTAGTGAATGATTTGTCCCAAATACAATGCTTTAAGTTTTAGAAATATTTAGGACTAACTTATTCCTTACTACCCACTCTGAAACTAACTGCAGCTCTTTGTTGAGTGTTGCAGTCAATTCAGTCGCTGGAGTAGCTGACGTGTATCGTGTTGAGTCATCCGCATACATAGTAAAGATTGAAAAGAGTAAGGGGTCTAAACAGCTGCACTGGGTAATTCCTGATTCTAAGTGGAATATATTTGATTAGCTTCCATTAAAGAACAGCCTCAGTGTTCTGATAGACTATTAACTCTTTATCCACATTATAGCAGGGGGTGTTAAGCCTTAACCATACGTTTTTCCAGCAGTTCACTGTATTTTCATCCTGCAGGCCTAATACAACTCCCATACGGACAGATGAGTAGCAGATACCACCCCAGATCGGCCTCTGCATGTCTAAGAGCCTTCTGGAAGTTGTTGACAACTGGATAGTTGTTGAAACACCAGATGCGCATGTGTGTATTTGAAGGTGCAGATTAAGTAGATACACATGTTATTGTGCAGCTGTATGTGGATTTACACGTATGCGTACTCATTCATACACACATATGATTGATGTACTGTATGTTACCAGCTGTCTGCTGGCAAGATTTAATCTACATATATATGCCCCTCACTAGCTACTTTAAACAATGCTACTTAATATAATGTTTACATACCCTACATTATTCATCTCATATGTATACGTATATACTGTACTCTATATCATCTACTGCATCTTTATGTAATACATGTATCACTAGCCACTTTAAACTATGCGACTTTGTTTACATACCCTACATTACTCATCTCATATGTATATACTGTACTCGATACCATCTACTGCATCTTGCCTATGCCGCTCTGTACCATCACTCATTCATATATATTTATGTACATATTCTTTATCCCTTTACACTTGTGTGTATAAGGTAGTAGTTTTGGAATTGTTAGTTAGATTACTCGTTGGTTATTACTGCATTGTCGGAACTACAAGCACAAGCATTTCGCTACACTCGCATTAACATCTGCTAACCATGTGTATGTGACAAATACATTTGATTTGATTTGATTTGATCTTGATTTGAAGCTGTTGAAGCCTCTACTCCTACTCCTCATTACATCTCTCGTTCTATCTCGTGCATCACTTTCATCCCTGTTTCTTACAATCCCTTTCTGAGCCATTGTGGCTCAGCCATTCAGTCCCGCCTATCACACGATCATCATGCCTAGTTAAATCAAATTTAAAATTAAAAAATCATACCCCATGACTTGAACACTGATCAGAAGACATGGAGATGAGATACAATGTCTTGTTTTGATTGCATTGCATGTGCCAAGTGCCAACCATTTCCTGTCCTCAGTGGCTGATGTTTTTTTCTGTTTTTTTTTTAAGTCTAGGTTGATTCTAAAATGTCAACTTGTCAAAGTCTTGTAATCCATTCTCTCATAAACAAAACCTGTAGTTTGATCTCAGTTTACAGAGAGCCTTTTTAAAAGTAATTTAATGCTGATCATTTCATGGGAATTTCTGAGAGGCATTTCTATGCCTCAGAGGTAGTGCTGACAACAAACAAGTGAACTGGCTCATGTCCAAAAGCATATTTACAACCAAACAAACTTGTACCTGGAGCTTGGTGCTTTAAACTGCAATTTAAAAGCTATCCTCTCTTTTCAAGAATGCCTGTTCCCTGAACTTTACTGGTTGTCAATGGGATACCAATTATGCATTCACTTAGGAAAGTATGTTGTAGTCTACATTATGTAGAAGCACAATTACCTGCTTCAGCATTACAATGTTATTGCTCAACGAAATAAGAAATTACTTGTTTTGTTTTGCTTTGAAAACACAACGGCTATTTATAGAACAGTAGCTATACTATGGGAATTACTTTTAATGTACATAGAGGTGTTTCAACTGTATTTTATGTGGCTCATTCTGTAATGTGTCGTAAACCTGTAACCTTCTGGGTAAAGTCTATGACTTTTAGTGAATGCTGTGTGTTTGTGTTGACCACATGGAAGGTTACTGGGATGAGGTTTCACTGTTTTATTCCCACTCTTTATCACTCCGTCTGTCTCTCCCTCTCAATGACATAAAGTAACACAATTAAACTGTCACTTAAGTAGTGGTTGCCAAATGGAAATGAAACACTTCAGATAGAGTTACTGTAAGTTCAGTGTTGAAACAGGTATGAAACAATACTGTTCTGTGAATGAAATTACACACACATAGTTTGCATCTAGATTCTAAGGCCTACTCCTATTAGCGCAACTTTACTGGAAGAAAACAAGTAAGTGGCCAGTACGATCAAATCAAATCAGACTTTATTTGTCACATGTGCCGAATATAACAGTGAAATGCTTACAAGCCCTTAACCGACAATGCAGTTAAGAAAAATGCCTAGAAAATAAGAAATAAAAGTAACAAATAATTAAATTGCAGCAGTAAAATAACAATAGCGAGGCTATATACAGGGGGTACAGAGTCAATGTGTAATTGATGTAGTCAAGGTAATTGAGGTAAAATGTACATGTAGGTAGAGTTATTAAAGTGACAATGCATAGATAATAAACAGAGAGTAGCAGCAGCATAAAAGGAGGAGAAGGCAATGCAAATAGTCTGGGTATCCATTTGATTAGAAGATCAGGAGTCTTATGCCTTGGGGGTAGAAGCTGTTTAGAAGCCTCTAGGACCTAGACTTGGCGCTCCGGTACCGCTTGCCGTGCAGTAGCAGAGAGAACAGTCTATGACTAGGGTGGCTGGAGTCTTTGACAATTTTTAGGGCCTTCCTCTGACACCGGCTGGTATAGAGGTCCTGGATGGCAGGAAGCTTGGCCCCAGTGATGTACTGGGCCATACGCACTACCTTCTTGTGGTCGTAGGCTGAGCAGTTACCATAGCAGGCAGTGATGCAACCAGTCAGGATGGTCTCGATGGTGCAGCTGTAGAAACTTTTGAGGATCTGAGGACCCATGCCAAAATTTTTCAGTCTTGGTATGCTTGGACAATGTAAAGTTGTTGGTGATGTGGACACCACGAAATTTGAAGCTATCAACCTGCTCCACTACAGCCCCATCGATGAGAATGGGGGTGTGCTCGGTCCTCATTTTCCTATAGTCCACAATCATCTCCTTTGTCGTGATCACGTTGGGGGAGAGACTGTCCTGGCACCACAAGGCCAGGTCTCTGACATCCTCCCTATAGGCTGTCTCGTCGTTGTTGGTGATCAGGCCTACCCCTGTTGTGTCATCGGCAAACTTAATGATGGTGTTGGAGTCGTGCCTGGCCATGTAGTCATGAGTGAACAGGGAGTACAGGAGGGGACTGAGTACACACCCCTGAGAGGCCCCCATGTTGAGGATCAGCGTGGGGCATGTGTTGTTATCTACCCGGGTGGCCCGTCAGGAAGTCCAGGATCCAGTTGCAGAGGGAGGTGTTTAGTCCCAGGGTTCTTTGCTTAGTGATAAGCTTTGAGGGCACTATGGTGTTGAACGCTGAGCTGTAGTCAATGAATAGCATTCTCACATAGGTGTTCCTTTTGTCCAAGTGTGAAAGGGCAGTGTGGCGTGCAATAGAGATTGCATAATCTGTGGATCTGTTGGGGTGGTATGCAAATTGGAGTGGGTGGTCTAGGGTTTCTGGGATAATGGTGTTGATGTGAGCCATGACCAGCCTTTCAAAGCACTTCATGGCTACAGACATGAGTGCTACGGGTCTGTAGTCAATTAGGCAGGTTCCCTTAGTGTTCTTGGGCACAGGGACTAAGGTGGTCTGCTTGAAACATGTTGGTATTACAGACTCAGACATTGAGATATTGAACATGTCAGTGAAGACACTTGCCAGTTGGTCAGCGCATACTCGGAGTACACATCTTGGTAATCCGTCTGGCTCTGCTGCCTTGTGAATTCTGACCTGTTTAAAATCGGCTACAGAGTGCGTTATCACACATTCATCCGGAACAGCTGATGCTCTCATGCATTTTTCAGTGTTACTTGCCTCAAAGCGAGCATAGAAGTAATTTAGCTTTTCTGATAGGCTTGTGTCACTGGGCAACTCGTTGCTGTGCTTCCCTTTGTAGTCTGTAATAGTTTGCAAGCCCTGCCACATCCGATGAGCATCGGAGCCGGTGTAGTACGATTCGATCTTAGTTTCTTCTAAGCTTCCGGGTTAGAGTTCCGCTCCTTGAAAGCGGAAACCCTACCCTTTAGCTCAGTGCGGATGTTGCCTGTAATCCATGGCTTCTGGTTGGGGTATGTACGTACAGTCACTGTGGGGACGACATCATCGATGCACTTATTGAAGAAGCCATTGACTGATTTTTATTGACCGAGTTAGGTTTTTGCTTGTTAACAGGAATCAGGAGGATACAATTATGGTCAGATTTGCCAAATGGAGGGCGAGGGAGAGTTTTGTACGCGTCTCTGTGTGTGGAGTAAAGGTGGTCTAGAGTTTTTTCCCCTCTGGTTGCACATTTAATATGCTGGTAGAAATGAGGTAAAACAGATGTAAGTTTCCCTGCATTAAAGTCCCCAGCCACTAGGAGCGCTGTTTGTTTCCTGTTTGCTTATGGCCATTGACAGCTCATTGAGTGTGGTCTTAGTGCCAGCGTCGATTTGTGGTTGTAAATAAACAGAAACAAAGAATATAGATTAAAACTCTCTTGGTAGATAGTGTGGTCTACAGCTTATCATGAGATACTCTGCCTCAGACGATCAAAACCTTGAGACTTCCTTAGATTTCGTGCACCAGCTGTTGTTTACAAACATACATAGACCACCACCCCTTACCAGTCTTACCAGTGGCTGCTGTTATTTTCTGCCGATACAGTGTATAGCCCACCAGCTGTATGTTAATCATGTAGTCGTTTAGCCACGACTCGGTGAAACATAAGATATTTCAGTTTTTAATGTTCCTTTGGTAGGTATACGTTCTTGTAGTTCGTCCACTTAATTATCCAGCGATTGTACGTTGGCCAATAGTACCAATGGCAAAGGTAGATTAGGATCCTTACAAGGCACCCCGATCTCCTTCGTAGATATCGCCATCTCTTTCTCCTGTGAATGGCGGGGGTGAGGGCCTTGTCGGGTGTCTGGAGTAAATCCCTCTCATCCGATTCATTAAAGAACAATTATTTGTCCAGTTCAAGGTGAGTAATCACTGTTCTGATATCCATAAGCTCTTTTTGGTCATAAGAGATGATAGCAGCAACATTATGTACAAAATAAGTTACAAACAATGCATAAAAACTAACAAAATAGCACAGTTGGTTAAAAGCCCATAAAACAGCAGCCATCCCCTCCGGTGCCATCCATCAGAAAAATGTTGTGAATTATTTACAGATAATATATAGAATACATATAAGTAGGAACAGATCAGCCTATAGTTTACAAGACATCAAGATGCATAACTGCAGCACATTTCGACGACAACAGTCTTCTTCAGGCAGCGTTAAGAATGAAAGCTGACGTGACGAGCTCTGTGATGATGATGACCACTGAATAATAGCTTGAATAATGATATCAGATTAGTCATACAGTACATTGGCCTGCTCTTCGACACAAATCCACCTTCTTCTGACAGATGTCTCCTCCTATCACATCACTGGTTATTTTCCTACAGTCCACACTCAGAAATAATTTTATCATCATTATTCGCTACCAACTGTGGATGAAGAATTCCTTCATATCTTCGATGATTGAATCAAAATCAGACATTCACAGAGACAATTTGACTCTGGCTGTTTGTTTAAAACTCACTCCGAGTTATATTGAGGTGGTTGTGTAACTATCTTTCCAGTCAAGTGTGTATTTCTCTTCTGTGAATCTGACATATAATCGCACTGAGAATGATATGCTTTGTTTCATGTGAACTTGTGCTTAACTCTCTGAAGGAAGGAAAACAATGTTTCTGCTTTTGTAATATTGGATTAGACATCGCTTTCACCTTATAACCTCACGTGAAGTTATTTAAAGGAGCTAATGTCTCTAATCAGTCAGTTGGGCCACCGTAAATTGCGTAATTGAATATAACTTAAACCTTGTTCTTCAGACAGTTGTTTTGAACATGGAAAGAAACAATAATATTTTTAGAGCTGTCTTCTGAGCCGTATTTGGCTGGCTACAGATGTACCAATCTGAATCACATTATATACTGTATCAAATTTGTGCACCCCTCTGTGTCCTGGTGTCTCACTCATGGAGATGGGAGAATGGAGAGGTGAAAGACGGGTAATGGCGTTGGAGAAAAAAGACAGAGGTTGTGAAGAGGAGGAAGGGGAGAGAGAAGAGAGACTGGGGAGGGAAGAGTGGGGGAAAGAGTGTAAGAGGAGAGGTGAACGGAGAGGAGAGAGGAGATAGAAGAGAGGGGTGATGGGAGAGGAAATACAGTGGGGAGAACAAGTATTTGATACACTGCCGATTTTGCAGGTTTTCCTACTTACAAAGCATGCAGAGGTCTGTAATTTTGATCATAGGTACACTTCAACTGTGAGAGACGGAATCTAAAACTAAAATCCAGAAAATCTAATTGTATGATTTTTAAGTAATTAATTTGCATTTTATTGCATGACATAAGTATTTGATCACCTATCAACCAGTAAGAATTACGGCTCTCACAGACCTGTTAGTTTTTCTTTAAGAAGCCCTCCTGTTCTCCACTCATTACCTGTATTAACTGTACCTGTTTGAACTCGTTACCTGTATAAAAGACACCTGTCCACACACTCAATCAAACAGACCTCTCCACAATGGCCAAGACCAGAGAGGGTGCAAGGACATAAGGGATAAATTGTAGACCTGCACAAGGCTCGGATGGGCTACAGGACAATAGGCAAGCAGCTTGGTGAGAAGGCAACAACTGGTCACTCACCCTCGGTGTGGGGCTCCATGCAAGATCTCACCTCATGGGGCATCAATGATCATGAGCAAGGTGAGGGATCAGCCCAGAACTACATGGCAGGACCTGGTCAATGACCTGAAGAGAGCTGGGACCACAGTAAAGAAAACCATTAGTAAAACACTATGCCGTCATGGATTAAAAGCAAGGTCCCCCTGCTCAAGCCAGCGCATGTCCAGGCCTGTCTGAAGTTTGCCATTGACCATCTGGAAGATACAGAGGAGGAATAGGAGAAAGTCATGTGGTCTGATGAGACAAAAATAGAGCTTTTTGGTCTAAACTCCACTCTCCATGTTTGGAGGAAGAAAAAGGATGAGTACAACCCCAAGAACACCATCCCAACTGTGAAGAATGGAGGTGGAAACATCATTCTTTGGGGATGCTTTTCTGCAAAGGGGACAGGACAACTGCACCGTATTGAGGGGAGAATGGATGGGGCCATGTATCGCGAGATCTTGGCCAACAACCTCCTTCCCTCAGTAAGAGCATTGAAGATGGGTCGTGGCTGGGTCTTCCAGCATGACAACGACCCGAAAAACACAGCCTGGGCAACTAAGGAGTGGTCCTTAAGAAGCATCTCAAGGTCCTGGAGTGGCCTAGCCAGTCTCCAGACCTGAACCCAATAGAACATCTTTGGAGGGAGCTGAAAGTCCGTATTGCCCAGCGACAGCCCCGAAACCTGAAGGATCTGGAGAAGGTCTGTATGGAGGAGTGGGCCAAATCCCTGCTGCAGTGTGTGCAAACCTGGTCAAGAACTACAGGAAACGTATGATCTCTGGAATTGCAAACAAAGGTTTCGGTACCAAATATTAAGTTCTGCTTTTCTGATGTATCAAATACTCTACATGCTTTGTAAGTAGGAAAACCTGCAAAATCGGCAGTGTATCAAATACTTGTTCTCCCTACTGTAGGTGAAGGGAAGGGAGAAGAGATGAGGAGAGGGGTGACCTTGGCTGCAGCTGTTCCCCAGAAGACAACAGCATCTGGCCCTGCTGAGGGAGGGAGAGATGGAGGGTAAGGGTAGGTGAAGTAAAGGTTGGTATAGTTTGACTCTCTTGAGGGGGTGAGGCAAGGTATGTGAGGGATTGATCTCTCTTTCTCACCCAGTGTCGCAACTCCCTTTCTCTCTATATATCTTCTCCCGTCCTTTCCTTCCTCCCGTTCTCTATGGGTCGGGTAAAAGGAAAACATTTGTTTATTAGCTCACATAATTGAAAAGTCTGCATTAAGGTGTCTGTAATATAATAAATGTATTTCTATAGCTTCCAAAATATATTTTACAATGGGGGAGTAGTAACAAGATGGAGGCGCGCTGGCTTCAAAACAATGCCCCCTGTCAATCATCTAGTTTATATATACACTGAATATACTAAACATATTAAACATCTCCAATCCAAAATTAAATCTAGAATCAGCTTTCTATTCCGCAACAAAGCCATCTTCACTCACGTCGCCAAACATACCCTCGTAAAGCTGACTATCCTACCGATCCTTGACTTTACATAATAGCCTCCAACACTCTACTCTGCAAACTGGATGCAGTCTATCACAGTGCCATCCGTTTTGTCACCAAAGCCCCATATTCCACCCACCACTGCGACCTGTATGCTCTAATCGGCCGGCCCTCGCTACATATTCATCGCCAGACCCACTTGCTCCAGGTCATCTATAAGTCTATGCAAGGTAAAGCTCCGCCTTATCTCGGCTCACTGGTCACAATAACAACACCCACCCGTAGCACGCGCTCCAGCAGGCATATCTCACTGGTCATCCCCAAAGCCAACACCTCCTTTGGCCGCCTTTCCATCCAGTTCTCTGCTGCCAATGACTGGAACGAATTGCAAAAATAACTGAAGCTGGAGACTTATATTCGAAGCTGGAGACTTATATTCGGAGCTGGATACTTATATTTGAAGCTGGAGACATATATTTGAAGCTGGAGACATATATTTGAAGCTGGAGACTTATATTGGAGCTGGAGACTTATATTTGAAGCTGGAGACTTATATTTGAAGCTGGAGACTTATATTTGAAGCTGGAGACTTATATTTGAAGCTGGAGACTTATATTTGAAGCTGGAGACTTATATTTGAAGCTGGAGACTTATATTTGAAGCTGGAGACTTATATTTGAAGCTGGAGACTTATATTTGAAGCTGGAGACTTATATTTGGAGCTGGAGACTTATATTGGAGCTGGAGACTTATATTGGAGCTGGAGACTTATATTTGAAGCTGGAGACTTATATTTGAAGCTGGAGACTTATATTGGAGCTGGAGACTTATATTGGAGCTGGAGACTTATATTTGACTTATTTTTCCCTCACTAACTTTAAACATCAGCTAACCACTTTTCTGCTCTTTTGCACATTATTATTTCTTCTTGCACATCATCATCTGCACATCTATCACTCCCGTGTTCATTTGTTAAATTGTAATTACTTGCTACTATGGCCTGTTTATTGCCTTACCTCCTCACGCCACTTGCACACACTGTATATAGACTTTCTTTTTTTTTGTATTGTGTTATTGACTGTACGCTTGTTTATTCCTTGTGTAACTCTGTGTTGTTGTTTGTGTTGCACTGCTTTGCTTTATCTTGGCCAGGTCGCAGTTGTAAATGAGAACTTGTTCTCAACTGGCTAAATAAAGGTGAAATTAAAAAATTAAAAAACAAATATTATGAACACCTTCCTAACACTGCGTTGCACTCCCCACCCCCCTCAGAACATCCTCATTTCGTCGGGGCATGTACTCACATACCAGCATACACAATCCATTTCTCAATTGCCTCAAGGCTTAAAAATCCTTCTTTAACCTGTCTCCTCCCCTTCATCTACACAGATTTGAAGTGGATTTAACAAGTGACATCAATAAGGGATCATAGCTTTAACCTGGATTCACCTGGTCTGTCCATAATAAAGCGTTGCTCTACCTTCTTAACAGCACTATCAACAAGGCAGGCCCTACAGGCTCTAGTTTTGTCGCACCTCGACTACTGTTCAGTCGTGTGATCAGGTACCACAAAGAGTGACAATTGGCTCAGAACAGGGCAGCACGGCTGGCCCATGAATGCACACAGAGAGCTAATATTAATAATATGCATGTCAGTCTCTCCTGGCTCAAAATGGAGGAGAGATTGACTTCATCACTACTTGCATTTATGAGAGGTATTGACATGTTGAATGCACCAAGCGGTCTGTCTAAACTACTAGCACACAATTCGGACACCCATGCATACCCCACAAGACATGCCACAAGAGGTCTCTTCACAGTCCCCAAGACCAGAACAGACTATGGGAGGTGCACAGTACTACATAGAGCCATGACTACATGGAACTATATTCCACATCAAGTAACTGATGCAAGCAGTAATACTAGATTTAAAAAAACAGATGAAAAATACACCTTATGGAACAGCGGGGACTGTGAAGCAACACAAACATTGGCACAGACACATATATACACATTCAGTTAAAGTCGGAAGTTTACAAACACCTTAGCCAAATACATTCAAACTCAGTTTTTCACAATTCCTGACATTTAATCCTAGTAAAAAACCCTGTTTTAGGTCAGTTAGGATCACCACTTTATTTTAAGAATATGAACTGTCAGAATAATAGTAGAGAGAATGATTTATTTCAGCTTTTGTTTCTTTCATCACATTCCCAGTGGGTCGGAAGTTTACATACACTCAATAAGTATTTGGTAGCTTTGCCTATAAATTGTTTAACTTGGGTCAAACGTTTCGGGTAGCCTTCCACAAGCTTCCCACAATAAGTTGGGGTAATTTTGGCCCATTCCTCCTGACAGAGCTGGTGTAACTGAATCAGGTTTGTAAGGTCTCCTTGCTCGCACACAGGTTTTCAGTTCTGCCCACAAATGTTCTATGGGATTGAGGTCAGGGCTTTGTGATGGCCACTCCAATACCTTGACTTTGTTGTCCTTAAGCCATTTTGCCACAACTTTGGAAGTATGCTTGGGGTCATTGTCCATTTGGAAGACCCACTTGCAACCAAGATTTAACTTCCTGACTGATGTCTTGAGATGTTGCTTCAATATATCCACATAATTTTCCTTCCTGATGAAGCCATCTATTTTGTGAAGTGCACCAGTCCTTCCTGCATCAAAGCACAACATGATGCTGCCACCCCTGTGCATCACGGTTGGGATGGTGTTATTTGGCTTGCAAGCCTCCCCCTTCTTCCTCCAAACATAACAATGGTCATTATGGCCAAACAGTTCTATTTTTGTTTCATCAGACCAGAGGACATTTCTCCAAAAAGTACAATCTTTGTTGCCATGGGCAGTTGCAAACCGTAGTCTGGCATTTTTATGGTGGTTTTGGAGCAGTGGCTTCTTACTTGCTGAGCGGCCTCTCAGGTTATGTTGATATAGGACTCGTTTTACTGTGGATATAAATACTTTTGTTCCTGTTTCCTCCAGCATTTTCACAAGTTCCTTTGCTGTTGTTCTGGGATTGATTTGCACTTTTCGCACCAAAGTACGTTCATCTCTAGGAGAAAGAATGCGTCTCCTTCCTGAGTGGTACGATGGCTGTGTGGTCCCGTGGTGTTTATACTTGCGTACTGTTGTTTGTACAGATGAACATGGTACCTTCAGGCGTTTGGAAATTGCTCCCAAGGATGAACCAGACTTTTGGAGGTCTAAAAAAAATTCTGAGGTCTTGGCTGATTTCTTCTGATTTTCCCATGTCAAACAAAGAGGCAATGAGTTTGACGGTAGTCCTTGAAATACATCCACAGGTACACCTCCAATTGACTCAAATGATGTCAATTAGCCCATCAGAAGCTTCTAAAGCCATGACATAATTTTCTGGTATTTTCCAAGCAGTTTAAAGGCACAGTCAACTTAGTGTAATGTAAACTTCTGACCCACTGGAATTGTGGTACAGTGAATGATAAGTGAAATAATCTGTCTGTAAACAAGTGTTGGAAAAATGACTTGTGCCATGCACAAAGTAGATATCCTAACCGACTTGCCAAAACTATAGTTTGTTGATTAACAAGAAATTTGTGGAGTTGTTGAAAAACTAATTTTAATGACGCCAACCTAAGTGTATGTAAACTTCTGACTTCAAATGTACATACATACGCAATAAAATGCACATATACACACACTTACCCTGACATTCTTCACTACCAGTCCTGCCTTGCCAGCATCTAATGGGGATCCTTAATTAATACAAATACAAATACAGCGGGCCATAATTACAAATAATTTTTACACTGCAAATTGACCGCAAGAAGCCCAAACAGATATAATATTTGACTAGAACAGAATCACACATAAAACATTGCTTACATTTGCATATGATCACATATATGTGATCACTATTATGCATGGTGATACTTTGGAACAGATTTCTTAAATTAAAATTACTTGGAGCTGATTTGCTGGTGTTTTTACTGTCTTTGATGTCCATCAACAAAACATTTGAAAAACTTGGGGGCCGCCAGTTGGGGAACCCTGCCATACAGCACTGCAGACACACCATGCTGAGTTCACCTAAAGCACACAGATCCATATGGAGGGAGAGATGAAGAGAGGGAGGGAGAAGAGGGAAGGGACAGAGTGTACTTAGGGGGAACGCTGCACCCAGGAAGCTTTATAATGAGGGAGAAACATGAGATATGAATAATAGTTTATCATGCAGATAATATATGAATTGTATTTTCTCATTCTGTGTCTGGATGAAATATGCACTGTGTATTACAGTGAAGGTGTATTCAACACTCATTTATTGTTGTTTATCCTCCTCTCTGAGGGAATGAGATTTAGGCAATACTTCATACTGCAAGTGAATAGTGAACAACTTCGTATAGACCCTATCCACATTTTAAAGATAATATTGGGCAACATTTTAAAGAAAACAGACTGGGAATGCTACACTGATTCTTCAAAATGTTGTGCCTTTTTTCTGTAGTGTGTCTGTAGTGTACTGTCGAATAAAAACCTATTTCCATTTTCTGGGACAGATACTATTCCCTCCCCCTGTGCATGTCTAGTCCATCACCAGCTTGGTGTGTGACTTCCTCCAGGTCCAGCTGGGTGTGTGTGTTCTTTCTGCGGTGTAGAGTGGTTCTCCTGCTGGGATCTGACCCCTGCTGCCCTCAGGGTCACAGTTCACCCCCCGTCCCTTACAACACACACACCCTCTTAGGACTGGTAGTGAAGAATGTCAGGCTAAGTGTGTGTATGTGTTTTACACATCTGGTTGATGCTCAGTAGCCATTTGACGTTCCAGAATGCTCTTTCCACAGTTATCTTTATCTCTCTCAAATCGATCGCCCTTCATCAGTCATTGACGAATTGCCCTTTTGTCTTGCCATTGTATTGGATGCCCATGACTTAATGCATTGTATATGTTGGTCTATGGTGTTGTTTTATACAATAGTATTGTGTAGCTATGCTTAAGAAGTTGTGTGGCTTCTACCCCCTAATCTCAGAGATGGAGATGGTTGTAACATCATCACCAGAGGTGAGTTCAACAAGGCTTCTGTTCGCGGCGAACATGTTACTTAGTAACAATTTCAGTTGAACGATTTTAATGAACATTCCATAATGCTACGGTGAAACATTAAACAGCTATTTTTGTCACATTTACTTTGATATTTTAGTGGCAATAATCAAACTGCTAATTATTTAGCTATTCCCACTAAAGGTAATAGAAAGCCTACATGGCCACTTGATTAATAGCAGTGGCAGTTTAGACCTGAAACATACACTTTAGTTCGCGGCACTCTACCTTTTTTCAGACTGTTCGCTAACGTTAGCAAACGGTTGTGGAGAACACAAGACAAATGGAATCTGTTAGCTAACGTTAGCGAATGGTCGTGGAGAACACAAGACAAATGGAATATGTTAGCTAACGTAGGCGAACGGTCGTGAAGAACACAAGACAAATGGAATATGTTAGCTAACATTTGCAAACTATTTCCTTTGTTGAACACACCTCAGCTTTCAGATAACTGAACTCCTCCCTCAGCGGAAGACGGCATCTCTCTCCACCAAGCAGAGCCTTCCCTTGGCAGGGCTATTTTCCATTAGCTCCCAGGACCACAGAGGAAGCAGGCCATAGTTGAGGGATTAATATAATTTTCATGGATTTGAGGGAGCTACCTAACTGGCCCTCACTTCTCCCAGTACAGCTGGTATCTCAATGACCAAGGGCCCAATTCATTTCACAAATACAGAGGAATAAGCACTGGGCTTTTTAAGATAGCAACCCCATTTGCTCCATCCCCTTCAGATTGGGAAGGAAAGACGTTTTGGAAGAGTATTAACTTGTCAATGACAAAAATGTCAGACTTCTTCAACAGACCTAATATGAGCTGGCTCATCACATATTCAGTGAAACACAAGCTCCTCTTTGATGGGCTTATCGGTAACGGACATCTGTGTTGTGCAATTAATACTTCAGATTAGAGTCTATTTGTTTACTCACAGTTAATTTTGTACACGCTGGGAAAATGATTTGAGTGCGAATTGGTTTGCATTGGGTCATGACTGTGTGTCATTCTCTCCTTCTGTTGCACTGAGTGTGCAACAATTAAGGGCTCTATTTTCAAACACACACTCATTTGCAATTTCGACCTGTCAAAGCCGATAATTTTCTATTTTCAAACCCTAGAGCAAGGATTGGCAATTTACCTGTTTTATATGAGCTGGCTTGCTCCGAGGTGGGAGGGGTGGCAATATCTGAGGTGTGTCCATAATAAAAAATGTGCTCCAAAGTGCCAGTTTCAGAATTCACTGGTGGGGATATTTAAGACAAACCGAAAGCTGGTGTTAGCGTTAACATCGTTGGTTATGGCATAGTGTGAGCAAACATTCCCTTTTTATCTAGGTTATACATTATTTGAGCCAGCTCCTGTTATTATTTTGGTTGTGTGTAAAAACTCCTCTGTGTAGGCTACAGGCCAATCATGGAATGAGATTTATTTTATCTTTATTTAACTAGGCAAGTCAGTACAGAACAAATTATTATTTTCAATGACAGCATAGAAACAGTGGGGTAACTGCCTTGTTCAGAGGCAGAATGACAGCTTTTTACCTTGTCAGTTCAGGGATTTTATCTTACAACCTTCCGGTTACTAGTCCAACACTCCAACCACTAGGCTACCTGTCACCCAGGGCATAATCTGGTGACACAGGTAATAAGAAACATTTAAATGATTTGACTGTAACAATTTTGTTTTTCATTTCGTTTGATTAAAAAAACTGCCCTTTTGTAGGCTACCCTTTCCCTACTATAATGAAAGCTGGTTCAACAGCAATGGATCTGGTGTCTTATTATCCTGGCCATACATTAGCCAAGTAGTCTATCCATAAAATGTTTCTAAATGGTCTACTTGTGAGGCTTTTGCCGTCATGCTTTTGCATGATTCATAATTCACATAGGCCTACCTGCAGTGCATACTCCATTCGGCTTATATCCATCCCCATTTCCAAAGAGTGCCTCTTGTCCGGTTACGAAAGATGTGCTCCTCCAAACATATTCAAATTTTCAGTCAATTATATATATTTTTTTACTGTTGCTATCACTCGTTACTGTAATCTATGCTTTTTAATAAACTGTAGTATCAATCCACAATGGACTAGGAGGAGAATATTCCGTGCCCCCAGCCATATTGGAGTTGATGACAACGCAAAGTCCTTCAATAACCTACAGAACTTGAGACAAACGCATGCAGTATTAAGTCATGGAACGCCTTGATTGGCCAGGCCCTCATCACACCTACAACATCAAAACCCAGCCCTTGCTCGCCACCACCAGCTAATGCGGTCATAATTCCAGCTGAGAAAATAGCAAAAATATTTATAAAATAAAATAGAAAAAACACCCCTGAACTGTAGCGCTACCGCCAGAGGTTAGATTTACCAGGTTTGTTAAAGTAGAGCCATGACATTTCCATGTCGGATTATTAGACAAACACAACATTTTATAATGAAGCTGGGTGTGTGAGTGTGTGTGAGTATTTGTGACTCACCACCTTGATTCGGTCTTATGTAGCAAAATTTGAAATTGTGTTTTTTTTTTACATTCGATAAAAGTAGAGACTACAAAATGGTATATCACACACTGCATTTGAGGAATAATGGGAAAGTAATTCTGCTATGAAAGTTGATCAACTTGTAAACTCACTTTTGAAAAAATTGCCTTTGAATATTTTGCTAGTGAAGAGCTCTTCTTCGTCAACACCCATTCAGCATTGTTCACACCCTCATCCTAAGCTTTATCCACACCCATCTCGTTTCTCTATCGAAGCTCACACTTGACGCTCTGGCCAATGATTGCAGACGTTTGCTGACGTTGCAGACGTTTACTGACATCGGCCATGTTCAACGGGTGTTGTACACACATCATGTAATGTTAGCTAATGAGCCAGCCAGCCAACGTTAGCTAGTTAAACAATGAACAGTGCCAACAATGCCACAGTGCTGGGAGCTAACCAACCATGTTCAATGTTAGCTAGCTAAGATTAGGCTCTAACTAAAACAGCACATGGCTCTGGGAAACAAATAATAACATCAGCTAGGGAGTCAGCCAGCCAGCTGATGTTAACTAGCTAGCTAACAGTACACTTTAGCTTAAGACATATAGCTAGCTTGGTAAACAACCATTTTCAATATTAGCTAACTAGAACAGCAAACAGCTCTGGGAGACGATTGATACCATCAACTAGGGAGCCTGCCAACTAACGTTAGCTGGATAGCTAACAGTACACTTTTGCTTGAAATGAAACAACTGTGTCAAAATTAGTAAAAAATATCTGAAAATGTAGCTAGCTAATGTTAGACTATCTTACCTGTATAAATCTTTGTGCGTGGACCCGTCTCCCTGTCAGGAATGCCATGTCATGGTTGCCCTTAGTTTGAAGATGTAATCCGGAGACAGGTGTTTCCTCCATCTCTTTAGCTATCATACTCTAATTCCACTGATTTTAAAACTTGATCCTCCAGAAAGTATAGAGAAACACTTATGCAGCACCACTAGACAATATATATTTTTTAAAAGCCACATTCGACAGGATTACCAATACAGACTGAGGAGCTTCTATGGCAGACCAATCTGAACTAGACCAATCCGAACTCCTCTCTGGGCATGTCCAGCCCACTCATTATCTCAGCCAATCATGGCTAGTGGGAAGGTTGCCAACTTTTTCTGTGGCTTTTTCTGTGGCTTAACCAACATGTCTCTTAATTTAACAATTTTATTCGCATTTGCAGATGCCATACAAGTTTGTTATTAAGGCACATGAAAGTTCACATGTTCAAGAAGGCATTTCTGCCAAAAATCACATTTTGATAAAAAAAATAAAAATTACGTTCAAACGGCTCTCCTGTAAAGTCGTGACTTGCGACATACGCCTAGTTTCCTGAATTGGGTCACATGTGTGTTAGTAATGGAGGGGGGGATCGATAGAGTTACATATCGCAATATTGTTTTTGGACAATATTATATTGATTTGATCCCAAGTATCGATTTGAAATATATATATAATTATTGTCTTTTGCTACTGTGGGTAGCGTATCAGCACCAATACTATTTATTTTTTCATCCAATTGCTTGTTCTTCATCTTCTTTTTAAATAGTGAGCCAACATATTTTCAGCACTTTTATTTACCTGACTGATCAAAACTTATTTTCTCATTTTCTCTCTGTGTGAGTGAGTGTATGTGACACCTCTGAATAGCTTTCGCTCTCCTTGGCAAGTCCTTACAGTACCTGCAGCTCTCTCCGGGGGTTGCTTCTGCAATATACCTAATGTGTATAGTACCTGTCCAGAGAGAGAAGAGAGTGGGAAACTGTGTACGTAGCTATGTGGTTGTTTGGAGTGCTGTGTTTTATTATCTTTTTATCTGTCCTGATCCTAGCTCTCACTCCCTCCCTGTCCCCCAAAAGTAGTTGATTAAGACCTGTCTTGTTAGGCCAGAGAGGTAATCGTCATGCAGGTCTCATGCTCTGTTCTCTACATCACACCAGAGGTCAGGAAGAGTCATCTAAACTCACCCAGTTCTTGTCGGATTGCTTTTAACGTGCAGCCTTCCTTCCTGCCCCCATTGAGTTAATCACTGATCTGTTTGTGATTTGACAAGGAAAGGCAATATTTCCAACCGTTTGGTTGACCAGGGCCATCTCCAGGCGTTAGCAATTTTTTTTTGGGGGGGGGACTCATTGGAGAGTTAAAATACACAAGGTGTAATTGCAAAATTTGGTTGTGCATAATCATTTTTTCGCTTGTTAATAAGTCAGTCATTGACAGTGACTCAATTAGCATGTAAGTTAACAATTCTTTGATTGGTAAGTTAGTCTAGCCAGCTATCTAAACTTGTAGTTATCATGGCAGAATACAGACCTGGCATGCAGGGCAGGTGCCCGGGGGACCTGACCTCCAGGGGCCCCCATTGATGTTGTTAGTCACTCTCACTCAGATATCATTAACATGGCATAAATCTTGGCAAAATGGATAGAATTACAGGAAATGTGCTTTAAAACTGTAAAGATTTCTCTTCACACCATGGCAAAATGGGTAGAATTGCAGGAAATTAGTTGTAAAACTTCAAAAATGTTCTCTCTGCCCCATGGAAAATAAGTAGAAGTGGATGTTTGTTTTTTATAAAATTGCAACATGGCAAAATGTTTAGAATTTAGGAAATCTTGCTTTAAAACTGCAACATTTCATCTACTCCCCACGGCAAAATGTGTAGAATTGCAAGAAATTAACTTTAAAACATACATTTCTCTCCTCCATCCAGAGGGGGTCCACTAAAATGTTTTGCTAGGGCCAGCCATGGCCATAACCATTCAAATCCTTTTGTTGAATGATTACTTTGAGAATGGAAGGAAGGAGGGAAGGAAGGAAGGATGCATTCAAATTCAGAAAACTTGGGGAAAAGCATTGTCTTACATCAGTCTAGGTAGGGGAATAATTGAACATACTGGACGGTGGTATTAGTATTAGTCTTGGTTTCATATTAATGTCCCCCTAAGTGTTTCTGTTGTGCCCATGTACTCTATTTATGAGGCCAAGAGGCCATCCCAGTCATGCTATTAGCTAGCTAGTATAGATAGGAGTCAGATGGGCAAAGAGTTGAATTCATGCCAAAGCCAAGTTTTTTTTCCATGATTGCAGAGCTATGATAGTTCAAATGACACTTACAGTTGAAGTCGGAAGTTTTCATACACCTTAGCCAAATACGTTTAAACTCAGTTTTTCACAATTCCTGACATTTAATCCTAGTATAAATTCCCTGTCTTAGGTCAGTTAGGATCACCACTTTACTTTAAGAATGTGATATTTCAGAATAATAGTAGAGAGAATGATTTATTTCAGCTTTTATTTATTTCATCACATTCCCAGTGGGTCAGACGTTTACATACACTTAATTAGAACTTGGCCTTTAAATTCAAACGTTTCGGGTAGCCTTCCACAAGCTTCCTGCTGCCTTCCACCAACTTATGGTGGATAAGTTGAGGGAATTGTTGGGGGAATTGTGGCCCATTCCTCCTGACGGAGCTGGTGTAACTGACTCAGGTTTGTAGGCTTCCTTGCTCGCACACGATTTTTCAGTTCTGCCCACAAATGTTCTATGGGATTGAGGTCAGGGCTTTCTGATGACCACTCCAATACCTTGACTTTGTTGTCCTTAAGCCATTTTGCCACAACTTTGGAAGTATGCTTGGGGTCATTGTCCATTTGAAAGACACATTTGCAACCAAGCTTTAACTTCCTGACTGATTTGTTTTATTTTTTTATTTTACCTTTATTTAACTAGGCAAGTCAGTTAAGAACAAATTCTTATTTTCAATGACGGCCTAGGAACAGTGGGTTAACTGCCTGTTCAGGGGCAGAACGACAGACCTTGTCAGCTCGGGGGTTTGAACTTGCAACCTTCGGTTACTAGTCCAACGCTCTAACGCTCTAACCACTAGGCTACCCTGCCGCTACCCTGATGTCTTGAGATGTTAATTCAATATATCCACATAATTTTCCTACCTCATTATGCCATCTATTTTGTGAAGTACCTGCAGCAAAGCACCCCCACAACATGATGTTGTCACCCCGTGCTTCACGGTTGGGATGGTGTTCTTCGGCTTGCAAGTCTCCCCGTTTTTCCTCCAAACATAACAATGGTCATTATGGCCAAACAGTTCAATCAAAAAACAGGTGTCTTTTATACAGATAATGAGCTGAGATTAAGAGCACACTCTTAAAGGGAGTGCTCCTAATCTCAGTTTGTTACCTGTATAAAAGACACCTGTCCACAGAAGCAATCAATCAATCAGATTCCAAACTCTCCACCATGGCCAAGACCAAAGAGCTCTCCAAGGATGTCAGGGACAAGATTGTAGATCTACACAAGGCTGGAATGGGCTCCAAGACCATCGCCAAGCAGCTTAGTGAGAAGGTGTGTTGCGATTATTCGCAAATGGAAGCAACACAAAATAACTGTCAATCTCCCTCGGCCTGGGGCTCCATGCAAGATCTCACCTCATGGAGTTGCAATGATCATGAGAACGGTGAGGAATCAGCCCAGAACTACACGGGAGGATCTTGTCAATGATCTCAAGGCAGCTGGGACCATAGTCACCAAGAAAACAATTGGTAACACACTACGCTGTGAGGACTGAAATCCTGCAGCGCCCGCAAGGTCCCCCTGCTCAAGAAAGCACATTTTCATGCCCGTCTGAAGTTTGCCAATGAACATCTGAATGATTCAGAGGACAACTCAACTCGCCTTGTTTGGAGGAGGAGGAATGCTGCCTATGACCCAAAGAACACCATCCCCACCGTCAAACATGGAGGTGGAAACATTATGCTTTGGGGGTGTTTTTCTGCTAAGGGGACAGGACAACTTCACCGCATCAAAGGGACGATGGGCGAGGCCATGTACCGTCAAATCTTGGGTGAGAACCTCCTCCCCTCAGCCAGGGCATTGAAAATGGGTTGTGGATGGGTATTCCAGCATGACAATGACCCAAATCACACGGCCAAGGCAACAAAGGAGTGGCTCAAAAAGAAGAACATTAAGGTCCTGGAGTGGCCTAGCCAGTCTCCAGACCTTAATCCCATGGAACATCTGTGGAGGGAGCTGAAGGTTCGAGTTGTCAAACGTCAGCCTCGATACCTTAATGACTTGGAGAAGATCTGCAAAGAGGAGTGGGACAAAATCCCTCCAGAGATGTGTGCAAACCTGGTGGCCAACTACAAGAAACGTCTGACCTCTTTTATTGCCAACAAGGGTTTTGCCACCAAGTACTAAGTCGTGTTTTGCAGAGGAGTCAAATACTTTTTTCCCTCATTAAAATGCCATCAATTTATAACAATTTTGACATGCATTTTTCTGGATTTTTTGTTGTTGTTATTCTGTCTCTCACTAAAATAAACCTACCATTAAAATTATAGACTGATCATTTCTTTGTCAGTGGGCAAACGTACAAAATCAGCAGGGGATCAAATACTTTTTTCCCTCACTGCAAGTATATGTAAACTTCTGACTTCAACTGTATACAATCAATACACAACATCGTCATAGCCATAGCTCTTGAGAATCAAGGGGCTATCCAATTAATGTTATTAGCCAGCTAGTGTAGGAGTCGGAAAAAGCCAAGGTTATTTTCAATGAATGCAGAGCTGTGATAGTCAAAATGCAGTATTGTATCACTTAGTGTGATAACTAGGAAGAGTCTTGGTTGTTCCAAACTTCATCCATGTAAGAATGATGGAGACCGCTGTGTTCTTGGGGACCTTCAATGCTGCAGAAATTTTTTGGTACCCTTCCCAGATATGTGCCTTGACAAAATCCTCTTCTTGGAGTTCTACGGACAATTCCTTCCACCTCAAGGCTTGGTTTTTGCTCTGACATGTACTGTCAACTGTGGGACCTTATATAGACAGCTGTGTGCCTTTTCAGACCATGTCCAGTCAATTGAATTTACCACAGGTGGACTCCAATCAAGCTGTAGAAACATCTCACAGATGATCAATGTAAACAGGATGCACTTGAGATCAATTTCATATCAAAGGGTCTGAAAACTTATGTAAATAAGATATTTCTGTTTTTACATTTTTATAAATTGGCAGAAAAACAGTTTTTGCCTTGTTGTTATTGGGTATCGTGTGTAGATTGATGAGGATAAAATGCATTTAATCCATTTTAGAATAAGTCTGTAAAGAAACAAAAGGTCAAGGGGTCTGAATACTTTCCAAATGCACTGTACATAAATTACAGAAAATACACACACCAATATAAACACAAAATGCAAGCAGAAAAATAACATGGTCATAAAAAACAAACACATTTATCAGTAATAAGGTCCTCAATCAGCTTTCTGAATTTTTCTAGAGGCACCAAAACATCAAATCTAAGAACATTTTCAAGATTATTTGTGGAACAATGTGCAAGAAAACTAAAATCTGATTAACCTAACTCAGTAGAGACCAAGGAATTTCCAGAGTTAACCATCCCTGAGACTGGGTTTTCACTTAAGTGAAAACATAGTAATGTATCAACCTACGTGACATCATTGCTGCGGGGAATTGCTTCCATTCAGCCACAAGTGCATTAGTGTGGTCGGGCAATGATGTTGGGCGATTAGGCTTCGCTCGCAGTCGGCTTTCAAATTCATCCCAAAGGTGTTCGATGGGGTTGAGCTCAGGGCTCTGTTCTTCCACACCGATCTCGACAAACCATTTCATATGAACCTCGCTTTGTGCATGGTGGCATTGTCATGCTGAAACAGGAAAGGGCCTTCAACCAAACTGTTGCCACAAAGTTGGAAGCACAGAATCATCTAAAATGTCATTGTAGCGTCAATATTTCCCTTCATTGGAACTAAGGGGCCTAGCACTAACCATGAAAAACAGCCCCAGGCCATTATTACTCATCCACCAAACTTTACAGTTGGCACTATGCACTGGGGCAGGTAGTGTTCTCCTGGCATCCACCAAACCCAGATTTGTCCGTCGGACTGCCATGTCTCGTTCTGACCTTAGTTCCTTTGTTATGTTTTTTTTTTTTTTTGTATTGTCAGGGCGTGAGTTGTGTGGGTTGTCTATGGTCATTTTTCTATAATTTGGGATTTCTGTGTTCGGCCTAGTATGGTTCTCAATCAGAGGCAGCTGTCATTCGTTGTCCCTGATTGAGAATCATACTTAGGTAGCCTGGTTTCACTTTTGAGTTGTGGGTGTTTGTCTTCAGTGTCAGTGCTTGTTGCCACATGAGACTGTTTCGCTAATTCACATTTATTGTTTTGTTCCAGTGTTCTGTTGTGTTTTGATTAAACATTATGGACACTTACCACGCTGCGCATTGGTCCTCTGATCCTTCTCGCCACTCCTCCTCTGAAGAGGAGGACGAGATCCGTTACATGCCATATGAAGAAGTGTGATTCATCACCCCAGAGAACGCGTTTCCACTGCTCCAGAGTCCTTTTTTGCGGCAAGCTTTACACCACTCCAGCCGACGCTTGGTATTGCGCATGGTGATCTAACGCTTGTGTGCTGCTCCTAGGCCATGGAAATCCATTTTGTGAAGCTCCAGACAAAGAGTTCTTGTGCCGACGTTGCTTCCAGAGGCAGTTTGGAACTCGGTAGTGAGTGTTGCAGCCGAGGACAGATGCGTTTTACTATGAAGGTCATTGAACAACCATGTAGCTGACTATTATGGATGAAGACCATGAAAATAGAATAATGTTTAAATAGGCCTACATTCATCTTAGGATAGATTTTTTTATTAACTTTATTTTCATGGAGATACATGTTTTTACCTTTGCTAAGTTATTCTGTCTATTAAACATTCTACATCTCCCCCTCTTTCCAACTGATGACGAGTGGGGTGTAGAGCATTATAGGCCATGGCACTTCAGAAAAAGTAAATTTTTTCCATACCATCATTTACGTGCTCAATGTGAGCAATGCGCATGTGTCTGGTTTCTCTGTCCTGTTAATGTTGACAGAGCATGCGTAGAAGTACCTGGCCATATGTCAAGTGTAGGAAAGTGCCCAGCGAGGCTTCTCAGTCATTTTTTCTTCACCTCACACTGTAAGTTCAGCAAAGCCCTTTTTCATATATATACACTGCTCAAAAAAATAAAGCGAACACTAAAATAACACATCCTAGATCTGAATGAATGAAATATTCTTATTAAATACTTTTTTCTTTACATAGTTGAATGTGCTGACAACAAAATCACACAAAAATTATCAATGGAAATCAAATTTATCAACCCATGGGGGTCTGGATTTGGAGTCACACTCAAAATTAAAGTGGAAAACCACACTACAGGCTGATCCAACTTTGATGTAATGTCCTTAAAACAAGTCAACATGAGGCTCAGTAGTGTCTGTGGCCTCCACGTGCCTGTATGACCTCCCTACAATGCCTGGGCATGCTCCTGATGAGGTGGCGGATGGTCTCATGAGGGATCTCCTCCCAGACCTGGACTAAAGCATCCGCCAACTCCTGGACAGTCTGTGGATGGAGCAAGACATGATGTCCCAGATGTGCTCAATTGGATTCAGGTCTGGGGAACGGGCGGGCCAGTCCATAGCATCAATGTCTTCCTCTTGCAGGAACTGCTGACACACTCCAGCCACATGAGGTCTAGCATTGTCTTGCATTAGGAGGAACCCAGGGCCAACCGCACCAGCATATGGTCTCACAAGGGGTCTGAGGATCTCATCTCGGTACCTAATGGCAGTCAGGCTACCTCTGGCGAGCACATGGAGGGCTGTGCGGCCCCCCAAAGAAATGCCACCCCACACCATGACTGACCCACCGCCAAACCGGTCATGCTGGAGGATGTTGCAGGCAGCAGAACATTCTCCACAGCGTCTCCAGACTCTATCACGTCTGTCACATGTGCTCAGTGTGAACCTGCTTTCATCTGTGAAGAGCACAGGGCGCCAGTGGCGAATTTGCCAATCTTGCTGTTCTCTAGCAAATGCCAAACGTCCTGCACGGTGTTGGGCTGTAAGCACAACCCCCACCTGTGGACGTCGGGCCCTCATACCACCCTCATGGAGTCTGTTTCTGACCGTTTGAGCAGACACATGCACATTTGTGGCCTGCTGGAGGTCATTTTGCATGGATCTGGCAGTGCTCCTCCTGCTCCTCCTTGCACAAAGGCGGAGGTAGCGGTCCTGCTGCTGTCTTGTTGCCTCCTACAGCCTCCTCCACGTGTCCTGATGTACTGGCCTGTCTCCTGGTAGCTACGCTGACAGACACAGCAAACCTTCTTGCCACAGCTCGCATTGATGTGCCATCCTGGATGAGCTGCACTACCTGAGCCACTTGTGTGGGTTGTAGACTCCGTCTCATGCTACCACTAGAGTGAAAGCACGGCCAGCATTCAAAAGTGACCAAAACATCAGCCAGGAAGCATAGGAACTGAGAAGTGGTCTGTGGTCACCACCTGCAGAAACACTCCTTTATTGGGGGTGTCTTGCTAATTGCCTATAATTTCCACCTGTTGTCTATTCCATTTGCACAACAGCATGTGACATTTATTGTCAATCAGCGTTGCTTCCTAAGTGGACAGTTTGATTTCACAGAAGTGTGATTGACTTGGAGTTGTGTTGTTTAAGTGTTCCCTTTATTTTTTGGAGCAGTGTATATATATATATATATATATATATATTCAATTTTGGTTTCATCTGACCAGAGCACCTTCTTCCACATGTTTGGTGTGTCTCCCAGGTGGCTTGTGGCAAACTTTAAACAACAGTTTTTATGGATATCTTTGAGAAATGGCTTTCTTTTTGCCACTCTTCCATAAAGGCCAGATTTGTGCAATATAAGACTGATTGTTGTCCTATGGACAGAGTCTCCCACCTCAGCTGTAGATCTCTGCAGTTCATCCAGAGTAATCATGGGCCTCTTGGCTGCATCTCTGATCAGTCTTCTCCTTGTATGAGCTGAAAGTTTAGAGGGACGGCCAGGTCTTGGTAGATTTGCAGTGGTCTGATACTCCTTCCATTTCAATATTGTCGCTTGCACAGTGCTCCTTGGGATGTTTAAAGCTTGGGAAATCTTTTTGTATCCAAATCCGGCTTTAAACTTCTTCACAACAGTATCTCGGACCTGCCTGGTGTGTTCCTTGTTCTTCATGATGCTCTCTGCGCTTTTAACGGACCTCTGAGACTATCACAGTGCAGGTGCATTTATACGGAGACTTGATTACACACAGGTGGATTGTATTTATCATCATTAGTCATTTAGGTCAACATTGGATCATTCAGAGATCCTCACTGAACTTCTGGAGAGAGTTTGCTGCACTGAAAGTAAAGGGGCTGAATAATTTTGCACGCCCAATTTTTCAGTTTTTGATTTGTTAAAAAAGTTTGAAATATCCAATAAATGTCGTTCCACTTCATGATTGTGTCCCACTTGTTGTCGATTCTTCACAAAAAAAGTTTTATATCTTTATGTTTGAAGCCTGAAATGTGGCAAAAGGTCGCAAAGTTCAAGGGGGCCGAATACTTTCGCAAGGCACTGTATTTTCCTCAGGGTTTTGCCTGCCATATCAGTTCTGTTATACTCACAGACATTATTGGAACAGTTTTGGAAACTTTAGAGTGTTTTCTATCCAAATCTACCAATGATATGCATATCCTAGCTTCTGGGCCTGAGTAGCAGGCAGTTTACTTTGGGCACACTGTTCATCCAAAATTCTGAATGCTGCCCCCTACCCTAATGAGGATAAACTACTGCAGCATAAATACTGGAGGCTGAGACAGGAGGGGTTGGGAGGATGGAGGATTTCTTCTTCTTCAATGGGGAGGATTTACTCCAGACACCCAACAAGGCCTTCATCCCTGTCATTCGCAGGAGGAAAATATGGAGATGTTGTGGATGACAGTCCGGGTGCATTGTAAGGATCTATCGCAAAGGCGGGGTGTTCTACCTTTTTCATCGGTCCTATTAGCTAATATACAATACATTTATATTAAAATATATGAACTACGAGCACGTATATCCTACCAATGGGACATTAAAACTGTAATATCTTGTGTTTTACTGAGTCATGGCTGAAAGACGACATGATTAACATACAGCTGGCGGGTTTGAAGCTTTTTCGGCAGGATAGAACAGTGGCCTCTGGTAAGGCAAGGGGCGGCGGCCTATGCATATTTGTAAACAACAGCTGGTGCACGAAATTTAAGGAAGTCTCAAGGTTTTGTCACCTGAGGTAAAGTATCTCGTGATCAGCTGAAGACCACACTATTTACCAAGAAAGTTTACATCTATATTTTTCGTAGCTGTCTATATACCACCGCAGACCGATGCTGGCAATAAGACCGCACTCAATGAGCTTTATACGGCCATAAGCAAACAGGAAAACGCTCATCCAGAGGCAGGGCTCCTAGTGGCCAGGGACTTTAATATAGGGAAACTCATATCAGTTTTACCTAATTACTATTAGCACGTTAAATGTCCAACCAGAGGGGAAAAAACTATAGACCAACTTTACTCCACACAGAGACGCGTACAAAGCTCTCCCTCGCCCTCCATTTGGCAAATCTGACCATAATCCTATCCTCTTGATTCCTGCTTACAAGAAAAAACAAAATGCAGGAAGCACCAGTGACTCTGTCAATAAGAAAATGGCCAGATTAAGTAGATGCTAAACTACAGGACTGTTTTGTGAGCACAGACTGGAATATGTTCCAGGATCCTTTTGATTATCAGTCACTGGCTTCAACAAGCGCATCAATAACGTCGTCCCCACAGTACATGTGAAAGGGCTTGCAAACTATTACAGGCTATAAAGGGAAGCACAGCCACAAGCTGCCCAGTGACACAAACCTACCAGATGAGCTCAATTACTTTCATGCTCGCTTCGAGGCAAGTAACACTGAAACATGCTTGAGAGCACCAGCTGTTCCGGATGACTGCGTGATCACTCTCTCCGTAGCTGATCTGAATAAGACCTTTAACCTCTAGCGTCGAGCAATCCCGTATCCGGGAGCGTAATTATAGCCTCAAGCTCATTACCATAACGCAACGTTAACTATTCATGAAAATCGCAAGTGAAATGAAATAAATATATTGGCTCACAAGCTTAGCCTTTTGTTAACAACACTGTCATCTCAGATTTTCAAAATATGCTTTTCAACCATAGCTACACAAGCATTTGTGTAAGAGTATTGATAGCTAGCATAGCATTAAGCCTAGCATCCAGCAGGCAACATTTTCACAAAAACAAGAAAAGCATTCAAATAAAATCATTTTCCTTTGAAGAACTTTGGATGTTTTCAATGAGGAGACTCTCAGTTAGATAGCAAATGTTCAGTTTTTCCAAAAATATTATTTGTGTAGGAGAAATCGCTCCGTTTTGTTCATCACGTTTGGCTAAGAAAAAAACCCGAAAATTCAGTCATTACAACGCCAAACATTTTTCCAAATTAACTCCATAATATCGACAGAAACATGGCAAACGTTGTTTAGAATCAATCCTCAAGGTGTTTTTCACATATCTATTCGATGATAAGTCATTCGTGGCAGTTGTGTTTCTCCTCTGAAGCAAATGGAAAAATGCACGCAGGTGGAGATTACGCAATAATTGCAACGGAGGACACCAAGCGAGCACCTGGTAAATGTAGTCTCTTATGGTCAATCTTCCAATGATATGCCTACAAATACGTCACAATGCTGCAGACACCTTGGGGAAACGACAGAAAGTGTAAGCTCATTCCTGGCGCATTCACAGCCATATAAGGAGACATTGGAACACAGCGCCTTCAAAATCTGGGGCATTTCCTGTTTGAAATTTAATCTTGGTTTTGCCTGTAGCATCAGTTCTGTGGCACTCACAGATAATATCTTGCAGATTTGGAAACGTCAGAGTGTTTTCTTTCCAAAGCTGTCAATTATATGCATAGTCGAGCATCTTTTCGTGACAAAATATCTTGTTTAAAACGGGAAAGTTTGTTTTATCCAAAAATTAAAAGAGCGCCCCCTATATCAAAGAAGTTAAACAGGTCAACAAGATGGAGTATAAGGAAGTGTACTCTGAGTATGCACTGACGCACTGGCAAGTGTCTTCACTGCCATTATCAACTTGTCCCTGACTGAGTCTGTAATACCAACATGTTTCAAGCAGACCATCATAGTCCATGTGCCCAAGAACTCTAAGGTAACCTGCCTAACTGACCACTGACCCGTAGCACACGTCTGTAGCCATGAAGTGCTTTGAAAGGCTGGTCATAGCTCACATCAACGCTATTATCCCAGACAGCCAAGACCCACTCCAATTTGCATAACTCCCCAACAGATCCAGAGATGATGCAATCTCTACTGCACTCAACACTGCCCTTTCCCGTTTTGACAAAAGGAACACCTATGTGAGAATGCTATTCATTGACTAGAGCTAGGCGTTCAACACCATAGTGCCCTCAAAGCTCATCACTAAGCTAAGGATCCTGGGACTAAGCACCTCCCTCTGCAACTGGAACCTGGACTTCCTGACGGGCCGCCCCCAGGTGGTAAGGGTAGGTAACAACACATCCGCCATGCTGGTCCTCAACATGGGGGCCCCTCAGTCTCCTCCTGTACTCCCTGTTCACTCATGACTGCATGGCCAGGCGCTACTCCAAAACCATAATTTATTTTGGTGATGACACAACAGTGGTAGGCCTGATCACCAACAATGATGAGACAGCCTATAGGGAGGAGGTCAGAGACCTGGCCATGTGGTGCCAGGACAACAACCTCTCCCTCAACATGATCAAGACAAAGGAGATTGTTTACTACAGGAAAAGGTTGGACCGAGCACACCCCCATTCTCATCGACGGGGCTGTAGTGGAGCAGGTTGAAAGTTCCTTGGTGTCCACATCAAAAACAAACTATCATGGTCCAAACACACCAAGACAGTCATGAAGAGGGCAATACAAAGCCTATTCCCCCTCAGGAGACTGAAGATATTTTTCATGGGTCCTCAGATCCTCAAAAGGTTCTACATCTGCACCATTGAGAGCATCCTGAGGTTAATGCGTATGGCCCAGTACATCACTGGGGCCAAGCTTCCTGCCATCTAGGACCTCTATACCAGGCGGTGTCAGAGGAAGGCCCTAAAAATTGTCAAAGACTCCAGCCACCCTAGTCATAGACTGTTTTCTCTGCTACCGCACGGCAAGCGGTACCGGAGCTCCAAATCGATGTCCAAAATGCTTCTTAACAGATTCTACCCCAGGCCATAAGACTCCTGTACAGCTAATCAAAGGGCTACCCAGGCCCCTCTTTTACACTGCTGCTACTCTCTGTTCATATTCTATGCATAGTCACTTTAACTCTACCTACATGTACATATTACCTAAACCAACTCATATTAGCCCTCACGTTGACCCCCTACCGGTACCATCTGTATATTGCCTCGTTTGTTATTCTGCTGTTTAATTATTTGTGACTTTTATTTTATTTGAATCATTTTTTACTTAACACTTATTTTTTACTTTTTTTCTTAAGTTCTTAAAGCATTGTTGGTTAATGTCTTGTAAAGTAAGCATTTCACTCAAAGATCTGCACCTGTTGTATTCGGCTCATGTGACAAATACAATTTGATTTGACATAATGACATTCCATATCTGCTGGGAAGTGATAACATGCCAGCTTCAGGTATATATGTTCCAGTCTGCTGGTGGGACTATTGTAGGGCTGACTGCTGGTTTCTCGGGCTGGGTTTCAAATGACACCCTATATACCTTAGAGTTAGTGATCTACTGTTCACTTGACTTTACCGACTTCGATTAATTTCACATGAACGTGCAGATTAATCAACATCTTCATAAGGTTCATTTCCATCTTTAATCCTTGGGCAGATGGTAACATTTCAAATAAAAGCACTCGTATCCACCCCCCTCCAGGTGTCGACCATTTGCCCCATTATCCCCTGTGTTTCCTGTCTGTTGCCAGTTCGCCTTGTCTCGTCAAGCCTACCAGCATTTTTCCATTATTCCTGTTTTTGCTCTAGTCCCTGTTTTCCCGGTTTGACCATTCTGCCTGCCCTGACCCTGACCCTGAGCATTCCTGCCTATCTGTACCTTGTGACACTTCCCTGGGTTACTGACTTCTGCCTGCCTTGACCATGAGCCTGCCTGCCGTTCTTTACCTTGTGACACTGCCCTGGATTACTGACGTCTGCCTGCCTTGACCATGAGCCTGCCTGCCATTCTTTACCTTTCAGACTCTGCCCTGGATTACTGACGTCTGCCTGCCCTTGACCTGTCGTTTGCCTGCCCTCTGTTTTTGTAATGAACCTTTGTTACTTCGAACTGTCTGCATCTTGGTCTTACCCTGAAGTTTGATACACACAGCAGCTAATAAACAGCGAACAGGACAGACACTGCAGCTTTTTCTTGACAAGCAACACATAACAGACAAGGAGACACAAACCAACAGCACCCTATGCATATGTGGACAAATGTTTTGCACTTCCAACATGAAACAAGACTAGTATACTGTAGATACTACAGTCACATGTGCAGATGTAGTTGCAGTGTACGGTGAAATTCGTAAGCTCTCTCTCTCCATATATTTCCCCCTTGTCATACCCTACCAGCCCTCTCATTCAGTCTCTTTCCCTCTCTCTTTCCACCCTCCTGCTTTTGTTCTTTATCCCCCTTCTCCCTCTCTCCTCCTCCCCCTCCTCCGTACACTACAGAAAGTGACACAGAGCAATGGGAGCAGTAGGCCTGGGTTCCTCTGGCTATATTTAGCAGTGAGCGGTAGCGGTGCGTTTGAGCGTAACACTCTGCCTCTGCCTGCCTTTGTTTGTGTGCCTCTGTGTTTTTGTGTGTGTGTGTGTTTGTGTGTGACTCCTCCTCTTACAAGGTGTCTGATCATGCATTGCTCTCTCTGACTTAGTAGTGTGGCCTTTGCAAACTGGGTCAGGTCCCCCCCCTATGCCCATGCTGCCCAATGATTGGACAGTCCACCTACTGCACTCTATCTGCCCAGCTTGGCCAGAGTGCCTTATTTACCAAGTTTTCAGAGTTTGTTCTGTCCGCTTGTCCAACGATTTCTGGACCATGAATGGCAGTAGATAGGCAGGTAGGTGGCAGGTGGTGATATGGAAGTTAAAGTGTAAAGGAAAAGTTTGTGCTCCAGAGAGGCCTGGCTCCTTGGGTACCCCAGGTGGGGATGGGTTAGAGCAGGCAGATATGAAAGCTGTCCAAGCTTTTGGGAGGACCTTGCTCTGATTTTTTATTTTATTTTATCTTTATTTAACTAGGCAAGTCAGTTAAGAACAAATTCTTATTTACAATGAAGGCCTACCCAGGCCAAACCCGGACGATACTGGGCCAATTGTGCGCCGCCCTATGGGACTCCCAATCACGGCCGGATGTGATGCAGTGCCTTAGACCGCTGCGCCACTCGGGAGCTCACTGTCTTTGCGGTCTTTTCCTTTCCCATCTATGCCACACTGATTGCAGGGCTGTTAGAGGCAGCATATGTTGGCAGTAAATGGCTTGGTAATAAGCACGTGTGTCTGTCTGTGTTTCATGCTGGAGAGTGAACTCTCATTGTCTGTAACATGGAAGCGTCTGAAACAATCGATTTGAGTGTTTAGAAACCAGCATTTCCAGTTCTTGTCTATTATTTGTAAATGGTGAGGGGAAATACAATATTATTTGGCCTGTGAAGGAAATTCCCTGTCTTTGTGTTTATTGTGATCTCAGTGTTATCAGTATGGGGCGTCTGTGGAAAGGTATGCAACTCTACTGAGAAGGAGAAAGACAGTCTCAATATCAGATCTATAGTTTTGGCTCCTAGCACAGTGAGAAGTAGACAGAGCCTCATAGCAGACATATTGAACACAGCCTCAGTACACCAGGCAGAGGGTATTGACTGTTACGGAGCCTCCTTGATGAAGAGGTGACGATTACCGACCACACAGATGACAATGACTGACCTAAACCAGTCAATAAATAGCAGCAACAGCCTTGTTGAACCCGACAGCCTAGTCAGATCAGAAGGACTCTGTGATCCTCCAAACCTATAGTCAGTCAGAACAGAAGGACTCTGTGCTGCTCCAAACCTTTAGTCAGAACAGGACACTGTGCTCCTCCAAACCTATAGTCAGAAAAGGACTATGTGCTCCTCCAAACCTAGTCAGAAAAGGACACTGTGCTCCTATAAACCTATAGTCAGAACAGGACTCTGTGCTCCTCCAAACCTATAGTCAGAACTGGACTCTGTGCTCCTCCAAACCTATAGTCAGAACAGGACTCTGTGCACCTCCAAACCTATAGTCAGAACAGAACTCTTTGCTCCTCCAAACCTATTTTCAGAACAGGACTCTGTGCTCGTCCAAACCTATATTCAGAACAGAAGGACTGTGCTCCTTCATACCTGTTGTCAGATCAGAAGGACTGAGAAACAAGATTCTCTGGTCTGATGAAGCCAATATTTAACTATTTTGCCTGAATTTCAAGCGTCACATCTGGAGGAAACCTGCCACCATTCCTACCGTGAAGCATGGTGTTGGCAGCATCATGGTGTTGGCAGCATCATGCTGTTGTAAGGTTTTTCTGCAGCAGGGACTAGGAGACTAGTCAAGATGGAGGAAAGATTAACACAGAGAACTACAAAGAGATCCTTGATAAAAACCTGCTCCAGAGTGTTCAGGACCTCAGACTGGGGCGAAGGTTCACCTTCCAACAGGACAACAACCCTAAGCACACAGCCCCGACAACGCTGAAGTGGCTTTGGGACAAGTCTCTGAATGTCCTTGAGTTGCCCTGCCAGAGCCCGAATTTGAACCCGATCGAACTTGTCCGGAGAGACCTGGAAATAGCTGTGCAGCGACGCTCCCCATCCAACCTGACAGAGCTTGAGAGCATCTGCAGAGTAGAATGGGAGAAATTCCCCAAATACAGGTGGACTTGTTTTTTTACCAAATAGGACTATCTTCTGTATACCACCCCTACCTTGTCACAACCCAACTGATTGGCTCAAACATATTAAGAAGGAAAGAAATTCCAAAAATGTACTTTTAACAAGGCACACCTGTTAATTGAAATGCATTCCAGGTGACTACCTCACTTTGTAAATTGTATTTATTAATGAACCATTATTTAACTAGGCAAGTCAGTTAAGAACAAATTCTTATCTACAATGACGGCCTACCCCGGCCAAACCTTGACGGCGCTGGGCCAATTGTGCGCTGCCCTATGGGACTCCCAATCACGGTCAGATGTGATACAGCCTGGAATCAAACCAGGATCTGAAGTGACACCTCTTGTGCTGAGATGCAGTGCCTTAGACCACTGTGCCACTCGGGAGCTCATGAAGCCTGTAAAGACAATGCCAAGAGATTGCATAGCTGTCATAAAGGCAAAGGGTGGCTACTTTGAAGAATCAAAAATTAAATCTTGTTTTTGTTTGTTATTTCGTTACATCATGATTCCATGTGTTATTTCATAGTTTTGATGTCTTCACTATTATTCTACAATGTAGAAAATAGTTTTTTTAAAATTTTTAAACCTTGAATGAGTAGGTGTGTCCAAACTTTTGAACAGTACTGTATATCATTTTTAAATAACTTAAAGTAGATATTTTGAATGTACTAATGTTACTGTCCCCACTACAACAACAACAAATATTGAAATACATGTAACGTGTCTTAAACATTTAAATGGTATACTGTTGAATTTGATTCATTCCTATAGAGAGATAAGCTGACAACGTCATGAAAACGATGCATGTGCTTCAATGGGGCAGAAGTCTGTGTTGTTGTGATTCTGGATGCCCACATAGCTATCAACAATGACTAGATGTTGCCATGTGAGAAATCATACGTGGCTCTTTTCAGCTAAATTGATCTTGTTCTTGATACGATGCCTTGTTTTGAAGTGTTTTTACTGATTGCACTTTCATGCTAATACGGCAAAAATTCTCTAGTTAGCTAACCAACAATTGTAACGATGTATGCGAGTGTCATGTCCTGACCATAGAGAGCCCTTATTTTCTATGGTAGAGTAGGTCAGGGCGTGACTGGGGGTTAGTCTAGTTTATTATTTCTATGTGGGGTTCTAGTTTTGTTTTTCTTTGTTGGTGATTTTGTATGATTCCCAATTAGAGGCAGCTGGTAATCGTTGTCTCTAATTGGGGATCATATTTTGGTATCTTTTTCCACCTGTGCTTTGTGGGATATTGTTTGTTTGTATGTGCATGTTAGCACTCCATTGTCGTCAGGTTTCGTTAATTCT
Organism: Oncorhynchus clarkii lewisi; assembly: GCF_045791955.1. Taxonomy (NCBI): domain Eukaryota; kingdom Metazoa; phylum Chordata; class Actinopteri; order Salmoniformes; family Salmonidae; genus Oncorhynchus; species Oncorhynchus clarkii. The sequence continues at coordinate 36,851,762 of NC_092155.1, read as the reverse complement.
TTATTGTTGTTTATTCTTTGTTATTGCTGCACGTTGGTCCGAGTATACTTCCAAAGATCGTGACAGTGAGAGACAGAAAGTGCTCATTGTGCAAATTGATATGATTTCAATAAACATTGGAGATAAAATAAAGTTGACATGTTGTCAACAATCTAAGCCAACCCTGTCTGTTTTGCCCCATAGTTGTGCACATGTCAGTTTTGTTGCTAAACAACCAACCCGTCTATGGAGGACTGCTTTTCTGAAGAGTCATTGGTTGACCAGTGGCTTCAAAGTCTCTCAATTCAGGGTTTATATACAACATTGGTTTCAACCAGTTAATTGGAAAAGTGCACCCCTGCTCCTTGTGACTGATGGTTTAGCCCAGCGAGTAGCACGAGGTAGGCCTATTTCTACCTGCCTTTGCCAGTGTTCTGGAAACTTTGTTGTGGAGGGTCACTATTTGGGAAAAACTGTATTTTGTTTCACGGCTGTTTCCTTAAACCAAATCAGGTTTAGATTCAGTTCAGTTTTATTTGGATTCATTTGGAAATGTGTTTTTGTTCATCGTTTGTTTGTTTTTGTAAGTCCCTTTTGCAAGTATTTGGTCTATTACCACTAACACATCTAGGCCTAGCTCTCGAAAGCCCTTCTCTTCATAGGGTTTTCAGTGGTTAACTTTGCCCCCGGTTGACCCCATGTGAACTACAATTCAGACACTGTGTTTTAACATTTAGAAACGTCAGTAATCATCGCTTGCGAAGCGGTTTTCGAAACATATGGTCCTTATCATTCATATCAAAGTGAAATAATCTTTCAAACGAAAAAAGATACACTTACTGTAGCAGATTTTCACAGATTCGTACGCTGTGTTTGCCTCCAGTTGATGAACTACACTTCCTCCCCAGTTACACTTAAACACATGTGTTTGGAACATGCTAGATAGCTAATTAGCACAGGTGTTTGGAGCATGATAGATAGCTAATTAGCACAGGTGTTTGGAGCACATTAGATAGCTAATCAGCACAGGTGTTTGGAGCATGCTAGATAGCTAATTAGCACAGGTGTTTGGAGCACGCTAGATAGCTAATGAGCACAGGTGTTTGGAGCACGCTAGATAGCTAATTAGCACAGATGTTTGGCACATGCTAGATAGCTAATTAGCACAGGTGTTTGGAGCATGCTAGATAGCTAATTAGCACAGGTGTTTGGAGCACGCTAGATAGCTAATTAGCACAGGTGTTTGGAGCACGCTAGATAGCTAATTAGCACAGGTGTTTGACGCAGGCTAGATAGCTAATTAGCACAGGTGGTCAAATCTGTCTTCCGTCTGTCTTCCATAAACAAGCGCTGTAACTAGGAGATATGGCCGTGTGGGAACACTAACCCTAATCCTATAAAGGTGTGTAGTAATTTAACCTTTTTTTATTACTTTTATTTATCGCTGATATGATATATTAAATTTTGACTTTGCATCCAAATATTACACTTTATATACATCACAGAAGACTGAAATTTAACAAAACTGTTTGACATAGAAACACCTGATTTTCATCAGTTTTTTTTAATGAAATTATGAAAAATCTGAATAACATTCCACCCATGAGGCCAAAGAGGGTGCTTTTGGTCATTGACTGCAGGAAAGGGCTATATACTCTCTGTGTTTCTGAGATGGATAATGTTAGTGATCTTGATGTGCACTCTCTTTTTGGAAAGGAGGGGTGTAAGGAGCATGCTGCTGTCTCCTTCATGCCACAGAACCCAGACAGGGTGACCTCCATTATGTAGTGGAAGCGTCCTGGTTGAGGCCTCTTGCCCGGCCCTGTGAAACCATCTTGCTCACACCATAAACCCTGGGTCATTACTTGAGGTGGTACTTATAGTCCAACACCAGGCACTACCATCTCGTGTTTGCTTGTGTGTGCCAATCCCTCTCTCTCTCTCTCTGGTTCTGTACTCAGTGGTCATGGCCATCTGGCTGTCATTTAACATGGAGCATTGTGCCAAAGACTTTCTCCTGAGAGATGAGGAAACACACTGCCAGTCCTGGCACAGAGGACTGCGTAATTAACTAACACTGCTCACAAGGCTCTAAGGGACCACTCATCCACTGCCTGAAGTCTTCACACTGTCCCCTCACCTACAATAGTGCACACTACTCACAAAAATGTCAATGGGACCTACTAAGTAAAGGTTAATACAATTAAATATAGTTAAGAAAAGGGAAAGGGGGATACCTACTCAGTTGTACAACTGAATGCCTTCAACTGAAATGTGTCTTCTGCATTTAACCCCTCTGAATCAGCAATGATACTTATCACACTTGCGTAATCAATGCTTGTAGTTTGTCAGAATTTGTGGGTTTGTCCACCTGCCTCTTGAGGATTGACCACAAGTTCTCAATGGGATTAAGGTCTGGGGGGTTTCCTGGCCATGGACCCAACATATCAATGTTTTGTTCCCCGAGCCACTTAGTTATCACATTTGCATCAAGGCAAGGTGCTCCATCATGCTGGAAAAGGCATTGTTCGTCACCAAACTGTTTCTGGATGGTTGGGAGAAGTTGCTCTCGGGGAAGTGTTGGTACCATTCTTTATTCATGGCTGTGTTCTTAGGCAAAATTGTGAGTGAGCCCACTCCCTTGGCTGAGAAGCAACCCTACACATGAATGGTCTCAGGATGCTTTACTGTTGGCATGACACAGGACTGATGGTAGTGCTCACCTGGTCTTTCCCGGATAAGCTTTTTTCCGGATGCCCAAAACAATCGAAAAGGGGATTCATCAGAGAAAATGACTTTACCCCAGTCCTCAGTAGTCCAATCTCTGTACCTTTTGCAGAATATCAGTCTGTCCCTGATGTTTTTCCTGGAGAGAAGTGGCTTCTTTGCTGCCCTTCTTGACACCAGGCCATCCTCCAAAAGTCTTCGCCTCACTGTGTGTGCAAATGCACTCACACCTGCCTGTTGCCATTCCTGAGCAAGCTCTGTACTGGTGGTGCCCTGATCCCGCAGCTGAATCAACTTTAGGAGATGGTCCTGGCGCTTGCTGGACTTTCTTGGCTGCCCTGAAGCCTTCTTCACAACAATTGAACCGCTCTCCTTGTAGTTCTTGATGATCCGATAAATGGTTGATTTTGGTGCAATCTTACTGGCAGCAATATCCTTGCCTGTGAAGCCCTTTTTGTGCAATGCAATGATGACAGCACATGTTTCCTTGTAGGTAATCATGTTTGACAGAGGAAGAACAATGATTCCAAGCACCACCCTCCTTTTGAAGCTTCCATTCTGTTATTTGAACTCAGTCAGCATGACAGAGTGATCTCCAGCCTTGTCCTCGTCAACACTCACACCTGTGTTAACGAGATAATCACTGACATGATGTCAGCTGGTCCTTTTGTGGCAGGGCTGAAATGCAGTGGAAATGTTTTTGGGGGATTCAGTTCATTTGCTAGGCAAATAGGGACTTTGCAATTAATTGCAATTCATCTGATCACTCTTCATAACATTCTGGAGTATATGCAAATTGCCATCATACAAACTGAGGCAGCAGACTTTGTGAACATTTAAATTTGTGTAATTCTCAAAACTTTTTGCCAAGACTGTATGTGTAGCAGCCGTAATTTAGGGATCTTCTATAGGTAGAGAATAATGTCAACATATACGCTGATTGGGTGAGTGAGTTTACAAGAAAGTGTATTGGAGATGTTGTACCTACTGTGACTATTAAAACCTACCCTAACCAACCAGAAACCATTGATAGATGGCGGCATTCGCCCGAAACTGAAAGCGCGAACCATTGCATTTATCCTTGGAAAGGTGACTGGGAATATGGCAGAATACAAACAGTGTAGTTATTCCCTCCGCAAGGCAATCAACCAAGCGAAATGTAAGTATACAGACAAAGTAGAGCGCAAATCAACAGCTCAGATACAAAATGTATGTGGCAGGGTCTACAGACAATCACGGACTACAAAAGGAAAGCCAGCCACTTCACCGACACCGACATCCTGCTTCCAGACAAACTAAACACCTTCTTTGCCCGCTTTGAGTACAATACAGTGCCACCAAGGCGGCCCGTTTCCAAGGACTGTGGGCTCTCCTTCTCCATGGCTGACGTGCGTAAGACATTTAAACATGCCAAACCTTGCAAGGCTGCTGGCCCTGATGGCATCCCTAGCCGCGTCCTCAGAGCATGCGCAGACCAGCTGGCTGTTGTGTTTACAGACATATTCAATCTCTGCCTATCCCAGTCTGCTGTCCCCACATGCTTCAAGATGGCCACCATTGTTCCTGTACACAAAAAGGCAATGGTAACTAAACAAAATGACTATCGCCCCGTAGCACTCACTTCTGTCATCATGAAGTGCTTTGAGAGACTAGTCAAGGATCTTATAACCTCCACCTTACCTGTTACGCTATACCAACTTCAAAGAGTTGCATTTGAAGGGTGCGTGCTCAGCCCCCTTCTGTACTCCCTGTTCACCTATGACTACGTGGCCATGCACGCCTCCAACTCAATCATCAAGTTTGCAGATGACACAACAGTAGTAGGCTTGTATACCAACAATGCTGAGAGAGCCTACAGGGAGGAGGTGAGGGCTCAACTCAATGTCAACAAAACAAAGGAGATGATAGTGGACATCAGGAAACAGCAGAGGGAGCACCCCCCTATCCACATTGACGAGACAGCAGTGGATAAGGTGGGACATTTTAAGTTCCTTGGCATACAAACTAAAATGGTCCACCACAGAGACATTTTTTTAATTATTTTTTTATTTGACCTTTATTTAACCAGGTAGGCTAGTTGAGAACAAGTTCTCATTTGCAACTGCGACCTGGCCAAGATAAAAGCATAGCAATTCGACACATACAACAACACAGAGTTACACATGGAATAAACAAAACATAGTCAATAATATAGCGGAACAAAATAAAACTAAATGTCTATCTACAGTGAGTGCAAATGAGGTAAGATAAGGGAGTTAAGGCAATAAATCGATTTTTGCAGTTCGTTCCAGTCATTGGCAGCAGAGAACTGGAAGGAAAGACAACCAATGGAGGAATTGGCTTTGGGGGTAACCAGTGAGATATACCTGCTGGAGCACGAGCTACGATTGGGTGCTGCTTTGGTGACCAGTGAGCTGAGATAAGGCAGGGCTTTTCCTAGCAGAGACTTGTAGATAACCTGTAGCCAGTGGGTTTGGCGACGAGTATGAAGCGAGGGCCAACCAACGAGAGCGTACAGGTCGCAATGGTGGGTAGTGTATGGGGCTTTGGTGACAAAACGGATGGCACTGTGATATACTGCATCCAGTTTGTTGAGTAGAGTATCGGGGGCTAATTTATAGATGACATCACCGAAGTCGAGGATCGGTAGGATGGTCAGTTTTACGAGGGTATGTTTGGCAGCATGAGTGAAGGATGCTTTGTTGCGATATAGGAAGCCAATTCTAGATTTAATTTTGGATTGGAGATGCTTAATGTTAGTCTGGAAGGAGAGTTTACAGTCTAACAAGACACCTAGGCATTTGTAGTTGTCCACATATTCTAAGTCAGAGCCATCCAGAGTAGTGATGCTGGACGGGCGAGCAGGTGCGGGCAGGGATCGGTTGAAGAGCATGCATTTAAGAGCAGTTGGAGGCCACGGAAGGAGAGTTGTATGGCATTGAAGCTTGTCTGGAGGGTAGTTAACACAGTGTCCAAAGAGGGGCCAGAAGTATACAGAATGGTGTCGTCTGCGTAGAGGTGTACCAGAGAATCACCAGCAGCAAGAGCAACATCATTGATGTACACAGAGAAGAGAGTTGCCCCGAGGATTGAGCCCAGTGTGGTGAAGAAGGCACAATAGTGCCTCTTCAACCTCAGGAGGCTGAAGCATTTTGGCTTGCCAACTAAAACCCTCACAAACTTTTACAGAAGCACAATTGAGAGCATGCTGTCGGGCTGTATCACCACCTGGTACGGCAACTGCACCACCCACAACCGCAAGGCTCTCCAGAGGGTGGTGCAGTCTGCACAACGCATCACCGGGGGCAAACTCCCTGCCCTCCAGGACACCTACAGCACCTGATGTCACAGGAAGGCCAAAAAGATAATTGTTATGAGAATTTCGTTATCAATGTTCATAAACTTCAATTAATCTACTCAGTCTGCAACCCAGAGTTTGTAAGATTCTGGTTGAATGAAACAGATGAGAGTCCCAGCTTACAATAGTAAAAATGTTTATTCACAGGAGTACTCTAAAATCAAAAATGCAAACCCAGTCTTTATAGCACACACGAACAAGTTCAAATCTTAAGCTACACCTTGCTCAGACAGTCTGTGTTTTTCCATTACACAGATACATTGTTTAATCTGCAACATGTTTCATACATTTCTGCAAGCCTAACGGTTTCTCCCCTCCACGGGTGGAGACAGAATGTCCTGTAAGGAACACAGTATTACAACTTGTCTGTCGATAGCTCCTCTTATCATTTGTTTCCCACTTCCACCATGCTTACATACTAAAAAGGAACAAAAGGTCCTTTAATTCTGACTAAAACTACACACATCATCAGATTATAGTTTTATGATTATAATAAATGTCATACAATTATATGGTTTCAGATTGGAATATTTTTTTGTCATTATCTTAACATTACCTTAAACATATAAATAATTTAGTCAAGGACAACAACCACCCGAGCCACTGCCTGTTCACCCCACTACCATCCAAAAGGCGAGGTCAGTACAGGTGCATCAAAGCTGGGTCTGAGAGACTGAAAAACAGCTTTTATCTCAAGGCCATCAGTCTGTTAAACCGGTATTCCTTACACAGAGAGGCTGCTGCCTACATTCATACTTGAAATCATTGGCCACTAATAAATGTATCACTAGTCACTTTAATAATGCCACTTTAAAATAACATCAAATTGATCAGAAATACAGTGTAGACATTGTTAATGTTGTTACTATTGCTGCTGGAAACGGCTGATTTTTAATGTCAACAGTGAAGAGGCGACTCTGGGATGATGACCTTCTAGGCAGAGTCGCATAGAAAAAGCAATATCTCAGACGGGCCAATACAAAGAAAATATTAAGATGGGAAAAAGAACACAGACACTAGACTAGAGACACTATAGGAACTCTGCCTAGAACTTTGCATCTCTGCCTAGAAGGCCAGCATCCCGGAGTCGCCTCTTCACTGACGTTGAGGCTGGTGTTTTGCGGGTACTATTTAATGAAGCTGCCAGTTGAGGACTTGCTAGGTGTCTGTTTCTCAAACTAGACACTCTAATGTACTTGTCCTCTTGCTCAGTTGTGCACTGGGGCCTCCAACTCCTCTTTTTTTCTGGTTAAAGCCAGTTTGCGCTGTTTTGTGAAGCAAGTAGTACACAGCGTTGTACCAGATCTTCAGTTTCTTGGCAATTTCTTGCATGTAATAGCCTTAATTTCTCCGAATAGGAATAGACTAACGAATTTCAGAAGAACGTTATTTGTTTCTGGACATTTTAAGCATGTAATCAAACCCACAAATGCTGATGCTCCAGATTCTCAACTAGTCTAAAGAAGGACAGTTGTATTGCTTATTTCATCAGAACAACAGTTTTCAGCTGTGCTAACATAATTGCAAAAGGGTTTTCTAATGATCAATTAATGATAAACTTGGATATGCTAACACAACGTTCCATTGGAGCACAGGAGTGATGGTTGCTGATGATCTGCCTCTGTACACCTATGTAGATATTCCATCAAAAATATGTTTCCAGCTAAAATAGTAATTTACAACATTAACAATGTCTACACTGTATTTATGATCAATTTGCTGTTATTTTAATGTACAAAAAAATGAGCTTTTCTTTCAAAAACAAGGAAATGTCTATGTGACCCCAAACTTTTGAACGGTAGTGTATGTGTATGGCTTTACATACCCTGCTGTATTATGCATAAAGAGTTACCTGTTTAACAGAACACAGTGTGTTCTTTAATGTAAGCCTCTCCATCATAATCCAGGTAGAATCAGGAATTCCCCCGGGCAGCTGTCTAGGCCCCTTACTTTTTTCAATCTTTACAAACGACATGCCACTGGCTTTGAGTAAAGCCAGTATGTCTTTGTATGCAGATGACTCAACACTATTCACGTCACATACTACAGCAACTGTAATGACAACAACACTTAACAAAGAGCTGCAGTTAGTTTCAGAATGGGTGGCAAGGAAAACGTTTGTCCTAGATATTTAAACAACTAAAAGCCTTGTATTTGGGACAAATCATTAATTAAACCATAAACCTCAACTAAATCTTGTAATAAATAATGTGGAAGAAACCCTGGATCTGCTTGGAGAAACCCTTGATTTGACTGATTTGACTGTCATGGTCAAAATATATTGATTCAACAGTAGCTAAGATGGGGAGAAGTCTGTCCATAATAAAGTGCTGCTCTGCCTTCTTAACAGCACTATCAACAAGGCAGGTCCTACAGGCCCTAGTTTTGTCACACCTAGACTACTTTTCTGTCGTGTGATCAGGTGCAAAGAGGGGCAATTGGCTCAGAACAGGGCAGCACGGCTGGCCCTTGGATGTACACAGAGAGCCAACATTAATAATATCTCTTGGCTCAAAGTAGAGAAGAGATCGACTTCATCACTAATTGAAATTGTGAGAGGTTTGTTGTGACATGTTGAAAGCACCGAGCTGTCTGTTTTATCGACTAGCACACAGCTCAGACACACATGCATACCCCACAACACATGCCACCAGAGGTCTCTTGACAGTCCCCAAGTCCAGAACAGACTATGGGAGGTGCACAGTACTACATAGAGACATGACTACATGCAACTCTATTCCACATCAAGTAACTGATGCAAGCAGTAAAATTAGATTTAAAAAAAAAACAGATTAAAAAACACCTTATGGAACATCAGGGACTGTAAAGCAACACAAACATAGGCACAGACACATGCATACACACACATGATTATACACATACGAAAACATGGATTTTGTGTTGTAGATAAGTGGTAGTGGAGTATGGGCCTGAGGGCACACACAGTGTGTTGTGAATTCTGTAATGAATGTATTGTAATGTTTTTAAAACTGCCTTGGCAGCAGCGGATCCATAAAAAAGGCAAATACAAATACAGCAAACGTTTGGCTACTCTTTATTTTCCTTGAATTAATAACTTGAACCTTGGTTATGTAATTATATTAAATGCACTCATAATTGAAAAGCCTTGACTACAAATAAGTAGTGTTCATTGAATTAATTGAATCCATGGTCCATCAGTTTTATTTTGATCCTAAACATAGTTTGACCCATAATAGTGTCTGAGTCTCAGGCCACAAACATGCAGTTCTGATTCTGAACTGCCCATGTTGGCCAATGGGGGGCAGCAGTAGATGGTTACCACACAGAGCGCGTCTCATTCGTTGGCTGGCTGGGCCCTGGGTTGCCGTGGTAACTGCAGACTTGGCGGTGGTGGCTGGAGACACAGAGGGCAGTGTTGAGCTGAGAGTTAGGAGCAGAATCCTAATCAGCAGCTGAAAACTGTCACACACACATTCATATATACACACACACACACACACACACACACACACACACACACACACACACACACACACACACACACACACACACACACACACACACGAGCGCATACACACACACGAGCGCACACACACACACAATATAGGATTAGATCTATAATCATTCTTCAACAGAGGCTTTAGGAGAAGACTGATACACTCTCCTGAAACTGTAATCACCAAGCATTTAATTTCCCCTAGCATGATTGACACATGATAGTAGCGAATCAGAGCAGTGCAAGCTCATGGAAAGAACAAGACTGCCGGTTGTTCAGTTCAACCCTCCACTGTTGTTGCAGGTAGTAATGCCATATGTCTTTCTTCTCTTCTTGTCAGAATATTGTGTTTTAGAAGAGAGCTGGAATATAAATATATTTCTTTAGAAAACACTTTCTCTCAATATGTGTGTGTGTGTGTGTGTGTGTGTATGTGTGTGTGTCAGCCCTTGTCTTAGCCTACTAGATGGTAGAAACCACAGTGTCGTGGAGCGTGCCCCTCCCCCATCCCTGAATAAGACAGTGGATGCATAGCTAGATCCCAGGTTATGTAATGTTGACTGGAGCCGTATAATAGTATGTGTTTAATCCACACTTATTTGGGTTAAATCCATCTCTGTGTCAGAGAGTGTGTGTAGTGGCATCACACCCCCACGCCTTTCTCTCACCCCTGCTCAGCCCTCCACAGTGTGCCGTATTCCGAGGCTCAAATTCACTGCCCTTCAATCACACCAGCAGAGGAGCAGGACCTTCTCAGTCCTCATAAGATATCTCTCAGATTTCACTCAGATCTCCTAGAGGCCCCAGAGGAGTAGTTTTATTGTTATGAGGACCAGTATCCAGTGTTGAAACCTCAGACAAGCTTTAAAATGACCCAGTTTATCATCTAGCTCCATGCTGCTTTTCAATCGTTCTCATGCCAGGATAAAATATGGTAGTGCTTTTGGGTGTATTTTGTTTCCATTGGCTGTTGTAGCGCCATGGTCCTCCCTGGTATGTGTATGATTGCTGTTTTTGTCTATGGAAGATTGTTATCACTGTGAAAACAGATTTTGTGTTGTGTCTGATCGGTTCATGTTTTTCAGGGAGAAGCAGAGACGTGTGTTCGTAGAAATGACTCTTTGACCTCTGTGTGTTCCTCAGCTCCTTCTTATCTGGGGCAGAGTGTTCTTAGAGGAATTTGCCTCGGCTTCCCTCTTCATCACTGATTATCTAATTGTCTGTCAAATACGGGATCAGAACAATCAAAATATCAACATCTCTTGTTTGTGTTTGTGTATTTGCAGGTGTTGCGTTGTTTTCCGATAGATAAATGTTAGCAGTGGTCACTTCTGTGCGTACAAATGTGTACATCACTTCTCTGTGTGTTTATCTCACTCACTCACACACACACACACACACTCACTCACTCACTCACTCACTCACTCACTCACTCACTCACTCACTCACTCACTCACTCACTCACTCACTCACTCACTCACTCACTCACTCACTCACTCACTCACACACACACACACACACACACACACACACACACACACACACTGTGTTTGTAATAATCCCTGTGGTGTAGATACATTTTAGCAGTGGTCACTTCTGTGGTCACTTCTGTGCGTACAAATGTGTACATCACTTCTCTGTGTGTTTATCTCACTCACTCACTCACACACACACACACACATACACACACACACACACACACACACACACACACACACACACACACACTTCATGTACCACAGGGATTATTACAAACACAGTTTGTGTGTGTGTGTGTGTGTGTGTGTGAGAGTGTGTGTGTGAGTGAGTGAGTGAGATAAACACACAGAGAAGTGATGTACACATTTGTACGCACAGAAGTGACCACTGCTAACATTTATCTATACCATCTGTACCACAGGGATTGTATGGCTGTAAATCCTTGGAAATATTAAATATTTAATGACTTCTTCATTGATGGAGCATGACACCTGGGCTGCCCCCCCCCCCTCCCTTCTCTGTGCCTGCACTGTGCTAGCTCTCCCCAGCCAAAGGATGGGTTTTGCAATGCCTAATGCTAGTCCCCACCCAGGGGATACTACTGGGACTCAGAGTTTAGGGAAGGAGATTGAGTTGTTGAATGTTGAGTATTTTGCATGAGTGATGGTATGTGACTAGAATAAGACTCTTTTGATGATAGTGATTATGATAACATGTTTTATACCTATGATATCTAATTTACTTGTATTAGAGGAGTAAAGGATGACAAGGATGTACCCATTGACCTGTGTGTGTGTGTGTGTGTGTGTGTGTGTGTGTGTGTGTGTTTGTGCGTGCGTGCACGGATGCGCATTTGTGCAATCTTGTATTTCTGTGTTTGAATGCAGGCTGCTTGCCTAGAAGGGACCGTAATGATGGTTGTCAGCACTGGCTGGTTGCTAGGTAACAATTACCTGACTGCTTTGCTCGCCCAGAATTACACAGAGAGCTGTGTGTGTAGGGGAACGGAAAAATACAGAAGAGCAGGCTAGCTGCTGGTCAATGTTTCCACTTCTGAGTGAAAACCTCTGTTTCAGATTCCTACCTTGACAACATGTAATGGTCGTATTTCTATGAGTTTACATTACTTCCTGCATGCAGAGTTATCTGATCCATGCATAATATTGTTGTCTATTCTGTGGCATGGAATGGTTCACCTAATTTGATGATGTTCCCAATGATGCTGTGTTTGTGAGGACTCCTTGGTATATCTTATAGGTCAGGGGTTGTGGGTTTTGCATTGGTAAGACTGAAGTGAGTCTGTACTGTCAGTTATGAACAGGTGGGTTCGGATGGACATTGACAAATGAGGGTGTGGTCTATGGTTAAGCTGTCTGTGTGTGTGAGTCCATGGGAAGCTGAAGTGATGCAGGGCCACAGGGCTGTGTGACAGATGTCTGCCTGTCTGGCGGTCTGGCTGTACCTCAGGGCCACTGGGGACAGCCGGCTTTTGTTCCCAAATAATCTTGTTTCCAACTAATCAGGTGGGCAAAAAAGAATCATGACCTCAATTAGTTGATAAGTTATAATCAAAATATTAATCGATGAGTAGTTGATTGGCTGAATCTCAGAGTGACTAGCAGCAAGTGGTTAGTATACACTCTCAAATGGTGAACATATTTTTGCATACTACCAAAAACTTTCGACATCATCCATGTAAAATACCACATTTTCTTTTGAAAATGCTAACATATAAACCTATTTTATTTCATATATTTGTTCATGTGGTTGTATAATTCATATATTTTTTTTACAATCTATACACATTGAAGAGTGTCATTTCAGTACAGAGGCAATATCTACTAAGCAGCTTCCATCATGGTCAGGGGTCTGTGTGGAGAGACACTGGCCAAAGCCCTCAAAATGGCTGGCCAGCTCCCCAGACATGGATGATATATTTGGAGATCATTAAATGGTCCTAAACGAGACCCTGGCGTGAGAGAAAGCCCTGTCCATCTGTCCCCATTGTGACTCCTCTCCTTCTGGAACTCTCACTGACTCTCGCTGACTGAACCTGGAAGCTCTAAGCCAATCAGGGAACTGTTGTTCTCAATTACCTCAGCCCACCTCTCTTGCTGCCTCCCGGCCTGTGCCTCTCTGTGGGTCTCATCTTTCTCTTTACCTCTCCATCTCTCTCTCTCTCTCTCTCTCTCTCTCTCTCTCTCTCTCTCTCTGTCTCTGTCTCTGTCTCTCTCTCTCTACTTCACCCCATCTCTGTATTCTTCTCTTTTCTCCTCTCTCTGTGTCTTTGGGTGAAGTTGATTCCTCATGGTGGAGTCAGTCAGCTTTGTGGCAACTGAAATGGATGCATTGATGAAGGAGGCCACACTGGGGTAGTGAGACAGACCGCTGGGCAGTGGCGTAGCTTACTGAGCACAGAAGATATCTCCTCTATAATAAAGGATTGCACGCATCTATCATCCCTTTTACGTAGTAGCGGAGGCGTTGGTAGGATTTGCATAAATTGTGATTTATTTTTAGCAGGGCCCGGAATAAAATTTGCTTTTCATAAACTAATTTCATGCAATTCTACGTAATTTACATGACTTAGCATGTAAATGGGCCATTGAAGGCCGAAACGTCAATCTTTGAAACTTATTTTTAATGGTAAGCAAGCGTTATGCCTCTTCCTGTCCAATGATGTCTACACATTTTTAGGTTGCAGCTCTACTCACGTTGGTTGAGCACCTTCTAATTCTTTCCATAGTCGGACACTGACAAAATACTTTCCACTGGCACTGACTCACACAAATGATAGAGATAGCATGAATATGCATGTGTAGGCTACTCACCGGTAGGCTATTTTGAAAAAACAGTGCTGTTGGCAAAAAATTGAGTTGTTCAGAAAACATTTGGTAGCTTTACAGACAGATTCACATTTTATTTTCAGCTGAAGGCATTTTCCAAACAAAAAAATACAGCTAAAGGCCAATTGTAGCTGCTGTTCACTGACGGCAGCAACTATAGAAACAGAATCCATAGAACAGACAAGCCCATTCAAGTCAGGACTGGCAGCCATTGTGAGTTCACCCATGAGTTTACCAGACAAATTGCCAGGGTTAGAAGTTCCAAGACCCTTCTATGGATTATATTTCTATAGCCGCAACACAACAAGCTGTTCACGCTTTCTGCCCAAATTGCGTCTCTTTGTTATTGTTAATGATTGTATTGGTGTCTGTAGGGTACAGACAGGAGAAATAATTTAATTTTGTCAAATGTCAAAGGCTGGGAATTGCCAGGGTCCTCACGATATGATATTATCATGATACTTAGGTGCCGATATGATATGTATTGCGATTCTCACGATTCTATATGTATTTGGTACTGGGATTTTATTACGATGTTATGTTTCAAACACATTGCTCACTATATGTCTGCTGCAGAGAGACAAGAGAGAGCATGAGAAAATGAGTTTTGATCAGTCATGGAAATAAAAGTGCTGAAAACATGGCTCTTTCAAAAGAAGATGAAAAATGAAAAATACCTGCGTTTTTGTGCAGGTACAGCCTACTTGCCAATGTAAATGGTTATTTGGTAGTTGTCATGTAATTACATTTGAACATGTTGTTTCTTATTTAACTACACATATGGCATGACAACAATAGTCAGAGGAGTAGGCAGCTCAAAGACCAGTCATGCAAAATAAATGTATGTTTACATTTGCTATGCAAATTATGTAATAGGAAATATGAGGCGTAACCACTGTTCCTGTGTGGTTTCCCTGTGCAGGTAACAAACTGAACAAAGACCTGAAGCACTACCTGAGCCTGAAGTTTCAGAAATACTCTCTTGACCATGAGCTCCAACAGACCATCAGAGATAACCTCTACCGCCACGCTGTGCCTTGTGAGTACATCATCTTCAGCCTCATCTTCCTCCTCCTAAAACTCCTCATCATCGGCACAATAGTCCTTCTCCTTTGTCTTCTCTTTCATCCACACCTCATCTTTCCCTCTTCTTCCTCATAAGATTCCTCCACATTATCTCTGAGTCTCATCCTACTCCTATTCCTTCTCCACCTCCTCTGCATTCTCTCTGAGTCTCCTCTTACTCCCGTTCCTCCTCCACCTCTGCATTCTCTCTGAGTCTCCTCCTACTCCTCCACCTCCTCCGCATTCTCTCTGAGTCCCCTCCTACTCCAATTCCTTCTCCAACTCCTCCTCATTCTCTCTGAGTCTCCTCCTATTCCTAATCTTACTCCACCTCCTCCAAATCCTCTCTGAGTCTCCTCCTACTCCTATTCCTCCTCCACATTATCTCTGAGTCTCATCCTACTCCTATTCCTTCTCCACCTCCTTCGCATTCTCTCTGAGTCTCCTCCTACTCCTATTCCTCCTCCGCATTCTCTCTGAGCCTACTCATATTCCTCCTACACCTCCTCCGCATTCTCTCTGAGTCTCCTCCTACTCCTATTCCTCTTCCTCCACCTCCTCCGCATTCTCTCTGAGTCTCCTCCTACTCCTCTTCTTCCTCCAACTTTTCTGCATTCTCGCTGAGTCTCCTGCTACTCCTATTCCTTCTCCACCTCCTCCACATTCTCTCTGAGTCTCCTCGTATTCCTGCTCCACCGCCTCCGCATTCTCTCTGAGTCTCCTCCTACTCCTCTTCCTCCTCCACCTCCTCCGCATTCTCCCCGAGTCTCCTCCTACTCCTATTCCTTCTCCACTTCCTCTGCATTCTCTCTGAGTCTCCTCCTACTCCTATTCTTCCTCCACCTCCTCCGCATTCTCTCTGAGTCTCCTCCTACTCCTATTCCTCCTCCAACTCTACCTCTCCCGCATTATCTCTGAGTCACCTCCTACTCCTATTCCTTCTCCAACTCCTCCGCATTCTCTCTGAGTCTCCTCCTACTCCTATTCCTAATCCAGCTCTACCTCTCCCGCATTATCTCTGAGTCTCCTCCTACTCCTATTCCTCCTCTGCATTCTCTCTGATTCTCCTCCTACTCCTATTCCTTCCCCACCTCCTCCACGTTCTCTCTGAGTCTCCTCCTACTCCGAATTCCTTCTCCACCTCCTCCGTATTCTCTCTGAGTCTCCTCGTATTCCTGCTCCACCGCCTCCGCATTCTCTCTGAGTCTCCTCCTACTCCTCTTCCTCCTCCACCTCCTCCGCATTCTCCCCGAGTCTCCTCCTACTCCTATTCCTTCTCCACTTCCTCTGCATTCTCTCTGATTCTCCTCCTACTCCTAATGCTTCTCCACCTACTCCGCATTCTCTCTGAGTGTCCTCCTACTCCTATTCCTCCTCCGCATCCTCTCTGAATCTCCTCCTACTCCTATTCCTTCTCCAACTCCTGCGCATCTTTTCTGAGTCTCCTCCTATTCCTATTCCTTCTCCACTTCCTCTGCATTCTCTCTGAGTCTCTTCGTATTCCTCCTCCACCTCCTCTGCATTCTCTCTGAGTCTCCTCCATTCCTATTCTTTCTCCACCTCCTCCGCATTCTCGCTGAGTCTCCTCCTACTTCTACTACTTCTCCACCTCTTTCTCATTCTCTCTGATTCTCCTCCGACTTCTATTCTTCCTCCACCTACTTCGCATCCTCTCTGAGTCTCCCCCTACTCCTATTCTTTCTCCAACTCCTCCGCATTCTATCCGAGTCTCATCCTACTCCTATTCCTCCTCCGCATTCTCTCTGAGTCTCCTCCTACTCCTATTCCTCCTCCACGTCCTCTGCATTCTCTCTGTGTCTCCTCCTACTCCTATTCCTCCTCCACCTCTACCTCCTCCACATTATCTCTGAGTCTCCTCCTACTCCTATTCTTCCTCCACCTCCTCCAAATCCTCTCTGAGTCTCCTCCTACTCCTATTCCTCCTCCACATTATCTCTGAGTCTCATCCTACTCCTATTCCTTCTCCACCTCCTTCGCATTCTCTCTGAGTCTCCTCCTACTCCTATTCCTCCTCCGCATTCTCTCTGAGCCTACTCATATTCCTCCTACACCTCCGCATTCTCTCTGAGTCTCCTCCTACTCCTATTCCTCTTCCTCCACCTCCTCCGCATTCTCTCTGAGTCTCCTCCTACTCCTCTTCTTCCTCCAACTTTTCTGCATTCTCGCTGAGTCTCCTGCTACTCCTATTCCTTCTCCACCTCCTCCGCATTCTCTCTGAGTCTCCTCCTACTCCTATTCCTCCTCCACCTCCTCTGCATTCTCTATGAGTCTCCTCCTACTCCTATTCCTTCTCCACCTCCGCCACATTCACTCACAGTCTCCTCCTACTCCTATTCCTCCTCCACCTCCTCCGCATTCTCCCTGAGTCTCCTCCTACTCCCATTCCTCCTCCACCTGGACCTCCACTGCATTATCTCTGAGTCTCCTCCTACTCCGAATTCCTTCTCCACCTCCTCCGTATTCTCTCTGAGTCTCCTCGTATTCCTCTCCAACTCCTCCGCATTCTCTCTGAGTCTCCTCCTACTCCTCTTCCTCCTCCACCTCCTCCGCATTCTCCCGGAGTCTCCTCCTACTCCTATTCCTTCTCCACTTCCTCTGCATTCTCTCTGAGTCTCCTCGTATTCCTCCTCCACCTCCTCCACATTCTCTCTGAGTCTCCTCCTACTCCTATTCGTCCTCCACCTCCTCCGCATTCTCTCTGAGTCTCCTCCTACTCCTATTCCTCCTCCGCATCCTCTGTGAATCTCCTCCTACTCCTATTCCTTCTCCAACTCCTGCGCATCTTTTCTGAGTCTCCTCCTATTCCTATTCCTTCTCCACTTCCTCTGCATTCTCTCTGAGTCTCCTCGTATTCCTTCTCCACCTCCTCCACATTCTCTCTGAGTCTCCTCCTATTCCTATTCTTTCTCCACCTCCTCCGGATTCTTTCCTAGTCTCCTCCTACTATTCCTTCTCCACTTCCTCTGCATTCTCTCTGAGTCTCCTCGTATTCCTCCTCCACCTCCTCCACATTCTCTCTGAGTCTCCTCCTACTCCTATTCCTCCTCCAGCTCTACCTCTCCCGCATTATCTCTGAGTCACCTCCTACTCCTATTCCTTCTCCAACTCCTCCGCATCCTCTCTGAGTCTCCTCCTACTCCTATTCCTCCTCTGCATTCTCTCTGATTCTCCTCCTACTCCTATTCCTTCCCCACCTCCGCCGCATTCTCTCTGAGTCTACTCCTATTCCTCCTCCACCTCCGCATTCTCCCTAAGTCTCCTCCTACTCCACCTCCTCCGCATTCTCTCTTGAGTCTCCTCCTATTCCTATTCCTCCTCCACCTCCTCATCCACATTCTCTCTGAGTCTCCTCCTACTCCTATTCCTTCTACACCTCCTCCGCATTCTCTATGAGTCTCCTCCTACTCCTATTCCTTCTCCACCTCTGCCGCATTCACTCTGAGTCTCCTCCTACTCCTATTCCTCCTCCACCTCCTCCGCCTTCTCCCTGAGTCTCCTCCTACTCCCATTCCTCCTCCACCTGGACCTCCACTGCATTATCTCTGATTCTCCTCCTACTCCTATTCCTTCCCCACCTCCTCCACATTCTCTCTGAGTCTCCTCGTATTCCTGCTCCACCGCCTCCGCATTCTCTCTGAGTCTCCTCCTACTCCTCTTCCTCCTCCACCTCCTCCGCATTCTCCCCGAGTCTCCTCCTACTCCTATTCCTTCTCCACTTCCTCTGCATTCTCTCTGAGTCTCCTCGTATTCCTCCTCCACCTCCTCCACATTCTCTCTGAGTCTCCTCCTACTCCTATTCTTCCTCCACCTCCTCCGCATTCTCTCTGAGTCTCCTCCTACTCCTATTCCTCCTCCAACTCTACCTCTCCCGCATTATCTCTGAGTCACCTCCTACTCCTATTCCTTCTCCAACTCCTCCGCATTCTCTCTGAGTCTCCTCCTATTCCTATTCCTTCTCCACTTCCTCTGCATTCTCTCTGAGTCTCTTCGTATTCCTCCTCCACCTCCTCCGCATTCTCTCTGAGTCTCCTCCTACTCCTATTCCTCCTCCACCTCCTCTGCATTCTCTCTGAGTCTCCTCCATTCCTATTCTTTCTCCACCTCCTCCGCATTCTCGCTGAGTCTCCTCCTACTTCTACTACTTCTCCACCTCTTGCTCATTCTCTCTGATTCTCCTCCGACTTCTATTCTTCCTCCACCTACTTCGCATCCTCTCTGAGTCTCCCCCTACTCCTATTCTTTCTCCAACTCCTCCGCATTCTATCCGAGTCTCATCCTACTCCTATTCCTCCTCCACGTCCTCTGCATTCTCTCTGTGTCTCCTCCTACTCCTATTCTTCCTCCACCTCCTCCGCATTCTCTCTGAGTCTCCTCCTACTCCTATTCCTCCTCCAACTCTACCTCTCCTGCATTATCTCTGAGTCACCTCCTACTCCTATTCCTTCTTCACCTCCTCCGCATCTTCTCTGAGTCTCCTCCTAGTCCTCTTCTTCCTCCACCTCCTCCTCTCTGAGTCTCCTCCTACTCCTATTCCTCCTCCACCTCTACCTCCTCCGCATTCTCCCTGAGTCTCCTCCTACTCCTATTCCTCCTCTACCTCCTCCGCATTCTCCCTGAGTCTCCTCCTACTCCTATTCCTTCTCCACCTCCTCCACATTCTCTCTGAGTCTCCTCCTACTCCTATTCTTCCTCCACCTCCTCTGCATTCTCTCTGAGTCTGCTCCTGCTCCTATTCCTTCTCCACCTCCTTCTCATTGTCTGAGTCTCCTCCTACTCCTATTCCTTCTCCACCTCCTCTGCATCCTCTCGGTCCACCCATAAAGTTTAAGTGGAACCTATTGGCACAAACAAGCCATTCAGATGTAATCTAATAAAATATTTTTTTGTTTTTTGTAATGCCAGTATTATGGTCTAAATACTGTAGTATTACTATATTTAGATACTATAGTATTCATTGTAGTGTTTTTGTGGACATTACTGTAGTATACTGTAATATTACTTTAGTTAAAAAACTATAGTATATACTATAGTAATTAATGTAGTGTGTTTGCAGACATTACTGTGGTATTTACTATAGTGTTTTTGTTTTATTATATTTGACATTGAAGTGGGGGCTTTCTCCTTGAGGACACATACTGAACAAATGATCAGAACTCAGGATAAGTCTCAGATTCAGACAGCTAGAGTCACAGATGTGTATTGACCTAAACAGGGGGCAGCAAAAGACAGGTCAAAGGCAGGCAGAGGTCCGTAATCCATGGCAGTGTTGATAAGGTACAGAACAGCAGGCAGGCTCTAGGGCTCAGGACAGGCAGAGATTCGTAAATGGGTCAGAGTTAGGCTCTTACAGAAGAGGTCAGAGCTTGAGAAAGCAGGGAGATGGGAAAATACACTAGTAAGACCTGACAAGATGAACTGGCAGCAGACAAACAGAGAACACAGGTGTAAATACACTGATGATAATGAGGAAGATGGGCGACACCTGGAGAGGGGTGGAGACAAGCAAAAAGACAGGTGAAACAGATCAAGGTGTGACACAAATATTAAGCCAATGTTCCATAACCTGTAGGTAGTTAGAACTGGAGTCTGAACGGATTGTATTGTACAGTATACTACAGAATTCTATAGTAAGCACTATACCAGGGGTAGGCAACCCTGGTCCTGGAGTACCGTAGGCACTTCATGTTTTTGATTTTACCGCCCTGGAAGACCAGGTGTGTTGAATTTAGGCAATCACTGAACTGATCAATTATCTCAGTTGGTCAGGTGTGGTGCCTCATTGGCCCAAAATCCTGTACCTGCAGCACTTCAGGAACAGGCACTTCACATTCGAAGGATACTACAGTGTGGAGTATTGTATACTACGATTCTATGGAATTCTATAGTAAGTACTATAGTATTCTATGGTAAACTGTAGTCTTTTTTCAGGTAGGGAGCTACTTGTTATCCCAACATGGGAATGCTGCCCTCCCAGCTGTTTCACATAGCTACAGTACAGAATGTGTGGTGTGTTGGGCCAATGATCCGGGTGGATGCCAGAGCTGACAACTGTGATACTGTGAGGTCAGCCCACTGTCTGTTGGATGGGATCTGTGCTGCCATGGTACAGTTCTGCAGCGCAACACTATTTGAGAGTTTACTCCTTGTATTCTCTGATACATTTGAATAAGTGGCTCCCGAGTGGCGCAGCGGTCTAAGGCACTGCATCTCAATGCTAGAGGCGTTACTACAGACCCTGGTTTGATCTCGGCCTGTATCACAACCGGCTGTGATTGGGAGTCCCATAAGGCGGCACACAATTGGCCCAGTGTCATCCGGGTTAGGTGAGGGTTTGGCCGGGGTAGGCCGTCATTGTAAAATAAGAATGTTCTTAACTGACTTGCCTAGTTAAATAAAGGTTAAATATAAAGTGTTTTTGAAAGTGGAGTTTAAGATCCAAAATGGCTGTGTGTAGCTGGTTGAGTGGTCTGTAGGCCCGAACCTTCCTCTGAATCAGTGAAGCCTTTGTGATCAACCACAGTGTACAGTACCTTGTCGAGGGCCTGACAGAAGTTGGTCACAAATACACTGTGGGTGTTTGTGAATGTGTTTGTGTGTGTGTGTGTGCTCGCATGTGTCGTGTGTGTGTGTGTGTGTGTGTGTGTGTGTGTGTGTGTGTGTGTGTGTGTGTGTGTGTTCTGAATATGTTGTTGTGGTCTCCTTGGGGATGTTGTTTTTATGATCACATGCCTAGGTTTGCACAGGCACGATCCCATCAGTGGAGATTGCCTTTCCATACCACACAGCACCCCTTTATGCATCTAGGATATGTGTGATTGTGTGTGTGTGTGTGTGTGTGCGGCTCTGCTTAACCGTATTTCTGGTGCTAGATTAATATTTTCTCCATTTTTTTCCCTTCCCCTCGTTTTCTTTTTTTGTCTCTCGTTCGCCCATTCCTCTCTCTCTGCCTGGGCCATGTGACTGGTAAATCCTCCTTGAGCTGCTCGCCCGGTGGCCTGACTGGGATTATGATGTTCTGATATATTGAAAATAGATTTGCTGCCTGATTATGTGATGAACATGTTGAGCTTTAGAAAAGAGCCCAACGGGGAGATGGGGAAATGACTATCTCCCAGCCTCAGAAGACAGAAGGAGCAGGGATTCCCAAAGGATCCATACTGTCCCGGCAGGAGCATAAAACGTTTGAAACCTTGACGGTGGATATACACGCATGCAATTGTCCTTTCCTTAATTCATGCACCTATATTTCAGTGGGGAACCCTGGGCAGAGTAATGTGAAGAGGAGGGACAGTTCAAATAGAGGGAGACCAGTGCTTAGTCAGACAGTCGCCCCTGGATATAACTATGTAATTAATGCATAGTCCATCTTATTTGGTTAAATCTGAAATTAAAATGGTTTGCCTGAATGTTAAACATCTGGATAATGGAAAAATTCACAGTATTTGGTGAGTTATCGTACGTCGTCATCGTCTGTACACGTCACAGTGTAAAGAAAAACCAGATGGACTCCAAAACAAGTGCAGGGTGTTTTAACTGTGAATGAAAAAATACATAATGAGATACATCTTGTCCAGGATTGCAAAATTCTGGTAACTTTCAAAATTCGTAGGTTTTTCAGAAATACCAGTTGGAAGATTCCCGGAATCAGGAGGGAATTTTACAGAATTGTGCAATCCTAATCATGTACAGTATGTCCATCTTTTTGTCTTTTCTCTTGGGCTCTCTCTTCTTCTTTCTCCCGGTTCCATGCCACTGAATTCAATTAATATGTTTCTATGCCATGACAAGACAAATCTTCAACTGCCAAAGCAGTGAAATAAAATGAACCCACACTCCTCCTTTGTCCTCTCTTTCCCTTTGTCTCCCTCCTCCTTCACCTATCCCTGCACATGTGTTTCTGTCTCTCTGCCCCCTGCTTGTCTCCCTATGCCAGACTCGAACAGGTGCCTGTTTCTCCGCCAGAGGCTTGAGTGTTGTTTTGTGTTTCTAGGAAGAGAACACTTGCCATGTGAACTCCCACCCCTTCCATAACTACCCCTCCTTCCCCTCTTTCCTCCCGAGCCCTGTTGCTACAAATGGCCATTGTTATCATGTGCCCCAAATGTCACAACTGACAGAGAAGTCTCTCTCTCTCTCGCGGGATTCACCTCCCTCTCACGTCTACAGCTGCTTCTCTGCTCTGACATGAGGGTTATCTCAGCATTATCCCAGTGTTAGAGCCACGCAGCAAACCAATTGACCAACCCTCCCTCCCCCACCTGATTTCTCTCTCTGCTCCCTCTCTCTGTCAGCGTCCATGTGGCTTGAAGGTGGCTCCTGCCTCTCTCTCTCTGTCGCACGCTCCTGCTGTCTCCGTTTCTGCTGCTGCTCTCTCTCTAACTTGCTCTCCCTCACTCACTCTCTGCCTTCCTCCCTCTTGCTCACCCTCACTCTCTCACTTTCTCGTTTCCACTCCACTGCCGAGCTCTGGAAATCATTGAGACACATTTTTCTGGTTGCCGCTTACACAAAGACAGGATTACGGCTTGATTCACTGGCTTCGGCTCTCCACATCCAGGCAAGTGGCAGCACTCCTTATTTCTCCTTCTCCTCTCAGTCTCCTTCGTTGTTGCCATCTATCATCTGTTTGGTGAAGCCTGTGATGTATGCAGAGAAGCAAGGAAGGAGATGCATGGCAGAATGTTATTATGGTTGATTGTGTGTATATATAGGTTAAGGGATTCGGGGTTGGAGGTTGGGGGTGGGGATGAGGTGAAGGAAGGGGAGGGCAAGGCAGGCACACTGGGCCAGGCACTTCCAACCCAGAGGGACAGATGGCCAGTAGCCATGGAGCTTTTTTCCTCTTTCGTTTTTTAATTCACCCCGCTGGCTTTGTGTAAGGGCCCAATAGTACACAGACCTTCTTTTCAAGGAGCCAGAGACTGCTGCACTCTGTAGCTGAAAGAGAGGGAAGGTTGGGGGAGGTGTGTGTGATTGTAAAAAGGGAAGAATATAGAGATAGGGGGGTTGCTGTGGAGGCAGAGGGTCAGTGCTATCCGGAATCCTTGGGACGTTCCTACCCTAAACTCCAACCCTTACCTTAACCCTTACCCTTAACCCTTACCTTAACCATTTTTTATTTAAACTTCAATGGGGTAAGGACGTTCCAAGGATCCCTTTTAGCAGGTACCTTTTGAGTAGAGGTAGATAAGAGAGGAGAGGGGGGTCACCAGCCCCAGAATGCATGGAGGTCAGTTCCAGATGCTGCGGGGACAAAGGGCTGTTCTGGGGGAACGGCAGGGGGAAGCGTGGCACTCGCCATTGTGTATGTGTCGCTGCACTGAAGGATGCTGCCGGAGAGCCTCATGCTAATTATGGCCATTCTGCCCTGTAACGGATGGCTGGGCCCCAGCTTCTGTTAGCCTGCTTTTCACAGTCACTCTGTAAATATTTCCCTCATGTAGCCACAGACTAACGCATGTGCTAACAAACATGGCATTTGGTGCGAGAATTATAATGTTGAAGCAATAGCTTTAAGGAAACGGGGCAAATATGTGTTTGTTCATAGTAATGGCGCGATGACAGGTGCTGAGTAGTGTGTGTGTGTGTGTGTGTGTGTGTGTGTGTGTGTGTGTGTGTGTGTGTGTGTGTGTGTGTGTGTGTGTGTGTGCATATGCTCTGCCTGTATTTATGCACACAACATGTTTGTCATGTATGTGTAATGTATGTGTTTTGAAGCGGTATTCAACCCTAAATATGTGAACGAACACACACACACACTATACACACACTATACACAATAACAATGATGTCATTGACAGGACAAATGGACTAAACAACCTCATTGTGGTTTTAGTGTCAGTGTGATTGGTAACCCCACAGTAAGAGTGGGTGGTAGAGTGCACTGGGGTTGGCAGCCATTGTTTTCACTATGGTAAACTTTATACCAATGTGCAGCTCCTCCCAAACAACCACAGATATGTATCTCCTTACCTTTGTATTGTATGCTTCTGCTAATGTAGTGGTCATTTTTCTACAAGGTGATTTTGCACCTAGCGATTGGATGGTTTTAAGATATTCCATTGGTTTTGTTTTGAGTTACTATAGAGTCTACACCTATGACCACAATGGTCTGTGTAAAGTCATACATCATCATAATAGTGAACCATTCATTCTGATACCAGATACTGTTTTTTAAGACAAAAATGCAGTTTGGTGCTCTATTCTATCCAGCCACACCCTACTAGAATCTGAAGTCAAATGTCTACTGTTTGCTGATGATATGGTGCTTCTTTCCTCAACCAAGGAGGGCATACAGCAGCACTAAGGCCCTGGCAGTATTATTTTTTTTTAAATGGTGTTCCACAAATGCAAATTCTATCTAGACACTGATTCCCTAGAGCACACAAAAAAACTCTACATACCTCTGCCTAAGCATCAGCACCACAGGTAATATCCACAAAGCTGTGAAAGATCTGAGAGACAAGGCAAGAAGAGCCTTCTATGCCATCAAAAGGAACAATTTAGACATTAGGATCTGGCTAAAAATACTTGAATCAGTCATAGAACCCATTGCCCTTTATTGTCGTGTGGTCTGGGGTCCGCTCACCAACCACAAATTCACAAAATGGAACAAACACCAAATTTAGACTCTGCATGCAGAATTCTGCAAAAATATCCTCTGTGTACAACGTAAAACATCAAATAATGCATGCAGAGAAGAATTAGGCCGATACCCAATAATGATCAAAATCCAGAAAAGAGCCGTTAAATTCTACAACCACCTAAAAAGAAACAATTCCCAAACCTTCCATAACGAAGCCATCACCTACAGAGAAATTAACCTGGAGAAGAGCCCCCTAAGCAAGCTGGTCCTGGGGCTCTATTCACAAACACAAACAGACCCCACAGAGCCCCAGGACAGCAACACAATTAGACCCAACCAAATCACGAGAAAACAAAAAGAAAATTGCTTAACATATTGGAAAGAATTTGCAAAAAAACTGAACAAACTAGAATGCTATTTGGCCCTTAACAGAGAGTACACAGTTGCAGAATAATTTACCACTGTGACTGACCCAAATTTAAGGAAATCTTTGACTATGTACGGACTCAGCGAGCATAGCCTTGCTATTGAGAAAGGCTACCGAAGGCAGACCTGGCTCTCAAGAGAAGACAGGCTATGTGCACACTGCCCACATCCTAACCTCCGTCCAAATGTATGACCATATTAGAGACACATATTTCCCTCAGATTACACAAATCCACAAAGAATTCGAAAACAAATCCAATTTTGATAAACTCCCATATCTGTTGGGTGAAATACCACACTGTGCCATCACAGCAGCAAGATTGGTGACCTGTTGCCACAAGAAAAGGGCAACCAGTGAAGAATAAACACCATTCCATTGTAAATACAACCTATATTTGTTTATTTATTTTCTCTTTTGTACTTTAACTATTTGCACATCATTACAACACTGTAAATAGTTGTACGACATTTTAAATGTTGAGAGAGAGAGAGAGAGAGAGAGAGAGAGAGAGAGAGAGAGAGAGAGAGAGAGAGAGAGAGAGAGAGAGAGAGAGAGAGAGAGAGAGAGAGAGAGAGAGAGAGAGAGAGAGAGAGAGAGAGAGAGAGAGAGAGAGAGAGAGAGAGAGAGATCTCCGAGCTATTAATAGAGAAGGAAAGCATCATGACATTCTTCCAATGACTCTAGTGATATGGAATTAATGGTGGACGATGGACTTTAATTATGTTACTATCATGTTTTGAGGACAGGCATTTGACTCCCTTGTGTGTGATCTTGTGTTTGTGTGACTACTGTACTGTATGTGGGTGTCTGTGTAAACCAAATTTGTTCTCATACATATATTGTGTGAGTGTGCACGTGTGTTTGTCTGTGTGTGCGTACGTGTGTGTTGCTCTTTGTGAGTTAGGCCAGCTAACTCCAGTCAGAGCGTGTGATAGGCTACAGGAAGTGTTCCTGTGGCCATCTATAATTTCTCTCAAAACAATCAGAGGATCACAGGGCGAGAAATGATTCATCCTAAAAGACTAAAAATAGCAGCAGTTCCTTCCTTCCCACGGCTTTGGGATGTCTCACACTTTGTTGTATTCGTCTGACTGATATCCTATTCTGATTCACTCAACTTCACTACTACAGAGACACATATTGCTGTGGATGTCATTTTTTGTTCATCCAGTGTGGGTATCTTTTGCGAAGCAGGTTAGATATACAGTAGTAACATGTTGAGAAATGTCACCTTACCATGAAAACATCTTCCATGAAAGTGCAATTCCACGTAACAGAATTAAGCTTTGACTCAGATTTGACATTTTACAATGTATTCTAAACAAAAACCATTGATTTCAAAGTTTAACAAACCATGCAACTACAGTATATGCACAACGATTACTTTGAACAATTTACACAGAACATTTCACAAAAACACATTTACTGGAAGAATTGTGCAGTTGCAAGTTTTGGTAACAAAATTATGGTTCAAATTAAGATTCAAAGATGTCTGCAGAACGAATGGGTTGTCTAATGCGGAGTCAGGGAGCAGGTGCAGTTAGTGAGATAAATAATAACGAACATGGAGCGATACTAAACAAGAGATGCATCTTACATAGAATCATAAAAAATACTACCTGGTGACTGATAACAAAAGAGTGCTATATAAAGTGTAAGTAATCAAGGGTGTAAGGAAGTCTAGCTGTGACTGATGATGAGACACAGGTGTGCGTAATGATGGTTGCTGCTCTGGACTGTATCTCTCCCAGTCCACCAGGTACTGGAGCTGACCCCCAGAACGTTGGGAGTCAATGACTGATCTGACGGCACAGGCGGGGCTCCCCTCGATGTCCATGGGAAGCGGAGGGGTGTCGTGGGGGACGGCATCAGCCAGGGACCAGGAACCACCGGACTGAGGCGGGAAACATGAAGAGATCTGGTAGTGGGGAGTTGCAATCTGTAAGTTACCTCGTTGACCCTACGAAGGACCTTGAACGGCCTCACAAACCGTGGACTCAGCTTCTTACAGGGCAGGCATAGCGGGAGGTTCCTGGTGGAGAGCCAGACGTGATCACCAGTATGGAACACGGGAGCCTCACTGCGGTGACAATCTTCCTGCACTTTCTGACAGTGGACGGCATGCTGGAGTCTCACGTGGGCATCGTTCCATACCTCTTCTAAGCACCTAAACCACTCGTCCATCACAGGAACTTCGGTCTGGCTCGGAGTCCACGGAGCCAGGTCTGGCTGATAACCCAGAACACACTGGAAGGGAGTTAGCCCGGTGGAGGAGTGTCTCAATGAATTCTGGGCATATTGTGAATAGAATGCCACCGGAGAAGATGGCTGGCGTTTTATAGGCTCCTAACCAATTGTGCTATTTTGTGTGTTTTTTCACCTTGTTTTTTTTACTTATTTTAGACATAATGTTTCTGCCACTGTCTCTTATGACTGAAAAGAGCTTCTGGATATCAGAACAGCGATTACTCACCTCGAACTGGACGAAGATTTTTTCTTTGAGTCGCACGCGTAGGATTTAATCCAAATCCCCGTCATTTTCATGAAGAAAAGACGCCGATACAGTCGGTGAGTGGGTAACCCGCCTCTACCATCTGTCCTGTTGGCCAACGTACAATCATTGGAGAATAATCTGGATGAGCTCCGTTGAAGACTATCCTACCAATGGGACATTAAAAACTGTAATATCTTATGTTTCACTGAGTCGTGGCTGAACCACGACATGGATAATATACAGTTGGCTGTTTTTTTCCATGCATTTCCAAGCTGTAGACGACACTATTTGCCAAGAGAGTTTTCATCAATATTTTTTTGTAGCTGTCTATTTACCACCACAAACAGATGCTGGCACTAAGACCACACTCGACGAGCTGTATAAAACCATAAGCAAACAAAGTGCTCATCCAGAGGCGTCGCTCCTTTTGGCCGGGGACTTTAATACAAGGAAACTTAAATCCTTTTTACCTAAACTAAAGCAGGAATTACCAGTGACTCGCTTTATACAGAAGTGGTCAGATTACACAGATGCTAAGCCACAGGACTGTTTTGCTAGCACAGACTGGAATATGTTCCGGGACTCATCTGATGGCATTGAGGAGTTTACTACATCAGTCACGGGCTTCATCAATAAGCGCATCGATCACATTGTCCCCACATTGACCGTACATGCATACATACCCCAACCAGAAGCCATGCATCATCCGCACTGAGCTAAAGGGTAGAGCTGCCACTTTCAAAGAGCGGTAATCTAACATGGACCTATATAAGAAATCCCACTACGCCCTCAGACTGACCATCAAATAGGAAAAGCATAAATACAGGACTAAGATTAAATCCTAGTACACCGGCTCAGATGCTCGTTGGATGTGGCAGGTCTTGCAAACTATTACAGACTACAAAGGGAAGCCCAGCCACAAGCTGCCCAGTGGCACAAGCTTACCAGATGAGCTAAATTACTTTGAGTTAAGCATGAGAGCAACAGCAGGTCCGGACGACTGTGTGATCATGTTCGCCTTAGTCGATGTGAGCAAGACCTTCAAACAAGTCAACATTCACAAGGCTGCCGGGCCAGACAGATTACCGTGACGTGTACTCCGAGCATGCGCTGACAAACTGTCTTCACTAACATTTTCAACCTGTCCATGGCCGAGTCTGTAATACCTACATGGTTCAAGAAGACCTCCATAGTCCCTGTGCCAAATAACACCAAGTTAACCTGTCTAATTGACTACCGACCCGAAGCACTCACGTCTGTAGCCATGAAGTGTAAGTCATGGCTCACATTAACATTCCAGAAAACCTAGACCCCACTCCAATTTGTATACCGCCCCAACAGATGATGCAATCACTATTGTGCTCAACGCTGCCATTTCCCACCTGGACAATTTAACATTTTATTTAACTAGGCAAGTCAGTTAAGAACAAATTCTTATTTAAAATGACGGCCTACTGGGGAACACTGGGTTACCTGCGTTGTTCAGGGGCAGAACAACAGATTTCGACCTTGGCAGCACGGGGATTCGATCTAGCAACCTTTCAGTTACTGGTCCAATGCACTAACCACTAGGCTACCTGCTGCCCCAAAAGGAACACCTATGTGAGAATGCTGTTTACTGACTGCAGCTCAGCGGTCAACCCCATAGTGCCCTCAAAGCTTCTCACTAAGCTAAGGACCCTGGGACTAAACATCTCCCTCTGCAACTGGATCCTGGACTTCCTGACGGGCCACCGACAGGTGGTAAGGTTAGGCAACAACACATCTTCCACTCTGATCCTCAACACAGGTGCCCCTTAGGGGTGCGTGCTTAGTCCCCTCCTGTCCTCCCTGTTCACCCATGTCTCCATGGCCAAGCACAACTCCAACACCATCATTTAAGTTTGCCGATGACACAGCGGTGGTAGGCCTGATCAAAGACAATGATGAGACAGTCTATAGGGAGGAAGTCAAAGACCTGGAGGTGTGGTGCATGGAAACAACCTCTCCCACAACGTGATCAAGACAAAGGAGATGATTGTGGACCATCAGAAAAGGATGGCTGAGCACGCCCTCATTCTCATCGACGATGCTGTAGTGGAGCAGGTTGAGAGTTTCAAGTTTCTTGGTGTCCAACTATCATGGTCCAAACACACCAAGGCAGTCATGAAGAGGGCATGACAATGCCTATTCCTCCTCAGGAGACTGAAAAGATTTGGCATGTGTCCTCAGATCCTCAAAAAGTTCTACAGCTGCACCATCGAGAGCATGGTGGTTGCAACACTGCCTGGTATATGCAATCCAGGACCTCTATACCAGGCGGTGTCAGAGGAAGGCCCTAGAAATTGCCAAAGACTCCAGCTACCCTTAGTCATAGACAGTTCTCTCTGCTACCGCATGGCAAGCAGTAACGGAGAGCCTTGTCTAGGTCCAAAAGGCTTCTTAACAGCTTCTACCCCCAAGCCATAAGACTGCTGAACAGCTAATCAAATGGCTACCCAGACTATTTGCATTGATTCCGCCCCCCTTTTTTTACGCTGCTGTTACTCACTGTTTATTTATTATCTATGCATAGTCCCTGTACCCCTACCTCAATTACCTCAACTAACCTGTACCCCGCACATTGACTCAGTACCGGTACGTCCAGTATATAGCCTCGTTATTGTTATTTTATTGTTCCCCTTTAATTGTTCCCCTTTAATTTTTTACTTTAGTTTATTTAGTAAATATTTTTCTTCACTCTTATTTTTCTTAAAACTGTATTGTTGGATAAGGGCATGTAAGAAAGCATTTCATGGTAAGCTCTACCTGTTGTATTCAGTGCATGTGACAAATAACATTTGATGGAATTGGGCCCACTCCTCCTGCAGGTCCTGGCAGTGGCTCCTCAGAAACCTCTCCATCTCCTGGTTCATCCTTTCCACCTTCCTGTTAGACTGATGCCGGTACCCAGAAGTGAGGCTGACCGTGACCCCCAGCTTCTCCATGAAAGTCTTCCATACACGTGATGTGAATTCTGGACCACGATCAGAGACGATATCCTCCAGAAGGCCATAGTGCCGGTATTCCTGCTGGAACAGTGCAGGACGATCAGTGACAAAGTCAATGGACAGATGAGACCAGGGATGCTGAGGCACGGGAAAGGGAAGGAGTTCCCCTGCTGGAGCATTGCATGGGGATTTGGATTGGGCACATATGGAACAGGAGTTTACATAACGAGTTACGTCCTTGCGCCAAGGTGGGCCACCAGTACTTTCCAGTGATGGACTGAATGGTTCCGGTGATACCTGGATGTCCAGCGACAAAAGCTGTGTGCAACCAGGTCAATAGCAGATCACTTAACCCTGTGGGAATGTAGGTGAGCTCAGGAGGACAGGTGGCAGGTGTGGGTTCCCTCCCCGAGGCCAGGCGAATGTCCACATCTACTTCCCAGAACACAGAGGCTATGACTCGAGAGGGCGTTATTATGGGTCCACTCAAGACAGGATCCTCTCCCGAATCATAGAGATGGGTCAGGGCATCGGCTTTGAAGTTTTTTTTTTACCTGGGCGATGTGTCAGGATGAAATCCAATCTGGTGGAGAAAAGGGCCCACCTGGCTTGGTGCGGGTTCAGTCGCCTCGCTGTCCGTATGTACTCCAGGTTCTGATGGTTGGTGAGGATGAGAAATGGGTCCTGGGGGCCCTCCAGTCAGTGTCTCCACTCCTCTAATGTCAACTTCACCACCAGGAGCTCCCGATCGCCAACATCATAGTTCCTCTCTACAGGAGACAGCTTTTTTGAGTAATAAGCACACAATTTCTGTGGATTACCTAGACGATGGGACAGGACAGCCACCACACCTACTTCTGAAGCGACCACCTCCACCACAAAGGGCAGCATAAGATCTGGTGTTCAAGCAACATGATGGAGGTGAAATAACCCTTCAGTAGGCGGAAGGCTTCGTTAGCTGTTCTGCTCATCTGTTGTATAGTACTAACTAACTTGGACCTCCCTGTTGTATAGTACTAACTAACTAGGACCTCCCTGTTGTATAGTTCAATTATCTGAACTTCAGGAAACCACCCTTCAGGAGAAAAGTGAGAGGAGAGGCGATCGAGGTAAAGAACCCTACTAATTCCATGACTGGTCTATCGACGTCATCGCACGAAGAGGCAAAAACAGACTTACCCCCATCGCGACGTCCCCCCCAAAGGCTAACTTTCTAGCCCCTGCTATCTGCTTGCTTGCTAACCCGGTCTGCTAACTGCTAAACTGCCAAGCCCTGGTCTGCTAACTGCTAGCTTGCCTGCCCAGTCTGCTAACTGCTAGCCCTTGCTAACTGCTTGCTTGCTAACCCGGTCTGCTAACTGCTAGCTTGCCCTGGTCTACTAACTGCTAGCCCATGCTAACTGCTTGCTTGCTAACCCGGCCTGCTAACTGCTAGCATGCCCTGGTCTACTAGCTGCTAGCTTGTTTAGCTTGTTAGCCTGCTAACTGTCTGAATCGCCGTGTCCCCAGCCAGCCCAACCACTCACTGGACCCATATTTTCACTTGGCTATGCATGCCTCTCTCTAATATCAATATGCCTTGGCCATTACTGTCCTGGTTACTGTCTTATTTCACTGTAGAGCCTCTAGCCCTGCTCAATATGCCTTAACCAACCATGTTGTTCCACCTCCTACATATGCGATGACATCACCTGTTTTAAACATCTCTAGAGACTATATCTCTCCCTTCATTACTCAATGCCGAATGTACTCATATCCTACCTTACCTTTGTCTGTACACTATGCCTTGAATCTATGCTATCGTGCCCAGAAACCTGCTCCTTTTACTCTCTGTTCTGAACGTGCTAGACGGCCAGTTCGTATAGTCTTTAGCCATACCCTTATCCTACTTCTCCTCTGTTCCTCTGGTGATGTGGAGGATAATCCAGGTCCTGCAGTGCCTAGCTCCACTCCCACCCCCCAGGTGCTCTCATTTGTTGACTTCTGTAAACGTAAAAGCCTTGGTTTCATGCATGTTAACATTAGAAGCCTACTCCCTAAATTTGTTTTACTCACTGCTTTTGCACACTCTGCCAACCCAGATGTCTTAGCCGTGTCTGAATCCTGGCTTAGGAAAACAGTACTTTATTATATACTGTATTATTGACTGTATGTTTTATTTATTCCATGTGTAACTCTGTGTTGTTGTATGTGTCGATAATTGCTACGCTTTATCTTGGCCAGGTCGCAGTTGCAAATGAGAACTTGTTCTCAACTAGCCTACCTGGTTAAATAAAGGTGAAATAAAAAATAAAGGTGCACAGTCTGTGATTTTCATCCTCGGCCATGAGATGGTGGGGTTATGACATTGAAGCCATGGGAGGCCATGGATGATGTTGTATACAGGTGCACTGATGATGAGGAAGGGAAGGCTTTCTTGATGTATGGATTCCACGGTGAGGGTGAGTGGTGCTGTGATGTGTGTGATTGTCCCGGATCCCAGTGGTTGACTATCCAGTGCTTGAACTGGACAAGGAGAGTAGAGCGGGTATGAGGGGATGTTAAGGGAGGAGGTGAGGGCCTGGTCAATAAAATTCCCTGCAGCACCGTTGTCCACTAGAGCTGTAGAAACAAAACATGAAGGACAGCCAGCCAGTGAAATCATTACGAAGAAAGGTTTGGTGGAATGGGATGATTCTCCCTCTGCTCCCATTGAACCCCGGTTAGAACGTAGGGGACACAGTTGAAGCTAGTGCCCCTCCTCAATAAGGACAGAGCTCCAGCTGTCTACGACGGCTTCGCTCAGACGCGGAGAGATGTGTGGCCCTCACCTCCATGGGTTCAGGCTCTGACAACAGATTAGGGAGAAAGGCGATGGGGATACCAACACTCCCGAAGAAGAATATCCAGACGAATGGCCATCAATGAGGGCGTCCAAGGGTAGGTTTCCGTCTTGGTACGTCAACTCCACCTGGACCTCTTCGCACAATCGTCTTCTGAATAGGCTCTGGAGCGCCGGCTCATTCCATCCGATGGATGCTGCCACTGTCTGAAAGGCTAGTGCATAGTCCGTCGTGGTCTGGCCATCCTGCCATAGTTGGAGTAGGTGCTCACCCCCATCTCTGTCCTCTGGTGGATGGTCAAAGACCCCCCTGAGCCATGGTCCTCTCATAGGAACCCAGCTCTTCCTCTCCTCTCTCCCTGACAGCCGTGGCCCACTCCAAAGCCCGTCCAGTCAGCAGAGAAATAACCGTGGCAAACTCGCCCCTCTCGGGGGTGGGGACTCTATTCTGATGAGTGAAATAAATGGTGCACTGGAGTAGGATGCCACGGCATTTCAATGGAGTCCCGTCATATTTGTCCGGTAGGGACAATCGGGCATCACTGAGCAGGACGGACTGCTGTATGGGGTACTGGCTTGCTGGGTCGACTTGCGGTAGAGAATCCTTCGCTATTTGGAGATCATGCCCCTTGAGTAATGTTGACTAATTGAAGAACACGGAGGACCTCATCCATAACCGTCCCCAAATGAGACAGCTTGTCATGGTGTTACTAGTTCTCCGACCATCTAGTAGATGTCTTAGTTAACTGCTGCTCCCATTTGTTGAGGTAGTATTCTGTAACATAGACGCAGGGAGTCAGGAAGTAGGTGCAGTTAGTGAGTTTTATAATAATGAACATGGAGCAATACAAAACAAGAGAAGTGTCTGACAAATAAAAATAAAAATACAATCTAATGGCTGATAACAAGAGTGCTATACAAAGGGTAAGTAATCAAGGGAGTAATGAAGTCCAGGTGTGCGTAAATATGGTTTGCCAGAACCGGTGATTTGTAGACCTGTGACGTTGCGTGCGGGAGTGGAAGTGACAGTGTCAGCTATGACATGACACCTTGAGTTTGAAATAAATTATTTTGGTTATTGAACTACAGTAGGGGAAGTGGATTTGTATCCGTTAACAGAGTTACGGTAGCAGAATTACATCATGGGTCCCTAATCTGTACTATACAGAAATGCATAATTTTGGAAATGAATATAATTCTCTTCATGGTGATTTATCTTGAATAGATAAACACAAGTATTATTCTACACACTGGCTATAATTGTAATGATCTCCGCCCCCAAATAAGACTACATTTGGTTGGTCCAGACAACACCAAATCTAAAACAATTATAGACATCTATGTTTCAGAAGTTTGGACATCACAGTACAGCACAGCAGAGTAAAGTAGAGTTCAGTACAGTACAGTAAAGTAGATATGTTCAGTACAGTACAATACAGTACTGTACTGTACTGAATTCTACTCAACTCAATTCTACTTTTCTTTTCTTTAATTCACTGTTCTGTCTTTATCTTGTGAAACATAGACATCCCGAGTGGTGCAGCAGTCTAAGGCACTGCATCTCAGTGCTAGAGGCGTCACTACAGTCCCTGGTTTGATTCCAGGCTGTATGACATCCTGCCGTGATTGGGAACCCCATAGGGTGGCGCACAATTGGCCCAGCGTCGTCCAGGTTAGGGGTAGGTCGTCATTGTAAATACGAATTTGTTCTTAACTGATTTGCCAAGTTAAATAAATAAAAATGTAATATGATTGGTTCAGATTTGGTCCGGCCAGGGCGGACTAACCAAATTTCAACTACTTATGGACGGCAGGTGCTTAGTGGATGAGAATGCTTGTTACAGTAAATTGATAGAGGGTAGGTGTCAAGGAGAGTGAGAGGGAGGGATTGTCCAGATGGTTTTCACAGTTGGTCTTTGATCACCAGACAACAGAAAAATTGAAAAAAAAACTACCAGTGGAAGGGAGAACAGTAGCAGGTGACCCATCTGGGGTTTGTGATTACTATGATTTCCCATTATAGCCAATTCGATTGCAGTACTTTCCTTATTGATTTGGTAATAGAATGCGTTTTAATTCACTTATTAATTCATGAACAAACTTGATATCATTAGAAACACTAATAAATTGGTAGGTCTACCTTTACTTGTTACTTCTGCGAACTTCTATTTTCCATGTGAGAGAGAGATGTGAAAATATCTTAAAATATATAGGGGTTGATAGGTTCAGAAACAGCAGGGGTTCAAACTGTAGAACCCAGTTCCTACATTTGAATAAAACAAATATTTTATCAAACAAAACTATGCTACATTTTATCTCTGGGACCCTCAGGATGACAACTCAGAGCAAGATTACTGAATGTAAGTACATTATTTACCTTAAGAGATGAATGCATCAAACCAGTTGCCGTGATCTCTCCTCAAACAATACCATGTTATTTTTTCACTGTAATAGTTACTGTAAATTGGACAGTGCCATTAGATTAACAAGAATTTAGGCTTTCTGCACATATAAGAAATGTCTATGTCCTGGGAAACGTTCTTGTTACTTATAATGTCATGCTAATCACATTAGCACACGTTAGCTCAACCATCCTGGTGAAGCGACACCGATCCCATAGAGACCCCTAAGCCTTTGCTTATTCCACATTTTTAGGGTGGAAAATGGTTGGAAAACATGTATATATGCCTTAATTTAAAAAAAAATAGAGACTCTTAGCTTTCATTTGACACTCAATTATTATACTATTTGACATGCTCTTAATAAAATCAAATCAAAGTTTATTTGTCACATGCGCCGAATTCAACAGGTGTAGTAGACCTTACAGTGAAATGCATACTTACAGGCTCTAACCAGTAGTGCAAATAAAGGTTTTGCGAACAATAGTTAAGTAAAGAAATAAAAACAACAGTAAAAAAAGACAGTGAAAAACAGTAGCGAGGCTATATACAGTAGCAAG
Organism: Oncorhynchus clarkii lewisi; assembly: GCF_045791955.1. Classification (NCBI taxonomy): domain Eukaryota; kingdom Metazoa; phylum Chordata; class Actinopteri; order Salmoniformes; family Salmonidae; genus Oncorhynchus; species Oncorhynchus clarkii. Next base: position 36,814,554 of record NC_092155.1, on the reverse strand, counting down.
GCTATAACAGTAGCGAGTTTACATACAGACACCAGTTAGTCATGCTGATTGAGGCAGTATGTACATGTAGATATGGTTAATGTGACTATGCATATATGATGAACAGAGAGAAGGAGTAGCGTAAAGAGGGGTAGGCGGGTAGTGGGTGGCGGGACACAATGCAGATAGCCCGGTTAGCCAATGTACTGGAGCACTGGTTGGTCGGGCCAATGGAGGTAGTATGTACATGAATGTATAGTTAAAGTGACTATGCATATATGATAAACAGAGAGTAGCAGCAGTATAAAAGAGGGGTTGGGGGGTGCACACAATGCAAATAGTCCGGGTAGCCATTTGATTACCTGTTCAGGGGTCCTATGGTTTGGGGGTAAAAACTGTTGAGAAGCCTTTTTGTCCTAGACTTGGCACTATGGTACCGCTTGCCATGCGGTAGTAGAGAGAACAGTCTATAATTGGGGTGGCTGGGGTCTTTGAAAATTTTTAGGGCCTTCCTCTGACACCGCCTGGTGTAGAGGTCCTGTATGGCAGGCAGCTTATCCCCAGTGTAGTGCCTTGCGGTCGGAGGCCGAGCAATTTCCATACCAGGCAGTAATGCAATAATCGATGTTGCAGCTGTAGAACCTTTTGAGGATCTCAGGACTCATGCCAAATCTTTTCAGTTTCCTGAGGGGGAATATGCTTTGTGTTTGGGCCATTCTAGTTTGTTGGTGATGTGGACACCAAGGATCTTGAAGCTCTCAACCTGCTCCACTACAGCCCCGTCGATGAGAATGGGGGGGAACTCGTTCCTCTTTTCCTGTAATCCACATTCATCTCCTTAGTTTTGGTTACGTTGAGGGACAGGTTGTTATTCTGGCACCACCCGTTCAGGTCTCTGACCTCCTCCCTATAGGCTGTCTCGTCGTTGTCGGTGATCAGGCCTACCATTGTTGTGTCGTTAGCAAACTTAATGATGGTGTTGGAGTCGTGTCTGGCCATGCAGGCATTTGTGAACAGGGAGTACAGGAGAGGACAGAGCACACACGCTTGGAGGACTCCTGTGTTGAGGATCAGCGTGGCAGATGTGTTGCTACCTACCCTCACCACCTGGGGGGCATCCCATCAGGAAGTCCATGATCCAGTTGCAGAGGGAGGTGTTTAGTCCCAGGATCCTTAGCTTAGTGATGTGATATGGTGTTGAACGCTGAGCTGTAGTCAATGAACAGCATTCTCACATAAGTGTTCCTTTTGTCCAGGTGGGAAAGGGCAGTGTGGAGTACAATAGAGATTGCATCATCTTTGGATCTGTTTGGGCAGTATGCAAATTGGAGTGGGTCTAGGGTTTCTGGGATAATGGTGTTGAAGTAAGCCATTACCAGCCTTTCAAAGCACTTCATGGCTACAGATTTGAGTGCTACGTGTCTGTAGTCATTTAGGCAGGTTGCCTTTGTGTTCTTGGAAACAGGGACTATGGTGGTCTGCTTGAAACATGTTGGTATTACAGACTCAATCAGGGACATGTTGAAAATGTCAGTGAAAACACATTGCAGTTGGTCAGCACATGCCCGGAGCACACGTCCTGGTAATCAGTCTGGCCTCGCAGCCTTGTGTATGTTGACCTGTTTAAAGGTCTTACTCAGGTCGGCTACAGAGAGCGTGATCACACAGTCATCTGGAACAGCTGATGCTCTCATGCATGCCTGTGTTGCTTGCCTCGAAGCGAGCATAGAAGTGATTTAGCTCGTCTGGTAGGCTCGTGTCACTGACCAGCTCATGTCTGTGCTTCCCTTTGTAGCCTGTTATAGTTTGTCGGAGCAAGTGTAGTATGATTCAATATTAGCCCTTTATTGACACTTTGTCTGTTTGATGGTGCGTCGCAGGGCATAGCAGGATTTCCTGTAAGCTTCCGGGTTAGAGTCCCGCACCTTGAATGCGGCAGCTCTACCCTTTAACTCAGTGCGAATGTTGCCTGTAATCTATGGCTTCAGGTTGGTATGTACGTACAGTCACTGTGGGGACGATGTCCTCGATGCACTTATTGATAAAGCCAGTGACTGATGTGGTGTACTCCTCAATGCCATCGGAAGAATCCCGGAACATGTTCCAGTCTGTGATAGCAAAACAGTCCTGTAATTTAGCATCTGCTTCATCTGACCACTTTTTTATAGACCGAGTCACTGGTGCTTCCTGCTTTAATTTTGTAAGCAGGAATCAGGAGGATAGAGATATGGTCGGATTTACCAAATGGATGGAGAGGAGAGGGAGAGCTTTGTACGCATCTCTGTGTGCGGAGTAAAAAAATTTCCCTCTGATTGCACATTTAACATGTTGGTAGAAATGTAGTATAAGTGATATAAGTTTCCCTGCATTAAAGTCTCTGGCCACTAGGAGCGCCGCCTCTGGGTGAGTGCTTTCCTGTTTGCTTGTTTCCTTATACAGCTGACTGAGTGCGGTCTTAGTGCCAGCATCTGTCTGTAGTGGTAAGAGCAAAATCTTCTGAATGTGTGAATTTGAAGGTAACTGTAAACAAAGTTAACTGTAGTCTTGTCGCCATGAGTGCAGCTCACATGGTTGGTGGGCAGTTTGTATAAACCCTGTGCAACAGGCTATATCCATGCAGGTATGGGCCTGCCTTATCTAGCTTTACTCTAGGTCTGCATCTCTCAAAACTAATCCTCCCCTTGTCCTCTCTGTAGCCCTGCCTCTTGGCCAAATCCAAGCTTCTCAGTCCAGAGCCATAGCTATACCACCCTCTTCACATTCATCTATACTCTTACATCATCTAGCAGCCCTTACCCCACCCACAACCCCATCTTCATTACCAATCATACTCTTATGCAGTACCCCCCAACCCTATCCCCTGCCCCCTGCCCCCACCTTGAGTCTACACCCAACCCCATACCTCAGCCATTACAATATCCCTTACCGCCTGCCATAGCTCAGTACTTGCTGTGTTGATTTACACTCTTTTTCAATACCTACATGAGGCTGATCAGAATGCCTAGTCTTTTCAGGAGGGAGCATGTGCTGGTAAGAGTCATGAGTGTGTGTGTTACGTCCGTCGTCGGAATGAGACCAAAGCGCAAGCGTGGAAAGTGTACATCTTTCTTTATTAAATATGAACACCAAAAAACCAACAAAAGATCAACGAACGTAAAGTTCTGCAGGGCTATACAGCAACTGTGCAAAAACATGATCCCACAAACTCAGGTGGAAAACAGGCTGCCTAAGTATGATTCCCAATCAGAGACAACGATAGACAGCTGCCTCCGATTGGGAACCATACAAAGAAATAGAAAACTAGAATGCCCACCCAAATCACACCCTGACCTAACCAAATAGAGAAATAAACAAGCTCTCTAAGGTCAGGGCATGACAGTGTGTGTGTGTATGTGTGTAAAAGAGAGAGAGGGAGAAAGGGTTGAATGCTTGGGTTTTGGGGAAGAGGGAGATATTTAGAGATAAAGAGAGAGCTTCAAAATTAGCAAAACCACCCAAAAATCTAAATAAAAAAAATAAATCCCAGTCCTCAAAGTAGACACCTGATGTGGTTTAATTATTTTGTTTTCTATTTAAAAAGTATGATTTTGAGAATGTAAACCTGAAAAAACAGGGAAATGGAAACCTGGAAAAACAGAGGGAAATGGAAACCTGGAAAAAGAAAAATGAATTTTAGAAAAAAACTCAATGGAATCAGGCCAAAATGTAATGGATTTTATAGGGCCCTGGAGATGGAGACAGAATCAGATAAATAGAGGGAGAGAGAGGATATCAGAGTTGCTGTGGGCGGGGGCACGCATGCAGGGGGCTGTGGGGCTGCAGCCATTAGCCTCAGACAGGAGCTGGAGTGTGAATAGCTCACATTGGTTTAGGCTCTAAGCTGGGCTGGACCTTTAATTTGCTTTGCTCTGCTTGTAGAGCTTTGAAGGAAAGAAAGCAGCTGCCTATAGCTGCCTGTGTGTGCCTGCATGAGCTAGCGGGGGAGTAGGGTAGCACTATGTTAACAGAAGAATGACTAGATGATCCATGGATGGCTTTGGGTGGAGGAAGACCCATAGATTTCAGCCTGTTTGGATGTATGCTGCTAGGAATATTTCTGTGGAATAAAAGAGAGGGAGAGGAGCAGGAAAGCCACTGAGGTAAATCTGTGACATTTACCTTTCCTCCTGTGTGTAGTGTTGCCCTAGCTTCTGAGATTAGCTGGTGGGGGTGGGGGATGATAGATGGATAGAGCAAGAGAGAGGGGGAGAATATTTCTGTGCGTTAAGTTGAAATACTGATTGAATTCGTGCTTATGCAGATCTGTGGTGATATTGAACTGTGTTGTCTGTGTGTGTGTGATGGCTGAGCAGATTGCGTGTGCGTTTGTGAGATAACGAAGCTACTTGTCTGAGTGTGTGTGTTTTGTCTGTGTGCTGAGACAGTGTTTGAAGAGCGGAGTGGCTGATTTAAACGCTGATCTGTTCACACACTCGCCTATTGCTGAAGGACGTTATCCCGTATGGCTGCACAGCGTCTCTCTCTCTCTCTCTCTCTCTCTTGCTCTCTCTCTCTATATATATATATAAATCTCTGCCGGTGCCTGTCTACTAACCCCTAGCCCAATAATGGACTAAATGAGACTAACGTTACTCTTTATAGTCCAAAGACCTTACATGTTCTGTTTAAAGTCGAATTGGCGCTGGCAGCCAAAACAGCTAAACACTCCATCTAAACATTAATCGATTCTCAATTGCGGTATGGTTCTATAAACTTGAATCAATATACTTTCATATAACATCAGGATAATTTCACAAATGCAAAATACACACTGACTGTACAATGTTTTAACACAGTTGCAGCTGACAGTATTTTTCAGTGACAACACATTTGTGGTGTCCCTCTTCCGTTTATACACCGGAGTTCGAAGACGCAGATAGAATGGACAACTTGTGCTAATCACCTGTCTTTCATCTGTTTTCCGTAAACAAGCACTGTAACATGGATATATGGCAATGTGGGAACCATAACCCTATAAAGGTGTGTAGTAATTTAACCTTTTGGTTTTTGAAAATAGTTTCTCGCTGAAATGAAAGATATGTTCCTTATGTTTCCAAAACTGTACTGCATGCTATGCGTGTTAACATTTAGAGCAAGGGTCGGGGCTCTTAACAAACCACCCCCGGTCAGAAGACCCAATCGTCAATAGGCGCTAAAGCAGTTAGCATCTATGAATGGGGTACTAACTCCCTCCTATCTGTCTCACAGCTTACTCTTTAAAAATCGAATCAAATGTTGTTTGTCACATACACATGTTTAGCAGATGTCATTGTGGATGTAGCAAAATGCTTGGGTTTCTAGCTCTAACAGTGCAGTAATTTCTAACAAGTAGTATCTAACAATTTTACAACAAAACACACAAATGTAAAGTAAAGGAATGGAATTAAGCATATATAAATATTTGGGTGAGCAATGTCAGAGCGGAATCAACTAAGATACAGTATTCCTGGTTGTAATGCTGGTGAGTTACCTCCACTCTGATATCCAAAAGTTCTTCCCGACTGTATGTAATATGACTGTATGTAAAATTCTGGGCTAATAATGTAAGAAATAATACTACAAAAAAAAACAAAATAATGCAAAGTTTCCTAAGAGCTAGAAGAATGGCATCCCTATCTGTCAGCACCATTTGTTGTTCTAAATGGAAGGTTTAAAGCTCTTTTCTCCCTCTTTCATCCTGCATGCCTGTGCTGACCGAGCTTTTAGTAGGGACAGAAGAAAAAAGGGGAAAACTTGTTTTGTGTATTTTAGCAAGGTATCTGGATAATTAAGCTTAAAAAATATACAGTACCAGTCAAAAGTTTGGACACACTCATTTAAGTAAAACAAAAAAAAAACTATTTTCTACATTGTAGAATAATAGTGAAGACATTAACTATGAAATAACACATATGGAATCATGTGGTATCCAAAAAAGTGTTAAACAAATCAAAATATATTTTAGATTTTAGATTATTTTAAGTAAACACCCTTTGCCTTGATAACAACTTTGCAAACTCTTGGCATTGTCTCAACCAGCTTCATGAGGTAGTTACCTGGAATGTTTTCCCAACAGACTTGAAGGAGTTCCCACAAATGCTGAGCACTCCATCACTCTCCTTCTTGGCTCAAATAGCCTTTACACAGCCTGGAGGTGTGTTGAGTCATTGTTCTGTCGAAAAACAAATGATTGTCCAACTAAGCACAAACCAGATGGGATGGCGTATCGCTGCAGAATGCTGTGGTAGCCATGCTGGTTAAGTGTGCTTTAAATTCTAAATTAATCCCGACAGTGTCACCAGCAAAGCACCCCCACACCATCACACTTCCTCCCCAATGCTTCACGGTGGGAACCACACATGGGGAGATCACCTACTCTGCTTCTAACAAAAACACGGTGGTTGGAACCAAAAATATTGTATTTGGACTCATCAGACCAAAGGACAGATTTGCACTGGTCCAATGTCCATTGCTTGTGTTTCAAGTCAAATCAAATCAAATTGTATTTGTCACATGCGCTGAATACAACAAGTGTAGGCCTTACTTACAAGCCCTTAACCAACAATGCAGTTTTAAGAAAGATAAGTGTTAAGTAAAAAATGGATAAATATAAAATAACATATAGTTAAAGAGCAGCAGTAAAATAACAGTAGTGATGCTATATACAGGTGGTACCAGTACAGAGTCAATGTGCGAGGTCAGATGTTAGTCGAGATAATAGAGGTAATATGTCCACTACCGTTCAAAAGTTTTGGGTCACTTAGAAAAAAACTTGTTTTTGAAAGAAAAGCATGTTTTTTGTCCTTTAAAATAACATCAAATTGATCAGATACAGTGTAGACATTGTTCATGTAAATTACTATTGTAGCTGGAAATGGCAGATTTTTAATGGAATATCTACATAGGCGTACAGAGGCCCATCATCAGCAACCATCATTCCTGTGTTCCAATGGCACATTGTGTTAGCTAATCCAAGTTTATAATTTTAAAAGGCTAATTGATCATTAGAAAACCCTTTTGGAATTATGTTAGCACAGCTGAAAACTGTTGTGCTGAATAAAGAAGCAATAAAACTGGCCTTTTTTAGACTAGTTTAGTATCTGGAGCATCAGCATTTGTGGGCTCGATTACAGGTTCAAAATGGCCAGAAACAAAGTATTTTCTTCTGAACCTCGTCAGTCCATTCTTGTTCGGAGACATGAAGGCTGTTCCATGCGAGAAATTGCCAAGAAACGAAAGATCTCGTACAGCGCTTCTCCCTTCACAGAACAGCACAAACTGACTCTAACCAGATTTGAAAGAGGTGTTCCCTTTCAGTCAGTCAACTTTGCTACAACATACCACATGGAAATATAATCACGCCCCAAGCTGACCCCAACATATACTAAATGAAACTGCCCATGGCAGATGACCCAGATCTGACCCCGCCAGATCCAGCAGTCTGGGTATTGTGCACATATAGTGCTGCCTAGTGACATTTCCCTGTCCCAGCCATAAGCATAAAACCTGACAAAAGTGTGTGGTGATGCCCAACTCACCGCAGCACAAATAGCTCCTATAGTTTACCCTTTAAACAATGCCCAAGATGCTGCCAGAACCTTTGTGGAGTGGGCGTGTACACCGCTAGGTAACCCTTGCTGCTATATGCCTCCACGATCCAGGGAGAGAGACGCTGTTTCGGAGCGCCCTGCCGAGAGCTGGATTAGCAAAACAGGCAAAAAGTTGGTCACATAACTGGATATCCCGGTCTGTTTAATGTATGTGTGTAAAGCTCGCACCAGACACACGGCATGTAACCCGTTCAATTTCCTGGACCTCACTATTTTTAAGGTGGCAGTGATACACTTGGAACTACTATTTTTCGCAAACGTCTCAGTAAGAACACAGTACTAAGGTATATTAGAAATCAACCTAAACCTTTCAAATGCAATATTCCTACTGGTCAATTACTCAGACTAAGGTGGAACTGCAGCAAATCAAATGATTTTGAGACTAAAGCTGAAATAATGAAAAAGAGGTTCCTTGAACAAGGCTTCAGTCTCCTCAACATGGCTCATAACCGAGCACAAGAGACTGATAGAGCCGCCCATCCTCAAACACTGGCCCATTCTCCAGAGTGACCCTTCACTCAAAGATTTTGCATCTTGGTTCTATTGGAACTAACATGCTGATCACACCACTCATGTCACATGTGCGAGCGTTACAAAATAAACTTACGTACATGTTATTCAATCATTGCACCCATACTGCTCGCGTGAGTCAACGAGTGTCTGTGTGGCCATGCGCTAAAATAGAACTTGGTTCTATTTGTGACTCTCGACGTGCTGCAATTTCCACCTCTCCCATCTCCTAATTGGTTTTTAGGAGCATATACCCACGTGGGTGATTGAAAGATGAACTGAGGTCCACACTCCAGTCCAGTCCTTAGTGGTAATGCACCTTAAAGTTGGTTGCCAACCACCATATAAAGTCCAAATAAGAAGAAGAAGCCTGAAGGGAAAGAGATTACGAATAACAAACTCGGTTTACCCTTTTATCTGTGGATTAATTGTCGGAGTAGAGGACCTTGTGCATTTGACTGCTCCAGCTCCTTCAAGTTGGATGGGTTCCGCTGGTGTACAGCAATCTTTAAGTCATATCACAGATTCTCAATTGGATTGAGTTCTGGGCTTTGACTAGGCCATTCCAAGACATTTAAATGTTTCCCCTTAAACCACTCGAGTGTTGCTTTGGCAGTATGCTTAGGCTCATTGTCCTGCTGGAAGATTAACCTCTGTCCCAGTCTCAAATCTCTGGAAGACTGAAACAGGTTTCTCTCAAGAATTTCCCTGTATAAGGCACCATCCATCATTCCTTTCATTCTGACCAGTTAAAAAAAAAATGTATTTATTTTATTTCACCTTTATTTAACCAGGTAGGCTAGTTGAGAACAAGTTCTCATTTACAAATGCGACCTGGCCAAGATAAAGCTAAGCAGTGTGACACAGACAAGAACACAGAGTTACACATGGAGTAAACAATAAACAAGCCAATAACACAAACAAGTCAATGACAGAGTAGATAAAAAAAAAGGGAAAAACGTCCCTGCCGATGGAAAAACATCCCCAGAGCATGATGCTACCACCAGCATGCTTCACTGTGGGGATGGTGTTCTCGAGGTGATGAGAGGTGTTTTTTTGCGACAGACAGCGTTTTCCTTGATGGCCAAAAAGCTAAATTTTAGTCTCATTTGACCAGAGTACCTTCTTCCATATGTTTGGGGAGTCTCCCACATGCCTTTTAGTGAATACCAAAAGTGTTTGCTTATTTTCTTCTTTAAGCAATTGCTTTTTTTCTGGCCACTCTTCAGTAAAGCCTAGCTCTGTGGAGTGTATGGCTTAAGGTGGTCCTATGGACAGATACTCCAATCTCCGCTGTGGAGCTTTGCAGCTCCTTCAGTGTTATCTTTGGTCTCTTTGTTGCCTCTCTGATTAATGCCCTCCTTGCCTGGTCCGTGAGTGTTGGTGGGCGGCCCTCTCTTGGCAGGTTTATTGTGGTGCCATATTTTTTAATAATGGATTTAATGGTGCTCCGGGGATGTTCAAAGTTGTGGTTATTTTCTTAAAGCCCAACCCTGATCTGTACTTCTCCACAACTTTGTCCCTGACCTGTTTGGAGAGCTCCTTGGTCTTTATGGTGCCGCTTGCTTGGTGGTGGCCCTTGCTTAGTGGTGTTGCAGACACTGGGGTCTTTCAGAACAGGTGTATATATTCTGAGATCGTGTGACAGATCATGTGACACCTATATTGCATACAGGTGGACTTTACTTAACTATTTTTGTGCCTTCTGAAGGTATTTGGTTGCATCAGATCTTATTTAGGGGCTTTATAGCAAAGGGGGTGAATGCACGCACCACTTTTCATTTTTTTTTATATGTATATATATATATATATATATTTTTTTTTTCATTTCACTTCACCAATTTGGACTATTTTGTGTATGTCCATGTCCAATCCAAATAAAAATCCATTTAAATTACAGGTTGTCATGCAACAAAATAGGAAAAACGCCAAGAGGGATGAATACTTCTGCAAGGCACTGTAATATTGCAATTGCACGGCATTACGTGAATGCCATTCAGGGCTCAGCCTCTACCTTGAAATGATTTGCTCTAGAACTGGCAATATAGTGAGGAAATTGTTAGAGAGAGGCACTTTGGATCGACTGCTTAGATCGCTCGAGCCAAAGGGTCTGAATGAATCTTGAATGATGATTATGCTCTTGCTTGAATAACCTGCAATTGCACGGCATTACGTGAATGCCAATCAGGGCTCAGCCTCTACCTTGAAATTATTTCCTCTAGAACTGGCAATATAGTGAGGAAATTGTTAGAGAGAGGCACTTTGGATCGACTGCTTAGATCGCTCGAGCCAAAGGGTCTGAATGAATCTTGAATGATGATCATGCTCTTACTTGAATAACCTGTGTAGTTGCTACTACCAGTGTTTGGCCTCTGAGTGTCTCGGCCTTGTGTTGGATACATTTGTACTCGTTCTTGACTTGGTCTTGGACAGTGAGGACAAGTAATTTATTCCCTAGACCAGCCGAGACAAGCTGAGTAAAAAAATTATAATTACCAGCTTTCATTCAGTCAGCGCAGAAAACCGCTTCCCCGGGCCAAATATATTCACTTTTCTTGAAACATTAATACAGTATCTTTAACAGTCTTTATATCTATTATAGATAGACATGCTTGTGCAGTGGCAAACCTATAGGCCTTCAATGTGTGACAGGTTGGTGATTCTGAAAGGACAGCAACCATAATACCAGTGCACTCATAATGGAGAGTGTACTTTTTGTAAAACACAAAGTGCCAGTGGTGTAGTGGAGTCTATACGCAGTTATACGCCGGATACCCACTTTATTTTTCAGTGGGCACTGCGTATGCTCACGTTTTAATTCCTACAGATTCTTATCAAAGTATAGTAGTGGAAGTAAACGTTTTATCAATTATGTAGTACAATAGAGAAATCATGCACAAAGTATATTCAGTCTAGTTTCAGCGGAATATAATCTGCAGGCAGAAAAAGTGTCCAGCTCTCAACTGGTTTTGTCATGGAGTAGCTCACAGATGAATTACATCGGTAGCCAGTAGGGTAAATGCTAACTAAGCCAACAATGGGTATGCAAACCAGGCATTTAAAAAGTTTAGTCCTAAGTGTTGATTAGTAGGCTATTTGTGATGTGCAATTGTCATCATGCACTGTTCAAATCAAATCAAATCAAATTTTATTTGTCACATACACATGGTTAGCAGATGTTAATGCGAGTGTAGCAAAATGCTTGTGCTTCTAGTTCCGACAATGCAGTAATAACCAAGAAGTAATCTAGCTAACAATTCCAAAACTACTACCTTATAGACACAAGTGTAAGGGGATAAATAATATGTACATAAAGATATATGAATGAGTGATGGTACAGAGCGGCATAGGCAAGATACAGTAGATGGTATTGAGTGCAGTATATACATATGAGATGAGTATGTAAACAAAGTGGCATAGTTAAAGTGGCTAGTGATACATGTATTACATAAAGATGCAGTAGATGATATAGAGTACAGTATATACATATACATATGAGATGAATAATGTAGGGTATGTAAACATTATATTAGGTAGCATTGTTTAAAGTGGCTAGTGATATATTTTACATAATTTCCCATCAATTCCCATTATTAAAGTGGCTGGAGTTGAGTCAGTGTGTTGGCAGCAGCCACTCAATGTTAGTGGTGGCTGTTTAACAATCTGATGGCCTTGAGATAGAAGCTGTTTTTCAGTCTCTCGGTCCCAGCTTTGATGCACCTGTACTGACCTCGCCTTCTGGATGATAGCGGGGTGAACAGGCAGTGGCTCGGGTGGTTGTTGTCCTTGATGACCTTTATGGCCTTCCTGTGACATCGGGTGGTGTAGGTGTCCTGGAGGGCAGGTAGTTTGCCCCCGGTGATGCGTTCAGGGGTGTAGACAAGGATGGGTCTGGGTGGACAGAGGCCCATTCACTGGTGAGCCAGGTGAGCCAGGCCCTAACAGGCCCACCCAATCAGATTGATGTGGTTTAAGCATTGTTGTACACTTAGACCATCACATTATTGTATTTTTTTCTATATATAAAAAAGTGGTTTTGAGAGTGAAAACCTGAAATATATACAAAAACTCATTTAAAAAAGATAGGAAAACAGGATTTCTCACACATTTTTTGCCATTCTTTTGCGTATATCCACTTCTCCAGGCACCACTGCACGGCTGCATAGGGCCAATGAATAGACAGCAGTCACACACGGCATGATGTTAAAGGATAAGCAGTCCATTCACTCTGACATAATAAGCCAGGTCCCAATCATAACAATAAAAAAAAAACACAACCATTAAGTATTTCCCAATCGAAAATTACAACTATTACTTCCCATTGCAAAAAAACATTTTAAAAAAGTAACCACTGACCTAAAGGTTAAAGTGGAACTGACAGCGGTTTAACTATTTTGCAGATATGAAAAAAAATACAAATCATAATATCAGTCAAAAATATCTAATTCCCAGTTTATGGTACAAAGCCAACTTTATAAGAGGCTTTAAAAATAGGTTCAATTTGACTCAACGTTCCATGACATATACACTAAGGCATTGTTGGCAGAATAGATGGATGCAGTTCATTGCATGATTAATATAATTCAACCAAGACAGCTGGCCTGGTACATTGTTTGTTGCCTCCATTCGGGATGCACTGTTTCAGTTTCAATGACTCAACATTCTGGACAAAAACGGACGAATGTAACTAAGGCTGGGGCTCCTGAGTGGCTCAGCGGTCTAAGGCCGGTGTCACTAAAACCAGAAATAGTAATAGTTAGTCAAGAACGCTCTAGATAACAAGTAAACAGCCTAACTAGCTCTGCTATGGCGAATGAAATGGTCAGAGTGAGATGTTCTCTCATTTGTGTCTGGAAGTAGCTAGCTAGCCAACATTATCCAGTTAGCTTGGGTGCTTGGTTGGGACAGGCATGCATTGGCAGGCAAACTGCAGAAGGACGAGGAGGCTACAATTTCCCATCGTTTCTCAGTGCAATTTTTAAGGCCAACTAAATGAAAATGTTTGAGAGGGTTTATCTAATATTCCTTTGTTAGATTTTAGCTCATCTTGCTCTGGCTAGCATTAGTTGTTGATGTTGTTGATGTGCAAAACTGAAGGAGAGAGAGCCTACCTTTTCATGGTTGTTTGATCAACAGGACTGTAAAGTTCCCAAATGTAAGAGAACTCCCGAGGTGTTTACATATTTGCAGAAATCTATTCAGGGATATTTTGTGGCTTTTGGTAAATGTGTTTTAATGATCTAAAGCCACATTGTTGTAACTGCCTATAAACACAAAGTTCAGTTCAAAGTTAGAGATGGCAGGCCTGTGTGGCAAATGGCTTGTTTGTATAAAGGCCTACTATAGCTCTGATTGGCTATAGGACACACGTCTGTGTATACTGCTCGTGGACAAGACAGATGTTTTTATTTTGTTCTCTCGGCAACGGAGCTGTCAAGGACTTCCGAGATGCCTCGGAGGCGAGGTGGAATCCTTGGGAGGATGAATGAAATCGAATCTCCTCTCCTTTCTTCATTCCTGTAGTCGCCCATTGATCCGAATGGTCAAGGTGATGAGCGAGTCAAGATCCGTCTGTTCCCAGGCTGCAAGCTCGTCCTTTACTTCCTCCGATACTCCGTGAAGGAAAATGTCAAACAACGCTTCCAGGTTCCAGGCACTCTCAGCTGCCAAGGTGCGGAAATCCACCAAATAGTCTGCCACACTGCGAGAGTCTTGCCGAAGCTGGAGTAACTTCCAGGCAGCATCTCTCCCGGACAATGGAGCATCAAAAACGTTCTTTACCTCCGCCACAAACTCCTCCAGACTGAAGCATACGGCTGGCTGACTGTTGTTCCCGTACTGCCGTAGCCCAGGCGAGAGCCCTCCGGGACATCAGCGTGATGAGGTACGATGTCTTAGAGCGGTCCGAGGGGAAGGAGGAGTTAATGAGTTCCGAGAGCCAATCTGTCATCCAACACTTAGTTTAATAGCCCGGCTACTGTAGGTGTGGATATCCCCCTAACTTAAGTACTCTAATGTTTTACACAGTATCTGTTAATCAACATATTTATGCTTCCGTTAATGAAATAACAATAAAAAGTACTTTCAAAATGCAGTTGTTTATTTCAACTTCTGTACAGTACATATCAGCTATATTTTAGTTGCACTCCCCCCCAGCTCCCAGCACCATATTTTCCTGACGGAAACCTTGAGGGTTTTGTTATTTGTTTTTCTTGGAAAAGAAACACCATAATATTAATCAAATTAATTAATCTAAATTTATTTAAATCAATCCCATATACCTTGTTCTTACAAAAAAAGGTTTTAAATTCTCGAGTACAGCCAATATTAAAAACTGTCAAATGCTTCTCAAAGATGCCCTCTGGTGGTCAAACTGGCACTAACTAGCATTAATGGCAACAATGGCTGACAATTAAATAAGGTGTCATAGAATTCTGCTGCAGCCCACAAGGTGTGATGCAGTATGACACAATTTTTAAAGATGGAACGACTCGTATGTATGTATGTATGTATGTATGTATGTATGGAGCATAATATATTTACACTTTTATTCACATGTTTTCAAGTACTGGTGACAAATAGTTAGATTGTAATGGACACCTATGATGTAGGTAAAATACTTTTTTGAAGGTTGTACTGATTATAATGAGCTAATGCTAAGCTATTTGCCAGCTATGTGTATGCGTGGCGCCATGTTTGTTGACATTATACTAATCATTCTGGGTGTCACGTTAACATCTGTCAGACTAAATGTGTTATAATGAGGTTAATTATAAATAGTCATTGCTATTAGCTAATTCATATTGCAGTTTCGGTCAGCCGAGATATAAAAATATGACCGCTTGTGTAATGTCAATCTTTACTCAGTTAGCGCTAGGACAAATGTAGCCTAGATTTCCCGGTTTGGATGATTGTGTTATGCTGACCCTATTTCTGTGAATGTCTGAACATTGTATCCAAAAATAAACTGGTCACATTCTGGACATAACTTTGCAAGGACTGTGTTTGTGCAAAATGTTTCTGTGAAAAAACAGTGTGGCCAACTCGAATGCTGATTGTTGCGTCAATTGAAACTGGACGTTCCAAATAAGCGTTCTAATCCAACCAGTTTGAGTATATGCTGCAGGGCCCACTGTAGAATGATCACATCCATATGTTGGTACGTGTAAAAACATAAAAGAATGTGCAGGTTTTAGTGTGCCAATAGTATCTCCCCATAGAATGGCAAGAAATGTAAATAATGGTAGCTAATAAACATCAATTGTATATTCAGGGTCAGCTATTTGTTCCATGTTCTTTTTCTTTATAACGATGCACTCCAGCAATTTTTCTTACTTTTCCTGTTGAAAAACAATATCTTATGTATAAATACAGTAATATACACTCACTCCCCAATTGTGCCATGTCATGAGGATACCTGGACCACCTATTGAGATATGCCTTTTGTTAAGTAAATCAGGGGTTAAATGAGGTGAAAAGGAGACTGGAGTGCGACTTTAACCCTGTCTACAGCACTAGCATATATTCTGTCTTTGCTGCAGTGATGCTCAGTAATTTACATAGAAAACATCCACTGTTTTGTGCTGCTAATGTTATCCTCAGGTCAGTTGTACTAAGCTGAGAAATGTATCTAGTACAAGACACATACAATCTCCCCCCACGCATACACACTCAAACCAGCAGGGGTTAAGAGTGGCAGATGGTTGGCTGTGTGTGTGTGTGTGTGTGTGTGTGTGTGTGTGTGTGTGTGTGTGTGTGTGTGTGTGTGTGTGTGCGCGCGCGTATGTGTGTGTTTGCACGCGCGTGTGTGTGTGTATCAGACAATGAGTGGAAGCTGCCCAGACTAATAACAGGAGGAAGTCGATTCAAGGTATCAGATGCCACCAGACAGAGAGTAAATATTTCACCTGTATTTGTCTCTTGGTGTGTGAGTGTCTGCATACATTCTAGATGTTGCAACTGCTATACATTCTGAGGAAAATGTATTGTGTCTGTGAGAGCTTGATTATGGAGAACCAATGCTGCTGCTGTTGTGGTGTGCCATCAAAGCGAATCAGGGGTTAATTTCTGATTTTAAAAACAAGCTATTAAATCTGGATAATCGTGTAACTACGATGAGCAATATCCAGTTCTTAATCATTTAAAATGTGTACATGCACAGTACATAGACCCTTCAAAAAATAGCAAAGACACTAGAAGATCAGTGGAATATCCACTGTATGGAAAGTTGTGCCAAGTTAGCATTTCCTCAGCTCCTGGTAACCAGCTCCACAGGTTACAGCAGGCCTATGGGAGGGAGATCACGGTGTGAAAGGAACTTGAGGTAATTGAAATGCTTCCTTACTTAACCAACAATGCAGTTCAAGAAAGAGTTAAGAAATATTTACCCAATAAACTAGATGAACAAATTATAAAAAGTAACAATAAAATAACAATAACGAGGCTATATACAGGGGGTATATGGCACTGGTACCAAGTCAATGTGCGGGGATACAAGTTTGTCGAGGTAATTTGTACATGTAGGTTGGGGTAAAGAGACTACATAGAGATAATAAACAGCGAGTAGCAGCAGTGAAAAAAATAAATGGGGGGGGGGGGTCAATGTAAATAGTCCGGGTGGCCATTTTGATTAATTGTTCAGCAGTCTTATGGCTTGGGGCTTGAAGCTGTTAAGGAGCCTTTTGGTCCTAGACTTGGCACTCCGGTACCGCTTGCTGTGAGGTAGCAGAGAGAACAGTCTATGACTGCCGCCAAGTATATAGGTCCTGGATGGCAGGAAGCTTGACCCCAGTGATGTACTGGGCTGTACTCACTACCCTCTGTAGTGCCTTACTGTCAGATGCAGAGCAGTTGCCAGACCAGTTGGTGATGCAACCGATCAGGATGCTTTCGATGGTGCAGCTGTAGAACTTTTTTGAGGATCTGGGGACCCATACCAAATCTTTTCAGTCTCCTGAGAGGGAAAAGGTTGTTGTGCCCTCTTCATGACTGTCTTGGTATGTTTGGACCATCATAGTTCATTGGTGACGTGGACACCTGTTGGGGCCTGTTTGGCCTGCCTTTTCCTGTAGTCCACGATCAGCTCCTTTGTCTTGCTCACATTGAGGGAGAGGTTGTTGTTCAAGCACCACACTGCCAGGTCTCTGACCTCCTCCCTATAGGCTGTTGTCGGTGATCAGGCCTACCACTGTTGTGTCGTCAGCAAACTTAATGATGATGTTGGAAACGTGTTTGGCCATGAAGGCATGGGTGAACAGGGAGTACAGGAGGAGACTAATCACACACCCCTGAGTGGCCCCAGTGTTGAGGATCAGCATGGCAGACGTATTGTTGCCGACCCTTACCACCTGGGGTTGGCCCGTCAGGAAGTCTATGATCCAGTTGCAGAGGGAGGTGTTTAGTCCCAGGGTCCTTAGCTTAGCGAGGAGCTTTGAGGATGGTGTTGAACGCTGAGCTGTAGTCAATGAACAGCATTCTCACGTATGTATGTATGTAGAAAAATGAGGTGATGGTTTAAGGTGGCTTCAAGCTCTATTCTGTTGATCAATGTTTTTTGGAGGGGGGGGTTGGCAGCGGACTCCTTTCATTGCTTTCCACCCAGAGAGGAAGTCCGCCTTGTGTAGTGTAAATCCACTAAGGGGCTTGTGGAGTCAGAGTAGCTTACCAAGCAAGAGGGACCGAGGCACTCTTTTTGACTCTAGTTAGTGACGACGTTTGAACTTCTAGATTTGGTGTTATATGCCTGTTAACAAATGCAAGTTACATGTCAGGCTAGTCTGGTATTCTATGCTTTACGACACTATTTTTTAGCCACAGAACAAACATGTCTCTTCTTTAATTGCAATCGATAGAGCTTGAACTGCTTTTACTACTTAGGAGGAGAAGAAAGAAAGACTAAGAAAATGGCATGTTTGTCCACAGAACACTACAAGAGGGGATGATGGAGAATACTTGTCTCTTGGCCAACATATGCGAAGCATTGACAAGGAAAGACATTTGAAACAAATTTGGATGTCGGTTGCCAGATTTGACGACTTGCTTCAGCGGCTTGCCCCTCACATCTCACACAAGAGAACTCACAGCTTGCCCGTAAGTGCTGCAGAAAGGCTGTCTGTGACACTTCGGTTTTTGGAGAGTAGCAGCGCACAGCAAAGTGGCAGCGAGTTGTAAGGTAGTAATCTCAAGAGTTTCGGCCATCGACACGCAAGTCTATCTGGCATGTCCTGAAGAGGATGTTATTGCTTAGCCCTCCACGGAACAATGGGCAGACATTGCCAACGATTTTGGGGATTGTTGGAATAATCCGTTTTGTTAAGGAGCTGTCGACAGATAACATGTTCTCATCCGAGCTCCGGCAAACTCAGGAAGTGATTACTACAACGACAAGTGTTTTTTTCTCAATGGTCTGCGATGCAAGGTACTGCATCACCATGATCGACGTTGGGCGCATATGGTCGGGAGATGCAGGAATCTTCTCACAAAGAATGTTCGGCTCCTAACTTATTGCAGGCCAGCTGCCGCTACCAAGACCAGGGTGCTGGCCGGGGACCCAAACACAATGAGAAAGGCTGTCCAGCTGTAGACAATAAGGCTAGACCCTTGAGGCATTAACCTCATCTACAGTGCCTTGCAAAAGTATTCATCCCCCTTTGCGTTTTTCCTATTTTGTTGCAATACAGCCTGTAATTTACATGTATTTTTATTTGGATTTCATGTAATGGACATACACAAAATAGTCAAAATTGGTGAAGTGAAGTGAAAAAATAACTTGTTTAAAAAGTGTCTAAAATAAAAAAACGGAAAAGGGGTGTGTGCATATGTATTCACCCCCTTTGCTATGAAGCCCTTAAATAAGATCTGGAGCAACCAATTACCTTCAGAAGTCACATAATTAGTAAAATAAAGTCCACCTGTGTGAAATCTAAGTGTCACATGATCTGTCACATGATCTCAGAATATATACACCTGTTCTGAAAGGCCCCAGAGTCTGCAACACCCCTAAGCAAGGGCCACCACCAAGCAAGCGGCACTGTGAAGACCAAAGAGCTCTCCAAACAGGTCAGGGACAAAGTTGTGGAGAAGTACAGATCAGGTTTGGGTTAAAAAAATATATCCCACGGAGCACCATTAAATCCATTATAAAAATATTGAAAGAATATGGCACCAACAACAAACCTGCCAAGAGAGGGCCGCCCATCAACACTCACAGACAGGGCATTAATCAGAGAGGCAACAAGACACCAAATATAACCCTGAAGGAGCTGCAAAGATCCACAGCGGAGATTGGAATATCTGTCCATAGGACCACTTTAAGCACAGAGCTGGGCTTAATGGAAGAGTGGCCAGAAAAAAAGCCATTGCTTAAAGAAAAAAAATTGCGAAAACATTTGGTGTTCGCCAAAAGGCATGTGGGAGACTCCCAAACATATGGAAGAAGGTACTCTGGTCAGATGAGACTAAAATTGATCTTTTTGGCCATCAAGGAAAATGCTGTCTGGTGCAAACCCAACACCTCTCATCACCTCGAACAACATCCCCACAGTGAAGCATGCTGGTGGTAGCATCTTCAAAGTGGTACGCATGTTGCGTAAATCAAATGAAACAACCTCCCCCAAAAATCTATTTTATTTCAGGGTTGTAAGGCAACAAAATGGGAAAAATGTCAAGAGTGGTGAATACTTTCGCAAGCCACTCATGTACAAAGAAGTACAAGTTTACTGATTGACTGATTCAAAACAGTAATATTAACCAAAAATTACCCGGACAAATACATTTGCAGACCTTTTTAGATATTTATCTATCACAATTGGAAAAGAGTGCTAAACACTATGTTAAACACAATATAATTCACAGGTGAAAAGTGTGATTAAATTACAAAAAATAAGAGAAAAAAATGCAAAGTTAACACCAGTAACATGTGAATGAGGAAATAAGTATAAGAAACATGAAGGAAAAAAACAGTAAATTACCCACCAAAACAAAAAGAAACACAACTGACGGAGGGCTCTGTCTCACTTGAGAGCAGACGGAGTGGACACAGTACTGAACGACGGTCCTGTGAAAAGTACATCAATTCCCTGACAAACGGGAGACGTTATTCAACAGGAATCCATGGTGCCATGATGTCGTAGACGACATTTGCTGGACACTGATGCTGTTTCTGTAACTCCTGCTGCCATTTCTTGAAGTCATCCACCCGCTGCGTAATGTCAGTGTCCAAAGGATCCTCAGGTGTCTTCCTCTTTCAGCCATTGGAGCTGAGTCGGGAGATGGGGTGGAGGTTGATGGAGTTTCAGGGCAGAGAGAAATGGGGCACCTGGACGGTGGGTTGGGTGTTGGTGAGAAGGGCCTGGGCGTTGGGGAGAGGGGCCGGATAGGTGATGAACCAGGCCGGGGAGATGAGTCAAAGGGAGATGAACCACCTCGGCTCCTTCTCTGGACAGTCCAAAACACAATTAGAACACAATACAAGCAATCTTAAAACATCTCCATCGGAGATGTTTACCCCCAAAAAACTGATTTCATAAACATCTCAATCTAATTAACACGCGTACAATACACTCTGTTTTCAGATGTTTGAACTAGCCCTGCTAATCATTATTATAACAACCTAGGCAATAAGTATTTCCCACTCATAGTTTCTCCCATCCCGAAAAGTGCTGATTTCACATGTTCTAACTAGGTCTGCTAGACATAAAATCACAAGCACACAAACTGTACAAAAGGACAAGGCTGCGTGATGAGTGCATTCCGTATCTGGCATATTGGTGTCTGTCTGACGATGCTTCACAAGAACACGAAGCCAACCCTGTTGTCTGATAACCACTGGCAGCTCCACTCCTCGTCTCCGTCAACCCTTTTCAGATTGCGAACCTGCTGGTCCCGAATCTTTCTCCATGTTTCTTATCAGTAGTCGGTGGTCAAATGTTGTGATATCTTCCTCCAGCGGTTGATTTTGGCTTGCTTGTCTGAAAACAAGCGTATTGAAGGGTTGTAAGGGTTGTCGTATTGTCTCACCAGCCCACACAGATGCTCCTCCTCTGGACATAGGCACACAGTAATTGCGCTGCACTCCGTCAGCCCTGTTTGCGTATTGTCTGTATATCCCTTTAGGTGTTTTCAAACCTTATAACAGTCATCTCTTTACTCTATTGAGAGGTTGAATTATTAGGGAGTTTCAGCACTCTGAAGGTCCCTTGCTTGTGCATGTAGGATACACTACAGTACATGTAATGTTGCCTCAGTCACATCATGCTCTCAAGAGGTGGCTTGGACCACTTTTAGTAAACGCAAACAGTCACTGGGTCACACCAGTTAAATATTTAGTCGGCATGCACAGACAACCCGCCTTCTCTCTCAGTACTTTATCAACTAACACAACTAGTGGCATCCTGCAAGTTCCTATCCCTACACTACCCAAGTAATGGCACTTAGACCAACCATGTTTTTTGTTTTTTATTGACAATAAAATAAGATTTACTCTGGTATGGGTGTATTATAGCTAGTTGTATTTTCAATGGCTAGTAATTACGTTAGGCGGGTAGGTGAACTGGAAAATCCGAGTGCACTACAATTGCTTGGAATAATAATGCATAATTTATGCATGTCGTTCCATTTAAATCGGTAAGTCTTTCCTGAACTCTGTTGTCTCTAACTAGTAGTAATAACATGGGAGACGTGGAGAGACATATTGGTTGGTAGCCCATTGCCATCTCACACAGCTGACATTGTAATTCACCGTGACCCATATACCATACACATACATTATAGGGCTCAGAGTTGTACCTGGTCAGATCACATTGCCAGTGTATACCTAGCTGTTATTACTGATGAATCTATAGGTACTGTATATACACTATTTTGATTGAGCCGGAGCAGTTTGGGAATAATTCCCCTCTCTGCATCTTGCTAAATATGGCTGTGACAAGATAACACAATGCACACACATCTATGAATAACTTAGTGATGTCACTGTCATATTCACTCTGATATACACTTTAAAACTCAAGACTCATCACAAAGACTTCCTGAAATAGACTGTCTTTTTTGAATTGTTGAATAGTACCAGTACTGAAATGCTATTTTGGGATATAGCATTTCAAAAAAAGGAGATTTCACGATTTGCCCTCCACTAAACAGACAAAGTGGGGCCCTGTGGATTGTGAACGATTCAGTAGCCAGATGGCTTGAAAATCTGCTTTTTCTCACACCTGACAAAATGGAGGCTGAATGTGGTCCCAAGAGCTCACGTGTTTACTACATTCTATGGATGTTGGAATTCAACACTCCCACAAAGAATCCCAAATATTATGCCTCAAATGATGATTTCCAATAATGGGATTGGAGTTATTGTATATTCATAAGTGTTTCATTCTTGTAATTATATAGATTGATGTTGCATCATACAAATTCTATATAATGTGTGTGTGTGTGTGTGTGTGTGTGTGTGTGTGTGTGTGTGTGCGTGCGTGCGTGCGTGCGTGCGCGTATGTATGTGTGTGTGCATTACGAAATTATCAAAGTACCTCCTACCGTTCCTTCTCTTGCTAGAACAAAAGATGTACCTGCTGTGTACCGACCTGGTAATGAAGAAACTCCCGAATCTACTTGTAGAATCCCAATGCTCAGCAGTGGTCGACAACTTGACTTTCAGCCAATCAGAGAGCGCTAACCTCCATGTGGAGAAGCCGACAGGAGTGACAAGAAAAATTAAAGAATAATGAAAAAGAAATAGGGGCCTTTTTGGTCTAATCCACCCTTTTCATCAGAATTGTTCTAAACTAAAACAATAAAGCTGCATAATATATTTCTTTCTAGATCAAGTTTTTTACTCTTTTTTTGTCTAGCTAAGGCGTTTTGTGCTTGAAGAAGGGTTTTTTTTGTTAGGTTTGATAATGTGCACTAGCTTATTAGCTATCTAGCTAACGTTCACTTGCTAACTGAGAAAGGCAGTCACACACACTTCATATGAAACAAATTGGGTGGTAAGTGCACCACAATGCACACCACACCACATGCTTTACTAATCTGGCCACTGTAGCTTGTAACATTAGAATTCATCATACTTGTTTCCTTGAAGCAGCTGCCTGTAGCTGGTTGCTGAGAGTCAATGCAGTGTCTTTACTTTACCTAGCTAGAACAGCGGCTCGCTAGCTAGTGAATCATGCTAAAAATTTTGCTAATGTTAGCCAGAAAGCTAAACATGTAAACTCAGCAAAAAACGAAACGTCCCTTTTTCAGGACCCTGTCTTTCAAAGATAATTCGTAAAAATCCAAATAACTTCATAGATCTTCATTGTAAAGGGTTTAAACACTATTTCCCATGCTTGTTCAATGAACCATAAACAATTAATAAACATGCACCTGTGGAACGGTCTTAAGACACTAACCGCTTACAGACGGTATACAATTAAGGTCACAGTTATGAAAACTTAGGACACTAAAGAGGCCTTTCTCCTGACTCTGAAAAACACCAAAATAAAGATGCCCAGGGCCCCTGCTCATCTGTGTGAATGTGCTTTAAGCATGCTGAAAGGAGGCATGAGGACTGTGGCCAGGGCAATAAATTGCCATGTCCATACTGTGAGACGCCTAAGACAGCGCTACAGGGAGACAGGACGGACAGCTGATCATCCTCGCAGTGGCAGACCACGTGTAACAACACCTGCACAGGATCGGTATATCCGAACATCACACCTGCGGGACAGGTACAGGATGGCAACAACAACTGCCCGAGTTACACCAGGAACGCACAAACCCTCCATCAGTGCTCAGACTGTCTGCAATAGGCTGAGAGAGGCTGGACTGAGGGCTTGAAGGCCTGTTGTAAGGTAGGTCCTCACCAGACATCACCCGCAACACTGTTGCCTATGGGCACAAACCCACCATCGCTGGACCAGACAGGACTGACAAAGTGCTCTACACTGACGAATCGCGGTTTTGTCTGGATTCATCGTCGATGGAATGAGCATTACACCAAGGCCTGTACTCTGGAGCGGGAACGATTTGGAGGTGCAGGGTCCGTCATGGTCTGGGGCGGTGTGTCACAGCATCATCAGACTGAGCTTGTTGTCATTGCAGGCAATCTCAATGCTGTGCGTTACAGGGAAGACGTCCTCCTCCCTCATGTGGTACCCTTCCTGCAGGCTCATCCTGGCATGACCCTCCAGCATAACAATGCCACCACGCATAGAACGAGCAGTATGGCTGATTTCCTGCAAGACAGGAAAGTCAGTGCTCTGCCATGGCTAGCAAAGAGCCCGGATCTCAATCCCATTGAGCACGTCTGGGACCTGTTGGATTGGAGGGTGAGGGCTAGGGCCATTCCCCCCAGAAATGTCCGGGAACTTGCAGGTGCCTTGGTGGAAGAGTGGGGTAACATCTCACAGCAAGAACTGGCAAATCTGGTGCAGTCCATGAGGAGGAGATGCACTGCAGTACTTAATGTAGCTGGTGGCCACACCAGATACTGACTGTTACTTTTGACCCCCCCTTTGATCAGGGACACATTATTCCATTTCTGTTAGTCACATGTCTGTGGAACTTGTTCAGTTTGTCTCATTTGTTGAATCTTGTTATGTTCATACAAATATTTACACGTTAATTTTAAGTTTGTTGAAAATAAATGCAGTTGACAGAGAGAGGATGTTTCTTTTTTTGCTGAGTTTATGTATGGACTGTATGCGATTATGGAGAGTGAATTTTAATTGTTTATTTTTCATCTTGCTAGCTAGTTGTGTTCATCTGGCTAGTATCAGCAAGGGCTTTCTAGAACAATTGAAACATTAGCGCAGCTAGCTACCTATCTAACATTGACTAGACCACAAAGCAACACACACAGACATGCATTGCCAAAAAACGCTAATTCCACCTTCTGTTTTTTTTAACAAGGCTGAGTGGCTGACGACTTCAAGGTATTTTTTTGTGTGTACACAAGTCTCATTAGGTCGTTACCTAACGTTTTCATATGAATGCTCCAGTAATGTGCAAGGACTGTTTTCAAGAGACCATTCCCTTAACGTGAAACTGAACTTACCCAGAACGTTGTTACCACTTACTCAGAATATTCAATATGACTTTTCTAGACCCGTTTCATTGGAACGTGGAAGTGTCCAGTTTTCTGAGGCTAAGCAGAATATTCCATCAATGTCACACCAAACATACACAGAACATGGTTGCCATGTTCTCAAAATATAAGATATTAATATTCTAGACACTTTTTTGTACATTCTGGGTAAGTTCGGATTGACATTAAGGGAATGCTACTCTCTAACTTTTCATGCCAAAACATGCTAAATAGGTTCTCAAGAGGTTTTTGCTAACATACATAGAATGTTCCCCTAACTAACTGAAAACTGGACACTCAAACATCAGGGGAACTTTACGGTTAACATTACAGAAAACGTTCTCTCTCTCCCTAGAATTTTTAGCTGGGCCACTACTCAGAATACCAAAGTGTTGTGTTATGGTCTGTGATTGTTTCCAGACCTAGGTTCAAATACGATTTCAAATATCTCAATTACTTTCACATACATTCAAAGTAAGTCATCAGATATATTTTATTTCACGAGACAAGTAGTTTAATATGTTAATGTTTTTGGAAATATACTTGGAAAGTATTTGATAATACTACAATACACTAACTCAAATACACTACCATGCATTTAACCCAGGTATTCCAAAATGTTATTTTTAAATTCTTCTTATTTCACCTTTATTTAACAAGGTAGGCTAGTTGAGAACAAGAACTGCGACCTGGCCAAGATAAAGAAAAGCAGTGCGACACAAACAACAACACAGAGTTACACATGGAATAAACAAACATACAGTCAATAATACAATAGAAAAAGTCTATATACAGCGTGTGTAAATGAGGTATGATACGGGAGGTAAGGCAATTAAATAGGCCATAGTGGCGTTATAATTACAATAAATAATTAAACACTGGATTGATAAATGTGCAGAAGATGAGTGTGCAAGTAGAGATACTGGGGTGCAAAGGAGCAAAATTAATAAAGTAAATAACCGCATGGGGATGAGGTAGTTGGATGGGCTGTGAGCTGCTCTGACAGCTGGTGCCTAAAGCTAGTGAGGGAGATTTGAGTCTCCAGCTTCAGTGATTTTTGAAGTTCGTTCCAGTCATTGGCAGCAGAGAACTGGAAGGAAAGGTGGCCAAAGAGGAACTGGCTTTGGGGTGACCAGTGAAATGTACCTGCTGGAGCATGTGCTATGGGTGGGTGCTGCTATGGTGACCAGTGAGCTGAGATAAGGCGGGGCTTTACCTAGCAAAGACCAATAGATGACCTGGAGCCAGTGGGTTTGGCGACGAATATGAAGCTAGGACCAGCCAACGAGAGCATACAGGTCATAGTAGTGGGTAGTATATGGGGCTTTGGTGACAAAATGGATGGCACTGTGATAGCAAATTGGATGCAGTCTGAGTAGAGTGTTGGAGGTTATTTTGTAAATTATATCGCCAAAGTCAAGGATCGGTAGAATAGTCAGTTTTACGAGGGTATGTTTGGCAGCATGAGTGAAGGATGCTTTGTTTCGAAATAGGAAGCTGATTCTAGATTTAGGTTTGGATTAGAGATGCTTAATGTGAGTCTGGAAGGAGATTTTACAGTCTAACCAGACACCTAGGTATGTAGTTGTCCACATATTCTAAGTCAGAACCGTCCAGAGTAGTGATGCTGGACAGGCGGGCAGGTATGGGCAGCGATCGGTTGAAGAGCATGCATTTAGTTTTACTTGCATTTAAGAGCAGTTGGAGGCTACAAAAGGAGAGTTGTTTGGCATTGAATCTCGTCTGGAGGTTAGTTAACATAGTGTCCAAAGAAGGGCCAGATGTATACAGAATGGTGTCGTCTGCGTAGAGGTGGATCAGAGAATCACCAGCAGCAAGAGCGGCATCATTTATGTATACCGAGAAAAGAGTCGGCCCGAGGATTGAACCTTGTGGCACCCCCATAGAGACTGCCAGAGGTTCCGGTCAACAGGCCCTCTGATTTAACACACTGAACTCTGTCTGAGAAGTATTTGGTGAACCAGGCGTTGCAGTCATTTGAGAAACCAAGCCTGTTGAGTCTGCCGATGAGAATGTGGTGATTGACAGAGTCGAAAGCCTTGGCCAGGTCGATGAAGACAGCTGCACAGTATTGTCTCTTATCGATGGCGGTTATGATACCGTTTAGGACCTTGAGCGTGGCTGAGGTGGACCCATGACAAGCTCTGAAACCAGGTTGCATAGCTGAGAAGGTACGGTGGGATTCAAAATGGTCTGTAATCTGTTTGTTAACTTGGCTCTCGAATACCTTAGAAAGGAAGGGTAGGATAGATATACGCAGTTCTGTAGCAGTTTGGGTCTAGAGTGTCTCCCCCTTTGAAGAGGGGGATGACCGCGGCAGCTTTTCAATCTTTGTGGATCTCAGACGACACGAAAGAGGCTAATAATAGGGATTGCAACAATTTCGGGAGATCATTTTAGAAAGAGAGGGTCCAGTTGTCTAGCCCGGCTGATTTGTAGTGGTCCAGATTTTGCAGTTCTTTCAGAACATCAGCTATCTGGATTTGGGTGAAGGAGAAATGGGGGAGCCTTGGGCAAGTTGCTGTGGGGGACGCAGGGCTATCGACTGGGGTTGGAGTAGCCAGGTGGAAAGCCTGGCCAGCCGTAGAAAACTGCTTATTGAAATTCTCAATTTTCGAAGATTTATCGGTAGTGACAGTGTTTCCTAGCCTTATTTCAGTGGGCAGCTGGGAGGAAGTGCTCTTATTTGAAATAAGTAATTATGTATTATGTATTATAAGTAATTAATAATTTTGTAGGAATGTTCTCCAACTGGTTTGACTTTGTGAATGTTCTCAGTTCAGAGAATGTAAAGAAACAACATTCTTCTGTGGGAATTTCAGTGCTTCAGCATAACGTCTTCTGTAGGTTTTCTCATGGTTCTATTTGAAGTCATGTTCTCAGAACATTAAGAAGAAAACAACGGTGTTCAGAGAACTTTCCTAGAATGTTCTTTAAAAACATGTACATTCTGTTCTCAGCGTCAACAAAACTCTATCTTCTACTTTGTTAAGTGTGTTCAGGTGTGTTGGCCGCACCAACTAGTACCTGAAAAGACTAAAATGAACAGCTTTGTACGTGTAAAAAAACAAACATGGCATGCTATCTCCATCCTGGTGTCACAGTGGACTAATTTCATGGATAGGTTCGTATCACTGACGCTGTGGAATGTGAAATGTGTTTGTTTGATTACTGTCTAAGCAAGTTCATTTCCATGTGTCCTATTTGTGCTTAGAGTTCCAAGCAGTTAACCAAAACTAAGCTAGCAGTGTTATTAAAAGTATTCAAAAACCTCCAAATAACCTTTTACATTTAGTTTAATGCATTCACAACATTTAGAATGTTCTCAGAACATTATTTAATTACCTTTAAATAACTTATAATGTCTGTTCTCAGAATGTTAATTAAACCTCCCAGGAATACTTTCAGGGAACCATAATAAAACGTTCTCAGAACGTCCCTTCAACCTAAACAGAACAGGCAACATTTTCACTTCTGTTCTCAGAACATTTAAAAAATGTTTGGTTTTACTGGTCAGGAAATGTATTGGGCGTCGTTCCCAGAACCAATGGGAAACCGAACACTTACTTACACTTACTTTCCAACAACTTCCTAGGAACCAAATGTGATAGCTGGGTTGTGGCGTAGCACTCACTCTCGCTCTACCTCGCTCTCCTCCTCGCTCTCCTCCTAAAGTTAGAGAGGTCCGCACTTTGACAGACAGTCCAACACTATGTCAGAGAACTTTAGGCGCTTAGACAAATTTCCGAAATTTCCAAATGTCTGTCAAAATCACTAAGTATTGTTGACATTATTATTTATAACCAATATATCACCAGGGAATCACATTGAGTGAAAATATCAAGGGAGAGTGATGCCAGTGACGACTTGTGATGACCATTCACTGAGATCAGTAACATTGCTCTTGCTTTAGCTGTTGATTGATTAGGGAACCGGGCCCCAGCCCAGAGAGCGGCCCAGTGTTGGGAGGCAGGATATGGGTCAGAGGAGACACTCTACAGGCCACTTCAGGGACATTCGTCCCCTGCTCCCCTGCTACTGATCCTGCTCCACAGCAGCGTTTTATGAACTGCCAGCAAGGAGAGGAACTAGCTCTTGCTATAAGCTATTCATAGTTCACACATTTTATATGGCATGTTTGTATTTTATATGGGTTGTGTGTGCATGTGTATGTGTGTGTATGTGCCTGTGTGCGTGTCTGTGTGACTAACTGAGTGACTAAATTAGTGTTTACAGCACACTTAAATTCTATACCTGATGGCAGACGTTGGACAACCAATTGTTTTGCCTTGAGACCTAGCTAAAGTGTAATATTATGTACACAGAGCGGAGAGACAGAGAGAGCTTTCGATGATGCTGCAGTTCAGTGGCAGGTTGTGGAAACAATGTTGAACAATGTTGATGACATGACAGACTCAGACAGGCTTGCCTCTGCCTCCTCATCCTTTTAGCAGGGCTTCAATCGATACTTCACAGCTCACAC
Organism: Oncorhynchus clarkii lewisi; assembly: GCF_045791955.1. Lineage (NCBI taxonomy): Eukaryota > Metazoa > Chordata > Actinopteri > Salmoniformes > Salmonidae > Oncorhynchus > Oncorhynchus clarkii. Next base: position 36,784,868 of record NC_092155.1, on the reverse strand, counting down.
ACAACACACACACACACACACACAGACAGACGAATACAAAGAAGTGACACGGAGCGTAAACGAGAAAGAGGAAGGAGAGATCCTTAACAAGATGCTCCCAATGATAGTGAAGACCTGATCCTACAGGGAAACTGCACAAACAGACAGGGATTGAGATAGAGTGTGCTAAACAAGCCAGGGGTTCTATGTATATATTGGACTGTGTGTGCGTTTGTGCAGTTTGGTGTTGTCTTGTTTATTAGACAACGAGAGGAGCAGTGGGGGATAGCCGGAAAGTTTTTGTGCTGGAGAGTGGTTTAAACACCCATTAGGTGATTGTTTTTCCTGTCGCCCTGGGATTCTGGATCTCACGTCTCTCTATTTCTCTCTCCCTCTCTTTCACTCTCTCACGCATTCATTCAATTCAATGGGCTTTATTGGCATAGGAAACACGTTTACTTTCCAAATTGAGTGGAATAGATAATAAACAAAAGTGAAATAAACCATCAGAAATGAACAGTTAGCATTACACTCACAAAAGATTCAAAAGAATACTGTAGATACATTTCAATGTTATATTATGGCTATGTACGGTGCTGTAACGATGTGCAAATTGTTGAAGTACAAAAGGAAAATAAATAGACAGATAAATATAGTTTTTAATTGCCATGATGTTTGTGCTTTACTGGTTGACCTTTTGTTGTAGCAACAGGTAACAAATCTTGCTGTGATGGCTCACTGGTATTTCACTAAATAGATGTGGGAGGTTATTTGTTGGAAAATTGTATTTGTTTCAAATTCTTTGTGGGTTGGTATAATCTGAAATATGTGTCTCTAATATAGTCATACATTTGGAATGAGGTTAGGAAGTGCACCCCAGTTTCCACCTCATTTTGTGGGCTCTCGGAGCCAGGTCTGCTTACAGTGGCCTCTCTCAATAGCAAGGCTGTGCTCACTGAGTCAAAGCTTCCCTTAATTTTGGGTCAGTCACAGTGGTCAGGTATTCTGCCACTGTGCCTCCAGTTCACTTGTTTTTTTTGGTTAATTCCTTCCAATGTGTCAAGTAATTATCTTTTCGTTTTCTAATGATTTGGTTGGGATTTTGATAATTAGTAGGGATCATCCTAAATCTGCTCTGCATTCATTATTTGGTGTTTTTTATTCTCTCTCTCAAATGACTTCATTGGCATGGAAATTGTTCCCACATACATTGCCAAGCAAACATATAGATCAAATCAATGATGACACAGATAAATAGTAATATTCAATGATTAGTAACAATTAACTTGACAATACAGTAAGAAATGAATGAGGACAATAATGAAATAGTGAGAAAGACACATGTAACAATGTTATTGCTCTGGTTGGTCACTCCACTAGCTATCCCTACGGGTGTGGCAGGAAGCTACATATTTTGCAGCTAATATGGCATAAAGGTTTTTTTCTCCCAATAGATATTGGATTTTCTCCTTTTCTGCTTTGTTTAAAAATAATGTATTTGTTTTCAATTTGTGAAATAAAATTGCCGTAAGTCTGTGTAGTTCTCGCCGGGTAGGAGAAAATGCAGATCTGTCTCAGGGCAGAGTGAGCACAACCTTTCCTCTCTGGGTAGCCAGAGTTGTCTGTGACGGCCAGTCTCTCTCTGTCTTGAGCGCTCTCGCTCTTTCTTTCTCTCCCTCATAAATTATATTTTTCTGCTCCCCCAAACTCTTTTCCCACCGCCACATTCTACCATTTGGCTGCAGCCCCCCAACAACAGCCCCCTCCCTTCACCCCTGGTGGAGTGGATGACAGCTGCTGATTGATGTTGAGGCTGCGAGGGGTGGGGGATTGATGCTGATTGGACAATCCGTGCTCTATTTCCCAACCTTCCCCAGTAGCAGGAGAACGTCAGCCGCGTGCCGGGCACCTCGTCACAACTAGTGGCATATTTTTCTACCGCTAATGCCATGTAACATAGAGGGATGGATGGAGAGAGAGCGGCGGAAGGAGATAGTGAGATGGTTCAAGAGCTAGAGATGGGAAGAGAGAGAGGGGTAGAGATAGGGAGATGGGCTGGAATTCACTTGAGTGGGATAGGAGAGAAGAACAGGGAAGGATAAAACGAGAGGGATAAAGAGAGTAAGGAGACAGAAACATTCCACACATCCTCCCTACGTGTTAATTTATCTGTTGTCTAGCAAAGCTAGTGAAAGTGAAAACAATTCCTGCCTTACATTTGAAATATAGCCTAATCATAATAATATTCTAAGCAAAGGCACAGTCCTATTGTAGGTCATCAGGACCATTTTCTTATGTTAGTCCCTTTCTAATGCTTTCTACACAGGGCTTAGTTCACTGTGCACTGCACTGACGTGTGTCTTTCAGCTCCTGTATGTCATATGCTAGTGTAATGACTCCATGCTCTGACTGGGAACATGTATAATTGGTGTGGTGCTGTTGGTAGCAGGTCTTCCCTGGGGAGAGAGGTTATGTCTCCTGTGTTGACGCTACTGTAAACAGGACAGCGATACTAACAGGTAGGCTACTCCTCATGTCAACACAAAGTCAAAGTCAGACAATGTAACACTGCCAGGCTGTATGATGTGCTAATACACTGTGCTGTAAAGTATGTGTCTAAGGTAAGTCATTCATTAATCACTCAGTTACTCAGTTCCTAAACATGACATACAGTAGGCCACAATTATACAAGGACATTCTATTCAATTATTACAGTATTCTATTCAATTCTAGCAACAATATTCATGTATATCATCAAGCTCTAACTCTGTACACACACACACTGTCGTTTATATCCTGATAAATATTTAATCTTTCGGGTTTTCTTGCACACAGGAAGTGCAACATGTAAACCTTATCTCTGGTTGTCCTTAGCAACAGGTCTGAAACTGAATGTTGCACAGAAGCTGTAGCAGTCTAGTTCTACTGAATGTGTCTGTTATCTGTTCTGGTGCATGTGTTTTGCCTGGGCATATTTCCCTCTCACACCTCAGGGGTCAGTCATAATTACACTCAGTAGTTACTTTAGTACCAACAGTTAAAGGGATTATTTACCACCAAAACTAAATTGTGTGAATTTGAATTTGGCCTGTTACTGTAAGAGGTGAGGCTGAAAACAGTAATGAGAGATCATTTTTCTCGATCCTACTTTCTCTCACTGTATTTAGGAACAGAAGACCAGTACTATAGTTATTCCCGATTAGTACAGTTCCCAAAGTCTTTCGTTGCTGAAACAGTTATGATTACTTGTGTTCTATTTTTTCCATTCATACAAGAAACTGGAGCTTCTCACGACTAGACAAAGAGTCCTACCATTGATGCTGAGTGGTTTTGGAAGTTCATCAGCCTGAGTTAGGCCCAGTTCATTGTTCTTGTAGAATAGAGAAGAGGGACACATATTGTAATGAGGCCAAGCCTGTCTTCACTGAGCCTTTTGTCTGCCTGCTGCCTGCCTGCCTGCATTGAGAATCCATTATGTCATGTATCTCACATGTCCAGAGCTGCTGAGAGCACAACTGACAATAGGGTTTGCATTTGAAAGAAACCTTGAATTCCTATTTTGAACAGTGTTTCATGGTTTTAAGATGACGGTGATGACTGAGCATTTTGAGCCTTTCAAAAAAAAGAGTCCTACTATTTCAGACTGGGAGGAGTTTAATTGAAAAACATTGGCTTGGAAAATAACTTGCAACTCTCTCAAACCCAACAAGCCTCAATCCAAGTTGGTGGAGCTGCTTTAGAATTATTCAATGATACAGTACTTGTTACAGAAGTACTGAGCTACTCTATCAGCACACCTGCATCAAATGCCCCCAGTGTGGGAAATACTACCAGAGAGAGAACAGCTCATCCACTCCCTCCACAGCAGAAACATTCATTAGATTACCACAGACTCATAGATCATCAAGGGACACACTTTGTATGGCAACGACGATGACTCAAACTCCCAGCAAACTTTATTTTCTTCAACTCAGGTCACTGTGACACACACAGAGCGGCAGAAGGACAGTATAATCCCAATACATTTGCCAATTAGGTGATTCATCAAAGGGTATTGTATGGCTCTTTGATAGGGAGATGGCCTTAGTATGAAACCGCTGCTGCTGTAGTTCATTGTCTCTGTCATTTAAAATGGAAAAGAGAAAAGACACTAAATCTTAAGTCTCTGTGCCACGATGAACTGTAGTTATTTTGAGATGTTTAGAGACAGGTTGTTTCCTGAGTGATCAAATGCTTCGAGTTCAAATATAGTGCTTGAATGTTTGTGTCAGAGAAACAGCTTTGGTTCTGGACGGCAACTTTGAGCACTTACCAAGCTGTGTGTGCGTGCATGCCTCCACGGCAATGTGTGCGCGTGTGTCCTGACTTTCCTACTCACAGATGGGTACGACTTCAGTCAGCCATCTGCCAGGTGTGTGACGGCTCCTGTCATCTCTGTCTCTGTAAAGAGAGGACCTCAATGACCCCTCTCTCTATTGTCTTCTCTCACTCCCTCCCACTGTAGTGATACTGAGGCTCTGTCTGTGTGTGTGTGTGTGTCTCTGTCTGTCTGTCTGTCTGTCTGTCTGTCTGTCTGAAGACAGACAGACAGACAGACAGACAGACAGACAGACAGACAGACAGACAGACAGACAGACAGACAATCAGTGTAGATGAAGGGGAGGTAACTGGTTAAAGAAGGATTTTTAATCCTTGAGACAATTGAGACATGGATTGTGTATATGCTCCATTCAGAGGGTTAAAACGAAAGACAACATATTTAAGTTTCTTTGAACGAGGTAGTGTTACTATTTTATTATTCTCGATGGTGCAGCTGTAGAACTTTTTGAGCATCCGAGGGCACATGCCAAATCTTTTCAGCTTCCGGAGGGGGAAGAGGCGCTGCTGTGCCCTCTTCACAACTATACGGGTGTGTGTGTGGACCATGTTAAGTCCTTAGTGATGTGGACGCCAAGGAACTTGAAGCTCATTTTGACATTAGCCAACCTTTTAACTGAAAACGTGGCCAGATGGTTGATATTGAGAAGAGTGCTAACTTTAAAGGTGCAGGCCATAAGGAGAAAATGAATTGACCAGATGTAGTAGAAAGTAATCTCCCCTGAATAGCACACACATTTGTTTTTTTTCAGACCATTATGTGTAACAACATAGTCCACATTTTTTCATGGTGATATAGGTAGGCCTTTATACTACAGATGAACTTTGGAGACAAATATGGGCCTATTCGTGGTTCAGTTAGACCATGAAGACAAATCTTTTAAAATTAAACTATCACAGAGGGTTTTTTGAGCCATGCCGTATGATCACAATGCCAGAAGGGAAATAAAATACCCAGACGATAGTGTCAGTTCCTCTGTGTTGATAAAGATGACCCGTCTTTTACCTCCTGTGTGCGTTTAAAGCCTGTGATATGCCACCACTACTAGATAGGGATGTGTGTGAGACTTTCTTAATTTCCTGTTTCCTCGCATCATGTCCACGTTCACCTGCTTTGTTCACTGCAGTCTCAAAGCAAGCGGTGACCAAAATCGCACCCTGTCAGATTCAGCCAGACACGGTCGTGGACGTTCTGCCACCCTCCTCGTGTACTCCCGCAAAACTAGAATAGTCCCAGTAAGCAAAATTATGTTAAAAATATTTATAAAATACATATTTTCCAGGCGGTGAAATTTGTGTATTTTATTTTCTGAATGAAAGGTGAAAATACATATTTCCCTCATGTTTAAAATATGTCTTTATCCGGACATTGAAAATACGTATTTTCTTGACTTTGAAATCAGGTTTCTTTTCGGTTAAGAATTAAAGTTGAAAATACGTAATTTATAGTTTCAGATTTGGTCCAACAGCACCAAGATGTGCTGGGAATGGACAAAATGTTTTACGCCCCTGCCTTTGACAAAGTGGGCACTGCTTATCTCAGGGCGGCATCAGCGCTCACCTATAAAGCCCACATGACTGCCACTGGTTGAGATACATTTTTTTGTTTTTTAGGGAAGAATTATGTGTTGTTGGAGGTGCGTCTTGGTCAACTAAGCTCGGAAAATGCCGCCTTTGCCAATCTGCCGCCATAAGCGGCCGCCTAATCCTGCCTAATGGGTGAGCTGGCCTGCATTCAGCTCCCACACTTCCTGTTTGTGGGGACCTGTTCTTCTGAGTGGTTCTCTCTCAGTCCTATGATTAATGGACCTAGCTGTGTTTGAATACTTACTATATATTACTTGCTCCTTCCTCGTTCTCAATCTTGGTTTCCGCCCACAGTGAGGCAATAACGTTTGTGTTTGTTAATTGAGCCGTATGTTTTGGCAAATGTAATTGCCATTGAGTTAACCACCAACAAAACTGCTCCCTCGTTTTAGGTCAAGCTGTTTGGTAGTAATGCTGATTAATGACCTTGGTTTCCTCTTTCCACAGGTACGACACGCCCACCTCGAGACGGTGAGGTCCCTGGGGTTGATTACAATTTTATGTCCATAGAGGACTTCCTAAATCTTGAGCAGTGTGGAACACTACTGGAAATAGGAACGTATGAAGGTGAGGATGGTGATGTTGGTTATGTTGGTGGTGGTGGTGATGATGGTAGACTGTAGGAGTGGAGAATAGGATCTTTCACCAGTTCACCAGATTCTCCTCACCTAGATTAGTAATGTGCACCGCAGTGATAAGTCTTCTGTCCTGACAGAAACTACAATCCACCTGTGTGTTGTGTGTGTGTGTGGGTTGTGTGTGTGTAACAGCGTTAATCTGCTTGGTGCCTGTACCACTGTGTGTTTGACACCTTTCTCTCTGCCCCGCAGACAATGTCAAATGCCTGTCCACAAGAGCCTATTGCCTTCCAAATACAAATATATACAAAGCAGACCTACGTACAGTGTGTCAGTGACATGACATGCAGTGGCATTGAGATAAGAGTTGCATTCTCATATCCAAAATTGTCACTTTCCCAGAGAATTGTGGATAGACTTTTTAAAGATACTTTCAGGATATACAGCTTCAGTTGTAGATAATGACATACAATTTGTGTTTTGTTATGAACATGTGTTGCTATCTCTTGGATTGCATTGTGGGAAATAAATCTTAGTAACAGATCTGGCACTGACCAATGTAAGCCAGTCATTTGAATGTATACTTAAACGAGGTAAAGATTCTCTTCCCTTCTGAGCCGGTCCATTGTATTATCTGTGTATGCTCCCTGCTCCCAGACAATACAGCTCTCCCCTCTCAGTCTATAACACCATTGGCTAGCGGGAAAAGCCTGCTTTTCCAGCAGCTGCTTATTCCCACCATTTCAGGATGCATTGTGCTCTGGCATTGTCTTTTTTTCCCCTGCGTAAGATTTAGAGATTTTATAGATCTCCTTCCTGCTATCTCTGTCCTCTGTCTCTCTTTCCCTTCCTTTTTTCTCTCTGGATCTTTTTCTTGCCCCCCTCTTTATATATGTTCCTCTCCCTCCCCTCCCTCTCTCTTCCTCCCTCCCTCTCTCTCAGGCATGCTAATGTCCCTCTTGTTGCCTAGGTAACTATTATGGGACCCCCAAGCCGCCGAGGCAGCCCGTGGTTGGGACAGTGATTTTCAGTGATGCTGTGCTCCTCAACGACCCCCCAGGCTCCCAGCAGTCAACTCCCAAGCACACCAAGTCCTACAATGACATGCAAAATGCCCGAGTAGTGCCTGCTGACTACGAGGATGACGACCAGGCCACGGAAATGAACAACAGTTTTACAGGTGAGTCATTGTACATTGCAGTCAGACAGTTAGATACAGACGAACACTACCAAACCAGGCTGGTGTTCACTGTGGTGTGTGTGTGTTCGTGCATGTGTGTTTGTATGTGTGCTAGTATGTCTACACGTGTGAAAGAGCATGTGAGGGAGTGTGCCTGTGTTTGTGCTTTCTTCTGCTCTGTATTGCTGGGTGTCTGGAGGTTGCATCATGTCTTTGTGATGCTGATTTCTCTTTGTGTGAGTCTTAACACTGCCATCTGCCTGCAAGGAGGGGAGAAACACAGTACAAGCAGAATTCATAGGGCCTCAATCTCCTCTGTCACTCTTTCTCTCTCCCTCACATCTTTTTCTCTCTCTGTTCTACTCCTTCTCTCTTCCACTCATTTTTCTCTCTCCCTCTTCTTTTTCTCTCTATTCTACTCATTCTTCTCTCTTCCTCTCATTTGTGTCTTCGTCTAATGCACTAATCTATCTGTTAATAGAGTGTTAATATTTCCCACCTATTTAAGGTGATGAGTATATCACTTTGTGTTCTTTTTTAGGCCTAATTTCTGATGTCTAACTAAGTTTGAAATATTGCCTATCAGAACCTGTGTTAATGTGTTTGCCCAGAAATAAAGCTAGCTGATGGGCACGGATGAGTTTTTTCTCTCTGTCCGTCTCCCTCTCTTTGAAGTCTGTTCCATCCTGGAGAGTGTGTGAGACATTCAGTCAGTTCCTAGATGGAGGGGCTTTTTCCTAGTCGGGTGGGCGGACGGTATGAATCTATGGCCCTCTCTGTGTGTCCTGCCATCCTGGCAGAGTGGTGAATTAGCGTTTGATCACCCCAGAACGGCTCACGAATGTGAGGGAGGAACGAGGGAGGCCTGGAGGGAAGGGAGGAACTAGGAGTTGGGGTTTAGAGAAATGGAAGCTGACCGCTTATGCATTATAGTCATTGGGCCCCATTCCTTTTGGACCAACAGCCAGGGGGTTACCAGAAGGAGGGCGATAGGGAGGGAGAGAAAGAAGATAAAGCGGGAAGGATGTTTTGTGGTCATGATCAGGTCATGCATTGATATAATGCATACAGTCGTCTTAGCATAAAGTGTCTTATCATTCCACCCGTAGATTCACACATTCCGATTGCTGCATGAAACCTAAACCTTCCCTCTCTGTTTTTTTCGTGTTGTGCTCCTTATATACCCAGGATCCTTAGTGCGTAGTCTCTTCCCCTCTCCCTTGTTGTGCACAGGTAACTCTAGCGACCAGGACGAGAGCCGCGGCGGTGTTCTTCGGCCATATCCCGCGCGCGAGAATGCTCCGTCCTATGGTCTGAACAACGTGGCCGCCTCCACCTCGGACAACGGGCAGCAGACGCATGCCCAACCCCAGGCCTCTCCTGAAGACCCCCTGGGACCCCTGCCAGAAAACTGGGAGATGGCCTACACAGAGAATGGAGAAGTCTACTTTATAGAGTATTTATAATTTATCTTATACCATATACCCTACCCACCTATACAGAACGTGTACTTTACAAAGTATATATGATATACCCTATACACGTCATCCTACAACCCACAATAGCTTGCATCATAGTGTACATATTCACCCAATACCCTATGTACAGTAACTACCCTTATCTTGTACCAAGAACAGAGAGGTCTACTTCATAGACTAAATACCCAAACAGAACTCTATACTGTATACTCCCTATACTATGTATACTACTATACTATACAAGCCTCTCGTTCCTGTTTCCCAGTACTCTCGCTCCTCCTCTCCCCCAGACAGGCCTGTCATTGCTCAGTTCTCTCTAGGCCGTTAATCCTCCATAGACTGATCTCCTTAGAGATCACAGGCAGGTCAGATCACCTGACCACTTCCATGCAGCCCAGCCCTCTGTCCTCAGACCAACACACATAGCTGGGGCTGCCTGCCTGACTAGCTGGGAGAGGATGAGGAAATGGCTGGGTGCATTCATCACCTGCATGTTGGTCTGCTTTTATTATTGGACTGGCAAACTCAAGAGAATTGAAAGGAGAGCTTGTGTGGTGATGTTGAGGCACCAGCCACCAATTCTATACAACACGTCAGCACTGACAGGTCTCCTTCCAACCCTCTTCTTTGTGTTTCTCAATGGGGGAGAAGTCTGTTTTATTGTAGAATTAATCTCTCTTTGATTTCACTTGCTTGTTTTAGCGACAAGCCTATAGACATTAACCCCTCACATCCATGTGCTGATGAGATCATTGGGCTTTTGTTGCTTTTTGTGCTTATCACCTTGACTTCAGAGCCAGTCTTTAACAGCTCTGTGTATGTGTTGTTTCCTCAGCCACAACACAAAGACCACATCGTGGATCGACCCCCGGTGTCTTGAGAAACCTCTGAAACCTCTGGAAGAGTGTGAGGATGATGGTAAGCCAGGCCCTGTGTGTGTGTGTGTGTGTGTGTGTGTGTGTGTGTGTGTGTGAGCTGTGTTACACTCATTTCTGTGCTGCATTGTTTACCACCTTGCACCTTGTTGATGCAATCATTAGATGGTGCTACTGAACTCTTAGTCACAGATATAAATATGATTAAGTGTTTTTCAATAGATAGAAATAGTAATGGTGTCTTTTTGTAGGCACTACAACTCCGTCGTGGCTCTTTGGACAAAGCTTATGGGTCCATAATATTTAACCGTGGACGTATGGAGAAAATGCCCTCTTTTTTCCTTTTTGTTGGCACTACTGTTGACTCCCCCAAATGGGGATTTGTGCTCTGTGATTGGCTCAAAGTCAAGTTGTTGGCCACTGACAAGTATTACGATTCTATAAGTAGAAAGAGCAGGTTCGTTTCTGCCGGGTCGGCACGCAGCAGGTACCACTTTTGTTCTAGCAAGTATTGACATAATTAAATCACAATGGATTTGTTTCCATAATCAGCTGCAAAATTAGTGCACTGTCCTTAGCTAGCTAGCTATGTTGCGCTGGCTAGTGAATATGCTAACGTAATCTAGCTAGCTAAACATATGGCTATGGGCTGGAACTGGCATTATGGGATTAAGGAGAGTGAATTAAATTGTTTCTACGTCATCTTGCTAGTTAGTTATCTAGCTGTGGCCATCTGGCTAGTGTCAACAAGGGCTTTCTACAAAAAAATGTACATTAGCACAGCTAGCTAGCTAGCTAACATTGGAATCTAGACCATAAACTAAGCAACACACACAGACAAACAACGCTATTGCCACCTCCTGGTTTGGAGTATTTTAACAAGGCTGAGTGGTTGACAACTTAAAGGAATTTGCTGTGTGAACACAAAATAGACTGACTGCCGACACTCTGTTCAGAGATGCTAAGTACTGTTGGCAAGCAAAAGTTTGACAATCCTACCGGTGTGTCTGGCTGAACAAACCAGAGGTAACTCATTTGTGTTTTTTAGGTCCCAACCCCTTTCCGAGGGGTAGTGAGATTTGGGTTGGACCTGTACAATTGGCCAATAAAGTGATTTGAATCTCTAAAGTGGCGGGCAGTTTTCACTGGTCCTGTCATTACTTTGAGATTGGCTTTCCATCTAAGGAATTGTCTAATAGCTTGTTTAAAGATTTGTTTGTTACTCCACTGTTAAATTGTAGTTAAACAAATATCTATGTAAGAATGTGACATACATTTTGTTTAAGAACAAACAAGTAATGATAAGATGTCGGTGTGTGAATCTTGAGAACACAGGAACTGGTACTCAAATTCAGAAAAACCAATATCAGAAATTGCACCACCATGTGGCTATTTTGCTGTCATCTATCATATCTTAGTTTCAATATGTCACTGATTTGATGGATTATGGCACATCTATTTTTTTGTAAATACTCATTTGTGACTTAAAGATATCTATTTCTCTACCTACTTGTCTTTCTCTGTAATATTACTTTACTCCGTCTCTTTATTTCCCTTTCTTCCTCATTCCATCCCTTTCTTCCTCATTCCATCCCTTTCTTCCTCATTCCATCCCTTTCTTCCTCATTCCATCCCTTTCTTCCTCATTCCATTCCTTTCTTCCTCATTCCTCCCCTTTCGTTGTCATTCCCATCCCTTTCTTCCTCATTCCATTCCTTTCTTCCTCATTCCTCCCCTTTCTTTGTCATTCCATCCCTTCTTCCTCATTCCATCCCTTTCTTCCTCATTCCATCCCTTTTTGTCATTCCATCCCTTTCTTCCTCATTCCTCCCCTTTCTTTGTCATTCCATCCCTTTCTTTGTCATTCCATCCCTTTCTTCCTCATTCCATCCCTTTCTTCCTCATTCCATCCCTTTCTTTCTCATTCCATCCCTTTCTTTCTCATTCCATCCCTTTCTTCCTCATTCCATCCCTTTCTTTCTCATTCCATCCCTTTCTTCCTCATTCCATCCCTTTCTTCCTCATTCCATCCCTTTCTTCCTTATTCCATCCCTTTCTTTGTCATTCCATCCCTTTTTTGGTCATTCCATCCCTTTCTTCCTCATTCCATCCCTTTCTTTGTCATTCCATCCCTTTCTTCGTCATTCCATCTCATCACCTTGGAGAAGAAGGGGTACATACTGAGGAACCAGACAATGAACTAGGTTTGCACCTTTATTTGCTCTCTCTCTCTCTCTCTCTCTCTGTTTATGTCATTGCGTTTGCTATTGGCTGTCAAAATCTGTCCTTTTGTAAACTAGAATCATCTTAGATTTTAGCTCAAATGTGATGTACTGCTTGCTTTGAACTACTGAGGGAGTGGCAGGAGTGATTTCCGTTAACGCAGCAGAACACATTAGGAATGTGTTTGGTTGGACAACTCAGGTTCATCTATGTACTTTGAGCAGCTCCACAGACTGGAAAATAGCACTGCTGATTCACAGGCCAATTTGTAGACTATTTGGCAGAAACAGACATGCTCTTGAAAGGGAATGAAATCTCTGACTCTTTCAGGGCTCTGAGTCGGGCCTATGGGCTCCTATTAGTTCTGGTACATCAGAAGCAGGCAGTCTGATTATCGATTGTGAAATCCAGCCCGCTCCAAAAGTGTTTATGGGAGTTGGCAGCAGCCCACGCTAACACACGGCGCTAATGTCTTTGTACGAAATCAAATAGTGTTGAGGAAAATGAGATGCTATCGCTTTAATAGGAGTGTGTTAGTTTAAAGAGACTTACAACAATTTGTTTTACTTTTACTGTTGAAAAGCGATATCCCAAGTATCAATACATTAAAGTACACACACTAAAAGGTAAAACAATATGTTTTTTAGACTGTAAACTTCAAGGAGTAGGGCATTCAAGGAGTTGGTCTGATGGGGATTTGTGATGTTATTGGCCTCACTATTGCTCTAGGAACAATAGAGGATCAATAGGGAACAAAAGAGGAACGCCCCCTTCTTGTGCCGTGTCATGAGGATACCTGGGCTGGCTGGACAACCTATTGAGATGTACCTTTTGTGAAGTAAATCAGATGATAACTGAGCTAAAAAGTAGACTGGAGTAGGCCCTCTCTGTCAAACCTGCGTGAGGCATGCAGTTGTGTACATCTATCAACTGTTTGTAGCAGTTGACTCCATGTATAGAAAACAACCTGGTTCTGTCCTAAAGACAGACATAAAAACGACCCATCTGGAGCCATTGTGAGTGGGCTAGACCTGAACGTATGAATAGTCCATCGAGGAGGAGGCAGCAGTCAATCTCTGCAGTCTGTAATTTAGTTCAGAGACTCCCCTGACAGCTGGCTGTGTATATAGCCTGTGTGTGCCTTGCTCAACGAGGTAGAGCAAGTCGTTTGACTCCATTATTACATGCCTGCACCGTGGCCCACTGATGATGCAGAGAAAAATGAAAAAGTATGAATAATAAAGCAAAAGTCAGGTCAGGTAAACATACAGTATATTCACCTGAGAGACCTTGAATAAGAAAAACAGGACAGCGTCACCCTCGGAAAAACTTCCTGAACGAGAACACTACCCCTTATAAATACTCATCTGACCACTGAGCTCATTTGAGAATCATCACACCACACTGCTCTATTCTGACCACTCTTACAACACCAGCATCTGTAGTGAATGTATCATTACAGTGATGTAACATGGCTGCTCCTACTCTGTTTCAGAGCTGCCTGCAGGATGGGAGAAGATAGATGACCCAGTGTATGGGGTGTACTACGTAGAGTAAGTTGAACACCTCACTGACACCTAACGGTTCATAGCTAGCTCTTTTCACATCCCTCTCATTTATCCCACAATAATGAATAAGACTGAATCAATTGGATTGATTGTTATGCGCCAGCATATTCATATAGTTTACTGTAAACTGCGTCATTTCAGCTGGACTAGCGTTTTCCTCTCTCCGATTTGACCGCACATTCTGACTTTCAATGGCTAGCTGTCAGACCTGTTATAAATTCAATGTTTTATAACGGGTTTGAATCTATGTGGATTTAACTGAACCTGGACTCCATTTTGTGTGGCCAGTGTGTTTTATGCGGTTATCACTGAGGTGGAGGGATTTAAGAGGCTGTGAGCCAGAGGATGTCAAACACTGTGTACGGCCATTTATCATGGTGACAATGAATCTCTTTTTCTCTCTCTGTCTCGCTCTCTCTCTTCTCCCCCTCTCTCCAGTCACATCAACAGGAAGACCCAGTATGAGAACCCCATAGTGGAGGCTAGGCGCAGGATGCAGCTGGAGCAGCAGCAGCCGCAGCCTCCTGAAGGTGAGCGGTACATTCGAGGTTCGTTTCCTGCCCTGGCAAGGCACCATTTCTTTCTTTCTTCATGTCTCTCTGTCTCGTCTTGTCTGTGTCTTGTCACGTCTTGTCTCATGTCTTGTCCTGCAGGGTTGGGGTCTATTCCATTTGAATTCAATCATTCCAGGAAGTGAATTGAAATCCCAGTTCATATTGAAAAGTTGCCATTAAAAATGGGTGTCACATTTCAGTTCCTCAGAATTGGAATTTCAATGAATTATCCTGGATTTGACGTGGAACTGACCCCATCCCCGTTGTCCTGTCCAGTCTGTGTTTGGGTACTTATTAGTTTGCTTAAAGATCATTAAAGCATCATTATCATCCTTTCAAGGCATGTACTGTAGCATTTGCTTATTTGTCATCAGAGGCTTGGAGCTGTCGATGCTGCCATCTACTGTATGTGCAAACTGCTGCTGATATCATGCTTATCTCTAACCCTAACTGCTGCTGATATCATGCTTAACCCTAACTCTAACTGCTGCTGATATTGTCACGAACTGGCTCAAAGCCCGTAACAAAAGGAGACAACGTGGAGATAAGGAGTAACAAAATATATATTTATTAACTAAAGCAACTAAGGAAAATATACAATGGTGTGTGTAATCAGTAATCAGTAGTGTAAGTGAGTGTTTTGCATGCATGAATGTGATAATGCAGGGTGTTGAAAGGTGCCAAAGCAAACAAACAAAAGGCCACCAAGAACCACAACACAATCTACAAAGGTGTCTGCATGGAGAGAGTCTCCTCCATGAATGTGGAAGAGGTCTATTTATCCTGGGAGACACCTGGCCCAGGTGTTTCCCATGAAGCTGACGACCCTCTCAACTCCGCCCACCGGCATCCTAATAAGGAAACAAGAACAAAGACAGAATACGGCAGACAGAGTGGGAGGGTCGTCACAATATCATGCTTATCTCTAACCCTAACTGCTGCTGATATCATGCTTATCTCTAACCCTAACTGCTGCTGATATCATGCTTATCCCTAAACTAACTGCTGCTGATATCATACTTATCTCTAACCCTAACTGCTGCTGATATCATGCTTATCCCTAACCTAACTGCTGCTGATATCATGCTTATCCCTAATCTAACTGCTGCTGATATCATGCTTATCCCTAACCTAACTGCTGCTGATATCATGCTTATCCCTAACCTAACTGCTGCTGATATCATGCTTATCTCTAACCTAACTGCTGCTGATATCATGCTTATCTCTAACCTAACTGCTGCTGATATCATGCTTATCCCTAACCTAACTGCTGCTGATATCATGCTTAACCCTAACTGCTTCTGATATCATGCTTAAGCCTAACTGCTGCTGATATCATGCTTATCCCTAACTGCTGCTGATATCATGCTTATCTCTAACCTAACTGCTGCTGATGTCATGCTTATCCCTAACCTAACTGCTGCTGATATCATGCTTAACCCTAACTCAAACTTCTACTGATATCATGCTTATCCCTAACTGCTGCTGATATCATGCTTATCTCTAACCTAACTGCTGCTGATATCATGCTTATCTCTAACCCTAACTGCTGCTGATATCATGCTTATCCCTAATCTAACTGCTGCTGATATCATGCTTATCCCTAACTGCTGCTGATATCATGCTTATCTCTAACCTAACTGCTGCTGATATCATGCTTATCCCTAACCTAACTGCTGCTGATATCATGCTTATCCCTAACCTAACTGCTGCTGATATCATGCTTATCTCTAACCCTAACTGCTGCTGATATCATGCTTATCTCTAACCTAACTGCTGCTGATATCATGCTTATCCCTAACCTAACTGCTGCTGATATCATGCTTAACCCTAACTGCTTCTGATATCATGCTTAAGCCTAACTGCTGCTGATATCATGCTTAACCCTAACTGCTTCTGATATCATGCTTAAGCCTAACTGCTGCTGATATCATGCTTATCCCTAACTGCTGCTGATATCATGCTTATCTCTAACCTAACTGCTGCTGATATCATGCTTATCTCTAACCTAACTGCTGCTGATATCATGCTTATCCCTAACCTAACTGCTGCTGATATCATGCTTAACCCTAACTGCTTCTGATATCATGCTTAAGCCTAACTGCTGCTGATATCATGCTTATCCCTAACTGCTGCTGATATCATGCTTATCTCTAACCTAACTGCTGCTGATGTCATGCTTATCTCTAACCTAACTGCTGCTGATGTCATGCTTATCCCTAACCTAACTGCTGCTGATATCATGCTTAACCCTAACTCAAACTTCTACTGATATCATGCTTATCCCTAACTGCTGCTGATATCATGCTTATCTCTAACCTAACTGCTGCTGATATCATGCTTATCTCTAACCCTAACTGCTGCTGATATCATGCTTATCCCTAACCTAACTGCTGCTGATATCATGCTTATCTCTAACCCTAACTGCTGCTGATATCATGCTTATCTCTAACCTAACTGCTGCTGATATCATGCTTATCCCTAACCTAACTGCTGCTGATATCATGCTTAACCCTAACTGCTTCTGATATCATGCTTAAGCCTAACTGCTGCTGATATCATGCTTATCCCTAACCTAACTGCTGCTGATATCATGCTTAACCCTAACTGCTGCTGATATCATGCTTAACCCTAACTGCTGCTGATATCACGTTTAATCCTAACAAATGCTGATATTATGCTTAACCCTAACAAATGCTGATATCATGCTTAACCCTAACTGCTGCTGATATCATGCTTAACCCTAACAAATGCTGATATCCTGCTCAACCCTAACCCTAACTTCTGATGATATCATGCTTAACGCTAGCCCTAACTGTTGCTGATATCATGCTTATTCCTAACCCAAAAAGCTAGTTGTATCATGCTTAACCCTAACTGCTGCTTATATCATGCTTATTCCTAACCCTAAATGCTACTGATATCATGCTTAACCCTAACAAATGCTGATATCATGCGTAACCCTAACAAATGCGGATATCCTGCTCAGCCCTAACCCTAACTGCTGCTGATATCATGCTTAACCCTAACTGCTACTGATATCATGCTTAACCCTAACTGCTGCTGATATCATGCTTATCCCTAACCTAACTGCTGCTGATATCATGCTTAACCCTAACTGCTGCTGATATCATGCTTAACCCTAACTGCTGCTGATATCACGCTTAACCCTAACTGCTGCTGATATCACGCTTAACCCTAACAAACGCTGATATCATGCTTAACCCTAACAAATGCTGATATCATGCTTAACCCTAACTGCTGCTGATATCATGCTTAACCCTAACAAATACTGATATCCTGCTCAACCCTAACCCTAACTTCTGATGATATCATGCTTAATGCTAGCCCTAACTGTTGCTGATATTATGCTTATTCCTAACCCAAAAAGCTAGTTATATCATGCTTAACCCTAACTGCTGCTTATATCATGCTTATTCCTAACCCAAACAGCTAGTTATATCATGCTTAACCCTAACCCTAAATGCTGCTGATATCACGCTTGCTAAGTGTTGGGACCACTGAGACACAGTGTTATGATGAAACGTCATGTAATGTTAAAACATCTTACAAATACATGTCTCTCTCATTGTATAATTTACTAGGTTAGAATAAACGTCTACTTGCCAGTTATTGTGAATAATTTGTTAGTCTGTCAATGATTTTGGGTGTATATTGTATATGTACTAACTGTGTAGAGCAAGTTTGAGTGAGCAAATGCATGAATGTGATGCTTATGTGTGTGTGTGTACCTATGTTTGTATTTTCTGTATCGTGGGTGTGCGTCTGCGTGTGTGCGTGTGTGTCTGCGTGTGCATGTGCGTGTGTGTGTGTGTGTGTGTGTTTGTGTGTGTGATTTCACAGTCCCTCTGTGTCTCTCTCTCTGTACAGAGTGGATAGAGGAGCACTCTTCAGCTGGTGCTCCCCTGGCCAACTATGCCAATAACCACCTAGAGACGTACCGCGACCCGCAGGTCCCGCCCCCGCTGCCCCCTGCTCCGGGAGGGGCCAAACGTGAGTGGGGTTACACCTAAAGGGTTCTACCTGGAACCAAAAAGGGTTCTTCAAAGAGTTATCTTATGGGGACAGCCGAAGAGCCCTTTTAGGTTCTAGATATCACCTTTTTTTCTAAGAGTGTAGCAATGATTAAGTGGAGCAAACACGGTGCGCTCGCGCTGTAAGGGGACATGGGCTGCTCTGATAGACAGACTTGATCATCTCTCCATCAGTAGATGATGAGACACATTTGATAGAAGTACCGAAAGTAACAGTTCTAGTATCGAAAAAGTAACAAAGTTTCAGTATACCGTGTGTAGTGGAAATTTCCTGTATTTACCAAATCATGAGAGCAAACCACACACAAGTCAGAGTTATCATAAAGTCCATCTTTAATTATATGAGCTCCATCACAACCCTGTGACTCTCAGATCAATTCAGTGTCTATAAATGAATTCTCTGAGAGTCCTTACACATTGCAACTGATATCCTTTATAGCAAAGACACACATAGCCAGACAGCATTGGCTATCATTCAGCTTTGTCTCCTAAACTATGTTCTTATCTCGCTCTCAGGACCATAAAACAAAACCTCATCAACAGGCATATATCAAATACACCCCTCCTGGACAAGATCACAGAGACACAGTGATTGGCCAACAGACATTGTGGAGCCAAGAGATAATTGGTTCCCCCTCAATCATCCCTTAAAATTGTTTAAAATATATGTTTAAATATGAAAACAAGCTTGACCTCTCCCCTCTCTGCAGCCCAAGTAACTGAAACCTGGCAGAGAACAGATAACTGCAACCAGCCAACATTATTATCCAAAAATAGACATTATAATGACATATCTCACATAAGCATGCAATAAAATAAATAAAACATATTATTTATAAATGTTACCTAAATAATTCTGATCCTGCCACGACACGTGCAACACACATGCATGACCAGGTACAGACCAGGCGACCCTCATGATCAAGGGTTACCATATAATGTCATTAACCTGTCTACACGTTCTTTAACCATAATGAAAGCTCTATGTATTTCAACTAGCTATGACTCATTCGTTATTGATGGATCACTAGGAAATGTATATTAGTATTCTCTCCTGGCAACCATTTTACTGTTTTCACTGATTAATGAAATGGTGATCATTTTAATAAATACAGTATATGGATGCTAAGGTTGGTGGATAGACAGACAGACATACAGTGCCTTCAGAAAATGTTCAAACCCCTTGAGGCTGTAACACAACAAAATGTGGAATAAGTTCAAGGGGTATAAATATTTTCTGAAGGCATAGGTAGACAAATAATGTGAAGTAATACATGACTAACTGACCCATACAGGCAGACAGTCAGACAGAGATATGTAGATATGTTCCAGATAATGTTCCTTTCCCTGTGTTCTATAGGAGAGAAGCCATTCTTCACACGGAACCCAGCAGAGCTGAAGGGAACTTTCATCAACACCAAACTGAAGAAGAGCCGCCGCGGATTCGGCTTCACCGTAGTTGGGGGCGATGAGCCGGATGAGTTCCTGCAGATCAAGAGTTTAGTCCTGGATGGTCCTGCTGCTGTGGATGGGAAGATGGAGACAGGTGCAGTACACCGCTTCAGCCCACGGAGGGCACTGTTTTGCAACATTTATATAGGAAGCATTTGCCCCATTCCTATGGTGGTTGAAGTGATTGTGTAAGCTAAGAGTTAAACATATAGGGGCCGTACAGTATGTCACGTTACTTGCACCCTACATAGTACATTAATTGTATTACTTACTGTGATACTAATGTGCTTGTAATCCTGTTACTGTGTTACTAACTGTCCTCTCCGTCTCCCTCCCTCCCCTCCTGTAGGTGACGTGATAGTGAGTGTGAACGACACCATCGTTCTGGGCTACACCCACGCCCAGGTGGTGAAGATTTTCCAGTCCATCCCGATTGGCTCCATGGTGGACCTGGCCCTGTGCCGCGGCTACCCCCTGCCATTTGACCCTGACGACCCCAACACCAGCCTGGTGACCTCCGTGGCCATCCTGGACAAGGAGCCCATCATCGTCAATGGCCAGGAGAGCTACGACTCTCCGTCCAGCCACGGCAGTCAGACCGGAGGGCCTGTTAACGGGATGAGGGAGCCGCGGGCCCACAGTCCCTCGGCAGAGGTGGTGTCCAACGGCTCTCACGGCTACTCCTCCAGCGACGTGGTCACCCTGGCATCATCTATCGCTGGGCAGCCAGAGCTGATCACAGTGCACATGGAGAAAGGCGATAAGGGCTTTGGGTTCACCATCGCTGACAGCCTGACGGGAGGGGGTCAGAGGGTGAAGCAGATCGTGGATTACCCCCGCTGCAGGGGCCTGAAGGAGTCAGACATTCTGATGGAGGTGAACAAGAGGAATGTCCAGAACATGAGCCACAACCAGGTGGTGGACCTGCTCAGCAAGTGTCCCAGAGGGAGCGAGGTCACCATGCTGGTGCAGAGAGGTACGTAGTCCACTGATCATGGTCAGGAGGGAGGCAAAGGAGGAAAGGGATGGAGGGATGGGATCAAGATGTGTCTGGTCATGCTGATATGTCAACCGCCCAGAAGGGAGCGGGAAGGATGGCGGTGTGTCACCAGAAAAGGCATAGTGTCTGGCTAACAGCATGAATAGCTAAGATGAAGGGAAAGAGTGAGTAAGTGGATGAATAAAGGAGGGAGTGGGTGTAACTTTGAGAAGGAGTGAGAGCTGAAGAGAGTAGGTGATCAGATGAGTGAGAGCAGGATTGGGTGGTAGGGTGGAGAGCAGGGGCAGGATGGACGAAGAGACAAAGAAGAAGAGAAGATGAGAGCGTTAGGTCAGGGACTCTTATCTGTCATGAATATGGATGGGAAGTGACTTCGCTGAGACAGCTCTAGTCTCCGTGTGTTCTGTCAGGTCAATCTGTGAAATAGGCCCTCCTGCCTTTCTCTCTCTCGTCTTTTTCTATCTATTTCAATTATTATTTTTCACTGGTCTCTAGCTCTCAAACTTTTTTTATCTCACTGTCTTTCCTATATTCTTTCTCACTTTATATGTCTCTTACACAATCTCTCACCCTCTCTCTGTCTGTCTTCATCTCTGGCTCTGTGTTTGCGTTGCTTAGAGTATTATTGGGTGTGTTAACAGTGAGAGGGCTCAGCCAAAGACGCTGTCTTACTCTGATGAAAGTGTCTTGTTTTTCAATTACCATGGGAGAGAGAGAAAGAAAGTGGAAAAGAGATAAAGATTGGAACACAGGGTAAGGTGGGGTGAAAGGAGAGGAAGGGATAGGTAAAGCGATACATAGAAGAGAGAACAGCCATTGATTCTGATTAGAGGAATAAGTGAATGGGAGGCAGAGCTAGTCGAGGCCATTAGCAGCAGAAGAGCTGTTTTCACACATCATTAATGTCTATGATTGACCTTCCTCTGTCACTACAACCCAGACCATCTTTCAAACATGAATAACCACTGGAGATTAAACATAATAGGCCTGCTCAAAAACGTTGGTAGAGGAATGAAGTTGAACCTATAGGTGCATCTATACAGTCCTGGCCAAAAGTTTTGAGAATGACACAAATATTAATATTCACAAAGTTTGCTGCTTCAGTGTCTTTAGATATTTTGTCAGATGTTACTATGGAATACTGAAGTATAATTACAAGCATTTCATACGTGTCAAAGGCTTTTATTGACAATTACATGAAGGTGATGCAAAGAGTCAATATTTGCAGTGTTGACCCTTCTTTTTCAAGACCTCTGCAATCCACCCTGGCATGCTGTCAATTAACTTCTTGGCCACATCCTGACTGATGGAGCCCAATCTTGCATAATCAATGCTTGGAGTTTGTCAGAATTTATGGGTTTTTGTTTGTCTACCCTCTTGAGGATTGACCACAAGTTCTCAATGGAATTAAGGCCTGGGGAGTTTCCTGGCCATGGACCCAAAATATTGATATTTGTTCCCCGCCACGTAGTTATCACTTTTTCCTTATGGCAAGGTGCTCCATCATGCTGGAAACGGCATTGTTCGTCACCAAACTGTTTCTGGATGGTTGGGAGAAGTTGCTCTCGGGATGTGTTTGTATCATTCTTTATTCATGGCCCACACATGAATGGTCTCAGGATGCTTTACTGTTGGCATGACACAGGACTGATGGTAGCGCTCACCTTGTCTTTTCCGGACAAGCTTTTTTCCGGATGCCCCAAACAATCGGAAAGGGGATTCATCAGAGAAAATGACTTTACCCCAGTCCTCAGCAGTCCAATCCCTGTACATTTTGCAGAATATCAGTCTGTCAATGATGTTTTTCCTGGAGAGATGTGGCTTCTTTGCTGCCCTTCTTGACCTCAGGCCATCCTCCAGAAGTCTTCGCCTCACTGTGTGTGCAGATGCACTCACACCTGCCTGCTGCCATTCCTGAGCAAGCTCTGTACAGGTGGTGCCCCGATCCCGCAGCTGAATCAACTTTAGGAGATGGTCCTGGCGCTTGTTGGACTTTCTTGGGCGCCCTGAAGCCTTCTTCACAACAATTGAACCGCTCTCCTTGAAGTTCTTGATGATCTGATAAATTGTTAATTTAGGTACAATCTTACTGGCAGCAATATCCTTGCTTGTTAAGCCCTTTTTGTGCAAAGCAATGATGACGGCACGTGTTTCCTTGCAGGTAACCATGATTGAAAGAGGAAGAACAATGATTCCAAGCACCACCCTCCTTTTGAAGCTTCCAGTCTGTTATTTGAACTCAATCAGCATGACAGAGTGATCTCCAGCCTTGTCCTCGTCAACACTCACACCTGTGTTAACGAGAGAGTTACTGACATGATGTCAGCTGGTCCTTTTGTGGCAGGGCTGAAAAGCAGTGAAAATGTTTTTTTGGGATTCAGTTAATTTGCATGGCAAAGAGGAACTTTGCAATTAATCTGATCACTCTTCACAACATTCTGGAGTATATGAAAATTGCCATCATACTACAAACTGAGGCAGCAGAATTGTGAAAATTAATATTTGTGTCATTCTCAAAACCTTTGGCCACCACTGTACACTAAAACCTTACTCAACAGCGTTCTTACCCTACCGTGTTAAAATAATTTGCTACGTTTTTTGCGAGGCTAGAGCAAGAGACAAACTGTTAATGACAACCACCATCCATACAGTTTGTAAAAAGACACTTATGTGGGTTAAGCCCACATAGTTGGTGTAATTGCTAACCCTGCCCTAGATCCCTACTAGCTGAGGGTGGGGATATGCAGGCAGCATCCATTATGATTTCTAATGAGTTGACCTTGTGTGCCTGGGCTGAAATGACAGTGCTGTATTGTGTTAAATGTCCGCATCATTATTGGCCTCTTCCTTAGCATAGAAGGCAGGTGACCATTACACTAGACCCATGTCAGGGCCTGGGTCAGTTTCCTGCTGATGAGGTACTGAGAAACTGTGGGCTTGTGTTAACTTTGTTATGGAGGATTGGATTGTCTTTGAGGCTGTGAGCAGGTCAGCAGAGCAGCAGATTGATGTTGTCGGTGAGGAGGGAGCTGCAGCTGTCTGGCTGGCTGTCAGAGGAGGTGGATGCGGTGACCTTTCTGGTGATTAGGAGCCATAATGCCTCATAAACCACAACAAACAACACATTTAGAGGGTCAGAGGAGGGGGAAGGAGGAGGACAGGGTAGTCAGGAAAGAGAATAAGAGGGAGGAGTCAACGATGGGGAATGTCCAAGGTGTATGTGTTTTAGAGAGGAGAGTGAGGAGAAGGCGGATAGGAGACGAGAGAAAGGGAGGAGGAGGAGACTCAACAGGGCTCAATGGCAGGGTCCAAAATTTGGCTTGTTTACTCAGGGTTCAAGACTAACTTTTTCCACTGATGGCACTGATGCTTCCAACTTTTTCACTTGATTGCACCAGCAAATTATATGGTCACACAATGTGTCAGAACCAAGCTAATAATGACTAGACATATTTAAAATTAGCAAGGCTTTGCTGGGCTTGACATTCAGGTAAATTTGGCAGTGGCACACCGGGACATTGCCAACTGAAAGATACTGGCCTGAATAAAAAGAATACTGGACTGGGAAAGTGAATTATATTATCTTTAATTTGCAGGCTGAGCAAGTACCCTATAGCCTATAACAACCTACCCTTCATACACAAATAATTACATTTGAACTTGACAATACTATCTTTACATTGATTGTTTGGAGGAAAATGTTTTACTTTTGCACAATCAATAAAAAAGTGTTATTGTTAGCAATTTTGAACAGTCACTAAAGTTGTAAAAGTTGTATAAAATCAGTTTTATCTTTTGGTAAAACATTTCCCGGTTTCTGAGTATTCCTAATTTGTTTAGGTTTTCACTATCAAAATCAAACTTTATTTTCTAGGGGGAAAAAATTTGATGTTTTAAGTCCACAACAATGCTTAAACCACATCAGGAGACCACTTTTGTTTTCGGGGAACAGTAAAAATTGGAGGTTGTAGTTGCCCTTTAACTCAATTGCACACCTAGCAAGAGACCATTGTGTTTGGGTAGCAGTGTTTTTGTACTGTACAATTTACAGTGTAGACTACATGTTGTAGCAGAGTTTGCAAAACAATGCCCCGTGATACAAATCATCATGATATCATTCTGCCACGTAGGCCTACTTTTTAGTCAATATTTAATTGGGAAGTTTTTTGGGGGAAAGCCTTAGAAAACAGCACATGATGACTGAGTTTGGCCTCCTGAGTGGCACAGCAGTCTAATACACTGCATTGTCAGGAGTCCGCTAACCTGGAGTCCAATCAATGAGACGAGATTGGAGATGTTGGTTAGAGCTGCCTTGCCCTATAAAAAACACTCACAATTTGAGTTTGCTATTTACAAGAAGCATTACCTTATGTGAATCATGCCTCGAACAAAAGAGATCTCAGAAGACCTAAGATTAAGAATTGTTAACTTGCATATACCTGGAAAGGGTTACAAAAGGATCTCTAAAAGCCTTGATGTTCATCAGTCCATCAGTCCGAGCTCAACGGTTCCTTGACTGGAGGTTCGTAGCCGACGCCTTCCCCCGAACACAGATGAGCGACCTACTGTGCGTCACCAGGGCATGGCTGCTAACCGACGTGTCCACCCTCTCCATCCTCGACAAAGTGGTCCTGGATCGTTTCTTACAGGCGCTACCCTACGACATGAAGAGGGCAGCGAGTCTATGCGCGCATCAAACCTTGGAGGGCCTCCTGGAAGAAGTGACGACGCATCATAACACGCAGGCCCTGCTGAGTGAGAGGACAGCCCCGCGGTGTACCCCGAACCAACAGTCGGCAGGGCTAAAGGACCGCTAACCTGTGGAGAAATGGCTGGGGTAAGGCCGACTGTCCCCGAGAACCCCAGGTAGATGGAGACCAAAGGAGGTGTTATGAGTGCGGCGCCCGGGGGCACATTGCCTGGAATTGCCTGGCTCGAGAGGAGTTGATGCCATCAGCGAGCCCCGGCGGCGAGGCAGGTCACGCCATGAGCTATGTCAGCTCCTGTTGGGTGCACTCTAAATCAACTGCACCCATGGTCCCGGTGAAGGTTGACTGACACAACACGAAAGCGTTATTGGACTCCGGAAGTATGGTTACTCTCGTAACCACGAGCCTGCTTAACCAGGATACCGAAAGGGGTAGGAGGATGTCCATTTCTGTGTTCACAGTGACACAAACTAGTATCCAACCGTATGGACCTCCATCGTGACTCCACAAGAGAGCTGCCAGGCGACGGTGGGTGTAGTGCCCGTGCTGCCAGTAGCTCTCCTAGTGGGACGGGATTGTCCACTGTTCGTGGCCCTATGGGGGCACGAGATGAGGAAGAAGGTATGAGCCGGCCGAAAAAGAGAACGGGGATGACCAATAGCCTGTGCGGCCCGGAAGCAACCGGTTAACCAGCATGGGTCTACGGCTTTGGAGTCGGCGTCAGAGGGGGCACCGGAACCGGAACCCCCTGGGGAACCCCTGGAGGAAGAGCCCATCTTCCACCTCCTAGATTTCGAGGGGCCAGTCGAGACCACCGCTGGGGGTCAACTGAGGGGACAATTCCGGACGGCCCAGTGGGAGGATCGGAACTTGAAAACCGCCAAAGCCCAAGTGATAGCGGTGGATGGACAGCTACTTCCGGGTGTGAGTGACTGGCGATACCCCATTTCCAAATCAAGAATAACCTTTTTTATCAGGTGTCACGCCAACAGGGGGAACTTCGAGAGGTATTGTAGCTGCCCCGACGGTACGCGGGAACCGTTCATCAGCTGGCCCACACCCACCTTTTTGGGGAGCACCTGGGAATGTAGAGGACCCGGGAATGGATCGCCGCCCGGTTCCACTGGCCCGGGATGAGGAGGACCGTGGAAGACTACTGTTGCAGCTGCCCGGAGTGTCAACTCACTCAACTCCACTTCCGAAGCCCGTTGGTCCCCCTACCGATCATCGGGGGGCCCTTTGAATGCATCGCCATGGAAATAGTGGGAACCCTGGTAAAAATACCACGAGGACACCGGTACATCCTGGTGATAGTAGATTATGCCACCCGGTATCCCGAGGCCATTCCCCTATGGGAAGCAGTATCCAAAGGAATTGCCCGGGAGCTGTTCCACCTCTTTAGCCGGGTGGGCATCCCGAACGAGATCTTGACCGACCAATGTACGGAGTTTATGTCCTGCCTCATGAAAGATTTGTGTGCCCTCCTGCAGATCAAGCAGATCCAGACCTTCGTTTTCCACCCGCAGACGGATGGGCTCATCGAGCGCTTTAGTAAAACGCTCAAACAAATGCCGCAGAAGGTCGTCGAGCAGGACGGGAAGAACTGGGACCAGCTACTGCCCCACCTGATTTTCTCAATCTGAGAAATACCCCAATCCTCCATTGGGTTTTCCCCGTTCAAGCTCCACTATGGAGGAGGCCACGCGGCCTACTGGACCTCGCGAAGGAGGTGTGGGAAACCCAACCGACCCCATTACGCAGAGCACATGAAGACGCCATGGTAGAGCACATGAAGACGATGAGGGAGCGGATGACAGCCATATGGCCCGTTGTGAGGGAACATATGGAGGCCCAACGCGCCCAAGCCCAGGTCTACAATCGGGGAGCCCAGCCCCGAGAATTCCAGGTGGGAGACAGGGTGTTCTTCTTGATCCCCACGGCCAAAAGTAAGTTCCTGGCAACATGTCACGGACCATATATGGTGGTCGAGAAGATGGCTGTCAATTATCGCGTACGGCAGCCGGGGAGACGGAAACCTCAATAGATTTACCACGTGCACCTGTTGAAGAAGTGGCATGAGAGGACAGCCTTGGTCGTGTTATGGTCGGGACCCAGGATGCCAACGGGACCAGTGGTGGTCCCGAGCAATGAGGACCTCGACCCGGCCCAGAAGCAATAGCTCAGGGAGCTACACGGCGGTGTTCCGACTGTCCTCTCTGCTACTGCCCAGCAAGCGGTACCAGAGTGCCACGTCTGAGACCAAAAGGCACCTGAACAGCTTCTACCCCCAAACCTAAAGACTGCTGAACAGTTAGTCTGGGTAGCCTTTTGGTTATCTACATTGGCCCCCTTTATTATTTATTTAATTTAATTATTTAATTATTTTTGCACTGATTCCCTTGCAATGGCTCTATGTACACTCACTAAACTCTACCCAAACACTCACATATACTACAGTGACACTCCAACAAACACACACACTATATACAGTTGAAGTCGGAAGTTTACGTACACTTAGGTTGGTGTCATTAAAACTTGTTTTTCAACCTCTCCACCAATTTCTTGTTAAGACACTATAGTTTTGGCAAGTCGGTTAGGACATCTACATTGTGCATGACACAAGTAATTTTTCCAACAACTGTGTACAGACAGATTATTTCACTTCGAGTGCACTGCATCACAATTCCAGTGGGTCAGAAGTTTACATACACTAAGTTGACTGTGCCTTTAAACAGCTTGGAAAATTCCAGAAAATTATGTCATCGGTTTAGTAGCTTCTGGTGGGCTAATGGACATAATTTGCGTCAATTGGAGGTGTACCTGTTGATGTATTTCAAGGCCTACCTTCAAACTCAGTACATCTTTGCTTGACATCATGGGAAAATCTAAAGAAATCAGCCAAAAACATTGGAGACCTCCACAAGTCTGGTCCATCCTTGGGAGCAATCTCCAAAAGCCTGACGGTACCACATTCATCTGTACAAACAATAGTATGCAGGTATAAACACCATGGGACCACACAGCCATCATACCGCTCAGGAAGAAGACGCGTTCTGTCTCCTAGAGATGAATGTACCTTCGTGCGAAAAGTGCAAATCAATCCCAGAACAACAGCAAAGGACCTTGTGAAGATGCTGGAGGAAACCGGTACAAATGTATCTATATCCACAGTTAAATGAGTCCCAAGAAAGAAGCCACTGCTCCAAAACCTCCATAAAAATGCCAGACTACGGTTTAGAGCTGCACATGGGGACAAAGATTGTACTTTTTGGAGAAATTTCCTCTGGTCAGAAAAAAATATAACTTTTTGGCCAAAATGACCATCATTATGTTTGGAGGTTAAAAGGGGGAGGCTTGCAAGCCGAAGAACACCGTCCCAACTGTGAATCGCAGGGGTGGCAGCATCATGTTGTGGGAGTGCTTTGCTGCAGGAGGGACTGGTGCACTTCACAAAATAGATGGCATCATGAGGTAGGAAAATTATGTGGATATATTGAAGCAACATCTCAAGACATTAGTCAGGAAGTTAAAGCTTGGTTGCAAATGGTTCTTCCAAATGAACAATGACCCCAAGCATACTTCCAAAGTTGTGGCAAAATGGCTTAAGGACAACAAAGTCAAGGTATTGGAGTGGCCGACACAAATCCCTGACCACAATCCCATAGAAAATGTGTGGGCAGAACTGAAAAAGTGTGTGCAAGCAAGGAGGCCTACAAATCTGACTTACACCAGCTCTGTCAGGAGGAAAAGGCCAAAATTCACCCAACTTATTGTGGGAAGTTTGTGGAAGGCTAACCGAAACGTTTGACCCAAGTTAAACAATTTAAACGCAAAGCTACCAAATACTGATTGAGTGTATGTTAACTTCTGACCCACTGGGAATATGATGAAATAAATAAAAGCTGAAATAAATCATTCTCTCCACTATTATTCTGACATTTCATATTATTAAAATAAAGTGGTGATCCTAACTGATCTAAGAAAGGGAATTCTTTTGACATGATTTCATGTCAGGAATTGTAAAAAACTGAGTTTGAATGTCTTTGGCTAAGGTTTATGTAAACTTCCGACTTCAACTGTACGTTCATACAGACAAAACACACGCACACTCACACAAATGAATATTCACACCACACTCATGCATAGACACACTTTCACATGTGCTGCTGCTACTCTGTTTATTATATATCCTGATTGACTAGTCATTTTTACCCCTGCACGTTGACTTGGTACTGGTACTGCTTGTGTATACCCTTTCCTTTTTTATTTAGCAACTATTTTCTTACTTTTTAACTATGCATTGTTGGGAATGGGCTGTAAAGTCTACACATGTTGTATTCGACGCATGTGACCAATACAATGAGATGTTATTTGATCTGTGAGTCATCAATCTGTTCTGAGAGTGAGTGAGATGACTGAAAGCACAATGTCACAAGAAACACAAGAGATGTACATCATGACGACAAATCAATACCTTCATAACCAGCAGTTGTGAAGGTAGGCAGACAACAGCCATCTAGCATCCTCTATGACTTTGTCTCATTTGAGTTAAGACTCTGGTTTGGATACTGAAAGTATTTATTAAAACGACTGTGCCGTTAGCATTATTATATATATATGTATTTATATATATATATATATATATATATATATATATATATATATATATATATATATATATATATATATATATATATATATATATATATATATATATATAAAACATTTTATGATGATACAAATGTTCAGCATTATTAGAGATCTGCCATGTCATAGTCATCCCTAAACATTTCCAGAAAACTGTTTATGATGATACAACAGTTCAGCATTTTTAGAGATGTGCCATGATGTCATAGTCACCCCTAAACATTGCCAGAAAACTGTTTATGATGATACAACAGTTCAGCATTATTAGAGATCTGCAATGTTGTAGTCATCCCAGAACATTGCAAGTTAACTGTTTATGATGCTACAACACTTCAGCGTTGTTAGAGATGTGCCATGATGTCATAGTCATCCCTAAACATTGCCAAAAAACTGTTTATGATGGTAGAACACTTCAGCATTATTAGAGATGGGCCATGTCGTAGTCATCCCTAAACATTGCCAGAAAACTGTTTATGATGATAAAACACTTCAGCATTATTAGAGATGTGTCATGATGTCATAGTCATCCCTAAACATTGCCAGGAAACGCTTCTATGTGTTTATGATGATACAAAACTTCAGCATTATTAGAGATGTGCCATGATGTCATAGTCATCCCTAAACATTGCCAGAAAACTGTTATATGTGTTTATGATAATACACACTTCAGCATTTTTAGAGATGTGCCTTGATGTCATAGTCATCCCTAAACATTGCCAGAAAACTGTTCTATGTGTTTATGATGATAAAACACTTCAGCATTATTAGAGATGTGCCTTGATGTCATAGTCATCCCTAAACATTGCCAGAAAACTGTTCTATGTGTTTATGATAATACACACTTCAGCATTTTTAGAGATGTACCATTGATGTCATAGTCATCCCTAAACATTGCCAGAAAACTGTTCTATGTGTTTATGATGATAAAACACTTCAGCATTATTAGAGATGTGCCTTGATGTCATAGTCATCCCTAAACATTGCCAGAAAACTGTTCTATGTGTTTATGATAATACACACTTCAGCATTTTTAGAGATGTACCATTGATGTCATAGTCACCCCTAAACACTGCCAGAAAACGGTTTATGATGATGCAACAGTTCAGCATTATTAGAGATGTGCAATGTTGTAGTCATCCCCAGCCATTGCCAGAAAACTGTTTATGATGATACAACACTTCAGCATTACTAGAGATCTGCCATGTCATAATCATCCATAAACATTACCAGAAAACTGTTCTATGTGTTTATGATAATACACACTTCAGCATTTTTAGAGATGTGCCATGATGTCATAGTCATCCCTAAACATGACCTGAAAACTGTTTATGATGATACAACACTTCAGCATTATTAGAGATGTGCCATGTCATAATCATCTCTAATCATTACCAGAAAACTGTTCTATGTGTTTATGATAATACACACTTCAGCATTTTTAGAGATGTGCCATGATGTCATAGTTATCCCTAAACATGACCTGAAAACTGTTTATGATGATACAACACTTCAGCATTATTAGAGATGTGCCATGATGTCATAGTTATCCCTAAACATGAACTGAAAACTGTTTATGATGATACAACACTTCAGCATTATTAGAGATGTGCCATGTCATAATCATCCATAAACATTGCCAAAAAAAGTTTATGATGGTACAACACTTCAGCATTATTAGAGATGGGCCATGTCGTAGTCATCCCTAAACATTGCCAGAAAACTGTTTATGATGATACAACAGTTCAGCACTAATAGAGATCCTTCTTATCATAGTCATCCCTAAACATTGCCAGAAAACTGTTTATGATGATACAACACTTCAGCATTATTAGATGTGTCATGATGTCATAGTTATCCCTAATCATTGCCAGGAAACTGTTTATGGTGATACAACACTTCAGCATTACTAGAGATCTGCCATGTCATAATAATCCCTAAACATAATACAACATTTCAGCATTACTAGAGATGTGCCATGTCATAGTCATGCCTAAACATTGCCAAAAATCTGTTTATGATGGAACAACACTTCAGCATTATTAGAGATGTGCAGTGATGTCATAGTCATACCTAAACATTGCCAAAAAACTGTTTATGACTGTTTATGATGGTACAACACTTCAGCATTATTAGAGATGTGCCATGTCATAATCATCCCTAAACATTGCCAGAAAACTGTTTATGATGATACAACACTTTAGCATTACTAGAGATCTGCCATGTCATAGTCATCCCTAAACATTGCCAGAAAACTGTTTATGATGATACAACACTTCAGCATTACTAGAGATCTGCCATGTCATAAATATCCCTAAACATTGCCAGAAAACTGTTCTATGTGTTTATGATGATACAACACTTCAGCATTATTAGATGTGCAATGATGTCATAGTCATCCCTAAACATTGCCAGGAAACTGTTTATGATTATATAACCCTTCAGCATTTTTGGAGATGTGTCATTATGTCATAGTCATCCCTAAATATTGCCAGGAAACGCTTCTATGTGTTTATGATGATACAACACTTCAGCATTATTAGAGATGTGCCATTATGTCATAATGATCCCTAAACATAGCCAGGAAACTGTTTATGATGATACAACACTTCAGCATTATTAGAGATGTGCCATGATGTCACAATCATCCCTAAACAATGCCAGACACCTGTTCTATGTGTTTATGATGATACAACACTTCATCATTATTAGAGATGTGCCATGATGTCATGGTCATCGCTAAACATTTGCAGAAAACTGTTTATGATGATAGAACACTTCAGCATTACTAGAGATGTGCCATGTCATAATTATCCCTAAACATTGCCAGAAAAGTGTTTATGATTGTATAACAGTTCAGCATTACTCGAGATCTGCCATATCATAGTCATCCCTAAACATTGCCAGAAAACTGTTTATGATGATAGAACACTTCAGCATTATTAGAGATGTGCCCGTATGTCATAGGCATCCCTAAACATTTGCAGAAAACTGTTTATGATGATAGAACACTTCAGCATTACTAGAGATGTGCCATGTCATAATTATCCCTAAACATTTGCAGAAAACTGTTTATGATGATAGAACACTTCAGCATTACTAGAGATCTGCCATATCATAGTCATCCCTAAACATTGCCAGACACCTGTTCTATGTTTTTATGATGATACAACACTTCAGCATTACTAGAGATGTGCCATGTCATAATAATCCCTAAACATAATACAACATTTCAGCATTAATAGAGATCTGCCATGTCATAGTCATCCCTAAACATTTTCAGAATTCTGTTCTATGTGTTAATGATGATACAACATTTCAGCATTACTAGGGATCTGCCATGTCATAGTCTTCCCTAAACATTGTTGCCAGAAAACTGTTTATGATGATACGACACTTCAGCATTATTAGAGATGTGGCATTATGTCATAGTCATCCCTAAACATTGCCAGACACCTGTTCTATGTTTTTATGATGATACAACACTTCAGCATTACTAGAGATGTGCCATGTCATAGTCATCCCTAAACATTGCCAGAAAACTGTTTATGATGATACAACACTTCAGTATTACTAGAGATCTGCCATATCATAGTCATCCCTAATCATTGCCAGAAAACTGTTTATGATGATACAACACTTCAATATTATTAGAAATGTGCCATGATGTCATAGTCACCCCTAAACATTGCCATAAAACTGTTTATGATGATACAACAGTTCAGCATTATTAGAGATGTGCAATGTTGTAGTCATCCCAGAACATTGTAAGTTAACTGTTTATGATGCTACAACACTTCAGCATTGTTAGAGATGTGCCATGATGTCATAGTCATCCCTAAACATTCCCAGAAAACTGTTTTCTGTGTGTATGATGATATAACACTTCAGCATTTTTATAGATGTGCCATAATGTCATAGTCATCCCTAAACATTACCTGAAAACTGTTTATACTGTTTATACAACACTTCAGCATTATTAGAGATGTGCCATGTCATAATCATCCATTAACATTGCCAAAAACTGTTTATGATGGTACAACACTTCAGCATTATTAGAGATGGGCCATGTCATAGTCATCCCTAAACATTGCCAAAAAACTGTTTATGATGATACAACAGTTCAGCATTAATATAGATCTGCCATGTCGTAGTCATCCCTAAACGTTGCCAAAAAACTGTTTATGATGAAACAACAGGTCAGCATTAATATAGATCTGCCATGTCGTAGTCATCCCTAAACATTGCCAAAAAAACTGTTTATGATGATACAACAGGTCAGCATTAATATAGATCTGCCATGTCACAGTCATCCCTAAACATTGCCAGAAAACTGTTTATGATTATAAAACCCTTCAGCATTTTTGGAGACGTGTCATTATGTCATAGTCATCCTTAAACATTGCCAGGAAACGCTTCTATGTGTTTATGATGATACAACACTTCATCATTATTAGAAATGTGCCATGATGTCATAGTCATCCCTAAACATTTGCAGAAAACTGTTTATGATGATACAACACTTCAGCATTATTTGAGATGTGCCATGATGTCATAGTCATCCCTAAACATTTGCAGAAAACTGTTTATGATGATACAACACTTCAGCATTATTTGAGATGTGCCATGATGTCATAGTCATCCCTAAACATTTGCAGAAAACTGTTTATGATGTTAAAACAGTTCATCAATATTAGAGATGTGCATTGATGTCATAGTCATCGCTAAACATTTGCAGAAAACTGTTTGATGTTACAACACTTCAGCATTACTAGAGATGTGCCATGTCATAGTCATCCCTAAACATTGCCAAAAAACTGTTTATGATGATACAACAGTTCAGCATTACAAGAGATGTGCTCTTATGTCATAATGATCCCTAAACATAGCCAGGAAACTGTTTACGATGATAAAACACTTCATCATTATTAGAAATGTGCCATGATGTCATAATTATCCCTAATCATTGCCAGAAAACTGTTTATGATGATACAACACTTCAGCATTATTAGAGATGTGCCATGATGTCATAGTCATCCCTAACCATTGCCAGAAAACTGTTTATGATGTTACAAAACTTCAGCATTATTAGAGATGTGCCATGATGTCACAATCATCCCTAAACATTGCCAGACACCTGTTCTATGTGTTTATGATGATACAACACTTCAGCATTATTAGAGATGTGACATGATGTCACAGTCACCCCTAAACATTGCCAGAAAACAGTTTATGATGATACAACACCTCAGCATTATTAGAGATGTGCCATTTAATAGTCATCCCTAAACATTTTCAGAAAACAGTTTATGATGTTAAAACAGTTCATCATTATTAGAGATGTGCATTGATGTCATAGTCATCGCTAAACATTTGCAGAAAACTGTTTGATGTTACAACACTTCAGCATTATTAGAGATGTGCAATGATGTGATAGTCATCCCTAAACATTGCCAGAAAACGGTTTATGATGATACAACAGTTCAGCATTAATATATATTTGCCATGTCAAAGTCATCCCTAAACGTTGCCAGAAAACTGTTTATGATGATACAACACTTCATCATTATTAGAGATGTGCCATGATGTCATAGTCATCGCTAAACATTTGCAGAAAACTGTTTGATGTTACAACACTTAAGCATTATTAGAGATGTGCCATGTCATAATCATCCCTAAACATCACCAGAAAACTGTTTATGATGATACAACACTTCAGCATTACTAGAGATCTGCCATGTCATAGTCATCCCTAAACATTGCCAGAAAACTGTTTATGATGATACAACACTTCATCATTATTAGAGATGTGCCATGATGTCATAGTCATCGCTAAACATTTGCAGAAAACTGTTTGATGTTACAACACTTAAGCATTATTAGAGATGTGCCATGTCATAATCATCCCTAAACATCACCAGAAAACTGTTTATGATGATACAACACTTCAGCATTACTAGAGATCTGCCATGTCATAGTCATCCCTAAACATTGCCAGAAAACTGTTTATGATGATACAACACTTCAGCATTATTAGATGTGCAATGATGTCATAGTCATCCCTAAACATTCCCAGACACCTGTACTATGTTTTTATAATGATACAACACTTCAGCATTATTAGAGATGTGCCATGATGTCATAGTAATCCCTAATCATTGCCAGAAAACTGTTTATGATGATACAACAGTTCAGCATAATTAGAGATGTGCCATGTCATAGTTATCCCTCAGCATTGCCAGGAAACTGTTTATGATGATACAACACTTCAGAATTATTAGAGATGTGGCATGTCACAGTCATCCCTAAACATTGCCAGAAAACTGTTTATGATGATACAACACTTCAGCATAATTAGAGATGTGCCATGCATAGTTATCCCTAAACATTGCCAGAAAACTGTTTATGATGGTACAACAGTTCAGCATTATTAGAGATGTGCCATGTCATAGTCATCCCTAAACATTGAGAGAAAACTGTATATGATGATACAATAGTTCAGCATTACTAGAGACATGCCATGTTTTAGTCTTCCCTAAACATTGCCAGAAAACTGTTTTTGATGATATAACAGTTCAGCATAATTAGAGATGTGCCATGTCATAGTTATCCCTGAACATTGCCAGGAAACTGTTTATGATGATACAACACTTCATCATTATTAGAGATGTGCCATGATGTCATAGTCATCGCTAAACATTTGCAGAAAACTGTTTGATGTTACAACACTTCAGAATTATTAGAGATTTGCAATGATGTCATAGTCATCCCTAAACGTTGCCAGAAAACTGTTTATGATGATACAACACTACAGCATTATTAGATGTGTCATGATGTCATAGTTATCCCTAATCATTGCCAGGAAACTTTTTATGATGATACAACACTTCAGCATTATTAGAGATGTGCCCGTATGTCATAGGCATCCGTAAACATAACCAGTAAATTGTTTATGATGGTACAACACTTAAGCATTATTAGAGATGTGCCATGTCATAAGCATCTCTAAACATTGCCAGAAAACTGTTTATGATGATACAACCGTTCAGCATTAATAGAGATCTGCCATGTTATAGTCATCCCTAAACATTGCCAGAAAACTGTTTATGATGATAGAACACTTCAGCATTACTAGAGATGAGCCATGTCATAATTATCCCTAAACATTGCCAGAAAACTGTTTATGATTGTATAACAGTTCAGCATTACTAGAGATCTGCCATATCATAGCCATCCCTAAACATTGCCAGAAAACTGTTTATGATGATACAACACTACAGCATTATTAGATGTGTCATGATGTCATAGTTATCCCTAATCATTGCCAGGAAACGTTTTATGGTGATACAACACTTCAGCATTACTAGAGATCTGCCATGTCATAATAATCCCTAAACATAATACAACATTTCAGCATTAATAGAGATCTGCCATGTCATAAGTATCCCTAAACATTGCCAGAAAACTGTTTACGATTGAATAACAGTTCAGCATTACTAGAGATGTGCCATGTCATAGTCATCCCTAAACATTGCCAAAAAACTGTTTATGATGGTACAACACTTAAGCATTATTAGAGATGTGCCATGTCATAATCATCCCTAAACATCACCAGAAAACTGTTTATGATGATACAACACTTCAGCATTACTAGAGATCTGCCATGTCATAGTCATCCCTAAACATTGCCAGAAAACTGTTTATGATGGTATAACAGTTCAGCATTATTAGAGATGTGCCATGATGTCATAGTTATCCCAAATCATTGCAATAAAACTGTTTATGATGATACAACAGTTCAGCATTATTAGAGATGTGCCATGTCATAGTCATCCCTAAACATTCCCAGACACCTGTACTATGTTTTTATAATGATACAACACTTCAGCATTATTAGAGATGTGCCATGATGTCATAGTAATCCCTAATCATTGCCAGAAAACTGTTTATGATGATACAACAGTTCAGCATAATTAGAGATGTGCCATGTCATAGTTATCCCTCAGCATTGCCAGGAAACTGTTTATGATGATACAACACTTCAGCATAATTAGAGATGTGCCATGCATAGTTATCCCTAAACATTGCCAGAAAACTGTTTATGATGGTACAACAGTTCAGCATTATTAGAGATGTGCCATGTCATAGTCATCCCTAAACATTGAGAGAAAACTGTATATGATGATACAATAGTTCAGCATTATTAGAGACATGCCATGTTTTAGTCTTCCCTAAACATTGCCAGAAAACTGTTTTTGATGATATAACAGTTCAGCATAATTAGAGATGTGCCATGTCATAGTTATCCCTGAACATTGCCAGGAAACTGTTTATGATGATACAACAGTTCAGAATTATTAGAGATGTGGCATGTCACAGTCATCCCTAAACATTGCCAAAAAAACTGTTTATGATGATACAACACTTCAGCATTACTAGAGATCTGCCATGTCATAATAATCCCTAAACATAACACAACATTTCAGCATTAATAGAGATCTGCCATGTCATAGTCATCCCTAAACATTGCCAGAAAACTGTTTATGATGGTATAACAGTTCAGCATTATTAGAGATGTGCCATGATGTCATAGTTATCCCAAATCATTGCAATAAAACTGTTTATGATGATACAACAGTTCAGCATTATTAGAGATGTGCCATGTCATAGTCATCCCTAAACATTGAGAGAAAACTGTATATGATGATACAATAGTTCAGCATTACTAGAGACATGCCATGTCATAGTCTTCCCTAAACATTGCCAGAAAACTGTTTATGATGATGCAACAGTTCAGCATTATTAAAGTTGTGCCATGATGTCATAGTCATCCCTAAACATTTCCAGAAAACAGTTTATGATGGTACAACACGACAGCATTATTAGAGATGTGCCATGTCATAGTCATCACTAAACTTTGCCAGAAAACTGTTTATGATGTAACAACAGTTCAGCATTTATCCTTGTTGCCCCAGGGGACCAGGAGTTTTCTGCAAAATATAGTTTCTTTTAAATGTAAAATGTGTTTGTTTATGGAGGAGAAAACCTCACGTAGACACTTTGAGAATGGATTATCCGTAAGGGGTTCTGTTTTGCTGGCTACTCAGTAACACATTTAAATTAATGCGTATTGTCTAGCTGTAAAATGTGTTTTGTCATTACATCAATACTTGCCACAATAGAATGTATCTGAGTTGATTTTAATGTTGGCTTGGATGTAGGACATCCCAATGCATGGGCCTCCTAATTTTCTATGACGAACCCAAAGAATAATATCACGAGATAGGAGAGGGAGAACGTTTTAGATTAACATGCAGTACATTAACCCTTCTCATCCTCTCCCACCCTTACCTCTCCTCCTTTCCTCCATCAAACCCTTCTACCCACAACATTTCTCGTCCCCCTCCCCTACTCTCTTCTGGAGAGGTAAGTCGTACATATCCTCCATCTTGCCTTTGTTGCCATGACAATGCTTCGCAGCACCTCAGGAGGAACTGTCCACTGGGTGATGATGGATCACAAGATCACTGTACTGACAGGCAGGGAGGGAGAGAGAGAAGATACATGGGAAGAAGAAAAGAGATGAGGGTTATATCAAGAAAATAGGAAGAGATGGCGAGGTGTGTAGGAAGAGAATGTGGGGATGTACTGTATAAAGGAAGGAAGAGTGGCAAAGAGAAAGAGTCAGAAGTAGGGACTAAAATTGAAAAGAGAAGATTAGCCAAACAAAAGAGGACATTTATGCGGTTCTTGTAGCACTGTGATTTTAGGGCAGTTGAGAATGGCCATTCATTCCCTTAGTGTGGGCACAGCTGAGAACATAGCCAAGGCTGCAGCCTGATCCGAGCATAGAAACAGCAAGCCATTTACTACCTGTTATTGTTCTACTCTGAAAGAATACACGTCATGTACCCACACGCATATACACCCCCCCACACACACTCAAAAGTTGACTCTCACATCCCCACTTACACACGCATAATCAAACACACATTTTTGCAAATCTTAAACCAGTGCTGACATAGTACATATATGGTTTTGAAATCATCAATTCCACTACATCTGTGTTTGACATGAAAAGAGGAAGAGGGTTTCTGCACACACAGACACACACACAGTTTGTGACAGATGGCCAGGACATATTTTCAAGGCCTGATGAAATATAGAACCAGCCCCCAATCCCACACACTGTAACACATACACAATCACACACACACACACACGTACAAACCCATCAGCATATGCACGTGTTGTCATATGTCAATATGCGTACATTCTCACACATATGGATGCAGGGACCCCCCCCCCCCCCACACACACACACACACTTTCTCCCCATAATCTTGCCATTTAATAGCTGTTTCTATCCAGTCTGCTGACTGGGTCTGACACTCTTGAAACAGACCCAAGGAGTCCCTATCTGAGCTGTGTTAAAGCTCAACTCACAGGCTACACTGCTCTTTCACTCCAACATGGTTTTTACTTCCCTTCACAGTATAATAACAATGACCAGGCCCTCTTAGTCATTCAGACAGCATGGTCTGCTCAGTATTCATAAGACTGGGCCTTTTAAGCCTGTGTTGCATCCATAGTGATCAGTCCAGAGGCCTTTAAAAGGAGTAACGGGCCAACGGATTCATGGTTCCGTTTCAGAGTATTGGAATTGCCCCTGTATCATATGTGCATATCATATGTATTTAACACACAGTGGCAGCAAGGACAGAACTGAGATAGGTGTACATCAATATCACAGTGCTGGAACTACTGTGACACAGTGAGGTGCTGAACGACGCATTAACATGCATTAGTACAACATGTAAATGTGCTGCTTTAGCGGATACAAGCTGGCTGACTGCAGAGCAGGGGTCAAGTCCATTTCAATTCATTTCAATGTAATAGTGGGGATTCAATTCACATTGAGAAATGCACCAGGTTATTTACTAATTGTTTGTTTTTCAATTTGATGTGTACATAAAGTTTAATGCTATAGCTTGGCCCCAGATCTGTATGTATTTGAGCTGCTGCTCTTTAGACTATCGATATATATTTGAGTGGCGTTAGGTCAAATCAAATCAAATTTTATTTGTCACATACACATGGTTAGCAGATGTTAATGTGAGTGTAGCGAAATGCTTGTGCTTCTAGTTCCGACAATGCAGTAATAACAAGTAATCTAACTAACAATTCCAAAACTACTGTCTTGTACACAGTGTAAGGGGATAAAGAATATGTACATAAGGATATATGAATGAGTGATGGTACAGAGCAGCATAGGCAAGATACAGTAGATGGTATCGAGTACAGTATATACATATGAGATGAGTATGTAAACAAAGTGGCATAGTTATAGTGGCTAGTGATACATGTATTACATAAGGATACAGTCGATGATATAGAGTACAGTATATACGTATGCATATGAGATGAATAATGTAGGGTAAGTAACATTATATAAGGTAGCATTGTTTAAAGTGGCTAGTGATATATTTACATTATTTCCCATCAATTCCCATTATTAAAGTGGCTGGAGTTGAGTCAGTGTCAGTGTGTTGGCAGCAGCCACTCAGTGTTAGTGGTGGCTGTTTAACAGTCTGATGGCATTGAGATATAAGCTGTTTTGCAGTCTCTCGGTCCCAGCTTTGATGCACCTGTACTGACCTCGCCTTCTGGATGATAGCGGGGTGAACAGGCAGTGGCTCGGGTGGTTGATGTCCTTGATGATCTTTATGGCCTTCCTGTGACATCGGGTGGTGTAGGTGTCCTGGAGGGCAGGTAGTTTGCCCCCAGTGATGCGTTGTGCAGACCTCACTACCCTCTGGAGAGCCTTACAGTTGAGGTCGGAGCAGTTGCCGTACCAGGCGGTGATACAGCCCGCCAGGATGCTCTCGATTGTGCATCTGTAGAAG
The DNA here is from genome assembly GCF_045791955.1 of Oncorhynchus clarkii lewisi. NCBI lineage: Eukaryota > Metazoa > Chordata > Actinopteri > Salmoniformes > Salmonidae > Oncorhynchus > Oncorhynchus clarkii. The sequence continues at coordinate 36,742,703 of NC_092155.1, read as the reverse complement.
TTTGTGAGTGCTTTTGGTGACAAGCCGAATCTCTTCAGCCTCCTGAGGTTGAAGAGGCGCTGCTGCGCCTTCTTCACAATGCTGTCTGTGTGAGTGGACCAATTCAGTTTGTCTGTGATGTGTATGCCGAGGAACTTAAAACTTGCTACCCTCTCCACTACTGTTCCATCGATGTGGATAGGGGGGTGTTCCCTCTGCTGTTTCCTGAAGTCCACAATCATCTCCTTAGTTTTGTTGACGTTGAGTGTGAGGTTATTTTCCTGACACCACACTCCGAGGGCCCTCACCTCCTCCCTGTAGGCCGTCTCGTCGTTGTTGGTAATCAAGCCTACCACTGTTGTGTCGTCCGCAAACTTGATGATTGAGTTGGAGGCGTGCGTGGCCACGCAGTCGTGGGTGAACAGGGAGTACAGGAGAGGGCTCAGAACGCACCCTTGTGGGGCCCCAGTGTTGAGGATCAGCGGGGAGGAGATGTTGTTGCCTACCCTCACCACCTGGGGGCGGCCCGTCAGGAAGTCCAGTACCCAGTTGCACAGGGCGGGGTCGAGACCCAGGGTCTCGAGCTTGATGACGAGCTTGGAGGGTACTATGGTGTTGAATGCCGAGCTGTAGTCAATGAACAGCATTCTCACATAGGTATTCCTCTTGTCCAGATGGGTTAGGGCAGTGTGCAGTGTGGTTGAGATTGCATCGTCTGTGGACCTATTTGGGCGGTAAGCAAATTGGAGTGGGTCTAGGCTGTCAGGTAGGGTGGAGGTGATATGGTCCTTGACTAGTCTCTCAAAGCACTTCATGATGACGGAAGTGAGTGCTACGGGGCGGTAGTCGTTTAGCTCAGTTACCTTAGCTTTCTTGGGAACAGGAACAATGGTGGCCCTCTTGAAGCATGTGGGAACAGCAGACTGGTATAGGGATTGATTGAATATGTCCGTAAACACACCGGCCAGCTGGTCTGCGCATGCTCTGAGGGCGCGGCTGGGGATGTCGTCTGGGCCTGCAGCCTTGCGAGGGTTAACACGTTTAAATGTCTTACTCACCTCGGCTGCAGTGAAGGAGAGGCCGCATGTTTTCGTTGCAGGCCGTGTCAGTGGCACTGTATTGTCCTCAAAGCGGGCAAAAACGTTTTTTAGTCTGCCTGGGAGCAGGACATCCTGGTCCGTGACTGGGCTGGATTTCTTCCTGTAGTCCGTGATTGACTGTAGACCCTGCCACATGCCTCTTGTGTCTGAGCCGTTGAATTGAGATTCTACTTTGTCTCTGTACTGACGCTGAGCTTGTTTGATAGCCTTGCGGAGGGAATAGCTGCACTGTTTGTATTCGGTCATGTTACCAGACACCTTGCCCTGATTAAAAGCAGTGGTTCGCGCTTTCAGTTTCACGCGAATGCTGCCATCAATCCACGGTTTCTGGTTAGGGAATGCTTTAATCTTTGCTATGGGAACGACATCTTCAACGCACGTTCTAATGAACTCGCACACCGAATCAGCGTATTCGTCAATGTTGTTATCTGACGCAATACGAAACATGTCCCAGTCCACGTGATGGAAGCAGTCTTGGAGTGTGGAGTCAGCTTGGTCGGACCAGCGTTGGACAGACCTCAGCGTGGGAGCCTCTTGTTTTAGTTTCTGTCTGTAGGCAGGGATCAACAAAATGGAGTCATGGTCAGCTTTTCCGAAAGGGGGGCGGGGCAGGGCCTTATATGCGTCGTGGAAGTTAGAGTAACAATGATCCAAGGTCTTTCTACCCCTGGTTGCGCAATCGATATGCTGATAAAATTTAGGGAGTCTTGTTTTCAGATTAGCCTTGTTAAAATCCCCAGCTACAATGAATGCAGCCTCCGGATAAATGGTTTCCAGTTTGCAAAGAGTCAAATAAAGCTCATTCAGAGCCATCGATGTGTCTGCTTGGGGGGGATATATACGGGGATATATACGGCTGTGATTATAATCGAAGAGAATTCTCTTGGTAGATAATGCGGTCTACATTTGATTGTGAGGAATTCTAAATCAGGTGAACAGAAGGATTTGAGTAACCCAGCTAGAACGCAATAGCCACACCACCAATTGGCCACACCTGATCTTAATGAGTGCTTGTTTCCTTTGAAATGGGGTCTGTTTGAATACACTAGAACAGATTTGTATGCATGAAAACACATTGCATCCTGACTCCATCTATGTGGTGCAGTGGACTAGTTCCATGGATAGAGAACAGAAGATTATAGGTTTGAATCTCAATGATGCTTGACTCATGCCTAAGGAAATTAATTTCCATGTGTCCTATCTGTGCTTGGAGTAAAAAAAAAATGTTTTACCAAAAAATCAGTTTTGAAAAGTATATGGCAAATATAAATCCAATATGGATGGTGTTAAGCGATGGGAAGGGTTGAATGGACCTGAAGGTTGGGAATAAAAACAACTAATAACAACAAGATAACTATTGTAAAACATACTGGGTCCGTAAAACATATATAGATTGAGAACATTTGTGAAAGAAATAGATGGATAGGTTGAGGTTAAAAGAAGGACAGGAGTAAAAGCAAACAAAATAGAACTATTGTAAAATAGACAGTGCAAAATGTATATAGTATGTTTAAGCTGGAAGTGGAAACTAAGCGTTGTTTTTCACAAGCTTACTCCAATGATGTATGTTAGTATGAATGTATGTACGTACGTACCTACCTACCAGTCAAAAGTACATACGTACCTACCTATCAGTCAAAGTTTGGATTCATTCATATTCATTCAAGGGTTTTTCTTTATTTTTGCTATTTTTGAAATTGTAGAATAATAGTGAGGACATCACAACTATGAACTAAAACATATGGAATCATGTAGTAACCAAAAAAGTGTTAAACAAATCAAAATATATTTTAGATTTTTCAAAGTAGCCACCATTGATGATAGCTTTGCACACTCTTTGAATTCTCTCAACCAGCTTCAGCTGGAATGCTTTTCCAACAGTCTTGAAGGAGTTTCCACAAATGCTGAGCACTTGTTGGCTGCTTTTCCTTCACTCTGCGGTCCATCACATCCCAAACCATCCCGAAATTGTTGCAACCCCTATTACTAGCCGGTTCAACCTCTCTTTCGTTTCATCTGAGATTCCCAAAGATTGGAAAGCAGCTGCGGTCATCCCCCTCTTCAAAGGGGGGGACACTCTTGACCCAAACTGCTACAGACCTATATCGATCCTACCGTGGCTTTCTAAGGTCTTCGAAAGCCAAGTCAACAAACAGATTACCGACCACTTCGAATCCCACCACACCTTCTCAGCTATGCAATCTGGTTTCAGAGCTGGTCATGGGTGCACTTCAGCAACACTCAAGGTCCTAAACGATATCTTAACCACCATTGATAAGAAACAATACTGTGCAGCCGTATTCATTGACCTGGCCAAGGCTTTCGAATCTGTCAATCACCACATCCTCATCGGCAGACTCGATAGCCTTGGTTTCTCAAATGATTGCCTCGCCTGGTTCACCAACTACTTCTCTGATAGAGTTCAGTGTGTCAAATCGGAGGGCCTGTTGTCCGGGCCTCTGGCAGTCTCTATGGGGGTGCCACAGGGTTCAATTCCTGGGCCGACTCTCTTCTCTGTATACATCAATGATGTCGCTCTTGCTGCTGGTGAGTCTCTGATCCACCTCTATGCAGACGACACCATTCTGTATACTTCTGGCCCTTCTTTGCACACTGTGTTAAAAACCCTCCAGACAAGCTTTAATACCATACAACTCTCCTTCCGTGGCCTCCAACTGCTCTTAAATACAAGTAAAACTAAATGCATTCTCTTCAACCAATTGCTGCCTGCACCTGCTCTGGACGGTTCTGACTTAGAATATGTGGACAACTACAAGTACCTAGGAGTCTGGTTAGACTGTAAACTCTCCTTCCAGATTCTCATCAAACATCTCCAATCCAAAGTTAAATCTAGAATTGGCTCCCTATTTCGCAACAATGTATTCTTCACTCATGCTGCGAAACATACCCTCGTAAAACTGACCATCCTACCGATCCTCGACTTCGGCGATGTCATTTACAAAATAGTCTCCAATACCCTACTCAATAAATTGGATGCAGTCTATCACAGTGCCATCCGTTTTGTCACCAAAGCCCCATATACTACCCACCACTGTGACCTGTATGCTCTCGTTGGCTGGCCCTCGCTTCATACTCGTCGCCAAACCCACTGGCTCCAGGTCATCTACAAGCCCCTGCTAGGTAAAGACCCCCCTTATCTCAGCTCGATGGTCACCATAGCAGCACCCACCTGTAGCACGCGCTCCAGCAGGTATATCTCTCTGGTCACCCCCAAAACCAATTCTTCCTTTGGCCGCCTCTAATTCCAGTTCTCTGCTGCCAATGACTGGAACGAACTACAATAATCTCTTATAAACACTTATCTCCCTCACTAGCTTTAAGCACCAGCTGTCAGAGCAGCTCACAGATTACTGCACCTGTTCATAGCCCATCTTTAAATTGCCCAAACAACTACCTCTTCCCCTACTGTATTTATTTATTTATTTTGCTCCTTTGCACCCCATTATTTATCTCTACTTTGCACATTCTTCCACTGCAAATCTACCATTCCAGTGTTTTACTTGCTATAATGTATTTACTTCGCCACCATGGCCTTTTTTGCCTTTACCTCCCTTATCTCACCTCATTATTACTGTATTATTGACTGTATGTTTGTTTTACTCCATGTGTAACTCTGTGTTGTTGTATGTGTCAAACTGTTTTGCTTTATCTTGGCCAGGTCGCAATTGTAAATGAGAACTTGTTCTCGACTTGCCTACCTGGTTAAATAAAGGTGAAATAAATAAATACATAAAATTGGGTTTAGGTTGAGTGATTGTGGAGGCCAGGTCATCTGATGCAGCACTCCATCACTCTCTTTCTTGGTCAAACAGCCCTTACACAGCCTGGAGGTGTCATTGTCCTGTTGAAAAACAAATGATAGTCCCACTAAGCGCTAACCAGATGGAATGAGGTATCGCAGCAAAATGCTGGGGTAGCCATGCTGGTTGAGTGTGCCTTGAATTCTAAATAAATCACTGAAAATGTCACCAGCAAAGCACCTCCACACATTCACACCTCCTGCACTCCATGCTTCACGTGGCAACCACACATGCGGAGATCATCCATTCACCTACTCTGATTCTTACAAAGACATGGCGGTTAGAACCAAAAATCCCATATTTGGACTCATCAGACCAAAGGACAGATTTCCACCGGTTTAATGTCCATTGCTCTTGTTCCTTGGCCCAAGCAAGTCTCTTCTCACTGGTGTCCTTTAGTAGTGGTTGCTTTGCAGCAATTTGACCATGAAGGCCTGATTCACACAGTCTGCCTTTCCTATGGCGGTCCTCATGAGAGCCAGTTTCATCATAGCGTTTAATGGTTTTTGGGACTGTACTTGAAGAAACTTTCAAAGTTCTTGAAATGTTCCGTATTGACTGACCTTCATGTCTTAAAGTAATGATGGACTGTAATTTATCTTTGCTTGTTTGAGCTGTTCTTGCCATAATTAACAGTGCCTTGCGAAAGTATTCGGCCCCATTGAACTTTGCGACCTTTTGCCACATTTCAGGCTTCAAACATAAAGATATAAAACTGTATTTTTTTGTGAAGAATCAACAACAAGTGGGACACAATCATGAAGTGGAACGACATTTATTGGACATTTCAAACTTTTTTAACAAATAAAAAACTGAAGAATTGGGCGTGCAAAATTATTCAGCCTACTTTCAGTGCAGCAAACTCTCTCCAGAAGTTCAGTGAGGATCTCTGAATGATCCAATGTTGACCTAAATGACTAATGATGATAAATACAATCCACCTGTGTGTAATCAAGTCTCCGTATAAATGCACCTGCACTGTGATAGTCTCAGAGGTCCGTCAAAAGCGCAGAGAGCATCATGAAGAACAAGGAACACACCAGGCAGGTCCGAGATACTGTTGTGAAGAAGTTTAAAGCCGGAGTTGGATACAAAAATATTTCCCAAGCTTTAAACATCCCAAGGAGCACTGTGCAAGCGATAATATTGAAATGGAAGGAGTATCAGATCACTGCAAATCTAACAAGACCTGGCCGTCCCTCTAAACTTTCAGCTCATACAAGGAGAAGACTGATCAGAGATGCAGCCAAGAGGCCCATGATCACTCTGGATGAACTGCAGAGATCTACAGCTGAGGTGGGAGACTCTGTCCATAGGACAACAATCAGTCGTATATTGCACAAATCTGGCCTTTATGGAAGAGTGGCAAGAAGAAAGCCATTTCTTAAAGATATCCCTAAAAAGTGTCGTTTAAAGTTTGCCACAAGCCACCTGGGAGACACACCAAACATGTGGAAGAAGGTGCTTTGGTCAGATGAAACCAAAATTGAACTTTTTGGCAACAATGCAAAACGTTATGTTTGGCGTAAAAGCAACACAGCTGAACACACCATCCCCACTGTCAAACATGGTGGTGGCAGCATCATGGTTTGGGCCTGCTTTTCTTCAGCAGGGACAGGGAAGATGGTTAAAATTGATGGGAAGATGGATGGAGCCAAATACAGGACCATTCTGGAAGAAAACCTGATGGAGTCTGCAAAAGACCTGAGACTGGGACGGAGATTTGTCTTCCAACAAGACAATGATCCAAAACATAAAGCAAAATCTACAATGGAATGGTTCAAAAATAAACATATCCAGGTGTTAGAATGGCCAAGTCAAAGTCCAGACCTGAATCCAATCGAGAATCTGTGGAAAGAACTGAAAACTGCTGTTCACAAATGCTCTCCATCCAACCTCACTGAGCTCGAGCTGTTTTGCAAGGAGGAATGGGAAAAAAATTCAGTCTCTCGATGTGCAAAACTGATAGAGACATACCCCAAGCGACTTACAGCTGTAATCGCAGCAAAAGGTGGCGCTACAAAGTATTAACTTAAGGGGGCTGAATAATTTTGCACGCCCAATGTTTCATTTTTTGATTTGTTAAAAAAGTTTGAAATATCCAATAAATGTCGTTCCACTTCATGATTGTGTCCCACTTGTTGTTGATTCTTCACAAAAAAATACAGTTTTATATCTTTATGTTTGAAGCCTGAAATGTGGCAAAAGGTCGCAAAGTTCAATGGGGCCAAGTACTTTCGCAAGGCACTGTAGACTTGGTCTTTTTACAAAAAGGGCTATTTTCTGTATACCACCCCTACCTTGTCACAAGCATTAAGAAGGAAAGAGATTCCACAAATTAACTTAACAAGGTACACATGTTAATTGAAATGCATTCCAGGTGACTACCTCATGAAGCTGGTTGAGAGAATGCCAAGAGTGTGCAAAGCTGTCATCAAAGCAAAGGGAGGCTACTTTGAGGAATATCAAATGTAAAATATATTTTGATTTGTTTTGGTTACTACGTGATTCCATATGTGTTCTGCAATGTAGAAAATAGTAAAAATATAGAAAAACTGTGGAATGAGTAGATGTGTCCAAATTTGTGTCCAGACTGGTACAGACTGGTACTTTATTAAGGCGGCCGGTAACCTAATGGTTAGAGCATTGGGCTAGTAACCGAAAGGTTTCTGTATTGAATCCCCGAGCTGACAAGGTAAAAATCTGTCGTTCTGCCCCTGAGCAAGGCAGTTAACCCACTGTTCCCCGGGCGCCGAAGACGTGGAATTTGATTAAGCCTCCGATTCAGAGGGGTTGGGTTAAATGCGGAAGACGTGTTTCAGTTGAAGGCATTCAGTTGTACAACTGAATAGGTAGCCCTCCTTTCCCTATATATATTTGCAAAAAATATATACGGGGAGTTGGAAGTGATGCAGACAATTACATTGATCTATCTGCAGTATTAAAAAACGAACAAAAACAAAGTAAACATTTTTCAAAAAAGGCTTTAACATGAAGGATTTTTGCCGATGCATCAGAATGGGTAAAGAAAGAGCAGGAGATGGATGCTCTTTGATCATGTGTTAACATTGGTGGAATGTTGCATGGATGTTTGCAGTGTTTCCCAAATGTTCCATTGATGTTCGCCATGTGTTTTCTTTGTGCTGGGTCGCGGGGATAGTGACAGCCTGAGGGTATGTCTGCATCGGCCACACGTGAAACTTAAATAAGTTTAAGACTAAAGTGTGGGATTGGCTTCATCTAAGGTGGATGTAGGTAGTGGCGCCGAGCTCAGTACTATAGATGAAGATGCCTCAGGGATCAAATACTCACAAGGAGGTATTAATAATACCTTCTCTAGAAGGTACCGATGCAGTATGCTGCCTTATTGTTAAACCGAAAGTGCTGCTGTTGTTCGATAACTACCTTCTAGAAGTGTCAAGCTCTTCCACAGGTTGAACGCATTGTCAAACACCCTCATTACAGTTTCCCATCTAGTTAATATACAGTTTTCTTTCTCCAAATGATAAAAACATTGTCTGTTGAATTGATACAAAGACAAAAAAGGTGAGGGAGAATAGAGAGCTTATCGGTCTCTGTGTTGTTCTGGCAGTACTTGTTGTCATGGATTCCTTACCAGTTGTTTGAAACAGGTTGATGATTTTATCATTTGATTTGACAACATAAGTTTCTGTTTCACAGAGAAACGCTGTATTAATAGAAATCGTATGTGTGGGAGGTTTGAAATAAGATGTCAACTTTAAATGTAAATTATTATTATATTCATCCCATTACTTCTTGCATGTCTTGTATTGTGTGGTATCCCCAGACAATTGACTCCCTGTGTGAATATTTCATTAGGAGAGAGGGAAAGTAAGAGGAAAGGTAAGAGAGAGAGAGGTGGGGGGTGGGGGGAGGGGGTGGATGCCAGCAAGCAAACAACACCATGCAAGGAAAAGGAGGGGGAAGGCATAGGGAAACAAAATCTGCTTTTCAATGTGCGAGTGTTGAGCAGAGGAGCTGCTGCCTGCTGTAGGTGAACACACAGAGAGACGTTCAGAAGATGCTCTCAGTGAGAGGGGAGCTGACGCTGGGCTTTCATATCATGCTCAAGCTCCTGGACTCCTTCTCTGCCGGTAATAGTTGAAATTCTGCCTGCAGAGCGCTCTGTCTTGCCGACCCGCCGAGGTAGAACCGATTGGCCACCCAGTTGCGCTTGCTATTGTTTGGTGGTTTAATCGCTCTGTGGCTCAGTGTTCTCTCTCTGTGGATCGGTGGATGGGAGCAACCCTCTGCAGCTGTAGCATCAGTCAGTGAGCCTCACTAATGCAGATAGATCAATAGCTCTTGTCCTAATAGCAGGCGAGAGAGAGAAAGCGGGTGAGAGAGAGCAGAGCAGAGATCGCTGTGGCTAACGCGCAATGTAGTGCAGTGGCACTTGTAGAAAGAGGGAATGAGTGAGAAGAAGAGCGAGTGAGAGCTGGACTAGCTCTACTTTTCTCTGCAGCAGGACCCGTCGTCCATCACTCAATCCTTGCCTCCCTCTGTCCGTCCGTCCTTCCTGGGAAGTAGTTGTTTTTGCTCTGGATGGGGTGGGGTAAGTGGGGGGGTTACAAAGTTACATTTGCCATTGATACTCTCTCTGTCTCTCTGCCGCTGCTTTGCAGGAGTGGTGGCGGCCAAGAGGAGCCCCAAGCTGGTGGTGAGTACACCACAACTCTCTTCTCCCTCATCTCCTCCCTTCTGCATTTGTTTGTGTTATTCCCCCCGTGCATGCCCACTTCCTACTGGATGGATGTGGGGGCTATTTAAAGAACAAAAGATATGGAGATAAGGAAGGCAGGATTCTAATCTTTCCTTTTCCGCTCTCCATCCAGCCTTCCATAGACCTCCCCTGCTACTTTCCTTTTTCCCCACTTTCTTTCTTTGACTCTCTCGCCCCCTCACTGTGACCCCCTTTTCCTTTCACTCGCAAGCTCTCCATTGCTCCCTTTCCTAGGTATTTTCTCTCTCTCCATTGTCTTTCTCTCTCTCTCTCTTTAACCCCTTCCTTCCCTCCATCTCTCCCATGCTGTCATTGAGTGATTTAAGGGTAGCCTGGGTGTCCTGATTGAGTCATTGTAATGGTGTCCAGCTGGTAAGGAGGGCACAGGGTCATGGATGAGGGGAAAGGAGGATGAGAGGAGAGAGGGGTTGTCTTATACCAGTGACTAGTTGAAACTAGTTGAAATGCACAGAGCCAAGGACGAGGGGAATAGAGATACAAAAGGTATCGATAGAGTGAAGATAGAGTGAAGAGGAGAGATTAACAAATGATGATGGAATAAGGGAGAGAACTGAAGGGAATGTTGGAGCCGTTCTACGGGACTGACTAGCTACCTCAGTACTGGAGCGGTGGGATGGTCTCTCCGGGGACAATCACTTTATTCTGAGGTTTAAAGAGCAAACGCCTCCTCATCTTTACGACTCATCTTAACCTGATGAGAAATCAATGCTGGCTGTTAGGAGACTCCATCACCGCTGTGAAAGACACACCCATAGCAACCCCTGGAGCGTCGTCCAGAGGGGAAAGTTGTCCCCAAAAAACTGATCTGAGGTCAGTTTTGTGTTCTGCCCACCTATCCTCCTGAGACCGAGCAATTCATTTTTGTCCATTTGTTTTTTGGTCCGTATCTCTAAGGCCATACATGCCCATGTGTTAGGTCCTGTTGTACCTTTGAGAGGACATTTTGGGCTTTTCAATGATATCATAGGTGTGGGGGTGTCACCTTGATATTTCTTTCTTTCTGGTTCTTAAAAATGTATACCATCACAATTAGTACATTTTGTGGTAAGTGTGTGTAATTATAATTTTTGTGATATTCAAAATGTTTATAATAGGTAAATATCTCACATTTCACAAACAAAAGACCTGGAAAATTATTAACATTTCCCTCAATGTTGCACTAATGCAATTCCATGAAATGTGCAGCAGCAGATTGGATAATGTACTATTTTATTTTTTGCCAAACAGGTTGTCAGATGGAAGCCTATAACCTAGAGTATTTACTTCACACAAAGTTGTCATAAATAAAGCACACACATAACTGACACTGACAGTCTGCACAGGAGACCTGAATGCAGTTTAGAGCTCTCATCAGAACTGAAAATTCGATCCCGGTCTGTCCCAATCCCAGTGGGCTGAAGCCCGTACCCAGGCCTGGTCCGACATCACAGAAATGAAATGAGCCCAAACCCAGAAAAAAAGCCAGAATTCTAGAAATAGTAGTATGTTGATGTAAACCGGTGTTGATAATAACAAGGTGAAGGCGGGCAGAAGCAGAGTGAGGATATGAAGAAACAGTAGTATGTTGATTTTATCCTCCTGATTTCTGCTTACAAGCTAAAATAAAAGCAGGGGGTACCAGTGACACGCTCAATACGGAGAGGTCAGATGACCCGGATGCTATGCTACTGGACTGTTTTGCTAGCACAGACTGGCATTTGTTCCAGGATTCATCAAATGGCATTGAGGAAAATACCACCTCAGTCATCGGCTTCATCAATAAGTGCATTGATGATGTTGTCCCAACAGTGACCGTACATACATATCCCAACCAGAAGTCATGGATTACAGGCAACATCCGCATCGAGCTAATGGCTAGAGCTGCCACTTTCAAAGATTGTGACACTAATCTGTACGATTTATAAGAAATCCCGCTATGCTCTCAGACAAACCATCAAAAAGGCAAAGCGTCAATAGAGGATTAAGATTGAATCCTACTACACTGGCTATGACGCTCGTCGGATGTGGCAGGGCTTGAAAACTATTACAGACTAGAAAGGGAAACCCAACCACGAGCTGCCCAGTGACGCGAGCCTACCAGACAAGCTAAATGTACTTTATGCTTGCTTCGAGGCATGCAACACTGAAGCATGCATGAGAGCACCAGCTGTTCTGGACGACTGTGTGATAACTCTCTCGGTAGCCAATGTGAGCAAGACCTTTAAACAGGCCAACATTCATGAAGCTGTGGGGCCAGATGGATTACCAGAATGTGTACTCAAATCATTCGTGAACCAACTGGCAAGTGTATTCACTGACTGTAATACCAACATGTTTAAAGCAGACCAACCATAGTTCCTGTGCCCAAGGAAGCAAATGTAACCTGCCTAAATTATTACCGCCCGGTAGCACACACGGTTGGTCATGGCTCACATCAACAGCATCCTCCCGGATCCTCTAGACCTGCCCCAACAGATCCACAGATAATGCAATATTAATGACACTCCACACTGCCCTTTCCTACTTGGACAAAAGGAACACCTATGTGAGTGCTGTTCATTGACTACAGCTCAGCGTTCAACACCATAATGGCACAGAGCTCATCACTAAGCTAAGGACCCTGGAACTAAACACCTCCCTATGCAACTGGCTTCTGGACTTCCTGACAGGCCGTCCCCAGGTGGTAAGGGTAGGCAACAGCACATCTGCTACAGCACGTCTGCTGTTCTTTTTCCCTTCTTGTACTCCCTATTCACCCACAACTCCAACATCATCATTATGTTTTCTGACGACACAACAGTGGTAGGCCTGATCACCGACAGCAATGAGACAGCCTATAGGGAGGAGGTTAGAGACCCGGCAGTGTGGTGCCAGGGCAATAATCTCTCCCTCAATGTGAGCAAGACAAAGGAGCTGATCGTGGACTACAGGAAAAGGCGGGCCGGACAGGCCAATTTAACATTGACAGGGCTGTAGTGGAGCGGATCGAGAGTTTCAAGTTCCTTGGTGTCCACATCACCAACAAACTATAATGTTCCAAACACACCAAGACAGTGGTGAAGAGGGTATGGCAACACCTTTTCCCCCTTAGGAGACTGAAAAGATTTGGCATGGGTCCCCAGATCCTCAAAAGGTTCTACAGCTGCCAATCGAGAGCATCTTGAACAGTAGCGTCACCGCCTGGTATGATAACTGCTCAGGATCTGACCATAAGGCGCAACAGAGTGTAGTGTGTATGGCCCAGTACATCACTGGGACCAAGCTTCCTGCCATCCAGGACCTATATAGTAGACTGTGTCAGAGGAAAGCCCAAAAAAGTCACTCAAGTCATAGACTGTTTTCTCTGCTACCGCACGGCAAGCGTTACCGGTGTGCCAAGTGTAGGACCAAAAGGCTCCTTAACAGCTTCTACCCCGAAGCTGAACAATTAATCAAAACTATTTACATCTATGCATAGTCACTTTACAAATTACCTCGGCTAACCTGTACCCCCGCACATTGACTCTGTACCGGTACCCCCTTTTTATTATTTGGTACTTTTGTTTATTTAGTAAATATTTTCTTAACTCTTTCTTAAACTGCACTGTTAAGGGCTTGTAAGTAAGCATTTCACGGTAAGGTCTACACATGTTTTATTCTGCGCATGCAACAAATAAAGTAGATATGGATATTTTTTCCCTTGATATATAAACCATGTCCTCACTTCCTCCCCATTACTCATGAGCTGATCTGCTATCTGCATAATCATCAACTCGATATAGCCAAATATTCTGTCATTCGTCATTGGAGGTTGTCTAGCAACCTTAACAACTTTGGTCATTTGACTTTTTTTGACTGCTTTACAACGTTTGAATGATTCGACAATGCTGGCCTACTCTGGGTGTGCTCTGTGTGTCCTGAGCGTGCTCTGTGTCGGAGTGGCATATCAAGATGCTGATTTAACAACATGGTCATTACACAGGTACACCTTGTGCTGGGGACAATAAAAGGCCACTGTAAAATCAGCAGTTTTGTCACACAACATAATGCCACAGACGTCTCAAGTTTTAAGGGAACATGCAATTGGCATGCTGACTTCAGTAATGTCCCCCAGAGCTGTTGCCATAGAATTGAACATTACTTTCTCTACCATAAGCCTTTTCCAACAGACTTTTAGAGAATTTTGCAGTACAGTACGTCCAACCGGCCTCCCAACTGCAGACCACGTGAATGGCGTCATGTGGGCAAGGGGTTTGCTGATGTCACGTTGTGAATAGAGTTCCCCATGGTGGGATTATGGTATGGGCAGGCAACGAACACAATTGCATTTTATCGATGACAATTTGAATGAACAGAAATACTTTGACGGGATCCTGAGGCCCATTGTGAGGTCCATTTAAAAAATATATATATCTGTGACCAACAGATGCATATTTGTATTCCCAGTCATGTGAAATCCATAGATTAGGGCCAAATGTATTTATTTAAATTTACTGATTTCCACTTATGAACTGTAACTCAGTAAAACCTTTGAAATTGTTGCATGTAGCATTTATATTTTTGTTCATTTTAGACTGTAAATATTATTTTTATTTGCTGTGAAATGTATAAATAGCGGCACAGCCAATACGTCAATGTGGCACAGCCACAATCTTATTTTGGGGAACCCTGAGTGACCAAACTTGGTGTTAAACGCTTTGAATTGGCATTTCCAATTTTCGCGTATTTCCGGGGACTTAGTAGTAGATTTTCGGGGAAATATATTAATCCCTATTTCCTTCTCCCAAGTGTGTTTTTATTATGACGATTCATCAACCCTTAGGTCTTCATAGGGTGCCTATAGGCAAAATCAGTGCTTATGGCCAACTTCTACCCAGAGCCATCCATAAAGTATGTACTGTAGACTACAGGAATACATGTATACTACAGCAGGGATAATACGTCACATACATACTTCAGTGTTCCTGTTAACAGGAAGCTGGGAAATTTGGGATTAGAGATTAACAAGGATGTGGCATCAGTCATAGTAGGGGCGTCGCCGATTGAGGTCATGTGACAGGGTGGGGGAGGGGGAGGGGCAGGGTGCTGTAGGGGTCGAGAGGGACCAATGGTGACCATGGTTGGCTGTCACCGTTGATTAGTTTTTCTCAGAGGAAAGCAGGCTTTTCCCCCCTCTGTGTTATATCATTGAAATGTCAGGCTGCATGCAACTCTGTGTCAGCCTCTAAGAGCTGTTCTGCCTCTGGTGCTGGGCTTTAAATATGTGTTCAGAGTACACTGCCATATGCAAGAGGGACCCAACTGTCTTGGTGTATTTGCAACTCTCTCTTGATCAAAATGAAGTGTTGGCTTGTAAGTGTGTTTTTGTTTCTACTAACAAAACTATTTTGAAATGTGTTAACTTTTCTTTTCATGATTTGTGTTGGTTTTAATATTTGAATAACCATAAGAAATATCATTGAACCGTAAAAAATCTTAATTGAAATAGACATAACTTGATGACATGATTTCCTTGAACTAATCCACAGTCCATTTTGATTAGCTTCTTCGAAATGTCCCTTTCTCTTAGCCAGGCTTAGTGGTCATGTATTCAGTGATTTGTCTTGGACTGAATATATGAATTTGAAATCAAAGAAAGTATCTTAACAATAAATGTGTTTACACGTAGAACGTAGTGTGTGTATGAATAAAGAGCATGGATGAAGAAGGCATTGTGGTGCTCATTTGAATTTCGGCATCAGACCAATGCCTACTTCATAATTAAAACATGTGTTTCTGTGTGTGGGTGTCATAGAAACCATCTCTCCCCAACACTATTAGACTACAGTCACACTCAATTCACTTGGTGTTTCTATGATGTTGACCTTGGATTATTGTTACCTTCTTCTCGCTCTCTACTACCTTCCCTTCTTACGGATCTCTTTTCTCTCCCCATCTTTCTTATTTATCTCTTATTCGTCTCTCTTTCTTCCCCTCTTAACCCTCCCTTTCTCACTATCACCTCACCTTCTACCCTCGTCTTATCTCTCTCCCCCGTGTTGCACCCTCTCCCCCCTCCCTCCTCTCTCTCCCTCCCCATTTTTTCCATTCAGCAGCAGCTGGATAGGAAGGACAGTCAGAGCAGCTCCCAGCACAGTGTGTGCAGCCATCGCAGCACCCACACAGACTCCCCCAGCCACCCCCCCTCCAACATGCCCAGTGAGGCCATGGCCCCCCCTCCGGCCGCACCCACTCAGCCGCTGCCTGGCTTGCCTCCGCTGCCCACCCAGGACCCTGGAGATGGCACCATGACCCTCCAGAAGAAGCCAGACCCCTTCAAGATCTGGGCCCAGTCCAGGAGCATGTATGAGAGCAGACGTGAGTAGACTCAAAATCAAATACTTCATTGTGGTTTATGATGACAACTGATAAAGATGCGTGCGTTTGCGTGCGTGCGTGCGTGCGTGCGTGCGTGTGTGTGTGTGTGTGTGTGTGTGGTATGACTCAAACCTGACTCAAACCTGACTCTATGACAAAAGGTGTCTCAGAGAGCATAGTCTCCTTGAAAAACAGACGTGTTTCCTGCTCTGTGGTACTATCGACATCTCCTGCAATATGAAGCACCTGCATTTCCAAACACTGTGTAGGTGTGTGTATACTGCCTTGCCACCGGAAGAAGGGGTTAAAAATGAAGGGTCACATACATCCTACCTTGCTGACGGCTCAGAATTTAAGTATGATATATCCAATGTTGACCCAAG
The DNA here is from genome assembly GCF_045791955.1 of Oncorhynchus clarkii lewisi. Classification (NCBI taxonomy): domain Eukaryota; kingdom Metazoa; phylum Chordata; class Actinopteri; order Salmoniformes; family Salmonidae; genus Oncorhynchus; species Oncorhynchus clarkii. The sequence goes on along the minus strand of NC_092155.1, from coordinate 36,726,340 downwards.
CTTACGTCAGGAGCTATTCCTGTGTTGCTTGTGCAGGAGTACAGGAACACAACTGGAGGTTGACTGTGGTTAGGGGATTTAACCATTTGATAAAAATAATGTGAATGTTTCCGTCAATAGATGTTCTCATCAGCAGAAAAGACGTCTATTGACCAAAACGTTAATTTGATAGTGTGCCGCATACAATAGTTTTTTCTCTAAGCATCGGGGGCGATAGAATGTACACCCATTTAGAATTCTAAAAGCAGAACATCTGTTAAGGCTCTCCCTTTGCAATCACAGCTCAGGTCTTCTATTATTCATGGGAAGGAGGGAACCACCCCACTTATATACTATACTCACTACAAGAGTCTCTTGAGAGAAATGGTTTGTTCTCCAAACAATGGGTCATTCATTCCCATCTCGGGGGAATATATTAAAGAGTAATTTACATTGCAACATATACGTTAAGGCTGACTGGGGGACAAGCAAACAGAACTTACTGTAACTTACCCGCCGCCCTCCTTTCGGTAAAGCTGACCACGACTTCATTTTGTTGCTTCCAGACTAGAGACAGAAACTAAAACAAGAAGTTCTGCGCTCAGGTCTGTTCAACGCTGGTCCGACCAATCTGATTCCACGCTTCAAGACTGCTTCGATCACGTGGATTGGGATATGTTCCGCATTGCGTCCAACAACAACATTGACGAATACGCTGATTCGGTGAGCGAGTTCATTAGAAAGTGCATCGGCGATGTTATACCCACAGCAACGATTAAACATTCCCAAACCAGAAACCGTGGATTGACGGCAGCATTCGCATGAAACTGAAAGCACAAACCACTGCTTTTAACCAGGGCAAGGTGACTGGAAACATGACCGAATACAAACAGTGTAGCTATTCCCTCCGCAAGGCAATCAAACAAGCTAAGCGTCAGTATAGAGACAAAGTAGAGTTACAATTCAACGGCTCAGACACAAGAGGTATGTGGCAGGGTCTACAGTCAATCACGGATCGCAAAAAGAAAACCAGCCCCGTCGCGGACCAGGATGTCTTGCTCCCAGGCAGACTAAATAACTTCTTTGCTCGCTTTGAGGACAATACAGTGCCACTGACACGGCCCGCTACCAAAACCTGCGGACTCTCCTCCACTGTAACCGACGTGAGTAAAACATTTAAACGTGTTAACCCTCGCAAGGCTGCAGGCCCAGATGGCATCCCCAGCAGCATCCTCAGAGCATGCGCAGACCAGCTGGCTGGTGTGTTTACGGACATCAATCCCTATACCAGTCTGCTGTTCCCACATGCTTCAAGAGGGCCACCATTGTTCCTGTTCCCAAGACAGCTAAGGTAACTGAGCTAAACGACTACCGCCCCGTAGCACTCACTTCCGTTATCATGAAGTGCTTTGAGAGACTAGCCAAGGACCATATAACCTCCACCCGACCTGACACCCTAGACCCACTCCAATTTGCTTACCGCCCCAATAGGTCCACAGACGATGCAATCGCAACCACACTGTACACTGCCCTAACCCATCTGGACAAGAGGAATACCTATGTGAGAATGCTGTTCATCGATTACATCTCAGCATTTAACACCATAGTACCCTCCAAACTCGTCATCAAGCTCGAGACCCTGGGTCTCGACCCCGCCCTGTGCAACTGGGTACTGGACTTCCTGATGGGCCGCCCCCAGGTGGTGAGGGTAGGTAACAACATCTCCACCCCGCTGATCCTCAACACTGGGGCCCCACAAGGGTGCGTTCTGAGCCCTCTCCTGTACTCCCTGTTCACCCACGACTGCGTGGCCATGCACGCCTCCAACTCAATCATCAAGTTTGCGGACGACACTACAGTGGTAGGCATGATTACCAACAACGACGAGACGGCCTACAGGGAGGAGGTGAGGGCCCTCGGAGTGTGGTGTCAGGAAAATAACCTCACACTCAAAGTCAACAAAACAAAGGAGATGATTGTGGACTTCATGAAACAGCAGAGGGAGCACCCCCCTATCTGCATCGACGGGACAGTAGTGGAGAGGGTAGTAGGTTTTAAGTTCCTCGGCGTACACACCACGGACAAACTGAATTGGTCCACCCAAACAGACAGCGTTGTGAAGAAGGCGCAGCAGTGGCTCTTCAACCTCAGGACGCTGAAGAAATTTGGCTTGTCACCAACAGACTCACAAACTTCTACAGATGCACAATCGAGAGCATCCTGTCGGGTTGTATCACCGCCTTGAACGGCAACTGCTCCACCCACAACCGTAAGGCTCTCCAGAGGGTAGTGAGGTCTGCACAACGCATCACCGGGGGCAAACTACCTGCCCTCCAGGACACCTACACCACCCAATGTCACAGGAAGGCCATAAAGATCATCAAGGACAACAACCACCCGAGCCACTGCCTGTTCACCCCGGTATCATCCAGCAGGCGAGGTCAGTACAGGTGCATCAAAGCAGGGAACGAGAGACTGCAAAACAGCTTATATCTCAAGGCCATCAGACTGTTAAACAGCCACCACTAACATTAAGTGGCTGCTGCCAACATACTGACTCAACTCCAGCCACTTTAATAATGGAAATGGATGGAAATTGATGTAAAAATGTATCACTACCCACTTTAATTAAACAATGCCACTTAATATAATGTTTACATACCCTACATTACTTATCTCATATGTATATACTGTACTCTATATCATCTACTGCATCTTGCAATCTTTATGTCATACATGTATCACTAGCCACTTTAAACTATGCCACTTTTATTTTTACATACCCTACATTACTCATCTCATATGTATATACTGTACTAGATACCATCAACTGCATCTACATCTACTCCTATGGCGTTCTGTACCATCACTCATTCATATATCTTTATGTACATATTCTTTATCCCTTTATACTTGTGTGTATAAGGTAGTAGTTTTGGAATTGTTAGGTTAGACTACTCGTTTCTTATTACTGCATTGTCGGAACTAGAAGCACAAGCATTTCACTACACTCGCATTAACATCTGCTAACCATGTGTATGTGACAAATAAAAATGGATTTGATTAGATTTGATGTAATGTTGTTTTTCTCGATTGCCATTTGCAATTCATAAGCAGCTGGCTGTTGCTTGTCTGATGTCTACAATAATGTGTTTACATGTATGGTGTTTTAAAAACGCACCCATCAGAAGAATATGCACATTACGTGTGCTCGTGCAGCTTATGTGTTTGTGCGTTCGTGTGTGCGTGTGTGTTAATGGTAGTCTTTTGGGCTGAAGAGTGTATGCATCCAGGGTTGGGTAGGTCACTTTCTAAATGTAATCTGTCACAGTTACTAGTTACCTGTCCAAAATTGTAATCAGTAACGTAACTTTTTGGTTCCCAAAGTCAGTAATGTAATCTGATTACTTTTGAATTCTTTCCCCTTAAGAGAAATTAGAAGAAGATGAAAAGGATCCATGAATTACATTTGGTGTGTCATCATAGTGATCTCTGGTTTATGATCAGACTCGCTCAGGTGGATCAATCTTAAACTTGTACCTTTTTTCAATGCTGAATTGAATGTCATTGAGAAACAGAAAGGTGTTAATGTATTTTTTTCCCCGAAAACATCCTTTTTCAAAATTACAAAAATCATCTAAAACGTAAACTGGTTTCCCAAAAGTATCTGTAATCTGATTTTAAAAAACAACAAAAGATTATGATAACGTAACCGATTACATTACAGTTTTTTCCCCAAATCAGATTACATGATTACACTGACTATACTAATGAATATAATCGGTTACTCCCCACCATAGATGAATGTAATTCCCACCATAGATTAATGTAATCTATTACTCCCCACCGTAGATGAATGTAATCTGTTACTCCCCACCATAGATTCATGTAATCTGTTACTCCCCACCATAGATGAATGTAATCCCCACCATAGATTAATGTAATCTGTTACTCCCCACCATAGATGAATGTAATCTGTTACTCCCCACCATAGATGAATGTAAATGACTAGTGCGAGTTGCCAGCCAGCCTCAGCCTGGTCGTATGTGTGTGTTAGCAGGCGCCTGCGGTGTTGCAGTTCTGGTTAATCAGTGGGTAAAGTAGAGCCAGTAGAATCTAGGTCTGCTGCTGCTGATTAAATATTAACTGGGCCCGGTGAGGGCTGCTTTAAGCTCAGCCTGATTGGTATATCTGTTTGATAACCCCTCAAGGAGCAGCAGCCCTCTGCTGTGGAGCTGATCCTACTGTTTGAGTGGGCTGGATTATTAGAATGGGTTGGAGAGTGGGAGGAGGAGAGGAACATGCAGACGCATCTGTGTTTTCATGTAGTAGATTGTAGACAGATATCAGCACTATGGTGATCTGTGGTGTTAGTGGTGCCAGGAGATGGCTATGACAGAGACAGGACTGAGACAGAGATAGAGATGAGACCATGCTTGGGACCCTCCTGCAGAGAACATTTTGTCTGATGCTTAGAGGCTGCGTGTGTGCGTGTGCGTGTGCGTGTGTGCGTGTGCGTGTGCGTGTGCGTGTGTGTGTGTGTGTGTGTGTGTGTAAGTGAGAGCTCTGATCGCTGTGCTAGGGACAGGGATCAGTGGAGGGCTAATGACTTATCCAACACAGACACACACACAGACCCAGAGCTGAGGGCTAATGGAGACTGTATGGCAGACAGAAGGCGGATCAGGAGAAATGGGCCGTTCCCTGTGTTCAGACTTGCCCTGTGGGTGAACAGACTGACACCAAATCGCCTGTGTTCTCACTAGGGCTGTGGAAGTCATGACATGTTATCAGGCAGTTATTGTCATGCAAAAGCCTGCTGGTCTCACGGTAATTGACCGTTAATTAACATAGACACATTTTGCATTTCCAGGCCTCCACACAACAAGCAGTTGATGAGCCCCTTTGGAACACCTACATTTAAAAATGTCTAATAAATAAATGTAATACACACCATAATAATACGTCCATTATTTATTTTAGGCAAGTGTAAAGAAACATTATGAGATTAAGAAATTGTATTTCAGAGGAACAAAATATGAGTTGGACTACTGTATGTTATCTGCCTATGCACTATGCCATTGGTCTTTTCATTATGGCTGACAAGCTATGCTTATAAGTACCGTGCCATTATTTTATTTTATATGATTTTATACTAAGAAGAATATAATTGAATTTAGCTGAATAAAGTATACATATAATTCCCATTACGGAGAAAGTACGCACATGAAATGGCTATGTTGAGTGTAAAAGGGATAATTTGAAACAGGTCCTATATGCTAGATTTAGAGTTAATTTGCAACTTCAGTTGTGAATGATACAAACCCTAAAATGTCTTAGACATCAGAACATACACTACTGGTCAAAAGTTTTAGAACACCTTGTCGTGTCTTTGGCTGTGCCGGATTAAGTGATATGTCATGCTATTCTGTAAAATCATTTCTCTGTAATTAATATGACCTGATTAAGCTAATCAGGTAAATAATTAACTAGAAAGTCGGGCACCACGAACAAATGTTTATAGAGCCGTTATCTTCTGAATACTCTTAAATACCTGGTAATCTTCTACATTAATAGCAGTCAATATTTAATCGTCACCTTGTTTAGTCTCATCTGAAAGGTGTAAATTCTTGGTTACCTTCACGAACCCTGGCTAACCAGTTGAATCAGCAACGCAAAATTGGGTTTAATTATTTATTTACTAAATACCTAACTAATCACACAGAATTACATATACACAGAATGAATCATACATTGATGGACCTGGTGAACGGAGCCAATATAGCGGCTGGTTACACAAAGAAAAGGGGGGAGTTTGAGTGAAAGAGCGGGAAGAATGAGTAACAAAGGGAGAAGCTATGCTATCATAAATACAGTATCTTATGCATTCTAAATAACCGCCCATTTGAAAAAGGAGAATGCAATAAATATTTACCCTGAGTTGCGCTTCGGTAGATTGGTCGTAGATCGTAGGCCGGGTTGTCCAGCATGGGTCTCTGGTCCTCTGAAGACTGTCTAGTGGTGAACTGGAGCGTGGTAGAATGGATACTCTGTCCGTCCTCTCCTAGCCCACGTTTACACCTGCGGTTGCTAACGCAATGGCTAGGTGGTATCACTTCTTCAGTGAATAAGAGTTCAAAGTTCATACCAAATTCATACCAAGTTGCCATACTTTTAAGCTCATGCTATATACTGGCTGGTATACTCGAAATTCATCCTTCGCCGTGTAGCTCGTCACCTTCACGTTGAGATTCGATGCTAATTTCGTTAGGTTCTTGTCATTCAACCAGAGCTCACGCTAAGGTTGGCTTAGTTCTGTAGGCGACCTTTGTCCTTTCAACGTGGGGACCGCAAGTCCTCACATCCATGGAACAGTTTATAATCTGAGCCCTTTTAACGTAGGACTGTCGCCCTAACATCCTCGGAACAGAAAGTTACATTTTCATCAAGGGCTTTATATAGGAGGGAAGAGAAGGGCGTGTTTCATAGTTTATAACCAATGTCTGTTCACATGTGCACATGTGCAACCTTATGAAAACCCAATTCTCTCATTTGGAAGCTAAAATTACATTTCATCTTTTCACAAATACTTTCATATTTAAACATTTAAATTGCACAACAATTCCATGTGAATCTGATAACTAGAATGTGTAGACTTTCCAAGATACAGTGTGTCGTCCTGTCATCAGTAATAAAAGTCTCAGACGCCAACTGATCTGGCATCATATCCATTTTGTACCAACGCGTATTTTCAGCTGGTTTGATTACCGAAATATGGTTCCGTTCCCATCTTTTTATGTCACCAGACTCTCTCTCAATGTTAACCATGGGATTTTCAATAGTCACATCGGTAGAGTAGAGAGGAAAAAGGGTAAAGGCATTTATGGGGGTCATAAACCTCCCCAATCAGGCCAACGTCATGACAACCTACTCATTCAAGGGTTGTTCTTTGTTTTTACTAATTTCTACATTGTAGAATAATAGTGAAGACATCTAAACTATGAAATAGCACATATGGAATCATGTAGTAACCAAACAACTGAGCAAAGCTGTCATCAAGGCAAGGGTGGCTATTTGAAGAATCTCAATCATAAAATATATTTAGATTTGTTTATCACTGTTTTGGTTACTACATGATTCCATGTGTGCTATTTCATAGTTTTGATGTCTTCACTATTATTCAACAATGTAGAAAATAGTAAAAATAAAGGTAAACCCTTGAATGAGGGTAGCCTAGTGGTTCGAGTGTTGGACTAGTAACCAAAAGGTTGCAAGTTCAAATCCCTGAGCCGACAAGGTACAAATCTCTCATTCTGCTCCTGAACAGGCAGTTACTGTTCCTAGGCCGTCATTGAAAATAAGAATTTGTTCTTAACTGACTTGCCTAGTTAAATTTGGAAAGTATTCAAACCCCTTCACTTTTTCCACATTGTGTTACATTACAGCCTTATTCTAAAATGAATTGAATAGTTTATTTCCCTCATCAATCTGCACACAATACCCCATAATGACATGGGGTAATGACACGTTTTAGATTTTTTTCAAATGTATTAAAAATTGTAAAAAAATATTTCACATTTACAGAAGTATTCAGACCAGTACTTTACTCGGTACTTTGTTGAAGCATCTTCAGCAGCGATTACAGCCTCAAGTCTTCTTGGGTATAACACTACAAGCTTGTCACTTGTATTTGGGGAGTTTCTCCCATTCTTCTCTGCAGATCCTCTAAAGCTCTGTCAGGTTGGATGGGGAGTGACGCTGCACAGCTAATTTCAGGTCTCTCCAAAGATGTTCAATCAGGTTTAAGTCCGGGCTCTGGCTGGGCCACTCAAGGACATTCAGAGACTTGTCCCCAAGCCACTCCTGCGTTGTCTTGGCTGTGTGCTTAGGGTCATTGTCCCGTTGGAAGGTGAACCTTCACCCCAGTCTGAGGTCCTGAGTACTCTGGAGCAGGTTTTCATCAAGGATATCTATGTACTTTGCTCCGTTCATCTTTCCCTTGATCCTGACTGGTCTCCCAGTCCCTGCCACTGAAAAACATATTCACAGTATGATGCTACCACCACCATGCTTCACCGTAGGGATGGTGACATGTTTCCTCCAGATGTGACATTTGGCATTCAAGCCAAAGAGTTCAATCTTTCTTTCATCAGATCAGAGAATCTTGTTTCTCGTAGTCAGAGTCCTTTAGGTGCCTTTAGGCAAACTCCCAGCGGGCTGTCATGGGCCTTTTACTGAGGAGTGGCTTCCATGTGGCCGCTCTACCATAAAGGTCTGATTGGTGGAGTGCGGCAGAGATGGATAACCTTCTGGAATGTTCTCCCAACTCCACAGAGGAACTCTGGAGCTCTGTCAGAGTGAACATCTGGTTCTTGGTCACCTCCCTGACCAAGGGCCTTCTCTCCAATTACTCAATTTGGCCGGGCGACCAGCTCCAGGTAGAGTCTTGGTGGATCCAAACTTCTTCCATTTAAGGATGATGGAGGCCATTGTGTTCTTGTGAAACTTCAATGCTGCAGAAATGTTTTGGTACCCTTCCCCAGATCTGTGCCTCGACACAATCCTGTCTCCGAGTTCTACAGATAATTCCTTAAACCTCATGGCTTGGTTTTTTCACTGTCAACTGTGGGAACCTATATAGACAGGTGTGTTCCTCTCCAAATCATGTCCAATCAATTGAATTTAGCACAGGTGGACTCCAATCAAGTTGTGGAAACATCTCAATGATGATCAATGAAAACAGGATGCACCTGCGCTCAGTTTCGAGTCTCATAGCAAAGGGTTTGAATACTAAGGTATTTCTGTTTTTTTTTTTATACATTTGCAAAAATGTCCAAAAATCTGTTTTCACTTTGTCCTTGTTGTGTGTAGATTGATGAGGATTTTAATTTATTTAATACATTTTAAAATAAGGTTGTAAAGTATAAACATTTGGAAAGAGTGAAGGGGTCTGAATACTTTCTGAATGCTGTATGCTGCATGGTGTGACTATAGATTATTGATGATTTGAGAAAGTCGCAAAATTAGCTTGTGCTCTGTTCCTTGCCTCAGGCTGCACAGCTGTTCTTTCGTCAAGTGATCATATTTTCACCCATCAGACTATTATCAATTTAATCTAGTCTTTACTAATATGTAAAATTAGTTTCTTTTTCGAATGGCCCATTTATCAAATGTGCAGGGTCAGGGGAATGCACTGGAATAGCGAATGGAGGCTGTGTGCTTAATATGTGCAGCTGAAAAATAAATATAAGGACACTTATTTCACTCCATGCATCAACCACTGTTTGAGGAGCATGCTTTCACTGCCCTTCCAGGTGATATTCTGCCCAAACGTTGTATACCATTGGGTCTCCAACCTTGTTCCTGCAGCTACCCAGTGCTTCATTTGGGAAACCAAGTGAAATATGTTCAAGAACACCGCAACAAAACATATTTAAACTAAACTGTTGACAGCTCATCTGCGTGCTCGAGAAAGGAACAAAGGAGGGAGAGGAGGAGATGGAAATGCATGGTAGTGTCGTGTCTTTGGCTATGCCGGATTAAGTGATATGACATGCTATTCTATAAAATCATTTCTCTGTAGTTAATATTACCTGATTAAGCTAATCAGGTAAATAATTAACTAGAAAATCGGGGCACCACGAAATAATGTTTATAGAGCTGTTATCTTCTGAATAAACTCTTAAAGACCTGGTAATCTTCTACATCAATAGCAGTCATTATTTAATCGTCACCTTGTTTAGTCTCATCTGAAAGTTGTAAATTCTTGGTTATCTTCACGAAAGCTGGCTAACAAGTTGAATCAGCAAAACATAATTGGGTTTAATTATTTATTTACTAAATACCTAACTAATCACACAGAATTACATATACACAGAATGAATCATACATTGATTTCAAATTATGTCGTAAAGGAAAACGTCCCTAGCGGACAGAACAGATATTATGGCTGGTTACAAAAAGAGAGGTGGTTGGATATAAATGAAGGAGCGGGAAGACTGAGGAACAAAGGGAGAAGCTATGTCTCTATCGGTCTGTAGGCAGCTATGCTGTAAATACAGTATCTTATGCATTCTAAATTACCGCCCATTTGAAAAAGGAAAATGAAATAAATATTTACTCTGAGCTGCACTTCGGTAGGTTGGTTATAGATGCTGGCCGTGTTGCCCAACAGAGATCTTCCTTGTCCTCTGAAGAATGTCTCTGGTGGTAAACTGGATACTTGGTAGTATCGTGTTGTTTGTTAGGGCAGATACTTTATCCGTCCTATCCTAGCCCACGTTTACAGCTGCTGTTGCTAACTCAACGACTAGGATGTCTCACTTCTTTAGTGAATAAGAGTTCATACCATTCGCAACCAAAGCTCACGCTGAGCTTGGCCTAGTTCTGTAGTTGACATGTTAGTCTTTTTAACGTATGGACCGTCGTCCTATCGTCCTCTGAACAGAAAGGTACATTTTCGTCAAGGGCTTTATATAGGTGGGGAGAGAAGGGTGTGTTTCATAGTTTATAACCAATGTCTCTTACTGAGTGAGCAGAGCTTTAACCTTATGAAAACCCAATAAAAATAAACACAAAATACTTCGACCAGGGCGTGACAGAACCCCCCACCCCCAAGGTGCGGACTCCCGGACGCACACCAAAAACTATAGGGGAGGGTCCGGGTGGGCGTCTGTCCATGGTGGCGGCTCCGGCGCGGGACGTGGACCCCACTCTATCAAAGTCTTAGTCCCTCCTCTCCGCGTCCCTGGATAGTCCACCCTCGCCGCCGACCATGGCCTAGTAGTCCTCACCCAGAACCCCACTGGACTGAGGGGCAGCTCGGGACTGAGGGGCAGCTCGGGACTGAGGGGCAGCTCGGGACTGAGGGGCAGCTCCGGACTGAGGGGCAGCTCGGGACTGAGGGGCAGCTCGGGACTGAGAAGAAGCTCAGCACTGAGAGGAAGCTCAGCACTGAGAGGAAGCTCAGCACTGAGAGGAAGCTCAGGCAGGTAGTTGGATCCGGCAGATCCTGGCTGGCTGGCGGTTCTGGCAGATCCTGGCTGACTGGCGTATCCGGAAGAGTCTGGTTGACTGGCAGATCCGGAAGAGTCTGGTTGACTGGCAGATCTGGAAGAGTCTGGCTGACTGGCAGATCTGGAAGAGTCTGCTGACTGGCGACTCTGGCTGCTCCATTCTGACTGGCGGCTCTGGCTGCTCCATGCTGACTGGCGGCCCTGGTTGCTCCATGCTGACTGGCGGCCCTGGCTGCTCCATGCAGACTGGCAGCTCTGGAGGCTCCTTGCAGACTGGCAGCTCTGGCGGCTCCTTGCAGACTGGCAGCTTTGGCGGCATCCTGCAGACTGGCAGCTCTGACCTCTGACCTGATGCGTGGTGGTGGTACTGGGCCGAGGACACGCACAGGAAGCCTGGTGCGGGGAGCTGCTACCGGAGGGCTGGGGTGTGGAGGTGGTACTGGGTAGACCAGACCGTGCAGGCGCACTGGAGCTCTTGAGCACCGAGCCTGCCCAACCTTACCCGGTTGAATGGTCCCGGTCGCCCTGCCAGTGCGGCGAGGTGGAATAGCCCGCACTGGTGCCATGTAAGCCGGCCCAAGGAGACGCACTGGGGACCAGATGCGTAGAGCCGGCTTCATGGCACTTGGCTCGATGCTCACTCTAGCCCGGCCGATACGCGGAGCTGGAATGTACCGCACCGGGCTATGCACCCGCACTGGAGACACCGTGCGCACCACAGCATAACACGGTGCCTGCCCGGTCTCTCTAGCCCCCCGGTAAGCACAGGGAGTTTGCACAGGTCTCCTACCTGGCGTAGCCATACTCCCTGTTAGCCCCCCCCCAATAAATTTTTGGGGCTGACTCTCGGGCTTCCATCCGCGTCGCCGTGCTGCCTCCTCATACCAGCGCCTCTCCGCTTTCGCTGCCTCCAGTACTTCTTTGGTGCGGCGATATTCTCCTGGCTGAGCCCAGGGTCCTCTTCCGTCAAGGATCTCCTCCCAAGTCCAGAATTCCTTATTTTGTATCTCCTGCTGCCGCTGTTGCTTCTCCTGCCTGTTGACACGCCGCTTGGTCCTGTTGTGGTGGGTGATTCTGTAACGGCTTTCTTCTATCTCCTCCTCTGACGAGGAGGTGTAGCAAGGATCGGACCCAAATGCGGCGTGTAGATTGCGATCCATGTTTATTTAAACTGAAGCAACACAAATCTAAATACAAACACTACAAAACAATAAACGTAACGAAAACCGAAACAGCCTAATACTGGTGCATATACACACAGAACAAGGACATCAAGACACTAGGGACAATCACCCACAAAACACCCAAAGAATATGGCTGCCTAAATATGGTTCCCAATCAGAGACAACGATAAACACCTGCCTCTGATTGAGAACCACTTCAGACAGCCATAGACTTCACTAGAACACCCCACTAAGCTACAAACCCAACACACCACATACAAAAACCCATGCCACACCCTGGCCTGACCAAATAAATGAAAATAAACACAAAATACTTCGACCAGGGCGTGACAATTCTCTAATTTGGAAGCTAAAATTACATTTAATCTTTTCACCATATTTAAACATTTAAATTGCACAATAATTCCATGTGAATCTGATAACTATAATGTGTAGACTTTCCAAGATACAGTTTATATCATCCTATCATTAGTAAGAATGTCTCAGACGCCAACTGATCTGGCATCATATTCATTAAGTACCAACGCATATTTTCAACTGGTTGGATTACCGAAATATGGTTCCTTTCCCCCCACCTTTTGATGTTCCCAGACTCGATATGTTTAACAAAGGCTTTTCAAGAGTCCTTCTGTAGAGTCAAGAGAGAGGAAAGGGAGAAAGGTATTTATGGGGGTCATAATCTTCCCCCACTCAGGCCAATGTCATGACAGTGGTGAGATATTCTGTATAGCTAAAGGTAATGTGTCACCCAATTAATTATGAAAATATAAAATGACCTATTACTAGGCTATTCTAAATCAAATACAAATTTTGTAATTGTAGGCTAGCTGTTAAACAACATCATCGCCTAGGCCTATACATTCTCTCCCACTCATGGATCTGCATTTTGGAGTGTAGCATAAGTCCATCCAGTATGCATAATAATACAGTCCACACTCAAAGGCTAAAATCAGTTTTGTTTTATTTTTTTTCTGCCATGTGTAATGTGCGGTAGGACATGTATTGTGTAATGGCAAAATCATAATTTTAATTCAGTTATATTGGCTTGGGCTCATAATCCTATGCATAAGCTCTAATATGTGTACGGGTTATTTGAATTAATCGTCACCTTAGAAAGCGCTGTCCATTTCATTGTATTAGGCTTTGAAACAACCTACACAACCATGTTTTACACGGTTTCAACCTGCTGTTGAACCTCGTTCTTCAAATTGATCATCACAGTGAGTTGAGTTTTAAAAGTATGATAGACCTACTGTTTTGATGATAAATGTTTGATATGATTTTTGATTGCATTTGCATTGTTGTCAGAGTGGTTAGAGGGACCATAGAGCCCTGAGTACTGCGGTCGTGACTCATGACTGCCGTTGTGGCTATAATATGGTCACGGCAACAGCTGTAGTCCTCACACAGCCTGCCACAGCCGCAGAGGGCTTACAAACGTGCGTGTGTGTGTGTGGCGTGAGTTTGTGTGTTCCAAAGCGAGAGACGGGGAAAGAGAAAAAGAGGTAGAGAGAGTATAAGTGTTCATTAAAACAGGTCACATTCACCTAGAAAGCAAGTGCATCCGGGCATTTAATTCTTCCTGTCCTGTGGGATCCAACCTTACACCTGAGAGAAGGAACCTAATATGCCCAGTGAGGCAGAGGAGAGCAGAGAGGAGGGGGTGTTCATACCAGATTGTTTAATAACAAGATCTTACCTAACTGAATGTGTATTGATTAATGCAACAGTCATGCCGTAGAATTACATTTCTGGGTGTCAGGTCTGCTCCCTGTTTCACCTCCACTGAGCTCTTGTTGTTGTATGTTTCAGAGCCAGATTGCCAGGAGCAGGAGATTTTCCTGTGGCGGAAGGATACAGGATTTGGGTTCCGCATCCTTGGAGGAAATGAGCCTGGGGAGCCGGTGAGTATCTCTCCACCATTCCTCCACCATGTCCCTTCTCTGTCACTGTTTAGTTTAGATGTGCCAAGGAAAGGGGACATTTTCATATTGAACCACTCCCCTTTACGACACACTATTCACTTATTCACGACTGATGATTAAACATTCCCCATGCCTGGTAATTACATCCCGTGTTAAACACTAAACAGAGTTATGAATGCATGTTAATGAATGCGTGTTAAAAGGGCAGCTATAGTACTGAACCCTCAATGGTCCGTTACAGCTTCATCACGGTATGTTTCCTGTCAGAGTCCCTGCCTTAGGGCTTTCTTTGTTAGGCTTCAAACACAAACACTTTCACAACACTCATTTTCTGTCAGATCACACTCACACTGTGATGCTCAACCAACTGCCAAGAACTGGCAGCCTCTTAGTCTTCTTTCTCTCTTCCATCTGCATCACTTGTTCTTCCCCCAGTCTCTACCTATAATAGGGAGCAGTAGAAATGTACAGTCTGCTGTCTGTCTGACTGTGAGAGATGACTGGTGCTGTCTGTTAGATGAGGTAGGTCTGCATGCTGGTCTCAGGAGGTTCATTTAGAGAGCTTATTAGGGAAAGTAAGGGCCTTACCCAGAAGCCTTTGGTTCTGTGCAATGTGTTTCTAAGGGACATGAAGAGAGAGAAAGAAAAGTAGAGAAAGGCAGCAAAAGAGAGAGAAAGAAAAAATAATGAAGAGAAAGAGCGAGAGATGAGAGTGAGAAATAGAGATGCTGTAGGCAGCAAGCCTACCACAGAGGAATTAGCAGTTGTTATTTGTGCCAAGGATGCTCCGCGGTACACCCTGTACTAAATTTCCTACAGACGCACACACACTCACCTCCGCCACACAGTAAGACCAGCCCTATCCATTCTACAGCCTCAAAAGACTACAATGCGCTCTAGGCTTAGCTTCAGTTATGACTAACATGGAACCTGTCATGGAACATAAAAAAGGGTTTTATTTAACTGTGCTGTATTGAACATGAACTGCAAGTGAATTACAGGGTTAATGGATTTGTGATACGCTTTGTAGATCTACATTGGACACATAGTGAAGTACGGTGCAGCAGATGAGGACGGACGCCTGCGTTCTGGGGACGAGCTCATTTGTGTGGACGGCACGGCGGTGGTGGGGAAGTCTCACCAGCTGGTGGTGCAGCTGATGCAGCAGGCCGCCAAGCAGGGCCACGTCAACCTCACAGTCCGACGCAAGAGCTCTGGATACGGAGGTGAGGACAGGTCACAGAGACTACACAGGCATATGCACACTCACTCACCCACACACTCACTACCCACACAAGCCTGGGTTCTGGCTGAGACCTAGTGCTTAGTGGCTCATTTAACTATTACTAGCCCATGCCAAATGTTTGAATGTTGTTTGTATATTTGCTGAACACCTTTTTTGTATTGCCTGTCCTCCTTCATCCCCCCCTCCTTCCCCCATCTCTTCCACAGTTTCGAAAGGGGAGGGTGACGTGCCCCCGTCCCCTGCCTCGTCCCACCACAGCAGCACCCAGGCCCCCTCCCTGACGGAGGGTAAGCGGACCCCCCAGGGCAGCCAGAACTCCCTCAACACGGTCAGCTCTGGCAGTGGCTCCACCAGTGGCATCGGCAGTGGGGGAGGAGGTGGCTCCGGCAGTGCTGTGGTCACCGCAGCCCTGCAGCCCTATGACGTGGAGATCCAACGTGGAGAGAATGAGGGCTTCGGATTCGTCATTGTGTCATCTGTCTCTAGGCCTGATGCTGGGACTACATTCGGTGAGTGGGGTAGGCAATTCTACGCTGGGCTGGGTTATGGTGAGCTGGGCTTTGCTACTACCAGAGTGGGCTATGCTGGGTAAAGTTGCAATTTTCTGTTCTCAGGTCTGAGAACCAGTTTTAATTTGTTATGGGTTGAACTGGGTTAAAATGGGTAATAATCTGGTAAAATATCCTGTAATCTGAGCAAATCCTGATTCTTCTGCTTGACTTTACTGTGGTTATTATTCTACAATATTAACAATCTTTTCTGAAAACCAACCCTTTAAGGCTTAACTTACGCATGAAAAGCATATATTAATAAACATCCTCTTGAAAAGATCTGAGGTGATTGAGTCGTAGCTAAGCCTAATGACTACAGAACACTCCCCCTGATGTTATTTAGACAGCCCATTTCCTTGTGTTATCAAAAGTCCCTCTCAAAGTTTACAAAGTGAGACAGGGAAATAGTGATGCCCCAGTGCGTGAAACAACCTGAGTCTGCCAAGCTGCACACTAGTAAACACACGACCCTTAAAGTGCATCAACACCACCCGCCACTCAGCAACACGATTGATGTAATTTCTTGGGGGTGGAATTACAATATTTTGACAGTCACTACTCATTGTATCCACCTTCTTTATGAATGGCAAGGGAGTAATTTCTGATGGGAGTGGACTTAATGGTACAGCTCGAGGTCACAAACTCCATAACCATAGGGAAACAGAAATCTCTTTATGTGCCCAGGTGCATTCACCGCCGGGGATAACTGGCTGGCTGATGCTTTATCAAAAACACTATCAACACCGATTCAGAGGCAGAGTTAATACATGGCCGGTTCTGGCTGATTCACTCAGCATGTCATTTAAGTTCCACTGAGCACATTCTATAGCTGTCTGTACTGTTTATGAATGAAGGCAAAATTGTGAAATTGTCGCCATTTAAGGTCACTCCGCCGTCAAAGAGGGATTTTAAGCCAATGTGAGTAAGACCTTTAAGCAGGTTAACATTCACAAGGCCGCAGGGCCAGGCGGATTACCAGGACGTGTACTCAGAGCATCCGTTGACCAACTGGCAAGTGTCTTCACTGACATTTTCAACCTCTCCCTGACCTAGTCTAATACCATGTTTCAAGTAGACTACCATAGTCCCTGTGCCCAAGAATGCCAAGTTAACCTGCCTAAATGACTTCGGGTCCGTAGCACTCACATCTGTAGCCATGAAATGCTTTGAAAGGCTGGTCATGGCTCACATCCCATAAATCCTGGACCCACTCCAATTTGCATACTGCCCCAACAGATCCACAGATGACGCAATCCATATTGCATTTCACACTGCCCTTGCCCACCTGGACAAAATCAACACCTATGTGAGAATGCTATTCATTGACTACAGCTCAGCTTTCAACACCATGGTGCCCTCAAAGCTCATCATTTAGCTAAGGACCCTGGGACTTAACACCTCCCTCTGGATCCTGGGGCAACAACACATCCGCCACGCTGACCAACAACACTGGGGGCTGTCAGGGGTGTGTCCTTAGTCCCCTCCTGTACTCCCTGTTCACCCATGACTGCAGGGCCACGCACTGGACTCTAACCCCGCACTCACACATACTACACTGACACACACACACACACACACACACACACACACATTCCTTCACATATGCTGCTGCTACTCTCTGTTTATTATCTATGCATAGTCACTTTACCCCTACTTACAGTACATGTACAGTACCAGTCAAAAGTTTGGACACACCTACTCATTCAAGGGTTTTTCTTTATTTTTACTATATTATACATTGTAGAATAATAGTGAAGACATCAACACTATGAAGTAGTGAGGACCGTCACAGGAAAGGAAGACCTAGAGTTACCTCTGCTGCAGAGGATAAGTTAATTACAGTTAACAGCCTCAGAAATTGCAGCCCAAATAAATGCTTCACAGAGTTCAAGTAACAGACACATCTCAACATCAACTGTTCAAATGAGACTGCGTTAATCAGGCCTTCGTGGTCGAATTGCTGCAAAGAAACCACTACTAAAGGACACCAATAAGAAGAAGAGACTTGCTTTGGCCAAGAAACACGACCAATTATACCAGTGAAAATCTGTCCTTTGATGTGAGATTTTTGGTTCTAACTGCCGTGTCTTTGTGAGACGCAGAGTAGGTGAACAGTTCATCTTCGCATGTGTGGTCCCCACCGTGAAGCATGGAGGAGGTGGTGTGATGGTGTGTGTGGGGGGCCACACAGCATTCTGGAGCGATTCGCCATCCAACCTGGTTTGCGCTTAGTGGGACTCCTTCATATGAGGGAACTCCTGTTGGAAAAGCATTCCAGGTGAAGCTAGTTGAGAGAATGCTGAGAGTGTGCAAAGCTGTCATCAAGACAGAGGGTGGCTTCTTTGAAGAATCTCAAATATAAAATATATTTGTTTAGCACTTTTTTGGTAACTACATGATTCCACTATGTGTTATTTCATAGTTTTGATGTATTCACTACTATTCTACAATGTCAAAAATAATACAAATATAGAAAAACCTTTGAATGAGTAGTTGTCCAAACTTTTGACTGGTACTGTATATATTACTTCAATTCAATATTAATGTTTTCTTAGCTACTGTGCAGTGCAATGGACCCAGTTCCATTGATCCTCTGAGCTATAGTTGAAGCCCCATAAAATAGAAGGTAGAAGTAGAGGTTGTTTACGTATCATTTATACAAGCAGGAGATATCCCACTGACACTTGATGTCTTTCTTTATGAGTGACCTGAATGTGCTCATCTGCACTGTCTGCAGCTGGATCCTCAGACTCAGTGACACTTCTGTCTCAACTGTCTCTGGTTGTGTCTCAAATTATACCATATATTCTCCATGTAGCGCACTACTTCTGGCCAGACCTCTATGTTCCCCATGTAGTGCATTGCTTCTGACCAGACCAGAGCCCTATGTGGGTATCATTTGAGAGTTTCTTCCCGTCTCATTGTGGGGATGGGATGAATTAATGTGCTGATGGAGATGCTTCTCTACCAGATCTCCCCGACCGCCAGTGGAGGTCCAACATAGAGAGAGACATAAGAGTAAATATTGATATTATTAATATTAAATAGTGCACCTCCATCCATTTGTGATCAATCTATGGATTATTCTTTTGCCTGAGAGGGCCATAGATGTTTGGGTATTGTGACGGACAAAGAGCTTTGCACTGGCTTTATCCCTCTCCCATACATCATACTATGCAAACCCCTTTTCTCCCTCCAGCCCATCCCACCATTGTGAGCTGCTGTGCGCTGGTGTTGTGATCAGCAGAATGGGTATTAAATCCTGGGTTTTTGTCACACCCAGTAATGTCCCATATCTCATTATTTGGATAGAGTGGCAGGACACAAGGGCAGTTTTTAATCAAGAAGAAGGGAGGGGAGCTTGACGCACAAGGTGATGTGATAAATATGGATGAGGGAGGGAGGGAGGGAGGGAGGGAGGGAGGGAGGGAGGGAGGGAGGGAGGGAGGGAGGGAGGGAGGGAGGGAGGGAGGGAGGGAGGGAGGGAAAGCTCCCTAGAGTCTGTTCAGAGCTGCTCTGTAAACAAGATGTGCTATATTGAACGCTGTCACTCAGCTTGTATTGCTTTGCTTGTGTAGCACGCAGTATGCAAACAGTCCCATGAAATGCTAGCATGTCTCTGTCTGTAGCCTCTCTGATAAAGTGTGCATTCTCTCTTGACATAGGTGAGAAGCCTGAGATTTCTGAGTATCACTCTTTAGCAATACATCTCGTTCTCTGAGCCGTTCCAAGGGTCAGAAACTAAATGACACGTCCAGCATCTAACCACTCCGCTGTGGCAAAGGCTGCATCCTCCCCAGTGGTCCCTGGTGCTGAGGGGAAGGGGAAGACAGTCGTAAGGCCATGTCAAGGTCATTGATAGCCTGCTGAGCAGGGGCCACAAAGGGCCCTGACCAGTTCCAGGTGATTTAAGTCCCAATGATTAACGCATCAGGGGAGCAGAGGATGACAGCAGAGGCAAAAACAGAGCCCATGAATTCCTTAATGACCACACAATATAAGTCTGTCCACCACTAGGGATGTAAGCTGTGATCCGGATGCATACTCCGTGATTGCACCAACTTTCCAGTGCCACGGTTGGCTGGTTCTTGGGTCATCCTCTCTGGGTGAATGGCCTATGGTGATTTGGATGATTTAAAAACCTCTTTGGGCTAGACGTGCCGCTAGCGACCCACCTCAATAACATCCGGTGAAATTGCAGAGCGCATTTCATTTCAAAATACAAAAATCATAATATTAAACATTCATGAAAATACAAGTGTCATACATCATTTAAAAGCTTAACTTCATGTTAATTCAGCCGTTTTGTCAGATTTTAAAAAGGCTTTACGGCAAAGGCATACCATGCGATTATCTGAGGACAGCGCCCACGTATAAAAGCATTAAAAACATTTTCCAAACTAGCAGAGGCGTTACAAAGTCAAACATTGTTTCTAATCAATACTCAGGTACCCTAATATGTAAATAAACAATCAAATTTAATACGGAGAGTAGTGTGTTCAATACCGGAGATAAATAACGAAGTGCACGCCCTCATCCGCGCGCACCACAACACTACAGTCAAAATTGAAAAACAAGCCTGAAACCCTTTCTAAAGACTGTTGACATCTAGTGGAAGCAATAGGAACTGCAATCTGTGAGGATTTCCTTTGATTTTCCCATAGACAGGCATTTCAATGGGTGGTCACAACAACAACAAAAAATTCTGGATGGATTCTCCATGGGTTTTCGCATGCCATATCAGTTCTGTTATACTCACATACATTCAAACTTCAGGGTGTTTTCTATCCTATGCTACCAACTATATGCATATCCTAGCTTCTGGGCCTGAGTAACAGGCAGTTTACTTTGGGCACGTCAGTCATCCGAACTTCCGAATACTGCCCCCTAGCCCTAAGAAGTTTTTAACTCTTTGCCTCCCTTTTCTCTCTTTTTTTCCTTCCCTTTCTTTTATCATAATCAAATTACATAATCAATAACCAAATCACACAAACACACACACTACACATTAACATCAAAGCTGGCAATGCATGTGTGGCCATGCCCCACAAAATAGGGCGCATCATCGAGGGGAGCCCTGCGGACCGCTGTGGGAAGCTGAAGGTGGGCGACCGCATCTTGTCCGTCAACGGCTGCTCCATTACCAACAAGTCCCACTCGGACATCGTCAACCTGATCAAGGAGGCCGGGAACACAGTCTCTCTGAGGATCATTCCTGGTGATGGTAAGACTTTGAGGCTTTCTGTTTTATAATGCAGTAGGGAGGTGACTTATTCATAGTTCTAGTGGGAGTCAATGGGCATCACTGCTCTGCGCTGGCAGAAGCACTTTCTATCAACCTGGGGAGCTATCTAGCGCTATGAGAGGCCATGCTCCCTGCCCTGGCTTCAAACTGGGAGAGGGTTGGGACTGTGAATGAGTAGGGAGGTGATGCCACTAGATATGTATCTCTAGTCAGTTTTACCTTTCCCCCCTTTTATGGTTAAGGTTAGAATTTGGGGAGGGCAAGCTGATAAGTATGTGTGTGTTGATTGTACAGTGTATGATAGGCAGACTGATAATGTCATTTGGATGTACTGCGTTCTCCCAGTTTGGTAATAGCTGCCATTTTGAAATGAATAGATGATCAACTTAGTGAAATGTGTTTTCTGTGTAATCACTGTTTCCTATCAGTGTTAATCTCCTCAGTCTGGATGGAACAAGGTGGCAAGAAATGCATACGTAATACTGGTTTTGGCAGGAACAGGCTGTGACAGGAAATTGGCTCTATCCCCATGAGTAGGAATGTGTTGAGTTGTGCAATGTCCCAGAACAACAATACAGCCAGCCCCTAGAATGGCCTGTCATTGGCTGAGAGACTTGTGGACCAATGAGCTGTGTGTGCGTGTGCGTGTGCGTGTGTGTGTGTGTGTGTGTGTGTGTGTGTGTGTGTGTGTGTGTGTGCGTGTGCTAGGTTTGCTGCTCTGCCTCTAAAGGGCTCTCCAGAAAAGCTGGTAAAATGTAGCTTCATTAAGATGGGAGGAGAGCCAGGCGCACACACACACACAAAGGAGGAGAAAATGCAAAACCAGTCATTAAATAAAGCATGGCAGTTTGTTTTAACGACCACAATGATAGCATCTATTTATAGCCTACTGTTTTCTCTCATGGTAGAACAACTCTAGATAGAACCCATGCAGCCACAACCTTCCCCAACTAGGCTGTGTAATTTTGTGTGGAGATATTTGTGGTTGAACCGTTCAGGTTGTTTCCCCAGACAGCTTTGTGATCATGGGGGAAGGCAGGCAGGGCTGTCAGGGTAGCGAGGGAGAGAGGGATGAATGAGTCAGGCTGGTGCTCTTGCTAACTTCAGGCAGAACCCCATTCCATCTATAAGTAACCAATGTCTATGATGACTAATGTGGACTGCCGTGTTGTGGCTTGTGGTGCAGCAAGAAAGGAAGGACAATTACCCCTGAAATTTAAAGAAAAACAGAACGATGGAAGCAGAGAGACTTGTTTTGATTTGATGTTCCTGTGTAGAGTGGAACTGGTGTTGTCTGTGTCGGTGAGCAACATTGTAGATGACAACATTGTAGGCAATTAGCATCAGGTTGAACAGAGCAGCCTTGAGGTAAGACTGTGTTTTCTGGAGAGCAATACTCTTGTATGGAAATGTGTTGTCAAAGACAGCAATCCTGACCAAGAATCAGTTATTTTAGATCATTTAACAGCAGACACATTTGTTTTTTCTCTAAGATAGAAGCCATCTTACCAAAATCCATGTATTACTCATAGATTAGAAGTTATGACCTCTACCCACAATCCTCTACTGTGTTTCCACAGAGTCCTCCAACGCGTCTCTGTTGACCAACGCTGAGAAGATTGCCACCATCACCACCACGCACACACCCCAAACTGCCACGGAGCCTCGGTTAGTTTCCATGAAGATCTCAATCAATAAACAGGCTTTTGATTAAATCAAATGTATAATATGATCAATTGCATGAAAGATGACTTCTATATGGATATTATTTATTTTCATATCTGTGTGTTCATATGAATGATTACATTTTCCAGGAACAACTCAAAGTCGAAACAGGCTCCTCCTCCACCACCTCCAACACAAGCTCAGCCCTCACAGGTACTGTAAAGACAGACATGTTCTATCGGTCTGTTTCAATCAATCACCAAAGAAGGAAGCAATCAGTAATTCATTACTTCACAAGAACACACAGTGCAGCTTCAATCTGAGATAAAGATTTTCATTCAAAGCATCAAAGCAATCAATCAATGAATCAGATAATCAATAAAAGAGGACGGAAGAGAGACAGTACCACAGCCAAACTTTTGATGAGTGCAGTAAGCCTGTGTCCAGCCATTGCAGTGCCCTTTCTTCGTGCTCTGCACAGGCAGCAATAATTATTCATTGGTTCCAGGGTATTGTACCTCCTGTTCATTTTGTGTGGTCCTTTGTAGCTCTGTTGGTAGAGCATGGTGCTTGTAACGACAGGGTTGTGGTTTCAATTCCTGGGACCACCCATATGTAAAAATGTATGCACGCATGACTGTAAGTTACTTTGGATAAAAGTGTCTGCTAAATGGTTTATATTATTATGTGAGTTTTTGCTGGATGTGACTTGATTAGTCCTGAATTTAGTACACACTTCATGACACCCCTGTTGGCCCATGAGTTGTGGGTATTTGCACATCTGCTCTGTAAATATGTACTTTTCTTTCTTTCTGTCTCTCACTCTCTCAGGATGCCGAGTTCTACTCTGTGGATCTGGAGCGGGACAGTAAAGGCTTTGGGTTCAGCCTGAGAGGAGGACGGGAGTACAACATGGACCTATATGTGTTGAGGCTGGCTGAGGACGGGGCGGCTGGCAGGAATGGCAAGATGAGGGTATGCTCCATGAAAAAATCATATCAACTATTGGAGGCCTGTCACTCTGTTGCACTTGGATTCTAATATTTCTGTCAAATAGACAGTTCAGCTCGCCTGGGATCAATTATCTGGTTGTCTCAATAAATCTCCTCCCTCCTCTCTCTCTGCACACAAAGGTGGGAGATGAGATCCTGGAGATCAACGGCGAGAGCACAAAGAACATGAAGCACGCACGGGCCATCGAGCTGATCAAGAATGGTGGCCGGAGGGCACACCTGGTCCTCAAGAGGGGCGATGGATCTGTACCTGAATATGGTGTGTGGAGATGTGATGTGATACAGGTTCCCTCCATACTATGACTAACATTACTGACTCTGACTAAGCCCCACACACAGGACAGACACTGTAGTCTGCAGTTTCTTGTTGCTGTGAGCAAATCAAATCCAATTTTATTTGTCACACGCACCGAATACAACATTACCGTGAAACGCTTACTTACAAGCCCTTAACCAACAATGCAGTTCAAGGAATTGAGTTAGGAAAATATTTAGTAAATAAACTAAAGAAAAAGAAATGTAATCAAAAAGTAACACAAGATATTTACATAATAATAATGAGGCTATATACAAGGGGTACCGGTACCGGGTCAATGTGTGGGGGTACAGGTTAGATGAGGTCATTTGTAAAGTGACAATGCATAGATGTAAATAGTTTGGGTGGTCATTTGATTAATTGTTCAGCTTGGGGGTAGAAGCTGTTAAGGAGCCTTTTGGTCCTAGACTTGGTGCTCCGTTATTGCTTGCCATGCGGTATGAGAGAGAACAGTCTATGACTTGGGTGACTGGAGTCTTTGACAGTTCTTTGGGCCTTCCTCTGACACCGCCTAGTATATAGTTCCTGGATGTCAGGAAGCTTGGCCCCAGTGATGTACTGGGCCATACACATTACCCTCTGTAGTGCCTTATGGTCAGATGCAGAGCAGTTGCCAGACCAGGTAGTGATGCAACTGGTCGGGATGCTCTCGATGGTGCAGCTGTAGAACTTTTTCAGGATCTGGGGACCCATGCCTCTCCTGAGGGGGAAAAGGTGTTGTTGTGCCCTCTTCACAACTGTCTTGGTATGTTTGGACCAGGATAGTTCACTGGTGATGTGGATACCAAGGACAATGAAACTCACAACCTTCATTGGCCATAGTATGTAATGTTCCTCTTCCTGTATAAATCAAGTCTTGTTATTGTCCAAATACTGTATGTTCTGCTCACTCCTAATCTGGGATTGTTTCTCCTTATTTCTGCCGAGAAGGTCAAAGGATCCCACTCAGCCGTCAATTTCATAGGTTTTCCTTTTCTGTGCCTGACAGAAAAACTTGTCAACTGAACCAACTACATTTATTTTTCTTATCTCTATTGAGGATCTAAGCCCTCTGTTGTCTCTATTTTTGTTTATTTTTTTGCTGTCTCTTTCCTCCCCACTTCTTTTCTCTGGGTTCTTCCTCCTCCCTCCAGCGATGATGGCTCCTCATCTCGCTGTTGGTACTATGAGAAATGACAAGATGGGAGAGCCCTGTTTCTACCTAATGGGCCAAAATCAGACCACGGTTTGTAGCCAAGTCTGTTCCAACCCACCCTCCTAACTGTTTACCCTCCACCCCAACATCTCTCACCTACTTAATCCATCTCCCCCTACCATTTCCTCCTCTCCCACTACCTGCACCTCCATGGGTATGTGTTTGGTTCTGTGTGGCCTGGCTCACTCCTCAACCTGCACTGTGCTTTCATGACCCATGTGAACCCATTCACACTGAATGCACTGCTTCTCCTCCTCCCGCCTCTGGAAGGATTCATGTCACTGCTCGCCTCCTGCTGCTACCATAACAACCACTAATTGGGCAGAGTCATGGGCAGAATACTCTCCAGTTTTTTGTTTTCTCCTCTCTCAGGCTCTTTGTTTTTGTGCAGTTCCCATTCCCAAACGATGATAATCGACTTTTTAAATTATTTTTATTTTAACGTCATAGCTGCTTGTTGTGTCATTGATAACACCAACCCTCCACTTGCAATGTTTTGCACTTGTTGTGTTGCTGCCACCTACATGTAGCAACCCAATGCTCCCATTGAAAATATACTGTAGCAATTGTTTACTTTGATGTAATTTAGTTTGAGGATCAAAGTAAGTCATTTGTGTACAAATTTGAATATTTAATACTACCCTTTTTCCCCAGTATATTTATTGTCCCAATTTTCAAACAAGTCACTGTTTATGGAAGTGCATGGCAGTACATGGTTTCCATAAAAATATCTGTATTGACTAAATACCTATATCTGTATTGCTTGTATCTGTATTGATTCAACCAATTTGTGAGCATTGTCTTAGCTATCAAGCTTATATTATTTAGTTAGTTTAAACTCCATCCAGTCTGAGAATGTCTCTCATGTTCTTCCTTTGTTTTCATACAGACTCCAGCCATGACGGGCACTCTCCCACACCCGGGGCACAAAACTCTCCGGAAGTGAGAACCCTGCCACCAAACAGCCGATATCACACCTCATCGGAGTCAAGTTATCCACAAGACCTTCACAAACCATCACGCCACAAGGATGCTGCGCAGGGCCGAGACAGGGACAGGATGGAGCACCAGGGCCAGCACTTTAACCCCCACCACCATCACACCTGGAACAACAACCACAGCCATACCACCCCCAGCCAACACTACCCTGAAAACAGCGGCGGCAACAATAAGAAGAGCCGGGGACGCAAAGTCAACAAGTCAGAGTCAGAGAGCGGCATCTCAAAACTATTAAAGACTCTGCGTAAGGACAGCTCTAGGAAGAAGGCTGCAGCTGCAGTGGCAGCTACAGAACGAGAGCGGGAGCTCTCCGCTAGTAGCAGTACTCTAGACCCGAGGTACAGTCGACCACGCCGCGGCTCCCTCGACCGTTCGCCCACCCGTAAACATAAAGCCTCCCCTGACCGACGGCGGGCCAAGTCCATGGACCGCAGGGTTGAGCGAGCACACCGAGACCGCACACCCGAAAAGGAGAACGAGGACGGAGGTTTCCTCAGTCATGCGGCAACTCCTGAACAACCACTCTACGACCGCAGGCTCCTGAGGGAACCACAGACCCTGGGCCGAGCCTACTTAGAGGCCACCACCCCAGAGCGCCTGAACAAAAGGGCTTCCTCCCTGTCTCTTTCCAGGGGGTGGACTCCTGACAGAGGCAGCCTGAAGAACGGCAACCTCCTGAGGGACTCACCAGTTGAGACGAGGGAGGAGAGGTATGGGATGAACGGAACGCCAGAGAGACGGTACAGGTCAGAGAGAGATTCATCTCCAGACAGCAGCTATAGCAGGGAGGAGCTGAACTACTGCAGTACACTGAAGAACAATGCCTCCACTCACAACCACACAGGCTACAACGCAGCAGGACACTGCAACAACGCAGCAGGACACAACAACACAGCAGGACACAACAACACAGCAGGACACAACAAAGCAGCAGGACACAACAACGGAGTAGGTCGCGCCCAGAACCAGTTCCCCGTGCCTATGAGAAGGCTTTACAAAGAGAGCCCCAAGGACCTCAGCATCTGAGTGGACAGAGCCTGGACCCTGGCCTCTCACCCCTCAACCTGTGTAGGCCACCGTACATACACTGGACTTGGACTTCTGAGGAGATTAACTCGTGATTTATCCAATCGCCTGGTTGATTGATTAATTGATTTGACTACTTGTGATCCGGGACAGAGATTCATACCACAGCAGGAGTACAATCTTTTTTTTGTTTGTACTGTATGTTTTGCTTCTGTTCACATTATTTTGAGCATTACGGCAGTTGTTAATACTGTAGTGAAGGTATGTGTATGTGCCTATCACATCACAAATGGCGATTTAGCTTTTTTTGGGCATCTCTGTTTGGAACCTCAGAGGGAACACATACAGTCGCTAGTGAAAGACTACACACCACTTGCACAGTCTTCACATTTTGCTGCCTCGAAATGTAATCAAAACATTTATTAAATTAGATTGGTAGAACAATTATCTACAAAACCTACTCCACATTTTCAAAGTGAAAGAAAAATTATAGAACACCCCCCCCCCCCTTCCAAAAAAATGTTATTGATTGCATGACTCTTAGCGCAACGTATATCCATTGTTTTTGTCAAAATTGCTCAAGCTCAGTAAATGTGGTTGGGAATCATTGATGGCCAGCAATATTTCAGGCTTGTCTCGGATTTTCAAGCAAATTTAAGTCAGCACTGAGACTGGAAAACTCACACTTTACACCTCTTCGAAAGCCCTCCTGGCGGGTCTTTGGTATTAAAATGTGTGTAAATGTCCCGCTGACAAATAAAACTCTGTCCCAGGGTTAGGTTTTCAGAAAACTACGGCAGGTTTTTACCTGGGCTTTTTTTATCCTGACAAACTCCCCAATCCCTGCCAGTGACAAGCTTACCCATAACATGATGCTGCCACCACAATACTTGAAAATACAGAGAGTTTTCCTCTGTGTTGCATTAGATTTGATTCAAATCAGCAGTTTTTTTTTTGTCCAAAAAGTGAATGTACAGTGCCTTGCGAAAGTATTCGGCCCCCTTGAACTTGGCGACCTTTTGCCACATTTTAGGCTTCAAACATAAAGATATAAAACTGTATTTTTTTGTGAAGAATCAACAAGTGGGACACAATCATGAAGTGGAACGACATTTATTGGATATTTCAAACTTTTTTAACAAATCAAAAACTGAAAAATTGGGCGTGCAAAATTATTCAGCCCCCTTAAGTTAATAGTTTGTAGCGCCACCTTTTGCTGCGATTACAGCTGTAAGTCGCTTGGGGTATGTCTCTATCAGTTTTGCACATCGAGAGACTGAATTTTTTTCCCATTCCTCCTTGCAAAACAGCTCGAGCTCAGTGAGGTTGGATGGAGAGCATTTGTGAACAGCAGTTTTCAGTTCTTTCCACCGATTCTCGATTGGATTCAGGTCTGGACTTTGACTTGGCCATTCTAACAACTGGATATGTTTATTTTTGAACCATTCCATTGTAGATTTTGCTTTATGTTTTGGATCATTGTCTTGTTGGAAGACAAATCTCCGTCCCAGTCTCAGGTCTTTTGCAGACTCCATCAGGTTTTCTTCCAGAATGGTCCTGTATTTGGCTCCATCCATCTTCCCATCAATTTTAACCATCTTCCCTGTCCCTGCTGAAGAAAAGCAGGCCCAAACCATGATGCTGCCACCACCATGTTTGACAGTGGGGATGGTGTGTTCAGGGTGATGAGCTGTGTTGCTTTTACGCCAAACATAACGTCTTGCATTGTTGCCAAAAATTTCAATTTTGGTTTCATCTGACCAGAGCACCTTCTTCCACATGTTTGGTGTGTCTCCCAGGTGGCTTGTGGCAAACTTTAAACAACACTTTTTATGGATATCTTTAAGAAATGGCTTTCTTCTTGCCACTCTTCCATAAAGGCCAGATTTGTCCAATATACGACTGATTGTTGTCCTATGGACAGAGTCTCCCACCTCAGCTGTAGATCTCTGCAGTTCATCCAGAGTGATCATGGGCCTCTTGGCTGCATCTCTGATCAGTCTTCTCCTTGTATGAGCTGAAAGTTTAGAGGGACGGCCAGGTCTTGGTAGATTTGCAGTGGTCTGATACTCCTTCCATTTCAATATTATCGCTTGCACAGTGCTCCTTGGGATGTTTAAAGCTTGGGAAATATTTTTGTATCCAAATCCGGCTTTAAACTTCTTCACAACAGTATCTCGGACCTGCCTGGTGTGTTCCGTGTTCTTCATGATGCTCTCTGCGCTTTTAACGGACCTCTGAGACTATCACAGTGCAGGTGCATTTATACGGAGACTTGATTACACACAGGTGGATTGTATTTATCATCATTAGTCATTTAGGTCAACATTGGATCATTCAGAGATCTTCACTGAACTTCTGGAGAGAGTTTGCTGCACTGAAAGTAAAGTGGCTGAATAATTTTGCACGCCCAATTTTTCAGTTTTTGATTTGTTAAAAAAGTTTGAAATATCCAATAAATGTCGTTCCACTTCATGATTGTGTCCCACTTGTTGTTGATTCTTCACTAAAAAATACAGTTTTATATCTTTATGTTTGAAGCCTGAAATGTGGCAAAAGGTCGCAAAGTTCAAGGGGGCCGAATACTTTCGCAAGGCACTGTATTTGCTGTTTTGTCTTGCAGTATTATTTAACAGCCTTGTTGCAAACATAATTGATGATTTGGTGTGGATGTTTTTTGTTGTTGAATTTTTTACTACCCCTTTTTCATGGTATCCAATTGTTTAGTAGCTACTATCTGTCTCATCGCTACAACTCCCGTACGGGCTTGGGAGAGACGAAGGTTGAAAGTCATGCGTCGTCTGATACACAACCCAACCAAGCCGCACTGCTTCTTAACACAGGGCGCAATCAACCCGGAAGCCAGCCGCACCAATGTGTCAGAGGAAACACCGTGCACCTGGCAACCTTGGTTAGCGTGCACTGCGCCCGGCCCACCACAGGAGTCACTGGTGCACGATGAGACAAGGATATCCCTACCGGCCAAGCCCTCCCTAACCCGGACGACACATGCCAATTGTGCGTCACCCCACAGACCTCCCGGTCGCAGCCGGTTATGACAGAGCCTGGGCGCGTACCCAAAGTCTCTGATGGCACAGCTGGCGCTGCAGTACAGCACCCTTAACCACTGCGCCACCCGGGAGGCCTGGTGTGGATGTTTTAACACAGGTTTCCTTATTTTCACTTCATCATACAGGCCACTAATGTGGAGTGAATGCAATGTTGTTGATCCTCTGTATTTTCAAGTATTGTGGTGGCAGCATCATGTAATAGGTATGCTTGTCACTGACAGGAAATGGGGTTGTCAGGATCATAAAAAATATATGAAAGGAGCAAAGCACAGGTCAAAAGTCTGAGAAAAGTCTTCTGAAAACCTAGAGGTAATTAATTAGTGGTAGACACACCAGACTGGCTTTTCAGGAGGTGTTGAGTGATCCAGTCTTAGTCCTGACTTAAATATTATTTAAAATCACAGACAAAGTTTGAATATTACTTTCCACCAATGGTTCCCAACCAAATTTACTGAGCTTGAGCAATTTTGACAAAAACAATGGAGCTATGTTGCCCTAAGAGTTGGTAAAATCTTATTCAAAATTATTCAGTTTTTATGTTCTATAATATGTCTTTCACTTAATAATTCTTGTGACTCTCAAAACATGGATCCGGGAACGTAATCATCGCCTCAAATTAATTAGCATAACGCAGCGGACATACATCTTCCTAGAAAATCTTCCTATTCATGAAAATCACAAATGAAATATATTGAGACACAGCTTAGCCTTTTGTTAATCACACTGTCATCTCAGATTTTCAAAATATGCTTTACAGCCAACGCTAGACAAGCATTTGTGTAAGTTTATCATGGCATAATGCTATGCTAGGCTCTGCTGGCAGCAGGCAACATTTTCACGAAAATAAGAAAAGCAATCAAATTAAATCATTTACCTTTGAAGAACTTTGAATGTTTTCACTCAGGAGACTCCCAGTTAGATAGCAAATGTTCCTTTTTTCCAAAAATGTTATTTTTGTAGGCGAAATAGCTCCCGTTTGTTCATCACGTTTGGCCGAGAAATCAACCGGAAAATGCGGTCACTACAACGCCAAACTTCTTTTCAAATTAGCTCCATTATATCGACAGAAACATGGCAAACGTTGTTTAGAATCAATCCTTAAGGTGTTTTTCACATATCTATTCGATAATATATCCGTTGGGACAATTGGTTTCTTATAAGAAGCGATTGGAAAAATGGCTACCTCAGTACTTTACGCAAGATTTTCTGCGGGAGCCATCATGTGACCACTTGCTCAATGTGGTCCCTTACGGCTATTCTTCAACATAATTGCGTAAAAAGACGTCACAATGCTGTAGACACATTGGGGAATACGTAGAAAGTGTAAGCTCATTCGCAGCCCATTCACAGTCATATAAGGAGTCATTGGCATGAAGCGGTTTCAAAAAATGCGGCACTTCCTGATTGGAGTTTTATCTGGGTTTCGCCTGTAACATCAGTTCTGTTGCACTCACAGACAATATCTTTGCAGTTTTGGAAATGTCAGAGTGTTTTCTATCCAAAGCTGTCAATTATATGCATAGTCGAGCATCTTGTCGTGACAAAATATCCCGTTTAAAATATGAACGTTTTTATCCAAAAATTTAAATACTGCCCCCTAGTCGCAAAAGGTTTTAAAAAAATGTTTAGTAGGTTGTGTAGATCTATAGAAAAGAAAATCGAATGTAATCCCTTTTTAGATACAAATGTTGTTAGCAAAACGTGACAACTGCGTGTGTAGACTTTCACTAGCGACTGTATGTGTTCCCTCTGAGGTTTCAAACATGCTCCTTACTGTGGTAACTGGTACTTCATGGTGGGCTTGTTTTTAATATGTTTGTGATGTCATTTTCCACCTCAGAATTGCTTTATAAAGCAAACTATAGCACAAGATGTTGGTAGTAGTGACATTTTATGGACAACTGCAGTGTGCATACCTAAATGAATATCATACAGAGTAAAGGAAAACTCACATTTTTATAACCAATAGTAATTTTAGAAATAATATATTTGAAATCAACCTTTTTGCATTTGTCCTGCTATTTATTTTCAATTGGCACATACCACAACGAAGCTTGGTTAAAGCTTAAAGGACCAAGTTATATGCCCCATAACCTGAAAATAAGAATCATTGTTATCCCTGCTGGATTTGCTGTAGAATCGCCAAAGAGGGAAACTAACATCCATCTCCTCTTCTCTCAGTCAGAGGTGTCTGAGTAGACTGCCTGTGGTGGAAATAAAATTAAACAAAGTTTTGTATTCCTATTCAGAGGAAAGTAGAAGCAACATGTTAACTGACTGGAGCCTGTAACATGAAACCTGTTTCACAGTTATAAGCAACATGGAGAGGTTGACTAAGAGAGGTCAAATGGTTTGAATGTAACCACAGTCCTAGAATGAATTGATCCTACATACCGATGTAGACGTGAGGAAAGCTAAACCACCACATCTGATTGGCTTGAAGATTCAATAGAAAATATAGATCAATGGCCCACTGATCCCATACAGGTGAAATGGGATTAAATCCTCTCTTCCTCTCCCTGTCCAAGGAAATGAGGTGATGATGTAATCATGTAAGGTAAGTTGTTGTTATGGTAACATATGGAAAGTTCCGGTACAGAAGTATCTGCCATGCTGAGCCATGCTTTCACACCACTGGAGTATGACTGCAGCTTTAACCTTGTTTTTCTGTATATTTTATGTTTTATGTTTCACAAAACATCTAAAATGATATAGGAAAAACTACAACCAATGCATTCTTTTATCACTGTTTTTTTCCATGGTACTGTAAAAAAAATTGCAACGAAGAGCAAAAAAAATGACATTTAAAGAAGAATATAACCTGCCGGCGGCCGCCTGCACAAAATTTTACTATGTAACTAATAGGATACTGTCAAGGAATAAATTGCTGCCTTTTTTCTTGTACAAAAGAGACATTTATGAGAAACCTCTGCAGTGAGGAATGTGATATTGTGTTTATATTTCTGAAATGGACCTGATGATTCATGGGAAATATGTTAATGTACTCTGAATCAGGTATGTAAAGATATTCTAAAAATGGACGACTGTATTTGGTCAATTAGAAGCTGTTTGTTGGTTTGAATATCTCTTGATGGTTAGCCTGCCTTTGTATTATAAAGCACTTGTATGCAGTCTGTGTCCTTTAAGCATTATTTCTTGCAATGTGCTCCAGACATAATGCTATATCTGTGTTGATAAAAGCAGTACATGCATATGGGCCAATCTTTTTTATAAAACACTATGCATATATAAATACTACATTGTTCATAGCTTTATTTGGCCCATGAAGCTATACATAACATTAGATTAAGTACAAGTAAATGTGGACTTATCCAGTAAAGCTTATTTCCTTGAGAGGGATCACAATGTATATGTAGCTATCAAAAGAAGTCTGTGAATGCTATTTTTATTATCAAATAAAGTTTTCCATACAAATTTTTTTCTACAGTGGCTTGCAATTATATTTCCAGGGAATTCCTATTGACATGATCTACATTTTAGATTCCCCTTGGAGTGCAGCATTTACAGATTGATTTATGATTCACCAAGGTACCTCAGCATATGTAAACGCAATGCTTTAGTAACAGAATATCTGCAAAAAATACATAAAGTGTTGTAAGAGGTGCGTAATTGGCTGCAGGGAAGTCAGGCGCAGGAGAGCAGACATAGGTAACAACCAGAGCAGTTTATTTAGGCAAAACAAACTGCACCCAGAAGCAACAAAATACGTGTTTAAATAACCCGTCGCAAACCAGTTAGAAATGCACATACACTTTACAACAAACAATTCCACACACAGACATGGGAAGAACAGAGGGTTATATACATGTCTCGTAATGAGGGAATTTTTTTATTTTTATTTCACCTTTATTTAACCAGGTAGGCTAGTTGAGAACAAGTTCTCATTTACAACTGCGACCTGGCCAAGATAAAGCATGGCAGTGTGAACAGACAGCAACACAGAGTTACACATGGAGTAAACAATAAACAAGTCAATAACACAGTAGAATTGTTTTATATAAAAAAAGAGTCTACATACATTGTGGGCAAAAGGCATGAGGAGGTAGGTGAATAATTACAATTTAGCAGATTAACACTGGAGTGATAAATGATCAGATGGTCATGGGCAGGTAGAGATACTGGTGTGCAAAAGAGCAGAAAAGTAAATGAATAAAAACAGTATGGGGATGAGGTAAGTAAATTGGGTGGGCTATTTACCGATGGACTATGTACAGCTGCAGCGATCGGTTAGCTGCTCAGATAGCAGACGTTTAAAGTTGGTGAGGGAGATAAAAGTCTCCAACTTCAACGATTTTTGCAATTCGTTCCAGTCACATGCAGCAGAGAACTGGAAGGAAAGGTGGCCAAATGAGGTGTTGACTTTAGGGATGATCAGTGAGATACACCTGCTGGAGCGCGTGCTACGGGTGGGTGTTGCCATCGTGACCAGTGAACTGAGATAAGGCGGAGCTTTACCTAGCATGGACTTGTAGATGACCTGGAGCCAGTGGGTCTGGCGACGAATATGTAGTGAGGGCCAGCCGACTAGAGCATACAGGTCGCAGTGGTGGGTGGTATAAGGTGCTTTAGTAACCAAGCGGATGGCACTGTGATAAACTGCATCCAGTTTGCTGAGTAGACTATTGAAAACCATTTTGTAGATGACATCGCCGAAGTCGAGAATCGGTAGGATAGTCAGTTTTACTAGGGTAAGTTTGGCAGCGTGAGTGAAGGAGGCTTTGTTGCGAAATAGAAAGCCGATTCTAGATTTGATTTTGGATTGGAGATGTTTGATATGAGTCTGGAAGGAGAGTTTACAGTCTAGCCAGACACCTAGGTACTTATAGATGTCCACATATTCTAGGTCAGAACCATCCAGGGTGGTGATGCTAGTCGGGCGTGCGGATGCAGGCAGCAAAAGGGTTGAAAAGCATGCATTTGGTTTTACTTGCGTTTGTAAACCAGGTGTGTGGGAAAACAAGATGAAACAAATGGAAAATGAAAGGTGGATCGGCGATGGCTAGAAGACCGGTGACGTCGACCGCCGAACGCCGCCCGAACAAGGAGAGAAACCGACTTCGGCGGAAGTGTCTATATGACATTTCAGATTTGTCTGGCTAGCAGAGGTTTCGGTAGATAAAATAGGAATGTCTAACTGTATATTAAATCACATCAATATCTTATTGTTACCCGTTGACAGAATAATTCAGTATGTACATCACGGAAGTGAAATTAATCTACTTGTTAATAATGGATAAGGTACTGGGATGGAATGTCAGGAAACTGCTACTACACTAGCACATACTGTATGGATATCCACAGCTGTTACCTCTTACTTCTACCCCCTCCTTTTTCGAAAATTCTGTTAAAAATCGCGCAACTTTTCAGCGTCCTGCTACTCATGCCAGGAATATAGTATATGCATATGATTAGTATGTGTGGATAGAAAACACTCTGAAGTTTATAAAACTGGTTAAATCACGGCTGTGACTATAACAGATCGTGTGTTTCGTTGAAAAACGCAAGAAAAACTGCTCTCTGAAAGCTAAAAATAATTTCCATAAGTCACTTCCACGAGTTGTTAAAAGAGAACAGAATTTAATATCGACCTGCCTGAAATTCATACAAATTCCACACGATGGCGCCATTGTCCTCATTTTCAATTGAATTAATTGTTGGAAAATCCATCTATCTGACCTCCATTTTCCCAGTCTTCACCCGGATGCAGTTGATGAAGACATTAGAAGCCATTGATTTGCAAGCGAAGACCTATTGAAAATACATCGCCCTGTAATCATTTTGATAGATTATAAACGTTTACTAATACCTAAAGTTGGATTACAAAAGGATTTCGAAGTGTTTTGTGAAAGTTTATCGTCGACTTTTTTCATTTAAAAAAATTACGCAGCGTTTAAAAACGATGTTTTTTTCTGAATGACACAGCTTCCATACAAAGCTATTTTGGGTATATATGGACCGATTTAAACGAAAAAAAGACCCAATAGTGATGTTTATGGGGCATATAGGAGTGCCAAGAAAGAAGCTCGTCAAAGGTAATGAATGTTTTATATTTTATTTCTGCGTTTTGGGTAGCGCCGGCTACCGCAAAATCTGTTGTTTACGTGTCGTGCTGGCATTTTGGGGGGTGCATGCTATCAGATAATAGCTTCTCATGCTTTCGCCGAAAAGCATTTTAAAAATCTGACTTGCTGGCTAGGTTCACAACGAGTGTAGCTTTAATTCAATACCCTGCTTGTGAATTTTGATCAAAGATTGAGTTGTAACGAGTACATTTAGCATTTAGCGTAGCGCATTTGCATTTCCAGGGGCATACTTGAGACGTCTGCGTCTCAAGTATGGTCAAGAAGTTAACAAGCAACCCTGAGGCAGCCTTTCAGCTACTGTATCATCCTTCAGTGTTTTTTCCATTGCAAGCATCGAAAAGCATAGCAACATCTATTACTTTAAACTTGAGAAGGGTCTTCTTCTTATCACACAAGCCATATTAGAAACCTAGCCTACACTGGGGACAAATTCAGGCTGAGGCTGTAATGATAGCACAACAGTCTACTCTTTACGCTGTGTCTGTCTGTTTATTCCCTATATAGAGCACTACTTGTCTCTGGTCAAAAGTAGTAGTGCAGTATTATGTAGAATAAATAGGGTGTCGTCCGGATTAGGGGAGGTTTTGGCCGGGCGGGGGCTTTACTTGGCTCATTGTGGCGGGCCGGGCTCCTGCAGGCTGACTTCGGTAGTCAGTTGAAAGGTGTTTCCTCCAACACATTGATGCAGCTGTCTTCCAGGTTAAGCGGGAAGATGTTAAAATGCACGGTTTAGCAGGTCGTGTTTTGGAGGAGACAAGATAGTAAATGTATATCACAAAATTGGGGAGAAAAAGGGGGTAAAAAAATAAAATTATAAAAAAGAGTCTAAAAAATATGAACATAATAGGGTTGCTACTTAGCATGTAAATTAACTTTGAATATACATGCAGGCATTTAAACATTACTCCATAGTGATCCATACCATAGCTAATGAAGGGGAAAACCTTCAATATATGTGGAAGCACGCACAGAACTGAGCCTTCACAGCATACTGCATGACTCACTCATAGCTTAACTGCTGATTTATGAATGTGTTTTTTCTACCATCTAGATGAAAAAAGCATTTTGGATCAAATATTGTATTCATCACGTACAGAGTTTACAGCAGGTATAAAAGATGCAGAGAAATGCTTGTGCGCTAGCTCGCACAACACTACAGTACAATATGTGAATTAAAGCAGATTTGAACAAGTTCTTTGCACGTTTCTCACTCACCAAGCAAAGCCACTTCAACATTTGTTATCTTCCCAAGGAGGTACCTATATGAACTGCATGTAGTTCAACTAGTATAATTACATGCTAATTACATTTTGCAGTAGCTTGGTGGTTCCTAATTCTCACTTTTTGTGCTAAATAGGTTTAGGGCTCTATTCAATCAGATCCGCTGTAGCCGACATCCGCATAGCGGAGGTAGAATTGAGTTGGAACTGTCAAATTCATAAGCCACTCCTGGAACTGCGTTAGAGCTGTCAAATCCACAAGCCACTGCTGGCATTATAGCTGAAGTGGACATTGCTATAGAAATCCCATGCAGTTCAAACACTGGAATGTGAGATGTAATCTACACCTCGGTTAGGCTGATAGAAATCCTAGTTATTTAATTGAATGACTTTCAAATTCTGCACAATTATTATGTAGCCAGTACTTTCTGGAACTGAACTTCTAATTACGGTGTGGCTTCCTGACAATGATCAAGAGCAGCTGCTCACCATTTTGACAGCTATGCCAAAACATCAACTATGAGGGTGTCGGCTGTCACCGGTTAACGCTTAATCGGATTTAATCTAGGCCTAAATGACACTTTCTGGTAACATCTGACTCCAGAGTGATCTGTTCTTGCAGTTTATAGTCAATGACATTTCAGATTTAGATATGACCCTTTTTCACAAAGTAGTTTGGATGTAGTGAAAAACTTTTTGAAAGTAACTTCAGTTAAGTAAACTATACTTTTCTTAAGGGTAGCTTAAGTATAGCTTAAATGTTCTATTGTGAAGTAATTGGTAGCTTGGCATATTTTCAGAGTAGCTTCCCCAACACTGTTAATTTGTTTGTTTACAGTACGTCACGTTCCTGTTAGAGCAAGCAGTACATTTCTGAATTGATGAAAGCAAAGACTTCCATATAGTATGAATTGGAAATCATGAGAAGTAATGCTCCTACAACTCCCTGCCTGTCTTCACCACAGACCTTAATCTGGTCTGTGGCCAGTGATTGATTTGTTGTTGTTTTCCTCAGCCTCTCTCTGCTGGAGCTGGATTGGAGCATGTTCCTTGGCGAGGGAGCATATCTGTATTCAACTAGAGATCCGATGGTATGACGGTTGCTATGGCTACGCTATGAAGGTCATTATGAGAGAGTTCTCGAGGTGTTTGTTTTGCTCCAGTATGACAGATATTTCTGCACAACTGAGGTGAAGGAATCTCACGTCACCCCCTGAGTTGCTGTCATTTATCACACAGACAGACACAGCTTATAGCACAGACTTTACACATATTGAAAAAAGTCGCAAAACATATTTCATCAATGATGAAACTGATTCAAGAAGTCTCAAGGTCGCTCGCCTGAGGTAGAGCACCTTATGATAAACTGTAAACCACACTATCTAGAAGAGAGTTCTCATCTATATTATTTGGACCGTCTATTTACCACCACAGAACAATGCTGGCACTAAGAAGGCACTCAAACAACTCTATAAGGCCATAAGCAAACAAGAAAATGCACATCCGGAAGCGGCGCTCCTAGTGGCCGGGGAATGCAGACATATTTAAATCAGTTTTACCAAATTTTTACCAGCATGTCACATGTGCAAGCAAAGGAAAACAACTCTAGACCACCTTTTACACCTCACACAGAGATGCATACTAAGCTCTCCCCTGCCCTCCATTTGGCAAATCTGACCATAATTATATCCTCCTGATTCCTGCTTACAAGCAAAAACTACAGCAGGAAGCCCCTGTGACTCGCTCAATACGGAAGTGGTCAGATTACGAGGATGCTACGCTACAGGACGTTTTTGCTAGCACAGACTGGAATATGTTCCTGGATTCATCCAATGGCATTAAGGAGTATACCACCTCAGTCATCGGCTTCATTAATAAGTGCATTGACGACATCATCCCCACAGTGACCGTACGTACATATCCCAACCAGAAGCAATGGATTACAGGCATTTCCACATCGAGCTAAAGGCTAGAGCTGCCGCTTTCAAGGAACGGGGCACAAATGAGGACGCTTATAAGAAATCCCGATACACCCTCAGACGAACCACCAAACAAGCCAGGTGTCAATACAGGATTAAGATTAAATCCTACTACACCGGCTCTGACACTAATCTGAAGTGTCATAGCTTGAAAACTATTGCGGACGACAAAGGGAAACCCAGACTCGAGCTGCCCAGTGCCTACCATATGAGCTAAATGCCTTTTATGCTAGCTTCGAGGCAAGCAACACTGAATCATGCATGAGACAACCAGCTGTTCTGGATGACTGCGTGATAATGCTCTCAGTAGCCAATGTGAGAAATACCTTTCAACAGGTCAACATTCACAAAAGCCATTGGGCCAGATGGACTACCAGGAAGTGTACTCAAAGCATCTCTTCACTGACATTTTCAACCTTTCCCTGACCGAGTCTATAATACCTACATGTTTCAAGCAGACCACCATCATTCCTGTGCCCAAGGACGTGATGGTAACCTGCCTAAATTACTATTGCCCCATTGCACTCATGTCTGTAGCCATGAAGTGCTTTGAAAGGCTGGTCATGGCTCACATCAACAGCATCCTCCCGGATACCCTAGACCCACTCCAATTCGCATACCGCCCCAACAAATGATGACGGATGACAGATGATGCAATCTCAATCACACGCCACACTGCCCTTTCCCACTTGGACAAAAGGAACACCTATGTGAGAATGCTGTTGGTTGACTACAGCTCAGCGTTCAACACCATAGTGCCCACGAAGCTCATCACTAAGCTAAGGACCCTGGGACTAAACACTTCCCTCTGCAACTAAATCCTGGACTTCCTGACGGGCCGCCCCCAGGTAGGCAGAAACACGTCTTCCACGCTGATCCCTAGCACTGGGGTCCCTCAGGGTGTGTTATTTTTTCCCTCCTGTACTCCCTGTTCACCCACGATTGCGTGGCCAAACACGACTCCAACACCATCATTAAGTTTGCTGACGACACAACAGTGGTAGGCCTGATCACCGACAACGATGACAGCCTATAGGGAGGAGGTCAGAGACCTGGCAGTATGGTGCTGGGAAAAGGCAGGCCGAACAGGCCCCATTAACATCGACGGGGCTGTAGTGGAGCGGGTCGAGAGTTTCCACATCATCAACGAACTATCCTGGTCCAAACACACCATGACAGTCGTGAAGAGGGCACAACAAAATATTTTCCCCCTCAAGAGAGGGAAAAGATTTGGTACGAGTCCCTAGATCCTCAAAAAGTTAAACACTCTGCACCACCGAGAGCATCCTGCTCGTTATCTGACTATAAGGCGCAATAGAGGGTAGTTTCAATGGCCCAGAACATCACTGGGGCCAAGATTTCTGCCATCCAGGACCTATATAATAGGCGGTGTCAGAGGAAAGCCCATAAAATTGTCAGAGACTCCAGTCACCCAAGACTATAGACTGTTTTCTCTGCTACGGCACGGCAAGCGGTACCAGAGCGCCAAGTGTAGGACCAAAAGGCTCCTTAACAGCTTCTACCAACCAAGCCATAAGACTGATGAACAATTAATCAAATGGCCACCAGACTATTTACACTGACACCCCCCCCATTTGTTTTGTACACTGCTACTACTTGCTGTTTATTATCTATGCATAGTCACTTCAGCCCTACCTACATGTACATATTACCTCAACTAACCTGTACCCCCTGTATATAGCCTCGTTATTGTTGTTTTATTGTGTTACTTTTTTTACTTTAGTTTATAATTTCGTAAAAATTTTCTTTAGTCTTCTTGAACTGCACTGTTGTTTAAGGGCTTGTAAGTAAGCATTTCATGGTAAGGTCTACACTTGATATACTCAGTGCATGTGACAAACAAAGTTTAATTGATTCAGTTTCAGCAAGCCACAGTAAAACTAGAGCATGCTATACCTTAGACTATACTGTACCAGTCAGGGGCAATAACAAGATGACCTGTCCAGCCAGGTCACCTGTGATACAAGTCAGTATTCGACATCCGTCCATGTCTGAGGATGGCAGGAAACCATCCACTAGGGGCACCCGTGAGCGCTGTTAAAGCCAATTGACCTGTCATCTACTCATGTTATGTTTGTCACGCCTGCTCCGCTCTTCCCCCCTGGCGGTCAAGGGCGCCAGGCTCTCCAGCATTGCCACTCCTACCGTCATCATTACGCGCACCTGCCTTCCCCTGTCAATAATTATTGGACTCACCTGGACTCAATCACCTCGGTAATTACCTTCTCTATGTCTGTCTTGTTCCCCGCTCTATTCCCTGCTTCTGCATTAATGTTCGTATGTCTTTGTATACCCGTGTGCTGATGCTGTTCCTGTCCTGTTACCTGTCTGTTCCGCATTAAATGTTTCAATCCTTCTTCCCATCTCCGGTGTGTGTGTGCATGTGTGTGTGTGTGTGTGCGCGCGCGTGTGTACGTGCGCGTGCGTGCGTGTGTCTGTAAAATAACCCCTGTGTGTTTCATTTAATCCCAGGAAAACAAAGCTCTCTTGACTGACTGACTGATAAGATTGACTTCATCCAATTAGGTCTTTCACCTCATCAACATTGTGTGTAATTACTGTAGATCAGCAGCTATAGTCATGTCTGCTTCTTAATGCATGAACTGTACCGTCTGAGTCATACATAGCTTTGCTTATTCGTGTCATTGTCATTATCAAACACTTATAAGTAGCATGCAGTCGCATTACATTCTCAGTACAAGATGACGTGATTGACATCAGATTACTGTTCCCTTCTTTAAATCTTTACCAAAGCTATGATAACACTTAACTGTGCACAACATACAGTGCCTTCGGGAAGTACTGACTTTTTCCACATTTTGTTACGTTACAGCCTTATTCTAAAATGGATTAAATAAAAAACATTCCTGAGCGCTACACACATAGTGACAAAGTGAAAACAGATTTTAAGATTTTTTTGAATTTATTACAATAATTAACATAAATACCTTGTTTACATAAGTAGTCAGACCCTTTGCTATGAGACTTGAAATTGATCTCAGGTGCATCCTGTTTCCGTTGATTATCCTTGAGCTCCGCCCGAAACAGGATTGTGTCGTGGCACAGATTTGGGGAAGGGTAGCAAAACATTTCTGCCGCATTGTAGATCCCCAGGAGCACAGTGGCCTCCATCGTTTGTAAATGCCTTCATCATTTGTAAATGGTAGAAGGTTGGAATCAGCAAGACTCTTCCTAGAGCTGGCCGCCCAGTCAAACTGAGCAATCGGGGAAGAAGGGCCTTGGTCAGGGAGGTGACCAAGAATCCGATGGTGACATTGACAGAGCTCTAGAGTTCCCCTGTGGAGATGGGAGAACCTTACAGAAGGACAACCATCTCTGTAGCACTCCACCAATCAGACCTTTATGGTAGTGGCCAGATGGAAGGCACTCGTCAGTAAAAGGAACATGACAGCCCGCTTGGAGTTTTCCAAAAGAAACCTAAAGACTCTCAGACCATGAGAAACAAGATTAACAATTTGGCTTGATTGTCACGTCTGGATGAAACCTGGCACCATCCCTATGGCAAAGCATGGTGGGGGCAGCATCATGCCGTGGGGTTGTTTTTCAGTGTCAGGGACTGGAAGACCAGTCAGGATCAAGGCAAAGGTGAACTGAGCGAAGTACAGAGAGATCCTTGATGAAAACCTGCTCCAGAGCGCCCAGGACCTCAGACTGGGGTGAAAGTTCATCTTCCAACAGGACAACGACCCTAAGCGCACAGGCAATAACCAGGACAAGGACCCTAAGCACACAGCCAAGACAACGCAAGAGTGGCAGGACAAGTCTCTGAATGTCCTTGAGTGGACCAGCCAGAGTCCAGACTTGAACCCGATCAAACATCTCTGGAGAGACCTGCAAATAGCTGTGCAGCAATGCTCCCCATCCAACCTGACAGGGCTTGAGAGGATCTGCAGAGAAGAATGGGAGAAACTCCCAAATACAGGTGTGTCAAGCTTGTGGCGTCATACCAAGAAGACTCTATGCACTGCTAAACTCTAAGAGATTTTTTTTTTTACCTTTATTTAACTAGGCAAGTCAGTTAAGAACAAATTCTTATTTTCAATGACAGCCTAGGAACAGTGGGTTAATTAACTGCCTGTTCAGGGGCAGAATGACAGATTTGTATGTATACATGCAACCTTCCAGTTAGTAGTCCAACACTCTAACCACTAGGCTACCCTGCCGCCCCTGAATGATTCCAGCTGCATAAGAAACTGACTTCAACTTCTTGATCAAATATTGTGATTTTCATGACATGTGTTTGCATACTAGCTTCAGTCTACTGCTAAAATAAATGCAGGGAGTTGGTGTATATTTAAACAATTTTTTTGGCAAGTTTTAATTAAACAGTAGATTAATCTGTCAACTTTACAAATAAGTAGAAATTGCTTGTATACAAAGACAAAACTTATTTGCTCTGGAGACCATGGTGAGTTTATACAGCATTATGCAGAAACAGTTATGGCAATGTATGACATATATACAGTAGAACAGAAATATATTGCTAATGCTTATAATAATTACTACAGTTCTACAAAGAGAATACTTGCATACAGTTTGTTTTGGTGGTGCAGTGAGGTGTTTGGAGTCAATTTGATACAAAGAGAGTTTGTTCTTATGGG
Organism: Oncorhynchus clarkii lewisi; assembly: GCF_045791955.1. Lineage (NCBI taxonomy): Eukaryota > Metazoa > Chordata > Actinopteri > Salmoniformes > Salmonidae > Oncorhynchus > Oncorhynchus clarkii. The sequence continues at coordinate 36,681,964 of NC_092155.1, read as the reverse complement.
ACCTTTCCCATCTCCTCTTGAGAGTTATCAACTTCTTTGAATCCAAGCGGTGTGTCTGTGAGAGAAAGACGAAAACACTATAAAAACATTCATGGGCAATCATTGTGTACTGCTGTATTCCTGGTAGAGCAGCATGGTGTAGAATGAGACATCTCACAGACACACTGTTACGGTTTTCTAGGTGTGAAGGAGAGTCAGACCAAAATGCGGTGTGTAGATTGCGATCCATGTTTATTTAAACTGAAGCAACACGAATCTAAATACAAACACTACAAAACAATAAACGTAACGAAAACCAAAACAGCCTAAACTGGTGCAAACTAACACAAGACAGTTACAAGGACACTAAGGACAATCACCCACGAAACACTCAAAGAATATGGCTGCCTAAATATGGTTCCCAATCAGAGACAACGATAAACACCTGCCTCTGATTGAGAACCACTTCAGACAGCCATAGACTTAACTAGAACACCCCACTAAGCTACAAACCCAACACACCACATACAAAAACCCATGCCACACCCTGGCCTGACCAAATAAATGAAGATAAACACAAAAATACTTTGACCAGGGCGTGACACACACGTTACACAAGCTAGCTAAAGCACACTGGTATACAGTGGTTGCTCAACTAAAAGTTTAGAGATTATACTGTGGGATTTAGAGGTAATTTGTGGTTTGTACGTTACCCTGCGTCATTGCTTCATTGCTCCAGACCAGTGCAAGGGGGAGTTAGAGCACTGATTATGCTTTTGTGTACCAAGATGCCAAAATATGTCTCTTCCTGATAATGAATGGGTGATATAAACCAAATAGAAACTGATAATTGTGCACAACTTCAAAATTGAATTTAAATAAACTGAATGATGACGATGAAGACGATGATTGAATTTAGAAACTAAAATTTTAAATTATTTTCCATGATATTCTTAAGATTTATGTGTTGTCTAAATATAATTAAGTGATGTCTGCTAAATAATCAAGTTGATGGCACAGTCACATAGCCTCGGCACCTACATAAAGCTGAGTGACTCACTCATTCATGGCTTTGGGTCAAAATAAATAAGTACCAACATTCTTTCTGATAGTCTTTCATAAAAAAAATGTTTGGTTATCCTGACCTGGATGCCATGCATTATAGTCTCTAAAATGATAAATATTACCACCGTCTCTTGCTCATGTCATTTTCCAGATTTGCCCTAATGAAAAATGGTAGATATTGAGTTTTTGGTTGATTGCCAGGTGGCATTGGCGGAGAGCGACCTGTTTAAATTATATGAGCAAAAAATATTAAATTTTCTTTGGAATGGCAAGCCAGACAAAATGAAAAGGGCCTATTGTCTCACCCTGTCACGTCCTGACCTTAGTTCCTTTTTTATGTCTCTATTTTAATTTGGTCATGGCATGAGTTGGGGTGGGCATTCTATGTTTGTTCTGTGTGTTATAGTTCTATATGTTTGGCCTGGTATGGTTTCCAATCAGAGGCAGCTGTCAATCATTGTCTCTGATTGAGAACCATACTTAGGGAGCCTGTTTTCCCACTATGGGTTGTGGGTAGTTGTTTCCTGCTTTGTGTTGTGTCACCTTTCAGGACGGTTTCGATTTTCGTTATTTCACTTTGTTATTTTGTATTTCGTGTTCAGTTATAATAAATTAACATGGACACTTACCACGCTGCGTTTTGGTCCGATCTTTCCTGTTCCTCAGATGAAGAAGATCGTTACATACCCCATGATCAAGATTGGCCTTTTTCCCTTTATTCAGATTACAGCCACTCACTTTTGGTTATTTGAAAACGAAATAATCTCAAAAATATATCCAAAATGTAGGACTTGAAAATGAGATCATGAACTCTGCAAACAACGAATGAGAATGGTAAATAACTGTAATTAATACATTCGTTCAATACATTGGAATACAAAATAAGCCATCAATCCACCCATTATGGGCTATTAGCAGGGATATAGACTCTTGCCAAGAAGGAGGGTAGGGGGAGAAGTATATCGTTACGGATGAATGTTTTCAGTTGATGCCAAACAAGTTCGATCAGGTTTAAATCAGGAGACCTACACGTCGATATGATTTTTTTTTTTTTAGATATACTGTAGTCCTACCGTAGGTATATAGCCTATCAATGTATAGGCATACTGTGTAATAAAATCAATAATTGTCTATTAAAAACGTGGATGTGTTTTTGCAGAGCATACAACCATGCCGACAACCATCCGTGGAGATAAGTGGACAAAGGGCTGGACAACGAGCCGCACCGAAAAAACGCATGGTTCCACAGAATACCAACTGGGATGGATCCCGAGGCAAATGTGGCTTCTTCATCAACATCTTTAGGATTTCTTTAATACAATAATGATAGAACCATCTCCCCTGTGTTCCAATGGTGCGTTGTGTTGGCTAATCCAAGTTTATCATCAAGTGATATGGATGTGGCAAGATGGCGGACTGAACACAGCTATGTATACCACCTCAAGGTAAAAACGTAATATTCAATATTGGCAAGTTAGACTAAATATTAGCACTACACAACCTGGTGTGTAATAACCTTCCATCTGGATAACAACACAAAACAAATCATAAGACTAGGGAAATTTATCGACAAATATTATGAAAACAAGCAGCACCCAAACATGACGGAGACTAAGACAGGGGGTCCTACAACAAAACAAAAACGTGACTCTTCTACAGACACAGAAAATTTAATATTTTCACCACCGGGAATGGTAAAGGTCGAAACCGATCTGTTAAAATAAAAAAATGACAAACTGGGTATACTTGAACTAGTCAGTAAGGATATAAATGGGTTGAAGGCAAGCCTCGAGATGAGTGATGAAAAAGATGCGACATTGGAGAAAGATACAAACAAGCTAAAAAGGATAGTCAATAAGATTGAATCCGAAGTTAATTAACTTAAAAAGGAGAACGTCATTCTGAGAGAAGCCTTACTTGACATACAGACTAGATCCATGAGAGAGAATCTGGTACTTACAGGTATCCAAGAGAAATAAGGAGACGTTCCTGAATGTGTAGTTAGAGAGTTCCTCCTTACAGAACTTCAGATCCCACGCGAAGCTATCAACAAAATCCAACTCGAACGTGTACACCTCTTCGGACAGAGAGGGCAGAGGTATGAATGCCCAATCATTGCCAAATGTGCTTTCTTTAAGATAAAATAATTTTTAAAAGCCTGGGTGATAGTCTTGCTGGCATGAAAATTGGCATGAATGAACAGTTCCCGGAGGAAATTGCAGAACGGCATAAAGTTCTGTATCCAATTTTCAAGGAAAATAGATTGAAAGGGAAACGAGTAGCTCTTGCCGCCGTTAAACTGTATATTGATAACCAGTTGTTCAGAGACACAAAGACTACTCCTTGGCTATTTTAAAAATTATCGAGTTCTCATAGAGGAGGCAAATAAGGAAACACACAATTCTAGCCCTGTTATGGATTGTAATAATACAACAAAAAATACATCTTCAAATATAACTATTTGGAACACAAAAGCACTAATTCAACATGGTGGAGATAAAAACTCAATAAACAGAAGGCACAGGATCAATGGTGTGGTGTGTGTTTTTGGCGTTGAGTAATAAGGAAATGGTTGCATTTCCCAGAACCAATGTATTGCTGTGAGCGGGGCTGTGACAGAGCATTCAATGTTGTTCAGTTGAGGGATATACATTTTATAATGAATTTTACATCTTATTTATCTATTTATTGTCCTATCATGGTGGAACAGCGTTTTAAAATAAATTATTCAAAGAATGTATTTATTCTCCTATCATGGGGAACAAAATGTTTTAAATATATTATATATCTAATTTATTTATTTATGATCCTATATTGATGGAATGGTCCACAACCCTATACCGTAGACACCCACCAGAATGATCCGGATATGACACCAGAATGACCCAGAAGTCCCTAACTGTTTTATGGACCTGCTGTAAGAGCCCAAAATGCGGTCAGAAACCTAGAGCAGCACCGCCCCGTCAAGATTCTGAGCCAGCTTGGCTGGGTTGGTCCTGCAAAGCCAAAGCCCCCTGAAGGGAGAGCATAATATACAAGGAAATTCTCAAAGCTGCTAATGAGAACCTTCACGACCTTGTACCTAGCCGGTGGGGATTCCGGTGGTGTGGCCCCACACAGGCAGTGGCAGTGCTGGCAACACTAGCTGCAGTAACCCATGGGGAGGTGGTCACACTCCGACATTCAGTGAGGGGCCATATTATTGTGGTATAATTTTTGTAACCTATATCATAAATAGGACTGGTGAAGATTTGTCACACATGCAGCTAACACGGATATATGGAAATGTCTGCTCTACCCACAATTACAAGTAACTAATTGCAGCAAAACCCAAAAAAGACAAATGGAAGGGGAGAAAAGTAAGGAACTTGTCTGTCAGCCCTGCATTAAAATATAAAATCAAAATACATAACAGTTTATTTTAAGGACCAAAAAATTGACAGCTGTGCCATATAACTTGCAAAAGACTGTAGATGGGAAGAGATTTTCGATGAACCGATTCCATGGCACATGGTTTATGAAATGTCATCTGATTCAAAACATGTAATTTTTTTATTTAAATTATTATACAGAATTCTTGTAACAAATATAATGTTATACACATGAGGAATACAATCTGCAGACACTGGGTGATTTGAAAAGTCATAGTCAATCGATCAATAATATAATAATTATTTTAGCAACAATTTTTATCTTTAATTTGTAATCTGTAGAAACTATGATAATAGAAAGGTTCAGTACTTTTGTGAATCATCACAGTACAGTTGAAAAATATATGGCAAATAGGAATCCAATATGGATGGGGTTTAGAGATAGATGGGAGGGGTTGAATGGAGCTGAAGGGTGGGACTAATAACAACAAGATAACAAATGTAAAACATACGGGGTCTGTAAAATGTATACAGGTTCAGAGCTTTTGTGAAGTAGCAAAGTTCCAAATATATGGCAAATAGAAATCAAACTGGATGGACATAAGAAACAGAGGTAGGCCAGGACAAAAAACAAACAAATTATAACTATTGTAACATAGATTGTGTCTGTAAAATGTATATAGTATGTATAAACTGAAGGTAGAAGCCTAAGTGTTATTGCTTATTAGTTTCCTCCAATTGGGGGAAGGGTGGTAGGGTTACAGGGGAATAGTAAATGAAAGTATATTCTAAAAAAAGTGTGTATGTCACACCCTGGCCATAGAGAGGCTTTTATTCTCTAATTTGGTTTGGCCAGGGCATGACAAGGTTGGGCATTCTAGTTTCTTAATTTCTATGTTTTCTATTTCTTTGTGTTTGGCCGGGTGTGGTTCTCAATCAGAGGCAGCTGTCTATCGTTGTCTCTGATTGAGAATCATACTTAGGCAGCTTTTTTCCACCTGTGTTTTGTGGGTAGCTGTTTTCTGTTTTGTGCTTCTGCATCTGACAGCACTGTTTGTTGTCGTTTTTGCTCTTTGTTATTTTGTTCTAGTGTTCAGATTTTAATAAACATCATGTACAATTACCACGTGGCGCTTTGGCCCACTCCCTCTTCTTCAGATGAGCGTTACAGTGTATGTGTAAATATGTATATGTATATGAATTAATGTATATATACATATATATATTTGGGCATGTGTATATACACTACTGTTCTAAAGTTTGGGGTCATGTAGAAATGTCCTTGTTTTTGAAAGAAAAGCACATCTTTTGTCCATTAAAATAACATCAAATTGATCAGAAATACAGTGTAGACATTGTTAATGTTGTAAATGACTATTGTAGCTGGAAACGGCAGATTTTCAATGAAATCTCTACATAGGCATGCAGAGGCCCATTATCAGCAACCATCACTCTTGTTTTCCAATGGCACATTGTGTTAGCTAATCCAAGTTTATAATTTTAAAAGGCTAATAGATCATTAGAAAACCCTTTTGCGATTGTGTTTAGCACAGCTGAAAACTGTTGTTGCTGATTAAAGAAGCAATAAAACTGGCCTTCTTTAGGCTGGTTGAGTATCTGGAGCATCAGCATTTAATGGGTACAATTACAGGCTCAAAATGGCCAGAATATGAAACTTGTTAGTCTAATCTTGTTCTGAGAAATCAAGGCTATTCCATGCAATACATTGCCAAGAAACTGAAGATCTAGTACAATGCTGTGTACTACTCCCTTCACAGAACAGCGCAAACTGGCTCTAACCAGAATAGAAAGAGGAGTGGGAGGCCCCGGTGCACAACTGAGCAAAATGACAAGTACATTAGTGTCTAGTTTGAGAAACAGATGCCTAACAAGCCCTCAACTGGCAGCTTCCTTAAATAGTTCCAGCAAAACACCAGTCTCAACGTCAACAGGGAAGAGGCGACTCCGGGATGCTGGCCTTCTGGGTAGAGTTGCAAAGAAAAAGGCAAAAATAGACCATTTAATTTAGAAAGTGTGCCCTGCTCAAAGTCACAAAGAAGAATTTACACCTAGTCAGGTCGGGGATTCAAACCAGTGCCCTTTCAATAACTGGCCCAATGCTCTTAACCACTAGACTACCTGCCGCCCAGGTACCTCTATCTCAGCCTGAAGTCACAGTTCCCCAACCTGCCATCATAGTGCCTGAGCCCCGGCCAGTCCGTACCCCTACCAGGCCTCAGCCAGGCAAGTCTGTACTCATAGCAGGCCTGAGCACCTGCATGACTTTCACACTGAGTTCCACACCCAGGTTCCTGTGACCGGGAGGAAAATAAATGTTATGTCCGTACATGAAAACATATGTCAGTGACGTGAAACATTGTTACATTGTTTGACCCTGGGGCATGTTTACGACCCCCACGTACTGTATTGTTCAGTTGACGTTATGATTAAAAGAATGCTGTTAACTCTGACATCAGTGGCCGCTTCTATCCTTAAACATAACAGGTATAATGGTTACTTACGGGTCAGCAGGTAGCCTAGTGGTTAGAATGTTGGGCCAGTAACCGAAAGCTTGCTGGATCGAATCCCTGAGCTGACAAGATAAAAATCTGTCTTTCTGCTCCTGAGCAAGGCAGTTAACTCACTGTTACCTGGGTACCATGTATGTTGATCACGGCAGACCCCTCACCTCTCTGATTCAGAGGGGTTGGGTAAAATACGGAAGACACATTTCAGTTTAATGCATTCAGTTGTAAAACTGACTAGGTATCCCCCTTTCCCCTACTTCAGATACTGCTCCTTCTTCCCTAGACCACAAAAACCTCCCAAGAATTAAATGTCAATATGTGTAGGTAAAGTGTGCTCTCTAGTGGAGAGTAATCAACATGACCAGATTTCTCTGTGAGTTGGTGGTTCTCAGCATCAATAGGGATTAGAGGGGGCAGTAGTGAGACGAAGCTGTGGCAAAAAGGCAAATCTCAGCAGGCAGCTGCACTTCACAGAAATAGGCTTTAATGTACAATATCATGTGTAGAGTGTGTGATTGGATATCAATCACCAAATGATCTTTCCACTATATGCAGAATATTAAATGATCCATTGACTGTCTTGGTAATTATTTCATCAGGAGTCTCTCCCTGTTTTTAGTTGAATGCTGTTGAACGCCGGTTTATTGTTTTTGTAAAGCTGACAATGTTTTTATATACTTTTATTTTATTTTAGATCCAGCGGCTCTGTTGGGCTTAGTTGCTGTGAGCGCTGCTTGTCTGTCCCGGGATCCCTCCAGATTCCGTAGAGGGGGAGAGACACAGAAGCCCAGTTTACACATCTGGCTTAAAGAGTATTGCAGTTCTGCTGGAATCACTTTTGCAGATAACTTTGACAACTTCTGGAAACAGAAGATATTCTACAGGAATGACAGAGTCCATCCAAATCCTCTTGGCTCCTGGACTCTGTTCATGTATTTCAGGGCTGCGTTGAAACAATGACTAATCAATGATCCAAGACCAGCTCAGCTAATCCCTGCCAATGAGACAACGAGTTGTCATAATGCTGCATTAAATGTACATTATCCTAGTTGGCAGACACAATGTAAGTAACTTAATTTACGTCTCCCTAATTTCCCTGAATACCTTTGTTAATCTTACAGCTATTGTATGCAGTAATCATGAGCCTATGAACCAGAGTTACACTGTTAACACTGAGGCGATGTGCCCCAGTATAGGAAGACCACTTTGTGCAGCTCACCCTGCAATATCAAGTCTACCTCTGATAAGCTTCCCAGTAAAGAATTAAAAACAATCAAGCAACCCAGAAAAGTGCTAAAGATAGCCCATATTAACATATGTAGCCTAAGAAACAAGGTCCATGAAGTCAATAACTTGCTTGGAATAGATGACATTCATTTTCTGACTATCTATGAAACTCACCTAGATAATACCTTTGATGATACAGTGGTAGCAATACATGGTTATAACATCTACCGAAAAGACAGAAATGCCAACGGAGGCGGTGTTGCGGTCTATATTCAGAACCACATTCCTGTAAAGCTTAGAGACGATCTAATGTTAAATGCTCTTGAAGTAACATGGCTACAGGTTAATCTGCCTCACCTAAAGCCCATTCTTGATGGAAGCTGATATAAGACCACCAAGTGCTAACAGTCAGTATCTGGATAATATGTGTGAAATGCTTGAAATGCTTGGGTGACTTATATTGACTGTCTCTCATCAAGCTCTCTCATCAAGCTGCCCACTAAAGAAAAAGCCCACTAAAGAAAAAGCTTCAAACTGTAACCAGTGCCTGGAACCTGGTTCATGTTGTCAGTCAACCTACCAGGGTTACAAACAGCATGGGAATGAGATCATCAACATACATTGATCACATATTTACTAATGCTGCAGAAATGTGCTTAAAGCACATTCAAAGCCATTAGGATGTAGTGATCACAATATATACAGTTTAAATAGGTCATACAAGACGTTTTGTAGGGATTGATATGCTGATGATGTAAATAATATTTGCTGGTCTGTGGTGTGTAATGAGGAGCAACCAGACGCTGCACTTGACACATGTATGAAATGTCTTATTCCAGTTACTAATAAGTACACAACTATTAAGAACATGACTGTAAAAACTTAAAATTTTAAATTTGTATGGTTGAGAGGGATGTGGCAAAAGGTATTGCAAATAAATCTGGCAGCCCAACTGATTGGCAAATGTACTTAAAATTAAGAAATCATGTGACTAAGCTAAATAAAAATAAAAATAAACTTTACTATGAAACAAAGATTAATATTGTTGAGAATGAAAGCTTTGGAGCACCTTAAATGACATTTTGGAGAAAAAAGGCAACTCATCTCCATCATTCATTAAATCAGATGGCTCATTTATCGCAAAACCCACTGATATTGCCAGCTACTTTAATTACTTTTTCATTGGCAAGGTAAACGTACTTCGGGATGACATGCCAGCAACAAACGCTGACGCTACACATCCAAGTATATCTGACCAAACGATGAAAGACAAGAATTGTACTTTAGAATTCCATGAAGTCAGTGTGGAAGAGGTGAACAAATTATTGTTGTCTATCAATAATGACAAGTCACCGGGGTCTGACAATCTGGATGGAAAATTACTGAGGATAATAGCGGATGATATTGCCACTCCTATTTGCCACATCTACAATTTAAGCTTACAAGAAAGTGTGTGCCCTCATGCCTGGAGAGAAGCTAAAGTCATTCCTCTACCAAAGAATAGTAAAGCCCTCCTTACTGGCTCAAATAGCCGACCAATCAGGGAAAGGGAAGGACACTCAAGAAGCACGGCACTTAATACACGGCACAAAATACGGCACAAAATACTGATGATTGGCTGAGAGAAATTGATGATAAAATGATTGTGGGGGCTGTCTTGTTAGACTTCAGTGCAGCTTTTGACATTATCGATCATAGCCTGCTGCTGGAAAAGCATATGTGTTATGGCTTTACACCCACTGCTATAATGTGGACACAGAGTGTGTTCTTTAATAGAAGCCTCTCAAACATATTCCAGGTAGAATCAGGAAATCCCCAGAGTAGCTGTTTAGGCCCCTTGCATTTTGAATCTTTACTAATGACATGCCACTGGCTTTGAGAAAGGCCAGTGTATCTATGTATGCGGATGACTCAACACTATACACGTTAGCTACTACAGTGACTGAAATGACTGCAATACTTAATAAAGAGCTGCAGTTAGTTTCGGAATGGGTAGCAAGGAATAAGTTAGTCCTAAATGTTTCCGAAACTAAAAGCATTGTATTTGGGACAAATCATTCACTAAACTCTAAACCTCAACTATATCTCGTAATGAATAATGTGGAAATTGAGCAAGTTGAGATGACTAAACTGCTTGGAGTAACCCTGGATTGTAAACTTTCATTGTCAAAACGTATTGATACAACAGTAGCAAAGATGGGGAGAAGTCTGCCCATAATAAAGTGCTGCTCTGCCTTCTTAACATCACTATCAACAAGGCAGGTTTTACAGGCCCTGGTTTTGTTGCACCTGGACTAGTTGTGTGGTCAGGTGCCACAAAGAGGGATTTTTTGCAGATGGCTTAGAACAGGGGAGCACGGCTGGCCCTTAAAAGTACTAACATTAATGACATGCATATCAATCTCTCATGGCTCGAAGTGGAAGAGAGATTGCTTGTTATGTGACAGGTGTTGACAAGCGGAAGGTACCGAGCTGTCTGTTTAAAATGCCAGCACACAGCTTGGACACCCATGCATACCCCACAAGACATGACATCCGAGGTCTCTTCACAGTCCCCAAGTCCAGAAGAGACTATGGGAGACGCACAGTACTACATAGAGCCATGACTACATGGAACCTGCCCTCTCTGCGGGTCGGAAGAACGCTGATGTTTCCGGTATTCAGGGATACAGTATTTTCAACTTAACTTCTGTAACCCCTGAAAAACAGATGTGGGGACTCCTCTCGGGTGTCTTTAACTCTGAACCAACTCATTCCGGGATATTTAAAAAAAATAATGGTTTACATTTAATTTATTAGCCTAATTTTATTGTTTTCACATGTATTCACATTCTCCTTAAATAGCTTTATCCATACTGCGTACCAGGTAAATCTAAATTCTGGAAAACTCAGTGGGTGATCAGGTGACCAGAGAGAGAGTAGGGTGAAGTTGCCCCATAGTCGCTGATTTAGGGTCAATTTTGCATTTTCCACACCAATGGTTAATTTTTTGATTAGGGGAGGAATGCAGAGAAGGAAAGATAGAGGAAGAAGGGCTGACGAATATAATCGTACCACTACAGAAATCTACAACCCTCACCTTGTACTTTAAAAAAATCGAATTTTCAACATTTTGATGCTATATTTACAATATTTATGAGAATAAAATACACTCATTAGCCAGTTTATTAGGTACACCATCCGGTTCACAAAAAGGATCGCTCCCACAGCGACTGGTCACGTGGCCGTGGCTTACTATATAAAGCAGGAAGACACGCATCAAGGCATTCAGTTACTGTTCGATTAGAATGTGCAAAACGAGTAACCTAAGCAACTTTGAACTTGGTATGATCGTCGGTGCCAGGCACGCCAGACCCAGTATCACAGAAATGGCCACCTTCCTGGGCTTTTCATGCAAAACAGTGTCTAGGGTTACCGAGAATGGAGCGACAAACAAAAAACATAGAGTCAGCGGCAGTCCTGTAGGCGAAAACAGCACGTTGATAAGAGAGGTCAAAATAAAACGGCAAGAATCGTGTAAGCTAACAGGTGGGCCACAAACAAACAAATAATGGCGCAGTACAACTATTATGTTAAGAATGGCATCTCATAATGCACAACTCGTTGATCCTTGTCACGGATAGGCTATTGCAGCAGACGACCACACCGGGTTTCACTACTGTCAGCTAAAAACAAGAAAAAGCGGCTCCAATTGGCACGCAATCACTTACTCTGGACAAGTGAGGAGCGGCAAAACATCTCCTGGTCTGACGAATGCTATTGCGTCATGCTGATGGAAGGATTTGGCATAAGCAACATGAATCCATGGACCCATCCTGCCTGATGTCAAAGGTAAAGGCTGGTGGCGGTGGTGTCCTGGTGTGGGGAATGTTTCCCTGGCACACTTTAGGTCCCTTGAAACCAATTGAGCAACGAACATTTCCTACACCTTGTAGAATCCATGGCCCGCAGAACTCAGGCTATTCTGGACACAAAGGGATGTCTGACACGGTACTACAGATGTAGGATCTTAATTCGATCACTATTTTGTTGCTGGGAATTTTCCTGCCCAACAAGAAATGTAAACTTGTAATGTAGTCGAGGTTTAAAAGCTTTCTAAAGTTTGCAATTTCCACTTCTAAATTTTAGACTTAATTTTCCCTTATGAAAAATGTATCAACCCCTACAAAAATGTAAATTAATTATAATAATAATTCACCTCTCTCTCTCTCTCTCTCGCTCTCATATAGTTTACAGATGGATCAGAATCCAAGTGCAAGAGAGTTATATTCAATGTACATACATCTTAATGTGTAGCCTATTTATAGAAATATGCATACCTACTATAGCTCTCACATCAGATGGCATCACTCTTACTCAAATGGACATGAACCTTCTTACAGTTTTTCTCAATTGCTAAAACACAATTTCTGAAACCTTGCTCCATTTCCTGAAAACATTAAACACAAAACCTCATCTTCAAGCACTATTTACATAACCTCTGACTCCTCTAGCAAAATGAAACATTCGCCTCAAAACAGTTTTACCTGTGTTCAAAATCAAACACGGCTCTCAAATCATAAACAAAGTGATCAAAATGACATACAGTGCCTTGCGAAAGTATTCGCCCCCCTTGAACTTGGCGACCTTTTGCCACATTTCAGGCTTCAAACATAAAGATATAAAACTGTATTTTTTTGTGAAGAATCAACAACAAGTGGGACACAATCATGAAGTGGAACGACATTTATTGGATATTTCAAACTTTTTTAACAAATCAAAAACTGAAAAATTGGGCGTGCAAAATTATTCAGCCCCCTTAAGTTAATACTTTGTAGCGCCACCTTTTGCTGCGATTACAGCTGTAAGTCGCTTGGGGTATGTCTCTATCAGTTTTGCACATCGAGAGACTGAAATGTTTTCCCATTCCTCCTTGCAAAACAGCTCGAGCTCAGTGAGGTTGGATGGAGAGCATTTGTGAACAGCAGTTTTCAGTTCTTTCCACAGATTCTCAATTGGATTCAGGTCTGGACTTTGACTTGGCCATTCTAACAACTGGATATGTTTATTTTTGAACCATTCCATTGTAGATTTTGCTTTATGTTTTGGATCATTGTCTTGTTGGAAGACAAATCTCCGTCCCAGTCTCAGGTCTTTTGCAGACTCCATCAGGTTCTCTTCCAGAATGGTCCTGTATTTGGCTCCATCCATCTTCCCATCAATTTTAACCATCTTCCCTGTCCCTGCTGAAGAAAAGCAGGCCCAAACCATGATGCTGCCACCACCATGTTTGACATTGGGGATGGTGTGTTCAGGGTGATGAGCTGTGTTGCTTTTACGCCAAACATAACGTTTAGCATTGTTGCCAAAAAGTTCAATTTTGGTTTCATCTGACCAGAGCACCTTCTTCCACATGTTTGGTGTGTCTCCCAGGTGGCTTGTGGCAAACTTTAAACAACACTTTTTATGGATATCTTTAAGAAATGGCTTTCTTCTTGCCACTCTTCCATAAAGGCCAGATTTGTCCAATATACGACTGATTGTTGTCCTATGGACAGAGTCTCCCACCTCAGCTGTATATCTCTGCAGTTCATCCAGAGTGACCATGGGCCTCTTGGCTGCATCTCTGATCAGTCTTCTCCTTGTATGAGCTGAAAGTTTAGAGGGACGGCCAGGATTTGGTAGATTTGCAGTGGTCTGATACTCCTTCCATTTCAATATTATTGCTTGCACAGTGCTCCTTGGGATGTTTAAAGCTTGGGAAATCTTTTTGTATCCAAATCCGGCTTTAAACTTCTTCACAACAGTATCTCGGACCTGCCTGGTGTGTTCCTTGTTCTTCATGATGCTCTCTGCGCTTTTAACGGACCTCTGAGACTATCACAGTGCAGGTGCATTTATACGGAGACTTGATTACACACAGGTGGATTGTATTTATCATCATTAGTCATTTAGGTCAACATTGGATCATTCAGAGATCCTCACTGAACTTCTGGAGAGAGTTTGCTGCACTGAAAGTAAAGGGGCTGAATAATGTTCTCCTCCTTGTACCCCTATTTTTACAGTACTGTAGCCTGCATCTCACAAACTTGTCCTTTGTCTCTGTGATACTGTAATTCTTGTTCTTTGTTGATATGAACCTGCAACCAGTAAAAATCTATTGAGCAATCAGTACTGTTAATAAATGGAAAGCACAATGTTCAGGACCATACAATTTGTCCATTGTACAGTATACATGTGATAAGGTGCGTCTCCGTGAGAGGTGTAGGAGTCAGGCGCAGGAGAGCAGGGATTTCTGAGAAGCGTGTCTAATATAGATATATGTATATATATATATATATATATATACATACACACATAGTCCACCAATACAAAATTGGCACAGAATCCAAAACTACGCTCTCGAAGGAACAGAAACTCGTGTCAATACACGGAGGAACAACCACAGTTCCTACACTACATACACGTACTTAATAGCAAAAACAATAAACAGCATAGATAATCGAACGCAAATACCCACAAGCTTAATCCTGCACGAATTAAGGCAGGCAACAGGTGCCCTATATATACACAGAAATAAAAGCAATTGAAACCAGGTGTGAAAAGGAACACAGACAAAACAACCAGAAAAGGAAAAAGGGATCGGTAGCGGCGCTGCCCGAACAGGGAGAGGAGTTACCTTTGGTAGAAGTCGTGACAATACAGCCTACAATGCACTGTACTACAGTATCCATTCTCAGAATTTCTCCTTCCCACCTTCAACAACCTGTTTGCTCTCTGAACGGGTTTATATTGATTGTGTCGCATCATTTGAAACAGGTTAAATCAATTTTGAGTGGTTGTGTTCAATCAATGACATATGTTCTCTATTTGAATTTGATTGTTGCCACTTGTGTTTACCAGTATGGATGACATGTGCATTCGAGTGCAGAATGTGTTTTGAGAATGAAAATGTGTTTAGAGTTTTGCTGAAAAGTCTAAGTGAGATCTGCAAATTGTGTTTTACCATGTGAAATGGTTTAAGGTATTGACAACAGACTGCATAATTAGCTAAATGAGTCCAGGCAACTGAGAACTTTGTTCAGCCAATTGGTTTTAGTGTTTTAGCAATTGAGAAAAACTGTAAGATGGTCCAAAGGTCAGCCATGTTGGTCAGGGAACATGTGTATAAAACCTGCATAAAATATACTTATAATTATGACAATATTGTAGATTGACTATAATTCCATTACACTATTTCTGATACGAGACATGCCTTACTTTTATTTTCCTGCATAAGTAAAAGCAGGAAATTAATAATGGTGCAGGAGGGGATGGCTGCCGTTTTACAGGCTCCTATCCAACTGTGTTATTTGTATTTATTTTTCAATTGTGTGTAGCTTATTTTGTATATAATGTTATTGCTACTGTGTCATATGACCGAAAAGATCTTCAGGATATCAAAACAGCTATTACCCACCTCGAACTGGACAAAGATTATTTATTTGAGTCCAACTTGAAGGATATACTGCTTCTCCGAGACTAGGCCTAAATCCCCATCATTCGCGTGAAGACGAAGACGTAAATACATGGTGCAAAGATTTGTTGGCAAGTGGGTAACCTGCCTCTACCATCCGTTCTATTGGCCAACAACGTGTAATCACTGGGAAATAAACTGAATGATCTCCGCTCTAAATATCCTACCAATGGGACATTAAAATCTTTAATATCTTATGTTTCACCGAGTCGTGGCTGAATGACGACACGGAAAATATTCAGTTGGCTGGAGTTTCCGTGCATCGGCAGGACAGAACAGCTATGTCTGGTAAGACGAAGGGTGGGGGTGTGTGTCTATTTGTCAATAACAGCTGGTGCGCAATGTCTAATCTTAAGGAGGTCTCGAGGCATTGCTCGCCTGAGGTAGAGTACCTCATGATAAACTGTAGACCACACTATATACCAAGAGAGTTTTCTTCTATATTTTTCGTAGCTGTCTATTTACTACCTCAAACTGATGCTGTCACTAAGACCAAACCTAACGAGCTGTATAAGGCAATAAGCAAAAGAAAATGCTCATACAGAAGTGCCGCATTTAGTGGCCGGGGAAGTTAAGGCAGGCAAACTTAAATCCATTTTACCTAATTTCTACCAGCATGTCACATGTGCAACCAGAGGAAAAAAAACTCCAGACTACCTTTACTCCTCACACAGAGACACATACAAAGCTCTCCCTCACCCTCCATTTGCCAAATGTGACCATAATTCTATCCTCCTGATTCCTGCTTACAAGCATAAACTAAAGCTGGAAGTACCAGTGACTCGTGCAATATGGAAGTGGATGCTAAACTACAGGACTGTTTTGCTAGCACAGACTGGAAAATGTTCTGGGATTAATTCAATGGCATTACCACCTCAGTCATCGGCTTCATCAAGAAGTGCATCAGCGACGTCGTACCCACAGTGACCGTATGTACATATCCCAACCAGAAGCCATGGATTACATTCAAAATCCTCACCGAGCTAAAGGTTAGTGCTGCCGGATTGAAGTAGCGAGACACTAATCCGGATGCTTATATGAAATCCCGCTATGCCCTCAGACGAACCATCAATCAGGCAAAGTGTCAATACAGGACTAAGGTTGAATCCTACTACACCACCTCTGACGCTCGTCGGATGTGGCAGGGCTTGTAAACTATTACAGACTACAAAAGGAAACTCAGCCATGAGCTGCCCAGTGACACGAGCCTACCAGATGAGCTAAATGCCTTTTATGCTTTCAAAACGACTGTGTGGTAACGTTCTCCGTAGCCAATGTGAGCAAGACAACATTCCCAAGGCCAGACGGATTACCAGGATGTGTACTTAGAGCATGCGCGGACCAAGTGTCTTCAGTGACATTTTCAACCCCACCCTGACAGAGTCTGTAATACCTACATGTTTCAAGCAGATCAGGATAGTCCCTGTGCCCAGGAGAGTGAAGGTAACCTGCCTAAATGACGCAATCTCAATCACACTCCACACTGCCCTTTCCCACATGAACTAAAGGAGCACCTAAGTGAGAATGCTGTTCATTGACTACAGCTCAGCGTTCAACACCATAGTGCCTACAAAGCTCATCACTTAGCTAAGTACCCTGGGACTAAACACCTCCCTTTGCAAATGGATCCTGGACTTCCTGACGGGCCGCCCCCAGGTGGTAAGGGTAGGCAACAACACATCTGCCACGCTGATCCACAACACGGTTCCCTCAGGGGTTCATGCTTAGTCCCGTCCTGTACTCCCTGTTCAGCCACGACTGCGTGGCCAAACACGACTCCAAGACCATCATTAAGTTTGCTTTGGCATGGGTCCCCAGATCCTCAAATTGTTCTACAGCTGCACCATCGAATCACCGCCTGCAATGGAAACTGCTCAGCATCCGACCGTAATGCGCTACAGAGGGTAGTGCGTACGGCCCAGTACATCACGGGGGCCAAGCATCCTACCATCCAGGATCTATATACTAAGCAGTGTCAGAGGAAGGCCCAAAAAATTGTCAAAGACTCCAGTCACCCAAGTCATAGACTGTTCTCTTTGCTACCGCAAGGCAAGTGGTACCGGAATGCCAAAAGGCTCCTTAACAGCTTCTACCCCCAAGCCATAAGACTGCTGAACAATTAATCAAATTGCCACCAGAACTATTTACATTGACAACCACCCCCCCTTTGATTTTACACTAATGCTACTCACTATTTACTATCTATGCATAGTCACTTTACTCCTAACTACATGTAAAATTGACCTAGAGAAATCTGCACCGCACATTGACCTGTTACCGGTACCCCCTGTATATAGCCTCGTTATTGTTAATTAAGCTGGTTCCACACCCATTCTGGCTTTCCACTAGTTTTCACAGCCACAAAGTCAGAATTACTATATCGTAAAAATGAATGACAACAAACATTTTGTAGTTCTTAGGAATTATAGAAAGCTACGCCAGATAACAGAAATACTCATCATAAACTTTGACTAAAGATACATGTTCTACATATAATTAAAGATACACTGGTTCTTAATGCAACCGCTGTGTCAGATTTTTTTTTAAACGTTACAGAAAAAGCCTACCATGCAATAATCTGAGACAGCGCTCAGACGTAAAAGTATTTCTCCGCCATGTGGAGTCAACAGAAATATGAAATTACATAATAAATATTCCCTTACCTTTGATGATCTTTCATCAGAATGTAGTGCAAGGAGTCCTAATTCCACAATAAATTGTTGTTTTGTTCCATAATGTCCAAAACTAGTGTCCAATTAGCTGCATTTGCTACCACTTTCAGCTCACGTGCCCAAAAACTGACTGCTGGTCCAGGACAACTCGCACGAAAACTTCAAAAAGATATATTCCAGGTCGAATAAACTGGTCAAACTAAGTAGAGAATCAATCTTCAGGATGTTATTTTCATATGTATCCAATAACGTTCCAACCGGATCATACGTTTTCAGCTGCAGCCAAATTGAACGGTGGTGGCACCCACAGAGAAATGCGCCACAGGAAAATGGCATTCTGTCGGGACAGTGACTATTTCCCCTCCCATTCGGTCAAAATTCACAGCAAATGCTCCATTCCACTTTCTACTGAATGAGGACATCTAGTGGAAGGCGTAGGACGTGCTACCAGATCCATATCTTGTTGGGAAAGGAGGGGGCGATGACGTCAAAGTTGACCCACATTCAGAATTTCACTTCTTGTTTGGAAGATTGCCTGCCCTATGAGTTCTGTAATACTCATAGACATAATTCAAACAGTTTTAGAAACTTCAGAGTGTTTTCTATCCAATAGTAATAATAATATGCATATATAAGCAATCTAGGACAGAGTAGGATGCAGTTCACTATGGGCACACAATTCATCCAAAGTGAAAATACTGCCCCCTATCCTCAACAAGTTTTAAGATTCGCAGCGATGTTAAGGTTAGGGTTCAGGTTAGGCTTAGGTTCAAAATCACATTTTAAGAAGAACATTTGTAGAAATAGACAGGGTTTATTATATGGTAACTGGCCTTCTAGTCAGAGTTGCAAAGAAAAAGCCATATCTCAGACTGGCCAATAAAAATAAAAGATTAAGATGGGCAAAAGAACACAGACCCTGGAAGGTCGCCTCTTCACTGTTGGTATTGAGACTGGTGTTTTGCGGGTACTATTTAAGGAAGCTTCCAGTTGAGGACTTGTGAGGTGTCTGTTTCTCAAACTAGACACTCTAATGTACTTGTCCTCTTGCTCAGTTGTGCACTGGGGCCTCCCACTCCTGTTTCTATTCTGGTTAGAGCCAGTTTGTGCTGTTGTTTGATGTTTTTTAATGGACAAAAAAATGACGTTTCATTCAAAAACAAAAACATTTCTTAGTAACCCAAATCTATTTAACTGTAGTGTATATACAGTGCATTCGGAAAGTATTCATACCCCTCGACTTATTCCACATTTTGTTGTGTTACAGCATGAATTGAATAAAAAAAATCCTCATCAATCTACACACAATACCCCATAATGACAATGATGTGATGGGGTGTATAGACATTATGGACATTATGTGGATACACTATGTAGTATATCTGAAGAATATGTAGGATAGACTAGTATATGTACAGAAATAGTTGAATAGGATGGCCTTGACTAGAATACAGTCTATATATATATATAAATGGTAACGGTATGTAAACATTATTAAAGTGCCCAGTGTTCAATTATTAAAGTCACCAGTGTTCCATGTCTATGTACATAGGGCAGCAGCCTCTAAGGTGCAGGGTTGAGTAACTGGGTTGTAGCCGGCTAGTGACAGTGACTAAGTTCAGAGCAGCGTACTGGGTTGAGGCCAACTAGTGATGGATATTTAACAGTCTGATGGCCTTGAGATAGAAGCTGTTATTCAGTCTCTCGGTCCCTGCTTTGAAGCACCTGTACTGACCTCATCTTCTGAATGATAGCGGGGTGAACAGGCCGTGGCTCGGGTGGCTGAGGTTATTGATGATCTTCTTGGTGTGACACCGGGTGTTGTACATGTCCTGAAGGGCAGGCAGTGTTCCCCCGGTGATGGCAGACCGCACCACCTGCTGGAGACCCCTGCGGTTGCGGACGGTGAGTTGCCGTATCAGACAGTGATACAGCCCGACAGGATGCTCTAAACGGTGCATGTATAAAAGTTTGCGAAGGTCTTAGTGGCCAAGGCAAATTTCTTCAGCACACTCTCAGTGCGTGTGGACCGTTTCAGACTGTCAGTGATGTGTACGCCAGTGAACTTGAAGCTTTTCACCTTCTCCACTGTGTAGACATCTGTAGTATATAGAGTAGACTACCGATGCTTTGAGATATCTCAGCATGCTCTTTTTCATGTGTGTGTAGGCTGTGTGTAGGCTGTGTGTGTAGGCTGTGTGTGTAGGCTGTGTGTAGGCTGTGTGTGTAGGTTGTGTGTGTAGGCTGTGTGTGTAGGCTGTGTGTGTAGGCTGTGTGTGTGGGCTGTGTGTGTAGGCTGTGTGTGTAGGCTGTGTGTGTAGGCTGTGTGTGTGGGCTGTGTGTGTGGGCTGTGTGTGTAGGCTGTGTGTCAGCTGTGTGTCGGCTGTGTGTGTAGGCTGTGTGTGTAGGCTGTGTGTGTAGGCTGTGTGTAAGCTGTGTGGCTATGTTGTAATGTGGTCATGCTGTAGTAAACTTAAGCTGGATTGAATAAGGGTCTAAGTGAGGAGGGTCCTGGGAAGTCCTGGGAACTAACCTCACAGCAGTGGAAATAGTGGCCACACACACACACACACACACAATCAGAAGTGCATATGACACACTTGCATGCACACACACTTTTTTGGGGCCATTCATTTTGTTAACCAGCAGCTGAGAGGGACAAACCCTCAGAGAGACATGCTGTTTGAACAGGCCTTTAAACCAGGTATTTTGTATGGAGAGGCTGCTTTAATAGGACAGAGCAGGGTGGCATGGTGGCCTTGTCCTACAAAAGCCCCACAGTCTACCACTTCACTGGCTTGGAGCTGCTGGCCTCAATAGACTGAAGGCTATGGCCATATGGAAACAATGTTTGTTGATCTGTATAAAATAAGAGTCCTTATAATTGTCATTAATGATTCAATAACTCAAGGGATTGTCAGGGTTCAATGTCTCCTCTGCAACTGTGTCAAAATATGTTTATTGCTTTGCCTACGTGATGGGAAAAGAGAATCTATTGTTCCATCACATAGGTACAGTTCTTTGACAAACAGCTGTTGTTGATGTTCACGTCATGAGGCATTTATGATGATCTCATATCTCATCAGGTTTGATCCATTCCGCTCTTGAGTATTTACAACTGTATTCATAACTTGTTAACTGGTTTATTTGCCGGAAACTGACCTTGTGACAGACCAAGCAACAGGGAGCAATTGAAAACCAGGTCTACTCTTGACTTATTTTGTCTTTATGACAATATCTCATGAATACTGTGATATTGTGTCCATGCCTTTAATATAAATGCAATTCTGCTAATTAGAAAATGACATCTTCACCATCTTTGTCTGGAGAAAATTAGATTTTTCTTCTGAGCCTCAATCACACTTTTGATATGTTTTTCTCTTGAGAACCGTCTTTGATTGAATTCAAACCATAGATTACCCTTTTGAGAGGGCTCCATGAATACCGTCTTGAAAAGGTATTAGACTAAACCAAGGACCATAACTCTGCTCAATGGGGATCGTCAGTCATCAGTCCAGGGCATAAGAGACACACTGTCCTCTCCCTGAATGGTGATTCACTGGCGTCACGCTGGGCTTTAGTGCTCTGACTCTGACTGGCTCAGTGTGGCAATGTAGCTGTGCGCAGTGAAGGGAAAGAACAGTTGGCCTGCTGAGGGTGGAGATCACTGGATATTAAGGTCATCCTCAGTTTTTGATGGTGAACAGGAGAAGGAGAATAAGTAATAAAGAGAAAAAAGTTGATAGGGAAGGAAGCTGTTTTGCAATGGCACAATGTATCAACATGTATTTTTGCACTAAACATAAGATAATAATGATGTATTAAGGTCAGTGCATCGGACAGTGAACTGTGACCGATAGATGTGATGAAAGTTCATCCAGCCTGTGTGTTCTAAAATGCAGTGTCATCCTGGTTTATAACAGATGCTTATCATGGCTCCCGAGTTCAGCAGCGGTGTAAGGCACTACATCTCAGTGCAAGAGGTGTTACTACAGTCCCTGGTTTGAATCCAGGCTGTATCACATCCGGCTGTGATTGAGAGTCCCATAGGGTGGCACGCAATTGGCCAAGCTTCTTCCAGTTTTGGCCGTTTAGGCCACCATTGTAAATGAGAATTTGTTCTTAACTGACTTGCCTAGTTAAATAAAGGTTAAATCAATTCAAATAAGCTGTTAAGGTAATGCATTATTGTTTCCTTTTATTGAACCGTACTTTCATGGATCATGCTGAATGCTGTAAAAACTACCTGATCTTTGGACTATATGTATATTTTTTCCCTTCATACAGAACTGCTATGCTGGCAGACAGTCCGCCTCATTTGCATATCGGGATGATTATGTGCCAGAGGACAGATCAGTGGGCAAGGTGTGATGCTCTCTCAGCCTGCCCGCAAGAACTCTCTCACTGAGTGGACGCTAACGAGGAAGGATCACTGTGACAAGTACATACAACATATGGCACATTCCAGAGCACAGGCTGCCACATCTCTGTATGTCACACTTTCGGACATATACAAGCCTGAATTGAGTTATATGAACACTGGTATAGTTTTTGTGATAGAACGTCTGTAGATGAAACTAGTACAAGTCAAGACATAGGTTTAGCCTCCATCCCCCATCCCTAACATATCCCTGGAGGCCCCACCCAATCCCCAACCTCAGTCAACACAGGATCCCGGGTGGTGCAGCGGTATAAGGCACTGCATATCAGTACTAGGGTCACTACAGACCTGGTTCAGTTCCAGGCTGTATCACAACCGGCCGTGATTGGGTGTCCCATAGGGCGGCGCACAATTGGCCCAGCATCGTCCCTGTTAGGGTTTGGCCGGGGTAGGCTGTCATTGTAAATAGGAATTTGTTCTTAAACTGACTTGCCTAGTTAAATTAAGGCTACATTTTTAAAAACATACAAATATAGAACAACAACAAACCAGCACTACAAATAAAAAGTAAAATAAAAAGATTGATTACCAACATAGCATCATCAATAAAGCAATTTTATCCCACATGTACACCCTCTCCAGCAGTTCAGAGATGTTTGAGGCAGCTATTTTCCACATTTCCAGAGTAGTCGACTCTTTGAAAAAGTGTTCCAAAATAGTTATTTGCGAAAGGATAGGGTTCTACCAAGAACCGTTTTGATCAGAGAAACCCTTTTTGGAAGATAATGGTCCTTTGTAAGCCAAAGGGTTCTACCTAGAACCTTTAACATCCTAAGAACCATTTTTGGATTAAAGGGTACTTTGATGATTCTTTGGAAGGCAAAGAAGGGTTATAAATAGAATCATTCTATAATATTTCCCAGCATGCTCTATTGCAGGGAGATTTTCCAAATTGTTTGCTCCACTGTAATATGTGTTTGTGCATGTACGTTGATTGGTTGATAAATATTATGCTACACCAAGATAAATGACACACAGATTTCTAAACTAATCCAATTTGTTAGATTTATTGAACCAGTTACTGAGATGGTTGTTACAGTTTATATGATTGAAGAAGTCTCAGGATTCAATCATCCTTACCCTGGCTGTCATTCTGAATGCTGGTTGCGGGTGATTAACAATTCCACATGTTGGAAATCCTAACTCTGGCTGGGTTCCAATAGAAATTACACATCACTTTGCAAGCCAGAATAAGGTGACTTGTGGGCCTGATGTGGCCTGTAAATCAGGAGATTCCTAGCACCACGGTGTTAGGGTTTAACTAAGCCCTCAAAGTAAGACATTATGATATATTTAATGTATTGTCATAAATAATACAATTTTAAAGGCTATGAAATACTGGTGGAACCGTTCATAAAGGGTTCTAGGAAGAACCCTCCAAAGATAAAAGGGTTCTTGGTAGAACCCTTTCATATAAAGTTCTAGGAATAACCTTTAGATAATAAAATGGTTGTTGGTAGAACTCTTCATACAGGGTTCTAGGTAGAACCATATACAGGGGTTTCTTTGAAGAACCACTCATAAAGGGTTCTAGATGGAACCCTCTGCAAGGATTTCTACCCAGCACCAAAAAGGGTTCCCCTATGGGGGCAAACAGAAGAACCCTATATGGTTCTACTTAGCACCTTTTTTTTCTAAGAGTGTATGCATGTATCTAAGTTAGAATTTGACTAAACCAATTACAAAGTAGTGTAAAAGTTGCATACATTTTGTAGTCTGGAGATCCAGCTCTCATACTCCTGTAGTGAGAACACAAGAAGATCACTGCCGACAGAGAGAGCTGTTGTCATGCAATATAAAATGGAGCTACGCCTCCCTCTCTCACACACATAACCGCACACAAATGCACACACACGTAGCATTTGGTTATTCAAATGATTAAATGTTTGCTTAAGATGTTTTTAGTTTAACCCAAGTTCCCGTCTTGAAGCTAAATCAGCTGAAGGTGCCCTTGTTCTCTAAGCTTTGCATTGGCAGGGATGCTTTGCATGGAACACTATCCCAATGTATGCTGATATATTCGAGTCCCTGTGCCGACAACGTGAAAAACCTTCACCTCTCTCTGTTGTGGAACTGCCAAGCACGGGATACTTTCTTAAGGCTGTTCTGTTGGAGAGGGCTAAGGCTGCAGTCCTGAGTGCAGTCCCAGTAGTTTTAGGTTAATGGTCACAGTGGAATGTGGAAATATTAAGCAAGAAAATGTATTTTGATAGTATCAGGTATGAGTCACCTGGTATGAGTCACCCGGTGAGGGTCATGACTTTTTGTGGCCCTTGTCTGGTGTTCTCACGAGACACTGTGCGTCAGGAATAGCAATCAAAACCCTCTCTTTTCAGCCTTGTTAATGCCGTTGGAAATGGCGTGTTTCTCAGATTGGAGTGGTTCCTAGCGTATGAATCACACTGATGAAATAGAGGGGAAAAGCTAATTGTATGTTACATTTGGTGGTGGTAGTGTTGTGTGTGTGTGTGTGTGTGTGTGTGTGTGTGTGTGTGTGTGTGTGTGTGTGTGTGTGTGTGTGTGTGTGCGTTTGAGGCTCTGTGTGTGTACAGTATGTAGGTACAGTATGCAAATGTGAATTTGTGTATGATTTGGATTTCAAGACAGAGTTGACTGTCCTCCTGAGAATAAGGATGGCACCACAGCACCTTTCCACTGAGCATAGCAGACCCAATTATGGTGTGAGAAACATGCACAGGAAATTAACTGTTAGAAGCTGGACTGGAGCCAATTTCCCCCGACTAGATAGGACCAGGGAGAAATATACTGACCCTAATTGCTTTCTTGTAATATCTCTCGCTTTCTCTCTCATTCTTTCTCACCCTCTGTTTGTTTGTGTGTTTGTACTGTTCTGCAACCTACCTCCTTGGCTTGGTGATGTTGTTGGGTTGTTTGAGGTCATAGAAAATATTACACATTTCACTTACCACATTGACATTTATCTTTCAATTTGGGAACTACAATCAAATGTATTTTTTTTCAATCAGTGTAGAAATAATACATTGATTGCACCTTTGTGATTGCCTCTCCACTTAATGTTTCCTCCATGTTTGATTTTGGAGCCGTTCCAGCAGTCAATTACCTTGGCTGGGATTTATTCTCTTCTCAATTGATCGGTTTCCATTTAGTCATGTGTTTTGTCCCTGAGGACTGTGTAGAACAATGTCCACGGTAGGTCATGGACACGCACACGCACATGCACATTATTCAGACCAAATGATATGCAACTATAAAAGGTCGTCATAAGTGAATGTTCTGCTTCCTGGCACCCCACTAGCAGTCCCTTTTCTTCTGCTCAGTTACTGTGTTGAATGAGTCAAATGTAGCCGTGGGCTGTGCTAGGTGCTTACGTCTTCAGAGTGATGTTGGGGTTTTGGAGCGACGGAGCAGACCCAGATGCGGCGCTGGTTGGACCCCTTACTGTGAACCCAAATGTCCGCCCATCACACAGACAGACACACACACACGTGCGCACACGCACCGCAAGCCGCCCTCCCTCGAGCTCATCCGCCCACTCTCACTTAATGACAGCATCAAAGCAACACAGGGCGATTGCACACCAGCGGGAGTGGAACATATTTTTGGTATCTCAGATTTTTCTGCCAATTCTCACAACATTGTGGTGTCATTATTCTCCTTATAGTGTCCTCTAACATGTGGAGTTTGTCTAGATTCTGAAATAAACATTTTCACATTCATTTATTCAACATAAAAAAGAATAATATGGATATCTCAAAACGACCCTTTTTAAGACATATTGTTTGGTATACTCTTCAATTA
Organism: Oncorhynchus clarkii lewisi; assembly: GCF_045791955.1. Lineage (NCBI taxonomy): Eukaryota > Metazoa > Chordata > Actinopteri > Salmoniformes > Salmonidae > Oncorhynchus > Oncorhynchus clarkii. The sequence goes on along the minus strand of NC_092155.1, from coordinate 36,655,406 downwards.
CATCATATTGCCAGAGTGGACTCTGCTAATTCTGAAGTTCTGATACATTTTATGAGCAACACCAACACACTGAATAGTAAATGGATTCAAATTGAACTCCCTTTGCTGGTGATATGCTGAATGTGCAATCCTAAAGGAAAGCTGTGATTGGTTAATGATCTATAATGTCAATGTCTATGTATAAAATGGGTCATATCATTAAAAGTACTAGAGAGCCCTCTCAGGAAATGTTATGTGTTTGAAGGATACATTGTTCCAAACAATGTTTAAAAATGAGGCACATCAAAAAGGCTAGTTTTAAAATATTAGTATTAATAGTTTAATTGTTGAATAAATGAATGTGTGAAAACGTGTATTTCAGAATCTAGACAAACTCCATATGTTAGAGGACACTATAAGGAGTATAATGACACCATTATGTTGTCTGTGTCATGTACGGTGCAGAGGTCATAAGGTCTTAGAGGACGCCTAAAATGACCACTTTCATCATGATTTTCAAAAAAATAGTTTGTAATACAAATGCAAAAAGCATTTCAAACATCCTTCCTCCCAATGAAGTCTGTATAGTGCTCTCAACGGTTATTTCACTGTCTACACAAACGGAGCTACGGAGCTTCCGTTATTGCGTAGACTGTGTAGTGCCCTTATGTGAGAATTGATAGAACAATCTGAGATAAAAAAAATATTTTCTGCTCCCGCTGGCGTGGAATAGCCCCACATATTCGTCATCCCACTGTAATCTATTCATATGCTAAGCAGATGCCCAGATTTGGGTCCTGTTTGCTGGCGTATGTCAGCCAGTTGTCAGCCAGTTAGCCACTACCCAAGTCCTTCCTTACCCTCTGACAGTTTCTTCTTTGTATTGTGAGGCTTGGCTGAGTCTCTTTCTTCTACCCTGGGGTGGCAGGTAGCCTAGCGGTTAGAGCGTTGGGTAAATAACCCAAAGGTTGCAAGTTTGAATCCCTGAGCCTCTGATGTGTCTTTGAACAGAACTCTGTGTGAATTAGGGCAAGGAAAAACACCCACTTTGTGTCTCCCTGTTACTCGGTATGAACAGTTATAGCTCAGTCAGTCAGTCACACAGAGAGGGAACAGGAAGACTCAGATGTCTTTACCTCATCTTGAAAATAAACAAGGGTCACCTGTGAGAGTAAATGGCATTCCTGCTATTTTTAAGTATGTACACTGCACATTTTTCCTAGATTTATTCTCTCACATTAAATATTTGAATATAAAATAAATAACATGATTATTTACATATTATAGCAAAGTGGTAACTATCCCATCATTAGGATAGGATCTTTAATAACTCATAGACATGGGGAAGAGTCATTAAAGCTACAAAAGTGTCTGTTTTCAACCTTAACATGTGATAACAATACAACAGAACAGATTAACCTGAATGACATTTACTCTCATGGGTGTCCTACAAGAACTACCTGAAAGCAACGCCCCTACTAAGCCATGCATCCAGTCTTCTAATTTGATTCGCTGGGTCATAGCTCAATAACCCAGCATCAATAACCCAACATCAACAACCCAACATTACTCTTTTTAGAAGAAAACAACACAACTAAGTGACACAATGCCTGTAACTCAGCAGTTTGGCCATCCAAACAATCCAAAATGTTTTAAGTGTAACTGTGCAAATCAATGTTTATTTAAAGTGAAAAAATGCATGTAATGCAGATTCAATGATCTATTAAGTGGATAGTCCCTGCTTGAGACACCCATGCAAAAATATGTATATACACATATATAAGTTGCTTTGGATAAAAGTGTCTGCTCAATGGCATATACTGTAGTACATCCTGACAGTTGATTTCACCCAGTCTCTTGAATTTCTCTAGTTTGAGACCCCTACATGACTTTGACATAGATCTAGAGACTACTCAAACTTCAAATGCCAACCATGATCATTGCAGCAAAATGTTATAATCAGTTAAATTGATGAGCCATTAATAGACTACAGTATGTGTAGTTTATCTATAGATCACTCTCCCAACTGTATCTCTTTGTGTTGAGGCCTTGCTGTTTTCATACTGTGAGCAGATGGGGGTACTTCTCTCTCCTCTCTTTGTGTGACACTTTGAAGTCTGTGTGTATCTGTGTTAATTCATGCATGTCTGTGGCAAGGGCTAGAGAAACACCACACCTCACACGCTGGCTGGCTCCCCTATTTTAATTGTAGATCCCACTGCAAATGTGTGTCATCTCAGGCAGTGGCAAGATGACTAGATTTAAAACTAGTTTAAAAACTGTAGCATTTTCTCTACATCCCATGGCAAAATGTGCAGAAAAGCAGGACATTGAATTTAAAAGTATGGAGGAGGGGGGCCAACCAAATCTCGCTTAGGGCCCTGAAAAGGCTAGAGGTGCTTCTGTGTGCTTATGTTACAATATTATAGTTGATGCTTATTGTGTGACCTTTAGATTTTAGGACTTGCTCTTAAAATGGACTTGACTGCAGTCTTTGTGTTAAAGTGAAACACACACTCACACACATCCATGCATTAGTGTGCCAATCCTCTGAAGTAGGGGATGGACACAGTAATGGTAAATTACGCATTACAGTTATAAAATACCATAAAGATCAATGTATCAAAATAAACTACAAAACACTTGTATTTTCGAAATGTATTAAATTACATTACATGTATTTTGTATTTTAAAATACAGAAATACATTTGCAAGTAGCCGGCCCAAACAGCAACAACATTGTCAGTAACGGTTAGAGAAACGTTTTACTTGCTGTGATATGTTGTTGTTTATCTATCTTAGTTGAATGCACTGACTGTAAGTCACTCTGGATAAGAGCATCTGCTAAATGACCTAAATGTAAATGTATGTGTGAAAATGGACATACCAAAATGAACTGCAAAGCACACTAGGTATTATGATTGGGCTTGTTTAGGGGATGAGCTCATTAGAATAATGCTAAGCATGCTTCGCAACTGTTCATTTTTACTTATACATTTCTATTTGATTCATTTGCCATACAACTCTCCTTCCATGGCCTCCAACTGCTCTTAAATGCAAGTACAACTAAATGCATGCTCTTCAACCGATCGCAGCATCACTACTCTGGACGGTTCTGACTTAGAATATGTGGACAATTACAAATTACAAATACCTTGAAAAATTACAAAAACGTGAAGACGTTTACCTAGATCAGACACGGACAGTGTTAGCTCGGTTTCAAGGGTGATTATTAAATAATAAATCAAAAAGTAAAGAACAGGACTCCCCCATGAGACCTTCTCCGGGATACTTTCTCCCGTGCTCCGGGTCTTTCTGTATCCTGTCGGGCACACAAACTCAACTCCCTTGACTTAGCTCAGGTAACCGTATCCAACCACATGGAAGTCACCTCACCTCACTTCCCCTAGTCCTCTTCGTGTGTGCTGCCCTTCTGGCAGCTTTATGGGGCTCACACAGCTGGTGAGCAATCTGCCCTTGATATCTAATCAGCTCCCAATCAGCCCCAATTAGTCCTGGCCGGAGAGCCTGTCGAGACCTGGCACATCCAGGAGATGGAGTCACCGCCTAGTGATGTATACTCCATCTGTTACCAGGCCTCGACGAGTCTCACACTGGTGGCTGACCTGCTGTATGCCACCCCCTCCCTAGCTCTGTCGTGGAGGGGACGGTCATCAGTGCAACGTCTGTCTCCCTTCTCGATATGGCATCCGAGTTTTCCATGCTTCGCCCCTGACCTGTGCACAACAGAAAAAGAGAAGCGTTGACGGGACAAGAACCACCTGAAGAACCACCCGGTCGTTTGTGTCCTTTCCCCTGGCCATCCAGACAAGGGGAGCATGGTCCGTGACCAGGGTGAAGTGGGTACCTAGCAGGTAATACTTGAGAGTGTCTAGCACCCACTTCACCGCTAGACACTCTTTCTCTATGATAGAGTATTTATTTTCCCTAGGCATCAGCTTAGCTTCAATCTGGCGTTAGGAGAATCTGATGGGAGCACAGCGTATCCTTCAGACTGTTGAATGCCGCTTCTGTCTAGTCCGTCCATTTCATTGTTTTCGGAAGGCAGGCCCTGGTTAGATCGGTGAGGGTGGAAGGAATACCCGCAAAGTTGGGGACAAACCGGCTATAGTATCCTGCCAGTCTCAGGAAGGACTTGACCTGTGTTGTGGTGCGTGGATCGGGCCATTCATGCACCGCGTGAACCTTCTTCTCCTGGGGCTTGATGTTCCCCCGTCCGATCAAATACCCCAGGTACCAGGACCTTCACTGGTACCATTGGCGTCCTGGGTCCTGACCGTAACACGGCCAAGGCTGTCCTCTCGTGCAACTTCTTCAACAGGTTCACGTGGTAAATCTGTCGGGGTTTCCGTATCCCCGGTTGCCGTACGCGGTAATTGACAGGTTCCAGCTTCTCAATCACCTCATATGCTCCATGCCATGTTGCCAGGAACTTACTTTCGACCGTGGGGATCAAGACAAACACCCTGTCTCCCACCTGGAATTCTCAGGGCTGGGTTCCCCGATTGTAGACCGGGGCTTGGGCTCGTTGGGCCATCTCCATATGTTCCCTCACGACTGGCCATATGGCTGTCATTTGCACCCGCATCGTCTCCACGTGCTCTACCACGCTGCGTAAGGGGGTAGGGTGGGCTTCCCACACCTCCTTGGCGTGGTCCAGTAGGCCGCGTGGCCTCCTCCCATAGAGGAGTTCAAACGGGGAAAACCAAGTGGTAGGATTGGGGTACATCTCGGATTGAGAACATTAGGTGGGGTAGTAGCTGGTCCCAGTTCTTCCCGTCCTGCTCGATAACCTTCCACAGCATCCGTTTGAGCGTTTTATTAAAGCGCCTGACAAGCCCATCCGTCTGCGGATGAAATACGGAGGTCTGGATCTGCTTGATCTGCAGGAGGGCACACAACTCTTTCATGAGGCAGGACATAAACTCCGTACCTTGGTTTGTCAGGATCTCGTTCGGGATGCCCAACCGGTTAAAGAGGTGAAACAGCTCCCGGGCGATTCCCTTGGACACCGCCGCCCATAGGGGAATGGCCTCGGGATACCGGGTGGTCCACTATTACCAAGACGTACCTGTGTCCTCATGCAGTCTTTACCAGGGGTCCCACTATGTCCATGGCGATGCGTTCAAAGGGCACCCCTATTATTGGCAGGGGGACCAGAGGGTTTCGGAAGTGTGCTTTCGGGGCAGTGAGTTGACACTCCGGAGAGCTGCGACAGTAGTCTTCCACAGCCCTCCTCATCCCGGGCCAGTGGAACCGGGCTGCGATCCGTTCCCAGGTCTTCTCCATTCCCTGGTGCTCCCCCAACAGGTGTGTGTGGGCCAGGTGAAGAACGGTTCCTTCGTACTGTCGGGGCAGCAACAATAACTCTCGAAGTTCCCCCTGTTGGCGCGACACTTGATACAAAAGGTTATTCTTAATTTGGAAATGGGGGTATCGCGAGTCACTCACCTCCGGAAGTAGCTGTCCATCCACCGCTATCCCTTGTGTGGCGGCAGCTTTCAAATTCGGATCCTCCCACTGGACCGAATTGTCCCCTCGACTGGCCCCTTGAAATCGAGGAGGGGAAGGCTGGGATCCTCTTCCAGTGGTTCCCCAGGGGGTTCAGGTTCTGGCTCCCCCTCCGACTCCGGACCCGTAGAGTCAGGTTGTGTAACCGATGGCTTCCGGGCCGCACATGCAATGGGTCTTCCCCGCTCTCTTCTTGGCCGGCTCGTACTTTCTTCCTCCACTTGTGCCCCCATAGTGCCGCGAACAGCGGACAATCCCATCCCGCTAGGAAAGGTACCGGCAGCTCTGGTTCTGCACCCACCATCATCTGACAGCTCCCTTGTTGTGTCAAGATGTTGGTCCATACGGTGGGATACCATTTTGTGTCACCTTGAACACAGGAAATGGACATCTCCCTACCCTGGTTCAGCAGGCTTGTGGTTACGAGCGTAACCATGCTTCCGGAGTCTAGTAACGCTTCTGTGTCTCTTCACCGGGACCATGGGTGCAGTTGACTCGTGGTGCGCCTAACAGGAGGTGACATAGTTCACGGCGTGACCCACCTCACCTCCGGGACTAGTTGATGGCATCGACTCCTCTCGAGCCGGGCAATTCCAGGCAATGTGTCCCCGGGGGCCACAATGAAAACATCCCCTTTGGTCTCCCTCTATCTGGGGTTGTCGGTGTCGGGTCGGCCCTACCCCCACCGTCTCTCCACGTGTTTGCGGTCCTATGGCCCTGCCGACTGTTGGTTCGGGGTACACTGAGGTGGGGCTGTCCTTCCGTCCCTTCGGACGGGTCGCCGACTCGTCCCGGCTCCCACTCAGCAGTGCCTGAGTGTTATTCTGCGTCTCCACTGCCTTCAGGAGGCCCTCCAAGGTCTAGGGTGCACATAAAATCACTGCCCTCTTCATGTCATGTGGTTGCACCCATAAGAAGCGATGCAGGACCACTTTGTCGAGGATGGATAGGGTGGATATATTGGTGAGGAGCCATGCCCTGGTGATGAGCAGTAGGTCGCTCATCTGTGCTCGGGGGGAGGCGTCAGGTGGTCGTGGAACCGTTGATCCCGATGGCCCAGGCTGTACTGGTAACGTCTGAGCATCTTCTGTTTGAATCTATCGTAGTTATCCGCCTGTTCGTTGTTCAGGTCCCACTATGCCTTTTGGGCATTCCCAGAGAGGAACAGGGCCAGCACCCATTCCCACTGTGGCCTTGGCCATCCTTCCCGTAGTGCTGTTCGTTCAAATGTATAGAGGTATATTTCGAGGTCATTGTCTTCCATTAGCTTGATTAAAAACTGGTTGGGATGTGATCCAGACGCTCCTCCTGGCAGCTTCCTAACTTCCTCAACAAGGCGGACGTTTTGTAGTCGCTGTTCGTCCAAAGTTTGTTCCTGAACTGCCTGTTGTGCTTGTTGGGCCCGGACGAACCTAGCCATGCTGATACTGTGCAAACATCAACCCTGATCTGACCACATTATCAGAGTGCTTGCATTCTCCACCACTTGTGGCAGAGCATGGGGTTTGGTGAAGACGTTTACCTAGATCAGACACGGACAGAGTATGATTAGCTCGGTTTCAAGTGTGTTTATTAAATAATAAATAAAAAAGAAAAGAACAGGACTCCCCCATGAGACCTTCTCCGGGATAGCTTCTCCTGTGCTCCGGGTCTTTCTGTATCCTGTCGGGCACACAAACTCAACTCCCTTGACTTAGCTCAGGTAACCGTATCTAACCACATGGAAGTCCTCTTCGTGTGTGCTGCCCTTCTGGCAGCTTTATGGGCCTCGCACAGCTGGTGAGCAATCTGCCCTTGATATCTCATCAGCTCCCAATCAGCCCCAATTAGTCCTGTCCGGAGAGCCTGTCGAGACCTGGCACATCCACAAGATGGAGCCACCGCCTCGTGATGTATACTCCATCTGTTACCAGGCCTCGACGAGTCTCCCCCTGGTGGCTGACCTGCTGTACGCCACACTAGGTAAAGCTTCTCCTTATCTCAGCTCACTAGTCACCATGGCAACACCCACCCGTAGCACGCGCTCCAGCAGGTATATCTCATTGGTCATCCCCATAGCCAACACCTCCTTTGGCCGCCTTTCCTTCCAGTTCTCTGCTACAAATGACAGGAAAGAATTGTAAAAATCACTGAAGCTGGAGACTCATATCTCCCTCTCTAACTTTAAACATCAGAGCAGCTCACAGATCATTGCACCTGTACATAGCCCATCTGTAAATAGCCCATCCAACTACCTCATCCCCATATTGTTATTGATTTTTTTGCTCCTTTGCACACCAGTATCTCTACTTACACATTCATCTTCTGCACATCTATCACTCCACTGTTTAATTGCTAAATTGTAATTACTTCGCCACTCCAGCCTATTTATTTGACTACCTCCCTGATCTTACCTCATTTGCACACACTGTATATATAATCGTTCTATTGTGTTATGTGTTATGGGCATCATTGGGGAGGCTGGTGTTCATGGCCTTGTGAGTTTAGCAGATGATGGATAGGGTTCAGAGGCAGTAAGAGGTTGGTAGGGGTAAGGGTAGGGGTGTGTTTAGCCCCATCTGTGGCAGGCCCCTGGCTTATAGGTCTCTGAAAGACCGGGACCAGACTGACAATACTGTAGCTAAACGAATGAAAGGTGGGGAGAACACAAAAATAACTTTGTGCCTGCCTTGGGTGTTGATTTAGCTCTCTGTCTCTGAGCACGGGTTTCCAGGTGCAGGGCTCACCAAGCCCCAGACCCTGTTATTGGGTTAACCACAGGGGCACAGTGCAAACAGCCCATCAACCTGCCTGGCTGGAGGGCAGAGGGAGGGTGGCAGGGGCACAGCAATGTGTCTGGGACATAAGAGGGCCAGGGCGGGTTCCAGGGCCCCGATGAACACGGCCAGAATTTGATTGGATGTGATTAATAATTGGAGACATGTAAACTCGTCACTGACAAGCTCACACAGACAAGTACGGAGAGTAGTGACCCCTGTAGAGCCCTCTGTTCACACATCAACAGACTGGAGGAAATGTTCAGAGAAAGAGACAAAATATTATTATTTTTCAGATAGAGAAATTTATATTTCAACAAATGCTTGTTGGAATATACAGTACCTTCCAAAAGTATTCAGACACCTTGGATTTCTTCACAATTTATTTTGTTACAAAGTGGGATTAACACTGATTTAATGGTTTAAATTTTTTTTCACATTTATAACAAAAATTTGTATTTATTTATTTTTATTTAACATGGCAAGTCAGTTAAGAACAAATTCTTATTTACAATGACGGCCTACCAAAAGGCAAAAGGCCTCCGGCGGGGATTGGGGCCTGGATAACAATAAATAAATCAAAATACAAATAAAATAAAGATACAGCCATTGCATAAGTATACAGCCCCTTTGTTTAGGTAAGCCTAAATAAGTTCAGGATAAAAATGTGGCTTAACAAATCACCTAAAATACAAGGACTCACACCGTGTGAAATAATAGGGGTTGACATGACTACCCTGTCTTCTGACCCCCATACATGCAACATCTTTAAGGCCCCTCAGTCAAGTATTGAATGTCAAGCACAGATTCAACTACAAGGTCAGTGATTGGTAAACAATAACAAATCAGATATTGAACATCTCATTAAGCATGGTCAAGTTAATAATGATGCATTAAACCACACAGACACATCAAATATGCAGTCGTCCTTCTGAACTGAGTTGCAGGACAGGAATGAAACTGCTCAGGGATGTTACTATGATGCCATTGGTGATTTAAAACAGCTATAGAGTTCAATGGCTCTGAGGTGGGTAAATGGATGGATCGCCCACATTGTATTGACTCTACAATAATTACCAGAAATTACAGAGTGAACAGAAGAATACAAAAGTACAGAATCCAAACAGTCCAAAACATGCATCTTGTAAAGTAATACTGAGGAAAAAAGCACAGCACAGGAATCGACTTTTTGGCCTAAATGCAAAGCGTTATGTTTGGGGCGAATACAACACACTGAGAATCTGCCTCCTTATTTTAAATCATGGTGGTGGCTGCATCATGGTATGGGTATGATTGACATTGACAAATACTGGGAAGTTTTTCAGGGTAAAAAGAAAAGGGATGGAGTTAAGCACTTGCAAAATCCTAGAGGAAAACCTGTTTCCGTCTGTTTTACAAATAAATTATACTTAAGGAAACGTCTAAAAGTATTTGGTTTTAAATACACTGACAGTGCCTTCAGAAACTATTCAGACCCTTTAACTTTTCCACATTTTGTACACATAATACCCCACAATGACAAAGCAAAAACAGGTTTTTAGACATTTTAGCTAATTTATTGCAAATAAAAAAAACAGAAATATCACATTTACATAAGCATAAGCAGACCCTTTAGTCAGTACTTTGTTGAAGCACCTTTGGCAGCAATTACAGTCACAAGTCTTCTTGGGTATGACGCTACAAGCTTGGCACATCTGTATTTGCGGAGTTTCTCCCATTCTTCTCGAAAGAGCCTCTCAAGCTCTGTCAGGTTGGATGGGGAGCATTGCTGGAGAGGTATTTTCAGGTCTCTCCAGATTTTTTCAATCGGGTTCAAGTCCGGGCTCTGGTTGGGCCACTCAAGGATAACTCAAGGATATTCAGAGACTTGTCCCGAAGCCACTCCTGTGTTGTCTTGGTTGTGTGCTTATGGTCATTGTCCAGTTGGAAGGTGTACCTTCGCTCCAGTCTGTGGTCCTGAGCGCTCTGGAACAGGTCTTCATCAGGGATCTCTTTGTACGGGGCTCCATTCATCTTTCCCTTGAACCTGCAAGTCTCCCAGTCCCTGCAGCTGAAAAACACCTCCACAGCATGACGCTTCCACCACCGTGCTTCACTATAGGGATGGTGCCAGATTTCCTCCAGACGTGATGCTTGGCATTTAGGCCAAAGAGTTTACCCTTGGTTCCATCAGACCAGAAAATCTTGTTTCTCATGGTCTGAGAGTCTTTAGGTGCCATTTGGCAAACTCCAAGTGGGCTGTCATGTGCCTTTTATTTAGGAGTGTCTTCCATCCGTCCTCGACACAATCCTGTCTCGGAGCTCTGCGGACAATTCCTTCGACCTCGTGGCTTTGATTTTGCTCTGACATGCGATGTCAACTGCTGGACCTTATATAGACAGGTGTGTACCTTTCCAAATCATGTCCAATAAATTGAATTTACCTCAGGTGGACTCCAATCAAGTTGTAGAAACATCTCAAGGATGATCAATGCCAAAAGGATGCACATGAGCTCAATTTCGAGTCTCATAGTAAAGGGTCTGAATAATTATGTAAGTAATTAATACATTTGCAAAAATGTCTAAAAAACAGTTTTTCCTTTGTCATTATGGGGTATTATGGGTAGATTGCTGAGGAGTCTTTGTAATTTTTGTATCCATTTTAGAATAAGGCTGCAACGTTAAAAAAAATGTGGATCTGAATACTTTCCCTAGGCACTGTAAGAATCAAAAGTGAATGCAATAGCTAAAATATATTTAAGTATTAAAAGTAAAAATACTTTCAAATTCCTTTCATTAGAGTTTTTTCTGATTGCCTAGACACTATAGGCTATTTTTGCAATAAACTCCACTTTAACCACAGAACCTTAAACCAAACCAGCAAAACATTATACATCTCTTGCAAAAACAATCAATTCTTTCAACACTCTTCAAACTCTTTTTAAAAAGTGTGTTTTTGCATCAATACAGTAGACTCAAACCATCATTTGAATAAGCACACGAAGCACCAACTACGCACTGATAGTATAAATGAAAAACACTTGCGGCTTTTGCTTTTTCTGTGTGCAGGGCATAGCAGTTTGCAATAAAGTTTTATCATACATGTAGTAATCACACATACACACAGGTATCCAAATGTGTAAAGTATGGATGTGTATTCCGAACACACTATCAATACAAATATGGGGGACATTTATTTTTCTCAAAAGGTTCTAACACTCCTCAAACAACAAAAGCGCAGTAGAAGAAAACAAAAACATTTGTGCTAGAAAAAAAAGAACAGAAAAAATTAGGCAACATCTCACCTTCTTTGAGGGTCCGGCCAAAAAGACTTCACCCACATCACATGCGATGTTGTCTTGAGCTAGGCTGTGTCGAAAGTATTGCCTGGAGTGCCGTATCCAGGCCTGGCATGACCCCTGATCGATGTCTCCACATGCCTCCGCCATTGCCTGTAGAAGGGGAATGCGTTGGTGGGGCTGGCGATCATACACCTTCCAATGCCATGCAGAGAAGAATTCTTCAATAGGATTCAAGAACGGAGAGTATGGGTGGAGATTGAGTGCAACCACAGCAGCCCGGTGGACCCCTCCTGTCTCAGCCTCTAGTATTTATGCTGCAGTAGTTTATGTGTCGGGGGGCTAGGGTCAGTTTGTTATATCTGGCGTACTTCTCCTGTCCTATTCGGTGTCCTGTGTGAATTTAAGTGTGCTCTCTCTAATTCTCTCTTTCTCTCTTTCTTTCTCTCTCTCGGAGGACCTGAGCCCTAGGACCATGCCTCAGGACTACCTGACATGATGACTCCTTGCTGTCCCCAGTCCACCTGGCACTGCTGCTGCTCCAGTTTCAACTGTTCTGCCTTATTATTATTGGACCATGCTGGTCATTTATGAACATTTGAACATCTTAGCCATGTTCTGTTATAATCTCCACCCGGCACAGCCAGAAGAGGACTGGCCACCCCACATAGCCTGGTTCCTCTCTAGGTTTCTTCCTAGGTTTTGGCCTTTCTAGGGAGTTTTTCCTAGCCACCGTGCTTCTACACCTGCATTGCTTGCTGTTTGGGGTTTTAGGCTGGGTTTCTGTACAGCACTTTGAGATATCAGCTGATGTACGAAGGGCTATATAAATACATTTGATTTGATTTGATTTGAACTAACATTATCCCAGATCATAATGTCCCTGAACTGCTCTGGCCCCTGGTCGTTAGGGATTAGTCTGTTGTGGAGCGTGTCCAGAAATGTGATAATGTAAGCAGTGTTATTTGGGCCTAGGATTAGATGATGGTGAAGAATGCCGTTTTGACTAATAGCTGCACACATTATTATGTTGCCACCACGTTGTCCTGGGACTTTGATGATGGCACAGTGTCCGATGATATTTCTGCCAAGACCCTTGTTTTTGCAAGGTTGAAGCCTGCCTCATACACATATATTAGCTCTTGATGCACTGCATCTGCTTCTAGCACCATGACTCCCTGAAAGAGACAATACAAAACAATGTATCACAGTACGAAAAGACAGGGATCAGTCAATATGATGTAGCACCATATTAAGTCTGGAATCTGCTGGCATCACAGCACAACATAAACATTGCTCTAGTCACAGTCAGGAGACAGTTGAAGAAACCTGAGTGGACTTATGGAAATGCTCTGTCAGACATTGTATATACTGTATATATATATATATAAATGTATTTTTTTCTTCAACCTTTATTTAAGTAGGCAAGTCAGTTAACAACAAATTCTTAATTACAATGACGGCCTGCCCCAGCAAAACTCAGATGACGCTGGGCCAATTCTGTAGTTTCGACCCAAACAAAGTACTTTGTGTCCTACAGGCCGAGGGATGGATCAAAGCTGGCAAAACTATTTATCATTATTTTATTAATTAAATCATAAAGATGTTGATGAAGAAGCCACATTTTCCTCGGGATCCAATCCCAGTTGGTATTATGTGGAACCATGCGTTTTTTCGGTACGCTCCATTGTCCAGCCCTTTGTCCACTGATCTCCGAATCTGAGATGACAGGGTGATTAACAAAAGGCTGAGCTGTGTTTCGCTATATTTCACTTGTGATTTCATGAACATGAATATTTTCTAGTAAGATTATTTGAGCTATGCTATTTAGCGTAGTTGATGACAATTATCCCGGATCCGGGATGGGAGGTTCCAAAGAGTTAAGGAGAGGTATATCTGATTTCCGGTGCTCCATCCCACCACTTCCACCATAACTCACCTAGATTAGGCCAGAAGGCTATACTGGATAAACAAGAAGATGATTTAGTTTTCAAATAACCGAAAGTGAGCGGTTGTAATTTTTAACATTTAATTCTGCCCTCGAATTCATATTCATTATATAAATAGGCCCATGTGCATCTTCATCAGAAGAACCACAAAAAGCTAAAGGTGTCACGGCTGTCGAAAGAAGCGGACCAAGGTGCAGCGTGGTGAGAATACATTTTCCTTTTTATTATAAAATGGCGCCAACAAAACAACAAAACTACCGTGAAGCTTACAGGGCACAATGCCTCAAACAAAGTTAACTACCCACAAACACAGGTGGGAAAAAGGGCTGCCTAAGTCTGGTTTCCAATCAGAGACAACGACAGCTGTCCCTGATTGAGAACCATACCCGGACAAAACAAAGAAATACAAAAACATAGATAATGGAACATAGAATGCCCATCCAAATCACACCCTGACCAAACCAAAATAGAGACTCTCTAAGGCTCTCTAAGGTCAGAGCGTGGCAGTACCACCCCACCCCCCAAAGGTGCGGACTCCGGCCGCAAAAGCTGAACCTATAGGGGAGGGTCTGGGTGTGCATCTATCCGCGGTGGCGTCTCAGGTGCGGGACGCAGACCCCGCTCCACCACTGGCTCACCCCACTTTGGGGGTTTCTAAGCATAAGCATAAGCAGACCCTTTAGTCAGTACTTTGTTGAAGCACCTTTGGCAGCAATTACAGTCACAAGTCTTCTTGGGTATGACGCTACAAGCTTGGCACATCTGTATTTGCGGAGTTTCTCCCATTCTTCTCGAAAGAGCCTCTCAAGCTCTGTCAGGTTGGATGGGGAGCATTGCTGGAGAGGTATTTTCAGGTCTCTCCAGATTTTTTCAATCGGGTTCAAGTCCGGGCTCTGGTTGGGCCACTCAAGGATAACTCAAGGATATTCAGAGACTTGTCCCGAAGCCACTCCTGTGTTGTCTTGGTTGTGTGCTTATGGTCATTGTCCAGTTGGAAGGTGTACCTTCGCTCCAGTCTGTGGTCCTGAGCGCTCTGGAACAGGTCTTCATCAGGGATCTCTTTGTACGGGGCTCCATTCATCTTTCCCTTGAACCTGCAAGTCTCCCAGTCCCTGCAGCTGAAAAACACCTCCACAGCATGACGCTTCCACCACCGTGCTTCACTATAGGGATGGTGCCAGATTTCCTCCAGACGTGATGCTTGGCATTTAGGCCAAAGAGTTTACCCTTGGTTCCATCAGACCAGAAAATCTTGTTTCTCATGGTCTGAGAGTCTTTAGGTGCCATTTGGCAAACTCCAAGTGGGCTGTCATGTGCCTTTTATTTAGGAGTGTCTTCCATCCGTCCTCGACACAATCCTGTCTCGGAGCTCTGCGGACAATTCCTTCGACCTCGTGGCTTTGATTTTGCTCTGACATGCGATGTCAACTGCTGGACCTTATATAGACAGGTGTGTACCTTTCCAAATCATGTCCAATAAATTGAATTTACCTCAGGTGGACTCCAATCAAGTTGTAGAAACATCTCAAGGATGATCAATGCCAAAAGGATGCACATGAGCTCAATTTCGAGTCTCATAGTAAAGGGTCTGAATAATTATGTAAGTAATTAATACATTTGCAAAAATGTCTAAAAAACAGTTTTTCCTTTGTCATTATGGGGTATTATGGGTAGATTGCTGAGGAGTCTTTGTAATTTTTGTATCCATTTTAGAATAAGGCTGCAACGTTAAAAAAAATGTGGATCTGAATACTTTCCCTAGGCACTGTAAGAATCAAAAGTGAATGCAATAGCTAAAATATATTTAAGTATTAAAAGTAAAAATACTTTCAAATTCCTTTCATTAGAGTTTTTTCTGATTGCCTAGACACTATAGGCTATTTTTGCAATAAACTCCACTTTAACCACAGAACCTTAAACCAAACCAGCAAAACATTATACATCTCTTGCAAAAACAATCAATTCTTTCAACACTCTTCAAACTCTTTTTAAAAAGTGTGTTTTTGCATCAATACAGTAGACTCAAACCATCATTTGAATAAGCACACGAAGCACCAACTACGCACTGATAGTATAAATGAAAAACACTTGCGGCTTTTGCTTTTTCTGTGTGCAGGGCATAGCAGTTTGCAATAAAGTTTTATCATACATGTAGTAATCACACATACACACAGGTATCCAAATGTGTAAAGTATGGATGTGTATTCCGAACACACTATCAATACAAATATGGGGGACATTTATTTTTCTCAAAAGGTTCTAACACTCCTCAAACAACAAAAGCGCAGTAGAAGAAAACAAAAACATTTGTGCTAGAAAAAAAAGAACAGAAAAAATTAGGCAACATCTCACCTTCTTTGAGGGTCCGGCCAAAAAGACTTCACCCACATCACATGCGATGTTGTCTTGAGCTAGGCTGTGTCGAAAGTATTGCCTGGAGTGCCGTATCCAGGCCTGGCATGACCCCTGATCGATGTCTCCACATGCCTCCGCCATTGCCTGTAGAAGGGGAATGCGTTGGTGGGGCTGGCGATCATACACCTTCCAATGCCATGCAGAGAAGAATTCTTCAATAGGATTCAAGAACGGAGAGTATGGGTGGAGATTGAGTGCAACCACAGCAGCCCGGTGGACCCCTCCTGTCTCAGCCTCTAGTATTTATGCTGCAGTAGTTTATGTGTCGGGGGGCTAGGGTCAGTTTGTTATATCTGGCGTACTTCTCCTGTCCTATTCGGTGTCCTGTGTGAATTTAAGTGTGCTCTCTCTAATTCTCTCTTTCTCTCTTTCTTTCTCTCTTTCTCTCTCTCGGAGGACCTGAGCCCTAGGACCATGCCTCAGGACTACCTGACATGATGACTCCTTGCTGTCCCCAGTCCACCTGGCACTGCTGCTGCTCCAGTTTCAACTGTTCTGCCTTATTATTATTGGACCATGCTGGTCATTTATGAACATTTGAACATCTTAGCCATGTTCTGTTATAATCTCCACCCGGCACAGCCAGAAGAGGACTGGCCACCCCACATAGCCTGGTTCCTCTCTAGGTTTCTTCCTAGGTTTTGGCCTTTCTAGGGAGTTTTTCCTAGCCACCGTGCTTCTACACCTGCATTGCTTGCTGTTTGGGGTTTTAGGCTGGGTTTCTGTACAGCACTTTGAGATATCAGCTGATGTACGAAGGGCTATATAAATACATTTGATTTGATTTGATTTGAACTAACATTATCCCAGATCATAATGTCCCTGAACTGCTCTGGCCCCTGGTCGTTAGGGATTAGTCTGTTGTGGAGCGTGTCCAGAAATGTGATAATGTAAGCAGTGTTATTTGGGCCTAGGATTAGATGATGGTGAAGAATGCCGTTTTGACTAATAGCTGCACACATTATTATGTTGCCACCACGTTGTCCTGGGACTTTGATGATGGCACAGTGTCCGATGATATTTCTGCCAAGACCCTTGTTTTTGCAAGGTTGAAGCCTGCCTCATACACATATATTAGCTCTTGATGCACTGCATCTGCTTCTAGCACCATGACTCCCTGAAAGAGACAATACAAAACAATGTATCACAGTACGAAAAGACAGGGATCAGTCAATATGATGTAGCACCATATTAAGTCTGGAATCTGCTGGCATCACAGCACAACATAAACATTGCTCTAGTCACAGTCAGGAGACAGTTGAAGAAACCTGAGTGGACTTATGGAAATGCTCTGTCAGACATTGTATATACTGTATATATATATATATAAATGTATTTTTTTCTTCAACCTTTATTTAAGTAGGCAAGTCAGTTAACAACAAATTCTTAATTACAATGACGGCCTGCCCCAGCAAAACTCAGATGACGCTGGGCCAATTCTGTAGTTTCGACCCAAACAAAGTACTTTGTGTCCTACAGGCCGAGGGATGGATCAAAGCTGGCAAAACTATTTATCATTATTTTATTAATTAAATCATAAAGATGTTGATGAAGAAGCCACATTTTCCTCGGGATCCAATCCCAGTTGGTATTATGTGGAACCATGCGTTTTTTCGGTACGCTCCATTGTCCAGCCCTTTGTCCACTGATCTCCGAATCTGAGATGACAGGGTGATTAACAAAAGGCTGAGCTGTGTTTCGCTATATTTCACTTGTGATTTCATGAACATGAATATTTTCTAGTAAGATTATTTGAGCTATGCTATTTAGCGTAGTTGATGACAATTATCCCGGATCCGGGATGGGAGGTTCCAAAGAGTTAAGGAGAGGTATATCTGATTTCCGGTGCTCCATCCCACCACTTCCACCATAACTCACCTAGATTAGGCCAGAAGGCTATACTGGATAAACAAGAAGATGATTTAGTTTTCAAATAACCGAAAGTGAGCGGTTGTAATTTTTAACATTTAATTCTGCCCTCGAATTCATATTCATTATATAAATAGGCCCATGTGCATCTTCATCAGAAGAACCACAAAAAGCTAAAGGTGTCACGGCTGTCGAAAGAAGCGGACCAAGGTGCAGCGTGGTGAGAATACATTTTCCTTTTTATTATAAAATGGCGCCAACAAAACAACAAAACTACCGTGAAGCTTACAGGGCACAATGCCTCAAACAAAGTTAACTACCCACAAACACAGGTGGGAAAAAGGGCTGCCTAAGTCTGGTTCCCAATCAGAGACAACGACAGCTGTCCCTGATTGAGAACCATACCCGGACAAAACAAAGAAATACAAAAACATAGATAATGGAACATAGAATGCCCATCCAAATCACACCCTGACCAAACCAAAATAGAGACTCTCTAAGGCTCTCTAAGGTCAGAGCGTGGCAGTACCACCCCACCCCCCAAAGGTGCGGACTCCGGCCGCAAAAGCTGAACCTATAGGGGAGGGTCTGGGTGTGCATCTATCCGCGGTGGCGTCTCAGGTGCGGGACGCAGACCCCGCTCCACCACTGGCTCACCCCACTTTGGTGGCACCTCTGGTGCGGGGACCCTCATCGCTGACCCCGGATTGGGGACCCCCGCTGCCGACCCCGGACTGGGGACCCTCGCTGCCGACCCCGGACTGGAGGCTTCGTGCCATGTATCACCACTGGAGGCTTCTTGCCATGGATCATCACTGGAGGCTTCTTGCCATGGATCATCACTGGAGGCTTCGTGCCATGGATCATCACTGGAGGCTTTGTGCCATGGATCCTCACTGGAGGCTTCTTGCCATGGATCATCACTGGAGGCTTTGTGCCATGGATCATCACTGGAGGCTTCTTGCCATGGATCATCACTGGAGGCTTCTTGCCATGGATCATCACTGGAGGCTTCGTGCCATGGATCATCACTGGAGGCTTCTTGCCATGGATCATCACTGGAGGCTTCTTGCCATGGATCATCACTGGAGGCTTCTTGCCATGGATCATCACTGGAGGCTTCATGCCATGGCTCATCACTGGAGGCTTCTTGCCATTGATCATCACTGGAGGCTTCTTGCCATTGATCATCACTGGAGGCTTCTTGCCATGGATCATCACTGGAGGCTTCTTGCCATGGATCATCAATTGAGTGGAGAGACACACAGGAGGCCTGGGTCTGGGAGCAGGCACAGCACTCACCAGGCTGGGGAGATGCAGGAGGATTAGTTGTTGGTGCAGGCACAGGACTCACCAGGCTGGGGAGACATACAGGAGGCTTTGTCCTTGGCCGAGGCACCAGATACACTGGGCCGTGGAGGAGCACTGGAGGTCTCGAGCTTAGAGCCTGCACAACCCATCCTGGCTGGGTGGTTATCTTCGCCCTGCAAATGCGGGGCGCTGGCACAGGACGCACTGGGCTGTGCAGACATAGCGGGCACCTTTTCATCCAAGCTACTCAATACTGCCCCTGCAGCCATAAGAAGTTAATAAGAAATTCTCAGCAATCTAAGTCAAAGTACATTTTTCATCAGTACGAAACAAAATCATCATGTTGATACTGAGCATACTGAGCATTGGTCTGCATGGTGGAAATAGCCATTTCCATCACTATTGCACCATCTGTAGAAACTAAAATTAGCATATCTTGTTGGACAAATCCAGGTAGTGACTCTCGATTTAAGTAAAATGCCTTCCTTTTGGTGCCTAATGAACATGACCCAGGACAAGCATCAAAATTCCACTATTTATAAGGGCATATCACATATGGACTCTATGTGCCATTAGCACAAACCTGCCATAGATCCTTAGTATTATCATTATCATAAAAATTGCAATTTGGTAACGGATATAAAAAAAAATAGATTAGGATCAGATTAACTCTCAGGATCAGAGTTCACGATCTCCATTCACCAGGGCATGCTGAGAATAGTCTCAACATCTTTAGTACCCAATGTCATCATTAGCATAACAACTATCCAAACAATAAATTCATAATGCATAATGCATTAATTGCTTCACTCGTATAGTTATTAACATACTAACAATTTACTCAATTTACTCAAATCAGTTTCTCAGTTTTAAAAATCATTCAGTTTCCAAATCATAAACAAAACCTAATAAATGATGCAACTCAAATTTGAATTACATTCCTCAGTGATTCTCATAACTCAAAGTTAAACCCTCAACTTAACACACATCAACACCAGCAGAATGTACATTTATATTAACATACAATATATTCATCTTATAATTCTATTATTAATCTTTCTCATCTCGATTATAATTACAGATCAGTATCTCAATGCATCCTTAGCCTAAACTACTATAAATGTAGCAATCAACCTGATAAATAAACCATTTTAGACAAGTCTAAAAAAATAAACTACGGGCACAAGAGTTGAAACAACACACCTGTTGAAACAATGTCTTCAAATTGGCTTATACTCCTCTATCAGACTGTTGACCTCATAACAGAGTCACAGGTTCAGGAAGTTAGAGGGCTAATCCTTAGGGAGAAATCTTAATCATTCAGCAGACCAAATCTGGTGAGATTTGTATCAAAACAAAACAGAAGAAAGAACACAACAACATACTCCTTCAAATATCACCTGATACACTTCTACATATCACTCGAGGTGAACTTCAATCCAGAAACTTGGACGGGTAATTCCCCCATTTTGACATCGATCAACAACACCGTAAATCAAATTAGAATGACTATCCTTAATAACTCCATAAAGATTTTTTTTTACCCATAATGTCATTCAAGGAATATATTAGAGACAGGTCTATCCTTCTTGTGGTCCGAACCACAAATATGGCCAAGAACTATAAACTTCTTCAGAATTAGCAGTATTACAAATGACCTTCAAATCCGTATTGCATATGACATTAAAATCATCATCCAATGTCTCTGAGCGTTCCAGTGAGGGTGATCAAACCACAATAGAAAGTAAGGATAGAGGTCAGAGATCATTCAAACCCTTCAAATTAGTGTTTCTTTCCCTATTGAATGAATTACTTAAAATCAGTCAAACATTGTAACGGCAGATCTCCTTTTCGTCTGAAGAGGAGTAAGGATCGGACCAAGATGCAGCATGGTAAGTGTCCATAATGTTTTTAATACAGACAAATGAACACTCGAACAAAAACAATAAACGATAACGTGAAATCTACAACAACCGAAACAGTACCGTGTGGCGACAAACACACACACTGAAACAAACACCCACAAACCAACAGTGAAACCCAGGCTACCTAAGTATGATTCTCAATCAGAGACAACTAACGACACCTGCCTCTGATTGAGAAACCATACTAGGCCGAAACAGAAACCAGACATAGAAAAACAAACATAGCAAACCTGGCAAACATCCAGTGAGATTGCAAAGCTCCAAATTCAAATACAGAAATCCTCATTATAAAAATTCAGAAAACAAAACATATATTACATAGGTTTAAAGATTAACTTCTTGTGAATCCAAGCACGGTGTCAGATTGAAAAAATGCTTTATGGCGAAAGCTTATCTTACGATTATTTGAGAACATATCCCAGTAGACAAATCATTACAAACAGTAACCAGCCAAACAGAAGAGTTACAAAACTCAGAAAGAGAGATAAAATGAATCCCTTACCTTTGATGATCTTCATATGGTTGCACTCAGAAGACATTCACTTACTCAATAAACGTTCCTTTTGTCTCTTTATATCCAAAAACCTCCGTTTTGTTTGCGCGTTTTCTTCAGTAATCCACAGTCTCAAACGCAGTCAAAACAGGCAGACAAAAAATCTAAATTGCATCTGTAAAGTTCATAGAAACATGGCAAACAATGTTTATATTCAATCCTCAGGTTGTTTTTAGCCTAAATGATCTATAATATTTAAACCGGACAAAAACGTTGTCAATATAAAAGGTAAACAAGAAATGCACTCTCTCGGGATTGCGCATGAAAAAGCTCTGTGACACATCAGGGTCCACTCATTCCGACTGCTCTTACTCCCTCATTTTTCAGAAAACAAGCCTGAAACAATTTCTAAAGACTGTTGACATCTAGTGGAAGGCATAGGAACTGCAGTTTGAGTTCAACGTCAATGGATACTGTAATGGCATTGAATAGAAAACTACAAAATGAAAAAAGAAACTACTTCCTGAATGGATTTTTCTCAGGTTTTCACCTGCCAAATCAGTTCTGTTATACTCACAGACACTGTTTTTTGTAAACTGTAGAGTGTTTTCTATCCAAATGTACCAGTTATATGCATATCATATCTTCTGGGCCCGAGTAGCAGGCCGTTTAATTTGGGCATGCTTTTCATCCAAAATTCCAAATACCCTAGAGAAGTTTTAAGATACCTCAGCTCTAACCCGTGAAAAACCCACTAAAACCAAATGAAATAGACCACTCACAATAAATCAGACATGGCATGTCATGGCATGTCATAATGCCAGGGCTTATTTAATGTGGGAGCTCCCTTAACAGACAAAGAGTAGTGGACTTCCATCAGTCCTGGAAGAAAGAATCCTACTCAAAACACATCAGATAATACAGTGTCCCATTACCAGGAATAGACACCTTCTAAAGAAAACAATCCCATAGCCCCTTTCTGGTAATCTTATAAATTTAACCTGTTGCATTAATTCAGTCAAAATGTAAAACCTGTCAAAAAGTCAGCTCAACATCCATCAGCTCGATATGTAATACTAAAAAAATCACTTTAAATACTTGACACTGTTCCACAGAATGGAAGCAGATTATCGTTCAAATTGACTAGTGTCACCTAAACTACAAAACCGAGCAACAATAATTCAGAAACTGTCAAAGAACGTTTCTCATACCTCTGCTCCAAATGTCCCAATGTGTCCTTTTGCTTTCACCAGCAGCTAATCTCAAGTCTCAATCTCTCTACTCATCATTTAACCTCGTATGGAAACCTGAGCTTCTTCAATTTACTAAAACATGGCATTATTAGAGTGCTATCCAAAACAACACCAAAAACACATTACCATTCACATACTGTCAACCCATCTTAAGGTTTAGAAAATAAAAGAAACCAAAAATGATTATGCTCTCCTTACTAGAAGGCAATGTTTTCATTGTAGTCTACCCTAACAATATTACTCTATATTTGTAATGCGCCAAATCCACAAAATACATCAGCCAATTGCTAAGGGAAAATATAAAATAGTTCACAATACTTGAGCCTCTTTCTGCCCAAAACTTCAATTCATTGTTTTTGGAGCCTTGTTTTATCATGATCATGGTCACAGCTCTATCTCAATTGCCTATCAGCGGTTATCAGAATGCATTCGATTTAGATAAGTCTCTTCTGATTAGACTACATATCATAAAACAAACACTTGCAATTGTTGACAAGCACATACTCAGTTCATGATTCAGTGATTCAAATACGATCCCATTCTCAGTAGGCTACTCCAGCAAACCCTTAGGCAACACAAAAAGTTATTACCTCAAAATCGCCCTGCTATTCATGTTGAATAAATTTGTCTTTCAATTTGAACTAAACAAGCTGCTAAAACGTTCAGTTTACATCTTAAAACAAACACTGGCTGCTATCTAAGTAAAACATGGCAATAGCTGAATTACAATCAGAAACTCAGATTAGTCAGTAATATAGAACCTATGCCCATTGAAATGACAAGTAACCCGCAAATAACCCAATTATAATGGTTTGTAGTCTTTTCATCTGTCACACAAAAACGACACAAAGTGTTCCTCCGCATAGATTCTCACATGTGCAAAGATTTGACATGGGTCCTCAGATCCTCATAAGGTTTTACAGCTGCACCATTCGAGAGCATCCTGATGGGTTGCATCACTGCCTGGTATGGCAACTCCTCGGCCTCAGACAGCAAGGCACTACAGAGGGTAATGCGTACGGCCCAGTACATCACAGGGGCCAAGCTTTCTGCCATCCAGGACCTCTATACCAGGCGGTGTCAGAGGAAGGCTCTAAAAATGGTCAAAGGCTCCAGCCACCTGAGCCACCTGAGACTCCAGAACATCTAATCAAATGGCTACCCAGAATATTTGCACCCCCCTCTTCTACACTGCTGCTACTCTCTGTTATTATCTATGCATTGTCATAACTCTACCTACATGTAAATATTACCTCAATTACCTCGACACCAGTACCCCCTTTATATAGCCCCGCTATAGTTATTTGCTGCTGCTCTCTTACTTTTTAAAGGTATTTTCTTAAAACTGCATTGTTGGTTAAGGGCTTGTAAGTAAGCATTTCACGGTCTACACCTGTTGTATTCGGCGCATGTGACAAATATAATTTGATTTGATTTAGCAGTCAACTAGTTGAATCGACATGCATTGATTTGGACATAGATCTGGCGAGGTCAATAAAAACGGATTATATTTTCTTGTGCGACATAATAAAAGTCCTTTATTACATCACATTTCCTCCGCAATGATTTTGAATTTGATGGAAAATCTCATTTGTTTTTTACGTCGATACAAATTACGTCTACTTTCTGCGTTAAAATTGTCCCTAAAATTAACATTTCAAGCCGTAATGGCCTATTTTATTTAAATGTATTATCCGGATTGAGGAAATCCCAAAAGCGTTTATAGTTTCATTGGTTATGGTACAGAATCCACGTATAACGTAGGAAATCTTAGGGACTCACGTTAACCATTCCATGTGCATTTTCAACGACTCTCCATTGCCATACTCCCAGCAGAACCCAAAAACTTTAGTTTCCCAGACACTACCCGGCCGGTCATGGGAATAATGCTCCACACGTATCCTCAACGGTTCTCTAGACTTCCAGAAACTATAGACTTGCTGATTATTTTCTAAAAGAACGTCCTGTACTCAATACCATAACGTGATATTCTATGTGTGGCAGTGATGGACTGAACACCAAGATAACGCTACATATCGAAACTTAATATCCAAATTTGAATCAGCTTATTAAACACATTTCTCTATCTTATTGTCCAAACTTCAGATTTACCCTTATTTTCACACTCACACAACTCTCATATCACATTCACAAACACAGGACACACAGAATGAGACAGACAAGAGGAAAAAACAGTTAGCGCTGTTTTTAGATTTCAAACCCTGTCTATATGAATAGGGAAACCCATACCTTTATCAAAATATTCCCTAATTAGTGGTCCCAAAACAGGGGGATATCGCATACTGCGATTACTGTGGTATAGATTCTCTTACGTCTATCCAAATGTGCAAAACTGCCTACAGAGTACCCATGTCTCCTATCTAACTATGTAACACAGCAGGGACTGCAGAGACTGTGAAGCAACACAAACATAGGCACAGACACATGCATACACACACATGATAACACGCACTATACACACATGGATTTTGACTTGTAGATACAGTACCAGTCACCTACTCATTCAAGTTTTTCTTCATTTGTACTATTTTATACATTGTAGCCATGTTGGGTTAATGGCATTGAATTCTAAATAAATCACTGACAGCGTCACCAGCAAAGCAGCCCCACAACATCACACACTCTCCTCCATGATTCACAGTGGGAACAACACATCATCCATTCACCTACTCTGTGTCTCACAAAGACACGGTGGTTTGAACCAAAAATCGCAAATTTGCACTCATCAGACCAAAGGAAAGATTTCCACCGGTCTAATGTCTGTTGCTCATGTTTCTTGGCCCAGGCAAGTCTCTTCTTTTTGGTTTCCTTTATTTTTTATACCTTTATTTAACTAGGCTTGTCAGTTAAGAAAAAACTCTTATTTACAATGACAGCCTAGGAACAGTGGGTTAACTGCCTTGTTCAGGGGCAGAACGACAGATTTTTACCTTGTCAGCTTGGGGATTCAATCTAGACACCTTTCAGTTACTGGCCCAACGCTCTAACCACTAGGCTACCTGCCGCCCCTTTAGTAGTGGCTTTTTTGCAGAAATTCAACCATGAAGGCCTGATTCAAGCAGTCTCTTCTGAACAGTTAATGTTGAGTTGTGTCTGTTACTTGAACTCAGAAAAGCATTTATTCGGCCTACAATTTCTGAGGTTGGTAACTCTAATGACTTTATCCTCTGTAGCAGAGGTAAGTATGTGTCGGTCCTCATGAGAGCCAGTTTCCTCATAGCGCTTGATGGTTTTGTGACTGCACTCGAGGAAACTTTCAAAGATCTTGACATTTTCAAAATTGAATGACCTTCATGTCTTAAAGTAATGATTGGCTGTAGTTTCTCTTTGCTTATTTGAGCTGTTCTTGTCATAATATGGGCTTGGTCTTTTACCAAATAGGGCTATCTTCTGTATACCACCCCTACCTTGTCACAACACAACTGATTGTCTCAAAAGCATTAAGAAGGAAATTCCACAAATGAACTTTTAACAAGGCACACATGTTAATTGAAATACATTCCATTACAGATTTCCTTTAGCTGAGATTTTTATAAACCTTGCTGTCTGTCTCTCCGACATTTACAACATGGTTTTAATATTCCAATTCGATCTCCAGCTGTCGCATAGTAATGAACGTGTCGGGAGTGGAGAGTCCGAATGAGACAAACAGACAGGCAGCTTTTCTCAGCCAGTCGAAATCAAAATCAAATCTAATTTTATTTGCCACATACACACGGTTAGCAGATGTTAATGCGAGTGTAGCGAAATGCTTGAATCAAAATAACTTTTGTGGATATATACAAAGAAAATGTAAAAGAAAACAGGTGAAACTAAATGAAGTGCAGCTATTTTGCAGTATTTCCAGCTTCAGGTTGAAGTGATTTTGTTAGCTGTTGTTGGCTGCTGTAGCTCCTCTGAAAAACAGTGCCCTGACGAGAGAGCACATGCTCTATGCCAGGTGAAATTGCGCCTCATTAGCTCATTGTTATGGATGTATCCAAATAAATGTCACTAGAAAACAGTTTAAAGAAATGCAAATGCAGCTGCTTTGTTGTTATTCTGGTTGCACTATTTGATGTGACTGTACGTTAACCATAGTTGGCTAGCTGGCAAGCAAGGGATAAGAATGTTGCCAGCCAGTATGGCAATAGAACATTTAGAATGAACGACTGGGAGCCCAGAACTAAAAGACTTAACAAATGGGTTGCGTCTCTGGCAACAGAACAGATAGAACGAAAGACCAGCTGGCTTGGGTAGCAACCCTAGATTTGTGTCGGGACTATATCTTGTGGAAAGATTAAATGGTGTGGATAAATTCATCAGAATAAAGTTTTTATAAAAATATCTAAATACATTTTTGAATATGTTGACCACCCGTTGTATAAAAGTTATAATGCCTTCGAAGCCGGTGTTTGGAGGATATATTGGCATGGATCGACTTTGTCTCGGGCCTAACAACACCCGTGCCAACACCCATGCTAATCCTCCAAATACCAGCTTCTCAGGCATTATCACTTTAACATTCCTTTCTCAGAAAGTGAAGAAAACTTTCCATAAAACCACAACAAAACTTGTTGTGTAACATTCAGAGAATATTAAAAGAATGTTACTTAAAAACATGCATTTCGTTCTCAGCATCAACAAAACTCTATCTTCTTTCTTGTTAAGTGTGTTCTGGTGTGTTGGCCACACCCATCAGTGTGTTCAGGTGTGTTGGCCACCTGGTGTCGTAGTGGACTAATTCCATGGATAGAGAACAGAAGATTACAGGTTTGAATCTCACTGATTCTTTTTCACAATAAAGAAATACATGTGTTTGCATGTTTAATGCTTAAGGAAGTACATTTCAATGTGTCCTACTGTATCTGTGCTTGCAGTAAAACAAAAAATGTAACCCAAAATAACTTAGTAGTGCTATAAAGTCTTTATTTAAAAAACTTCAAAATAACTCATCAGAGCGTTAATAAAACCTCCCAGGACAACTTTCAAGGAACCAAAGTAAAACATTTTCAGAACCTCACAGCAACCTAAAAATAAATGTTTGTAGATCAGGCCAACATTTTCAGTTTTACTGGTTAGGAAAAGTACGGCCTTGTTCCCTCAGCCAATGTGAAACCAAAAATATATGTTCCGACAACACCCAAGGAACAAAATGTGCTTAATGGATTTAGCCTTTTGTTTTCACACACACGCACGCGCACGCGCACACACACACACACACACACACACACACACACACACACACACACACACACACACACACACACACACACACACACTCAGTGCTCTCTCAGCCCACTCACTCACTTAACAGCACTACTCTCACTCCTCACTTGTATTAGATAATTCCTCTGAAATGATGTTGCCAAAAATATATAAAAAATCCCTCGAGCTTGAAATAGAATCATAATAACCTAAATGTTAACATGGTGTTGCATAACAGTAAGTGTTTATGCTATCTAATCACTGCCTTTTCAATGCTGCCCTGCATTAGGCCCAATAAATACACAGAGCTTTAGTTTACTGAATTTTTATGTTACCTTTATTTAACCAGGCAAGTCAGATAAAGAAAAAATTAATATTTATTAATATTTTCAATGACAGCCTAGGGGGAAGAACAAGAGATTTATAGCTTGTCAGCTCGGGGGTTTGAACTTGCAACCTTCCAGTTTCTAGTCCAACGCTCTAACCACTAGGCTACCCTACCGCCCCAATGGCTACAACAATCTCATCTCTCAGTCCTATCTGTTTTGTGTTTGTACATTTGTTGATTCAATTCACATGCCACTTCTCAAAAGCTTTTTTTGTGCTGACAGTCAAAGGCTCATAATTCTTATGTTTGTAGTGGACTGTGTTGAAGTCAGAATCAACATGGACAGACAATGTGCTCATCTGGGTCAGGCTCAGGCGTCTTACTGAACACCAGGTTCTATGGATGTGGTGTTAGTCTTGTAAAACATTTAATTAAAGTAAGACAAATTAAGAATCCAGAACACTGGAACTAGCCTCTTTTCATAATGAGAATAATGTTTTATCATTGACTACACTTAAATGCAACAACTAGAACTTCTAGCACCTATACAGAACCTTCTAGCACCTTCTAGCACCCGTAACTATTCCCACATTTTGTTACGTTACGTTACGTTACAGCCTTATTCTAAAATATATATATTTTTAAAATCCTCATTAATACCCCACAGTGACAAAGCAAAAACAGAACCCGATGGTCACTCTGACAGAGCTCCAGAGCAACCATCTCTGCAGCACTTCACCAATCAGGCCGTTATGGTAGAGTGGCCAGACAGAAGCCACCTCTCTGTAAAAGGCACATGACACCTAAAGGACACTCAGACCACTCAGACCATGAGAAAAAATATTATTTGGTCTGATGAAATCAAGATTGAACTATTTAGCCTGAAGCATTACATCTAGAGGAAACCTGGTACCATCCTTACGTGAACCATGGTGGTGCAGCATCATGCTGTGGGGATGTTTTTCAGCTGCAGAGACTAGGAGACTAGTCAGGAGCAAAGTACAGAGAGATCCTGCTCCGGGGCACTCAGGACTTCAGACTGGGGTGAAGGTTCCCCTTCCAACAGGACAGCGACCCTAAGCACACAGCCAAGACAATGCAGGAGTGGCTTCGGGACAAGTCTCGGAATGTCCTTGAGTGGCCCAGCCAGAGCATGGACTTGATCCCGATCTAACATCCCTAGAGAGACCTGAAATTAGCTGTGCAGCGACTCTCCACATTAAATCTGACAGAGCTTGAGAGGCTCTGCAGAGAAGAATGTTAGAAACTTCCCAAATACAGGTGTGCCAAGCTTCGTACCCTAGAAGGCTGTAATCGCTGCCAAAGGTGCTTCAACAAAGCACTGAGTAAAGGGTCTGAATACTTATGTAAATGTCATATTTCATTTATTTTATCCTGTTTTTATTTGTCATTATGTGGTACTGTATGTAGATTTATGAGTGAGAAAAAAAAACTATTCAATCCATTTTAGAATAAGGCTGTAATGTAACAAAATATTGAAAAAGTCAATGGGTCTGAATACATTCCGAATGCACTGTATATTGAAGGAAGAGTTAATTGAGAGCTGCACATTTTTTATTTAATGTATGATTCTATGCCCTGCTTTGCATGTACTGTATAGTGAGTTTCCAAGGGTATCTAAGGTTTATAAATAGAGCTAAGTTCCTCCGAGAACAAGGCATCCATCTCCATGTGGACCAGTCCAAGCACATGCTGTGGTCTGGACAATGTTTTTTCCGTCTCTCATTGACTATAAAAAACACATTTGAGGCCAGCGCATCGTGCAAACGGTTATCACAAGAGCACAACTCTCTGTGATAGTGTTTGCACGATGCCAGGGTAAACATCCTGATCATACTCCACCACACACCACTTTCCGATCAATGAGTCACAGGAACAGAAGCAACTGAGTATCCTACAAGTAATTTTTTTTGTTATAATAATTTTTTATTTCACCTTTAATTAACCAGGTAGGCCAGTTGAGAACAAGTTCTCATTTACAACTGCAACCTGGCCAAGATAAAGCAAAGCAGTGCGACAAAACAACAACACAGAGTTACACATGGGATAAACAAACGTACAGTCAATAACACAATAGAAAATCTGTATACAGTGTGTGCAAATGAAGTAAGGAGGTAAGGCAATAAATAGGCCATAGTGGCAAAGTAATTACAATTTAGCAATTGACACTGGAGTGATAGATGTGCAGAGGGAGGATGTGCAAGTAGAAATACTGGTGTGCAAAAATTTTACAGTGTCCCAAAACTTTTTGGAATTAGTGCAGCAGGATGCAAATTTCTGTTTGTAAAAGCTAGCCTTAGCTTTCCTAACTGCCTGTGTATATTGGTTCCTGACTTCCCTGAAAAGTTGCATATCGTAGGGGCTATTTGATGCTAATGCAGAACGCCACTGGAGGTTTTTGTGCTGGTCAAGAGCGGTCAAGTCTGGGGTGAACCAAAGGCTATATCTGTTCTTAGTTCAACATTTTTTTAAAGGGGCATGCTTATTTAAGATGGTGAGGAAGGCACTTTTGAAGAACAACTAGGCATCCTCTGCTGATGGGATGAGGTCAATATCCTTTCAGGATACCTGGGCCAGGTCGATTAGAAAGGCCTACTCGCAGAAGTGTTTTAGGGAGTGTTTGACAGTGATGAGGGGTGGTCGTTTGACCGCGGACCCATAACGGACGCAGCCAATGAGGCAGTGATCACTGAGATCCTGTTTGATAACAGCATAGGTGTATTTAGAGGGCAAGTTGGTCAGGATGATATCTATGAGGGTGCCAATGTTTACGGATTTGTGGTTTTACCTGGTAGGTTCCTTGATAGTTTGTGTGAGATTGAGGGCATCTAGCTTAGATGGTAGGATGGCCGGGGTGTTGAGCATATCCCAGTTTAGATAACCTAACAGTACGAACTCTGACGATAGATGGGGGGCAATCAATTCACATATGGTGTCCAGAGCACAGCTGGGAGCTGATGGGGGTCTATAACAAGCGACAACAGTGAGAGACTTATTTCTGGAGAGATGGATTTTTAAAAGTAGTAGCTCAAACTGTTTGGGCATGGACCCGGATAGAAAGACAGAACTCTGCAGACTATCTCTACAGTAGATTGCTGCTCCGCCCCCTTTAGTAGTTACAGAAGTAAACAAAGAGAGCACCTGGGGACACACAGGGCCTGGGTTAACCTCTCATCACCAGAGGAACAGAGGAGGAGTAAGATAAGGGCACAGCTAAAAGTTATAAGAACTGGTCGTCTATTGTTTTCGGAACAGAGAGTAAAAGAAGCAGACTTCTGGGCGTGGTAGGATAGATTCAGGACATAATGCACAGACAAGGGCATGGTAGGGTGCGAGTACAGTGGACTATCTCTACTGGACTATCAGTGATGATCTGGAAGCACAGGAAATTCGAATTATGCACATTAGAATTATGTAATGATAGCATAATCTAGTGATGCATAGCGTAGTGATAATATTTTTGTATAACAAATGTGAGATTCAACGTAAAATAACCCACAACTATTGCCTAGTGTATCTTCATTGTCCCACGGATTGTCTTCAGGTGATCCAGTAGGAGGGCCTCCATGTTCTCTATCTATTGCTCTGATATATAAGAGTTTGATAGCTGACGGATCTTTGACAGTTCCACAAATACAGTTCTTCCATTTGGGAGGTAATTTCCTTGTGCCACAATTCCATCTGCTCTTCGTTTCACAGCTGATCCTAAACCATCAGCTGGGCCTTTTCCATGTCAGCTTCTAAGAAATTCTGTGTGAATCTCTGGAAGCCCATTTCAAAGGGAAGGGTGGAGAGATCGTCCAAATTATTTTTAGAGCTATACTGGTTTGTAGGCCCATCACTCACAAAGCAGTAGCTGATGGGCTGAGCTCAAGGATGTAAGCCAGTTGTTTTGAGACATGGGCCCAGATAGCAGAGGGGTCATGCCGCATAGAAGAGCTCGGTGAGCAAAGTGAAACTGTATAATTTGTGATATATCCAACACTGGTGTGGAGGCTCACCTGCTCGTGAGAATCACCAAAATGAACTGCCTGGATTTCACTGCTGTATTTACACAGGCAGTTCTCTGCAAAGTCAATATACACGATGATCTTCTCTTTCCCCAGATTCTCTTAATTCTCTCAGTTTGGAGTATTGTTGTCAATGTTTTACACATGTTTCCGCAACTTCTATATCAATCCTTTGGAGAAGTCCTCCAGTAGAATCTGCAGTGTGTCAAACACCTTTACTTTTACTGTCAAATGTACAGTGAACTGTTTCCCTCTTTGTTTTTCATTCTCTCTCTCCAGCTTTGTTTTTCCACTCAAATTACCATTGTCTGCTCACCAGCATCAAAGTCAGATGTTTTAAGCTCTTTTGCTTGGCAAAGGAAGTACTCTCTGTATATGCGCTCTTTCTTCAGGTTCTCACAGCACAAAGACTCAATAAGGTTCTCAATGTTGCTGCAGCTGATCACTTTGTGATACTGTAGTTTGTCCGCCCTGAACTGGAGGTTAACGTGGGTTTTGCAGAGGCATGTCCTGGACTGCTGGCTTGACAACCCAAAAAATATGTATTTTGCAGAATTCATAGTAGGACATGTTAATCTCTGAATATTATCTCTTAAACTCATGATACATGTTCTTAATTGCAGAGGTGTAAAGTACTTAAGTAAAAATACTTGAAAGTACTGCTTAAGTATTTTGGGGGGGTATCTGTACTTTACTTTGCTATTTATATTTTTTTGTACTTTTACTTCATGACATTCCTAACGAAAATGATGTACTTTTTACTTCATACATTTTCCCTGACAACCAAAAGTACTCGTTACATTTTGAATTGTTAGCAGGACAGACCAATTGTCTAATTCACACACTTATCAAGATAACATTCCTGGTCATCCCTACTGCCTCTGATCTGGCGGACTCACTAAACACATGCTTAATTTGTAAATTATGTTTTGGAGCGTGCCCCTGGCTATCCGTAAAAAAATGGTTTGCTGGTTTGCTTTCTATAAGGAATTTGAAAATATTTATATTTTTACTTTTACCTTTGATACTTAAGTATATTTAAAACCAAATACTTGTAGACTTTTACTCATGTAGTATTTTACTGGGTGACTTTCACTTTTACTTGAGTAATTTTCGATGTATGACAAGTATAACAAATGGGTACTTTTTCCACCACTGCTGAATTGTGAAATTCAAGAAAAGCTTCTACTTTTTCTTCTTCTTCCTCATTAGTATGTCCCTTTTCCTGTTGTTGCTCTACTGTTGTCATTACATTCTTAGAATCAAGTGATTTTCTATTCTGTGGCTGTGCTAATTCTGTAACACTGATTTTTCCTGGAGTATTGAAGACTTGATGGCCTGTTTTCATTTGCAGTCGTTGCTTTTGCTGAAAATCCTAATTCTAATTGCGGCTTTGACCAGGCCATACTTTCTCAGGATGTTAACTCTGAGCATTTTTGAAGCCACTTGTTTGTCCTTGGCACTGTGCATTTTTTATACTTTAACTCTGCAATGATGGCATTTTGAAACAATACAATTATTTTCAAGTTTTCTGGAGTTCCCGTCATCTGCTGTTTTGTCGTTGTCTTTGGGGAATCTTGTCTCTCCATTGTCTTCAACTGTTCTTACACCTTTTTTTCTATTTCTCAGCTTTCCGTAAAGCATTATCAAGTTTGACATTTTTCATGCAAAGATCTCTGTATGTTTTTGATCAACCTCTTCCAACCTTTTTCCTTCCAGCAAGTATTCAACTTTTCATTCCTGTTGCAGACGACGAGGAAGGGGTATCAGGGTGTGCATCAGGGGCAGTTATGTTGGCCTCATGTTCTGGCTGCAAGTCATCCGGTGGTGTGTTACCTGATAGGTAGGTCTCCATTGCAACTGTTCTCTTTAAAGTCTGTCTTCTATTCCATCTGGGTTGCAGTTCCATTGCCTCTCTCTTTGTTCTCTCTTTGTAACCTCAGATATAGATTTCACTTCTCCCTTCTCTTTTTTCTTCCAGGATCTCTCGCTGTCTTTTTGTAGATGTTCCTGGTATTGTATAGGATAGTTGTTTATTTTGTTTCTTTATGTCTGTTTTATGTGGCATCTTCTAAAAACAAAGAGAAATACTACTTCGTTTTCAACTTGTGCACCCCTTGGAACATTTTGTAGATGTAATTAATTTAAAACATGATTTAAAAAGCCTAAATAAAAAGAAAGCAAAAACAAATAAGATTTTTGTCATTTCCACCATGTTCTGTCATTTCCACCACAGTTAAGTTTGTGATGGAAATGACTGATGGAAAGTTTCTGGAGAGAAATGACAGTCTGCTTAGTATGCTTTCGCTAGTATTACAGCTAGCATATAGTTTACACCACAAAATGAAACATTCTACCACAAATTAAAGAAATTGTAGCCTGTTTGGATATCACTGACAATAAAAATGTTCTCTACACAAGCAATACTTACATAGAGCTTTCTTCAACTTCTGGACATCACATCGGGATCAGCCATGTGCTTCAGTGTCACAACATGTTTCCATGGTAGCTAAGTAACTAACATTCTCTTGAAAAAACTTTAACCTTTATTTAACTAGGAAAGTCACCAAATTCTTATTTACAATTGACGGCCTAACCTGGCCAATTGTGCGCCAGTCTATGAGACTCCCAATCACAGCCGGTTGTGATACAGGCTGGATTCAAACCAGGGTGTCTGTAGTGACGCCTCAAGCACTGAGATGTAGTGCCTTAGACCTCTGCGCCACTCGGGAGCCCAGAAATTTGTCCTCAGTGGTGGAAATGACACCACAACCAAAGGACAGGTTTAGTTTGTGTAAAAAACTGGGTAAAGAGCATACTCACAAAAAGTATTGATATAGATTGTATTTCATTGACTCTTTTGCAAGTCGATAACATTAAATATTGTGTCATTATTCATGTTTATTCATAGAAAAACATAGTAAGAGCTCAAAAGTCTGGGTCTGGGACAAGGACAAGGGCAAAACATGTATAACATGCATCTGAAAAGTAGCTCAAATACTTGATAGAGAGGTGTTAAAAAAAGTTGGGGTGATTGTAGTGTGAACATTACATTAGCCCGAGGACATAGAAGTGCCTGAAGTTGCAGAATCACCATTTCCCTCATGTATGACAATTGAGAACTTTTTCCACCACATACAGCATCCTCACTTTACTCACTGTATAATTCCTTCTTGCATCTACGTGCTCTCCTACTCTCACCTTTTCCCTTTTGTTTGTGGACTTCAGTGCACAACAAAACAGCTGTCTGTGACCAGGCATAAAAACTTCTCCAAGCTACACAGCCTACATCGATGTCACCATATTAACATTAGAGTCAGCAAACTAGAACTAAGGCGCTAGTAAACCCACAATCCAATCCATGCGTACAATCATGCAGTACAGTGTATTTGTATACTTGTGTCATGAAAACTCTTACACCCGGACACTCGAAGTCTATCTTAAATTAATCATTGTTTATTGTTAGCTCACTGGAGAGGTTCCAACCAACTCAATGCACCATAGTACACATGTCAATCAGGAGTTCTGCCTGGGCAGACCCAGCATTTGTCTTATATGTGGCTATACACAGACAAGTTATATTTGCATGATTTAGTATAATGAATTAATCATTACCGTTTTGTTTCATCCATGTGACCGATCAATACTGTTTCATAACATGTGACAGACCACCACCTCACGAGGCTTCTCCTCTTTAAGCTGAGACCTTGAAACTGAGATATCTATAGTTTATTCTCAAAACAAGGTCTGGGCGTACTGCCAAATTGCAGCTACTGATAAGTGAGGATTTGTTCAGTCAGCCACTTACATGAACACAGAGCTTGGTTATAGAACAGCACATAAATAGAACACAGAAATTAGTTATAAGAAAAGCACAAACATAAGAATTCGCATTACACTTGTTTGACATTTTACTACATTGTTAAGAGCTAGTAACATAATCATTTCTCTGCACCCGCTATAACATCTGCTAAACTGTGTACGTGACCAATACACTTTGATTTGATTTGAGCAATGTGTTTAGCAGTTACAACAGCAGGCCCCGGTGGCAACACATTAATAAAATCTAAAGCTTACCTTGATTTGAAAGAGATGCTGTGTTGGATAGCCTTAGCCAGCTAGGTAACACATACAGCGTTCCTCTCTATTTGAGTCAGGCTGTTAAGTAGGCTAAATTAACTGCGTTAGCTAAGTAAGTAAACTAAGAAAAAATATAAATACAAGAAAATACAGCAAGCTCTCTGTTCCTCTATCTCTGCTTCTCCTTAATTTTTTAAAGAAATGATTTTGTTCAAAACTGTTCTACTATTATCTTTCTCTCTCTTTGAGCTCCTTACACTATACTGCAGTGCCAGCTAGCTGTAGCTTAAATGCTTTCAGTACTAGGTTCATTCTCTGATCCTTTGATTGAATGAACAATGTATTACTTCATACTGCAAGAGCTCTGATAGGTTGGAGGACGTCCTCCCGAGGTAGTCATAATTGCTGTGTAAGTCTACAGAAGGGGTGAGAATCATGAGCCTCTTAGGTTTTGTAATGAAGTCAATGTACCCAGAGGAGTAAAATAGCTGTCCTACACCTTGGTGCTATCCGTATAGGGTGCTGTTGAGGCTACTAAATTCCAGTCAGTTATTTGGTGACGTGAATATATTTAGTATAGTTTTATCTAAAAAGGATTATTATTTTTATGAAATTCACTGAGTAGGAAGGCCCTCCCCTGCCTCATTTTAGGAGCCTCCACTGGTGTGACATCCAGGGAAACAGTCTCACAGTGAGCTACACATGGTGGCATGATCAGATCAGTATGAGTCAGATCAGCATTGCAATGAATAGCTTCAACCAGACCCACTCTGATCCGCAGAGGGCGGGAGAAGGGAACTGGTGGAGGGTTGACAACTCACGCCCTGGTGTAAATCAAGGACAGAACATTCAGCTATCTCCCTCTCCAAATTCACCCAAGGAATGTGCCTTTGTCTACACAGACCTTTTCCCGCCTAAACTCTAACACGTTCTAAAGCGAATACTGGAACATTATTTCTAACATAGAATGTGGGGAATGGGCAGAGGTGACCTAAAAGAACACTGATGTCAGTTTGGTTGTTATTTTGTGATGTCATAAAACATGTTATAAAGGATATACTGTAACTTGAAATGTATACACACTATATGTGTGAAGTGTCCATCCAATGAGTTGTGCTTGAAGTATGAAAAAGGATGAACGTGTCTTTTTTTAAAGAGAGGGGTGTGATTTTAGAAATTAAAAGAATTGTTTCTGTAACTTTGTACAAGTAAGTTGTCACCGCCCCCTGAGTGAGGTCTGAGAGCGTGTCAGCCTGGTGGAACCGCCCTTCTAAATGAACTGTATAAAATGATGGGTAAAGAATGAACATATCAGACCAGAAAGACGTCGAGCTGCAGCTCACATTTAAAGTGGTTTA
Source organism: Oncorhynchus clarkii lewisi (assembly GCF_045791955.1). NCBI lineage: Eukaryota > Metazoa > Chordata > Actinopteri > Salmoniformes > Salmonidae > Oncorhynchus > Oncorhynchus clarkii. The sequence goes on along the minus strand of NC_092155.1, from coordinate 36,617,641 downwards.
AACTTTGAATCTCAACACGAGGTAAAAACAATTAAGTTGCCTCCTGGACAATCAGTGGTACTGCTGATTAGCTGTCCTAAGTAAAATATCTCGTTAAGCTAATTTAAGTGGGACCATTCTACTACTCTCTTCAAACCATCGTATTCTACTACTCTCATCACCCCAATTGAAATCATCGGCATGACTGGCTAGTCTGTCTTCCAACTCTGTAGTTCTGTTCAGGACTACACGCAAGTCACTGGATACCGAACGACAGCAGAGGAGAACAACAGTAGAAGATGGGTGGGGAACCTGTAGGACAATCAGAGCCTTACAAGCGTGTCGCAAGAAGGCCCAACACCCTTTCCAAGAAGATCTGGTTCTTGTCAGAAATACACAAAGAACCAAGTCTTTACACGTGAATACATTCATGACTTTTTACTCCAAAAGGGAGGTGGTTCATGTGCAAATTATATGATTACTGTGAGAGTAATGTACCAAAGTCTGTCCTTCTCTCTCTCTCTCACCCTCTCCCTGTCTTTTGTGACAAACCGCCATGTTGTGTCAGTCTGCTAGGGACTTGTTTCGAATATATTAAGTGTGTAATCCGTGTTACCATTTTAGTTAGCTTGTAAATAAATAATTAAACCAATTTGTGCAGTACTGAATCATAAGTACGGCCTGGGTTTTTGCAGATGCATGGAGGTTACGACTGTTCAGAATGATGATATGATATGAGGTTATGATTAATAGGTTGATTGTTTATGGATGTGATAGGTAAAGACGTTAGAGTTTAATTTGGGAGATGGTAACTCTTTAAAGAAACGCTCTCGTGGTGCCCCAGATCCTAATGAGTTAATTGTTACATTATTAATTTAATCGGGTCAGAATTAAACATAGTTAGTTGATTCGATAAGTAACAGTCATCAGAATAATGAAAGTAAAGTCACGACAATGAGTAAAACCTCCACTACAACAGGGAGGGAAAATCTAATCCTTCTTTTACTGCCTTAAATATAATTTTGAAATGTCATTCTGCACCAAGGCGTCCATTGACATATTATTGGGAAGAATAATCAGTTCAGGAAGCTGTAGCCTGACATTTCGAGACAACTGGTGAACTTCAAACTTTATACTGACAAGACAGTTACATTTACTAGTGATAGACTCTACTTTAAATACATTTTGTTATTCATGTGATACCACAAGTGTGTGTTAAAATGAGTTAGAGAGACAAGTTTATGTCAAACTTTTACAATGTGATTTGCGCAGAATTTTTATCTGAATAACATGTTTTTTTCTTCAAAATATGTTATACAGAGATTGTGCCTTTGAAAAGTTTTGAACTCATCCATCTCTGAATATGTAGAGAGAGCGAGAGAGAGCGAGAGAGTGAGAAACAGAGATGCTCAGATGAAAAACAGCTTCACACCCCACACCATGCTTATCATTTCTCTGCTGCTTATTTTCATTTCATCTTCGTGAAAAAGAGAACTGTATTTCACTCCAGAAGAAAAGTCAGACACTAGCAATAGGAAATGCCTAGCATCTCAAGCGTGAGATAAGACAGTAGACTGTGTGTGTGTGTGTGTGTGTGTGTGTGTGTGTGTGTGTGTGTGTGTGTGTGTGTGTGTGTGTATGTGTGTGTGTGTGTGTGTGTGTGTGTGTGTGTGTGTGTGTGTGTGTGTGTGTGCCTGTGTGCCTGTGCTCGTGTGCGCTGTGCTCGTGTGCCTGTGCCTGTACTCGTGTGCCTGTGCTCGTGTGCCTCTGCTCGTGTGCCTGTGTGTGACCACGGGTGTTTGTATGGACGTGCGTGTGTGGATAATGTGTGTTTTGGCTTGGGCCTCCTTTCGTTAGGCCTTGAGGAGTCCGTAGGGAAGGCCTATGACAGCTGGTTTCCCAGGGAATTGTGATAAAGACTGATAAGATATGACGATGTCTGTCTGTTGACATTCTGTCATCCTCCACAGAGGAGCATATCGTCCCCACAGACCAGGTCTATTTACAAAACAGGTGCTGTGAGGAACTGAAATGGGCAGGATGGAAGATAGAGAAAGGATTAGAGAGCAAGATAGAGAGGAAAAGAGAGCAAGAGAGAGAGAAAGAGCGAGAGAGAGAGATAAAGAAACTTTAAGTGGGTGAAAGTGGAGAGAGATAAGGAGGCAACAAGAGAGGCTAAGAACTAGAAAACTCACAATATGACAGCCTGGCTAATTTTTCCTTCTATGTTTCCAACATTCTTTTTTTCAGTCTGTTCTTAGTGTTTTCTTTCTCTTGCTGTCTTAAAGTCATGGGTTTCAGCGTGGAAAGAAATAACATTTTACACAAACCTGATTCTTTATTTGTATGTATGATCCAAATGCTTTTTCTGGGCCGTGAAAGTGGATTATCTTTTCTGAGGGATTTTTCTCCCTCTCTAAGCTACATTCTCGCTGCTCGCTTGTGCGCTCGCTCAGCCACATCGGAGTCAATGGCCTCATCTCCTGAAAGCTTTGAGTGGTCAGAGCGTGAGCCACTTTGACCCGAGTTAACCCAATAACCGCCAATTCCGTGTCTCCTCCAGGTCCATCGTACTGTACGGCACCTTCCACTCCAACAAACCAACATGACTGGCAAAGATGCACACTGCAAACATTGGTGCTTCCTTTAAAGGTTGCGTCGTACTGCAGCACAGCTTGCGGGCTGCCGCAGAATTATTTGACACGTTATTTAAGTTTCAGCCATTGTTGCCATTAATGCTATTTAGTACTAGTTTGACCATCTGAGGGCGTCTTTGAGAAGCATTTGATTGTTTTTAATACTGGCTGTACTAGAGAATTTAACATTTTTTTAAAGAAAATAGTATATGGGATTGATTTTAAGAAAATTAGCTGAAAGAAAAACTAAAAAACGAAACCCTCAGGGTTTCCGTTAGGAAAATATGGCACTGTACAACATGACCGGTCGGGAGTAGGTTACTAAGTGACTGTGAGTGAAGAGCAAAATAATCCTAACATTTCCACATCCTAATTGTAGGCCAAACAACACCCAAACGGAGATTCAGTGAAAATAAAAATGTAATTGATGTATCAAGACCAGTCCCCATGCTTGTCTCAGATCACCACGAAATGGTGCTGAAATAGTTCACCACAAGGGGTTAGGCTATTGCTTCAAATCCTATTATAACAATTGGATGACTTTGGGTGTTCCAGTGAGCAACAATTTGTTGCCTTCATTAGCCTAATTTATTCCAGTATTTATGTAATTCAGTGATATTTATTCACATAGTAAATCATTATGGATCCATCCAGATGTGGTTAGGAAATTAACCATGTGTGTTCTCTTGATTTGTACTGTTCTGTAGTTTCGACCCAATGATTCGTCCTACAAATAAATACCTGCACGTCCAGATTAGTGAAGATCACAATCTACAAATTTCCAATAGATGGTATGGTGGGCTACTTAATCCAAAGGAGTTTGGAATAGCCTACGTTGATGATTACATGGCATGCATGCATGCTTTAATATAGTCATACAGACAATGCATTCTATACAAATGTAATGAACACTGATAGTAGAAATACCCATTACCCAATTACAAGTACTTTCATCATTTTAGAGCAGAGACAAACATAGTACTGTATCCAATAACCCAGTAATAGTAGTGGTATGCCCTGTAAACAGCCACTGTTAGGAGGCGTAAAACAGTGTTTCATGAAATGATACAGTTTTACATGAAGTCAGTTAGGGGTCAGTTATGTGAAGGGCCTTATTTTCAGTGCGGTAAGAGCATGTGATTCAGTCTACACCTCAGCAGCCAAAACATGTTTTTCATGTTTTATGTTGTTCTGTAAAAATGCAATGTGTTGTTTTGGAATTATTTATATTTTTATATTTCAGTACAAACGTGTGAATTGTTTCTTGTCTCTAAGGAACATAAGCTGCTTCAGGGTTCTCTTTCTTTCATGGTTAAAGGATTTAGTCTGTAGTAGTAGTATACAGTATGTTCGTTTATGAGAGTTTTTATACATATGGACTTGATATTGTAAAGAACAATTAGCCAAAATTCTGCTACTAACAACCTTGTTTTTTTTGTGCAGGATTGGAAAGAATACAATAGAATATATATATTTTTTGGCCTCTCTGTGACAAAATCTACTCTTGATCATGTGAGATTTACGGAATCTATTGTTGTTAATAACTTTTACGCGATCAGTGTGTCTCCGCCCCAGGATGGTTGAGCTAACATGTGCTAATGTGATTAGCAGGACGTTTTAAGTAACAAGAACTTTTCCCAGGACATAGACATATCTGATATGATCTAAAAGCTTAAATCTTGTTAATCTAACTGCACTGTCCAATTTACAGTAGCTATTACAGAAGAATACCATGCTATTGTTGTAGGAGAGTGCACAGTTATGAACTTGAAAATGTATTAATAAACCAATTAGGCACATTTGAGATGTCTTGATACACGTTTTAAATCAGAAATACAATGTTTCATTGGATCAGTCTAAAACGTTGCACATACTCTGCTGCCATCTAGTGGCCAATATTTAAATTGTGCCTAGATTCCTGAGTCATATATTGGCCTTTCTCTTGCAATTCAAAGATGATGGAACAACAAAAACAAAAAAACAAAAAAATGTCTTTGTATTATCTTTTACCAGATATAATGTGTTATATTCCCCTACATTAATTTCACATTTCAACAAACTTCAAAGTGTTTCCTTTCAAATGGTATCAAGAATATGCATATCCTTACTTCGGGTCCTGAACTACAGGCAGTTAGATTTAGGTATGTCACTTTAGGTGAAAATTGAAAAAAAGTGTCCGATCCTTAAGTATTCAGACCCTTTGCTATGAGACTCGAAATTGAGCTCAGGTGCATCCTGTTCCCATTGATCATCCTTGAGATGTTTCTACAACTTTATTGGAGTCCACCTGCGGTAAATTCAATTGATTGGACATAATTTGGAAAGGCTTACACCTGTCTATATAAGGTCCCACAGTTGACACTGCATGCCAGAGCAAAAACTAAGCCATGAGGTCAAAGGAAATGTCTGTGGAGCTCCAAGACAGGATTGTGTCCAGGCAAAGATTTGGGGGAAGGGTACCAAACAATTTCTGCAGCATTGAAGGTCCCCAAGAACACAGTGGCCTCCATCATTCTTAAATGGAAGAAGATCGGAACCAACCAAAACTCTTCTCGAGAGCTGGCTGCCCGGCCAAACTGAGCAATCAGAGGAAAAGGGCCTTGGTCAGGGAGATGACAAACCAACTGGGGGCCCAAGGCTGGTTAGGAGACATTGCTAAATACACTAATTGTGATGAACTGAGAGAATATTAGGGTAAAACTGTAGTTCATTAATCATATGCTGTCTGCCTCTGGTCTTACCTCTTTCCCTTTCTGTCTTCTACACCTCTCTCCCCACCTCATCTTTCTTCCTCATTTTATAATGCATACAGTGCATTGCGAAAGTATTCGGCCCCCTTGAACTTTGCGACCTTTTGCCACATTTCAGGCTTCAAACATAAAGATATAAAACTGTATTTTTTTGTGAAGAATCAACAACAAGTGGGACACAATCATGAAGTGGAACGACATTTATTGGATATTTCAAACTTTTTTAACAAATCAAAAACTGAAAAATTGGGCGGGCAAAATTATTCAGCCCCTTTACTTTCACTGCAGCTGAAAGTGCAGCTGTCAGTGCAGCTCTCCAGAAGTTCAGTGAGAATCTCTGAATGATCCAATGTTGACCTAAATGACTAATGATGATAAATACAATCCACCTGTGTGTAATCAAGTCTCCGTATAAATGCACCTGCACTGTGATAGTCTCAGAGGTCCGTTAAAAGTGCAGAGAGCATCATGAAGAACAAGGAACACACCAGGCAGGTCCGAGATACTGTTGTGAAGAAGTTTAAAGCCGGATTTGGATACAAAAAGATTTCCCAAGCTTTAAACATCCCAAGGAGCACTGTGCAAGCGATAATATTGAAATGGAAGGAGTATCAGACCACTGCAAATCTACCAAGACCTGGCCGTCCCTCTAAACTTTCAGCTCATACAAGGAGAAGACTGATCAGAGATGCAGCCAAGAGGCCCATGATCACTCTGGATGAACTGCAGAGATCTACAGCTGAGGTGGGAGACTCTGTCCATAGGACAACAATCAGTCGTATATTGCACAAATCTGGCCTTTATGGAAGAGTGGCACTTCATGAAGTGGCACTCCACTTCATGATTGTGTCCCACTTGTTGTTGATTCTTCACAAAAAAATACAGTTTTATATCTTTATGTTTGAAGCCTGAAATGTGGCAAAAGGTTGCAAAGTTCAAGGGGGCCGAATACTTTCGCAATGCACTGTACACTTAACATCAGGAAGCTTGGTCACGAAAATCAGAAAAGCAATCAAATTAATCGTTTACCTTTAATGATCTTCGCATGTTTTCACTCACAAGACTCCCAGTTACACAACAAATGTTCCTTTTGTTCCATAAAGGCTGGTGACACCTTAGGGAAGCCATAGAAAAAGGAATCTGGTTGATTTCCCTTTAAATGGAGGATAGACATGCATAGGAACAGAAGGGTTTCAAAATAAGAGGCACTTCCTGATTGGATTTTCCTCAGGGTTTCGCCTGCAATATCAGTTCTGTTTTACTCACATACAATATTTTGACAGTTTTGGAAATTTTTGAGTTTTCTATCCTAATTAGAGTGTTTTCCAACCTAATTATATGCATATTCTAGCATCTGGTCCTGAGAAATAGGCCGTTTATTTTGGGAACGTTATTTTTCCAAACATAAAATAGTGCCCCCTAGCTTCAAGAGGTTAACCTTAAAACTACAGTCTGGGATCTGGGAACATTGGTAATTTCAATTATTGAACCATTGATTCTATTCTTGGATAATGTCACGTATTAACAAGGTGGGTGGAATCAGGCGCAGAGAGCAGGTGCAGTGAGTCGATAGTTTATTCTCCGGAACCAAACACGGTCAACCCAAAATACAGGGTGAAATAATCCAACACAGGATTAAATATATCGGAGCAAATAACACAATACGTATTCACGAAAATACATGAAACCAAAACAATCCCGCACAAAACAAGGGCGGGACAACCTACTACATATAAGGACGTCAATAAACTAAAATACACACAGGTGAAACTAATAAGACAAAACCAACAGACAAACGAAAAAGGGATCGATGGTGGCTAGTAGGACGGTGACGACGACCGCCGAGCACCGCCCGAACAGGCAGGAGAGCCAACTTCGGCGGAAGTCGTGACAGATAATATAATGTATAAATGTACACCAAGGTAATTCTTTGTCATCATTTATGGAGGATCAGATGGAGGATCAGATGGTGGCAGGTGTATCAGCAGGGTCACGCAGCCAGGGAAGACCAATCTGTAAAAGAGGTGAGGTGAATTTTTGCAGATACAACACTTTATCCTTTATGTCCAGCAAACACTGGACAAGCCAAATGCTTTTTTAAAGCAGTCTACAAACCTCAAAAGTTGTATCAAGGGTTGATAGAGGCTTTTCCCGATGACACAAAACATTGTCAAACAAAAATTTGAGGAAGACCTGGGAGACGCTATTGATGATGATGAATGGATACAGATTTGTTAGAATGCCCAGTCATGTTTTTATCATCTCAGACATAAATTACTGCAGTTTAAGGGGCTCTACAGGACCATGGACCCCTAGCAGCAGGACGGTGTGACCCAGGTATATTGTGTGCAAGTAGAAAGAGCTCTACGGTACTATTAGGCCTATGATATTAATTATATAGAGGGTGTACTGTTTCTGTGTGTTAATGTGTAGGTGTATATGTATTTTCATTCAACTTTGTTTTCCAAACCTTTCCATTAATACAAAAAAATCATGGGAAGGAAGTCGTGTTGGGGAGAGAATTGAGGTACTGACTAGACTGGTGCTGGTTGGGTGTGTAGGTGGCTCCAGTTGGCTGAGCTTTCTGGCTGAAATGTTATATAAAGGATGTCTTAAAGACAATCAAAAGTTGTCTTCGTACTTTATTTGCAATATTAGTTAATTTGTTAGGCTATTGGTTAAAGGTGCAACATAATAATGATTATTTAATTATCATGGATCTAGTCTAGTCTTATCAATAACTTTAACATATTTAATAATCTCTTATAGTGTATGGAAATAAACATTCATACTTAGATAGGTCTCTGTACATTTTCAAAACGTGTACATCACAAATGATAAACCTACAATAGTCTACACCATCTCAATCCATTCTGAAAATGAGATGGCAAAATCTACATGTCACACCCTGACCATAGTTTGCTTTGTATGTGTCTATGTTTTGTTTGGTCAGGGTGTGATCTGAGTGGGCATTCTATGTTACATGTCTAGTTTGTCTATTTCTATGTTTGGCCTGATATGGTTCTCAATCAGAGGCAGGTGTTAGTCATTGTCTCTGATTGGGAACCATATTTAGGTCGCCTGTTTGGTGTTGGGTTTTGTGGGTGATTGTTCCTGTCTCTGTGTTTGCACCAGATAGGGCTGTTTTGGGTTAGTCACATGTCTTGTTAGTTTATTCATGTATAGTGTCTATATTAAAGAACCATGAATAACCACCACCCTGCGTTTTGGTCCGCCTCTCCTTCAAGTCAAGAAAACCGTTACACTACAGTAGATACAAAGATATGACCAAGTAGTCATAAGGTTGCCTAACACTAAATGCAATTAGAAAATATTGAATCCCCACACGTGAGGTTTATATATTGTTTTTAAATACGTTAAAAAAAGTTTCTGGAACACATTTCAAAGTAATAAGTGCATCTGAGTACATTTTTCATGATGAAAACACATATCCATCTTATGTTTTGTATGGTGGATGAGATTCATATACACTACTGTTCAAAAGTTTGGGGTCACTTAGAAATGTCTGTTTTTGAAAGAAATCACATGTCCATTAAAATCACATCAAATTGATCAGAAATACAGTGCAGACATTGTTAATGTTGTAAATGACTATTGTGGCTGGAAACGGCTGATTTTTTTTTTTTTATGGAATATCTACATAGGCTTAAAGAGGCCCATTATCAGCAACCATCACTCCTATGTTCCAATGGCACGTTTGTCACGTTCTGACCTTAGTTCTGTTATTATATCTTTGTTTTAGTATGGTCAGGGCGTGAGTTGGGTGGGCAGTCTATGTTTGTTTTTCTATGTTTATTTTTGAGTTCGGCCTAGTATGGTTCTCAATCAGAGGCAGCTGTCAATTGTTGTCCCCATACTTGGGTAGCCTGGGTTTTTATTTTGGGTTGTGGGTGTTTGTTTTCCGTGTGAGTGTTTGGTCCACACGGTACTGTTTTCAGTTTTGTATATTCACGTCATATTTTGTTGTTTTGTTCGAGTGTTGTATTGTCTTTATTAAAAAACACTATGGACATTTACCACACTGCGTTTTGGTCCTCTGATCCTTCATACTACTCCTCTTCATAAGAGAAAACCCTTACAACGTTGTGTTAGCTAATCCAAGTTTATAATTTTAAAAGGCTGATTGATCATTAGAAAACCATTTTGCAATTATGCTAGCACAGCTGAAAACTGTTGTACTAATTAAAGAAGCAATACAACTGGCCTTCTTTTGACTGGTTGAGTATCTGGAGCATCAGCATTTGTGGGTTCAATTACAGGCTCAAAATGGCCAGAAACAACACACTTTCTTCTGAAACTTGTCAGTCTATTCTTGTTCTGAGAAATGAAAGCTATTCCATGTGAGAAATTGCCAAGAAGCTGAAGATCTAGTATAACGCTGTGTACTACTCCCTTCACAGAACAGCGCAAACTGGCCCTAACCAGAATAGAAAGAGGAGTGGGAGGCCCCGTGCAAAACTGAGCAAGAGGACAGGTACATTGGAGTGTCTAGTTTGAGAAACAGACGCCTCACAAGGCCTTAACTGGCAGCTTCATTAAATAGTATGCGCAAAACACCAGTCTTAACGTCAACAGTGAAGAGGCAAATCCAGGATGCTGGCCTTCTAGGCAGAGTTGCAAAGAAAAAGCCATATCTCAGACTGGCCAACAAAAAGAAAAGATTAACATTAAGACACCGAACAGAGGAACTCTGTCTAGAACGCCAGCATCCCGGAGTCGCCTCTTCACTGTTGATGTTGAGACTGGTGTTTTTTGGGTACTATTTAATGAAGCTGACAATATATGACCATATACTTTAAAATGTATGTCACATTTTTATATATAAGCCATATATGGTTTATACTACTTTTCCATATGGATTGTAGGTAGGCCCACATTATTTTAGTCATGCAGGTCCCGTTTTGTGCATGTATAAAAACCTTCCAATTTAATTCAATCAAATGTATTTCTAATGCCCTTTTTACATCAGCAGATTCCACTGGTATTCCACTGATTTCAAAACACGGTCCTCCAGAAAGTGGAGAGCAACCTTTATGCTGTTCTACTACGTGATATCTTTCAAAAAAGCCACGTTAGAAAGAATTACCTACATATACTGATCTGATATTATAGACAGGAGCGTGCTACATGACAGAACAATCCAAACTCATCTTTCAGCATGTCCAGCCCACCCATTATCTCAGCCAGTCATGGCTAGCGGAAAGGTTCCTCTCTCCTTTTCCGTGGCTAAACCAACTAGGCTCGTAATTTAACAATTTATTCGTATTTACAGATTGCATACACGTTTGTTATTAAGGCACATGAAAGTTCACATGTTCCAGAAGGATTTCTGCCCCCCGAAAAATGCATTTGGATAAATAAATAAACAGTTTAAGTTCAAATGGCTCTCCTGTGAAGTAGTGACTATCGACAGACACCTTGTTTCCTGAAAAGGGTCACAAATGATTAGGGTGAGGCACATGGGCTAGTAACAGCTTACTACTGTTAGGTTCTAAATTAACAGAGTATAAATGAATGGACAAATATTCAAACCTAAAACCACGTGGCTAAAACATGTTTCCACAAGTACACAGATTTATCACCTCCACTGTGCGGAGTCACCTCCTTTTCTCTAAACACTACATCTTTGTTGCCATGCAGGAAGTTAAGTGATGTGGGTAATAAACTGTTCCTTCTCCCTACATGTGACCTGACCTTGGCCCACATTCCTCACTAATCCACAGCTCTCCACCCTTATCCGTGACCGCAACCATGTGATTGCCTTTTCCCTTACTTAGTAACTTTCTTCTTTTTTTTGTGATGGGCCACTCCAATAACTTGACTTTGTTGTCCTTAAGCCATTTTGCCACAACTTTTGAAGTATGCTTGGTGTCATTGTCCATTTGGAAGACTCATTTGCGACCAAGCTTTAACTTCCTGACTGATGTCTTGAGATGTTGCTTCAATCCTCATGATGCTGTCAGACAACATGACGCTGTCACCCCTGTGCTTCACGGTTGGGATGATGTTCTTCGGCTTGCAAGCCTCCCTCTTTCCTCCAAACATAACGATGGTCATTATGGCCAAACAGTTCTATTTTTGTTTAATCAGACCAGAGGACATTTCTCCAAAATGTACAATCTTTGTCCCCATATGCAGTTGCAAATCGTAGTCTGGCTTTTTATGGTGGTTTTGGAGCAGTGGCTTCTTCCTTGCTGAGCGACCTTACAGGTTATATCGATATAGGACTTGTTTTACTGTAGATATAGATACTTTTGTACCTGTTTCCTCCAGCATCTTCACAAGGTCCTTTGCTGTTGTTCTGGGATTGATTTGCACTTTTCGCACCAAAGTACGTTCATCTCTAGGAGACAGAACGCGTCTCCTTCCTGAGTGGTATGATGGCTGTGTGGTCCCATGGACATCATTTGAGTCAATTTGAGGTGTACCTGTGGATGTTTTCCAAGGCCTACCTTCAAACTAAGTGCCTCTTTGCTTGACATCATGGGAAAGTCAAAAGAAATCAGCCAAGACCTCAGAAAAAAAATTGTAGACCTCCACAAGTCTGGTTCATCCTTGGGAGCAATTTCCAAATGCCTGAAGGTACCATGTTCATCTGTACAAACAATAGTACGCAAGTATAAACACCATGGGACCACGCAGCCGTGGTATATTTTGGGACTCAGAATACACTGATGACGGTCCTCCAGACTCTAAATTTAACACCCTTATGCAAACATTCTGTTTTAAACACATGCACAAATATGAATGTATGCACAAATACGTTTGCACATGCTGTGGATCATTCCGTCTAACCCATAACACGTTAGTCACTACTGCTAGTACACATATACATTTATAAACATACTAGAACATGCTCAAGTAAATTAGTCAATTACCAACAATTCCTCCTCTGGAACAATGATCCCTCACATGTTCCATGACACCTAGGAAACATATTGACTGGAACAGGGAAGAAAGAAAATGCATGTTTAATAATCTCACACCACCCTTGATGAGAATGAGATTTGGGCAAGAACCGTCCATCTTTTCTGTTCTATGTCAATGGGATGCTAGTCTCCAGGCCAGTCTCCTTCTTCCTCAGCCTCGGGTGAGACTCAGACTACGTAATGAATTGCACTGTATCATCCAGCAAGCCATATGTATTGATGCATTTTAACATTAGAATTCTGATGACATGGTAAAACGAAACCCCTACTATCAAATACCCCATCATGGTTAGCCCAAGCTACCATCTAGTGGGTTCTCTAATAACCTGCCTCTTGGAGGACATTCAAAGATAAGGTTTCCTGGGAGGTAACCCGCCCTAGACTCAATAGATTCAGGCAGTGCACCCTCCCCTCACTTTGTGCTCTCCTCAGAGCTTAGGGGCAGCGCTCTCTCTCTCTCTTTCTCTCCTTTCCAAATCATAATTGAAACACTTGATACATTATCCAACCCAAATTTGACAGTTCTTAGTGCGTCACATTGAGTCCATCGTTTGAATTTGAGACCCTCATCTTAGCACACACCGACATGGTTAGTATGTACATTTACAGACAGGGAAAATATATAGACAGTATGTACTACTTAAATGACCAGGATTAACTTTTCTCATCACGGCCCCCGTTTATCCCTGTCTTCCACTGTCGCAAGTGGCATGTTAATGACAGATCGGTCTTTCAGTGCATTTTTAACCTAAACTGCCATACATTTCCCAGTGTGCAGACCTACCCAATAAACCTGATACTTCAAATAAACAGTTTACGGCAACCCTAAATCAATTTACGGGCACAGTTGACCACCCCCTCCTTCCCGGCACTCATCTTCTGGCGTATTTTCCTTTTCTTCTTCAGATAGCGTTACAGTTTATCTTCCCAAGGTCCCATGTGTAACTCATGCCTGTCACAGTTGATGACCCTTGACAATGTCCCGATTTGAATATCTGGGGATTAATCAGATTTTCTCAAGCAGACGAATCTCTCACCTGAGCCGCCACCATCATTCTGTACAGTCCATTCTGTCTGGTCCATTTTCCCACCAGTGCACCAGCAGCATGAGAAGAGTTTGAACGTGATCACTCTCCATTCTCACTCCACGTGCACGGTCTCAGGACCCATGCCGCACTCCTGCCGCTCACACACAGGTTGCTGGCTCGGACTCAGGTCTCAGTAAAAGTGGTGCAGGACAGAGCTGTAATGAACGCCATTTTCTCCATTACTTCAGCCGGTTAGGAGGGGTGAAGCTCACACTGTTCTCGTCGTATTATTCCTTTCATGCATATACATACCATTGGTAGTCACTATCTCCATAACTTTGTGAGAGGACAGACCAAAACAACAGCTTAATAAGAGGTTTTAACTACTGAAAACACTTCCTAGATTTGAATTTAGTTCAACTTCCACCAAGCTACTGCAAAATGTAGTTAAATTACTACATGTACAATAGTTCACAACTCCCCAACACTGCTTGTTTCTCTTTGTTTTGTAAACAAAGTAAATGTAAACAAACATTATATAGCCTCAAAACATGTATATTTTTTATATCAAAATTGCCACTTTACTATCAGGCCTTTTCTTTCTTAATTCCTCTGAGTCTCTCTTCCTCTGACTATCCATCATTCTGAGAAACAGGGGAGAGTAAATTGATTTGGATCAGCGTGCTTGGCAACAGACCACCTCAGTATTGGCTCCATGGCTAAATCACAGCTCCCATCTTTAACAGTTTGAGACATCTGTTGTTGAGTTACTGTTACTGCACTATGTGCTGCACGTTCCACAGATGTCCCACATTTGATCAGATTTTCCATAAATATGGAATCAAATTCAACCCTGGTTCAGTCACAGATACTGTAGATGCTTGATTTATAATTACCCTTAAAATAACACATTTGTTTTATTCGCATTTACAGACTCAACCCCAATTTATATGAAAACATTTATATTTTGTGGTGATATTGAATGCAGGTTTAACATTGAGAGTACATTTTTAAAGATAATTATTGCAGGGGAAATAAAGGTTTGGTATTTAGAAGAGCAGAAAGTGAATGATGGAAGGACTGAGAGTGTATAAAGACTGGGCCTTTCCTCTCTCCCACTCTCTCTGTTCCCCTCTCCTCCTCAACCTCCTCTGTGCCCCCCTCATTATGGAGAGATGTCCCAGGCATGATTTATGGAGAAAATCAGCATCACAGAGGGAGGAACAGTGCTGGAGGGTCATGAGGAGAAAAATATAGTGTAGAGTAGATGGTTGGTTGAATGAATGTCATCATAATCCAACAGCACTGGTCATTTGTACAGGTTTTGCAATCAGCAGCAGTGATTCAGAAGGAGAACAAGAATCAGCCCTAGATTGCCCTGAGTCTGCCCTGCAGGTTTCTATATTCCCCCTATGAAATCAGGCATAACCCAGCAGGACAAAACAGGTTAATGTTGAGCGAATAGAAACTCCACCAGTGGACCCTGCATTCCCCTTTACTTTCTGTGCCAGATATAATTATGCATCAGAGGAGACAACCTTGCCTTAACACACTACTGTCACACATTTTCAAAAAGGAATGCAGCTGTCATTCACTGAGACCTCACCATATTCCACTACCTCCCCATCCAGAATGTATACTATAAAATCTTAGTATGTAAACGTGTTCCCAGACATTCCCTTTCTCACTCGTTCTTTCATCCCCCTCTCCCTCCCTCCTTCATCCCCCTCTCCTAAGGATAGCAGTGTTGGAGCCCTGGTAAATGCTATTGTAATTTTAATCATAGCCAGTCCGCGGCGTTGTGATTGGCTCAGAGCTGATGATTCACTCTTCACCAGGCTGGGGAGGAGAAGGGGTGAGAGGAAGGGGAGAAGAGGTAGGAGTAGCTCTCTCTCTCTCTCTCTCTCTCTCTCTCTCTCTCTCTCTCTCTGTGAGAGCCTGCTTGCCTAGCTCTCAGTAGTGCTCAAAGAAATCTCATTACACACACACATGCCATTTATGTAGAGGATGCCAACCCAACTTGAAGGTACTGGTCTGTTGTGGTGCTCCCGTGCTACCTTTGCCTCTGAGCAGCCTTGATGAGAGACACAGACCCTGGAGGGAAATGAAAGAGAGAGGTAGAGAGAAAGAGAGAGAATAACAGAGTGAGGGAGAGAGAGCTTTCAGCCTCCAGTCTTGCCTCTCCTCTGTCTGCTGCTGCTCCTGCTGCTGCTGCTTCATTTCAGCCAGAGCCAGAGGCTGAGCTGGTGTTTCTCAGTTCACTACAGATAGACAGAGCAGTGAGTTGTGAACAGTACAGTACTTCTGTCACACCACTGCCATGACTCTACTGACGTGAGTCAGAAGAGAGAGTTCCCCCTGTCCACCACCTCTCTACGGCTACAGCTACAGAGGTGAGTTCGTCTGCTTTTCTGTTGTCATTTAGAAGAGAGAGTGAGAGAAACAGAGAGCGAGAAAGAGAGAGATTTGAATATGCAGTAATGAACTGTCTTTTGAATAATTGTTTTATAGTTATGTCAAAAAAACATATCCATTGAATTGAGAGAGAATTAAAGAAAGCGAGGGAAATACCTGGCGTGTTTTGGTTCACAGCTTAATATACTCATTAACTTGAATAATCAATCTCTGGTATTGATATTTGGGTCCCTATTGATCTGTTTTGGTTGTTTTCATTAGTCTTGGGTGAGAGAATGTGATGCATGGTTTGCTTGGTGTGTTAGATGACACAGAAAGATGTAACACTGATGGGTTTATAATAAGACAGATGATATTACCAAAATAATATGTGTGAAGTGTTATGAGCTCCCATAGCATTTTTTAGGTGTGTTATGAACTGGCACAGACTGTGTGTGTGTGTGTGTGTGTGTGTGTGTGTGTGTGTGTGTGTGTGTGTGTGTGTGCAAGTGTGTGCAAGTGTGTGTGTGCAAGTGTGTGTGTGCAAGTGTGTGTGTGTGTGTCAGCGGCTTTTTTGCCACTTTTTTTGTGTATCCTATTCACTTTTTGACTGGCAAGTGAAAAAGACTGCTGGGATTTGAGACAGGTTTGTTATGTAGCGAGCTGTATCCCTTTTACAACCTGGATTTGTGTGTGTGTGTGCGCGTGTGTGCGCGTGTGTGTGTGTGTGCGAACGCACGTGTCTGTGTGTTTGTGTGTGCGCGTGTGTGTGCGTGCGAACGCACATGTCTGTGTGCTTGTGCCTGTGCGTTCCAGTGAGAGAGAAAGAAAGAGGTAGTGAGAAAGAGCGAGTGGGAGAGTGGGTGGAGGAACACAGCAGCAGCATTACTGTTTTCTGTCTTAGCTCGGGAGCCATGAAACATGAAAATGCCAGTGTCTTTTCAGCTGCTCTGATTAGGCTACTGTATCTTACAGCTGTCCAGCCAGCCTATCATCTGTTTTTATAACTCAGTATCTGTATAGCTGCCCCCCTGGTTCTCAGTGTGACTGTGGGTATATTGTCTCCTCTGTACTTTATGAAGACTGATCCATCCCTACGGACTGAGCTCTTTGGGCAAGGGTAGAGCAGGGAGAGCTACACTACAGTAATCTTATTGCCCGTGACAGAGTTGATAACTGCCTCCTTTTCCTATTGACAGCTCCAGACTGTTATCTAAGCTATAAAAATGGCATTCCAAGCCAGCATGGGGAAAGGGTTCAGTAACAGTGATCTCTACTGTTTTAGTACTAACCACTTGTAGATGCTTCTGGGGGGGTGGGGGTTCCAGTTGCAGCTTTTTCTGTTAGGTAGTGTCTTTTGCTATTGACAGGCTCTGATTGTTTTTCAATGTGTAATAGATAATCTAGTCAGTTTAAAATACTGTTGGACAGAAATGGTGTATAGAACAAGGACAACTTCAGTTTCAAAGCATGCCTTCCTGGACAACGGCAGTTTCAAAGCATGCCTTCCTGGACAACTGCAGCTTCAAAGAATGCCTTCCTGGACAACTGCAGCCTCAAAGCATGCCTTCCTGGACAACTGCAGCTTCAAAGCATGCCTTCCTGGACAACTGCAGCCTCAAAGCATGACTTCCTGGACAACTGCAGTTTCAAAGCATGCCTTCCTGGACAACTGCAGCTTCAAAGCATGCCTTCCTGGACAACTGCAGCTTCAAAGCATGCCTTCCTGGACAACTACAGTTTCAAAGCATGCCTTCCTGGACAACTGCAGCTTCAAAGCATGCCTTCCTGGACAACTGCAGCCTCAAAGCATGCCTTCCTGGACAACTGCAGTATCAAAGCATGCCTTCCTGGACAACTGCAGCTTCAAAGCATGCCTTCCTGGACAACTGCAGCCTCAAAGCATGCCTTCCTGGACAACTGCAGCTTCAAAGCATGCCTTCCTGGACAACTGCAGCTTCAAAGCATGCCTTCCTGGACAACTGCAGCTTCAAAGCATGCCTTCCTGGACAACTGCAGCTTCAAAGCATGCCTTCCTGGACAACTACAGCTTCAAAGCATGCCTTCCTGGACAACTGCAGCTTCAAAGCATGCCTTCCTGGACAACTGCAGCCTCAAAGCATGCCTTCCTGGACAACTGCAGCTTCAAAGCATGCCTTCCTGGACAACTGCAGCTTCAAAGCATGCCTTCCTGGACAACTGCAGCCTCAAAGCATGCCTTCCTGGACGACTGCAGCTTCAAAGCATGCCTTCCTGGACAACTGCAGCTTCATATGGCAGAGGTCTGGATAATATGTTGGGAATCCATGACAACGTATTGATTTCTAAGTTGTTATGGTGAGAATATTCTCCATGTTGGTTTTCTAACACTTATGGATTCTACTGCTGCCTCAGTCTCTTCCAATGTTGTCAGTCAGTCAGTCAGTCAGTCAGTCAGTCAGTCAGTCAGTCAGTCTATGTGATATACAGAGAGATGCGTAAGCTCCCTACTGACCCTTTCACATCCCTTTACCCCTCCTCCCTCCGTCCCTCCATCTCTCCATCTCTCTCCAACTGTGAGACTGAAGTGCTGTCTCTCCACTTTTACAGAACCGACCCCTCCCCCCCTCTTCTCCCGCCAGCTCTGTCGCCACAGAAACAGACGATTTTGGAAGGGTGGTGGGTGGGAAAAGAAACAGAGCTCCTGAATGCTCTGCCTCATGCAGCACTGTGCTCTAGTTATCTGTATTGCCTGTGTGAATCTGAGTTGCCCGAGGCTCAGGTGGTTCCGTAGGTTAGTGATTGGTGCTGGCAACACCAAGGTTGCGGATTCATTTCCTGCATGGGGTCACTGTTGGTTACTGAATCTGTGTGTTCACTGTGTGCCTTGGATGACCAGGGCATGACTGGTATGGTGATGTGGCTAATTTAACATTGGAGCTGGAGGGTTACAGGCTTGTTTATGCTTAAACACACATACAAAGGATACGCTGTGTGTGTGTGGAGCTCATTAATAATGTAATGTGGCATTACTGAGCCAGTTAATAATGGATGTTGCTCAATCTTTCTCTCCTGCGTTCGATAGGATCCTCAGTGTGAATGATATTTTAAACTTATTTAGCCTTTATTAACTAGGCAAGTCAGATCAGAACAAATTCTTATTTACAATGATGGCCTACCTTGGCCAAACCCAGACGACGCTGGGCCAATTGTGCGCCGCCCTATGGGACTCCCAATCACGGTCGCTTATGATACAGCCTGGAATCAAACCAGGGTCAGTAAGTGAGCCCTCTAGCACTGAGGGGCAGTGCCTTAGACCCCTGCGTCACTCGGGAGATGTGGATCAAGTTATCACAGAGACCATAATGCAGATGTTGTGAAGCTATGTGAGAAGCTATGCCATGCTAATGTGTACATGGTGTAATGGGTACATCTCTAAGAGGTTTCCACACCTGGATTGCTCAACATTTTTCAATAATTTTTTTCAAAATTCTTCAAGCTCTGTCAAATTGGTTGTTGATCATTGCTAGACAACCATTTTCAGGTCTGCAAAATATTTTCAAGTAGATTTAAGTCAAAACAGTGACTCGGCCACTCCAGTGTAGATTTGGCCTGTTTTAGGTTATTGTCCAGCTGAAAGGTGAATTAATCTCCCAGTGTCTGGTGGAAAGCAGAATGAAACAGGTTTTCCTCTAGTATTTAGCCTGTGCTTAGCTCCATTCTGTAAATGTTTTATCCTGAAAAACTACCCAGTCCTTAACAATTACAATCACACCCATAACATGATGCATCCACCACTATGCTTGACAATATGGAGAGTGGTACTCAGTGATGTGTTGTATTGGATTTGCCCAAAGCATAACACTTTGTACTCATGACAAAAGGTCAGTTAATTGCTTTTCCATATTTTTTGCAGTATTACTTTAGAGCCTTGTTGCAAACAGGATGCATGTTTTGTAACATTTTTATTCTGTACGGGCTTCCTTCTTTTTACTATGTCAATTATGTTAGTATTGTGGAGTAACTACAATGTTGTTGATCCATCCTCAGTTTTCTCCTATCACAGCCATTAAACTCTGTGACTGTTTTAAAGTCATCATCATTGGCCTCATGGTGAAATCCCTGAACAGTTTGCTTCCTCTCCGGTAACTGAGTTAGGAAGGACGCCTGTATCTTTGAAGTGACTGGGTGTGTTGATAAGAGTATACCATCCAAAGTGTAATTAATAACTTCACCATGCTCAAAGGGATATTCAATTTCTGCTTTTTTTATACATCTTACAATAGGTACCCTTTTCGAGGAATTGGAAATCCTCCCTGGTCTTTGTGGTTGAATCTGTGATTGAAATTCACTACTCGACTAAAGGACCTTACAGATAATTTTATGTGTGGGCTACAGAGATGATGCAGTCATTAAAAATGTATGTTCAAACACCATTATTGCAAACAAAGTGAGTCCATGCAACTTATTATGTGACTTGAAAAGCTAATTTTTACTCCTGAACTTATTTAAGCTCGACATAACAAAGGAGTTGAATACTTTTTGACTCAAGACATTTCAGCTTTTCAGCTTTCATTTATTTGTAAACATTTCTAAAAAACATTATTCCACTTTGGCATTATGGGGTATTGTGTGTAGGCCAGTGACACATTTTTTTTATTTAATCAATTTGAAATTCAGGCTGTGACACAGAAAATGTGGAACAAGTCAAGGGGTGTGAATACTTTCTGAAAGTACTGTAAACCCAGGTCTGGACCACACACACATGCTAAATAACACTGTCAGAGTTAAGTCACATACACACACTGTTTTTGCCATATATACATACGTAGGTTCTCCAGATGGTTTGAGCAAGAAGTGTGTTGTGATATTGATTCATCATAATTCAAAACATGAACATCCGTCAAACATTTGCAGGTGCACAATACATTAAATAAGAAGGATGCCAACACACTGTCTGCATACAGAACTCCCAAAGTAATATCTATGTGAGTGTGGGCATTCATCTTTTTATAATGATGAATCTCATGGTCACACTGCTGCTAGTGCTGACAGTGACTCATCCCTATGGCTTTAGGTCAATATAAACCCTTCTTAAACGAACGTCATGAAACGATCTGGAATGAGTTTGTGGCCCCATGGAAACATCTGCTCACTGAGTGCTGTCACTGTCACTGAACCGCAACACGGTCAGCGTCACACAGGACCCCATGAGATTGCCTTTAGAGAGTGTCTGATTAAATTAGGATGGAAATGTACACTAAGGCAGGAGATACTGTGGGAGATCCACACTCATCTAGGTTATTTTCCTCCTTGGAAAATATATTTTGAATCCCTGCCTGCTGTGAGGTATTACGTCATTGATTCCCCCAATGTGTGATTTCCTTTTATATCTGGCCAGCAATATTATTAGAACTATACTCTGTGTAGACTGGAGTCTTTCTATTCATTCAGTGGCCCACTTTACATAACATGGGTAAGAACATGTAGCCTGACTGTCCATCCACATTTCTCAGGCCAAATGCCACGCTCACTAGCATTTCTTCTCCACGATGAGTCTGGATTTGTTTTCCTCCCCGACGTCTAATAGAACGCAAACTCATTCTAACCATTCTGATTGGTCCTAGCAACCGATAGGTTGTGCCAGAGCCAGCCTACATAAATCATGAATCTTGTAATTGGCCTTGATACTCTGATTTGTTAAAGAGGATCCAATTGCTGATTAATTTGTTTTGTTCAACGCCCCTCAATTTGACGTTAGCAGCAACAACTTCTATGATGATAGTTTGGGACAATATATGGAGCAATCGATAGAGCAGCGCAATTCAATTCAGAATGATTCCCCTTACCAAAAATACACAGGTAAAATTTGAAGTTATCACATTTAAAGTCACATTTTTTTTAACATCCCGAGGACCAGGAGTGGGCCGGTCGCTTTTGCTGAGGTGCGGGAACCTGTAGAGCCGGCTGAGGCGCTGGAGCCTGACGAGCCGGCTGAGGGCATGGGGAGCCTGCCGAGCCAACCAAGGATGAGAACCTGTCGAGCCAGCTGAGGCATGGAAGCCTGATGAGCCAGCTGAGGCACCCCTGGTTGCTTCGGCAGCGGCACTTGCACCCGACGTCACCAGTAAAAAAATATCATGAAATGTACATATTCCCTGTTGCTTCCCCTTGGTGAGGCATTATTCTGTAATGTTTACGCTGGAAGTCGGGAAGCAAGTCCAGGGAGTGCAAATGTAATAATAAATAGAACATAGCACAACATGAAAAAGAAACAGAGTCTATAACGCCTGAGGAAAGAACTAACGGGAGAGACAGATATAGGTGAGGTAATCAGGAAGGTGACGGAATCCAGGTGAGTGTCTTGAGATGCAGGTGCGTGTAACGATGGTGGCAGGTGTAATGATGAGACAACTGTCGACGTCGAGCGCCAGAGAAGGGGAGTGGAAATAAACGTGACACAGTCTAAAGTTTGGACACACCTACGTATTCAAGGGTTTTTCTTTATTTGTACTATTTTCTACATTGTAGAATAATAGTGAAGAAATCAACACTATATGGAATCATGTAGTAACCAAAAAAGTGTTAAACAAACCAAAATCTATTTTAAAATTGAGATTCTTCAAAGTCGCCACCCTTTGCCTTGATGACAACTGTGCACACTCTTGGCATTTTCTCAGCCAGCTTCAGCTGGAATGCTTTTCCAACGGTCTTGAAGGAGTTCCCACGTATGCTGAGCACTTGTTGGCTGCTTTTCCTTCACTCTGTGGTCCATCTCATCCCAAACCATCTCAACTGGGTTGAGGTAGGGTGATTGTGGAGGCCAGGTCCTCTGAGGTAGCGCTCCATCACTCTCCTTCTTGGCTCAAATAGCCCTTACACAGCCTGGAGGTGTGTTGCATCATTGACCTGTTGAAAAACAAATGATAGTCCCACTAAGCGCAAACCGGATGGGATGGCGTAATGTTGCAGAATGCTGTGGTAGCCATGCTGGTTGAGTGTGCCTTAAATTCTAAATAAATAATTGACAGTGTCACCAGCAAAGTACCCCCACACCATCACAACTCCTCCTGAATGTTTCAAGGTGCGAACCACACATGCGGAGATCATCAGTTCACCTACACCTGCTTCTCACAAAGACATGGCTATTGAGACCAAAAATCTAAAATTTGGACACATCAGACCAAAGGACAGATTTCCACTGGTCTAATGTCCATTGCTCATGTTTCTTGGCCCAAGCAACTCTCTTCTTATTATTGGTGTCCTTTAGTAGTGGTTTCTTTGCAGCAAATTGGACCCTGAAGGTCTGCTTCACGCAGTCTCCTCTGAACAGTTGATGTTGAGATGTGTCTGTTACTTGAACTCTGTGAAGCATTTATTTGGGCTGCAACTCCGAAGGCTGGTAACTCTAATGCACTTATCTTCTGTAGCAGAAGTAACTCTGGGTCTTCCTTTTCTGTGGCGGTCCATCATAGCGCTTGATGGTTTTTGCAAATGCACGAAGAAACTTTTCTTGCAATAATATGGACTTGGTCTTTTACCAAATAGGGCTATCTTCTGTATACCACCCCTACCTTGTCACAACATAACAGATTGGCTCAAACGCATTAAGAAGGAAATAAATTCCACAAATTAACTTTTAACAAGGCACACCTGTTTATTGAAATGCATTCCAGGTGACTACATCATGAAGCTGAATGCCAACAGTGTGCAAAGATGTCATCAAGGCAAACAAAAGGTGGCTTCTTTGAAGAATTTAAAATATAAAATATATTTTTATTTGTTTAACACTTTTTTGGTTACTACATGATTCCATATATGTTATTTCATAGTTATGATATCTTCACTATTATTCTACAATTTAGAAAATAAAGAAAAACCCTTGAATGAGTCGGTGTGTCCAAACTTTTGACTGGTACTGTGTATCGATATATAGACTACACTCATGCAAGGGCATTTCTAGTTGCTACGGTATAATGCCTACCCAATGTACAGTATATTTGGGGCTATTCTTTGCACTGAAGATATAACTAACAATGAATTGAATAGAATCAATTGTATTTCTGTTATTCCGATAACAAAAGGAATAGAAGATGGGATAATATGTGGGTTGCAGTGGTATCCACCCTGCAGTGTGCAGTCATTACAGTCAGCTGTGTGATGGCAACCAGCAACAGACTCCAGACTCACACAGTAATACTGCAGACACATCACAAGTTACAGTCACAGCACTGAGCAGAGTCATTTGAGAGAATAGGTTGAGTGTGACTTCTTCACGATCCCTTAGTGGTGCTATGATAGGAAGAATATCTGAAGATAGAAGAGAAGATGAAGAAGGATAGAAAAAATAGGATATTGCTCCTGCGCATATTATTTTGAATCCTACTTCACTCATGTTTCTCGCTTTCCGAATTCTCTCTATTCATGTCATTAGAATACCATTCAAAGCAGATATCCATATGTAACAATGTAAAACTATGCTGTTACCCTAAGTCGGAGCCCTGGAGTGCGGCGCTACAGTATGTCCTGATCAGTCACCCAATCATGGTTTGAGGACACTGGCCCCCCCTCTCTACCTGAGGGGATATGTGTGGGCGGTTGTGGTCCTCAGGTGGAACACAGCTGCTCTTTCTTTCAAGTACAACTCTTTTAGCTTATTCGTTCAGTTATAGGAAAAGTGTGCGTGCAAGCATGCCCTTCAGCTTATTTAGTGTGCCATGTGACTTCTGGTACACATCCCAGCCGTGTACTCAGCTGGCGTATATGTATGATCCTAGGAGAGCTCTGTAAATATTGTACATATTTGGGGTTTTTTTGCATTTCAAAATAAAAATAACTGGTTGTTCTAGGGTTTGGTCACTAAATCATGTGATCTTGACTCAGAGTTGCAGGATAGGGATGAAGGCTTGCTAGCTAGCTAGCTTTTTGTTTTATCTGTTTGGAAGTATCACACCAAAGACTGCATTCTGTGTCCAGAGGTGGCAAGGGAAGTTCAGGAACCGTTCAGAGCAAGTCCCTAACCACTGCTAAGATGTGGTGGCTTTTCATGAGCTTTTCAGCAGCCGTGGCATCACCCAGATGCTACATTCCTGGCGATGTCACGGTAGCACCTCCCTGATCAATCCCAGCAATCTTGGTCAGGTAGGACCTTAAATATAGCCCTTTCTTCATCTGTCTGCCCAGGTGGCTAGACCAGTGAGGTGTGGTGGTGGAGCGGGTGATAACTGTAGGGGTAAGCCAGTTTTACCAACCCAAACCGTAGAAGGCAAAATTTAAGATTTGATGGGATGAGAATGAGGAAAAAAAGAGGTGGTTTGTGAAGAGAAAATGAGAGGGTGTGTTTGGAAAAGAGAGAGAGAGTGAGAGTGTTGCCTAGGTACCCCGCTGGTGATAAATGAGGGTGTAATAAAGGTTTCTCTCCTTCCTCACTTCCCACTCCCCTTCCTTTCTCCCCTACCTTTCCCCCGCCCTCTCTCTGCCAAAACATCCCAGCCCTGGCAGAGGCGCTCCTCAAATAGAGTAAAGCAGTGTGAAAGACTGATCCATCCTGACTGGGTAATACATTTATTTAAGTTAAACGAAGAGGGGGAGGACATTAGCAGCGATACTCACCACTCATGTAAAGGGATGCATTCCTCACTTAGCTGATCAAATGAATGATTATGGAATGGGCTTCGGTTATTGACTTTTCTCTCTCAACGATCCCCAGCTGGCATCTAGATTGATTTGCTCAATATGTTTGGGCCTTTAGTTTTAAATGAATTGTTCTGATGATAAATTGGGATTTTTCTAAATGTCTGGTCTGAAGAATGTTAATATTGCTGAGTTGTCAGTAAGTTTAAACTGTGTGGTCTGTGGAATGAAATACTGCTAAAAATTGTGGTGGTTAATTTCTTTACTATCAAATGAGGAGAGACAAACTTATCACACAAGTCAGAATTATGCTTAAACTAAATCTTTATTCACTTATTAATAAGGGAGCAGGTCAAAACAACACACACATATAAAGTGAATCTATTGACTGCTCTACGTTAATGATGGCTGGTCGACGAATCACCCTCAGATGATTCATTAAGAGCGCCGAGATACAAAGATACAAAGATCTTTATTAGCAAAGACACACCCTTTTCAGTCTACATGACAAACAACAGATGTATGGAATGGGTCACAGGGTTAATATTTGTATGAAAGAGACAGTATCTGCTGTAAAAACAGTTCTCATTGTGTAGAGACCAATGACTGGCCCTGGAATCATCTATCCCTGGTACCTTATAGAACACAAACATTAACTCATGCTATGGAATGTAGTCTCTATAGGTTTTATCACCCAACAGACATCGTAAATCTCCTGTCAGTGTTACATCTCCCAGAGGACCACTTTCAGTTCACACAGACACAATATAGCTATAAGAGCCCTCTATTCTGTTGCATAAAACTACCATTTGATGCAATACAAGTATTATAACATAATCTTGTAATTTCTCTCACAAAATTCAAACTTTACCTTATGGACTGGGGTAAAAAAGAAGAGAGAAAATCCGAGTTTCTTGGTGAAATCGGATTGGCTATTCTCCGGTGAAATTTGAGGTACACGGTGTGGGTGGGAATTTCCCATGCGAGTGTGTGGATTACTGCGCACACCCATGCATCCCTGAACACTTGAATGATACAGGAATATCTGGGATAGTAAATATCCAATTATGCATGAATAAGTTTCTGGAAATATCCAGGCTGTGCACGTCACGTAAACCTTCAACCGCTGCAAGAAATGCCTCTATTTCATGTGTTGGATGAGAAGCCCAGTGGAATAAGCCAACTCTCCACGTTTCTTAATTAATCATTTTTTCAGGTTTGTAACATTTAAAAGCATGATTATATTTTCAAAACTGAGCGATAACATGTTTGTCTAAACTGGGATGAGTTTTCTGGTGATTTTGATGTGTAATTTAAGTGTTTTGACAGAGTGAGAAACAAGTGAGTTTTCACCATTCATATGAACAAAGTCAATCTGAGCTAAATAACTTTGTACGTAAGTTAATGAGAACAAGATGGCGTGTCAGAAGACTTTTACTTCTGTTATATATAAACGTTTTGGCTCTTACAAGTTTTTTTTTTTTTTTTTTTTTTTTACAAACGATGGCATATACAGTGCATTCTGAAAGTATTCAGGCCCCTTGACTTATTCCACATTTTGTTAAATTACAACCTTATTTTAAAATTGATTAAATATTGTTGTCCCTCATCAATCTACACACAATAGCCCATCATGACAAAGCAAAAACAGGTTTTTAGACATTTTAGCAAATTTATTACAAATAAAAAAACTTATGTAGGACATTTACATAAGTATTCAGACCCTTTACTCAGTACTTTGTTGAAGCACCTTTGGCAGCCATTACAGCTTCGAGTCTTCTTGAGTATGATGCTACAAGGTTGGCACACCTGCATTTGGGGAGTTTCTCCCCTTCTCCTCTGCAGATCCTATCAAGTCCTGTCAGGTTGGATGGGGAGCATTGCTGCACAGGGTTCAAGTCCGGGCTCTGGCTGGGCCACTCAAGGACATTCAGAGACTTGTCCTGAAGCTAAACCTTGGCCCCAGTCTGAAATCCTGAGCGCTCTGGAGCAAGTTTTCATCTAGGATTACTCTGTACTTTGCTCTTTCCCTCGATCCTGACTAATCTCCCAGTCCCAGCCACTGAAAAACATCCCCACAGAATGATGCTACCATGACCATGCTTCACCGTAGGGATGGTGTCTGGTTTCCTCCAGACGGGACGCTTAGCTTTGAGGCCAAAGAGTTCAATCATGGTTTAATCAGACCAGAGAATCTTGTTTCTCATGGTCTGAGAGTCTTTAGGTGCGTTTTGGCAAACTCCAAGCGGGCTGTCATGTGCCTTTTACTGAGGAGTGGCTTCTGTCTGGTCACTCTACCATAATGGCCTGATTGTTGGAGTGCTGCAGAGATGGTTGTCCTTCAGAAAGGTTTGCCCTTTTTTCACTCCACAGAGGAACTCTAGAGCTCTGTCAGAGTAATCATCAGGTTCTTGATCACCTGACCAAGGCCCTTCTCCCCCCTTTGCTCAGTTTGGCCAGGCGGCCAATTCTTCCATTTACCCTTCCCCAGATCTGTGCCTCGTCAAAATCCGGTCTCGGAGCTCTATGGACAATTTCTTCGACCTCATGGCTTGGTTTTTGCTCTCACATGCACTGTCAACTGTGGGACCATATATAGACAGGTGTGTACTTTTCCAAATCATGTCCAATCAATTGAATTTGAAAAGGAGAGCCACACACTCTAGGAGCTCAGATGCAATAATTGAATAACCTAATAATCAATGTTTCGACAGACAAGCTGTATAATGGCAAACACCCTCTTCCCCTGAAAAAAGTTTTCCCTACAGCCAATTCTGTCAAATCAAAATAATTAGCAAAAATCTATCAGATTTCGACAAAAATATGGTTGAGACGCAAATAAAATTCAGGGAGGGGGTACAAAAATGGTCAGATTAATACTGCCATTGAGAAAATCCAAAACAAATCGAGATATGATCTCTTTCAAGTACAGTCTCACAAAAAGAAGCATGCTTGTGTTCTTACAAAGTAAAAAAAAAAATCTTAATCAAAGTACTCTGAAAAAATTAAGGGAATTGTTCACAAAAGTTTGCATATTCTAAGATCCGATGACAGTATCGGTAATGTGTTTTCGGACCCTCCCTTGGCTATGTTCTCAATTGGTAAACTCTGATTTACCACCCAAAAATACACCCACACAACATCTATTTGCGCCTGTACCGGATGGAAAGTACAAGTGTGATGGCTGCGCTCAGTGCAATGGCACTTACAAATACAGATCCTTCAAACACCTCCAAACAGGAAAACAGATCCCAATCAAAGGTGTTACCATGTGCTCCACTAAGGCAGTTATTTATATTTATAAATTGGTAAAAATGGGGTTATAGTTATGCGTGTAAAATTAAGCGCGAATTAAAAGCATAAATCTCTGAGCATCGTAGTACCAATAGGTGAAAAAACTCAAAGTACCCAGTTGTGGCCCAGTTTTTGGAAGTGAATCACTCGATTTCGTACTTAAATTATATCGGCATCAAACACGTTACCCTGCCTAGGAGACGGGTGACCTCAACAAATTATTGTTAAAACGAGGCTGCCTGGATCTTTAATTTAAACAACCTTACTCCTTTCGATCTCAATGTAGATTTGAAGCCATTCTTGTAATTAATGTGATTTTGCTATTCATTATAAATGTTTGTAGGCCTATGTAGGCAAATTGTATCAATGATCATATGCTATCCATTTATTTAATTATTTATAGGGGACAATGCACATTAATCAACATCAATATTACAATAATGCAACATCCATGTAAATGTGCCGGGGTTAGCCAAAAGATAATATGCACCCGTAGTCCCTGGGCAGCTAAGGACAATTACACAGCCACAATAGAAATACTCACTAAAACAACACAAAATACATTACATTACATTACATCCAAAAATAATACATAATTCTAACAACAACAACACTATCATCAACTGTGACTTACATATGAGGACCAAAAGATAATGCATGTGTACAGGTTATAGATTTTAGCCATGTTTTCAATAAAAAAAATGTAAAAGTACAATAATCAGTGCAGCATCTCTAGTCCATGGGCATTGCATTCCAGTATATTGTAGCTCTAACAGAGAAGGCCGATTGACTGATTTTACTGTGTCGAAAAGGGACAACACAATCCCATCTAGTTACTGCCCTTGTTATCCTGGAGGTGCTTTCCTTGAGCATGATATGCCGGCATAGGGGTGGAGGGGCAAGACCATGCAGGATCTTAACAACCAATTGTAAAAAATGTGAGTGTGGATACAGAACTGTATCGTCTGCATACATAACTTGTGGGCAAGCAAGTGCAAGATCATTTGTATAGATGGTAAACAGGAGCGGGCCTAATATTGACCCTTGTGGGACCCCATTGTTATAGTAAAGAGAGTCCAACTGAGTGTCTCCCAAACTAACCCTTTGACTTCTGTTCGTTAGATAGGAATTCATCCAACTAATAACTTCAGTGGACACATTAATGGAGGATAGTTTGAATAGGAGGACCTCATGATTCACAGTATGAAAGGACTTTAAAAGATCAAAAAAGACTGCGCCGACTTCACTACCTATGTCCAGTTTAGATTTAAAGCACTCCAGAAAATAGCAATTGGCTGTTTCGGTAGAATGGTTAGTTCTGAATCCAAATTGCTTTTGATGTATGGAGATGCCCTGAATGAGGTGATCAGTCAGATGATCAGCCACCCATATTTCAGCTACTTTTGATAGCACTGGAAGAATGCTTATAGGTCGGTTATTTTCCACCAGTGTTGGGTCACCAGATTTTAAAACAGGTATCACTGCAGCAGACTTCCAAGTATTGGGGAAGAACCCATATTTGATGGACAGATTAACTAGATGTACAATAGGGGCAATCAGAGAATATTTGTGTCTCTTCAGGAATACAGTGTCTAGACCAAATACATATTTTGTTCTAGAGCTCCTGAAGAAGCTAATAATACTGTCCACTGCTGACGCTGTGATTTCAGGAATTCTGAATATTGGTTTATTATTATCTATGGGAGTGAGAACTGTGGTGTTGGTTGAAATCTTTGAGTCAGTTCCCTGACAGTCAACAAAAAAATTGTTAAAGGTGGTGGATATGAAATTGAAGACTTTTCAGCTCCTCTCCCTGTTAGTTTGTTGAGATTTTCCCAAATCACTTTGCCATTACCTTTTGCTTCATTGATCACTCTAAGAATATTATATTATATTCTTAACCACCATATTTCTTAGTGATGCAAATATACGTCTGTCATCATTCTTACCAGATTTCAGTGTTTTTTTCAATGAAAAATCCCGTTCTCTCAACTGCCTCCAGGGGTCCTCATTGAACCATGGTAGAGAGGTTTCCGCCTTGGCTTATGTTGAAATCTCCTAGTAAAAGAGGTATCCACTTTGTCAATTGCTGACAGAAATGTTTTGTATCCAGACTCTAGGTTCTTCAATGGTTAACAGATCAGACCAGTCAGTTTGACTTATAGCTGCATCGTAGTTACTCTGCTCACTTTTCTGTATTTTTTTATCATATTGTTGCACATTAACATAGTTCTTAAATCTCTTTTTCGTGAGCTTTCTAACCACCAATGTAACATTGTGGTCAGATACGGCAGTTAGTAAGTTACTGGACTTACTAATTTGATCACGTCTGTTAGTAAACACCAGATCAATTTGAGTGTGGGATGACTGTGATATTCTGGTTGGACCTTGTATTTTTTGAGTCAGGTTGAAATAATCTGTGATCTCTTTGAGTTTTTTTCCTGCAAGTTTTATTTTCCCAGTTTATATTGAAATCGCCCATGAAGATGATCTCCTTCTTATGATCACATTCTTTAAGCATGGCATTTAGCATACCGCCCTGCATCCCACTGCTGGCTTGCTTTTGAAGTTAAGCAGGTTTGGTCCTGATTGGTCCCTGGATGGGAGACCAGATGCTGCTGGAAGTGGTTTTGGAGGGCTAGTAGGAGGCACTCTTTCCTCTGGTCTAAAAAATATTCAAATTCCCCAGGGCAGTGATTGGGGACACTGCTCTGTGTAGGGTGCTATCTTTTAGATGGGATGTTAAACGGGTGTCCTGACTCTCTGAGGTCATTAAAGATCCCATGGCACTTATCGTAAGAGTAGGGGTGTTAACCCCGGTGTCCTGGCTAAATTCCCAATCTGGCCCTCAAACCATCATGGCCACCTAATCATCCCCAGTTTACAATTGGCTCATTCATCTCACTCCTCTCTCCTGTAACTATTCCCCAGGTTGTTGCTGTGAATGAGAATGTGTTCTCACTCAACTTACCTGGTAAAAAAGCTGGTCATAAAATCAGATATCAGATGTTGGTGGTTGATATAATCCAAAACTAGTGAGAGACATATGAAGACATTCAAGCACATACATTAAATGTCATTGGCATGTTTCCAAATGATGAGATTGCATTTAAAGTTATCTTTCATGTACATAAGCAATCCACCCTCTCCCCCCTGAATATTGAATATCCAGGGACATTAGTGGCAGAAATAGGAGAAGATTTCCTCAACTATGTCTCAGAGAAACTAGATTAGATTAGAGTTGTTCAATAAATATTCTACCTGTTCAGTCTTAGAA
The DNA here is from genome assembly GCF_045791955.1 of Oncorhynchus clarkii lewisi. Lineage (NCBI taxonomy): Eukaryota > Metazoa > Chordata > Actinopteri > Salmoniformes > Salmonidae > Oncorhynchus > Oncorhynchus clarkii. The sequence continues at coordinate 36,585,721 of NC_092155.1, read as the reverse complement.
ATAATGCTGACGAATATTCAGATTTCTCATTCTCTTGAAAAGCCATGTTAGCGACAGAAGTTATCTTTTTATAGCTGCAGGGGCAGTATTGAGTATTGGATAGAAAACACTCTGAAGTTTCTAAAACTGTTTGAATTATGTCTGTGAGTATAACAGAACTGAGAAATTCCAATTCCTGTTTTTTTTTCTTCTGGGGGTGGCAGATTTTCAATGTAAGGCCTCATTGAAATTAAAGCGATATGAGTTTTCACTTCCTACGCCTTCCATTAGATGTCAGCAGTCAATGGAACTTTGTCTGATAACTCTAATGTGTAGGGGGGTCGATTGACACAGGAAATAGTCACCACAGCCATGAGTGGCATTCACAGGGGAAGAACTTGCGTTCCACCGCTCATCTGAAGTAATTCTAATTCTCCGGTTGGAACGTTATTCAAGATATAGGTGAACAACATTCTAAAAATTGATTCAGTACATCGTTTGACATGTTTCTACTGACTGTTACGGAACTTTTGGACATTTCGTCACGTTATGGTGGACGCGCTTTGTGACTTTGGAATTGTTTACCAAAAGCGCTAACCAAAGTAGCTAAAGTAGACATAAAAAAACGGACATATTCGAACAAATCAATAATTTATTGTGGACCTGGGATTTCTAGGACTGCATTCTGATGAAGTTCATCAAAGGTAGGGAAACATTTATGTATTTTCTGGTTTCTGTTGACTCCAACATGGAGGCTAATTTGGCTACTGTTCTGAGCGCCATCTCAGATTATTGCATGGGTTGCTTTTTCCGTAAACTTTTTTTGAAATCTGACACAGCGGTTGCATTAAGGAGAGGTATATCTATAATTCCATGTGTATAACTTGTATTATCTACATTTATGATGAGTATTTCTGTTGAAACGATGTGGCTATGCAAAATCACTTGATGTTTTTGGAACTAGTGAATCTAACGTGCCAATGTAAACTCCGATTTTTTATATACATAGCAACTTTTTCAAAACAAACATGCATGTATTGTGTAACATGAAGTCCTACGAGTGTCATCTGATGAAGATATTTCAAGGTTAGTGATTAATTTTATTGTTATTTATGCTTTTTGTGAATGCTATATTTTGCTGGAAAATGGCTGTGTTTATTGTGGTTTGGTGGAATCCTAACATAATTGTATGTAGTGCTTTCGCTGAAAATCCTATTTGAAATCGGATACTTTGGTGGGATTAACAACGAGAATAGCTTTAAAATGATATAAAACACATGTATGTTTTAGGAATTGTAAGTATGAGATTTCTGTGGTTTGAATATGGCTCCCTCTATTTTCACTGGTAGTTGTCATATCGATCCCGATATCGGGATTGCAGCCATAACAAGTTATGCTCACATGCACAGTATGTCCTTCTCTGTACCAGATAATATAGGTTACTCAAATATAGATTATTTCAATCCTTCATCGATGATTTCGGTCTGGATGGCTAATTAAGTGGACTTTTCTCCACTTTTCCCAGAATTACTTCAGAATTCTCCCAGAATTAGAATTCCATATCAGCCTTTTTTTGTGCAGGTGACCTAACTCCAGACTCTGATGGGGAGCTTGGTACCCTGGGCCGCTTGGGGGTATGTTGATTCTGGATTGTTTGAATGAACGTCAGCATTGATGTTTGGCTGACTTCTTTTGCACCGCCTTCAGGGTCTCTTATTATCCTCAAGGTTTTCTATTCGGTTATGATTGTCACTGGTCTCAGTAGCCACTTTCCCAGCTTCATTTCTAGCATTTTTCCTCTTATTCTTCATTTCTTGGAATGAAAGGTCACTGTTGCAGACCCTGGCTCACCAGGTACGAACTCCAATGTTTAATTCACTCCGTCTTTGTCCTTGGGAGCGAATGAATTATCCTCTTCAACCTCAGTCTCACATTCAGTCATTTCAGCTGAGATATGTGATATGTCTGCCCTACTCTTGGGGACAGGATTGTTGTCCTGCGAATAGTGTGAAAAAGATTCCTTTGTGCACCTTATGTTGTCCAGTTTAGTAGGACTGTACTCTACCATCTCCTCTAGTGTGGGATTGTGTCAGCCAGTCCTGTCTATGTGCAGACCATCATAAAATACTTTGATCCAGTGAGGGCCCATCTTTACAGACGATGTTATAGGAATGATGGGTGCTGCCTCAACATATACAAAATGATATCCATTGGAGCCGTTTGTAAGTTAACCCTCATCACTCTCCCCACCAGTTTACATCCAGCTTTAGCCAGAAACTCAGTCACAACACTATCATCTGCTGATTCAGGTAGTTATTTAATTGTAACTTGAATTGATTTCTGGTCAGCCATGCGCAACTTCAAACTGAACGGATTATTCTCTTCGAACACAACATGTTTTCCTCTGACTGTTATTTCTCTGATCAGACGCTTTGCCCTTACATCCTTACTGAGAATATATATACGCCAGAGTGCACATACTCTCTGTTCTGACCTTAAGTGGTTTGGATGAATTTCCTGTATAAGACTGTGGTAGAGCTCCTCCTCCTTAATGGGGTTGGTTATGGCCTCCTCCTTTGTCAAGATTTCTCTCTCCATGATAAAAATAGGTAAAACAGTCTCCTTTGGGGTATTTCAACCTACAACATTGCTCCAGGTCTCATTTTCCTTGAAATCAGTTTTTGCATCGCTGGAAATAGCCACAACTACAGCAGCCATTTTAATTGTAATGTTAGTGATTCAAGTAATTTGTTTAACATTGAAAGTATTCAGCATTATACAGTGAGGATACTTCTTAGTTAAGAATTGATGGATGGTTGATCCTCAAATAGATATTAGCTGGATTCAGTGTTCTCCAGCAATTGAAGCTTCCCAGCTGGGCTGAATAACCAAACAAAAGGAGATGTCAAAACACAAGAAAACAAAGTATGGATATATCTTTCCGGACCTTACAATAATTCCCCAAAATAATTTACAAAAACAAGCAAGCTGTCTGGTGAGTATCAATTAGTGTGCAAAACATTATTTAAACTCAGTTTTTATATGTTCTATTTACATCTGTAAATTAACCAATGATATCAAGCCACACCTGGCCATGATTACAGACACCTTTGACACTAAAGTGACCTTCAGTGTTTGTCATTATACCCTGATGAAGACAGCTTGTCTGTCGAAATGTTGTTTATTAGGTTATTAAATTATTGCATCTGAGTGTGTGGATCTCCTTTTCTATTTCAAGCGTTCTCCTCCACCAGCAAGCGCCTCACCTAAACAGATGTGCATTTCTTTCGCCTTCCAATCAATTGAATATATATATTTTTTTTACCCATTTTAGAATAAGGCTGTAACGTACCATAACGTGGAAAAAGTCAAGGGGTCTGAATACTTTCCGAAGGCACTGTACATATCTTTACACACTGTAACAAAGTTCTAGGACATACCAGTTGTTTACAATTCATCCAAAAGTGGTGGACGTGAAATGTTGCTTGTGTATTTCTCACGGGGTTAATTGTAAAAGGCTGCAGGGTTAATTGTAACCCTGTCTTCAATGGTAGAAATGAGGGGTACTAAAAAATCTATATGATTTGAAACTGATATTTGGATGAAAATACACTAAATTAACAAAAATATGTTTTTATTTTAGCATTTAGGCTTGTTACATTTGGTTTCCAAGATGCCATAGCAGTCGGACATCTATTCATCTTGTCCTGTCCCATCCCATGTATATATTGGTTCTTCATATATATTTCGTATATATTTTTTTGATTTTTAATCTCAATTTCCATCTACGGATTGAACACACTCTCCTGCAATCTGCCTCACCCAATGTGGTACAGATCTGCTATTCTTTACACTTTAGAACCGGAACCCCCATCAGAAGCTAGCCAGCTAACTAGCTACTAGCTAGTAGTCAGAAAGCCACTGCTAGCGGTCATCACCGTTAACTTGGATATCAGTCAGCCTCAGCCCGGTCAATTCTTGCCAGTCTGGACAGAGCGATATCAACCGAGAGCATATCGGATTGCTTTTTCTACCACATCTCCGGATTCCTACCACAAGCTCTGAACCTTTACACCAGATCATCGCAGCTAGCTAGCTGCTATTCGAGTGGCTACTCCTGGCTAGCATATCTGTCCCGAAGCAAGCACCAGTTAGCCTGGAGCTAGCCTCGAGCTAGGCCCAACTCCCGGCTAGCCGGAGAGGTCCTTCAGCCAATTCTTGGGCTACAATATCAATTTTGCCAATTGGCCTGGATCCTCTTACTGCCGACACGGAGCCCCGCCGATCCATCATGACTGGTCTACCACCGTAACTGTCCAGGGGGGTGGTCTCAACAGGCTATTCTGTTACGATGTCACCAAAGAACCATCTACTAGCCCCGGCCCGATAGCTTTTCTGAACGCTGTGTCCCCTGCTCGCCCAGCGTAGTGGTGACTACTGAACAGCATCCTGACTCACCTATTGCTGCTCTTTTGACCCTATGATCACTCGGCTACACAGCTGATTCCTCATGGACTGTTTCAATAACACGGAACCTAATTTGGTTTACCTGTCGGACCCAGCCTCAAACTAAGGTCCTGTATGTACCTAACTAACCTGCTCTGCCCATTCATCGTCATTTACCCATTGTTGTCTTAGCTCTCCTGATCAACACCTGTGTTTGCTTTATGCCTCTATGTCAATATGCCTTGTCTACTGCTGTCTTGGCTAGTTCTTCCTGTTTTATTTCACTGTAGAGCCCTCAGTCCCGCTCAATCTGCCTTAGATAGCTCTTTTGTCCCACCCCACACAAACGCAGAGACCTCACCTGGCTTAACTGGTGCCTCAAGAGATGAAACCTATCGCATCGTCACTCAACGTCTAGGTTTATCTCCACTGTACTCAAATTCAAACATTATGCCCTGAATCTATTCTACCACGGCTAGAAATCTGCTCCTTTTATTCTCTGTCCCAACGCACTAGACCAGTTCTTATAGCCTTTACCGTACCCTTATCCTACTCCTCCTCTGTTCCTCTGGTGATGTAGAGGTTAACCCAGGCCATGTAGCTCCCAGTGCTACTCATATTACCCAGGCGCTATATTTTGTTGACTTCTGTAACCGTAAAAGCCTTGTTTCATTCTTGTTAACACCAGAAGCCTCCTCCCTAAGTTTGATTTATTCACTGCTTTAGCACACTCTGCCAACCCTGATGTCCTAGCCGTGTCTGAATTCTGGCTTAGGAAGGCCAGCAAAAATTTTGAAATGTCCTTCCCCAACTACAACACTTTCAGTCAAGACAGAACTGCCAAAGGGGTTGGAGTTGCAATCTACTGCAGAGATAGCCTGCAGAGTTATGTCATGCTATCCAGGTCTGTGCCAAAACAGTTTGAGCTTCTATTTTGAAAAATCCACCTTTACAGAAATAAGTCTCTCACTGTTGCTGCCTGTTATAGACCCCCCTCAGCCCCCAGCTGTGCCCTGGACACCATATGTGAATTAATTTTCCCCCATTTATCTTCAGAGTTTGTACTATTAGGTGACCTAAAATGGGATATGCTTAACACACTGGCCGTCCTACAATCTAAGCTAGATGCCCTCAATCTCACACAAATGATCAAAGAACCTACCAGGTACAACCCTAAATCCGTAAACACGGAAACCCTCATAGATATCATCCTGACCAACCTTCCCTCTAAATACACCTCTGCTGCCTTCAACCAGGATCTCATCGATCACTGCCTCCTTGCCTGCGTCCATAATGGGTCCGCGGTCAAATGACCACACCTCATCACTGTCAAACGATCCCTAAAACACTTCAGCAAGCAGGCATTTCTAATCGACCTGGCAAGGGGTATCCTGGAAGGATATTGACCTCATTCCATCAGTAGAGGATGTCTGGTTATTCTTTAAAAGTGCTTTCCTCACCATCTTAAATAAGCATGCCTTGGTTCACTCCAGACTTGACTACCCTTGAACAGCACAAAAACATCCTCTGGCGTTCTGCATTAACATAGAATAGCCCCCGCAATATGCAACTTTTCAGGGAAGTTAGGAGCCAATATACACAGGCAGTTAGGAAAGCAAAGGCTAGCTTTTTCACACAAATGTGCATCCTGTAGCACAAACCCCCAAAAGTTCTGGGACACTAAAGTCCATGGAGAATAAGAGCACCTCCTCCCAGCTGCCCACTGCACTGAGGCTAGGAAACACCGAAAATCTACGATAAGAGAATTTCAATAAGCATTTCTCTACGACTGGCCATGCTTTCCACCTGGCTACCCCTACATCGGTCAACAGCTCTGCACCCCCCACAGCAACTTTCCCAAGCCTCCCCCATTTCTCCTTCACCCAAATCCAGATAGCTGATGTTCTGAAAGAACTGCAAACTCTGGACCCCTACAAATCAGCTGGCCCAGACAATCTGGACCCTCTCTTTCTAAAATGATCCGCCGAAATTGTTGCAACCCCTGTATCTAGCCTGTTCGACCTCTCTTTCATACCTAAAAATTGGAAAGCTGCCGCAGTCATCCATCCCCCTCTTCATAGGGGGAGACACTGTAGACCCAAACTTTTACAGACCTATCTCTATCCTACCCTGCCTTTCTAAAGTCTTAGAAATCCAAGTTAACAAACAGATCACCGACCATTTTGAATCCCACCGTACGTTCTCCGCTATTCAATGTGGTTTCAGAGCGGGTCATGGGTGCACCTCAGCCACGCTCAAGGTCCAAAATGATATCATAACCGCCATCGATAAAAGACAATACCGTGCAGCCATCTTCATCAACCTGGCCAAGGCTTTCGTCTCTGTCAATCACCACATTCTTATCGGCAGACTCAAAAGCCTTGGTTTCTCAAATGACTGCCTCGCCTGGTTCACCAACTACTTCTCAGATAGAGTTCAGTGTGTCAAATCGGAGGGCCTGTTGTCCAGACCTCTGGCAGTCTCTATGGGGGTGCCAGAGGGTTCAATTCTCAGGCCGACTCTTTTCTCTGTATACATCAATGATGTTGTTCTTGCTGCTGGTGATTTTCTGATCCACCTCTGCGCAGAAGACACCATTCTGTATACTTCTAGCCCTTCTTTGCACACTGTGTTAACAAACATCCAGACGAGCTTCAATGCCATACGAAACTCCTTCCGTGGCCTCCAACTGCTCTTAAATGCAAGTAAAAACTAAATGCATGCTCTTCAGCTGATCGCTGCCCACACACGCCCGCCCGTCTAGCATCACTACTCTGGATGGTTCTGACTTAGAATATGTGGACAACTACAAATACCTAGGTGTTTGGTTTGACTGTAAACTCTTCTTCCACCTCCAATACAAAATTAAATCTAGAATCAACTTCCTATTTCGCAAAACAAAGCATCCTTCACTCATGCTGCCAAACATACCCTCAGCATACTAATGCTGCCAAACATATGACTATTCTACCGATCCTTGAGCGATGTCATTTACTAAATAGCCTCGAACACTTTATTCAGCAAATTGAATGCAGTCTATCACAGTGCCCTCCGTTTTGTCACCAAAGCCCCATATACTACCCACCACTGTGACCTGTATGCTCTCGTTGGCTGGCCCTCGCTTCATATTTGTCGCCAAACCCACTGGCTCCAGGTCATCTATAAGCCTTTGCTAGGTAAAGCTCCGCCTTATCTTAGCTCACTGGTCACCATAGCATCACCCACCCATAGCACGTGCGCCAGCAGGTATATTTCACTGGTCATCCCTAAAGCCAACATCTCGTTTGGCCAACTTTACCTCCAGTTCTCTACTGCCAAATCACTTGAACGAATTGCAAAAATCACTGAAGCTGGAGTCTTATATCTCCCTCACTAACTTTAATCATCAGCTGTCAGAGGAGCTTACCAATCACAGCCCATCTGTAAATAGGCCACCCAACTTCCTCATCCCCATTTTGTTATTTTTTTCTCCTTTGCACCCCAGTATCTCTACTTGCACATTCATCTTCTCTACTATCATCAGTGTTTAATTGCTAATTTGTAATTATTTCGCCACTATGGCCTATTTTTTTGCCTTACCTCCCTAGTCTTACTACTTTTGCGCACACTATATATAGATTTTTCTATTGTGTTATTGACTGTACATTTGTTTCTCTCATGTGTAACTCTGTGTTGTTGTTTTTGTCGCACTGCTTTGCTTTATCTTGGCCAGGTCGCAGTTGTCAATGAGAACTTGTTCTCAACTGGCCTACCTGGTTAAATAAAGGTGAAAGAAATAAAGTAAAAATTAAAATTAAATTATATATTGACCAAAAACGGAGTAACCAACATTTATACATTTTACACTTTTAGCATTCAAAAGTATGAATTCAATTTTTTTCTAACGCATTATCTTAGTTGTACTGGCAGACTTAATGTAAAGAAGTGACATTTTATATCATTATGTGAATGTGTCTAAATATACCATATAAAACATCATAGAATTTTAGGTGAGGGGATAATTGTTACAAATCTAATCTGACTCTTGTGAGAAAATACACCAAAAATGATTGTCATCATACCAATCAAAAGACCTTGTTTACTTGTAAAACATGATATATGATTAGATAACATGGGAAATGTTCCAGAGGTCATTAATCAAGAAATAGAGGTGGCAAGAATGTTTTTAATTCGGCCTGAATTTATTTTGGGGGGTCAAAAAAATAAACAAATATTTATGGATTTAAGTCAAACTTTCTAGGCATGCCTTCAGAAAGAATTTACACATTTTGTTGTTACAGCCTGAATTTAAATTGATTTTAATTGAGATTGTGTTTCACTGTGTCAAAGTGGAATTATGTTTTTAGAAATGTTTACAAATTAATAAAAAATTAAATGCTGAAACATCTTGAGTCAATAAGTATTCAACCCCTTTCTTTTGGCAAGCCAAAATAAGTTCAGGAGTAAAAACTTGATTAAGTCATATAATGAAAAAAAATACATAAAAAATCCCTTTGAGCATGGTGAAGTTATTAGCTACACTTTGGATGGTGTATCAATACACCCAGTGACTACAAAGATACAGGCGTCTGTCCTAACTCAGTTGCCGGAGAGGAAGGAAACAGCTCAGGGATTTCACCATTAGGCTAATGGTGACTTTAAACAGTTACAGAGTTGAAGGACATTGATAGGAGAAAACTGAGGATGGATCAACAACATTGTAGTTACTCCACAATACTAACCTAAATGCCAGGGTGAAAACAACAAGGCACTAAAGTAAAATGACAAGCAATGTGCAAAGAAATTAACTCTATATTCTGAATACAAAGCATTATGTTATGGGTATGCTTATCATCGACAAGGACAAGGGACTTTTTTAAGGATAAAAATACATGGAATGGAGCTAAACACAGGCAAAATCCTAGAAGAAAATCTTAGTCAGTCTCCTTTCCAAAAGACACTGGGAGACAAATTCAGGTTTCAGCGGGACAATAACCTAAAACACAAGGCCAAATATACACTGGAGTTGCTCACCAAGATGACACTGAATGTTCCTGAGTGGCCTAGTTACAGTTTTGACTTAAATTGGCATTAACATCTATGGCAAGACCTGAAAATGGCTGTCTAGCAATGATTAACAACCACCTTGACAGAGCTGGAAGAATTTGAAAAAATGCATAATATATATATAAAATAATGTGCAAATATTTCATAATCCAGGTGTGCAAAGCTCATAGAGATTTACCAAGAAAAACTCTCAGCTGTAATTGCTGCCAAAGGTGATTCTAACATGTATTGACTCAGGGCTTTGAACACTTATGTAAATGAAATATTTCTGTATTTTATATTTTGAATATATTTACACACATTTCTGAAAACATGTTTTCACTTTGTCATTATGGAGTATTTCGTCCATTTTTAAATAAAGAGATAACATAACAAAATGTTGAATAAGTCAAATGGTATGTACACTTTCTGAAGGCATTGTACATACACTAATCAAGCATTAAGCACATTGAAAAACAGCTTTCTTAGTTATTTCTAGTTTTAGTTATTTAGTTGTAACTTTGTGCCCCGTGTTAATTTGTTCCCCAGTCTCCCCTACTTTTGCATGATCTTTTAAACCCACAGATTTTCACAATAGTCCAATAATATCTGGTGCACCTGGCTATCAGTAAATCAATTTAAAAAACAAGACAATTGTGCCATCTGGTTTGCTTGATATAAAAAATGTACCTATATAAAAAGTACCTACTTTAACTTTTGATACTTAAGTATATTTAAAACCAAATACTTTTAGACTTTTACTAATTCCCTCCCCGCATACACTCGATATTACAGCGCTTTAATTGGCTCCAATGAGCCTATCATTAACCCACTCATTAGTATTTAATCTAACCTTCAAGAGCGATTGTACCATTGTTTCACCATGACTGCTCCTCCATCCTCCTCGTCTATCAATCTAACAGATTCTACTTGTCGGAATCTTCACAGAGAGGTTATGAGTCACTTTGGTCCTTCTGAGGTGTCACCGAGCTTAGTGTCAGGGTGTCTGGGTGCTAACCTCAGAGCTCTGACCAAGGAGTCCCATCTGGGCCTACTTTTCCTACCATCTGGTCCTCTCTCTGCTTTAATTGGGCAATCACCTCATGAGTCATTGTTTCAAAATGGCCTCTGTGTAACATGGATGAATGGAGAGACTGAGGTGAGATGAAAGATGACTGAAGGGCAACATAAAGCTTTACGGTGTTCGCCAGGATTTGGTTATGGCTTCTTAATTGATTAAGTCCCTGTCGCTTTATGCTTCTGCACACAGTATGTCTCAGCAGAACTTTCCAATCTGTCACAATATAAAGTTAATGTGCTGACTGTTTTAGGAGGAAGATTACTTAGAGAACAATACAGAGTTTGTGCCTAGTCTGACCTAGGTTGTTTCCTCAACAAACAAAAAAATGCCCTACTGCCAAACAGTTTGGAAAGGGAGAGAAAAGGGGCTAAAATAGACTGCAGTGGACACCATGCCTGAGCTGAGACAGAGCTGAGTTGACAGAGCTGAGACTACTAATGGTATTATCACTGGTTCTCTGAAATGCTTTAACCCTATTTAACAATGATCAATCAATCAAATGTATTTTATAAAGCCCCTTTTACATCAGCAGTTGTCACAAAGTGCTTATACAGATACCCAGCCTAAAACTTCAAAGTACAAGCAATACAGATGTAGAAGCACAGTGACTAGGAAAAAACTCCCTAGAAAGGCAGAATCCTAGGAAGAAACCTAGAGAGGAACGAGGCTCAGAGGGATAGCCAGTCCTCTTCCCTGTGCAGAATACCCCTGTATCAACATCTGACAGGTCTTAACACACATTCCAACACAGCATATGTCCTTGAGCATCCAAATGTGTCCAGGTCTGATACGGACCATATTAACACTTCAACACACAATTGAACACACTGAGGAACTGTGTGAATCAGACTCAATGAAAACATTCAGAGACATCTGGGATACATGCTGTGAAAAGCTTTGACCCACCTTGATAAAGAACGTCACTCAAGGTTTCATATTTGTTGACACATCCTGACATTTCAAAAGTAAGTATTTGATCCCTTATTGAATAATTGTATTATAGTGTATCTTTAAAATAAGTGTGCTCATTGCTGTAAACATCAAAATAGTTTATGTTCCACCCCCTGTGAGAAAATGTAACTGAAGGTCTAGGTTCTACTGTAGCCCACTGAGTTACAGACCAGGATTTTTATTAATTACATTTATAAACAGGTCTAAAAAGCATGAATAAATAGTTCACATGTAGAGCAGTAGCCTATAAGCCCTGGGGATTCACATTATGCTCTTTAAAAGCTGAAATTGTTTACTTCATTCACGTAGTGTTAACAGGGAGTAGGCCAGGGGTATCCTACTATCTTGGAAAGCAACTTGATGTGTAGGTTGTTTTTCCAGCCCTGCAATAACACTCTTGATTCAGCTAATCACAGACCAGACCTAAGACCATGATTCTTTGAATGTGTGCTAGTGATGATGGTATGCAGCAAAAGCCCTACGACAATTCTATTGTTAAATGTTGAAGCTAGGATAGGCGGTAGGCGGGAGCGCTCATGTACAGTAGGTGGCGTTAAGCTGCTGATAAACCCTGTCGGGCACTGTTTTCCCGCAGTTCTGTTAATGACTTGTTCGAAAGAAAGGCGCGTAGGACACTGTGTGCTAGCTTAGTCAGCCAGTCTGTTAAACACCAGCCAGGAAAAGGGGCAACACTGTGTGCTTGCTAGCTAGCTAACACGCATGCTACCTAGCTAGCACATGGTGTCCCTAATGAGCAAGCTAGCTAGTTAGATACGGTGTCACATCAGCGGGAGGCGGGGGTGACCGGTAGACAGTGTCCTTCATCCTGCCTGTCGGGCATGGCTTTCTCTGGTATACAGCAGGTAGGAGCGACACAGTGTGCTAGTGACACGCCGCCTTCCGCTAATGGTACATTTCGACCAGAAGAAGTGCCTCCATTTGACAACTGTTCGCTCCAAAAGATTGGCCACTTTGTTGGCATGAGCGTAGGTGTCAACCAATTCAAGTAAGTCAGCAAGTAAGTAAATACATTTTGAAAAAGTTTACATACACTAAGTTGACTGTGCCTTTAAACAGCTTGGAAAATTCCAGAAAATTATGTCATGGCTTTAGAAGCTTTTGATAGGCTAATTGACATCATTTGAGTCAATTGGAGGTGTACCTGTTGATGTATTTCAAGGCCTACCTTCAAACTCAGTCCCTCTTTGCTTGACATCATGGGAAAATCCAAATAAATCAGTGAGGACCTCAGAAAATAAATTGAAGATCTCCACAACTTCGAAACACCTGAAGGTACCACGTTCATCTGTACAAGCAATAGTATGCAAGTATAAACACCATAGTGTCACGTTCTGACCATCGTTCGTGTGTGTTTTCCTTGTTTTAGTGTTGGTCAGGACGTGAACTGGGTGGGCATTCTATGTTGGATGCCCAAATAGGTCCACAGACGATGCAATCTCAACCACACTGCACACTGCCCTAACCCATCTGGACAAGAGGAATACCTATGTGAGAATGCTGTTCATTGACTACAGCTCGGCATTCAACACCATAGTACCCTCCAAGCTCGTCATCAAGCTCGAGACCCTGGGTCTCGACCCCGCCCTGTGCAACTGGGTACTGGACTTCCTGATGGGCCGCCCCCAGGTGGTGAGGGTAGGCAACAACATCTCCTCCCCGCTGATCCTCAACACTGGGGCCCCACAAGGGTGCGTTCTGAGCCCTCTCCTGTACTCCCTGTTCACCCACGACTGCGTGGCCACGCACGCCTCCAACTCAATCATCAAGTTTGCGGACGACACAACAGTGGTAGGCTTGATTACCAACAACGACGAGACGGCCTACAGGGAGGAGGTGAGGGCCCTCGGAGTGTGGTGTCAGGAAAATAACCTCACACTCAACGTCAACAAAACTAAGGAGATGATTGTGGACTTCAGGAAACAGCAGAGGGAACACCCCCCTATCCACATCGATGGAACAGTAGTGGAGAGGGTAGCAAGTTTTAAGTTCCTCGGCATACACATCACAGACAAACTGAATTGGTCCACTCACACAGACAGCATTGTGAAGAAGGCGCAGCAGCGCCTCTTCAACCTCAGGAGGCTGAAGAAATTCGGCTTGTCACCAAAAGCACTCACAAACTTCTACAGATGCACAATCGAGAGCATCCTGGCGGGCTGTATCACCGCCTGGTACGGCAACTGCTCCGCCCTCAACCGTAAGGCCCTCCAGAGGGTAGTGAGGTCTGCACAACGCATCACCGGGGGCAAACTACCTGCCCTCCAGGACACCTACACCACCCGATGTCACAGGAAGGCCATAAAGATCATCAAGGACATCAACCACCCAAGCCACTGCCTGTTCACCCCGCTATCATCCAGAAGGCGAGGTCAGTACAGGTGCATCAAAGCTGGGACCGAGAGACTGAAAAACAGCTTCTATCTCAAGGCTATCAGACTGTTAAACAGCCACCACTAACATTGAGTGGCTGCTGCCAACACACTGACACTGACTCAACTCCAGCCACTTTAATAATGGGAATTGATGGGAAATGATGTAAATATATCACTAGCCACTTTAAACAATGCTACCTTATATAATGTTACTTACCCTACATTATTCATCTCATAGGCATACGTATATACTGTACTCTATATTATCGACTGTATCCTTATGTAATACATGTATCACTAGCCACTTTAACTATGCCACTTTGTTTACATACTCATCTCATATGTATATACTGTACTCGATACAATCTACTGTATCTGCCTATGCTGCTCTGTACCATCACTCATTCATATATCCTTATGTACATATTCTTTATCCCCTCACACTGTGTACAAGACAGTAGTTTTGGAATTGTTAGTTAGATTACTTGTTGGTTATTACTGCATTGTCGGAACTAGAAGCACAAGCATTTCGCTACACTCGCATTAACATCTGCTAACCATGTGTATGTGACAAATAAAATTTGATTTGATTTGATTTGATTTGATTTGTTTGTCTATTTCTATGTCTGGCCTGATATGGTTCTCAATCAGAGGCAGGTGTTAGTCATTGTCTCTGATTGGGAACCATATTTAGGTAGCCTGGGTTTCACTGTGTGTTTGTGGGTGATTGTCCTTAGTGTCCTGATGTCATTGTTCTGTGTTAGGTTTCACAAGTATAGGCTGTTTCGGTTTTCGTTAAGTTTATTGTTTTGGTAGTGTTTGTGTTTAGTTCGTTTCTTCATTAAACATGGATTGCAATAGACACGCTGCATTTTGGTCCGACTCTCCTTCTCATACGGAAAACCGTTACACATAGGACCACGCACCCATCATACCACTCAGGAAGGAGACGTGTTCTGTCTCCTAGAGATGAACGTACTTTGGTGCGAAAAGTACAAATCAATCCCAGAACAACAGCAAAAGACCTTGTGAAGATGCTGCAGGAAACAGGTACAAAAGTATCTATATCCATATTAAAACAAGCCCTATATCGACATAACCTGAACTGCCGCTCAGCAAGGAAGAAGCCATTGCTCCAAAATTGCCATAAAAAAGCCAGACTACGGTTTGCAACTGCACATGGGGACAAAGATTGTACTTTTTGGAGAAATGTTCTCTGGTCTGATGAAACAAAAATAGAACTGTTTGGCCATAATGACCATCGTTATGTTTGGAGGAAAAAGGGGGAGGCTTGCAAGCCGAAGAACATCATCCCAACCATGAAGCATGGGGGTGGCATCATCATGTTGTGGGGATGCTTTGCTGCAGGAGGGACTGGTGCACTTCACAAAATAGATGGCATCATGAGGGTTGAAAATTATGTGGATATAATGAAGCAACATCTCAAGACATCAGTCAGTTAAAGCGTGGGTATTCCAAATGGACAATGACCCCAAGCATACTTCCAAAGTTGTGGCAAAATGGCTTAAGGACAACGAAGTCAAGGTATTGGAGTGGCCATCACAAAGCCCTAACCTCAACCCTATAGAACATTTGTGGTCAGAACTAAAAAAAGCATGTGCGAGCAAGGAGGCCTACAAACCTGATTCAGTTACACTGGCTATGTCAGGAAGAATGGGCCAAAATTCACCCAACTTATTGTGGGAAGCTTGTGGAAGGCTACCCGAAACGTTTGACCCAAGTTAAACAATTTAAAGGCAACACTACCAAATACTAATTGAGTGTATGTAAACTTCTGACCCATTGGGAATGTGATGAAAGTAATAAAAGTTGAAATAAATTGTTATCTCTACTATTATTCTGACATTTCACATTCTTAAAATAAAATGGTGATCCTGACTGACCTAAGACAGGGAATGTTTACTGGCATTAAATGTTAGGAATTGGGAAAAACTGAGTTTAAATGTATTTGGTTAAGGTATATGTAAACTTCCAACTTCAACTGTATGTATTGATGTATTATTAGCTAGCTAATTAGCTACAGCAGATCACTGTGTGTAGGCTAATGAGCTTCTTGTTAGCTAGCGAGTTAGCTAGCCAACTTTACATACTATAACTAAGTGAAATTTCATCAGATCCTTGATGTCGGCCTATTTATCATTGCAATGTCACGGCTGGCTGAAGGACTGGACCAAGGTGCAGCATGGTAAGCGTACATTTTAACTTTATTTTAAAATTACGCCGACAAAACAAAGAACAAAAAAACAACCTTGAAGCTTTGGGCTATGTGCCCTGAACAACTACAAAGTTAACTTCCCACAAAACAGGTGGGGGAAAAGGGTACCTAAGTATGGTTCTCATTCAGAGACAACGATAGACAGCTGTCCCTGATTGAGAACCATACCAGGCCAAGACATAGAAATACAAAACATAGAAAAAAGGACATAGAATGCCCACCCTAGTCACACCCTGGCCTAAATGAAATAGAGAATAAAAAGCCTCTCTATGGCCAGGGCGTGACATGCAAATTAAAAACTCATGCTCCAAATGCATTTGTAGATAACAGCAATAGAAGAGGGTGAAAGTATTTTCTGCTCCAGCTGTCAGAAAAGGAGTAGGTGTACTAGTTAGGGCACGTTGTGTAATGACATTATGAAAACTATGAAGACAGACAGAGAGATAATAGTCAGGGCTGTCTAATAGTAATAAATGAAGCCTGGTTCTTTGTGATGTCTGTCCTCAGATATGAGGATCTGTGAAAGCCTGTCTGCAGATGAAGAATTCCCAGAGAATGTCCCAAGCCATGCTGGCACATCCTTGTATATCATGCGTTGAATGTGTACTTATGTTAGCAAATGTTGTTTACAACAATACAGTTTAAAGTCACATGCAATGTAAGCTACAAACTTATTACAACTGTAGCCAATCCTTCTCCTGGAGGTATGCTGGGTGTGCAGGCATCTGTTCCAGCCCTAACACACCTGGTTCAACTTATCAAACCTACTGAGTTAATAGTAATGCGTATTATTGCTGGGCTGGAATAGAAGTCTGCTCAACTTATCAAACCTAATGACGTGATAATAATGTGTATTATTGCTGGGCTGGAATAGAAGCCTGCTCACCCAGTATATCTGGGAGAGGAGTGAGGTTGGCCACCTCTGGTATGGACTTTTTTGTTCACCTGAAATTATGCTTTAATAATAATAGTCTACTTACTAAGATGTCTAACATTAAAAAATATGTTTTATTATTTGTACATTTTAAAAATATATTTTCATTCATTCAATGTTGATTCATTATTCAAAATGAACTGGTGTCAATGTTCATTCATCACAGATCCCAATTCTGCAATAAAAAAGTGTGAATGGGATGTCTCTTATTTTTCTGTGTTTCAGGATTGCTTTCTCAAATGAACATTACCTTTTTGTCCAGTTGTGAGATCTCCAATCAGTTTTATTTTTGTCACTCTATCTCAGTATATGAGCCATGAATCATTTTGATCTGAAGAACCCTTTTTGGAAGATAAGGTTTCTTTGTAAGGCAAAGAGTTCAACTTAGAACCTACCCCTTTCCTGCAGTCAAATGGCCTAGAGGCCTCATGGGTGGAATGTTATTAATATTTTATATAAAGTAATAAACATTATTTCCAAAAACCCGTCGAAAATCTGGTGATTCTATGTTAAACAGTTTTGTTATATTTCAGTCTCCTTCCAGCGAAGCCTCCACACCTTCTCACTAACAGCCAATGATGTTACTTGGAGGGAATACTGACACTACTGTAAACTGTCAGACACAATGTGCCATATGTATCAGGATGTATATAAGCACCTGGATTCATTGTGTCAAAGAGTGCCACCATGTATCAGAATCTGACATAGTGAATCTGACATAGGGTCAGAGGCAAAGAATCCCAGTGGAGAGAAGGAGCCGGCCAGGCAGACAACAAGGGTGGTTTGTGACTCCAGTGCCTTGCGGTTCACCTTCGCAGGTCGGATGAGAAAATTTACTTCAGACACCCGAACAGGCCCTCATCCTCGTCATTCGCATGAGAAAGAGGTTTTGCGGAAAGACATGGGGGTGCCTTGTGAGGATCCGGTGACAAGTGGCTAAACTGTCTTTGACATCGGTACTATTGGCCAACGTACTATCGCTGGATAATAAAGTGGACGAACTACAAGCACGTATATCCTACCAATGGGATGTTAAAAACTGTAATATCTTATGTTTCACCGAGTCGTGGCTGAACGACGACAGGTTATACACTGTGTCGGCAGGATGGAACGGCAACTTCTGGTAAGACAAGGGGTGGAGGTCTATGTATATTTGTAAACATCAGCTGGTGCACAATATCTAAGGAAGTCTCAAGGTTTTGCGCACCTGAGGTAGAGTATCTCATGATAAGCTGTAGACCACGCTATCTAACAAGAGAGTTTTCATCTGTATTCTTCCTAGCTGTCTATTTACCCCCACAAACCGATGCTGGCACTAAGACCACACTCATTGAGGTGTACACGGCCATTAGCAAACAGGAAAAACGCTCATCCAGAGGTGGCGCCTCTAGTGGCCGGGGATTTTAATGCAGGGAAACTTAAATCTATTTTGCCTAATTTCTACCAGTATGTTAAATTTAAATTGCAACCAGAGAGAAAAAACTCTAGACCACCTTTACTTCACACACAGCGACGCGGACAAGCTCTCTCTCGCCCTCCATTTGGCAAATCTGACCATAATCCTATCCTCCTGATTCCTGCTTACAAGAAAAAATTAAAGCAGGAAGCACCAGTTACTCTGTCAATAAAAAAGTGGTCAGATGAAGCACATGCTAATCTACAGGACTGTTTTTCTAGCACAGACTGGAATATGTTCCGGGATTCTTCCGATGAAATTGAGGAGTTACCACATCAGTCACTGGCTTTATCAATAAGTGCAATGATGGCGTCATCCCCACAGTGACTGTACGTACATAACCCAACCAGAAGCCATGGATTACAGGCAACATCCACACTGAGCTAAAGGGTAGAGCTGCCGCTTTCAAGGAGCGGGAACTCTAACCGGGAAGCTTATAAGAAATCCCGCTATGCCCTCCGATGAACCATCAAACAGGCAAAGTGTCAATACAGGACTAAGATCGAATCGTACTGCACTGGTTCCGATGTGGCAGGGCTTGCAAACTATTAAAGACTACAAAGGGAAGAACAGCCTGGAGCTGCCCAGTGACACAAACCTACCAGACGAGCTAAATAACTTCTATGGTAGCTTCGAGGCAAGTAACACTGAAACATGCATGAGAGCATCAGCTGTTCCGGACGACTGTGTGATCCCGCTCTCCGCAGCCGATGTGAGTAAGACCTTTAAACAGGTTAACATTCACAAGGCCGCAGGGCCAGACGGATTACCAGGACGTGTACTCCGAGCATGCTCTGACCAACTGCAAGTGTCTTCACTGACATTTTCAACCTCTCCCTGCCTGAGTCTGTAATTCCACCCATGTTTCAAGCAGACCACCCTAGTCCCTGTGCCCAAGAACACTAAGGTAACATGCCTAAATGACTACTACTACTCACATTTGTAACCATGAAGTGCTGTGAAAGGCTGGTTATGCCTCACATCAATGTCATTATCCCAGAAACCCTAGACCCACTCCAATTTGCATACCGCCCCAACAGATCCACAGATGATGCAATCTCTATTGCACTCCACACTGCCCTTCACACCTGGACAAAAGGAACACCTATGTGATAATGCTATTCATTGACTACAGCTCAGCGTTCAACACCATAGTGCCCTCAAAGCTCATCACTAAGCTAAGGACCCTGGGACTATACACCTCCCTCTGCAACTGGATCCTAGATCCGTCCCCAGGTGGTAAGGGTAGATAACAACACATCTGCCATGCTGATCCTCATCACGGTGGCCCCTCCGTGGTGCGTGTTCAGTCCTTTCTGTACTCCCTGTTCACTCATGACTGCACGGCAAGACATGACTCCAACACCATCATTAAGTTTGCCAGTGACACAACATTGGTAGGCCTGATCACCGACAACGACGAGACAGCCTATAGGGAGGAGGTCAGAGACCTGGCCATGTGGTGCAAGGACAACAACCTATCCCTCAACGTGAGCAAGACAAAGGACATGATTGTGCACTACAGGAAAATGATCGAAGGGGCTGTAGTGGAGCAGGTTGAGAGCTTCAAGTTCCTCAACAACAAACTAAAATGGTCCAAGCACACCAAGACAGTCGTGAAGAGGGCACGACAAAACCTATTCCCCCTCAGGAGACTGAAAAGATTTGTCATGGGTCCTCAGATCCTCAAAAGGTTCTACAGCTGCACCATCGAGAGCATCCTGACAGGTTGCATCACTGCCTGGTATGGCAACTGCTCAGTCTCCGACGTAAGGCACTACAGAGGATAGTGCGTACGGCCCAGTACATCACCGGGGCCAAGCTTCCTGCCATCCAGGACCTCAATACCAGGCGGTGTTAGAGGAAGGCCCCCTTAAGGAGGGAGGGAGGACAGGTGGAAAAGAGTTTCCTAGGGTTAGAAGCAGAAACTGGAAATTTAGAGTGATAGAAAGTGGTTTTAGCGGCGGATAACGAGGAAGAGAAGGTAGAAAGGAGGGAGTGAAAGGATGATACATCACTCAGCCACGAATTAGGAGAGGGGGGCCCAGAAGTCTGAGAAGAAAGGGGACTGTGCGAGTTATCGGATGCGGAAAGGGAGCAGGGTAGGATTCAAAGAGGCAGAATGAGAAGACATGCGGGAGAAGGACTAATAGAATGAAGGGATTATAGGATAGAAGAGGAGAGAGTAGTGGGAGAAATAGAGTGAAGATTGCGACGGCGCATGACAATTGGGGTAGGGGCTGAGTGGCTAGGGTTGGAAAACAAAGTAGTGATCAGAGACCTGGAGGGGGGTTGCCATGAGATTAGTAGATGAACAGCCTCTTACATTGATAAGGTTAGGAATATTGCCTGCCTTGTGAGTGGGAGGGGAATAGAAAAGGGTTAGGTCAAATGAGGCAAGGAGGGGAAAGAAAGAGTTGGAAAGAAATTAATCGAATGCAGACGTCGGGAGGTTGAAGTCAGATAGATAGACGACAACAATGTTAAGCTTAAGTAGACAAGTAACAGTGACAACCAAAATGAGGAGATGGACAGGTGAGTGAGGGAGAAAAGAGGAGAAATTAGTAGCCATGTGCCACCACCACGATGACCAGATACTCTCAGACTATGAGAGAAAATGTGATCAGAGAGCAGCTGGAGTAGCAGTGTTCTCTGGAGTGATTCATCTCTCCATCAGGGCCAAAAAGTAAAGGGACTGAAGGGCAGCATAGGCTAAGATGAACTTGGCATTCTTGACCACAGATCGGCTTTTCCAAATACTACCAGAGACTAGGAATTCCACATAGGTTGTGTACGCAGGGTACACTAAATTAAAAGGGTTGCAAACAAGGGGTGGTAAGCGTCTGTAAAGCGTCTGTAAAGCATCTGTAAAGACCCAGTCTTAGTTTTGCGTCGAGACCGCCATATAAATGCTTAAACACTTCCAAATCCCAAATCTAAACTCTTCGTCTCCAGATTGCAGATCTGCGTATTAAATCCCTTTTTCCATGAGTTCTCTGTTTGGAATTCCTTTAGAGCCTGGATCCAGCAGACCAGAAATATACCAGATATGTGGTTTTCTGCTAATGATTTCTCCCCAACCCCTTAATGGGTTTGATGAGATGGGGGAGAGAAATGCAGCGAAGCTGCTAACTATTACACCTCCTCTGTAAAAACCGCAAGCATCCATACGCACTCCTACAAATGAAAGCATGCACACACACACATGCACGAGCACATACACATCCTGGGGCACACACATACACACAAACTTCAAATCAACAGAGCTGCTACAGTGCTGTACCACCTGCCTCTCATCCACCCCTTCATCAAGCAGAATAAGATCACTGCTAATACAATTGTCTCGACCCACAGCCTCCCTACAGCCTTCCTACAGCTTTCCCACTTCAGGAATGGGCTGTATTGGGTTTTTCCCTCAGGGAATTCGGGACGTCAAGTGAAAAGTGAAGCGCTACAGTATGTACATTTATTTATAATTGTCTCTGGCTATTTTGCCGTGTTTCTCGCACTCTCTTTCTCCCTACTGTATCTCTCTCTCTATATCTTCTGTGTGTGCAGTGGAAGTGGACCTCAGAAAGAGACTAGCAGAACATTGCAGGGTCTCTGGGTCTGATTAGAAATATCACTTACAATTCTCTGTGACTGAGTGTCCTATCTACCTCATGGGAAGCTCTCTAACCGTCAATCTAACATGTGGAACTAACTAATAGAGGCATCAACTAGCTATTTTTCTCCCACTCCCAGCTACCATCCCAAACCCGCCCAACCACCTTCTGCTAAGTCTTTCTGATTGTGCTGATCTACTGGCACTGGGCTGCTGTTTTCGTTGACTGACGAGGTGAGATCAGTCCTGTCATAGGGGGGATGCGTAATGTGTGGGGGGTGCTGGGAGTTATTTTTCCCCTGTAATCTGTTGTGGAAATTTCCTGTATTTACCAAATCATGAGAGCAAACCACCACACAAGTCAGAGTTATCATAAAGTCCATCTTTAATTATTATGAGTTCCATCACAACCCTGTGACTCTCAGATCAATTCAGTGTCTATAAATGAATTCTCTGAGAGTGCTTACACATTGTAACTGAGATCCTTTATAGCAAAGACACACATAGCCAGACAGCATTGGCTATAAATTATCATTCAGCTTTGTCTCCTAAACTATGTTCTTATCTCGCTCTTGGTACCACTCAGGACCAACACCATTACCTTACCCAATGGCATATATCAAATACACCCCCTCCTGGACAAGATCATAGAGAGACAGTGACTGGCACACAGACATTGTGGAGCCAAGAGATAATTGGTTCCCCTCAATCATCCCTTCACATGGTTTAAAAGATAAGTTTACACATGACACATTCACAGATAAGACAAACCAGACCTCTCCCCTCTCTGGGCCCACGTAACTTTGCCCACATAAGCATGCTATAAAATGAATAAAACATCTTATTTATAAATGCCACGACAAGTCCTCACTGTAACGGCTAATGATTTTTCTGACAGACAGACATTCCCCCAGTCCTATAAATGCAGTGCACGATTACAGTGTGTGTGTGTGAGTGTGTTTGCCTTCAGTACTTATGTTCAAATAGTGTTAAGTCATGGATAGCCAAAGCTTCTCTCTCAGACGACCACTAAATCACCCAGACTCGCTATAGAAATACTAAGTACCTCATATTCTTTTTACAAACTCTGATGTAACGAAACTCGTTAATATGACGTACTGTATATGTCTACACATATATGGGCTACTCTGAGCTGTCATACAACTACATTCATTGTTATAAGAGCAGGGTCTTAAAAAGCCAATCAGAGGTTGTTGAACCTTTAACCCTGAAAGAGCGTGACTGAGGCACTATTAGACCATTTTACACAATGTCCTCAATCAGTTGACTTTGTCATGCCTTAATAGCTAAGGAAACATCATTAAGCATGTACAATAACCAATGGCCTGTCCTTGGAATGACTGGGTCCCATTAAGACCCCATTTGACCTAGGTTATCTGCTTAGGAAAGAGAAGGTTCATTTAGAACAGTAAAGAACCAACTGAGGACTCACTTGTTGACTCTTAATATAGTTTGTTGAGTTTGTTGCAGCTAATTGTCACAGAAACAGCATTTCTGAATGTTTACCATTAACCAATGAACTGTCCTTAGAATGACCACAAGCCTACAAGAGCCAATTTGTCAGAAGGCCCATTTGGAGTAAAAGAACAACACCTTCCTTGTGGAGGAAGTGGTGTTACTGTAATTCAGTAACTCGTCTTGAACCTTACAACCATTGCACACTAATATACTAGCGTATATTGAAACTCTCTACTGGTACTTCCTTTTCTCTTTCTCTCCTTTTTTTCTTTCTCTCTGCCAGTTGTTAGCGTGATGGTCCCTCCTACTATAGTGGTGATGTCATCCATGCTGAGTTGACTCCCCACATCAGTGTATGACTCCCAGGCCCCACAGAAACAGAAACACTTCGCTAAAAGCTACCAGATCCACCTCATTAGTTAATTGTGTGTTGTGTAAAGGTCTACATCTGCACACTGCAACTAACAGTACACTGTCATTTACACTAATGCTGACAGATTGCCTCTGAAAACCACAAAATTAGGCACATTTTCACACTCTTGTTCATGTTGGACATCCATAGGGGAGACTGGGGTTGGTTGTTTTTTACTCTCATGGATATGTCTCAGCACCAGTGTGTCCTACAAGACTCCTTTTAATATTAGGACAAGACCAAGATCTTGAGTTGAAATAGCGACCTATTTTATCCTCATATCTTATTCCAACATACAGTTATAACCCATCAAACAAACATCACCGGGTTGGTTGTCACACAGTATGGGGTTGATTGTAACAATGTTTGCAAGTAGCTTTTTCTTTTGTAACAGGAAATGAAGCAATATAGCATACAGAGTCTTAGAAATAGCCTTTCTTTGATCTTATTTTATTTTACTTAACCTTTATTTAACTCAGCAAGTCAGTTAAGAACAAATTATTATTTACAATGATGGCTTACCCAGGCCAAACCCGGACGACGCTGGGACAAATGTGCGCCGACTTTGGCACTCCCAATCACGGTCGTTTGTGATACAGCCTAGAATCGAACCAGGGTCAATAGTGACAATATTCCTAACCAAATTCATAATTTTATCGAGAATAACATTTGGATAGTCCATCTCTAGATGCTCTACAGACTATCAATAACATTTCAATCTACTAACCCTAGCCCTGACCCTAAACTTAACCTTATCCTAACCCTAAACTTAACCCTTATTCTAACCCTAAACTTAACCTCATCCTAACCCTAAACTTAGCCTTATCCTAACCCTAAACTTAGCCCTTGTCCTAACCCTAAACTTAAGCCTTATCCTAACCCTAAACTTAACCCTTATCCTAACCCTAAACCTAACCAACATTAATGCATGATGCATCGGGAAGATGCAGTTTAGACATTGTTTGCTGTCACGAAGTCTCACAAATGTATTTATAATACCTGCATTCTAAAGTCTAAAGTTCTAAGTCGTTTATATATTGGCCAGGCATCAACATTCTATTCTGATATCTCAGCGACGTCTTTCCAATACGCAAATGCTCTCCACACTTCATATTTTGATGTCGGCCAAAGGTGTTCATGTTTAATGGGAAGGGAGGTCTTATGGACAGGTGTCTTTTATACTGATAACAAGTTCAAACAGGTGCCATTAATACAGGTAACGAGTGGAGGACAGAGGAGCCTCGTAAAGAAGGCCTGTGAGAGCCAGAAATCTTGCTTGTTTGTAGGTGACCAAATACTTATTTTCCACCATAATTTGCAAATAAATTCATTAAAAATCCTACAATGTGATTTTCTGGATTTTTTTTCTCATTTTGTCTGTCATAGTTGAAGTGTACCTATGATGAAAATTACAGGCCTCTCTCATCTTTTTAAGTGGGAGAACTTGCACAATTGGTGGCTGACTAAATACTTTTTTGCCCCACTGTATATGGAGAGAGTTCTGTCAGGTTTTAGAACAGCTGCAATTATTCTCAAAATTAAGGTGATGTAACAATACAAGAACTCTTCTGGCAATACCCTATGAAATGACCCGCTGTAAACAGGCAAAACAGAGCAGCGAATTTAACAGACATTTTTATTGATTAGCATTCAGGATAATGTGTACCCAAGTCTGTTCTGTGTTGTGTTATCAACAAACTGCATATATGCTTTCACTTGATATCTTCATAGAGAAGGTGGCGCTCTCAGAACGTTCAGACCGAAACCGTATTGGCCCAACTCTCTATGTACAGTGTATGACTCTGGCGACAACCAACCCCACATTTCATGTGACATCCATCCCCAACCAAAAGTAGTTACCACATGGCTTGATTTAACAACTCAGAAATATGTTTGGAATGTAGTGTCACCTTTTCTCTTTTCAACAAGCATAAGTGTTCATGTATACTCCCACAATTCAAACATTTATGAAGAAAATCCCAAGACATTTTTCACATATGAAAAACATAAATTCTCCTACCTTAAAACCTCTTGGTGTTAGGGGGCAGTCATTTTTGAAAAAAAAAACTTTCCCGTTTTAAACGGGATATTTTGTCAGGAAGAGACGCTAGAATATTCATATAATTGACAGCTTTGGATAGAAAACACTCTAACGTTTCCAAAACTGTAAAGATATTGTCTGTGAGTATAACAGAACTGATGTTGCAGGCGAAAGCCTGAGAAAAATCCAATCCGGAAGTGCCCCAGGTTTTGAAAGCGCTGCGTTCCAATGACTCCCTATTCAGCTGTGAATGTACCATCAACGAGTTTACGCTTTCTACGTATTCCCCAAGGTGTCTACAGCATTGTGACGTAGTTTTACGCATTTCTGTTGAAGAATAGCCATAGGCGGCCACATTGCGTAAGTGGTCACATGGTGGCTCCAAGAGAGATTCTCGTGTAAAATACAGAGGTAGCCATTACTCCAATCGGTCCTAGTGAAAAACAAATTGTCCCGACGGATATATTATCGAATAGATATTAGAAAAACACCTTGAGGATGGATTCTAAACAACGTTTGCCATGTTTCTGTCGATAATTTGGAATTTCCGAGCGATTTCTCAGCCAAACGTGAAGAACAAATTGAGCTATTTCGCCTACAAAAATCATCTTTTGGGAAAAAATTAACTTTGGCTGTCTACCTGGGAGTCTCGTGAGTGAAAACATCCAAAGTTCATCAAAGGTAAACGATTTAACTTGATTGCTTTTCTGATTTCCGTGACAAGGTTGCCTGCTGCTAGCAAGGCATAATGCTATGCTAGGCTATGATAAACTTACACAAATGCTTGTCTAGCGTTGGCTGTAAAGCATATTTTGAAAATCTGAGATGACAGGGTGATTAACAAAAGGCTAAGCTGTGTTCCAATATATTTCACTTGTGATTTTCATGAATAGGAAGATTTTCTAGGAAGATTTATGTCTGTTGCGTTATGCTAATTCGTGTCAGATGATGACAACGGTCCCGTTCACGGGATGGGGTGTCACTACAGGTTAATGTTTTGTCATGCTGACATGAATTGACAAGGTGGATGAAGAATTAACACATTTTAATCTTTAAAGTTATTAGACAGCACCCTCTAGATTGGGTGTAATAAGCACTGTGACAAACAACCCATGATACGTGATTCCATGAATCATCCCCAGTATCCCCTTATCCCACAGTTTGTCAGGAATTCTAGTTTGATGAACCCTAGTGAACTTTGGGATGATATTTAATGTAGTATGATGCAGGTTAGACGTCATTTAAAAGATCTCTATTTGTGAGGACAGACGCTGGGAGACGAGAATCAAGTACAGGGAGTGAATATTTAATAAATGACAGACAGGAAACAAAACAACATTAATGCAGACACTGGGAAGAAACTGAGGAACAGATACATGGGAGGCAATCAGTAAGAGTTCAGGTGAGTCCCATGAAGCGCTGATGCATGTAACGATGGTGACCAGTGTGCGTAATGATGGGCCACCTTGCGCCCTTGAGCACCAGAGAGAGGGAGCAAGAGCAAGAGTGACAGTACCCCCCCTCTAGGGGCACAACCCGGCGTCACACCTGGGCGAGCCTGACGGACCCGGCCAAGACGTGGGAGACGGACGAGCCGGCCGGGGCATGGGAGCCCGACGAGGTGGCTGGGCCATGAGTGGGATGGGAGCCTGATGAGCTGGCTGAGGCATGGGAGCCCGATGAGGCGGCTGGGCCATGAGTGGGATGGGAGCCTGATGAGCCAGCTGAAGCGTGGGAGCCCGACGAGGCAGCTGGGCCATGAGTGGGATGGGAGCCTGATGAGCCGGCTGAGGAGTGGGAGCCCGACGAGCTGGCTGAGGCATGATATGGGATGGGAGCCTGACGAGCCGTCTGAGGCATGACATGGGATGGGAGCTTGCCGAGCCAACCGAGGCAAGAAAACCTCTAAAGCCAGCTAAGGCATGGAAGCCCGACGAGCCAGCTGTGGCACCCCCGGTTTCTTTGGCAATGGCACCCGGACCTGACGTTACCAATCCCCCCTTAAAACTCCCTGATGCTTCCAATATTAGTGTCTGCATTCTGTGAGGACAGACTCTGGGGTACGAGAAGCAAGTATTGGGGGGAATATTTAATAAATGACAGACAGGAAACAAAACAAGGACAGGGTAAACAAAATGGCATTAATGCAGACACGGGGAAGAAACTGAGGAAGTGACAGATATAGGGGAGTCAATCAATAAAGTTAAAGTCCAGGTGAGTCCCATGAAGCGCCGATGAGCGTATGTCACGCCCTGACCATAGTTTGCTTTGTATGTTTATAGGTTTTGTTTGGTCAAGGTGTGATCTGAGTGGGCATTCTAGGTTGTATGTCTAGTTTGTCTGTTTCTGTGTTTGGCCTGATATGGTTCTCAATCAGAGGCAGGTGTTAGTCATTGTCTCTGATTGGGAACCAATGATTGTCTATGTTAGTTGCTTGTGTAAGCACATTTCGTATATAGCTTCACAGTCGTTCATTTATTGTTTTGTTCAATTTACTTCGTGTTTTCGTCATCCATTAAAATGATGCATTCACACCACGCTGCGCGTTGGTCCGCTTCTTACAACGATTATGACAGCGTAAAGATGGTGACAGGTGTGCGTAATGATGGGCCTCCTGGCGCCCTCGAGCGCCTCGAGAGGGAGCAGGCGTGACACTACTAAAAGCTTACAATGCCCAATATCCATTTTGTAATCACCCTCTGGTTCTATTCTGGTCCTGTCTCTTCTATCCTAGACACCATGCGTCCCTGTTAGTATTTCTTCTCAAGAACAAATAATCAGCTATAACATCAAACACCACATAGTAGGTTGTTCAGAAAACACCTACAGATGTAGGATCTTAAATTGATTACGATGTTGCCGGTGAACTTAAAATGTGTCGTGTACTTCCACTTTGATATTTTAAGACTTGATTTTCCCTTAAGAAAAAAAATATCAACCCCTACAAAAATGTATTATAGTCCGCATAATAATTCGCATTTCTTGCTACTGCAGGATTCTTTTCCTGCTGTAAGAAACTGGCTAAGATCCTACATATGTAGTAGTTGAAGAACCTAAAACTATGGCAACACCTGGAATGGTGTGTTACGTAAACACATTTTTGTTCTACTTCAAGGGGCTTTTGTGAGTTAGACTTGGTCTATGGAGATCTCAACAATTTGTCTTGTTTCATTGTCTGCCTTCTTTTTAAATGGTGGACTGTCAAAGCCAAATCGGGTCTCTTTGTGAGTATTAGAAAGAAACTGACGTGAGCCATTACATGCCCATTGTGGATGACATGGCTACACAATGGTGCTAGTTTTCAATAAAAGCAGTAACAATAGGATAGGGTGTTAAATGAATCATGCCTTGAATGAGTGTTACTTTTGTTGTTTGGATGGATTGGTAGGCAAGCACAAACTGTTGCATGAGATTCCCCAGACATTAGACTACAAGAAAACCTCCTGCCTTTTACATGGTCGGGCTTATGTGAAATATATCTTACTCAAAGCAATTATTCCCAGGTCAATGACATTAACCAGATCATTTTTACTCTACATAGACTATCATTCTTGTGTCAAACATTAGCAAATGGAAATACAGGTGACAATATGCCCTAATCATGATAAAGGTGGTTTTTATTTAATCTTTATTTATACAATAAAGTAAATTAAGAGCAAATTCTTATTAATATTGATGACCTCATTGGTGCAAAAATTATTAAAGCAGCACACACACATCACTCCACATATGCTTAGTCTGCGCATTAGCTCCAACAAATAAAGCCGCCTGATCCATACAAAACACATTTCCTGATTCAACACATCTTAAAGAGAGTCTCTTTCACATGCATAACACTTTGCACATACATGGAGTGAAGTAAATGCTTCCCATATGGCTGAGTTCACACTCTGCCTGTTTAAGAAAACTATTTACACGTCCTGGACTACAGGAAAAGGCAGGCCGAACAAGCCCCTATTAACATCAACGGGGCTGTAGTGGAGCGTGTCGAGAGTTTCAAGTTCCTTGGTGTCCACATCACCAACAAACTAACATGGTCCAAACACACCAAGACAGTCCTGAAGAGGGCACGATAAAACCTTTTCCCCCTCAGGAGACTGAAAAGATTTGGCATGGATCCCCAGATCCTCAAAACGTTCTACAGCTGCATCATCAGAGCATCCTGACAGGTTGGATCTCAGCCTGGTATGGCAAATGCTCGGCATCTGACCGTAAGGTGCTAAAGAGGGTAGTGCGTAAGGCCCATCACATCACCGGGGCCAAGCTTCCTGCCATCCAGGGCCAATATAATAGGCATGTCAGAGGAAAGCCCATAAAATTGTCAGAGACTCCAGTCACCCAAGTCATAGACTGTTCTTTTTGCTACTGCACAGCAAGCGGTACCGGAGCGTCAAGTCTAGGACCAAAAGGCTCCATAACAGCTTCTACCCCCAAGCCATAAGACTGCTGAACAATTAATCAAATGGTCACCGGACGATTTACATTGACACCCTCCCCCTCCTTTTGTTTCGTGCACTGCTGTTACTCGCTATTACTATCTATATATAGTCACTTCAACCCTACCTACATGTACAAATTACCTCAACTAACCTGTACCCCCGCACATTGGCTCTGTACCGGTACCCCCTGTATATAGCCTCGTTATTGTTGTTTTGTTGTGCTACTTTTTTACTTTAGTTTATTATTTGGTAAATATTCTCTTAACTCTTCTTGAACTGCACTGTTGTTTAAGGGCTTGTAAGTAAGCATTTCATGGTAAGGTCTACACTTGTTGTATTCGGCGCATGTGACAAATAAAGTTTGATTTGATAGCTCAGTTGCCGGAGATGAAGGAAACTGGTGAGGGATTTCACAATGAGGCAATTGTGACTTTAAAACAGAACCAGATTTTAATGACTGTGATAGGAGAAAACTGAGGATGGATCAGCATCATTGTAGTTACTCCGCAATACTAACCTAATTGACAGAGCGAAAAGAAGGAAGCCTGTACATAATACAAATATTCCAAAACATGCATCCTGTTTGCAATAAGACACTAAAGTAAAACTGCTTAAAAAATGTGGCAACGAAATTAACTTTATGTCCTGAATACAAAGCGTTATGTTTGGGGCAAATCCAACACAACACATCACTGAGTACCACTCATATTTTCAAGCACGATGATGGCTGCATCATGTAACGTTATGGGTATGGTTGTCATTAGCAAGGACTAGGGAGTTTAAAAAAATAATAAAAGTAAACGGAATAGAGTTAAGCACAGGCAAAATCCTAGAGAAAAACCTGGTTCAGTCTGCTTTCCAACAGACATTGGGAGACAAATTCACGTTTCAGCAGGACAATAGCCTAAAACACAAGGCAAAATATACACTGGAGTTACTTACCAAGATGACATTGAATGTTCCCGAGTGGTCTAGTTACAGTGTTGACTTAAATCTGCTTGAAAAATCTATGGCATCTTGAAATCTTGAAAATGGCTACCAGCTTGACAGAGCTTAAAAAAATGATGGGCAAATATTGTACAACCAAGTTGTGCAATGCTCTTAGAGACTTACCCAGCGTAATCTCAGCCAAATCTCAGCCAAAGGTGATTCCAAGATTTATTGGCTCAGGGTTGTGAATAAATAATCATTTTCAATAAATCAAAAAAAAAATCTTAAACATGTTTTAATTTCGTCATTATGGGGTTTTGTGTGCAGGTGGGTAAGACATAATAATAAAAAAAATACAAATTACATTTTGACTTCAGGCTGTAACACAACAAATGTGGAATGAGTCAAGGGGTATGAATGTTTTCTGAAGGCACTGTAGCTATCTTAAAGATGATTTTAAATTGCTCTGGATAAGAGCATCTGCTAAATTGCTAAGATGTTAAATGTAAATGTTTTACATATAAATCTCATCGGGGCCGGCTCCAGGCATAAGCGAAATAAGCAGTTGCTTAGGGCCCAGGTTGCTAGGGGTCCCCCGACCAAAAATATTTACTGACAGTCACTGACTGTCACACAATACTCATGTCAGCTAACAATTTTTAGATTGGTAAGTTAGTCTAGCAAGTTAGCTAAACTTGTAGTAATCATGGCCAAATACCAACAGGGCACTCCAGGGGGCCCCCATTTGATTCTGATAGTCACTCTCACTCAGATATCATTAACGTGGCATAGACAGGTAGTTACTTAAGGCACAAATGAAAGTAGGGTAGTTGGGTGGGTGTATAACACAAATGTCTAGCAACCCAAAGGTTCCGTGTTCAAATCTCATCACGGACAACTTTACAATTTTAG
This sequence comes from Oncorhynchus clarkii lewisi, assembly GCF_045791955.1. NCBI lineage: Eukaryota > Metazoa > Chordata > Actinopteri > Salmoniformes > Salmonidae > Oncorhynchus > Oncorhynchus clarkii. The sequence continues at coordinate 36,553,403 of NC_092155.1, read as the reverse complement.
TTCATTAGCAACTTTTCAACTACTTACTACTTTTATTTACTTCGCAACTACTTGTTAGCTAACCCTTCCCATAACCCTAACCATTTTAGCTAACCCTTCCTCTCACCCTAACCTTAACCCTTTAACCTAACTTCTAAACTTAACCCTAAACTTAACCTTAACCCTAACCCCTAACCCCTAGTCTAGCTAACGTTAGCCAGCTAGCTAATGTTATCCACCTAGCCACCAACTAGAATTTATCCAACTAGAATTTGTAACATATCATACATTTTGAAAATGTGACATTCTGTACATTTAGAAAAGTCATAACATATTGTATGTTTTGCACATTGATAACATATAATACGGATTGTAATTCGTAAAATATCATACTAAATGGAGTGTAACTGATTTACGTACAGAATAATACGAAATGCTCTGAGACCAGGTTGGTTCAATCCAAAATGTTATCACTCAAACAGGAGAGGATAATTTATGACTTCTTGCTGCTTCTGAGAACATTCACAGTTATATAGAAGCGAAAAAGAATCTGATCGTTGAAAGTCTCAAAGGTAGAATTGGGATGTTATTTTTCGATTTAGTGAAGAGGTTTCTTTGTGTGTGAAAATGACTGTCCAGGCACTTTCTCAACATTGTACTGTCAGAATACAGCCTCATTGTCTTGCATAACTGCAGGGTTATCCAGATTATCTAGAATACTGGCATTTGGACGGTTTAGAAAACTTTAACACCGCTAACATTTTGAAGGGGGATAAAGCCCTTTTCTCTGTACAGTATATAGAGAGATAGTTCTTTGAGAATGTCCATGCTGTATATACAGTTTACTAATCCTCAGAGCCCTTAGTGGTGACGCATTACATTATGAGCACTCAGCTCAGCTCACTGGTGGTTTATGTGAAGAGGCTGGTGGGAGGCAGGGACGTGTAAAAATGCATAGCAACAGACTTTCTCCTCTCCCTCTGTCTCTTTCACACACACACACGCACGCACGCACACACACACACGGGCCCAGATGAAAGATTCAAGTGAAATGGTGCAAGTATCATTTTAAAGCAGAGCTTAAAGTCAGGTCGTGAATCATCAGCAGGATACAGAGGATATGTGTCTCCGCTCTCCCTGCTGGATCCATTCTCCCAGTCTTAACAATGGAACTAGTGACAGTTGGCTTTGTACTTGCATTACACTCAAATCAAATGTATTTGTCACGTGCTTTGTAAAAAAACAGGTGTAGACTAACAGTGAAATGCTTACTCACCGTCACTCTCACCATCATTCTCCTGTTATTGCATCCACTCCCATCCCACTGTGCCTCCCCTCCTGTCATATTACCTTATCATGCTTCTCTCCCTGTAATACATATCAATATGGCACAATACCTACAGGGAGGATGGGGATGGAGAGATGTGCAGAAGTAGAAGGAGTAGAGTATTCACTTCTCACAGTTTCTCGCTGAGTCCTATTATTCCAACATTGATTCCTGACTGTTCTGTGGCGTGGTATGTACAGTACTTGAGTGTGATTTGCCTGCCTGGTTGGTGGCACCCAGGGATTCTATTTTAGGTCATCCCACACACTGTGGGAGAGAAACCCAAATTTGTCAACCGTTAACTACAGCTTTTTTACTTCCTGAGAAGTAATGTTGTGCCTCTGGAGACTGTAGGTAAGAGAGTCCTACTTAACATTTCAGTAACCAATAGGCCTCTGGCAATTATCACTTCAAATCAAATCAAATCCATTTTTATTGGTCACACAAAAAACTTTATTTAACCAGGTAGGCTAGTTGAGAACAAGTTCTCATTTACAACTGCGACCTGGCCAAGATAAAGCATAGCAGTGTGAACAGACAACACAGAGTTACACATGTAGTAAACAATTAACAAGTCAATAACACAGTAGAAAAACAAAATAAAATAAAAAAAAGAGAGTCTATATACATTGTGTGCAAAAGGCATGAGGAGGTAGGCAAATAATTACAATTTTGCAGATTAACACTGGAGTGATAAATGATCAGATGGTCATGTACAGGTAGAGATACTGGTGTGCAAAAGAGCAGAAAAGTAAATCAATATAAACAGTATGGGGATGAGGTAGGTAAATTGGGTGGGCTATTTACCGATAGAATATATACAGCTGCAGTGATCGGTTAGCTGCTCAGATAGCAGATGTTTGAAGTTGGTGAGGGAGATAAAAGTCTCCAACTTCAGCGATTTTTGCAATTCGTTCCAGTCACAGGCAGCAGAGAACTGGAACGAAAGGCGGCCAAATGAGGTGTTGGCTTTAGGGATGATCAGTGAGATACACCTGCTGGAGCGTGTGCTACGGGTGGGTGTTGCCATCGTGACCAGTGAACTGAGATAAGGCGGAGCTTTACCTAGCATGGACTTGTAGATGACCTGAAGCCAGTGGGTCTGGCGACGAATATGTAGCGAGGGCCAGCCGACTAGAGCATACAGGTCGCAGTGGTGGGTGGTATAAGGTGCTTTAGTAACAAAATGGATGGCACTGTGATAAACTGCATCCAGTTTGCTGAGTAGAGTATTGGAAGCTATTTTGTAGATGACATCGCCGAAGTCGAGGATCGGTAGGATAGTCAGTTTTACTAGGGTAAGTTTGGCGGCGTGAGTGAAGGAGGCTTTGTTGCGGAATAGAAAGCCGTCTCTAGATTTGATTTTAGATTGGAGATGTTTGATATGAGTCTGGAAGGAGAGTTTACAGTCTAGCCAGACACCTAGGTACTTATAGATGTCCACATATTCTAGGTCGGAACCATCCAGGGTGGTGATGCTAGTCGGGCGTGCGGGTGCAGGCAGCGAACGGTTGAAAAGCATACATTTGGTTTTACTAGCGTTTAAGAGCAGTTGGAGGCCACGGAAGGAGTGTTGTATGGCGTTGAAGCTCGTTTGGAGGTTAGATAGCACATTATCCAAGGAAGGGCCGGAAGTATACAGAATGGTGTCGTCTGCGTAGAGGTGGATCAGGGATTCGCCCCCAGCAAGAGCAACATCATTGATATATGAAGAGAAAAGAGTCGGCCCAAGAATTGAACCCTGTGGCACCCCCATAGAGACTGCCAGAGGACCGGACAACATGCCCTCCGATTTGACACACTGAACTCTGTCTGCAAAGTAGTTGGTGAACCAGACAAGGCAGTCATTAGAAAAACCGAGGCTACTGAGTCTGCCGATAAGAATATGGTGATTGACAGAGTCGAAAGCCTTGGCCAGGTTGATGACGACGGCTGCACAGTACTGTCTTTTATCGATGGCTGTTATGATATCGTTTAGTAGCTTGAGCATGGCTGAGGTGCACCCGTGACCGGCTCGGAAACCAGATTGCACAGTGGAGAAGGTACGGTGGGATTCGAAGATGGTCAGTGACCTGTTTGTTGACTTGGCTTTCGAAGACCTTAGATAGGCAGGGCAGGATGGATATAGGTCTGTAACAGTTTGGGTCCAGAGTATCTCCCCCTTTGAATAGGGGGATGACTGCGGCAGCTTTCCAAACCTTGGGGATCTCAGACGATATGAAAGTGAGGTTGAACAGGCTGGTAATAGGGGTTGCGACAATGGCGGCAGATAGTTTCAGAAATAGAGGGTCCAGATTGTCAAGCCCAGCTGATTTGTACGGGTCCAGGTTTTGCAGCTCTTTCAGAACATCTGCTATCTGGATTTGGGTAAAGGAGAAGCCCAGTGGAGCTGTTGGCCGAGGTTGGAGTAGCCAGGAGGAAGGCATGGCCAGCAGTTGAGAAATGCTTATTGAAGTTTTCGATAATCATGGATTTATCGGTGGTGACCGTGTTACCTAGCCTCAGTGCAGTGGGCAGCTGGTAGGAGGTGCTCTTGTTCTCCATGGACTTTACAGTGTCCCAGAACTTTTTGGAGTTAGAGCTATAGGATGCACATTTCTGCCTGAAGAAGCTGACCTTGGCTTTCCTGACTGACTGTATTGGTTCCTGACTTCCCTGAACAGTTGCATATCGCGGGGACTATTCGATACTATTGCAGTCCGCCACAGGATGTTTTTGTGCTGGTCGAGGGCAGTCAGGTCTGGAGTGAACCACTATATCTGTTCTTGGTCAGGATGACGTCTATGAGGGTGCCCTTGTTTACAGATTTAGGGTTGTACCTGGTGGGTTCCTTGATGATTTGTGTGAGATTGAGGGCATCTAGCTTAGATTGTAGGACTGCCGGGGTGTTAAGCATATCCCAGTTTAGGTCACCTAACAGAACAAACTCTGAAGCTAGATGGGGGGCAATCAATTCACAAATGGTGTCCAGGGCACAGCTGGGAGCTGAGGGGGGTCGGTAGCAGGCGGCATCAGTGAGAGACTTATTTCTGGAGAGAGTAATTTTTAAAATTTGTAGTTCGAACTGTTTGGGTATGGACCTGGAAAGTATGACATTACTTTGCAGGCTCTCTCTGCAGTAGACTTCAACTCCCCTTTTGGCAGTTCTATCTTGATGGAAAATGTTATAGTTGGATATGGAAATCTCAGAATTTTTGGTGGCCTTCCTAAGCCAGGATTCAGACACGGCAAGGATATCAGGGTTAGCAGAGTGTGCTAAAGCAGTGAGTAAAACAAACTTAGGGAGGAGGCTTCTGATGTTGACATGCATGAAACCAAGGCTTTTTCGATCACAGAAGTCAACGAATGAGGGTGCCTGGGGATATGCAGGGCCTGGGTTTACCTCCACATCACCCGCGGAACAGAGGAGGAGTAGTATGAGGGTGCGGCTAAAGGCTATCAAAACTGGTCGCCTAGAGCGTTGGGGACAAAGAATAAAATGAGCAGATTTCTGGGCATGGTAGAATATATTCAGGGCATAATGCGCAGACAGGGGTATGGTGGGGTGCGGGTACAGCGGAGGTAAGCCCAGGCACTGGGTGATGATAAGAGAGGTTGTATCTCTGGACATGCTGGTTGTAATGGGTGAGGTCACTGCATGTGTGGGAGGTGGGGAGGTATCAGAGGTATGAAGAGTTAGAACTAGGGGCTCCATTGTAAACTAAAACAATGATAACTAACCTGAACAACAGTATACAAGGCATATTGACATTTGAGAGAGACATACAGCGAGGCATACAGTAATCGCAGGTGTTGATTGGGAGACCTAGCTAAAACAGCAGGTGAGACAACAACAGCTAATCACCTAGCACAACAACAGCAGGTAAAATGGCGTTGACTAGGCAGAGAGGGTCAGATTAACTACACACAGAGCCTGAGTGCGGCTGGGGCCGACAGATAAAAACATAAACAAACAGAATGGAGTACAGTGATTAATGGACAGTCCAGCAGGCATCAGCTATGTAGCCAAGTGATCACAGTGTCCAGCAGGCATCAGCTATGTAGCCAAGTTTACAGCAAGGATCCGGTGGAGTATTGGGCTCTAGCCGTGTATGCGTGTGGTTCGGGTGAACAGCTGAGTAGGCCGGGAAGTGGGCCTCAGGGATAGCTTCGGTACTGCGTGCAAGCTAGCTGTGAAGATCAGAAGTAGTGGTCCAGGGATTACGGCAGGAATCCGGCGTTGATGTGGAGAGACAGTTATCCAGGCTAAAAAAAACTGTCTGGCTGTGCAGAAGGTAAAAGCCGCTAGCAGTGGCTAACAATGACTAAGTAGCTTGTAGCTAGTTAGCTGGTTAGCTTCAGGAGGTTCTTGAATGTGTTCTAAAAATTAAAAATAATAGAGATTCCGTATCACATTGGGTGCGGCAGGTTACCGGAAGTTATAATCGAATTAAAAATCGAAAAGAGATTGAAAATAAATATGGGTCCGGTGAGTGGTTGGGCTAGCTGGGGACACGGCGATTCAGACAGTTAGCAGGCCTGTGCTAACAAGCTAACAGTTAGTAGGCCGGGGCTCTAAACAAGCTAGCAGTTAGCAGACCGGGGCTAAACAAGCTAGCGGTTAGTAGACCGGGGCAGGCTAGAAAGATTTGAGTCAGTGTGTTGGCAGCAGCCACTCAATGTTAGTGATGGCTGTTTAACAGTCTGATGGCCTTGAGATAGAAGCAGTTTTTCAGTCTCTCTGTCCCAGCTTTGATGCACCTGTACTGACCTCGCCTTCTGGACGATAGCGGGGTGAACAGGCAGTGGCTCAGGTGGTTGTTGTCCTTGATGATCTTTTTTGGCCTTCCTGTGACATCGGGTGGTGTAGGTGTCCTGGAGGGCAGGTAGTTTTCCCCCGGTGATGCGTTGTGCAGACCTCACTACCATCTGGAGAGCCTTGCGGTTGTGGGTGGAGCAGTTGCCGTACCAGGCGGTGATACACCCCAACAGGATGCTCTGGATTGTGCATCACTTCAAGGAGTTGTGCTGTTAGAGTGTGTGTGTGTGCGTGTGCGTGTGCGTGTGTGTGTGTGTGTGTGTTGGTGCGTGCGTACGTACGTGTGCGTGTGCGTGCTCCTGTGTATGTGAGCATGCGTTCGTGTGGCGGTTGAGCCTGCAGTTTTCAAAAGGATTCTTAACATTTTCCTTATTGTCGTCACTGCAACCAAATAAGATTTGGATGTAAAGTAAATAGCTGTTGCTATCTGTGAGTTCTCTATTTGATGCTGTATGCATTTCTTTGTCTATTGTTTTCTCTTCCCACTCCATCCATTTATTCCATGCTGATATCAGTCTGTCTAACCATGGAGGTTTGGTTTACTCTCATGTGCTTAGGTTTTATCCAGATAAAATGTATAAAGTGTTAAATCCTTACATTTGGATTATGCAAATTGTACTGTAATTGAGCTGTGTATAGTTCTGATAAACAGTTACATGCGGTACACATTAACATGGCCAGTCTACCTTTAATGGTCCCATCCACTTTCTTCTGTAGTTGGTCAAATTGAATCCCTTGTTTCTGGAGGTATTTTAAGCCTTTTGTTGTCGTATTAATCATTAATATAATTTTTGATTATATGTATTATGCACTGATTCCATTCTTACCTTAAAAATCTGTTATTCAGAAGTCAGAAGGTACAGATTTCAGAACGATGGGGCAGTTTTGTTCGCATAATGTGATGTAAAGGCACATGGGGCTATATTTATCCTGATGTTTGCGAGGACAGTGCAGTGTGGATATCCTCTCCCACTAGGCACAAACTGGTGGAATCAACATTGTTTCACCATAATTTGTGTCACGTATACTCCCTCTCTGGCCTCTAGGTCATCAGGCTGCTGATTATCCCGCACACCTGTCACCATCGTCAAGCACACCAGCGCCTCATGACACTCACCTGGACTCCATCACCTCCTTGATTATCTTCCCTATATCTGTCACTCCCCTTGGTTCTTTCCTCAGGTGTTATTGACTCTGTTTTTATGTGTTACGTGTTTATTGTTTCATTCATTTTTTTTTAAACACTCACTCCCTGAACTTGCTTCCCGACTCTCAGTGCACTTGTTACAATTTGTCAACTATACTGTGACGTGGGATGTACTTAGAAAATATATTGGATTTGAAAAAAGTAATCAACAGTTGTTTTGAGGGTGAAATTTCAACCACAGGATTCTGTCATCGTTATAACCTATTTTCAACAGAAACATACCTTGTATAAATTATGTTGAATTTGTACCTTTAAAACATTGTCAGATCTTCAATGTTATATCCATTATCAGAAAAAATAAACAATAGGCTGGGCAGCACCTTTCTACTGGAGCGTTGATCTACAATTATTAATTTAGTGTCGCATCCAGGGTTTTAAACTAACCCAGCCCTGCTTAGTGTTTATATTTGTCACTGGCTACTGTCACTCTTACTTCGTGAGAATAACATTTTCACAGTTGCTATCAAAGTCATTCCAAATGGTAGGTTTTAAAGAACAAATTAAATGTAACCATACTTTAAAAGTCATATCTTATAAAAAAAAAGTAATATCTTATATCTACTGACACTGCTTCGCGTGATGTATTGTCTCTACCTTCTTTCTTTTGGTAGTCCGTCATTGTAAATAAGAATTTGTTCTTAACTGACTTGCCTGGTTAAATAAAAAAATAAAACAATTATCAATGATACTATTTAGGCCTGTACAACATTTGCGAAGTCATCAGCAGCTATTATTTCAATTCATCCCAGGGTTCTACAAAAAATAGACAATACATACTGTATAGGACTCTGGTTTCAAATCTTCAAGTTAATCATTAATATGTTAGATGCATGTCTCCATCTCAATCAAAAATCTCAGTTAAAGAATAGGACCAAAATAAATAACTATATTTAAAGTACATTTAAAGTTTGATTAGATTAGTTTTAGTCCTATTCTTTAACTTTGATTTTTGGTTGACAGAGACATGAATCTAACAAATCAACTATACATTTGCAGACAAACTGGATATTAAATTGTGTTTGGTTGTCAACACAACTAAATTTCAACATTTGAAGGAGATCCTCTGCTTGGATAGTTCCGTCTGTGCCACTGACTTAGTCTGGGTTTAATTCAAGTTTGTGTACAAATTCACAATTCATATGTTGGATTTGGGTCTAAATTAAGTCAAATTAAACTTTAAATGCACTTTAAATAAAGTTTGATTTGACTTAGTCTTATTCTTTACTTGGATTCTTGGTTGAGATGAAGAACGTGAAGAATCATGTGCCGCCTCAGTCTTTGCTCTCTCTCCCACTACTCTTTCCTCTTCTATCATATCATCTTTCCCTTTGACCCTACTCTCCTCCCTTTCCGCATCCTATGACTCACACTGTCCCCTTTCCTCCCGGTCAGCTCGGAACTCTTTTCCACCTTCTCCTCCCTCCTTAATCCTCCACCCCCTCCCCCTCCATCCTCCCTCTCTGTCAACCACTGTGTCAAAGAAAAGAAGGTTGAAGACATCCGCTCCTCATTAACTCAGCCTTTTGAATCCACTCAACAAAGTTGACTATCTCTCCTCTGTTCTCATCCTCCTAGATCTATCCGTTGCTTTTGACACCGTGAACCATCCTCCTCTCCACCCTCTCAGGGCTGAGGCGCCTCATGCTTTGCACACTCTTGGATTGCATCCTATCTGGCAGGCCGTTTCTACCAGGTGACGTGGAGAGGATCTGTGTCTGCACCACATACTCTCACTACTGGTGTCCCCCAGGGCTCGATTCTAGGCCCTCTTCTCTCTATACACCAAGTCACTCGGATCCATCATATCCTCACATGGTCTCCCCTATCATTGCTATGCGGATGACACTCAACTACTATACTTTTCTTCTTCCCCCCTTTTGACACCCAGGTGGTGACTCACATCTCTGTGTGCCTGGCAGACCTTTGTCAAACCCTGGACAACACCCTGTAGTTCTCTGCAAACATAAAAGCTGGGCTCCCCGCTTGTGCCATCAAACTCCTGCAACTTCTATACATGAACTAGAACGCTGATCTAGAACGCTGCAGCCCCCCTGGTTTTCAACCTTCCAAAGTTCTCCCGTGTCACCCCACTCCTCTGAACACTCCACTAGCTTCCAGTCGAAGCTCACGTCCACTGCAAAACCAGGGTGCTTCTGACCCACTGGAATTGTGATACAGTGATTTATAAATGAAATAATCTACTTTTGTCATGCACAAAGTAGATGTCCTAACCGACTTGCCAAAACTATAGTTTGTTAATAACAAGAAATTTGTGGAGCGGTTGTAAAAAAAAGTTGTAATAATTCCAACCTAAGTGTATGTAAACTTCTGACTTCAACTGTATTTTCTACCCTGACTCCACTTTGTTAGGGAGCAAGCCTAGGGCCTTACATTGAGAGTATATTCATCATGACACCAGTAGAAAATAATATCAATCTATATTTTCAAAAGCATGTGAGTCTTGTGAGTCACTGGCTTTTTGAGTTGCATTTACATGATCGAGCAAAATAATCGGACTACACTTGATTAAAAGTTTCTGATTAGTGAAAGATGAGCAAGCGAAGAGATAAGCTCTACCACCTCCACTTATTTTCCCAGCCAGAGAATAAATGAAATATACAGATGTACAGTGCCTTCGGAAAGTATTCAGACCCCTTAACTTTTTCCACATTTTGTTACGTTACAGCCTTATTCTAAAATGGATTTAAAACAACAAAATAATCCTCAGCAATCTACACACAATACCATATAATGAAAAGCAAAAACATGTTTTTACAAATGTTTGCACATGTATTCAAAATTAAAATCTGAAATACCTTATATTTCTGTATAGTATTCAGACCCTTTGCTATAAGACCTAAAATTGAGCTCAGGGGCATCCTGTTCTCATGAATCACCCTTGAGATGTTTCTACAACTTGATTGGAGTCCACCTGTGGTAAATCCAATTGATTGAACATAATTTGGAAAGGCACACACCCGTCTATACAAGGTCCCAAAGTTGACTGTGTTTGTCAGAGCAAAAACCAAGCCATGAGGTTGTACGAATTGTCCATAGAGCTCCAAGACAGGATTGTGTAGTCACAGGTCTGGGTTAGGGTACCAAAACATTTCTGCAGCATTGAAGGTCCACAAGAACACAGTGGCCTCTTTCATTCTTAAATGTTTTGTCCAACCCTCAGTTTGGCCCATCCTGGGCCAAATTGAGCAATCGGGGGAGAAGGGCCTTGGACAAGGAGGTGACCAAGAACTCTGACAGAGCTCTAGATTTCCTCTGTGGAGATGGGAGAACCTTCCAGAAGGACAACCATCTCTGCAGCACTCCACCAATTAGGCCTTTATGGTAGAGTTGCCAGACAGAAGCCACTCCTCAGTAAAAGGCACATGACAGCCCACTTGGAGTTTGTCACAAGGCACCTAAAAACCCTCAGACCATGAGAAACAAGACTCTCTGGTCTTATGAAACCAAGATTGAACTCTTTGGCCTGAATGCCAAGCATCCCATCTGGAGTAAACCTGGCACCATCCCTACGGTGAAGCACGGTGGTGACAGCATCATGCTGTGGGGATGTTTTTCAGCGTGCGGCAGGAACTGGGAGACTAGTCAGGATCGAGGCAAAGATGAACAGAGCAAAGTACAGAGAGATCCTTGATGAAAACCTGCTCCAAAGCGCTCAGGTCCTCAGACTGGGGCGAAGGTTCTCCTTCCAACAGGACAACGACCCTAAGCACACAGCCAAGACAACACAGGAGTGGCTTCAGGACAAGTCTCTGAATGTCCTTGAGATTCCCAGCCAGAGCCCGGACTTGAACCCGATCTAACATATCTGTAGAGACCTGAAAATCGATGTGCAGCAACGCTCCCCACCCAACCTGACAGAGCTTGAATGGGAGAATCTCTCCAAATACAGGTTTGCCAAGCTTGTAGAGTCATACTCAAGAAGACTCAAGGCTGTAAAATTGCTGCCAAAGGTGCTTCAACAAAGTTTTGAGTAAAGGGTCTGAATACTTATGTAAATTTCATATATAATTATTTTTATTTTTTTTACAATTTGATGCCTTCAATTGTGTTAGCCTACTTTATTCCGATATGTTTGTAATTCGGTGATATTTATTCCCATATTAAGTCTTTATGGATCCATCCAGTTGAGGCTAAGAAAACAGTGCAAAGAAATTACGGCATTACGGCTACATTTCATACTAAACTCTAGGCAGAACTTTATCGCAATCATGACTAGGTCGGTTGGTGGAAATAAAACTAGAGGCTTTGTCACCACCAATACCTTTTATATATAAAGAAAAGTCAACAAATATTTGTCGGGATGCTGAAGTTGGCAGAAAAACGTAGTGGTTTGAAAGGTGTATATGAGGTTGGAATAGTACTGTGAAACTGTGAACAGGATGATAATGCCCTTTTAGTGTAAGAGGTGTTTGAGCCAAGTTTTGGTGGGAGGGAGTTTTGGCCTGCCTGGTGATAGATCAATAAGAATAACAGGTTGTTTTCAATTTCTCCCCCCTCTCTCAGACAGTCCTAGCAAAATTCTTGCTTGAGAAATTGCTCTTTGCTAAGAAGCTATTTTTGCTTCTTTTTGACCAATTCAATTGACAGCAACCACAGTAAGCTATCTAATTGTTACCCAAAAATGATTTGATATTGAGATAAAAATGCATTTGACCTTTAATGGTATTCAACGAGCGTGAATGTCTTTGACCACACATGCTCTTAAGTTTCATCACATCAGTATGGAAAGTCTCTCCCTTCTATTACTTTATCTCCATCTGAATCTCTTTGTCCCCACACTCAGATAAACAGATGACAGACATTCTGTGCGATTCCTCCATCTTTGCCACTGTGTAATTGAGTTTTCTCTCTCTGGTGTACCAGGGAGGGCTGGACTGGGGTTACCGTGGCTACTCGCATGAACTGACTCCATGGAAACCAGCTCCATTGGCATACAGAGAGGGGGAAGGAGAGAGGAAGAGAAGAGGGGTGACACCGCTGTCTTCTGGAACACTGGTTTCTTGCTAAATGTAAAAGGTGTTAGGATGTAAGGAGGGAAGCGGGAGGATACCACTGGGTTCTGGAATGCTTTCTTCCTAAATTAAATAAGGGAAGGGGGGGTTGGGAATGCTCTTGCCCTCCCTCTCTCCCTCACTCCCATCCCTCTATCACACTTCATTATTAATCGGGGATGGCTGTTTGTTCAAATGGAGAGAGAGGAGGACATTTGGACTGCTGCTGTAAGTGCACTCCCTCTCTCACAACGTCACCGCTGCTTTCTCCAGTCACCGTGACTCTGTGAAAATGTCATAAGTGTTCTACTTCTTATTGTAGCACAGTGTCACCGGGACGAGGTTACATTCTAGCAAAGCCCAACAGTAAAACAACAGGTCGGTCATTGTGCATTATTTCAACGCTGCCTTTGTGAAAGATGTAGAGACCGTGCCTGCTCTAAGGTCACATTTGCACCTGTTTGTCAGACTAAAATGTTTTAGTGCCATTTCATATTGTTTCCATTTATATATAGTCAGTCAGAATGTGGATAGTGACTCACATTGAATAACATGGGCCAGAAGAGAATGCTGCACAATATTTGCTGTTAAACAACGACAAAAATAACAGTGTGGTCTCAATTGTCTGTAGTGTGATTTCCACCAATCCTTGGGTAGTTTGGGTGGCCTTCTACATCAGGAACCTCATTAGAGTCGGTTGGTGTTAGGTACGGTAGCATCTATCTGTTTACCCCATCGTCATTTTCTGTCTCTGTGTTGGCTACGTTAGACCAAGAATATGTCTCAAAGGGAGACAACCCTTTAATAAACCACCAAATCAACTCTCCACACAAGAGAAAATGGCCTTTCAGTCCAAGGTTATTATTGAACAATGGTCTTATCAGCCAAATTAATATTCATGAAGGTTTAATCCATGCACTGCTGACATCTGCAGATACGTATGTCATTAGAGAAGAGCACTTTTCAACATAAATTCTACATTTATTTACCTCAACTCTGATAATTCAGCCTATTATACACCGGATTTTCAGTTTTGCAATAATTGTCCCTTAAGCGCGTTGGTAATTTATGCACTTGTCTGCCACAGCTTTCTCAAAGGCCCAAGGGCATATTATAGAAGTTTTTGATGTTTTACAGTATTGCAAAGGAAGGACACAGCAGGCCTAGGGGTGGAACTAAGTCACTAGTACTGTTTAACATGAGGAATAAACACACACACACACACACACCCTCTCATCTAGTAAAGTGTATGGCTTAGTGGCTTCACAGATATTCTTTCTTCAATATTTCATTGTATGAGCAGAATCATTGAAGTTCCTCTATAGCTGTGAGTGATAAAGTGCTGTCAGTAGAGCTAGGGAGAGAGAAGTGTCTTTATATCTGTCACCCAGACAGACTGTTCTCTACAGATCACACAGCTGCCAGAGGAGCCTAGTCCATCCTGGCCTCAACAGTTGGGCTGTTATATCCATTATTCCTAGGCTGCTACATCCAGCATTTGTGTGACACATGCTTTAGGCTTCTGTAACCCACATCCAGCTCTGTCGCTGCTCTCTCACCAAACCTGTCTTACATAAATGATAGCCAATGCGTGAACTGTAAAAGTGAGAGGGATATGAAATACAGTATATGGATTTATTTAATATATGGCTGTACTCAGACAACCCATGAAGTGGTTTATTGGATAGTACATTAAAATCACATACATTATAGAGCTTGATATATGGTGCAATAACCCACATTCTATACAGTTAGAGCAAAAAGAAAGGACCATTCTAATGTGTACCATACAATATTTATAATCTCACTCTGTCCCACATATTGGTTACTGATTGATGTACAGTGCAGGAGAGGAGTGAGTGACAGGTCACTTATATAAACATGACCTACATCTAAATGCAAATGAATGGATTTCAGGTGTCTTCATTGATGATGTAGGGTCTACATCTAGTAAACGTTGGCACAGCGACTTGCTGACATCATCTCTCCCATTCTAGATCATAATAGAGTACGTGGGCAGGTTATGCAACTGCTGATATTCCTGTGGCTGCAAATAGAATAAATCACCATTTAGATGTTGATTTTCATTGTTGGGCATAAGATGAGAAAATAACTACTGACCAGTGAATAGAGAGTATTTTCGCATAACCTTGAAGCAGTTTTGTAGCCTATAAAAAGATTGGCATGTGTTTATGTATAGCTGCCATGTATAAGATGTAAGAGAAACATGTGTTTTTAAATAACAACGGTGTGACATGGAGAACCCACAACAGTGTGTGATTTGTGGAGATATGTCAGTGAAGAACTAATAAACCTTGGTTATAGGTTTTCATTCATCTCAGTTTGTATTTGTGTTTGTTTTGAATCCCCATTGGCTGCTGTCAAGACATCAGCTGCTATTCCTGGTATCCTGCAAAAAAGAAGGCAGTAATATACATTACAATAACATTTTTAAACATTCAAATACATTTTACAACATATTTCACAATACATTAAGTGTGTTCCTTCCGGCCACTACTCAACAACAACACACAATCTAGATGTGCGTGTGTATAGTGTGTATGTTGTGTCCGTTTGTATGTGTGTGTTTGTACCTGTGTTTGTGACTCTTCACAGTCCTTGCTGTTCCATAAGGTGTATTTTTATCTGTTTTTTAAATCTGATTTTACTGCTTGTGTGAGATACTTAATGTGGATTAGAGTACCATGTATCCATAGCTCTATGTAGTACTGTGCACCTCTGTCAGGCGGTGGTGTAGCTGTTGCATGACGTCAGGCGCAGGAGAGCAGAGATGAGGGAACAACGTACTTTACTTATTAAACTTCTCTAGGGTAGGGGGCAGCATTTGGAATTTCTACTCAGGCCCAGAAGATAGGATATGCATATAATTGGTAGATTTGGATAGGAAACACTCTAAAGTTTCCAAAACTGTTAAAATAGTGTCTGTGAGTATAACAGAACTGATTTGGCAGGCAAAAGCCTGAGAAAAATCCATTCAGGAAGTACGATTGTTTTTATTTTATTTTTTCTATTCAATGCCATTACAGTATCCATTGACTTAGGACTCAAATTAGCAGTTCCTATGCCTTCCACTTGATGTCAACAGTTTAGAAATTGTTTCAGGGTCGTATTCTGAAAAATGAGGGGGTAAGAGCAGTCTGAATGAGTGGACCCTGCAGTGTCACAGATATTTTTCATGTGCGCGTCCGAGAGAGTGCCATTCTTGTTTACCTTTTATATTGACAACGTTATTGTCCGGTTTAAATATTATTGATTATTTAGTATTGTGAAACAAACTGATGATTGAATAGAAACATTGTTTGACATGTTTCTATGAACTTTACGGATACAATTTTGATTTTTTTGTCCGCCTGTTGTGACTGTGTTTGAGCCTGTGGATTACTGAAGAAAACGTGCGAACAAAACGAGATTTTTGGATATTTTGGATATAAAGAGAGTCTTTGAAGAACAAAAGGAACATTTATTGAATAAATTAATGTCTTAATTTATGGGCAAACGATCTGTCAATGACATTCCCAGCTGCGCCTGAATCGACAAGCACCTTATGCTGGGAATGCAGGGAAAACTCAGGAAAAGTAATGCTTAAAAACATGCAGGCAACAGAGAGCTCTGGGTGGTACTGGGGGATGGAACTGACAGACCCTGATCTGGACATCCAAGGGTAGCCAGCAGGTGATCCAACCGAATGGACATGTCCACCAGCTGATCGAAAGTGAGGGTGGTGTCCCTGCAGGCCAACTCCCGACGGATGTCCTCACGCAAACTGCAATGATAGTGATCGATCAGGGCCCTGTCGTTCCATCCCACACCAGCGGCCAGGGTCCGGAAGTCCAGAGCGAACTGCTGGGCGCTCCTCGCCCCCTGCCTCAGATGTACGAGACGTTCACCCACCGCTCTACCCTCAGGTGGATGGTCAAAAACTGCCCGGAAGTGGCGGGTGAAATCTACAAAGTGGTCCAGCGCCGCATCTCCTTCCTCCCACATGGTGTTGGCCCACTCCAGGGCTCTCCCTGAGAGGCATGAGACGTGGATGGACAACCTCTCTCGGTCCAAAGGTGCCGGGTGAACGGTTGCTAGGTAGAGCTCCAGTTGTAAAAGGATACCCTGACATTGTTTAGCAGTCCCATCATACTCCCTAGGGAAGGCCAAACGAATCCCACTGGTGGGGCTGGTGGAGGTGCTGGAAGACCTCCCTTTCTCTGAAAGCGATCCATAGTCTGTAGGACACAATCCATGGTGACGCCGAGATGATGGCGCATCGCTGCTTGCTCCTGGACGTGCTCCTCAACCCCAATAACAAGGGTACCTGTTCCTGCTGACTCCATGACGATTGGGGTGTTTGATTCTGTCAGGCGGTGGGTGTAGCTGGTACATGAAGTCAGGCACAGGAGAGCAGAGATGAGTGAACAACTCATCTCTTTACTAAAGAAAAAATAGCACAAAGCAACAATACTTATGTGTGAACAATAACGGTTACCACAAAACACGGGTGAAAACCAGCTGGAAACGTACCGACCTAAACAATCACACACGAAGACATGGGGGAAACAGATGGTTAAATTCATGACCACTAATTGGGAAATGATAACCAGGTGTGTGGGAAAACAAGACAAAACAAATGGAAAATGAAAAATGGATCGGCGATGGCTAGAAGACCGGCGACGTCGACCGCCGAACACCACCCGAACAAGGAGAGGCATCGACTTCGGAGAGGCATTGAATTCGTGACAACCTCCCATTGTCTGTTCTGGACATGGGGACTGTGAAGAGACCTCTGGTGGCATGTATTGTGGGGTATGCATGGGTGCAAGAGCTGTGTGCTAGTAGTTTAAACAGACAGCTCGGTGCATTCAACATGTCAATATTAAAAATAAAAAACAAGTAGTGATGAAGTCAATGTCTCCTCTACTTTGAGCCATGAGAGATTGACACGCATAGTATTATTGTTAGCTCTAAGTGTACATTTAAGGGCCAGCCATGCTGCCCTGTTCTGAGCCAGTTGTAATTTTCCCAAGTCTCTCTTTGTGGCACCTGACCACACAACTGGCAGTAGACCAGGTACGACACAACTAGGGCCTGTAAGACCTGCCTTGTTGATATTGTTGTTAAGCAAGCAGAGCAGCCCTTTATTATGGACAGACCTCTCACCATCTTACCTACTGTTGCATCAATATATTTTGACCATAACAGTCTCCCCAACTTTCTCAATTTCTACATTATTCATTAGAATATTTAGTTGATGTTTAGGGTTTGGTGAATGATTTGTTCCGAATACAATACTTTATGTTTTTGAAATATTTAGGACTAACTTATTTACTGCCACCCATTCTGCAACTGACTGCAGCTTTTTGTTAAATGTTGCAGTGAGTTCACTTGCTGTAGTAACTGACGTGTATAGTGTTGTCAACAGCATACATATTCACATTAGGTTTATTCAGAGCCAGTGGCAGGTCATTATTAAATATGTAAGAAAGTAAGGGGCCTAGACAGCTGCCCTTGGGAATGCCTGATTCTTCCCGGGATTATGTTGGGGAGTGTCACGTTCTTAGTTCTTTTGTTTTGTCTTTGCTTTAGTATGGTCAGGGCGTGAGTCGGGTGGGTTGTCTATGTTCGTTTTTCTATGATTTGATATTTCTGTGTTTGGCCTGGTATGGTTCTCAAACAGAGGCAGCTGTCAATCGTTGTCCCTCATTGAGAACCATACTGTGGGTGATTATTTTCTGTTCAGTGTTTTTTGTATTCACCGTTCAGGACTGTTTCGTTTCGCTCTCGTTATTTTGTTTTGTGTTCATGATAATAAATTATCAATATGGACACTTACCATGCTGCGCATTGGTCCTCCTCTTCTTCCACCAATAACGGCCGTTACAGAATCACCCACCAACCAAGGACCAAGCAGCGTGGTAACGGGCAGCTGCTGAAATCTCAAGACTCCTGGACATGGGAGGAGATTTTGGACAGCAAAGGACCCTGGGCACAGGCTGGGGAATATCGCCTCCCCAAGGCAGAGCTGGAGGCAGCGAAAGCCGAGAGGCGGTGGTATGAGGAGGCAGCACGGCAGCGCAGCTGGGAGGAAAGGCAGCCCCAAAAATGTCTTAGGGAGGGGCACACGGGGAGTGTGGCTAAGTCAGGTAGGAGACTTGAGCCAACTCCCCGTGCTTACCGTGGAGAGAGGTGGACAGGACAGGCACCGTGTTATGCCGTGAGGCGCACGGTGTACCCGGTGCGCAGGCATAGCCCGGTGCATTACATCGCAGTGCCTCTAATTGGCCGGGCAAGATTGGGCATCGAGCCAGGTGCCATGAAGCTGGCTCATCACATCTGGTCTCCAGTGCGTCTCCTCGGGCCGGGGTACATGGCACCAGCCCAACGCATGGTGTCCCCGGTTCCCCAGCACAGCCCAGTGCGGTCTATTCCACCTCGCCGCACTGGCCTGCCTACGGGGAGTATCCAGCCAGGTAGGGTTGTGCAGGCTCGGTGCTCGAGACCTCCAGTGCGCCTCCACGGTCCGGTTTATCCGGTGCCTCCTCCACGCACCAGGCCTCCGGTGGCAGCCCCCCGCACCAGGCTGTCTCTCCGTCTCCATCCTGCAGGTGCTCCCGCCTGTCCTGAGCTGCCAGAGTCTCCCATCTGTCCTGAGCTGCCAGAGTCTCCCGTCTGTCCTGAGCTGCCAGAGTCTCCCGTCTGTTCTGAGCTGCCAGAGTTTCCCGTTTGTCCTGAGCTGCCAGTGTCCCGTCTGTCCTGAGCTGCCAGAGTCGCCCGCCAGAGCCGCCCGCCAGTCAGGAGCTGCCAGAGCCGCCTGCCAGTCAGGAGCTGCCAGAGCCGCCGGTCAGTCAGGAGCTGCCAGAGCCGCCGGTCAGTCAGGAGCTGCCAGAGCCGCCGGTCAGTCACGAGCTGCCAGAGCCGCCTGTCAGTCTGGAGCTGCCAGAGCCGTCCGTTACTCCAGAGCTGCCGGAATCGCCCTTCACTCCAGCGCTGCCGGAGTCTCCCGCCGGTCCGGTGCTGCCGGAGTCGCCTTTCACTCCTGTGCTGCCGGAGTCTCCCGCCTGTCCGGTGCTGCCGGAATCTCCTGTTAATTCGAGAACCATTGCTAGGGTCCCCAGTCCAAGGTCGGCGGCGAGTGTCGCCGCTCTAAAGAGGCCACGGAGGTGGGTAAAAGAGGCAGGCAAAGACTATGGTGGAGTGGGGTCCACGTCCCGCGCCATAGCCGCCACCTTGGACAGACACCCACGCAGACCCTCCCCTATAGGTTCAAGTTTTGGGGGGGGGGGGGGGTACTGTCACGTTCTGACCTTAGTTATTTTGTTATGTCTTTTGTGGTGAGGGCGTGAGTCGGGTGGGTTGTCTATGTTCGTTTTTCTAAGATTTGGTATTTCTGTGCTTGGCCTGGTATGGTTCTCAATCAGAGGCAGCTGTCAATCATTGTCCCTGATTGAGAACCATACTTAGGCAGCCAGTTTTTACCCTTGAGTTGTGGGTGATTATTTTCTGTTCAGTGTTTTTTGTATTCACCGTTAAGGACTGTTTCTTTTCGTTCTCGTTATTTTGTTTTGTGTTCATGATAATAAATTATCAATATGGACACTGCGCATTGGTCCTCCTCTTTTTCCACCAACAACGGCCGTTACAGGGAGGCTACCATTAAAGAACACCCTCTGTGTTCTGTTAGACAGGTAACTCTCAATCTTCAATATAGCCGGGGGTGTAAAGCCATAACATATACGTTTTTCCAGCAGCACACTAATAATAATGATAATGATAATGTCAAAAGCCACATTGAAGTCTAACAAAACAGCCCCCACAATGTTTTTATGAACAATTTCTCTCAGCAAATCATCCATGATTTATGTAAGTGCCGTGCATGTTGAATGCCCTTCCCTATAAGCGTGCAGAAAGTATTTTGTTAATTTATTTACTGCAAAATATCATTGTATCTGGTCAGATACAAGTTATTCCAAAAGTTTACCAAGGGTTGGTAACAGGCTGATTAGTCAGCTATTTGAGCTAGTAAAGGGTGTTTTACTATGCTTGGGTAGCGGAATGACTTTTGCTTCCCTCCAAGCAGGACGGCACACACTAATTTTCCATCCAAGTTTGGTAGACCCAGATGGCTTTTCATTGTTGATAGACAACAACAAAAAATGTCACCTCTTCCACGCTCACTTTACAGATTTTATTTTTTACAATGCTTGTCTTTCATAATTTGATCAGTTGTACTTGGATGTGTAGGTTCGGCATTTGTTACTGGCATGTCACATGCCTAAGTTTGCTACTCTTGCCAATTAAAAAAAACATTATCAGTCCTGAACTAAAGTCTTACGTTATTAGTCAGCTGCTCGATTCAGTTCTGGGTCCATAGGTGTTTTTAGAGAAGAGATTCAGAGATGCTACAACTGAAAAAGAAACTGGAGTGAGGAGCTCCGCCCATCTCTCTTTGCAAATTGCTGGCCTTCCTCCCATTCCGAAATTCTAAAGATGCTAACACCTGCGAAATTGTTTTTCTCAGTTTTTCACAATTCCGGATATTTAATCCAAGTAAAAATTCCCTGTCTTAGGTCAGTTAGAATCATCCACTTCATTTTAAGAATTTGAAATGTCAGAATAATAGTAGAGAGAATGTTTAATTTCAGCTTTTATTTCTTTCTTTCATCACATTCACAGTGGGTCAGAAGTTTACATACACTCAATTAGTATTTGGTAGCACTGCCTTTAACGTTTCGGGTAGCCTTCCACAGGCGTCCCACAATAAGTTGGGTGAATTTTGGCCCATTCCTCCTGACAGAGCTGGTGTAACTGAGTTAGGTTTGTAGGCCTCCTTGCTCACACGCTTTTTCAGTTCTGCCAATACATTTTCTTTGAGATTGAGGTCGAGGCTTTGTGATGGCCACTCCAATACCTTGAATATGTTTAAGCCATTTTTCCACAACTATGGAAGTATGCTTGGGGTCATTGTCCATTTGGAAGACCCATTTGCAACCAAACTTTAACTTCTTGACTGATGTCTTGAGATGTTCAATATGTCCACATAATTGTCCTCCCTCATGATGCCATCTATTTTGTGAAGTGCAGCAAAGCACCCCCACAACATGATGCTGCCAACCCTGTGCTTCACGGTTGGGATGGTGTTCTTCATCTTGCAAGCCTCCCCCTTTTTCCTCAAAAAATAACGACCAAATCAAATCAAAACAAATTATAAAGCCCTTCTTACATCAGCTGATATCTCAAAGTGCTGTACAGAAACCCAGCCTAAAACCCCAAACAGCAAGAAGCGTGGTGGCTAGGAAAAACTCACTAGAAAGGCCAGAACCTAGAAAGAAACCTAGAGAGGAACCAGGCTATGAGGGGTGGACAGTCCTCTTCTGGCTGTTTCGGTTGGAGATTAT
Source organism: Oncorhynchus clarkii lewisi (assembly GCF_045791955.1). Classification (NCBI taxonomy): domain Eukaryota; kingdom Metazoa; phylum Chordata; class Actinopteri; order Salmoniformes; family Salmonidae; genus Oncorhynchus; species Oncorhynchus clarkii. The sequence continues at coordinate 36,531,676 of NC_092155.1, read as the reverse complement.
AACAGAACTTGGCCAAGATGTTCAAATGTTCATAGATGACCAGCAGGGTCAAATAATAATAATCACAGTGGATGTCGAGGGTGCAACAGGTCAGCACCTCAGGAGTTAATGTCAGTTGGATTTTCATAGCCGATCGTTCAATGTATCATTATGGCCAAACAGTTCTATTTTTGTTTCATCAGACCAGAGGACAAAAAAAAGTATGAGTGAGTCTGTAGTAGTCTGGCTTTTCTATGGCAGTTTTGGAGCAGTGGCTTCTTCCTTGCTGAGCGGCCTTTCAGGTTATATCGATATAGGACTCATTTTACTGTGCATATAGACACTTTTGTACCTGTTTCCTGCAGCATCTTCACAATGTCCTTTGCTGTTGTTCTGGGATTAATTTGAACCTTTCGCACCAAAGTACGTTCATCTCTAGGAGACAACACGTCTCCTTCCTGTGTGGTATGATGGCTGCGTGGTCCCATGGTGTTTGTACTTGCGTACTATTGTTTGTACAGATGAACGTGGTACCTTCAGGTGTTTGGAAATTGCTCCCAAAGATGAACCAGACTTGTGGAGGTCTACAATTTTTTATGAGGTCTTGGCTGATTTCTTTGGATTTTCCCATGATGTCATGCAAAGAGGCACTGAGTTTGAAGGTAGGCTTTGAAATACATCCACAGGTACACCTCCAATTGGCTCAAATGATGTCAATTAGCCTATCAGAAGCTTCTAAAGCCATGACATACTTTTCTGGAATTTTCCAAGCTGTTTAAAGGCACAGTCAACTTAGTGTATGTAAACTTCTGACTAACTGGTATTGTGATACAGTGAATTATTAGTGAAATAACCTGTCAGTAAACAATTGTTGGAAAAATTACTTGTGTCATGCACAAAGTAGATGCCCAACCAACTTGCCAAAACTACACAGCTCAAAAAAATAAAGGGAACACTAAAATATCACATCCTAGATCTGAATGAAATATTCTTATTAAATACTTTTTTCTTTACATAGTTGAATGTGCTGACAACAAAATCACACAAAAATTATCAATGGAAATCAAATGTATCAACCCATGGAGGTCTGGATTTGGAGTGACACTCAAAATTAAACTGGAAAACCACACTACAGGCTGATCCAACTTTGATGTAATGTCCTTAAAACAAGTCAAAATGAGGCTCAGTAGTGTGTGTGGCCTCCACGTGCCTGGATGACCTCCCTACAACACCTGGGCATGCTCCTGATGAGGTGGCAGATCAATGCCTTCCTCTTGCAGGAACTGCTGACACACTCCAGCCACATGAGGTCTAGCATTGTCTTTCATTAGGAGGAACCCAGGGCCAACCGCACCAGCATATGGTCTCACAAGTGGTCTGCGGATCTCATCTCGGTATCTAATGGCAGTCAGGCTACCTCTGGCGAGCACATGGAGAGCTGTGCGGCCCCCCAAAGAAATGCCACCCCACACCATGACTGACCCACCGCCAAACCGGTCATGCTGGAGGATGTTGCAGGCAGCAGAACGTTCGCCATGGTGTCTCCAGACTCTGTCACGTCTGTCACATGCTCAGTGTGAACCTGCTTTCATCTGTGAAGAGCACAGGGCGCCAGTGGCGAATTTGCCAATCTTGGTGTTCTCTGGCAAATGCCAAACGTCCTGCACGGTGTTGGGCTGTAAGCACAACCCCCACCTGTGGATGTCAGGCCCTCATACCACCCTCATGGAGTCTGTTTCTGACCGTTTGAGCAGACACATGCACATTTGTGGCCTGCTGGAGGTCATTTTGCAGGGCTCTGCCAGTGCTCCTCCTGCTCCTCCTTGCACAAAGGCAGAGGTAGCGGTCCTGCTGCTGGGTTGTTGCCCTCCTACGGCCTCCTCCACGTCTCCTGATATACTGGCCTGTCTCCTGGTAGCGCCTCCATGCTCTGGACACTACGCTGACAGACACAGCAAACCTTCTTGCCACAGCTCGCATTGATGTGCCATTCTGGATGAACTGCAATACCTGAGCCACTTGTGTGGGTTGTAGACTCCGTCTCATGCTATCACTAGAGTGAAAGCACCGACAGCATTCAAAAGTGACCAAAACATCAGCCAGGAAGCATAGGAACTGAGAAGTGGTCTGTGGTTACCACCTGCAGAACCACTCCTTTATTGGGGGTGTCTTCCTAATTGCTCATCATTTCCAGCTGTTGTCTATTCCATTTGCACAACAGCATGTGAAATGTATTGTCAATCAGTGTTGCTTCCTAAGTGGACAGTTTGATTTCACAGAAGTGTGATTGACTTAAAGTTACATTGTGTTGTTTAAGTGTTCCCTTTATTTTTTTGAGCAGTGTATATTTTGTTAATAGTTTTAAAGACTCAACCTAAGTGTTTGTAAACTTCCGACTTCAACTGTATGTGCTCAGCTTCATTATCATTGCACATAATGGATATTATCTTTGATTGACTGTGACTGATAGACAGGCCTATCGTTTTTTTCTCTAGAAAGCAGAAATGAACACAAGCCAGCGAGCAAAGCGAGACACCTTCCCTCCCCCTGAATACCCTCACTCCCTAATATGTTGCCAAGGCAGATCAGAGGAGTGTGTTGATGACTAACCACTCGGTATAGTGAGAGTGTGTTACGTCAACAACAAAAAACACTCTCTCCTGGTCTCCCATGAGGCCTCCTCTCCCTCTCTCTCCACTCATCCTCCATACAGTGGCGATGTAAGTAGTGCACTGCCTGCCTTCCTCAGGCCAGGCCAGGGGCTAGCAGCTACACCAGCTTTACCTTGTCCCTTAGAGGAATCAGCAGCGTCCATTTTAGAGAGAGATTAACAACACACCACAGTACCTCATGCACTCTGACTCACTCACTGGCTCTCCCTCAAAGAACAGAGAGGGAGACTAGTTAAGTCATTGTCCTTTCATGGCTTTAGTTATCTCATGTGGCTTTGTGTGTGTTTTGTAATAGGTTCTGAGAAGCTGTTTTAGTTATCTTCTAGATTCCAAGTATTGGATGTTCCACAGGGTTGTGGTGAGGGAATGATGTTTTGGATTCATGTGGACAGATCATGTTTGAGCCTGGTCTGTGGCATGTGATGGGGTGGGACTGGTTCTATTGGAACTGAATTCGCTACAGTAAACCCATGATCTTGTTTTCCATATAAACCAATTTACTGTAAGGGCCTGTCCCCTTATCACCCACCCTCAATTCCCTACTTACACCTTTGAATGGCTAGCAGAAGAACCCTGTATACCAAATTGATGCCGTGATATTCCATAGATTTATGTAATCAAGAAATTAAACAAGAATGTGATGATTTATTTAGGTTGTTTTTCAACCAAAATACACAAACACAATTTAAAAGGCATGTGATGTTAGCATGCACAAACCATTAAGCCTCTCTCATGGTGCTAGCTTTTCAATATTCTCCCTAAATTATTGCCTTTCAACGCCATGTTTCTGGTGTCGGTAGGCAGCGATAGGCATCAGATACCTTGTCCTGTTAATAGTAATGTGTTCAGCTGTTTCACTCTCCAGCCAGAGACCCTCTCTTTTCTAAAAACCTGATAAATGATCACTTAACTTAGGTTGGTTGTATTCGTCTTTTGTGTATGGACTGTACATTAGTTTTGAAAACTATAATGGCACAAACATAATGTGCTTTTGACTGTTTTAATAAAGTCTGAGCCAATGTGTGCGTTTGTGTGTGTGTCTTTGTGCAATATTAATGTGTAATTGCTTGTAACAAATTACTTAAAATGCTTTAATATATCTGCCATAGCCCTGATGTATGCCACTGGGAAATCTGAGCTCTAGAATACTAATTATTCTATCTCTCTATTTCTCTCACGCTCTCTTCACTTTCTCTTTTTCCCTCTCCCTCTCTCTCTCTTGCTCTCTCTCTCGCACGCTCCATTTTTCTCTCTCTCACTCTCTCTCCCCTCTCTCTCTCCTTCTCCCTCTCTTTCGCTCTCTCTCCCTATCCCTCTTTCTCTCCCTCTCCCTCTCCCTCTCCCTCTCCTTTCTCTTGCACTCTCTGCTAAAAGAAGACTGGCGTCCACTCTAAGAGTCCCAGTGAGGAGCATGTGGTGAGGGCCATGTCTCTGGAGATGGAGAAGAGTGTCACTAAGTTGATGTACGACTTCCAGAGGAACTCTACTTCTGACGACGACTCAGGCTGCGCGCTGGAGGAATACGCCTGGGTGCCCCCTGGCCTCAGCCCTGAACAGGTACACTACCCACCTCTCTGTTACGCCTTCTTTTGTACCCCCGTTTTCCCATTCTCTTACACTGCTGACTATACCCCTCGGTCTCAGCCCTGAACAGGTACACAACCGAATTCTGACTTTCTGTTACATCTTTATCCCAACTACCCACTAATCTAGCCATGCACATGCCTCTTCAAGTCTCCTGTGTCCTACCACAGTTTTCTGAACCCTGGCTGAAACAAATTGAACTGTATTTGTCACAACAGTCCAATTATTTGTAGCTGGATTCATTGATTGGTAAACGAGCAGCTGAACTGATGATTAATTAATTTTCAATCCCCTCGATTCATGCGCTGAGTGCCACGTGTGGTTTGAGGAGAGAAGGATAGAGGAGAAAAAGACAGAAAATGACCAAACTGAAGATGGGCTGGAGGATAATCTGTGGAATGCATTGTCTGAAGAACATGAAATATGAAATATGAAAGTAATGAAATTATGGTTGTATTTTGTGTTTTGTGGGCGGCAGGTAGCCTAGTGGTTTGAGCATTTGGCCAGTAACCGAAAGGTTGTTGGATCGAAACCCATGATCAATAGATTGATCTGCTCCTGAACAAGGCAGTTAACCCATTGTTCCCCGATAAGGCCTTCATTGTAAATAAGAATTTGTTCTTAACTGTCTCGCCTGGTTAAATAAAGGTAAAAAAAAAAAAAAGATTTCAGTGGTCTATAATTCTTTGTTACTTTTATATTTTTTATTTAAAGTTTTTAAATTCAAACCGCATTGTTGGTTAAGTGCTTGTAAGTAAGCATTTCACTGTAACCTGTTGTATTTGTGCGGTGTGACAAATAACATTTGATTTGATTTGATTGAAAATAGTCAGTTTAGATAATTTTTAACTATAACATGTATTTTTTGGACCTGTCTAAAGCATTCAACACAGTAGATACCTCATTACTTATTCAGAGGCTTTCATCAATTGGTCTGAACCTGTAACGGCTGTCTCTGTCTCCTCTGACAAGGAGGAGTAGTAAGGATCGGAGGACCAATGCGCAGCATGGTACGTGTTCATGCTCTTTATTAAACCAAGCGAACACTGAAACAAAACAATAAACGACACGTGAAATAACAAACCGAAACAGTTCCATGTGGAACACACAACCACAGAAAATAAACACCCACAAAACACAAGTGGGAAAAGGCTACCTAAGTGTGATTCTCAATCAGAGACAACTAACGACACCTGCCTCTGATTGAGAACCATACCAGCAAACAACGCAAACACAACATAGAAAACGGAACATAGACAACCCACCCAACTCACCCAACGCCTTGACCATACTAAAACAAAGACAAAATAAAAGAACTAAGGTCAGAACGTGACAGTACCCCCCCCCAAAGGTGCGGACTCCAGCCGCAAAACCTAAACCTGTAGGGGAGGGTCTCGGTGGGTGTCTGTCCGCGGTGGCGGCTCTGGCGCGGGACGTGGACCCCACTCCACCATAGTCCTTCTCCGCCTATTTTACTCGCCTCTGTGGCCTCTTTAACGCGGCGACCCTCGCCGCCAACCTCGGACTGGGGACCCAAACCATAGGTCCCCAATGGATGGGAGATTCCGGCAGCACCGGACGGACGAGAGATTCCGGCAGCACCGGACAGGCGGGAGACTCCGGCAGCCCCGGAGTGAAGGGCGATTCTGGCAGTTCCTGGCTGACGGACGGCTCTGGCAGCTCCTGGCTGACTGACGGCTCTGGCAGCTCCTGGCTGACTGACGGCTCTGGCAGCTCCTGGCTGACTGACGGCTCTGGCAGCTCCTGGCTGACTGACGACTCTGGCAGCTCCTGGTTGACTGACGGCTCTGGCAGCTCCTGGCTGACTGATGGCTCTGGCAGCTCCTGGTTGACTGACGGCTCTGGCAGCTCAGGACAAATGGGCGACTCTGGCAGCTCTGGACAGATGGGAGACTCTGGCAGCTCAGGACAGAAGGAAGACTCTGGCAGCTCAGGACAGACGGGCGACTCTGGCAGCTCAGGACAGACGGGAGACTCTGGCAGCCCTGGGCAGGAGGAAGACTCTGGCAGCACTGGACAGGCAGGAGCACCTATAGGGAGGAGACGGAGAGACAGCCTGGTGCGGGGGGCTGCCACCGGAGGGCTGGTGCGTGGAGGTGGCACCGGATAGACCAGACCGTGAAGGCACACTGGAGCGCTCGAGCACCGAGCCTGCCCAACCTTACCTGGTTAAATGCTCCCCGTAGCCAGGCCAGTGCGGCGAGGTGGTATGGCCCGTACTGGGCTGTGCTGGCGAACCGGGGACACCATGCGTAAGGCTGGTTCCATGTACCCCGGCCCGAGGAGACGTACGGTCCACCTCTCTCCACGGTAAGCACGGGGAGTTGACTCAGGTCTCCTACCTGACTTAGCCACACTCCCCGTGTGCTCCCCCGAAGACATTTTTGGGGCTGCCTCTCGGGCTTCCAGCCGCGCTGCCGTGCTGCTTCCTCATACCACCGCTTCTCGCCTTTTGCTGCCTCCAGCTCTGCCTTGGGGCGGCGATATTCCCCAGCCTGTGCCCAGGGTCCCTTGCCGTCCAAAATCTCCTCCCATGTCCAGGAGTCTTGCGATTTCGTCCGCTGCCCGTTACCACGCTGCCTGGTCCTTGGTTGGTGGGTGATTCTGTAACAGCTGTCTTCTTCCTCTTCCTCCTCTCCTCTGACGAGGAGGAGTAGTAAGGATCGGAGGACCAATGCGCAGCGTTGAATGTGTTCATGCTCTTTATTAAACCAAACAAACACTGAAACAAAACGATAAACGACACGTGAAATAACTAACCGAAACAGTTCCGTGTGGAACACACAGACACAGAAAATAAACACCCACGAAACACAAGTGGGAAAAGGCTACCTAAGTATGATTCTCAATCAGAGACAACTAACGACACCTGCCTCTGATTGAGAACCATACCAGGCCAAACGCAAACGGAACATAGACAACCCACCCAACTCACGCCCTGACGATACTAAAACAAAGACATAATAAAATAACTAAGGTCAGAACGTGACAGAACCAGGCAACATGTAGATGGTTTGAAAAATAAATTAAGGACAGAACACCTAACAAAGGGTGTTTCACAGGGATCGGTTCTTGGTACGGTTCTTTTCACTATTTACATGAAAGGGGAAAGGGGGCTACCTAGTCAGCTGTACAACTGAATGCCTTCAACTGAAATGTGTCTCGCACATTCAACCCCTCTGAATCAGAGAGGTGCGGTGGGCTGCCTTAATCGACATCAACGTCTTCAGCGCCCCAGGAACAGTGGGTTAACTGCCTTGCTAATGGGCAGAAAAACAGATGTTTACCTTGTCAGCTCGGGGATTCTATCCAGCAACCTTCCAAACAATATTGGTTTACTGTATCTGTAATAATTCAAACTTTCATCTGTTTGCAGATGACACCGTGGTGTATGCTATTGCCCCCACAGCTGACCAGGCTCTGTCAGAGCTTCAATCTGCCTTTATTGTAATTGTCTCAAATCCCTTCCTGTTGAACGTGGAACCAGGGAGAGTTTGGTTTGTTGTTTTGGAAAGTTTGTTGTTTTGAAAGTGTATTGGAAAGTTTCTTAGTAGCTAGAAAACTTTTGAGTTTGGATCATGGGATGCCAAGGCTGGCATCCAAGGCTGGGTCTGAGGAGCTATTTGGCGAAGAATGATAGGCTAGCTAGATACCTATCATACTAGCAGCCCCTGACTGCAGCCCACAACGCGGTTATTCATTGTGGCTGGGACCGCGGATTGTCCGGGATTGTGGCTGTCTAGATCCCTGCTATTTGTTGTTGTTTTCAATCTTCCTTGTGACCTGCCCTGTCTGGAACTGTGAGGAGTACATGGTTTACAGCTACCATGACAAATACCAAAGCCGATGGGAGTACCATTGAGGACAGTGGTGTTTCTCTATCACAGTTGAAGGATATTTTAAACAAACACAAAGAGTTCTGTAAGCAGAAAATAGCTTCAAGTATTTTGTCCAAATACTGGTGGATTCAACTAATAAAAGAATGGACGACCTGACCAGAGAGGTCCATGATCTGAAGGACAGTTTGCAGGTCTCCCAGGGTCAGCTCAATGAGTTGAAACAGGAAAACGTCAAGATGACAGCAATCTGTAAGTCATTGAGAGAGGACATCAGTTCTGTGTGTGAATCCATGATAAATAACAATGATGGAGAAATCAGATCGCAACAACAAGGTTGTGGACAGAATTGCAGAATCTCCACATGAGACCTGAACGTAGTCGGAGGACAAAGTGAGGGAAATGATCTCTGAGAAATTGAAGATGGACCACAGGAAGATTGAGGTGGAGAGCGTCCATAGGATAGTGGTAAAGTTCCTGAGGTTCAAGGAGAAGGTAGCTGTTCTGGAAAGAGCCAAGAACTTGACAGGAACATATATATTCCTCAACAAGGACTATCGTGAAGCTGTGCACCAAAAGATGAAATAACTTATCCCTGCCATGAAAGCTGCCAGAGCATATGGGGACATTACTTACATCCACTATGATAGGCTCATTGTCCACTCTCCCTCCCAGAAGCCTGGAAGGGATGAGAGCCAAACCTATGGGTTCATAGCTTCAACCCTGCAGCACACACACACATACACCAATTGATTAATGGACTGCTGAATATATATATTTTTCTCTTACTTTTCCATATTATCTCTATCTCTGATAAGCTACCCAAGGAAAGGTCTGAAAATAGCCCATATTAATATACTGTATGTAGCCTTAGAAATAAGGTTCATGAAATTAATAACTTGCTAACATCAGATAACATTCATATACTACCCTTTATGAGACTCACTTAGATAATTAATTTGATGATACAGCAGTAGCAGTACAAGGATATGACATCTATAGAAGAGACCGAAGTGCTTATGGGGGAGGTGCTGCTGTGTATATTCAGAGCCATATCCCTGTAATGCTTAGAGAAGATCTTATGTCAAGTGTTATTGAAGTGTTGTGGTTGCAGGTTCACTTGGCACATTGTTAGTTGAGAAATGTAAAGCCTTTTCTTTTGGAGTGTCGCTATAGGCCACCAAGTGCTAACAGTCAGTATCTAGATAATATGTGTGACATGCTTGATGAATGAATGAATGAAATCACCAGTTGGCAACCTTATGGGATTAATTAACAGAAATCAACAATCACTGTTGTAATCAAATCAAATTGTATTTGTCACCCCTGAATACAACAGGTACCTTACAGTGAAATGTTTACTTACAAGCCCTTAAAAACAACAATGCAGTTGTAAGAAAAAAGTGTTTAGAAAGTATTTACTAAAATAAACTGAAGTAAAAAAAAAAAAAAGTAAAGTAAAGTATAGGTAGAATAATGCATGAATAATAAACAGAGTAGCAACAGCGTAAACATGGGGGTGGGGGGGGCAATGCAAATAGCCCAGGTAGCCATTAGATTAGCTGTTCAGCAGTCTATGGCTTGGGGGTAGAAGCTGTTAAGAAGCCTTTTGGACCTATACTTGGCGCTCCAGTACCGCTTGCCTTGCGGTAAAAGAGAGATCAGTCTATGTCTAGGGTGAATGGAGTTTTTGCTCGCACACGCTTTTTCAGTTCTGCTCACACATTTTCTATAGGATTGAGGTCAGGGCTTTGTGATGGCCACCCCAATACCTTGACTTTGTTGTCCTTACGCCATTTTGCCAAAACTTTGGAAGTATGCTTGGGGTCATTGTTGTTGGGGAATAATCAGAATTAGTTGGTAACATAGGTAAGATGTTTTATATTCATCATAACCCACGTCTCATCAGAATGTTATTTTTGTATAATACTGTGGCGGGGTTGCAGTATCTGTTCTATGTCAAGACTAAGTTGCTGGGGCCGGAGAGAGGGCGTGTATCTCTTGGCTCCACAATGTCTGTGTGCCAGTCAGTGTGTCTCTGTGATCTTGTCAAGATAGGATGGATTTGATATATGCCTGTTGATATGGAGGATTGGTTTATGGTTCTGAGTTTGAGAAAATAACATAGTTTAGGAGACAAAGCTGAACAATAAATTATGCCTATGCTTTCTGGCTATGTGTGTGTCTTTGCTATAAAGGATCTCAGTTGAAATGTGTAAGGGACTCTCAGATAATTCATTGATAGACACTGAATTGATCTGAGAGTCACAGGGTTATGATAGAGCTCATATAATTAAAGATGGATTTTGTGATAACTAACTCTGACTTGTGTGTGGTTTGCTCTTATGATTTGGTAAATAGAGGAAATTTCCACGACATTGTCCATTTGGAAGACCCATTTGCTGTAAGGGGTGCGTAACTGGTGGCAGCGAAGTCAGACGCAGGAGAGCAGAACTAGATAATAGCCGGAGCAGTTTAATGGCAAAACCAACGGCATCAAAAATAACAACACATGGGTACAAAACCCGTCGTGCTCCAGACAACATGTGCACAAGCACTTAAAACAAACATTCACGCACAAAGACATGGGGGAAAAAGAGGGCTAAATACACAACACATAGTGAGGGAAATGAAACTAGGTGTGTGGGAAAACAAGACAACACAAATGGAAAATTAATAATGGATCAGCGATGGCTAGAAGACCGGTGAAGTCGACCGCCGAATATCGCCTGAACAAGGAGAGGCATCAACTTCGGTAGAAGTCGTGACAAGTATACCATGAGTAAGTATATCATTTGTATCTACTGAACAAAAATATAAATGCTTTATGCAACAATTTCAAATATTTTACTGATTTACCGTTCATAGGAAATCAGTCTATTAAAGTAAGTTCATTAGGCTCTAATCTATGAATTTCACATGACTGGGAATACAGAAATGCATCTATTGTTCACAGATACCTTAAAAAAAAGGTAGGAAAATCAGTCAGTATCTGCTGTGACCACCATGTGCTTCATGCAGCGCGACACATCCCCTTCACATAGAGTTGATCAGACTGTTGATTGTGGCCTATGGAATATTGTCCCATTCCACTTCAATGGCTGTGCGAAGTTGCTGGATGTTGACGGGAACTGGAACATGCAGTAGTACACGTCGATCCACAGCATCCCAAACATGCTCAATGGGTGAGAATGCAGCCCATAGACGAACTGGGACATTTACAGCTTGCAGGAATTGAGTACAGATCCTTGCGTCATAGGGCCGTGCAATGTCATACTGAAACATGAGGTGATGGCGGCGGATATATGGCACGACAATGGGCCTCAGGATATCGTCAAGGTATCTCTGTGCATTCAAAATGCAGTTGTGTTTGTTGTCCGAAGCTTATGCCTGCCCATACCATAACCCCACCGCCACCATGGGTAACTCTGTTCACAATGTTGACATTAGTAAGCCGCTTGCCCATACAACGCCATACTGCCACACTGTCTGCCATCTGCCAAGTAAGGTTGAAACCAGGGTTCATCCATGTAGAGCACCAGTATGCCAGTTGCCATCGAAGGTGAGCATTTGCCCACTAAAGTCGTTTAGGACGCCAAACTGCAGTCAGGTCAAGACCCTGGTGAGGATGACGACCATGCAGAGGAGCTTCCCTGAGATGGTTTCTGACAGTTTGTGCAAAAATTATTGGGTTGTGAAAACCCACATTCATCAGCTTTCCAGGTGGCTGGTCTCAGACAATCCCAAAGGTAAAGAAAGAAGCTGGATGTGGAGGTCCTGGGCTGGCGTGGTTACACATGGTATGCAGTTTTGAGGCTGGTTGGACGTGGTACCAAATTCTCTGGCAACATCTCTGGTGGACATTCCTGCAGTCAGCATGCCAATCTGTGGCATTGTGTTGTGTGACAAAACTGCACATTTTAGAGTGGCCTTTTATTGTCCCCAGCTTCAATTTTGTTGTTTCTCTATTGTAATTCTGGGAGTGAAAAACAAAATGAAAATCTAGAACCAGAAATAATAAAACTGAGAAACAGAATTTGGAAAAATATAGATTTTATAGGGGCCCCTTACAGTTGTTTATGGACCATTATTTCACCAAGTATATTGACAGAAACATAGTACACTACTGTCATGACTGTCCTGATCAGGTCATGTTACAGGAGACCACAACCCTGCAGATTATCTCTCAACCCCAACGGAGGAGGAGAGATCTAGGGGTCTGAAGATGTGGGGTTTTTATGACCCCTCACACCCCTGGTAAATCTTAGGCCACACAACATTCCTGTGTCCCCTCAATATGGAGAACCAGTCTCAGAACATTAAACATGAAATAAAGGGACTTTGGAACAATGGTTTCCGTCAGCCACAATGGTGGTCATGGCGATAGATGGAATATGAAAATGTATGTCATTTTTGTTTTGTTTTTAAAGGTTAATAGATGACATAATTATGAAAACATTGTAACGTTAACAGTTTACCTAGTATATGTTTGATCTTTATACATTGTACATTGTATGGAAAATGTCCAAATCAAAGAGAATGTTTTGGTAAAGATGAAATGTGAAGTTAGTTGTCTAAAATTGGATTTGAGTCAAATCTAGACCTTGCTCTTAACTTGGTACGCCCAGAGAATTGCCATAAAGGCGGTTACGTCCACTTCTGACCCAAGGCTATAAAACCTGTGAGTGAAGAATTAACATATCAGACTAAGTGACCCAAGCTGCAGCCGAGGTCTAAAAAGTCAACAAACCCAAAACGCAACTCAAGTATGAAGACAAAGAAATATTTTTCTACCCAAGCTACGGATGAGTAGCTGTGTCTAAGCGGGTGAATTCAAGTCGAACCACCTAGCCTCCACTCCCCATCGAATCGTGGTATCTACACTGTTTCATTCCTACGCTGTGAGCTCTGAGCTACAGAGCTGTCTGTCCTCAGAAGAGCCCTTCCAGAGCAAGGGCGAGGGAACAGACTCCTAAGCCAAAAGGACACTGACATCATGAGAACAACCAAAGAGTCATTGAGCAGCCTGAACGGTCCACGCGGAGAATCCACTGAGACCTTCCCCACGTAATTACATCATTATATTCTGACCCAAAAGAGCGGCAGTTTGGGGCGAGGCTAGGGTTAGAATAAGCATAGCTGACAAATTCACCCAAATGTATATTTCTCTCGTGTACTTTCTCTTTTTCTCTCTCTTTTAAATCCCCATTTTGGGTAACATGCCCCATAGTGTGTTGGCCCGTTATATTAAGTTCTAATCAATAGCCTAGAATGTGTTTTTGTGTATGTATATCTTTTATCATCATTTTAGCTTTCTAGTAAATAAATACTCAACTAAGATTGGTGTGGTACGAACTCATTGGTGAAACCCGGGTCCGTGCAGATTCCAGGATTATGAGACGTTCAGAACAAGACTGTAGAGGTAACTGGTTAATTAATGGCTGTTGTAAAAATCTATATTCTGATATTCTTTGAGTTAATTTGGGAAATATAAACTCAATAAAACTAATTTTCCCATGGTGCCCCAAGTTAATGAGTTAATAATTGCTTGGTTCAGTTAATCACGGAATTAGAAACCTTTAATCATTCGATGAGCAACAGTCGTCACATTAACTAATACAACGTCACGACACTACTTTCTTTCTCTTGTAAACTAAAGACCCGGGGTGGAGATGAGAAGAGAAGGAAGTACCTATTTGAAAGTTAGAAAAAAATTACTAGCTCGTAATTTTTTTTTAAGTAGCTCTCATTCTAGGAACGGTTGGAGACCCCTGCTCTAGGGCAATTCAGGTAGATGTTATAGAGGGCTGAAGAATGTGTTTTGTTTTTCATGTTTTGTGTTTGCTTTCCATGTATTGTGTAATTGATGTGTACAGTATATACTGTAGCTATGTAAAGTGTAATTGTTGTTTATTGATGTGTTCATGCAGGGCTCATATGCAAAAGAGACCATGGTCTCAGCATGGATCCCTGGCTATATAATGGTTAAATCAAATATGCTGTTTATGCTGTTTGTTGGATTGCAATGTTTTTATTCGATCAGGAACAAAATTGGAACAAACTAAAGCATAAACTTCAAGCACAGAGAGAAAATAGCACAGACATAAACGTTCCTTGTACTTTCCATGGACGGGAGCTGTCCATATGATGGAGAAATTAGTTCCGTGTTTGTTCTCAGGTCGATCAGGCTGAAGTTAAAACTCCTGTCTCCACAGTAAAGTGCTGTACCTCCCGCCCTTGCTCGCTCTCTCCCTCGCTCGCTCCCGGGGCTCTGTTAATAGATGACAGGTATTGCTGATGATAGTTATTTTCTCTAGTCAGCCATCTTGACAGGATGCTGATGGAAGCTGTGGCCTTTCTCTGAACCGACAGGAGATGAATGAAATCAAGACAACTTAGTTTGGCGTCTACTGTTGCCTAAGTGACTGTTTTCTACAAGATTGGAGATTCTTAGTGTTTTGGTGCAATGCTAGCCCACATGAAAAATACTATAGTATTCTATGGTATAAATACTCTAGTATTGCTATATTTATATACTATAGTATTCACTGCAGGGTTATTTCGGACTCTACTGTAGTATTTACAGTGTTTTTACGGACATGACTGTAGTATACTGTAGTATTTACTGCAGTGTTTTGGGGGACATTAGTGTATTAAACTGTTGTATTTACGGTAGTGTTTTTGCAGACATGACTGCTGTCGTGTCTGCACTTAAGTGATATTACATGCTACTCTATAAAATACTTTCTCTGTAATTAATATTACCTGATTGAGCTAATCATGTAAATGTAATTAACTAGAAAGTCGGGGCACCACAAAATAATATTTATGGAGCAGTTATCCTCCGAATAAACTCTTAAAGACCTAGTAATATTTTACATCAATAGCAGTCAATATCAATCGTCACCTTATTTCAGTCTCATCTGAAAGTTGTAAATTCTTGGTTATCTTCACGAACCCTGGCTAACAAGTTGAATCAGCAATACAAAATTGGGTTTAATTATTTATTTACTAAATGGGGAAGGGAATGGGTGAGGTATATGCAAACTGAATACTGTAGTATTACTATAGTTTTTTGCAGACACTGTAGTGTGGAAATACTGTAGTATTTACACAGTGTTTTTTGGAGATAATACTGTATTATTTACTGAAGTATTCTACAGTAAAGATGCTATAGTAAGGGCTACACATGATCGAGGGATAGTACAGCATGTATTATAGTATACTACACAGTTCTATATTAAGCACTACATGATCGATGGACACTACAGTGTGTAGTATAGTATTTTACAATATACTACAAAATTATATAGTAAGTACTACACATGATCGAGGGATACTATAGTGTGGAGTACAGCATTCTACATTATAAATTGGGAAGTTCGATTGGCTAACAGCCATGGTATACCACGGGTATGACAAAACATTTATTTTTACTGCTCTAAATACATTGGTAATCAGTTTATACTAGCAATAAGGCACCACGGAGGTTTGTGGTATATGGCCAATATATCACGGCGATGCGAAGTGCCTAAGAACCGCCCTTAGCTGTGGTATGTTGTCCATATACCACACTCCCTTGTGCCTTATTGCTTAAGTATAATACAGTTTACTACAGAATTCTATAGTAAGTACTGAAGAATTCTATGGCAAACTGTACATGTTTTTCTTGTGGGAGGTGTGAGCCACAAGATGATTTTAGTTTAAATCTGCTCTGTATGTGTCAAGGATTATGTTGCAAATCATTATAATAATACGATCAGATCATTGTGTTCTTGGAGAATAATTACCTGAAGCGTTTCCCCTCCATTTCATCAAGTGACTTTAGCTCAACAAGTTTAACTGAATGCCTGAAATTACTTTGATTGTCGCCTACAGTAAAGTCATAGATACCATAGATACAGTACCAGCCAAAGGTTTGGACACACCTACTCATTCAAAGGGTTTTTCATTATTTTTCTTTATTTTCTACATTGTAGAATAATAGTGAAGACATCAAAACTATGAAATAACACATATGGAATCATGTAAAAACCAAAAAACTATTAATAAACAAATCAAAATATATTTTAGATTTTAGATTCTTCACTGTAGCCACCCTTTGGCTTGATGACAGCTTTGCACACGCTTGGCATTCTGTCAACCAGCTATCTCTAACCAGTACCTACCCCCGCACACTGACTTGGTACCGGTACCCACAAGCATCGCTATTGTTATGTTATTGTGTTACTTTTCATTTAAAAAAAATATGTTTTCTTAACTGTTCTTGAACTGCACTGTTGGTTAAGGGCTTTGCAAGTAAGCATTTCACGGTAAAGTCTACACTTGTTGTATTCGGCGCATTTGATTTGATCAGTCAGCTATTGAAAGAGAACATTGCTCTCCATGGCTGCATCTGCAGCAGTGCCACAGGATCCTTTGTCCCAGACACTCAAGGTTCCAGCCATTGTTCTCAAGAATAAGGCTGATGGAAGACAGACCAGTAACCAACACAGCAGAATATGAAGCCCATCATCAATTCATTAGAAACAGCAGCTTTCAGGTTAATCTGGGAGGGCTCTTTAAAACTCAAGGTATGCTTTCAATTGACAGACATTTGACCATTAGAAACCAATTATGTTTTTCTCTTCCATCCAACCTTGTTCTCATGGGGCCGGTTGGGGTCGGCGACATAGATAATGACAGGGATGCACATGTCTTACTTCAGGAAGGGAGGACCACACTAGCCACTCAAATCAAATCACTCATCTATGGTTTGTGTCCCTGTCAGGTGCATCAGTACTACAGTTCTCTACCTGAGGACAGGGTGCCGTATGTGAACAGCCCAGGAGAGAAGCACCGCATCAAACAGCTGATTCACCAGCTGCCCCCGCACGACAACGAGGTGACACATTAGTTTACCTGATACTCTGTGTCTAGTGACTATTGACACATTCACGCAGGTATGGATGATGTGTTTGATTATGATGATGATGGAGTATGTTGATCTGGTTGTCAGGTCCGGTACTGTAACGCGCTGGACAACGAGGAGAAGAGGGAGCTCAAGCTCTTCAGTAACCAGAGGAAAAGGGACAACCTGGGCCGAGGCAATGTCCGCCCTTTCCCACTGTCCGTCAGTGGAGCCATCTGTGAACAGGTACACACTGCTGACACAAAACAATCATCACAGAAATCCTACAGCACAAAGAGCAGACACATAGGGGGTTCCACTAGGTCAGGTATTCCCAAACTGGGGTACGGGGGTACGCGCAATGCTGTCAGGGGGACGCCAAATAAAAATGTGATTCACATATAAAATAACAATTAATAAATATATATAACAATAAGAATTCTTTACATTTTCAAACAGTCCATTTATATTTGCCAACGGGGCTATACATTTGGGTGAGGTTTTCTTCACGCTTGAGTAGCCTCGTTTCACTGCCAAAAATAACATTTAATAATCTACTGTTCAGCGAAATAGCAACACAATGTCAAGTACAGGTAGCTTACTCAAATAATTAACATCCAATCATATTAACCGTTACTCTCTCACAGCTGCTGCTCATTCCGCTTGCTGGAAAATGGATCAATCGTAAAAAAAATAAGTAAGGCCCGCGTCCATAGAGACACATACCAGCTCTACTGGTAGTACTGCTAAGTTGTTCTGCTTCCACGAACACACCCAATGCTAGCATCAGTAATTCTACATTTGTTGTTAGCCCAGCTAGCATAGACACTGACGGTTGTGACTCTGATGCAGCCGAAGAACTGCTGCCCCCATACCCGGGAAAGCACAGAACAACAGACAGAGACATTTGACCATCGAAGAGGCACAAATATGATGAGAAATACATTGATTTGGGGTTCACTTACACTACCGTTCAAAAGTTTGGGATCACTTAGAAATGTCCTTGTTTTTTAAAGAAAAGCACATTTTTTTGTGCATCAAAATAACATCATATTGATCAGAAATACAGTGTAGAAAATTGTTAATGTAAATGACTATTGTAGCTGGAAACGAAAGAGGAGTGAATAGAAAGAGGAGTGGGAGGCCCCGGTGCACAACTGAGCAAGAGGACAAGTACATTAGAGTGTCTAGTTTGCAAAACAGACGACTCACAAGTCCTCAACTGGCAGCTTCATTAAATAGTATCTGCAAAACACCAGTCTCAATGTCAATAGTGAAGAGGCGACTCCTGGATGCTGGCCTACTAGGCAGATTTGCAAAGAAACTCTTGCAAATCACAATTCCAGTGAGTCAGAAGTTTACATACACTAAGTTGACTGTGCCTTTAAACAGCTTGGAAAATTCCAGACAATTATGTCATGGCTTTAGAAGCTTCTGATAGGCTAATTGACATAATTTTTGTAAATTGGAGGTGTACCTGTGGATGTATTTCAAGGCCTGCCTTCAAACTCATTGCCTCTTTGCTTGACATCATGGGAAAATCCCAAAAAATCAGCCAAGACCAAATTTGGTTCATCCTAAAACGTTTGACCCAAGTTACACAATTTTAAGGCAATGCTACCAAATACTAATTGAGTGTATGTAAACTTCTGACCCACTGTGAATGTGATGAAATAAATAAAAGGTGAAATAAATAATTCTCTCTACTATTATTCTGACATTTCACATTCTTAAAATAAAGTGGTGATTCTAACTGACCTAAGACAGGGAATTTTTACTAGGATTAAATGTCAGGAATTGTGAAGAATTTAAATGTATTTGGCTAAGATGTATGTAAACTTCCGACTTCAACTGTATATGCATCCTTTCTAACATACCGTTCTCAGAAACCTGTGGTTAGTTATTCACAATTTTTGATGAACAAATAAGGTTTGCATGTACAGAGGGGCAAAAAAGTAATTGTGCAAGTTCTCCCACTTAAAAAGATGAGAAGCCTGTAATTTTCATCATAGGTACACTTCAACTATGACAGACTAAATGAGAAAAAAAATCCAGAAAATCACATTGTAGAATTTTTAATGAATTTAGTTGGCAGACTTAAGATGGCAAAAAACAACATTTGAAAGTGTACTGACCCTGGTGCTAGAGGGGGTACGCAGCTGGAGGATGAATGTTTGAAGGGGTACGGGGCTATAAAAAGTTTGGGAACCACTGCACTAGGGGACAGTGCAAATGGGATAAAATCTTTGCCACAGCAAATCAAATATTGAAAATAATCAGCTTGCCTTGGTATTCTGTTTGATGTCTAATCAAAAGGATTAGCCATAGAAGCCCTTTTGTGATTAGGTCATGCACATTTAAAAAGATTGGATTATTTATATCATGTAACTGGCGTCTTGCTCCCCCTCCCCCTCGGTCAATTCCTTTCTTTGACTCTCTCTTTCTCTCTCTTTTCATCTATTTATCTCTCACTCCCTCTCCCTGTCTCCCCTGCCTCCCCTCCCTTTCTGGCTCCCTCTCTCTCAGTGTGGGGGCCAGATAAATGGAGGGGACATTGTGGTGTCTGCGTCACGGGCAGGCCACGGCCTGGTGTGGCACCCTCACTGCTTTGTGTGCAGCATGTGTGAGGAGCTCCTGGTGGACCTCATCTACTTTCACCAGGAAGGGAAGATCTACTGCGGCCGGCACCATTCAGAGATGCTCAAACCCCGCTGCTGTGCCTGCGATGAGGTGAGCCCGGCTGGGCTTAGAGGGCTGGGGTGGTGGGAGGGTTGGCTGGGTTAGCTGGAGCTCAGAAGGTTGAGATGGGGTTTAAGGTGGTGGGAAGTTGGGAGGAGCTGGAGCTGGAGCTCAGAAGGGTGAGATTGGGTTTTACAGGGTAAAGAGTGTTGAGGGATCTCATTCGTCCTTCCACATCAGTTATCCAGCTCTGCAGAAGTTTTGCTCTGTTTGACTGAGTCTTATTTCTGCTAATGCTAAGATGCGTGCAAGCCCAGAATCTGTCACCGCTTGGTGTCTATCTCTCTCCCCTCTGGGGTTCTATGGTTTGACAGGCTGTTCTCTGTCTCTCCTGCATATTATAT
Source organism: Oncorhynchus clarkii lewisi (assembly GCF_045791955.1). Lineage (NCBI taxonomy): Eukaryota > Metazoa > Chordata > Actinopteri > Salmoniformes > Salmonidae > Oncorhynchus > Oncorhynchus clarkii. The sequence goes on along the minus strand of NC_092155.1, from coordinate 36,511,611 downwards.
TTCATTGTCTTTGCTGATGAGCTTGGTGTCTCTCTAATAGCGTCAGATGATTTTGCTGATGATTATCTTTGCTCTCTCTCTGTCTGCCTGTCACGCTCTCTCACTCTCTTTTTTAGATTATTTTTGCTGATGAGTGCACAGAGGCAGAGGGCAGGCACTGGCACATGAAGCACTTCTGCTGCTATGAGTGTGAGGCTCCGCTGGGCGGCCAGCGCTACATCATGAAGGATGGACGTCCACACTGCTGCCACTGCTTCGAGTCCCTGTATGCAGAGTACTGTGACGCCTGCGGTGAACACATAGGTACATGGTTCTAGATGTTTCCTAAACACAATTTATACATGCTTACTGCACTCTTCTCTTTCTTTCTATTGATTATTATCAGATTGTACGTTTAGACATGGAAATAGATAAATCATGCAAAGATTATTTTCTTCAAAACGCACCTGCATCCTTTTCCTGTTTTTCTGTCTTTCCCTCTGTCTCTGCCACTCTCTCCATTGCTGTTCATCTCCTGCCATCCCACTCAGTCTTTCTTGGTAACTTTATATCAATCCCCGTTTTTCTTTATAGCATTTCTTCCCTTGCTCTATTTTTCACCCTTTCTTTGTCTCTGTGTCTCTTTTCCATGTATCTTACCCCCTGTCTTCCAACCTCTCTCTTTGACTGTGTTGTTCCCACACACTATAAAACTCACTTTGTCTTTCTCTGTGTCATTAGCGCCATCTCTCCATGTCTCAACTCATTTCATTATTGACATGTTTTTTGTGTGACAAAACACAATGGCGTCGTTCAAGGACCCTGTAGTCGTTAAGAGAGAATAGTCATAAAATCTGAGATAGAAATCCATAGCTTCAAGCATTCATGACTAACGCGTATAATAGAAAACATTACATACCAATTTACAGTAGAAGTCATTTGGAAAGCAGCTGTCACTCGATAGCAGAACAGAACACTCAGAGCCATGTGCATCATTCAGCTGTGCTAAGACATGACTGGCTAGGGAAATGAAGGTGGTTATTATCTGCTGCCCAGAATCCAGTTAGACAGGGGGAAGCTATGAGCCATTCAGACCCAGAGGATGCCATGTTGTGTCCAGATGGACCATGTGAAATATTATTAGTTCCCTTGGTTTATGAGAAGGGCTTTCTATAAATGTATTTTTAAATTATTATATAGACCGCATAATCCCAGTTTTGGGTAAAATCACAATATCAGTTTGTACTGTATTTAATTTCTTCATCCAGTAAATATCATTAAAATATTTTGCAGGCTCATATTTTACAGATTAGCTGTTGGCTTACTGAGGAGTGATACAGTCTCACTGTAGATAATGGGTTTATTAGACTCAGTATGTGATATCCCAACACTGACACCTTATCAGTAGTAAGTAGTAGTATTATTTCAAATTCTAATTGTAACCGGTGTGAAATGGCTAGCTAGCTAGCGGGGTGCACGCTAGCAACATTTCAATCGGTGAAGTCACTCGCTCTGAGACCTTGAAGTAGTTGTATCCCTTGCTTTGCAAGGGCTGCGGCTTTTGTGGATCCATAGGTAACGATGATTTGTGGGTCGCAGTTGTTGACGTGTGCAGAGGGTCCCTGGTTCAAGCCCAGGTAGGGGCGAGGAGAGGGATGGAAGCAACACTGTTACATAATGACAGGATCTAATCCTTTCCCCAGGCATTGACCAGGGCCAGATGACATATGACGGGCAGCATTGGCACGCCACAGAGGAGTGTTTCTGCTGTGCCCGCTGTAAGCGTTCCCTCCTGGGGCGCCCCTTCCTGCCCAAACAGGGACAGATCTACTGCTCACGCTCCTGCAGTGCCGGACAGGTGAACAACCACCACTTGACTGAATGTTCAGTTGACCATTGTATAGTATGTGTATTTTATATGTATTTCAATTATATGTTATAAATTCTATAAATTCCATCAATCAGGACCCAGACGAGTCAGACTCATCTGACTCGGCCTTCCAGAGTGCCCGCTCCCGTGAGTCTCACCACAGCATCAAGATTCTAAAACCGGAGCGCCGAAATGCCGAGCAGGAGCGTCGCCAGCCAGCGCCCATGACTGATCGTCTATCTGTTGAGGTGGACCCCCTGTCTATCCAGATGGACCGCCTGAGCCTTGGCTCTAGCCAGACACCCAGTCGAACACCCAGCCGCACACCCAGTCACGCCCCCAGCCGCACCCCTAGTCTCAACCAAGTGTGGATGAGCCGGGATGAACCTTACCCCCCAGCCTATGAGACAGCCAACGAGGGCTCCCAGCAGGATGCCTCTCCAACCCCCAATTCCCTGCTCCTGGGCCTGTGTAACCCCAGGAAAGGCTACAGCCCCAGCTCCCACAACCCCCTGCCCCCAGCCCAGAGCCCTGTCAACCCAGGAAAAAGGCCTGAGTCCAGAGCTAAAGTGCAGGGCAACACGAAGCGAACGCCCATGGCGGCACTGAGGGGTCAATCCTTCCAGGACAACTGGATCCACCACAGCCAAGACGAGTTCCGCCCACCCAAGCTGAGGACCCAGATGAGCTTCAACGAGGTGTCCAGCCAAGGCCAGGGCTTCTCGGACAAGAGGAACATCAGCATGCATGGCTTCCAGAGGGACAGCAGGCCCCCCCTGACCAGGACCAGGAAAGCAATGAGCAATGGTATGAGCTTCACAGAGCCCCTCACCCCTCTGGAACAGACCCCCCGAGGATCTATGGAGTCTCTGGCCCTGTCCAATGCTACAGGTACTGTACCCTCTCAACTGAGTTTAGAAGCTACATTGTAGAGGGGCTTTATTTTCGGCGGTTGTTAAGCCAGCACAATTGTCAAATGTATGCTTGTTTTGCAATTTCGACCTGTTAAAGCCGGCGCTCTTCTGTTTTCAAACCCTAGCATCAGGATTGGTAAATGACCTAGCTTGCGCTGAGGTGGGAGGGTTGGCAATATTTGGGGTGTATCCTTAAAAACTTGTGCCAAAGTGCAAATTTCAGGTAACGCTGGTCCCCACGATCTAATGAAACATTCTGGCAATGTTTAAAGAACAAATTGGGCCTCCCGAGTGGCGCAGTGGTCTAAGGCACTGCATCGCAGACACGGTCGCCAGGTGTACAGTGTTTCCTCCGACACATTGATGCGGCTGGCTTCTGGGTTAAGTGGACATTGTGTGAAGAAGCAGGGCGGCTTGGGTGGGTTGTGTTTCGGAGGACACACGGCTCTTGACCTTCCCCTCTCACGATTCCATACGAGAGTTGCAAGGATGAGACGAGACTGTAACTAACAATTGGATACCACTATATTGGGGAGAAAATATAGGTAAAAAAATAACAAATTAAATGTGTTCTAGGAACATTCTTGCAACATCTGGCGAATGCTTTATGCAAACATTCTATAATCATCAGTACGGCTGGACAGTTTGTGTGTCATGAAAACATTTGCCACGATCTATCAAATGTTCTGGGAACTTTCACAGAACCAATTCTGGTTTGCTGGGAAAACATTACAGGTACATTGTGTTTGTTTCGGGATTCTTCCGTCGAAGGAGAGGAGGACCAAAATGCAGCGTGGTTGAAATTCATGTTTGTTTTTAATAAGAAAACTATGCATGAATAAACTACAAAAACAACAAACGTGTAAACCCGAAACAGTCCCGTGTGGCACAAACACTGACACAAGAGACAATCACCCACAAAACCCAACACCAAACAGGCTACCTAAATATGGTTCCCAATCAGAGACAAGTATGTATGTTTCTATGGTCAGGGTGTGACAGTACCGCACCCCCCCCCCCCCAAGGTGCGGACTCCGGCCGCAAAACCTGAACCTATTGGGGAGGGTCTGGGTGGGCATCTGTCCTCGGTGGCGGCTCTGGTGCTGGACGTAGCCCCCACTTCACCATAGTCTTAGTCCGCCACATTGTCCGCTTCCGTGGCCTCCTAACCACGGCGACCCTTCTAAATGACCCCACTGGACAGAGGGGCAGCCCGGGACAGAGGGGCAGCTCGGGACAGAGGGGCAGCTCGGGACAGAGGGGCGGAAGCTCTGGCAGCTTTGGACAGAGGGGCTCTGGTGCCTCAGGGCTGAGGGGCTCTGGTGCCTCAGGGCTGAGGGGCTCTGGCGCCTCAGGGCTGAGGGGCTCTGGCGCCTCAGGGCTGAGGGGCTCTGGCGCCTCAGGGCTGAGGGGCTCTGGCGCCTCAGACTCCGGCAGTGCCGGACAGGCGGGAGACTCCGGCAGCGCCGGACAGGCGGGAGACTCCGGCAGCGCCGGACAGGCGGGAGCAGCTGTAGGGATGAGACGGAGAGACAGCCTGGTGCGGGGGGCTGCCACCGGAGGGCTGGTGCGTGGAGGTGGTACCGGATAGACCGGACCGTGCAGGCGCACTGGAGCTCTTGAGCACCGAGCCTTCCCAACCTTACCTGGTTGAATGCTCCCGGTCGCCCTGCCAGTGCGGCGAGGTGGAATAGCCCGCACTGGGCTATGCAGGCGAACCGGGGACACCATGCGCAAGGCTGGTGCCATGTAAGCCGGCCCAAGGAAACGTGCTGGAGACCAGATGCGTAGAGCCGGCTTCTTGGCACTTGGCTCAATGTCCACTCTAGCCCGGCCGATACGCGGAGCTGGAACGTACTGCACCGGGCTATGCACCCGCATTGGGGACACCGTGCACTCCAAAGCATAACACGGTGCCAGCCCGGTCTCTCTAGCCCCCCGGTAAGCACAGGACGTTGGCGCAGGTCTCCTACCTGGCTTCGCCATACTCCCTGTGTGCGCCCACAAGACATTTTTGGGGCTGACTCTCGGGCTTCCGTCCGCGTCGCCATGCTCGTCTCTCCAACTCCATTCTCCTATAACCCTCCAGCGAATCCCAGGCGGGCTCCGGCACTCTCCCTGGGTCGACCGCCCACCTGTCTATTTCTTCCCATGTCGTATAGTCCAGACTTCGCAGCTCCTGCTGCCGCTGCCTGTCACCACGCCGCTTGGTCCTGTTGTGGTGGGTGATTCTGTTACGGGATTCTTCCGTCAAAGGAGAGGAGGACCAAAATGCAGCGTTGTTGAAATTCATGTTTGTTTTTAATAAGAAAACTATGCATGAATAAACTACAAAAACAACAACCGTGTAAACCCGAAACAGTCCCGTGTGGCACAAACACTGACACAGGAGACAATCACCCACAAAACCCAACACCAAACAGGCTACCTAAATATGGTTCCCAATCAGAGACAATGACTAACACCTGCCTCTGATTGAGAACCATATCAGGCCAAACACAGAAACAGACAAACTAGACACACAACATAGAATGCCCACTCAGATCACACCCTGACCAAACAAAACATAGAAACATACAAAGCAAACTATGGTCAGGGTGTGACAGTGTTATTACATTACCTGGAAACTTACTGAGAATGTTTGGGGAATGTTCTGTGGGGGTTGTTACAGATGTCGTGCACAACATTTTAGTGAATGTTAGGAGAACATACCAATGATATTTCCTTATAAAAAATGTTTTTAGGATGTTATCATCCTAATGTTAGATAAAACTAGAACTAGAACGTATTGGGAATCTTAGCTAATGTTCTGGGAATGTTCCCGGTTTGCTGAGAAGACTATCATAAAAGGTTTGGCTCATGTGACTGCTTTGAAATAAATCTTAATTACCAAAGCTTTCTTAAAAGATCAAGTTCGGGGGCATCTATTTTTTATATATGTGGGCTATTGTACATTATTTTATCCAGCTACTGTTATTATTTGCATGTATGTAAAAACCCCTCCATGCCCATCATTGAACGAGAGATAGGATGATCCGGTGACACTCGTATTTAAAAACATTTAAGTGAATATCCTGTAACAATAGCTTGTTTTCTGTTTTTTTTTATTAAAAAACAAGCCCTTATTGCAGGGGTTCCCAAATGTTTTTGTCCCATGGCCCCATTTTGATATCTAAAAATTCTCGTGACCCGAACCATGTGAAACAAATGATGTAATTAACAGCCTATGTTTACTTTTTTAATTGGGGCTACGCAGTCAATTGCAAAACCTTCTAACAGTATTTCTGAACTCACCATCATGTACTTTAAATGTGGGGCTATGACAGTCAATTGCAAATTAGTCTGACATAATTTATCTTATCTCACCAGCACTAATGAGATGGGTGTGCTTAATGCATGTCCCGTCAGAGCTTCTCAAAGTCAGTGGGCGTGGTTGACAGTGCACACCTCATCTCTGCTGTCACATCCAACCTGGATCGATATTTGTTTTTAATGCAGACGAGAGTACTGAATCAGCGTACCATGAGTTGCAATGTCACGTTCTGACCTTAGTTCCTTTGTTTTGTCTTTGTTTTAGTATGGTCAGGGCGTGAGTTGGGGTGTGCAGTCTATGTTCTTTTTTCTATAATTTGGGATTTCTGTGTTTGGCCTGGTATGGTTCTCAATCAGAGGCAGCTGTCAATCGTTGTCCCTGATTGAGAACCATACTTAGGTAGCCTGGTTTCACCTTTGAGTGGTGGGTGATTCTTTTCTGTTCAGTGTTTTTGTATTCACCGTTCAGGACTGTTTCGTTTCGTTCTCGTTATTTTGTGTTCATGATAATAAATTACCAATATGGACACTTACTACGCTGCGCATTGGTCCTCTTTTTCCACCAACAACGGCCTTTACATGCAATGCTCGGAGGGAAACGGCACAGTATTCCCTTTGAGTCAGGAACCAAATCTCCTCCATAGTGACCCGTGAATACATTGTCTGCAGAATTCAGGCACATGACAGTGCGATCAGCTGATTGATTTCACTTAAGGGCATGTCAAATGAGCCAGGGTCACAGTCAAACAGATTTTGCTGATATGGTCACTCATCTGTATAATGTTTTTGCATTTGCCCTGCATGCTTGCGTTCTTTTCGTTCAGTTTCCCAAATATGTCTATTACATAGGAAAGGAGACACATGGTCTGTTCATTACACAGACATTCAACAAAGTATGTTTATTTATATTCAGTGTGAATGACAACAGTTCGTCTGTCACGACTTCTACCGAAGTCGGTTCCTCTCCTTGTCCGGGCGGTGTTCGGCGGTCAACGTCACCAGTCTCCTAGCCATCACCGATCCATTTTTCATTTTCCATTTGTTTTTTCTTGTTTTCCCACACACCTGGTTTTCATTCCATCATTACATGTTGTGTATTTAACCCTCTGTTCCCCCCATGTCTTTGTGTGGTATTGATTGTTGTAAATGCTTGTGCACATTGTTGTTCTGGTGCGCGACGGGTTTTGTACCCATTCTTTATTATTCTGGATGCCGGTGGTTATATATATACACTGCTCAAAAAAATAAAGGGAACACTTAAACAACACAATGTAACTTCAAGTCAATCACACTTCTGTGAAATCAAACTGTCCACTTAGGAAGCAACACTGATTGACAATAAATGTCACATGCTGTTGTGCAAATGGAATAGACAACAGGTGGAAATTATAGGCAATTAGCAAGACACCCCCAATAAAGGAGTGGTTCTGCAGGTGGAGACCACAGACCACTTCTCAGTTCCTATGCTTCCTGGCTGATGTTTTGGTCACTTTTGAATGCTGTCGGTGCTTTCACTCTAGTGGTAGCATGAGACGGAGTCAACAACCCACACAAGTGGCTCAGGTAGTGCAGCTCATCCAGGATGGCACTTCAATGTGAGCTGTGGCAAGCAGGTTTGCTGTGTCTGTCAGCGTAGTGTCCAGAGCATGGAGGCGCTACCAAGAGACAGGCTAGTACATCAGGAGACGTGGAGGAGGCCGTAGGAGGGCAACAACCCAGCAGCAGGACCGCTACCTCCGCCTTTGTGCAAGGAGAAGCACTGCCAGAGCCCTGCAAAATTACCTCCAGCAGGCCACAAATGTGCATGTGTCTGCTCAAATGGTCAGAAACAGACTCCATGAGGGTGGCATGAGGGCCCAACGTCCACAGGTGGGGGTTGTGCTTACAGCCCAACACCGTGCAGGACGTTTGGCATTTGCCAGAGAACACCAAGATTGGCAAATTCGTCACTGGCGCCCTGTGCTCTTCACAGATGAAAGCAGGTTCACACTGAGCACGTGACAGACGTGACAGAGTCTGGAGACGCCGTGGAGAACGTTCTGCTGCCTGCAACATCCTCCAGCATGACCGGTTTGGCGGTGGGTCAGTCATGGTGTGGGGTGGCATTTCTTTAGGGAGCCGCACAGCTCTCCATGTGCTCGCCAGAGGTAGCCTGACTGCCATTAGGTACCAAGATGAGATCCTCAGACCCCTTGTGAGACCATATGCTGGTGCGGTTGGACCTGGGTTCCTCCTAATGAAAGACAATGCTAGACCTCATGTGGCTGGAGTGTGTCAGCAGTTCCTGCAAGAGGAAGGCATTGATGCTATGGACTGGCCCGCCCGTTCCCCAGACCTGAATCCAATTGAGCACATCTGGGACATCATGTCTTGCTCCATCCACCAACACCACGTTGCACCACCGACTGTCCAGGAGTTGGCCAATGCTTTAGTCCAGGTTTGGGAGATGATCCCTCAGGAATCCATAGCCTGTAGTGTGGTTTTCCACTTTAATTTTGAGTGTGACTCCAAATCCAGACCTCCATGGGTTGATAAATTTGATTTCCATTGATCATTTTTGTGTGATTTTGTTGTCAGCGCATTCAACTATGTAAAGAAAAAAGTATTTAATAAGAATATTTCATTCATTCAGATCTAGGATGTGTTATTTTAGTGTTCCCTTTATTTTTTTGAGCAGTGTATGTTAACAGGCAGACCTTATTTACATAAGTATTCAGACCCTTTGCTATATGACTCGAAATTGAGCTCTGGTTCATCTTGTTTCCATTGATCATCCTTGAGATGTTTCTACAACTTGATTGGAGTCCACCTGTGGTAAATTCAATTGATTGGACATGATTTGGAAAGGCACATACCTGCCTATATAAGGTCCCACTGTTGACATTGAATGTTAGAGCAAAAACCAAGCTATGAGGCCGAAGGAATTGGCCGTAGAGCTCTAAGACAGGATTTTGCCGAGGCACAAATCGGGGGTAGAGTATCAAAACATTTCTGCATCATCAAAGGTCCCCAAGAACACCATGGCCTCCATCATTCTAAATCATTATAAATGGAAAAAGTTTAGAACCACCAAGACTGTTCTTAGCGCTGGCCGCCCAGCCAAACTGAGTAATCGGGGGAGAAGGGCCTTGGTCAGGGAGGTGACCAAAAATTCAATGGTCACTCTGCCAGAGCTTCAGACTTCCTCTATGGAGATGGGAGAACCTTCCAGAAGGACATCCATCTCTGCAGCACTTCACCGATCAAGCTTTTATGGTAGAGTGGCCAGACAGAAGCCACTCTTCAGTAAAAGGCACATGACAGCATGCTTGGAGTTTGCCAAAAGGCACCTAAAGACTCTCTGACCATGAGAAACAAGATTCTCTGGCCCTACGGTGAAGCATGGTGGTGGCAGCATAATACTGTGGGGATATTTTTCAGCAGCAGGGACTGGGAGACTAGTCAGGATCGAGTGAAAGATGAACGAAGCAAAGTACAGAGAGATCCCTGATGAAAACATGCTCCAGAGCGATCAGGACCCCAGACTGGTGAGAAGGTTCACCTTCCAACAGGACATCCACCCTAAACAAACAGCCAAGACAACGTAGGAGTAGCTTCGGGACAAGTCTCTGAATGTCCTTGAGTGGCCCCGCCAGAGCCTGGACTTGAACTCAATCGAGAGACCTGAAAATAGCTGTGCAGCGACGCTCCCCATCCAACCTGACAGAGATTGGGAGGATCTGCAGAGAAGAATCTTGTAGCATCATACCCAAGAAGACTCAATAATGTAATCACTGCCAAAGATACTTCAAGAAAGTACTGAGTAAAGGGTCTGAATACTTGTGATGTGATTTTCTTTTTTGCAAAATGTTATAAAAGCTGGGTTACTACATGATTCCATATGTGTTATTTCATAGTTGTGATGTCTTCACTATTATTCTACAATGTAGAAAAAGAAAGAAAGAAAGAAAAAACCTTGAATGAGAAGGTGAACAATCTTTTGACTGGTACTGTATATGTATAACCAGGATTTTGGAAAATCTCCCGCTACCTAATTTTCTTATCAGGCGACCCCTAGTTTGGGAAATGCTGCCTAATAGGCCACCCTTACCCTACTACAGTATATTGAAAGCTGGTTCAACAGCAATGAGTCTAGTGTCTTTCTTATCCTGGCCTAGGGTGGCAGGTAGCCTAGCGATTAAGAGCATTGGGCCAGTAACCAAACGGTCGCTGGTTGAATTCCTGAGATGGTGAAAAAACTGTTGATGTGCCCTTGAGCAAGGCACTTAGACCTTAATGCTCCTCCTGTAAGTTGCTCTGGGTAAGAGCATCTGCTAAATGTATTTGTATTTCCATGCATTCATCATGTAGCCTGTTTCTAAATGGTCTACTTGTGAGGCATTATTCACATAGGCCTACCTGCAGTGTATAGGCTACTCCCTTTGGCTTGTATCCACCCCCGCCTCTTGTCCGGTTATCCAACATATGTGCGGCTCCTCCAAACATATGCAAATGATTCAGTCCTATAACAGCAGGCCTAGGTTATATCTTGCTTATTGATAACGTGCCTCGCACATACAACACAATTTACAGGAGCCTAGTATTTATAATTTGAGGATAAGTGCGACGAGTAAAGGCCTATACTATACTGAAGCCAATTACAACAACGTTGACTGTCAACACTCAAAACATATTGAGCAAACACTGATATTTTTTTGATTGTTTTAATATTGCTGTTACTCGTTACTGTAGCCGATGCTATTTAATAAACTGTATCAATCCACAATGGACTAGGAAAATAATATTCGGTGACCACAGCCAAATTGGAGTTGATGATGACGCAAAGACCATCAATAAGCAACAGAACTTGAGACAACGGCATGCAGTATTGACCAGTGAGGGGTCAAGGACTCGTCACACCTATCATTTATTTATTCATCAAAACCCAGCCCTTTTGAGCCACTGTCAGCTATTGAGTTTATAATTCCCTCAGTGAAAATAGTACAAATATTTGATAATATGATAATAGGGATCATGAATGATTATTTAATACCTTCAGTATCTATATACATGAATAACCTGTGTGTGTATCTTTCCCAGGTAACTCACTGGATGGGGTAAGTAAGCGTCAAGAGCACCTGTCCCGATACTCCATGCCAGACCTTAGTAAGGACTCTGGGATGAATGTGTCTGAGAAGAGTAACATTGGCACACTGGGTTCATCTGTCCAGTTCCGCAGCTCTGAGTCCCTGACCTCTCGGCCCTACGGGTACCTGAATGCGCCTGTGCAGGTGGGGTACCCCCTGGGGTACTGGGATTCCCCCCAGCCCCTGGCCTTTAAGGGTACAGGTCGCGTGGGCCTAATAGGGAGTAGTGGTAACCTCCGCATGACCCCCATGAGTGAGAGGATCCCTCGTCGTCGGCCGAATGGGCCAGAGCCCATGCAGCAACAACAACCAACACAATCACGGCGACGCAAACACCGTGGCAATGGTAATGATGGAAACGGCAACCACCGCAGCAGCGGTCGCCACTACCGGCGTTCTCGACGCTCACGCTCTGACAATGCCCTCCACCTGACGGCCGACCGGGGAAGTCATATGATGGAACCCCCGCACCGTCGTGTTCAGGAGGACTATGACCGTTTCCCCGCCGGCCTTACTGCCCGGGACCTGTTTGGGGTGGAGGGCATAGGCGGGTACAGACAGCAGCCTTACAGACCCTGCCCCCGCACCACCTCAGACCTCACCCTGCACAATGCAGCGGGGGGTGGGGGGATGCAGTCGCTGGGCCTTGGGGGACCACACTTGGGTGGGGAGGGATACGGGGAGGGGGCGGACCCCTGGTGCTCCAGCTGCTCCTCATCCTCTGAGTCTGAAGAAGACGAGGGTTACTTCCTGGGGGAGCCCATCCCCAGACCTGTCCAGCTACGCTACCTCCACAATGAGGAGCTGCGCCACAGATACAGCCCTACAGGGATGGGAGGGATGGGGGGCCACCATGGACCCATACATGGACCCCTACATGGAGGAAACCAAGGGCAGCTGCACGGACAGCTCCACATGCGCCAGAGGAGGAAGAGCAAGAACTGCATCATCTCATAGAGAGAGTTAGGGATGGTGAGAATGGAGAGAGAGGGAGTGGGAGGGTGACAGAGAAAAAGAAAGTGAGAAAGAAAGGAAGGAGAGGGAGTGGGAGGGGGAGAGAGAAAGGGGGGGAGAGAGAGTATATGAAAGAGTGATCGTGTGTGTGTCAAAGAGAGGCCTATATATATTTGATGTGTGTGAGTTACACAACTAGCTCTATGCGGGGGGGGGGGGGGGGGGGGGGGGGGGGGGGGGGGGGGGGGGGGGTATACACCTACACAGTATGAGCTAATCAGGACAAGAAGCCTGCAATGGAGTCAGGTGACTAACAATTGGCAAAAACATCACATTTGTATTGTTAACCGTTTATTATTATATAGCCCAAGAAAGGTTACGGCATTTGATTGATAAACAGAGTGTGCGTGTGTGTGTGTGTGTGTGTGTGCCTTCCACAGATACATAACAGAAATATGGGACTTATTCATAACATTTTACTGCTGTAGTGAATTTACCAGCTGTTATTTAAAACCAGTTTAACAATGTCTAGAAATTGGATTTATGCATGCATAATGTTCAGTACGTCAACAAGGCCTACAGATAATACAGCAAATAATTGCAATTCATGCTGGAGTTTAGCAACTCTTTAGCATAATTTTTTCTATCTTGAAACCGACAAGGTATAAATTCACCATGTCTGTAAAGTTGAATGAATGCTCCTAAATGACTCAGTTTCAAATAAGTATTGGTACACAACTCCAAGAGCACTAATGGCTGAAGTGCTCACATATTTTATGTACCTACTGGACCTTGGAAAACCACCTGAGTGGACCCTCTCATAGCATTAACCAACCAATGACTTATAATCAGTCCATCACTTACTAAGGAGAACCAAAAACTGTCTGGCAAACACCACAGCCCTCCAAAACCAGTCAGCTGGAAGTGTGATTGTGGACGATGTGTGCTAGATAGATGCCATACAGTGTTGTCGTTTACCTCAGTGGAAACCAAGAGCTGCTGGATCTACAGTACAGTTGGCTAGCAGATTGTGTTATCATCCTGTATAAATAGCCGTTGAACCGAACTACACTGCCCTGCTCTCCACGCTTACCAAGGACAGCTCTAGCCTACGCACCTTGGCCATTCAGGCACAGTAACGTCCTGTATAGTCCTGTTTTCTCCTGCAACATGCTTTGTTTTTCAACGTTATAATATTACTACTAGATAAAACAAATAATAACAATAATAATACCTGTTAAATGTATATAACAGTAAAATAAATGTTATTTAAGTTTTGGATGTAGTAATGTAAATGTTCTGTACATAATGGTCCTAAATATTTATATATATTTTGTAACTACAGAACCATTATTTGTATAACATGATGTAGAGATAGAAAAGGCTTGCATGTTTATTTGTTGATGTTGTGTCATATTGGAATTAAAGTGGATTTCAATGAGCAATGGAAATGTCACATCTTTTGGTGACACGATAACAATAACCATGTTTAATAGGCCATTATAAACGTTTATAAGTGTATATGAATGCTGTAATGCTGCTTGTTCCAGATTTCTGTGGTTGGTTCTAGCTGGAATCCCGTGTTGTTTTGGTTGACTGACAGTCTCCGTTCCTCCGGACACCGCTCCAAATACTGGTGTGGAAATACGATCTGTTCATTACCAGTCTGCTGTTATTAGACTGCCTTACTGGCTTAGACTACTACTTACTGGCTTAGTGATCATACATCAATCTAAACGCAGCAAAAAAAGAAACGTCCTCTCACTGTCAACTATGTTTATTTTCAGCAAACTTAACATGTGTAAATATTTGTATGAACATAACAAGATTCAACAACAGACATAAACTGAACAAGTTCCACAGACGTGACTAACAGAAAGGGGGGATCAAAATCTAAATTAACAGTCAGCCTGGTGTGGCCACCAGTTGCATTAAGTACTGCAGTGCATCTCCTCCTCATGGACTGCACCAGATTTGCCAGTTCTTGCTGTGAGATGTTACCGCACTCTTCCACCAAGGAACCTGCAAGTTCCCGGACATTTCTGGGGAGAATGGCCCTAGCCTTCACCCTCCGATCCAACAGATCCCAGACGTGCTCAATGGGATTGAGATCAGGGCTCTTCGCTGGCCATGGCAGAACACTGACATTCCTGTCTTGCAGGTAATCCCGCACAGAACGAGCAGTATGGCTGGTGGCATTATCATGTCAGGATGAGCCTGCAGGAAGGGTACCACATGACGGAGGCTTCCCTGTAACGCACAGCGTTGCGATTGCCTGCAAGGATAACAAGCTCACTCCGATGATGCTGTGACACACCGCCCCAGACCATGATGGACCCTCCACCTCCAAATCGATCCCGAGTACAGTCCTCTGTGTAATGCTCATTCCTTCGACGATAAACGCAAATCCGACCATCACCCCTGGCGCGACTCGTCAGTGAAGTGCACTTTTTGACAGTCCTGCCTGATCCAGCGACGGTGGGTTTGTGCCCATAGGCAAAGTTGTTTCCGGTGATGTCCTGCCTTACAACAGGTCTACAAGCCCTCAGTCCAGCCTCTCTCAGCCTATTGCGGACAGTCTGAGCACTGATGGAGGGATTGTGCGTTCCTGGTGTAACTTGGGCAGTTGTTGTTGCCATCCTGTACATGTCCTGCAGTTGTGATGTTCGGATGTACCGATCCTGTGCAGGTGTTGTTACACATAGCCTGCCACTGCGAGGATTATCAGCTGTCTGTCCTGTCTCCCTGTAGCATTGTCTTAGGCGTCTCACAGTACGGACATTGCAATTTATTGCCCTGGCCACATCTGCAGTCCTCATGCCTCCTCATGCCTAGGGCACGTTCACGCAGATGAGGGACCCTGGGCATCTTTCTTTTGGTGTTTTTCAGAGTCAGTAGAAAGGCCTCTTTTAGTGTCCTAAGTTTTCATAACTGTGACCTTAGTTACCTACCGTCTGTAAGCTGTGCCTTAACGACCGTTCTACAGGTGCATGTTCATTAATTGTTTATGGTTTATTGAACAAGCATGGGAAACAGTGTTTAAACCCTTTACAATGACGATCTGTAAAGTTATTTGGATTTTTACAATTTATCTTTGAAAGACAGGGTCCTGAAAAAGGGACGTCTCTTTTTTTGCTGAATTTACATGTTCAATACGATGGCCCTGAGCTGACTGCTGCACACATTGACCACCTTTATTGGGTAGTAATGAGAAAATATGTAGATCAGGTTGATTTAATACTGTAAATATAATTTGATGAAATTTAGCAAGTTAAATCATGCATGCATACATTTTGCATACGGGTGGTCCCGGGATTCAAACCCAGTATCCTGGCATTGCATGTGCCATGTTCTACCAACTGAGGTACAGAGAATTTGCAGTTACTGGTAGATCGGGGTGATTTGCAGATCAGGGGATCTAGGGAATAGCACTATACAATACAACACTGAATCAAACACCCATATCATTTTTAAGAGCAGATTTATTTTATTAGAGTGAAAACATTCAAACGTTGTGTGTAAATAGATTATTCCTCTGTATTAGATATAATCATCCTTGTATATCAACATAGCTCATTTATGTACAATTATCATGTCATGTATTTTTATTTTTTTATATATATGTCACAGGGCTTAGAATTCATTAGCTATACTTCAGTAGGAAACACAAGGGCAATAGCTATATCTTCCATCACATTGTCAAGAGCAATATTGAAAGTTGATAACACATCATAAATTATTAAGTTTCAGTAGCAGTCACGATCACAGGTCAAGACAGAGCTTCCAGAAGGCTGAGCACCAGGAGTGACTTTGGCCTGACTGACCAAGGACACTAGGACAGGCCAGCTCATGAGTCATGACATAGACTTGTGCTATTCAACATCGGTAATGTCACATATCCAATCAGCACGTATACAATATTGAGTTTCATTTCTGAGCTTTGTGAGATATGACTGTGTGTGTATGTTTTGGTATACAAGCACACCACTTACACAGGTTAAGACAAAGGGGAGTGTGTGTCACTGTGGTGATGGTTCCCTGGTGTCATACTCCTCTATGAACTGTTGCATGGCCTCTACACAGCGCAGGCCGATCTCCCCGAGGTTCTCCTTCAGAGATGGCTGGATGGGCCGCTCCAGAGACGGGTCCTTGGCTATCAGCATCTTCACCACCACGCCAAACGTGTCACAGTCCTGACGGTACACCTGCATAAAAAAAACAGACAGTCAGCATTTTCACCACCACACTTAACTGTGCATCACAGTCCTAAAACACATACTGTACACACTAAATCTATCTACTAAACCACATCATCTTCTAATCTAAACTATATCTTCTAAACCCAACCAAACGATGGCACAGTCCTAACTGTACACCAGCGTGACATAAAACACACACACACACACACACACATAAACATATTTTCATGGCACGTGAGAGGTTGTTTTGTGGCTCCTGTTCCAGTGAGGAGCTTAGCACCGATGGTCTAAAGAAACTCAGCTCACAGTATTACCAGAAGTATTCAGACACAGGAGAGGAGCAGGCAAAAAAGAGACTGGAGAGGGGGAAATAGGAGTGAGGGAGAGAAAGAGAAAGAGAGGGGGGGTGAAGAGAGAATAATCACTAGAGATAGAGCAGATGTGAAGAGAGGGTGAAAGAAAGAAGGTGAAAGAGAGAGGTTAGAAAGTAAAAGTGGGAAAGAGGGAGAGAGAGTTCTGGGAGAGATGCTTGGGGCAAGAGGTCCCGTCATGTGTGTGCCATTACCACGGAGTGGATTAATAGTCTAAGGTAGCAGCACTCACGCACAGAGAGCTGTTCACACCATGCAAAGGTGTATGTTGGTTGGTTCTTCGATCCTTTTGGGGACATTTCCCACATCTCATGAGGACAAAGGCTATCTTAAAGTTAGTGTTACAATTAGGGTTGGTTGGTGCCTGCATGCATGAATGCGCAGCCTAGCGGTTAGAGCGTTGGGCCAGTAACCGAAAGGTGGCTAGTTCGAATCCCCGAACCGACAACATGAAAAATCTGTCATTCTGCCCTTTAGCAAAGCAATTAATCCCCCACAACAAAAATGTTCTATTTATTGTGTGTGTGTCTTTGGAGGACGAGTATATCAGCTACCTGTTGCCAGACTGCTCTCTCACAGAGCCTACCTTCTCCAGTTACCATGGAGATGTGAAGAGCGAGAGTGAACTTGTCATCAGTCGAGTGGATGGAGAGACAACACCCAACACACCTCCCACTGACAACTTCATGTGATGTTCTGTCACATTAACTGTGACGTATCCATCACAGCGCGTGTTTAAAAACCTATTGAAAGACAACCGAACTACGCCCATGTGATGACTGATTAATGATGAAAAAACCTGGACAAACAACCTGACAATAACAGGAGCTCCATCTTCGGCGTAATTCAGAGTCCACAGAGGCAGAGAGGTGATAGTCCGGGGTCCCATTGTGACATAGCTGCTCTAAGAACATAATCCGCACAGCCCGAATGCACACCTCCTCACAATTCCCATCCAACGTGGCTCCGTGTACGCGTCCTCTATCCATTTCAATGTGTTGACGGTTGGAGAAATTGCTTGAGCCGCACAGATAATTCAAAAAGTATGAAAACCAACGGTTCAATATTCTAGAACACTGCTGTGTGCACGCGTACACATTTTGGACTCTGATAGGCACTTAAGAGTGATTGGAGGTAAACAACACAGGGATGTACAACATCACCATGTATTGGCTCTGATCATGACTGATTACCTATTCAACTGATTCAGCTGCTAAAAGGAAGAAACAAATTATGATAAATTCGAGGCAGCTTCAGCTGGCCATTTCTCAATTAGTTTTGGCACTGCAGTGATCAAATCTCCCAAGCCTCTCTCCACAACCCCCTCTCTCTTTCTCTCCCTCCTCATCCCACCCGCTCATAATCCTACCCCCTCTTTATCTCTCTCTCCTCTATGTTACCTCTCTAACCCTCTCAAGCTCTGTTTTTGATGTTTACACTAGTGTAAATAATTTTACCTCTCTCCTCACCTGCTGCTGCAGTGTGGTACATCCCCTCTCTTTCTCAATCTGTTTCACTGTACTGTGAATGGTGCTATACCTGCTCGATTTCTCTCCTCTTCTGTTGGATGGCTCTGTTTCGTGCTGTGGCCCTGCTTATGGTGGAGGGGAGCTCTCTACCCCTCTCTCTTTCTTTGCTGTGGGATTTCTCCTTCTCTTGAGCCACCTACAGAAACACAGGGGTGAGAGACAGTGATAAGCATTCCTTAAGACCTTAACACACCGTCAGTACTCTGGCAGCACGTGGCTAGTCTGCCTGTGTTTGCCTTTCAGAGCACATCTGACTGTTGTTGAGTTCCTTAAAAGTGCATCTCTCTCTCTCTCATTAAGGTTAGCAGGCAGCCAGGCTATTTGAATAATGAGCATGTTTAAACTGAAGACGACGACGACCTTGTGCTCCTCTCCAAGTCAGACCACACAATTACTCCAACTTTCTCATTCTTTATGCTGCGTCTGTGCTTTCTCTGTCCTTCCAATTCCTATCACACCAAGGGGCGTGGAGGACACACACACATGCATACACACACACGTTAATAATCTTCCCGAGCAGTCTAGCCAAGATTGCTCAAATGTTTGAGGGTTCTTTTCATTCTGTGATTTGAAGGACTGTGAAAGACTGTGTGTGTACTAAATATTTTTGACCGCGAACATCATGGGAAAAGAGATGCACTCATGTTTCTATTTAACATGAGGAAATGTGTTGAAATGCGTACCTCCCAGTGTGGCGCATCTCACTTCTGAGAAATTGAAGCAGCAGTCAAGCAGGGAGGGATCATAGTGGCGAAAAGTTTTTTATGATGAAAGAGGCCTGCATGTTGTACTTTTTGGAAGATGAAGGGAATGATTAGACTTTTTCGGCCACCACCATACACTACGGGAGTAGGACAGCAGATACAGTATGTGTGCACTACTGTGTACAGCGCAGACTCCCCCCATCCCAGAAGAGGCAGAGAGGAGTGGTGGAATGTGGACTTACTATGAACGACACAGGCTGCTTCTCCTTCTCTCTGCTGGGGCCTGCAGAAGACCTGAGAGCACCTGCAACATAACACAGACAAACCACGTCTTCACCACAATTCAACACAACACACTCTACCAGCTCGGGAACAGATGGGGGATAAGTTAGACCTAAACTACAGCAGCTGACATCTGTGATAAACTCAAAAATCTTTGATTGGCACAGGTGGTATCTCTAAATTAACTATCTCTGATTGATGCTGGGACTCCTCAATTTACCCAGTGTCCTCCTCAACTATCATCACATTGGTGTCTCTAGCTGCAGGTACAATTCAGGCCTAAGCTTCCCCATGTCATCTCTCTGGGGGCAGCGGGAGGTTTATTGTCTACAGGCAGCGCGCAGGGGCTAAAATGAATGTTTCTTTAAGCACAATCCATTGGGTGTGATTTGAGAAAGCTGCCTAGCAACGTTTGACTGCAGTGTGCCTATATGAGGCGATAGCTTTGTTAGGGCTCAGTATATACAGCTGGCTGTCTGCCCGGTACTTCACTCCCTCTTTCTCCTCATTTTCTTTTGCTTTCTCGCTCTCATTTTCTCTCTCTTTCTGTAACACACTATAGAGATGAGTCACCATAATAGCATATCTCTCAGGCACATAGAGCAACCTGTTCCTCACACAATCTCTCTCTCACACACTTCCACAGCACTGCAGTCTGCGCAGAGACTTAGCAGCTGAATTAAATAGGAGAAGAAAACACCACTGTGGTTGAGAATAGCAATACAGCTCATGTTATCAACACCAAAGAGAGTAAAGATGACATGTATGGTTTCTATTGCAGGTAACAAGACAAAGGTCTTCTTCAGGCAATGCAAAGTTATTCAAGAAAACACTTTCAAACGTGATAGAGAATGGGGCTAAACCATAAGTGCTAATTGTTGACTTGCAAGCACATCGACTGTGGTCTTACAAAACTCTTCATGATAATAACGTGATGAGGAGAAATCTGATGATCAGAAACATGTAGGAATATACAGTGGCTAAATACAAATGGTTAATAGTGACCAAATCAAATGTTATTGGTCACATGCTCCGAATACAACAGGTGTAGACTTTACTGTGAAAGGCTTTTACTTACAGTACGAGCCCATTCGCGACAATGCAGAGTTCAAAAGTAAGACAAATATTTGCAGGAAACAAATAAATGAAACAGAAACACGAACAAAATGGTATGTGTGAGTGTGTGGGTAGAGTCTAGAGACCAATTAGTTATCCACTGATTCAAAACGCAAAGACAGCACCTATAATTTGATGAATATCTACCAATGCCGTGTGCAGCCAGCATTATGTAACATTGTCATGTTGTTGCTTGGTGAATATCAACCACCGGGAATGCTGATGAGCAAAACACATTCCAAACGTAGCCTATATGTCAGAATGCAAATATTATTCCGAGTCAACATGGCCACTGCTTGCTCACACTGCTCTCTAGTGTTCACAGGAGGAAAGTGATATAGGTCTAAGTATGTATTGCCTGTACTTTTAAACTGCCAAGATATTTGGTTCATGGCACAGATGGTAGAGCTCTTACCCTGTAACCACCGAGTCATTTGGTCTAACCCTCCCTAAACTGCTACATGAGTATAAACCTACTGCTGTGTTCTTTAGGAGTAGAGGCCCTGGCGGGACCGCTCCTGTCCATGTTCCTCTGGTCGTTGTACTGGTTGTTAGGGCACGGGGGGCCTTGTGGTGGGCCGGACTGGTCCCTCCAGTTGAACCGTGGGCGAGGGGTGAAAGGGTGGTACCTTTGGAACCCAAAACTGAAGCGGGGCTTCCGGAATGAATGATCGTCCCTTATGAATCTATACAGGAAGAAAAACAGTAGAAAAAATATTTACACTACCGTTCAAAAGTTTGGGGTCACTTAGAAATGTCCTTGTTTTTGAAAGAAAAACAAAACATTTTGTCCATTAAAATAACATCAAATTGATCAGAAATACAGTGTAGAAATTGTTAATGTTGTAAATGACTATTGTAGCTGGAGACGGCTGATTTTTAATGGAATATCTACATAGACGTACAGAGGCCCATTATCAGCAACCATCACTCCTGTGTTCCAATGGCACATTGTGTTAGCTAATTCAAGTTTATCATTTGAAAAGGCTAATTGATCATAAGAAAACCCTTTCGCAATTATGCTAGCACAGCTGAAAACTGTTGTTCTGATTAAAGAAGCAATAAAACTGGCCTTCTTTAGACTAGTTGAGTATCTGGAGCATCAGCATTTGTGGGTGATTACAGGCTCAAAATGGCCAGAAACAAAGACCTTTCTTCTGAAACTCATCAGTCTATTCTTGTTCTGAGAAATGAAGGATCACAAAGAACATTCGTGAGACGCAGAAAAAATGAAAAGATGCTGGAGGAGTGCTTGACGCCATCTGTCAATCATGGTGGAGGCAATGTGTAGGTCTGGGGGTGCTTTGGTGGTGGTAAAGTGGGAGATTTGTACAGGTTAAAAGGGATCTTGAAGAAGGAAGGCTATATCTCCATTTTGCAACGGCGCTTAATTGGAGCAAATTTCCTCCTACTCCTGGGACAATGACCCAAAGCACAGCTCCAAACTATCATTATTATTTTTTATTTAATCTTCATTTAACTAGGCAAGTCAGCTAAGAACAAATTATTATTTACAATGACGGCCTAGGAACAGTGGGTTAACGTTTACCTTGTCAGCTCTGGGATTTGATCTAGCAACCTTTCGGTTACTGGCCCAACACTCTAACCACTAGGCTACCTGCTGTCCCAAACCTGCCACCCCTTCCCTTCAGGAAGCATTGGGTGAAATCTGTTCAGATTACCTCAACAACTTGACAACTAGAATGCCAAAGGTCTGCAAGGCTGTAATTAATGCAAATGGAGGATTATTTGACAAAAGCAAAGTTTGAAGGACAAAATTATTTTTTTAAATTATTTAAATAAAAAATCATTATTTATAACCTTGTCATCATCTTGACTATATTTCCTATTCATTTTGCAACTCATTTGATGCATGTTTTCATGTAAAACAAAGACATTTCTAAGTGACCCCAAACTTTTGAAAAGGAGTGTATATGGATGAGTGAGTGAGTGAATATTTCTACAACCTAATCTGAATTGGACAAAGTGGGTGAAGATAAGGAAATGTTGAAATTATCAAGAGCAAACCCTTGAACATTTACAAGGTTGCTCTGAAATGCCCTCTAATCTTACCGCGGTCTGTAGAATCTTCCTCCAAATCTTGGTCTAAATGAACCAGTTATTCTGGGTCTAGGTGGACTTCTCATTCTTCTGAAAGGTTGTTTCTCCTCCTGAAAATGTCACATAGTAAGCTAATTACTGTTCCTGATGAGAAACTATTTTCACAGTGCTCTAGCCTTTTTGCCAGATCTTTATGCAGTAAACACAATAAAATGAATATGACAGAAGAGTTGGCAAAAGCACATACAGATCTGGGACTGTCTGGGACCATGCTAAGGCGGCCGTTACACACAATCACTCAAACACAACTACAGTTAAATTGATTGAATGACTGATTGGTGTATGGATTATATACCTCAGTGTTATGTTTGATAGGTACGTCGCTGGGCCTCTTGTCACGTGACTCTTCACTGCGTTCTTTGTGTGGCATGGTGGAGCTCTTGAAAGTGAAAGTAACAATCATATCAATAATATGGGGGGGTGTTGAACTTTACTCTAGTGTTTTTAGCTGATGTGTAACTATTGCATTTGTTTCTGGGATGCGACTGCCAGTACAAACCAAATGTGCAATGTTTACTTGTGCTAGAATGACCACAATTCTTGAATAATATTCTTGCAACAATAATTTAGCCGATCCCCCAAAACAATGCATGTTTGTTTCAGTTGTGAACAGGATATTGCATTGGCTGGACTATAATTCCTTCACAATGAAACAATCAGGAAATTGAGTTTTGGGTAGGGATTACAGAATTAGGGTGCACTTCACTTCTTGTGTAAAACACTTGGTTAATAACATAACAAACGAACTGACCGTTTGACAGATGTTTCCTTCAATGAGACAAACCAGAGGAGGCTTTGAATGATTAGGACATAATAATAGCGGGTTTATTTACCTTGCCCTGTGAAGATTCCTGCTGCCGTGGATCCATTTATTTTGTTTAGAGGAGCCAGTTTAATTGTGTTGCCTCCAGCAGCGCACGTTTGATCTTTAAGTGTTGTCTTGTATTGCTCTATGACATTCGTTTAATTGTCACCTCACAGGATTTCTTTCGAGACGGCTTCATTTTGGTTTCGATTTCTACGCGAGCAATGCAGAAGGTGTAGCCTAGTGGTCCCTTGTGGACATTCAACTTCTCGTTTTAAAAGGCTGTGTAGGTAAGCTTTCCAGAGACAGCACACCACTGGGTAATATTAGCTGACTAAACTCAACTACATGGTGAAGTCAATTTCTGGTAACCCGATGAACCGTTGGTGGAGTTAATCGGACACTTCGTTCAACATAAACTGTATGCAAATGAACCTGTCCTATCACCAGGTTTCCTTAAAAACCAATTTGGAAAACCAATAAACGCGGATAAAGAAGGCTTGTTTAGCCATATTGTGCTACTCGGAGTTGTCACCTGTGATTTGCGTTCCTGCCAAACCTGCGACTTTTACAACAAACACTGTCCGATTATTGCCACAAGATGGCGTGCTGAGATAACATTTAGACTTCTCAACTACTTGTTTGATTAGAGTGGATCATAGAGCTGGCTCGACGGCTAATCTTTGTCATAATACCCATAAAACCTAGCGGTCACACGGGAAATGGTTCCAACCGTTTTTCCATCATATATTTTTCCCGTAGGGGATTTTAGAAACACTTCAAATAACCATTGAGCATGAACAGGGTTTGGCAGCTATGCACCATTTCTTGAGTACCCGACCTGAAACTGAGATGCCTCCTACATAATTTATTGTCTCACTGACTGAATGGACTCTTAATCATAACATCTTTATTTTTTAGGACCGTATTTTTAACAGGTCAAAGGGTATGCCATGGGAGTTTGCTTACAGCTCTTCCTACGCTGGTTTGTACTTGGGTATATGGGAAAATGACTTAATTTTGGATCCTTCTAATAACCATTTCTTTGACCGGATTATATGGTGGGGACGCTATATTGATGATGTTTGCCTGTTTTGGTCCGGCTCAGAAGATTACTTATTTCCTTCCACCAATACCTTAACAGTATTAACCCTAATATCAAACTAACTATGGAGTACAGCAAGGATAACATTCATTTTTCGGACCTTGACATCAGTAAAAATGTCAAAAGTTGTTTGCAGACTCACATTAAGCATCTCCAATCTTAAATTAAATCTAGAATTGGCTTCCTATTTCGCAACAAAGCATCCTTCACTGATGCTGCCAAACATTCCCTCGTAAAACTGACTATCCTACCGATCCTCGACTTCAGAGATGTCATTTACAAAATAGCCTCCAACACTCTACTCAGCAAATTGAATGTAGTCTATCACAGTGCCATCCGTTTTGTCACCAAAGCCCCATATACTACCCACCACTGCGACCTGTATGCTCTCGTTGGCTGTCCCTCGCATCATATTCGTCGCTAAACCCGCTGGCTCCGGGTCATCTATAAGTCTTTGCTAGGTAAAGCCCCGCCTTATCTCAGCTCACTGGTCACCATAGCAGCAACCACACGTAGCATGTGCTCCAGCAGGTATATTTCACTGGGTCACCCCCAAAGCCAAGTCCTCATTTGGCCGCCTTTCCTTCCAGTTCTCTGCTGCCAATGACTGGAACAAATACTTTTTTTGCTCCTTTGCACCCCAGTATCTCTACTTGCACATTCATCTTCTGGACACACCTATCACTCCAGTGTTTAATTGCTCAATTGTAATTATTTCGCCACTATGGCCTATTTATTGCCTTACCTCCAACATCTTACTACATTTGCACACACTGTATGCAGACTTTTCTATTGTGTTATTGACTGTACGTTTGTTTATCCCATGCGTAACTGTGTTGTTTGGCCAGGTCACAGTTGTAAATGAGAACTTGTTCTCAACTGGCCTACCTGGTTAAATAAAGGCCAATTCCAAAGAGTCCGCAGAATTTGTGATCAGGAAACAGACTACAGTGTCAAATCTGCTGAATTGGAGAATTGCTTCTTGAATCGGGGCTACAGCACTCAGGTCCTGAAAGATGCAGATATAAGGGCCCAATGACTTGACAAAGAGAACTTGTTGTGAAGGAGAGTGCCTCGTGATACATCAGAGAGTGTGTACTTTGTTACAAAATACAGCACTGAAGCAGAGAACATTAAAATAATCATAAAAAATAATTAGGGAATCATCCAAAGTGAACCGTCTTAAACAGCTAAACCAAAGGGAAAGTTTTTGGATTTACAAATTACATGCCACTACAGTGCTTTGCAAAAGTATTCACCCCTATTGGCTTTTTTTCCAAACCAGCTTTATGTGGTAGTCACCTGAAATGCATTTCAATAAACAGGTGTGCCTTGTTAAAAGTTAATTTGTGGAATTTCTTGTGTAAATGTGTAATATTTCAGGAACTTTGAAAGTTCAAGTAGTCGCAAAAACCATCAAGCTCTAAAATGAAACTGGCTCTCATGAGGAAAGGAAGACCCAGTTACCTCTGCTGCAGAGAATAGGTTTATTAGAGTTATCAGCCTCAGAAATTGCAGCCCAAATAAATGCATCACAGAGTTCAAGCAACAGACACATCTCAACATTTACTGTTCAGAGGAGACTGTGTGTATCAGGCCTTCATTGTCACATTGCTGCAAAAAAAACACTACTAAAAGAACACCTATAAGAATAATAGATTTGCTTGGGCCAAGAAACACGAGCCACGGACATTAACTTGTTATAACTTGTTAAAATAACTTGTTATAAAAAATAAAAACAATTTAAAGGAAAAGCGGTGAGTCCATATGTATTCACCCCCTTTGCTATGAAGTCCCTAAATAAGATCTGGTGCAACCAATTACCTTCAGAAGTCACATAATTAGTTAGATTGACGAATATGCTGATTCGGTGAGCAAGTTCATTGAAAAAGTGCATCGGAGATGTTATACCCACAGCAACGATTAAAACATTCCCAAACTAGAAACCACGGATTGATGGCAGCATTCACTCGAAACTGAAAGCACGAACCACTGCTTTTAACCAGGGCAAGGTGACCGGAAACATGACGGAATAAAAACAGTGTAGCTATTCCCTCCGCATGGCAATCAAACAAGAAAAGCGTCAGTATAGAGACAAAGTAGAGTTGCAATTCAACGGCTCAGACACAAGAGGTATGTGGCAGGGTCTACAGTCAATCACGGATTACAAAAAGAAAACCAGCCCCGTCACAGACCAGGATGTCTTGCTCCCAGACAGACTAAATAACTTTTTTGCTCGCTTTGAGGACAATACAGTGCCACTGACACAGCCCGCTAACATAACCTGCGGACTCTCCTTCACTGCAGTCAACGTGAGTAAAACATTGAAACGTGTTAACCCTCGCAAGGCTGCAGGCCCAGACGGCATCCCCAGCCACGTCCTCAGAGCATGCGCAGACCAGCTGGCTGGTGTGTTTACGGACATACTCAATCAATCCTTATCCCAGTCTGCTGTTCCCACATGCTTCAAGAGGGACACCATTGTGCCTGTTCCCAAGAAAGCTAAGGTAACTGAGCTAAACGACTACCGCCCCGTAGCACTCACTTCCGTCATCATGAAGTGCTTTGAGAGACTAGTCAAGGACCATATCACCTCCACCCTACCTGACACCCTAGATCCACTCCAGTTTGCTTACCGCCCCAATAGGTCCACAGACAGCACAATCGCAACCACACTGCACACTGCCCACTGCCCTAACCCATCTGGACAAGAGGAATACCTATGTGAGAATGCTGTTCATCGACTACAGATCAGCATTTAACACCATAGTACCCTCCAAACTTGTCATCAAGCTCGAGACCCTGGGTCTCGACCCTGCCCTGTGCAACTGGGTACTGGACTTCCTGACGGGCCACCCCCAGGTGGTAAGGGTAGGTAACAACATCTCCACTCCGCTGACCCTCAACACTGTGGCCCCACAAGGGTGCGTTCTGAGCCCTCTCCTGTACTCCCTGTTCACCCACGACTGCATGACCATGCACGCCTCCAACTCAATCATCAAGTTTGCGGACGACACTACAGTGGGAGGCTTGATTACCAACAACGACGAGACGGCCTACAGGGAGGAGGTGAGGGCCCTAGGAGTGTGGTGTCAGGAAAATAACCTCACACTCAACGTCAACAAAACAAAGGAGATGATTGTGGACTTAAGGAAACAGCAGAGAGAGAGCACCCACCTATCCACATCGACGGGACAGTAGTGGAAAGGGTAGTACGTTTTAAGTTCCTCGGCGTACACATCACGGACAAACTGAATTGGTCCACCCACACAGACAGCATTGTGAAGAATGCGCAGCAGCGCCTCTTCAACCTCAGGAGGCTGAAGAAATTCGGCTTGTCACCAAAAGCACTCACAAACTTCTACAGATGCACAATCGAGAGCATCCTGTCAGGCTGTATCACCGCCTGGTACGACAACTGCTCCGCCCACAACCGTAAGGCTCTCCAGAGGGTAGTAGGTCTGCACAACGCATCACCGGGGGCAAACTACCTGCCCTCCAGGACACCTACACCACCCGATGTCACAGGAAGGCCATAAAGATCATCAAGGACAACAACCACCCGAGCCACTGCCTGTTCACCCCGCTATCATCCAGAAGGCGAGGTCAGTACAGGTGCATCAAAGCAGGGACCGAGACTGAAAAACAGCTTCTATCTCAAGGCCATCAGACTGATAAACAGCCACCACTAACATTGAGTGGCTGCTGCCAACATACTGACTCAACTCCAGCCACTTTAATAATGGAAATTTATGTATGTAAAAAAATGTATCACTAGCCACTTTAAACAATGCCACTTACTATAATGTTTACATACCCTACATTACTCATCTTATATGTACAGTGCCTTGTGAAAGTATTCGGCCCCCTTGAACTGTGCAACCTTTTTCCACATTTCAGGCTTCAAACATAAAGATATAAAACTGTATTTTTTTGTGAAGAATCAACAACAAGTGGGACACAATCATGAAGTGGAACGACATTTATTGGATATTTCAAACTTTTTTAACAAATCAAAAACTGAAAGATTGGGCGTGCAAAATTATTCAGCCCCCTTAAGTTAATTCTTTGTAGCGCCACCTTTTGCTGCGATTACAGCTGTAAGTCGCTTGGGGTATGTCTCTATCAGTTTTGCACATCGAGAGACTGAATTTTTTTCCCATTCCTCCTTGCAAAACAGCTCGAGCTCAGTGAGGTTGGATGGAGAGCATTTGTGAACAGCAGTTTTCAGTTCTTTCCACAGATTCTCGATTGGATTCAGGTCTGGACTTTGACTTGGCCATTCTAACACCTGGATATGTTTATTTTTGAACCATTCCATTGTAGATTTTGCTTTATGTTTTGGATCATTGTCTTGTTGGAAGACAAATCTCCGTCCCAGTCTCAGGTCTTTTGCAGACTCCATCAGGTTTTCTTCCAGAATGGTCCTGTATTTGGCTCCATCCATCTTCCCATCAATTTTAACCATCTTCCCTGTCCCTGCTGAAGAAAAGCAGGCCCAAACCATGATGCTGCCACCACCATGTTTGGCAGTGGGGATGGTGTGTTCAGCTGTGTTGCTTTTATGCCAAACATAACGTTTTGCATTGTTGCCAAAAAGTTCCATTTTGGTTTCATCTGACCAGAGCACCTTCTTCCACATGTTTGGTGTGTCTCCCAGGTGGCTTGTGGCAAACTTTAAACAACACTTTTTATGGATATCTTTAAGAAATGGCTTTCTTTTTGCCACTCTTCCATAAAGGCCAGATTTGTGCAATATACGACTGATTGTTGTCCTATGGACAGAGTCTCCCACCTCAGCTGTAGATCTCTGCAGTTCATCCAGAGTGATCATGGGCCTCTTGGCTGCATCTCTGATCAGTCTTCTCCTTGTATGAGCTGAAAGTTTAGAGGGACGGCCAGGTCTTGGTAGATTTGCAGTGGTCTGCTACTCCTTCCATTTCAATATTATCACTTGCACAGTGCTCCTTGGGATTAAAGCTTGGGAAATCTTTTTGTATCCAAATCGAGCTTTAAACTTCTTCACAACAGTATCTCGGACCTGCCTGGTGTGTTCCTTGTTCTTCATGATGCTCTCTGCGCTTTTAACGGACCTCTGAGACTATCACAGTGCAGGTGCATTTATACGGAGACTTGATTACACACAGGTGGATTGTATTTATCATCATTATTCATTTAGGTCAACATTGGATCATTCAGAGATCCTCACTGAACTTCTGGAGAGAGTTTGCTGCACTGAAAGTAAAGGGGCTGAATAATTTTGCACGCCCAATTTTTCAGTTTTTGATTTGTTAAAAAAGTTTGAAACATCCAATAAATGTCGTTCCACTTCATGATTGTGTCCCACTTGTTGTTGATTCTTCACAAAAAAATACAGTTTTATATCTTTATGTTTGAAGCCTGAAATGTGGCAAAAGGTCGCAAAGTTCAAGGGGGCCGAATACTTTCGCAAGGCACTGTATATGTACAGTGGGGCAAAAAAGTATTTAGTCAGCCACCAATTGTGCAAGTTCTCCCACTTAAAAAGATGAGAGAGGTCTGTCATTTTCATCATAGGTACACTTCAACTGTGACAGACAAAATGAGGAAAAAAAATCCAGAAATTCACATTGTAGGATTTTTAATGAATTTATTTGCAAATGATGGTGGAAAATAAGTATTTGGTCAATAACAAAAGTTTATCTCAATACTTTGTTATATACCCTTTGTTGGCAATGACAGAGGTCAAACGTTTTTTGTAAGGCTTCACAAGGTTTTCACACACTGTTGCTGGTATTTTGGGCCATTCCTCCATGCAGATCTCCTCTAGAGCAGTGATGTTTTGGGGCTGTTGCTGGGCAACATGGACTTTCAACTCCCTCCAAAGATTTTCTATGGGGTTGAGATTTGGAGACTGGCTAGGCCACTCCAGGACCTTGAAATGCTTTTTACGAAGCCACTCCTTCGTTACCCGGGCGGTGTGTTTGGGATCATTGTCTTGCTGAAAGACCCAGCCACGTTTCATCTTCAATCCCCTTGCTGATGGAAGGAGGTTTTCACTCAAAATCTCACGATACATGGCCCCATTCATTCTTTCCTTTACACGGATCAGTCGTCCTGGTCCCTTTGCAGAAAAACCCCAAAGCATGATATTTCCACCCCCATGCTTCACAGTAGGTATGGTGTTCTTTGGATGCAACCAGCATTCTTTGTCCTCAAACACGACGAGTTGAGTTTTTACCAAAAAGTTATATTTTGGTTTCATCTGACCATATGACATTCTCCCAATCTTCTTCTGGATCATCCAAATGCTCTCTAGCAAACTTCAGACGGGCCTGGACATGTACTGGCTTAAGCAGGGGGACACGTCTGGCACTGCAGGATTTGAGTCCCTGGCGGCGTAGTGTGTTACTGATGGTAGGCTTTGTTACTTTGGTCCCAGCTCTCTGCAGGTCATTCACTAGGTCCCCCCGTGTGGTTCTGGGATTTTTGCGCACCGTTCTTGTGATCAATTTGACCCCACGCAGTGAGATCTTGCGTGGAGCCCCAGATCGAGGGAGATTATCAGTGGTCTTATATGTCTTCCATTTCCTAATAATTGCTCCCACAGTTGATTTCTTCAAACCAAGCTGCTTACCTATTGCAGATTCAGTCTTCCCAGCCTGGTGCAGGTCTACAATTTTGTTTCTGGTGTCCTTTGACAGCTCTTTGGTCTTGGCCATAGTGGAGTTTGGAGTGTGACTGTTTGAGGTTGTGGACAGGTGTCTTTTATACTGATAACAAGTTCAAACAGTTGCCATTAATACAGGTAACGAGTGGAGGACAGAGGAGCCTCTTAAAGAAGAGAGCCAGTAATCTTGCTTGTTTGTAGGTGACCAAATACTTATTTTCCACCATAATTTGCAAATAAATTCATTAAAAATCCTACAATGTGATTTTCTGGATTTTTTTCCTCATTTTGTCTGTCATAGTTGAAGTGTACCTATGATGTAAATGACAGGCATCTCTCATCTTTTTAAGTTGGAGAACTTGCACAATTGGTGGCTGACTAAATATTTTTTTGCCCCACTGTATATACTGTACTCTATATAATCTACTGAATCTTTATGTAATACATGTATCACTAGCCACTTTAAACTATGCCACTTTGTTTACATACCCTACATTACTCATCTCATATGTACCCATCTACTGCATCTTGCCTATGCCGTTCTGTACCATCACTCATTCATATATCTTTATGTACATATTCTTTATCCCTTTACACTTGTGTGTATAAGGTAGTAGTTGTGGAATTGTTAGGTTAGATTACTTGGTGATTATTACAAGCATTTCGCTACACTCGCATTAACATCTGCTAACCATGTGTATGTGACAAATAAAATGTGATTTGATTTGCACACAGGTGGACTTTATTTAAATGTCACACGATCTGTCACATGATCTCAGTATACATACACCTGTTCTGAAAGGCCCCAGAGTCTGCAACACCACTAAGCAAGGGGCACCACCAAGCACCGGCACTATGAAGACCAAGGAGCTCTCCAAACAGGTCATGGACAAAGTTGTGGAAACGTACAGATCAGGGTTGGGTTATAAAAAAATATCCGAAACTTTGAACATCCCACGGAGCATCATTAAATCCATTATGAAATAATTGGAAGAATATGGCACCAACAACAAACCTGCCAAGAGAGGGCCACCCACCAAAACTCACAGACCAGGCAATTAATCAGAGAGGCAACAAAGAGACCAGAAGGAGACCTGAAGGAGGTGCAAAGCTCCACAGCAGAGATTGGAGTATCTGTCCATATGACCACTTTAAGCCGTACACTCCACAGAGCTGGGCTTTACGGAAGAGTGGCCAGAAAAAAAGCCATTGCTTAGAGAAAAAAATAAGCAAACACGTTTGGTGTTCGCTAAAAGGCATATGGGAGACTCACCAAACATATGGAAGAAGGTACTCTGGTCAAATGAGACTAAAATTAAGCTTTTTGGCAAAACAATATGGGAAACAACATGTCTGGCGCAAACCCAATACCTCTCATCACCCCGAGAACACCAGCATGGTGGTGGCAGCATCATGCTTTGGGGATGTTTTCCATCGGCAGGGACTGGGAAACTGGACAGAATTGAAGGAATGATGGATGGCGCTAAATACAGGGCAATTGTTGAGGGAAACCTGTTTCAGTCTTCCAGAGATTTGAGACTGGGACAGAGGTTCACCTTCCAGCAGGACAATGACCATGAACATACTGCTAAAGCAACACTCGAATGGTTTAAGGGGAAACATTTAAATGTCTTGGAATGGCCTAGTCAAAGCCCAGACCTCAATCCAATTGAGAATCTGTGGTATGACTTAAAGATTGCTGTACACCAGCGGAACCCATCCAACTTGAAGGAGCTGGAGCAGTTTTGCCTTGAAGAATGGGCAAAAATCCCAGTGGCTAGATGTGCCAAGATTAAAGAGACATAGCCCAAGATACTTGCAGCTGTAATTGATGCCAAAGGTGGCTCTACAAATTATTGACTTGGGGGGGGGGGGGGGGGTGAATAATTATGCACGTTCAAGTTATCCGTTTTTTTGTCTTATTTCACAATAAAAAATATTTTGCATCTTGAAAGTGGTAGGCATGTTGTGTAAATCAAATGATTCAAACCCCCCAAAAATGTATTTTAATTTGAGGTTGTAAAGCAACATAATATAAAAAAATGCCTGGTTTAAATGAAGATATGGATTTCTCACCTTTCCTGTAGGGTTGTGATAGGTCCATTTGCTGTCATCGAGTGGACATTTTGCTCTATTGCCCTCAGCTATGTTTGCTGTGTTCTAGTGTATTATGGAATAGATGGCTCTCCTATTCTTGGCACTTTTCCCAGTCATATTTAAGGTCAGAACTACCTTTCAAGGCGTTCTGATGCTTCTAGCTTGGAGTTGAATTTTTTGATA
Source organism: Oncorhynchus clarkii lewisi (assembly GCF_045791955.1). Lineage (NCBI taxonomy): Eukaryota > Metazoa > Chordata > Actinopteri > Salmoniformes > Salmonidae > Oncorhynchus > Oncorhynchus clarkii. Next base: position 36,478,295 of record NC_092155.1, on the reverse strand, counting down.
ACATATCTTCAGAATTTCACTTTTTAATGTGTTTTGTATTACTTACTAGGTGTTGTCCAATCAATTTTGTAACCACTCCCTCTTCAAATTAGGGCCGATTGGAAAACGCTGTTCAAAAGAGGACATTGTATTATAATTTCTTTGTACTCCCTGAGGAAGGCCATGCAGCCAAAACGCATCGGATTTTAAAAACTTTGTTTCCATTGAACATGCCATACAAATAAAGGCATTTAAATTACTTATATGAAGAGTGCCTTGGTCCTCCTTTCTTTTGGATAACCAATTTACCCCTTTTACCAAAGAGCACCTTCTATCTACCAAAATATACTATTGTGTACCTTAGCAGTGCTTCCCTTCCTCCTCTTCTTCTTTCTACTGGGGTATATTGTATTGATTGATTGATTTTTTAAATCCATTTTAAAATAAGGCGGTAACGTAACAAAATGTGGAAAAAGTGAAGGGGTCTCAATACTCTCAGAATGCACTACTACTAGATACCTAACAGGAGGCGCTGTGTTGAAGCCACCACACCTCCTACTTGGCACTCCTCCACTGTGTTTTATTTTATTTTGGAAGCTATAAAAATCAATTTATTAACATCTACATTTGTTTTTGCCAGTTTTATTCTAGTACAGACACATTAATGCACACTTTAAAATTGTATTATATAATTTAAACTATATTAACATTTTCCTTTAAGTATATATTTTTTAAAGTTCTGTTACTGTTCCCACTACATCAATAAATGTGTCTTCAGAACATTTAATTGAAATACTGTATAATTCCATTCATTCATATGGAGGACTGCTTCTTCTGGGGAGTACCAATATGGCTGACCGGTGGCTTTAAAGCCTCTCATTGGCCAATACATAGTATCAGTAATCCAGAGTTTATATGCAATCATTGGGTGAAACCCAGATGGATAAACCAAAGATTATCAAAATCAAAAACAAAATCAAGCTGGTTTCAAACTTTATTTTTTCTAAATATTTTGTCATCATTGAATGCATGTCAGTTTGAGCAGCAGCAATTGGAGAAACCTGTGATTTAAAATACAATATAGTTACCATATATAGACAACATACTGTACATAGGCAATATATTCCATTCATCATATACTTATGATAACCAACATTATTTTTCTCTCTCGCTCTCTGGCTCTCATTCATCCATCAATTCATTACTGCACTTACCCTGACTTTTTATTCTCTTCTGGCTTACTTTCCACCATTTCCTCCTTCTGCAGCACCTGACTGTCTTTCTCCTCATCCTTCACGTGTTCTCTCTGTGTCTTCTTCTTTTTCTTCTTCTTTTTCCCTTTGCCAGTCTTCTTTGCCTCGTCATCCTAAGATTGGTAGATGGAGGTTATTGTAGTGACTGACACCTAGATGTCTAAGTTGTAACATACACTACCTATGTAACTATACTGAACAAAAATATAAATGCAACATTCAACAATTTCTAACATTCGACTGATTTACAGTTCACACATTATAAGTAAATCAGTCAATTGAAATCAATTCGTTAGGCCCCAATCTTCATTTCATCACTTCATATAATTTCACATGACTGAGAATACAGATATGCATCTGTTGGTCACAGATAACGCTTTTTTTTTAAGGTAGGGGTGTGGATCAGAAAACCAGTTAGTATCTGGTGTGACCACCATTTGCATCATGCAGTGTCATAAAGTTTACATACACCTTAGCCAAACACAGTTTTTCACAATTCCTGACATGTAATCCATCCTAGTAAAAATTCCCTGTCTTAGGTCAGTTAGGATCACCATTTTATTTTAAGAATGCAAAATGTCAGAATAATAGTAGAGAGAACAATTTATTTCAGCTTTTATTTATTTCATCACATTCCCAGTGGGTCAGAAGTTTACATACACTCAATTAGTATTTGGTAGCATTGCCTTTAAATTGTTTAACTTGGGTCAAATGTTTTGGGTAGCCTTCCACAAACTTCCCGTAATAAGTTGGGTGAATTTTGGCCCATTCCTCTTGACAGAGCTGGTGTAACAGAGTCAGGTTTGTAGGCCTCCTTGCTCACACACGCTTTTTCAGTTCTGCCCACAAAATGTCTATAGGATTGAGGTCAGGGCTTTGTGATGGCCATTCCAATGCCTTGACTTTGTTGTCCTTAAGCCAGTTTGCCACAACTTTGGAAGTATGCTTGGGGTCATTGTCCATTTGGAAGACCCATTTGCAACCAAGCTTTAACTTCCTGACTTCCTGACTTGAAATGTTGCTTCAATATATCCACGTATTTTTAATTTTGTGAAGTGCACCAGTCCCTCCTGCAACAAAGCACCCCCACAACATGATGCTGCCACCCCCGTGCTTCACGGTTGGGATGGTATCTCTTCAGCTTGCAAGCCTCTCCTTTTTCCTCCAAACATAATGATGGTCATTATGGCCAAACAGTTCTATTTTTGTTTAATCGGACCAGAGGACATACAGTGTCTCCAAAAAGTACGATCTTTGTCCCCATGTGCAGTTGCAAACCGTAGTCTGAATTTTTTATGACAGTTTTGGAGCAGTGGCTTCTTCCTTGCAGAGCGGCTTTTCAAGTTATATCGATATATGACTTGTTTTACTGTGGATATAGATACCTGTTTCCTCCAGCGTCTTCACAGGGTCCTTTGCTGTTGTTCTGGGATTGATTTGCCCTTTTCGCACCAATGTACGTTCATCTCTAGGAGACAGAACGCATATCCTTCCTGAGGAGTATGACAGCTGCGTGGTCCCATGGTGTTTAGACTTGCGTGCTATTGTTTGTACAGATGAACGTGGTTCCTTCAGGCATTTGGAAATTGCTCCTAAGGGTGAACCAGACTTGTGGAGGTCTGCAATTTTTTTCCTGAGGTCTTGGCTGATTTCTTTTGATTTTCCCATGATGTCAAGCAAAGAGGCACTGAGTTTGAAGGTAGACCTTGAAATACATCCACAGGTACACCTCCAATTGACTCAAATTATGTCAATTAGCCTTTCAGAAGCTTCTAAAGCCATGACATCATTTTCTGGAAATTTCAACTTAGTGTATGGTAACTTCTGGAATTGTGATACATTGAATTATAAGTTAAATAATCTGTCTGTAAACAATTGTTGACTTGACAAAACTATAGTTTGTTGACAAGAAATTTGAGGAGTGGTTGAAAAACAAGTTTTAATGACTCCAACCTAAGTGTATGTGAACTTCCGACTTCAACTGTATATCCTTTGCATAGAATTGATCAGGCTGTTGATTGTGGCCTGTGGAATGTTGGATATTGTCGGGAACTGGAACCCGGTGTCGTACGCGTCGATCCAGAGCTTGGAAGAACTGGACCATTTTCAGCTTCCGGGAATTGTGTGCAGATCCTTACGAAATGGGGCAGTGCATTATCATGCTGAATCATGAGGTGATGGCGGCGGATGAAGGGCACAACAATGGGTATGGAAAGTGCGTATGGAAAATGTTGGGGATATTTTAGTTCAGCTCATGAAATATGGGACCAAGCACAAGTTGTGTTTATATTTATGTTCAGTGTATGTTTGAGTTATAGTTTTATATGAAGAAACAATGTTGAAACATATTCCCATCATATAACTGAACTGTCAAGTCATCGCCATGTTCCCATCATCACCCACCTGTTGGCCTCTTGCCCATCCCTTGAGGAGCCTCCTGCCCGCTTCAGTCAGAGGGGTAATGGGGGCCAGACGGAAGTGGCGGAAGTGGAGATACTGCGCAGTCTGGGCAGACACTGACTTCTGGGCTGTTCTCCTTCCATGGAGGTCCTGGAGCATGTTGTTGATCATGATGTCCCACAGCATGTCTATCTTGCCCAGTATCTCCTCAGTGCGTGTCTGGTAGACTGACTCCAAGCACTGCAGCAGGGTGGTCAACATCTTCCGGTCCTGGACTTCCCTATTCTTGTTCTGCTCATAGTCATTCTTCATATCATGCTCAATGTCGCCCTTGATCAAGTGCATCTGCATCTTCACCTCCTTGCAGATAGTCTCTATGCCATTCTCCTCCTCCTCCTCCTCGCTCTCTTCATCCTCCTCACTCTCCTCTTCACTCCCCTCCCTGTCTCCCTCCTCCACCTTCTCCTCTTTCTCCTTCTCTTCCGCTCCCTCTGTATCACCCTCTTCATCCTCACACTCCTCTTCCTTTTCACTTTCCTCCTCTCCCTCTTTCTCCTCTTCCTCTGTCTCCCCCTCTTCCTCACCTTCTTCCCCCTGGCTCTCCTCTTCCCTCCCTATCATCGACTTTTCCATCCATCCTTTTATCTGCTCTTCTCTCTTTTTCTGTCTCTCTCTCTTCACTTGGGCCAGAGTGTAATGGTCCCTCTCTCTGCGCTGCCGTCTATCCTCTAGGCCCTCTCTAACCCGCTCCAGCTCCAGCTCCAGGTCACGTTGCAGGACAACTATCCCTTGGTGGGCCACCCTCAGGGTCTCTGCTCTGAACTGGGCTTAGTGTCTTTCCCTGATCTGGCGGTCCCTGCTCTGGTAGAAGCGCTTCTTCAGGTTATCTAAGCAGCAAGGGAGGGGCATATCATGGTCTTTGTCCTTATCTCGGTCCTTATCTACCTGGATCTTTGAAGGTCAAACATAGTGACAAGTAGAGAAAGGCAATTTTGATCAAATGTTGTTGGAAAATGATTATGCACGCACACACACACACACAGGCACAAATATCATGGGTATTTTACCTGTTCTTGGCCCTGTGCTGAAGCACATTCTACATCCTCAGTCTTTCGGGGAGCTGGATATTCCTTGTCAGGAGAGTCCTCCAAGTCCTCAATAATCTGTTTATCATATTTAGAGAGTGTGTAGGTCAGAGCTCCATTCTCCATATTCAGACAGACAGTAACACAAATGTGTGGCACTGATCTCTTACCAGTGGTTCACAAACAGGGGGGGTGTTCACATAGGCATTCTCCAGGGCATCAACAGGGTGAGGTAGGAGGATGTCAGGGTTGTGTTCCTCTACCTGGGTCTGTGCAGACATTTTGGGTCAAATCAAATCAAATCAAATCAAATCAAATATACTGATGCAGCGCAGACTGGGCAGTTCTGGTCAAATTCAATTGATAAAAACACAGCTTTATTACCAGTTGTTGGCCCTCGGTTGAAGCCTTATCTGTATCTTCAGTGTCCTTTGGAGGAACTGGACTTTCCTTTACAGTAGACTCCTCCAAGTCCTCAATATCCTGAAGAATCTGTCAGAGTCAGCTGGTCAGAACTCATCTATACACAGGCAGTCAAACAAAGGCATGGGTAGCAGTGATCTCTTACCAGTAGTTCACAGACAGATGGGGTTTTCACAGCCTCTGCATTTTCTTCCTGCACCTCTTCACACACTTTCATGTGTGATGCCTGTCCACCCTCATCCTTTAGACTGGACGGAAGGACGATCCTGTCCCCAGAGGACCTCTGCTTCTTGTCACTGTGAGCTCTTCCTAGGTCATTTGTCTAATGATGCAAAGCCATGTATAATAAATGGTTATTCATTTGGTTATTAGTCAGTATGTTCCTTCGACATGTTGGCACTGTTGAACCTATCTAGTTGACTTTCCAGTCATTTGGAAGTAAGACTGGAGGAACACCTCACAAAGTCGGGATTCTTGCACACAACATTGACCTGTTTATAACAGGGATACAAAGTATATAGAGAGCAGGTGCATTCACACAGCCTGAGGTTCCTGAGTTAATTAAGCAATTAACATCCCATCATGCTTAGGGTCATGTATAAAAATGTTGGGTGGGCTACCATGGCTATGCCACAAAAGGATGACAATGCCCCCATCCACAGGGCATGAGTAGTCACTGACTGGTGTGATGGACATTAAAATGATGTAAACCATATGTCATGGCTGTCACAGTCACCAGATATCAACCCAATGGACCAAATAAGGGATATTCTAGAGTGAGACAGTGTTTTCTACCACCACCAACAAAACACCAAACTATGGAATTTCTTGTGGGAAAATGCTATTGTATCCTTCCAATAGTGGTCCAGACAGTGTTGTAGTACACATAGTGAGTGTCTCGAAGGTTGGATTCATGTGTGCCTGGTCTTGCCTCTGCCTCGGACAGTGAGGACTCACATGTTCTCAGATTATTACATGGTTTGCTTTTTCCGTAAAGTTTTTTGGAAATATGACACAGCGGTTGCATTAAGGAGAGGTATATCTATATTTCCATGTCTAACAATTGTATTTTCATTGACATTTATGATGAGTATTTCTGTAAAATGATGTGGCAAGAGGCCAACAGGTGGGTGATGATGGGAACATGGCAATGACTTGACAGTTCAGTTATATGATGGGAATATGTTTCACCATTGTTTCTTTATATAAAACTATAACTCAAACATACACTGAACAAAAATATAAACGCAACTTGTAAAAATGGCTTTGTTTTTCTGTGAGTTGGTGGTGACCTAACATAATTGTTTGTGGTGCTTTCGCTGTAAAGCCTATTTGAAATTGAACACTGTGGTGGGATTAACAACAAGATTACCTTTAAAATGGTATAAAATACATTTTAATTATGAGATTTCTGTTGTTTTGAATTTGGCGCCCTGCACTTTTACTGGCTGTTGCCATATCGATCCCGTTAACGGGATTGCAGCCCTACGTTTTAACAGCCTGTTATAGACATTTGCGCAGTGGCAAACATATAGGCCTTCAGTGTGTGACAGGTTGGTGATTCTGAAAGGACAGCAACCATAATACCAGCACACTCATGTGTGAGTGCACTTTTTATAAAACACAAAGGGCCAGTGGTGTAGTGGAGGCTATCCGCAGGTATAAACCGTATACACTTTTTTTTCAGTGGGCATTGCGTATACTCACTTCTTAATCCCTACTGATGCCTATTAAAATAGTGTATTTTTTCAATTTAATTAAAAATATTTTTTTTGTTAAAATCTGACAAATCTATTCGAAAACTTTAAAAAAAATTTTTTACAAAATACAATTTGTAAAAGATTTTTCACACAGGATGCCTTTCCAAAAAACATTGAATTTTTCAAACAGGAAGCCTTTCCTTTACTGGGCGGGCCATGTGTGAACTTTTTAGAAAAATTAGAGGTTACCTAGCCTCAAACTCATGCCCTGTGTGTACCTAACTGACCGTCTCTGCCCATTCATCGCCATTTACCCGTTGTTGTCTTAGCTCTGCCGATCAACTCCTGTGATTGCTTTATGCCTCTCTCTAATGTCAATATGCCTTGTCTACTGCTGTTTCGGGAAGTTCTTATTGTTTTATTTCACTGTAGAGCCCCCAGTCCCGCTCAACATGCCTTAGATAGCTCTTCTGTCTCACCCCCCACACTTGCGGAGACCTCACCTGGCTTAACTGGTGCCTCCAGAGATGGAACCTCTCTCATCTTCACTCAATCCCTAGGTTTACCTCCACTATACTCACATCCTACCATACCCTTGTCTGTACATTATGCCCTAAATCTATTTGAGAATTTCAATAAGCATTTTTCTATGGCTGGCCATGCTTTCCACCTGGCTACCCAACATAGCTTCCTTCACTCATGCTGCCAAACATAACCTCGTAAAACTGACTATCCTACCGATCCTTGACTTTGGCGATGTCATTTACAAAATAGCCTCCAACACTCTACTCAGCAAATTGGATGTAGTCTATCACAGTGCCATCCGCTTGTCACCAAAGCGCTATATACTACCCACCACTGCGACATGTATGCTCTCGTTGGCTGGCCCTCGCTACATATTCATTGCCAAACCCACTGGCTGCAGGTCATCTATAAGTCTCTACTAAGTAAAGCCCCACCTTATCTCAGCTCACTGGTCACCATAGCAACACCTTCCTGTAGCACACGCTCCATCAGGTATATTTCACTGGTCATCCCCAAAGCCAACACCCCCTTTGACCGCTTTTCCTTCCGGTTCTCTGCTGCCAATGACTGGAACGAATTGCAAAAATCACTGAAGCTGGAGACATATCTCCCTCACTAACTTTAAGCACCAACTGTCAGAGCAGCTTACCGATTACTGCACCTGTACACAGCCCATCTGTAAATAGCCCACCCAACTACCTCATCCCAATATTGTTATTTTGCTCTTTTGCACCCCAGTATCACTACTTGCATATCATCATCTGCACATCTATCGCTCCAGTGTTAATGCTAAATTGTAATTATTTTGCCACTATGGCCTATTTATTGCCTTACTTCCCTAATCTTACTTACTACATTTGCACACACTGTATATAGATTTTTATTTTGTGTTATTGACTGTATGTTTGTTCATGTGTTGTTGTTTGTGTCACACTGCTTTGCTTTATCTTGGCCAGGTCACAGTCGTAAATGAGAACTTTGTTCTCAACTGACCTACCTGGTTAAATAAAGGTGAAATAAAATGTAAAAAATAAAATACCCACTTCTTCAGGCATCACTACACCACTGCATAGGGCCGATGTTAAAGGATAAGCAGACCATAAACTCGGACATAATAAGCCAGTAGGTCCAAATTATAAGAATTTACAACTATTACTGCCCATTGCAAAAAAAACATTTCACATTTAGCACACAAAAAAAGTTTAAAGTGGAATTGACAGCGATTTAACTACTTTGCAGATATGAAACAAACAGACTATTACATTCCCAGTTTATGCTACAAAACTATCTTTGAGGTTTTACAAATAGGTTATATTTGACTCATCATTCCATCAGGTACAATAAGGCATTGTTGGCAGAATAGATGGATGCAGTTCAATGCCCGATTAATATAATTCACCAATACATGTCTCGGGAGTGCAAAAAATATTGTTATCAGGTTGTAAATCACAGCTGGCCTGGTACATTGTTTGTTGCCTCCATTCGGAATGCACTGTTTCAGTTTCAATGACTCAATATTCTGGACAAAAACGGCTGAATGTAACTAAGGCTGGGAATGTCAATACAATCAAACTAGCAAGGGCAATGATCACAAGTCAATCAAACGTGGCTAATTGGCTAGCGAATATATTTAAGCAATCTAAAAACACATAGCCTAACGTTAGCTAGCTAGCTGCTAGGAGGATGTCATAGCATGCCATTGGAGGAGTGGGTGAGGGACTGACTTTTCCCCCTCATATTGTTTTTTGGTGGCTATACACAGCTAGAGATGCAGGTGTCATTTGGTTAGCTAGCAAGAACTTGAACGACTGTTATCCAGTTGACATATCTCTTGCGATCGCAAATTCCCTCTGGCTATCTACTCTGATTTCTCTGAAGTGTGCCAGAGCACAGAACAACTGATGAATTTACAAACACTCAGTAAACGTAGACACATGTTTTATAGTTAGTAAAGAATGCTCTAGATAACATGTAAACAGCCTAACCAGCTCTGCTATGGTGAATGAAATGGTCAGAGTGAGATGTTCTTTCATTTGTGTCTGCAACTAGCTAGCAAGCAAGTTACCTTGGGTGCTTGGTTGGGTCAATTATGCATTGACAGGCAAGCTGCAGAAGGACGAGGAGGCTACAGTTCCCCATGAGTGCAATTATGATGGCCAACTAACTGAAACAGTTTGAGAGGGTTTATCTACTATTCCTTCGTTAGATTTTAAGCTCATCTTGCTCTGGCTAGCATTAGTTGTTGATCTTGTTGTTGTGCATAGCTGGGGGAAAGCCTACCTTTTCATGGTTTAGTCAATAGGACTGTAAAGTTCCCAAATGTAAGAGGACTCCCGAGGTGTTTACATATTTGCAGAAATCTATTCAGGGATATTTTGTGGCTTTTGGTGAATGTGTTGTAAACACCCAGTGCAGTTCAAAGTTAAAGATGGCAAGCCCATGTGGCAAATAGCTTTTTGTAAACTGGTGCTCTGGTTGGCTATAGTGCACCGGTCTGTGTAGACTCAGGTCCTGGACATTGACAGATTTCTTTATTCAGTTTTATTTATTGCAGTGTCTATTAATTGTCCAAACGCACGGCTGCTTTCCCACTCTATATTACTATAGAATTTTCACAAATGCGTTAATACGTAATTCCCAAACCTTCTAAGAATTTATGAAAAGGTGAAAATGGCCATATCTAAGTGGTTGCTTGTCAGATTTTTTTTTTTAAGTGTCATTCTTCCAGGGGGTTATATGGAAACGTTTTAATAAGATTTAATGTGCCTAAATGCTTTCAGTTCCACTAAATGCAACAACCGGGAGACACATTGAGCGGCGCACAATTGGCCCAGCGTCTCCTGGCTTAGAGCGTCTCCTGGCTTAGGGCGCAGTGCACGCTGACACGGTCGCCAGGTGTAAAGTGTTTCCTCCGACACATTGGTGTGGCTGGCTTTCGGGTTAAGCAGGCATTGTGTCAAGAAGCAGTGCGGCTTGGTTGAGTTGTTTTGGAGGACGCATGGCTCTCGACCCGTCGCCTCTCCCGAATCCGTACGGGAGCGGCAGTGATGAGACAAGACTGTAACTACCAATTGGATACAACAAAATTGGGGAGAAAAGCGGTTGATGATCATTTGCAACTTAACTTTTTGTTGAAAGGTATTCTTGAAAAGGGAGAAGCTAACAAATGAGCAACAACATCATCTTTGATAACACCTGCTGCAGTCGCTGCAAACTAGCCAACAACAAAGCTAGCTAGCTAGACCTTAAGAAAATTACTGCGCAGTGACCTGTTGGTCTTCAAGAAGGCAGAAGTTTCCATTCGTTTTTGTAAAAACGGTCCCACTGTCACGACTTCCGCCGAAGTTGGCTCCCCTGCCTGTTCGGGCGGTGCTCGGCGGTCGTAGTCACCGTCCTACTAGCCGCTACCGATCCCTTTTTCGTTTGTCTGTTGGTTTTGTCTTATTAGTTTCACCTGTGTGTATTTTGGTTTCATTAGCTTCCCTATATGTAGTAGTTTGACCCGCCCTTGTTTTGTGCGGGATTGTCTTTTGTTACGTGTGAAGGTTGTGGTGTATTTTATTTTCTATACTGGACACCCTGTGGTTTTGGGTTGTCTGGTATAGTGTCCTGCGCCCTGTATTGTATTGGGCTTATCAGTTTGGTGTGCAATAGTAAAGCACTTTACTCCGTTACTCTCTCTCTGCATCTGATTCCTGCACACACACCTAGTCCCGCGTGACACCCCCATTAAGTCAAAATGTGATTGGTTTATTCCATTGTCACTTCAAAATTTGGCCCTAATACAGTTGAATGGCAGATGCCTTTATCTAGCTTCTGATGGCCTACCTAGACAATGGCTGACATAGCTAGCTAGATTTATCTCACCAGAGACCAACAAAGAAAAATCCTGATTGGATATTTTTTTCTCTTCAGTGTTAACCCTTTCCTTTCCAACAAAAACTGAAAATACTAAATCAGAACATCATTGAAAATAATTATATAATTATTATTATAATCATCATTTTATAAATCATAAACACTTCTCTGAAGGCATAGAAGGCCCTTTGTTCCCCATTATGTTTCTGTTAGAGCCACTACAAATTATTACTATTTTCCCATTAAAAAAAAAACTATTCTGAATGTCTAAAGAATCCATATGGCCTTCTGAAATATGAACATGGAAATACTGGACATTTTGAACGCTTATTATGGTGGTGATTTGAGAGAATTACAATCATGGTCTTGAATTGGACACGCATTTTTCTGGTCTCGGTTTTGACTTGGTCTCGGAAACCTTGTCCCCCTCCCGTTCTTGGTTCTTGACTTGGTTTTTAAATTCCAGTTAGGTAACTACTGACACAACATACAAAAATAAATACAATTTAGCTGTAATGCTTTTGAATATATTGGACATGTTGTCAAACCATGAAGAAATAGGACATCGCAATAATCATAGGGATAACGGTAACTCAATACTTACATAAGACTGTGGCTTATATGACCTTTTGCTCTTTCTCTGCTGATCCATTTTGAGGTCTATGTTGGAAGAGCACAGGTTCTAAGAAGAAACTCCCCCACAAATCTTAGGTCAAATTATTATTAGGTACACACGGTATGGTATGTTTAAATTGTTGTATGTTTAAATTGTTTCATTATCACGAGGGAGTCTTCTATTCATTCATGGCACGGACACTTTCCCTGCTAGAATGAGATGCAGATTTGAAAATTGTTGAGATGCTGTAACCTTGACTACCTAGCATTAGAATGTGTATGTCTAGAATTAGAACTAATGATAATTCTATGGACTAATGACCCTCTAATTATATTCATGGACTCAATAAACAATGTTCACAGTATGAAACAAAAATAAAATCAACTTCACAACAGGAACAAAATATTTGTCATGTTATTTACACTTGTTACATAATTTAAAAAAGTTGTTTTGGTATTTGTATGTGATATACATATCTAATTGATAAACTATTGCTTAGACCAGTGGTATCTGTCCTCTCTTGATTGAAGTGATAAAACAAGTAACCCTTAAATTACCAGGTAAGTTGACTGAGAACCGAGAATGTAGCCAGGACACCAGGGTTACCACCCCTACAATAAGTGCCATGGGATCTTTAGTGACCACAGAGAGTCAGGACACCCATTTAACATCCCATCCAAAGAAAGCACCCTACACAGGGCCATAGCCCCATTCACTGCCCTGGGATATTATTTGTTTTAGACCAGAGGAAACAGGGCATCCTACTGGCCCTCCAACACCACTACCTGCATCATCTGGTCTCCCATCCAGGGACCAACCAGGACCAACCCTGGTTAGTTTGAGGCAAGCCAGCAGTAGGGTACATGGTGGTATGCAGCTGGCCAGGTTACCTAAGGTTTTAAGGTACACAGCTGTGTATTACTACATTTTATAGGTACCATTCATGAGCAACGTGTGGCAGCATTCAAACAAATCTTAATTAATAGCAAATAAACACATTATCCACAGACACATTCCTTACTTATTTGCTTATTTCTTTCTGCCCCTTTAGTCTCCATCTCCACCCATACCTCTCTCCCTCCCACTTTTCAGAGAGAGAGAGAGAGAGAGAGAGAGAGCATAGCCTTGCTATTGAGAGGCCACTGTAGGCAGACCTGGCTCTCAAGAGAAGACATGTGCTCACTGCCCACAAAAGGAGGTGCAAAGTTGAGCTGCACATCCTAACCTGCCAGATGTATGACCATATTAGAGACACATATTTCCCTCAGATTACACAGACCCACATTTTTTTTTAACAAATCCAGTTTTGATAAACTCCCATATCAATTGGGTGAAATACCATGATGTGAAATCACAGCAGCAGGATTTGTGACCTGTTGCCACAAGGGCAACCAGTGAAAAACAAACACCATTGTAAATACTACCCATCTTTATGTTTATTTATTTTCTCTTTTGTACTATAACTTATCGTTATAACACTGTACATGGCCACAATGACATTTGAAATGTCTCTATTTCTCTGAAACCTTTGTGAGTGTAATGTTTACAGTTAATTTTTTATTGTTTATTTCACTTTTGCTTACTATCTATTCACTTGCGTTGGCAATGTAAACATGCAGTGCCTTGCGAAAGTATTCGGCCCCCTTGAACTTTGCGACCTTTTGCCACATTTCAGGCTTCAAACAATAAAGATATAAAACTGTATTTTTTTGTGAAGAATCAACAACAAGTGGGACACAATCATGAAGTGGAACGACATTTATTGGATATTTCAAACTTTTCAGCCCCTTTCCTTTCAGTGCAGCAAACTCTCTCCAGAAGTTCAGTGAGGATCTCTGAATGATCCAATGTTGACCTAAATGACTAATGATGATAAATACAATCCACCTGTGTGTAATCAAGTCTCCGTATAAATGCACCTGCACTGTGATAGTCTCAGAGGTCCGTTAAAAGCGCAGAGAGCATCATGAAGAACAAGGAACACACCAGGCAGGTCCGAGATACTGTTGTGAAGAAGTTTAAAGCCGGATTTGGATACAAAAAGATTTCCCAAGCTTTAAACATCCCAAGGAGCACTGTGCAAGCGATAATATTGAAATGGAAGGAGTATCAGACCACTGCAAATCTACCAAGACCTGGCCGTCCCTCTAAACTTTCAGCTCATACAAGTAGAAGACTGATCAGAGATGCAGCCAAGAGGCCCATGATCACTCTGGATTAACTGCAGAGATCTACAGCTGAGGTGGGAGACTCTGTCCATAGGACAACAATCAGTCGTATATTGCACAAATCTGGCCTTTATGGAAGAGTGGCAAGAAGAAAGCCATTTCTTAAAGATATCCATAAAAAGTGTTGTTTAAAGTTTGCCACAACCCACCTGGGAGACACACCAAACATGTGGAAGAAGGTGCTCTGGTCAGATGAAACCAAAATTGAACTTTTTGGCAACAATGCAAAACGTTATGTTTGGCGTAAAAGCAACACAGCTCATCACCCTGAACACACCATCCCCACTGTCAAACATGGTGGTGGCAGCATCATGGTTTGGGCCTGCTTTTCTTCAGCAGGGACAGGGAAGATGGTTAAAATTGATGGGAAGATGGATGGAGCCAAATACCGGACCATTCTGGAAGAAAACCCGATGGAGTCTGCAAAAGACCTGAGACTGGGACGGAGATTTGTCTTCCAACAAGACAATGATCCAAAACATAAAGCAAAATCTACAATGGAATGGTTCAAAAATAAACATATCCAGGTGTTAGAATGGCCAAGTCAAAGTCCAGACCTGAATCCAACTGAGAATCTGTGGAAAGAACTGAAAACTGCTGTTCACAAATGCTCTCCATCCAACCTCACTGAGCTCGAGCTGTTTTGCAAGGAGGAATGGGAAAAAATGTCAGTCTCTCGATGTGCAAAACTGCTAGAGACATACCCCAAGCGACTTACAGCTGTAATCGCAGCAAAAGGTGGCGCTACAAAGTATTAACTTAAGGGTGCTGAATAATTTTGCACGCCCAATTTCTCCGTTTTTGATTTGTTAAAAAGGTTTGAAATATCCAATAAATGTCGTTCCACTTCATGATTGTGTCCCACTTGTTGTTGATTCTTCACAAAAAAATACAGTTTTATATCTATATGTTTGAAGCCTGAACTGTGGCAAAAGGTCGCAAAGTTCAAGGGGGCCGAATACTTTCGCAAGGCACAGGTATGTTTCCTATGCCAATAAAGCCCTTTGAATTGAGAGAATAAAATGTGGTGGCTTGGATAATTGGGAGACTGACAACTTGACAGGACATAACACATCGATGGGAAGAGCCCCCGTTGCTCTCTAAACTCTTTCTCACTCAAAGGAGCACTTACAAAGGTGATACTAACTAATAAGGAACACTAGGCTGGGGTTGCTCACTCTGTGCTTTACCTGTGTTTTGAGTTGTAGACCTGTTGATGCAGGTTTTTATAGTGTTCTCAGGTTGGTGTTCAAATCCTTGTGTGTGTGAGAGCCACTGTGTGTCCAAATTCCTCTTTAGCTAGCAGGGGTGGGTGGGGGATTTGGCTTTGTGATCATCTGATCACATTTCTTTTAAAAACTACCCAACACCACCTCACCAGCCTGGCTCCCTCTACACTATACTTCCGTTCTTGGTTGCCAAAGGAAGCTTTGCCTAATCTCTGCACCCCTAACAAACATGAGGTGAGGAACTCTGAAACTCACTGAAGGAGTGGATATAATAACTTGAGTCTTTGTGAAATGGTATGGGTGGCAGGTAGCGGAGCGGTTAAGAGCATTGGGCCAGTAACCGAAAGGTTCGAATCCCTGAGGCCAACTAGGTGAAAAATATGTTGATGTGCAAGGCACTTAACCGTAATTGCTCTGGATAAGAGCATCTGCTAAAATATGGAAGAGAAAAGTAACCTTTCATTAGTTGATATACAGTAACTGAATGCTGTTAGTGAAGTGTTTTAGCCTATTGTTGTTTTCTCAAGTCCAACCCAGAAGCATGGAATGATGGAATTAAGAACATTATGATTGTAGTCACTTGTAAAAACACCACTTTGAGGAAAATTGGAGCTCAATTTAAAGAGTTGTTAAAATAACATGTTTTAATCGGCTGAAGACTGTTGCCATATTTCCACATCGAATAAGGGTGCTTTCACGGGCACATATACTACAGGAATTCCACCTGTGCTTTCAATCACTTGCTGCCAAGGGCGGTTTGAGGTAAACCAAACTCACTAATCTAGGCCATCAGTCTTGTGAGACCACACCATACAGTACATGATTGTGCTTTGGAGTCTTTGTGCAGTGTCTGCTGTGGCTGTTTCATAGTGTCCCATTAGCTGTTTATTCTTCAGGAGCTGGATGATGGTAAAGAACTCACTACCAGGGCTGGAGACCTGGAAGGCTAACAGAGAGAACAGATACCCCTACATATTGCCTTGAGAGTATCAAAGCACACACCATATCATAGCACCACCACATGCTGCCCCTGAGTAATAGGAGTGTAATTACCATGACTATATAACCTGCTGTATCTAAGTACATGAACACATCCTTCACATCTCTCCCATGTCCGGTAATGCTTCCCACTTTCTGATCACGTTGATTAATAACAGTCCCTGTGATTTCAGATTACCACTGTAGAGTGAAGCTATATCAACGCTAGTTATGTCCCTGTAAGTACTCTGTCTGTCCATATATCCATTCATCAAGTCAGCGGTTTGCTTTTCAGGGGGCTGTACAGAGCCAGACTTAATCTGTAGCCAGGGTCCTTTGCACAGCACCATGGCTGACTTCTGGAGGATGGTGTGGGAGCAGAATGTTAGGATCATCTTCATGGTGACCCCCCTGAAACAGAAGGACATGGTGAGTGAGGGATTTGATGGTGATTGGACACTGAACAATAATCAAAATGTAGAAAATCGTCATGGGTAATATGTTGATTACATTCACAGCATCAAGTTCGACCAATAGACGTGCATAGTTCTTCTGGTTTCACATTGCTCAGAATGCTGCCCATGAATTTAGGAAGATCTTCATAAGCATATTCTTGCCACTTGATTTGGGTGCTGCACAGAGTATGGGTGTATCTAGCAAAATGTGTCAGAAGTGTCACATTTCCTGCTGTGCATTGTCGTGGAAATTTCCTGTATTACCAAATCATGAGAGAGCAAACCACACACAAGTCAGAGTTATCATAAAGTCCATCTTTAATTATATGAGCTTCACCATAGCCCTGTGACTCTCAGATCAATTCAGAGTCCATAAATTAATTCTCTGAGAGTGCTTACATAATGGCACCTGAGATCATTTATAGCAAAGACACACATAGCCAGACAGCATTGGCTATAAATTATCGTTCAGTTTGGTCTCCTAAACTAAGTTCTTATCTCGTTCTTGGTACCACTTAGAACCAAAACTTTACCTCATCCAATGGCATATATCAATTGTCAATTCTAGACACTCCCAACAAAAATACAACCCCTCCTGGACAAGCTCACAGAGACAGTGAGCCTCCTATGCCATATACTAAATCAAGAGAAAGGCAACCTCAGAGGGGACAAGTAATAGTTACAGACACATTCCCATAACAAGACAAGCCCTCTCTGGGGCCCAAGTAACTTTTCCCACATAAGCATACTTATGAACATTGATAAAACATCTTATTTATCAATGTTACCTAAAGAATTCTGATTCCGCTACCACAGCATGCAGTCATTTCTCTACTTCTATTAGTTAGATCATGTTACTCCAGGTGCTGTGTGACGAGTACTGAGTATGGAGTGGTAAAGGTTACCACAGTGTCTCGTAAACGGGGTCCAGATTATTTCATCACCATCATTCACTTACGACAGGTGAGGCCGAGATCGTCATCTATTTTAATGTAACACCATTAGTCTCAGCCATTGGTCGACAGATTTAGGCTAATTCCAAGTTTAATCGTCTGTCTGTTGTGTGTGTGGTAGAGTGTTGATAGTGTGTGTGGTTGTGTTGATAGTGAGTGTGTCTGTGTTTCCGAGGGGCTGTCCCGTAGACAGCACAGTATTACTACCCTGCCTAGCTGGACCAATGGCTGAGACCAATGGTTGACAAACCAATGTAAAAAGTGGTTTGTCAACCATGACTGTAAGCCTATCTTAAAAGAAACATTTTCAAACAGAAAACCAAAGTCAGTGTTCCTAAATGACAAATTCATGTGGCACCTCTTCCATTTTCAAAGTGTTTTCTCCCATTTGCTCCAATTGAACACAACCCTGGTCAGAGGGGCCAAAGGTCTGCAAGTCATTCACTGCCACTGTGGTGATAGTTGTTAAGGAGGGCACTATGGCCTGAGCATTATTCACTGTGCCTCCAGCCAGCTCAATGAGGTCATCCCAGATAATGCAAAGCTGGCAGGAAAAACAGAGAGGAAAGTACATCCTGAGTGTGAACTTTCAGGTGACTCCATATACCTGTTCACGGCTGGGCAATACTCAGGTAAGGAAAACAATTATGAAAGTGAAAGAAAAAAAAAAGGAAGAAAATGCAGAAGCATAATCATGACAAAGAGAAACAAGTAGCAGTGAGCAAGACTGGTTAACAAAAAAATATCTAGAAATACAGTGCATTCGGAAAGTATTCAGACCCCTCGACTTTTTACAGATATTGTTACGTTACAGCCCTATTCTAAAATGGATCAAATAATTAAAATCTTAATCTACACACATTACCCCATAATGACAAAGTAAAGTGTTTTTACAAAAAATTGATTGGTGCACTCCACCAATCAGGCCTTTCTGGTAGAATGGCGAGACAGAAGCCACTCCTCAGTAAAAGGCACAACAGTCCACTTGGGAGTTTGCCAAAAGGCACCTAAAGACTCTCAGACCATGAGAAACAAGATTCTCTAGTCTGATGAAACCAAGATTGAACTCTTTGGCCTGAATGCCCAATGTCCAACCTAAAGGCACCATCTCTATGGTGAAGCATGGTGGTGGCGGCATCTGTGGGGATGTTTTTCAACGGCAGGGACTGGGAGATTAGTTAGGATCAAGGGAAAGATGAATTGAGCAAAGTACAGCAATATCCTTGATGGAAACCTGCTCCAGAGCACTCAGGACCTCCAACTGCGGCGACGGTTCACCTAACAGAAGAACGACCCTAAGCACACAGCCAGGACAACACAGGAGTAGCTTCGGGACAAGTCTCTGAATGTCCTTGAGTGGCCCAGCCAGAGCCCAGACTTAAACCTGATCTAACATCTCTGGAGAGACCTGAAAATAGCTGTGCAGCGATGCTCCCCATCCAACCTGACAGCTTGAGAGGATCTGCAGAGAGAAATGGGAGAAAATCCCCCAAAATAGGTGTGCCAAGCTTGTATGGTCATACCCAAGAAGACTCAAGGCTGTAATCGCTGCAATAAAGTACTAATGGGTAAAGGGTAAATGTGACTTACTTTTTTTTTTTTGCAAAAGTCTAAACCTGTATTTGCTTTGTCATAATGTGGTAGTGTATAGATTGAGGAGGAAAAAAATATTTGATCAATTTTAGAATAAGGCTGTAACGTAACAATCTGGAATAAATCAAGGGTGTCTGAATACTTTCTGAATGCACTTTAATAATTGCCACTCATTTTTAGGAGAGTGGCAGTGAGACAGACAGAGACAGAATGATGAGGGAGAAAGAAGGGAGAGAAAGGAGAACGAGGAAAAAGTCCTGACCTGTATTATGTCTTGGCCTTGCGGCTGTGGTCATATGGGGCGAGAGCTGCTGCTGTCATGACATCACCTTCTGCTGGGACACCTGTACCTGCTGTTGCTGAAGGTAGAGCACAATGTGGTTATAATATGGATAATGTCAACAACTCCATATTGTCTTTCACTAACTGTACCTTGTCTTTCCTGCCCTCAGTCTCTTACCAGACAGACAGTTCCAGCAGTGACCCAGCCACCTCGGTGCTGTCTGTGTAGATGCAGTTGACCCCCTGCTGGTAAACCATGGTGGTGGTTGTAGTGATAACACCTGCTTGCTGGTTGAACTCCTGCAGTGCCTCTGAGCTCTTGTTGGACAGGGACTCCAGGAACTCCTTCATCCGATACTGGGACACTGTGGACCTTCAGCCTCACTAGCTCCTCAAACAAGCCTTCCATACTATTCGCTACTCTAAGGTGACAAACAAGATGCATGTCAATTAGTATTGTACCATAACCCTGCCGTTAATGACTTACTGTCATGAAGGCATACGTTACAATGGCTGTACATCAATGGGGTTGTGGTACACAGCTAGTCAGATTTGGTCGGTTCACAAGAAACATGCTTCAGTTTTGGATGGAAAATAAAGTTTTAGATCAATAATATTTGCTGAGGAAAATGTTAACTATTGTGGCCGTCCACTCACTGAAGATAGTAGGATCTAGATTCCTGTTCAGCAAGTGTTGCTTTCAGTATGACAGAACAGTGTGCAACGTTGAATTAAACCGAAACGGTACTGTACGGCCAGGGGTGTATTCATTAGCCGAACTCTGTTGCAAAACATTTGGTCTGTTGCAAAGGAGGGAACGTTTAAACAAAAGTCCTTGCAGCAAAGCTAATATAACAAATGATTCCAAGTAGATGTTTGCTGTGCTAATTCCAAAAAGAGTCGATGTAAAAAAATATATCCACAGGGAAATGCACATGCAAGATATTACCGTGCAGCACGATTTTAAATTGTCACACCTCGCCATGCTCACCAAACGTACCGCAAACGCTGTTGAAGAACTGTGTGCATGGTTCAGTACAAACCGTCATGCAACGTAGCAAACGTGGAAGTGAACTGAACGCCCCTCAGGACTTTGTCAGTGGTTGAATCCAGGAACGTTACACATCAGAAACTAAAGGGTTATATTTGATGGCCTGGGTGGTCGGGATTCAGCGAATGCCTCAGAAGCTCGGTGTTTTTCTAGTCATAGGAATTAAACCACCACTCGGAACAACTACTAACAGGTAGGGCATGCGCTCGACTGGAAAGTCTTGCTTGTTTCTTTGCTCGAGCACGTAGGTCAATTTGGGAGAACACCAGATTAAACGATGTCAAATTTAACAGGATTAAAACCATTGTTCATATTGTCATTGATAATGAACAAATGACACATTTGCATTAGCTAGTTACTACTGTAGCGTTAAAGGTGGGTTACTGGTGCTGACTAACGTTAACTGCCTACAAAATAATGTGCAGCTCTTGAGCAAATAGAAGATGGCAAGTCAATGAAAGTACAAAAAATATATAATACGGGGGATAGAATAACTAGTTAGTTTAGTATTCCAGATACTGTAACGTTAACTGCAGCTAACTCCCCTCCCTGCCTTTACCTTCTTCCATCCAACTTGACTGTTTGGATGGACACGCCCGTAGAAGCGTTATTCTTGTGCATTGGAGCCACAAATGGTCTCTGTGCTCTTTTATTACATTCCCTTTTCTTTTCCACTCAGATTTCACTGAGCGCCATTTTACAGTTACACTCCAGTCGCAGTGTTGTCAACTCATTTTCTGGGTAAATTGCGAGAGGCAGGTTGATTTGTTGCTAAATGACGTTGTGATGTTATTGCGTGATAACGTAAAACTGCGTCATTGCGTAGAATCCACAATATCGTTACTCAAATTGACTGGCCATCTCAGCGAAAAATATGATTTGACATTTGTTCAGGTACAGACTCCCATTATTTTCTGTACAATTTTGACTGAGACATGTTGATTGATGTTGTAAGTTCTGTTCAAGATCAAACATTCGTGACCAACTATATTCATTGGGTTTGGCTCGTCGAACCGTACTGCTGCTGCAGTCAGCCAACAATGATTTGCTGAAATTACTGCTGGCTCTTTTTTTATTTAATTTTTATTTATTTTTTATTAATTTCAAATCAATACATAAAGCACATGAGGGAACACAAGCATACATAGATTACAAACAATAGACAATCGAGCTAGGGGGTACAATATCACATTACAATTACACAAGGACCTTAAGGGACATGCATATACTTACAATTCTAACAGCTTTTTTGTTAGTAGAGCATTTAACTGTCTTAAAATACAGTTCAATTTCTTTTTGTAGGGTACGAAAATGTGGTTTTCTGTTTGTAAATGTACATTTGTGTATATGAAATTTGGCCAAAAGAATAATGAAATTAATTACATAAAAATGATTCCGCTTATTTCTATTGTATGTAAAGAATCCAAACAGTACATCTCTCCACAATAGTGTAAAATCTTCATAAATGTGTTCAATTATAAACCTACTGATGTCTTGCCACAGTTTTCTTACATGCATACAATGCCAAAAAAGATGCACAACTGTTTCTGGGTGGTCATTACAAAAGGAGCAATTTGAGTTTATGTTTTCCTTAAACTTCTTCATATAGTGGTTGGCAGGATAATATTTATGAATAATTTTAAAGGAAACTTCCTTAATTTTGTTAACAAGTAGGTATGTGTGTGGCAACATCCAAACTTTTTTCCAACAGATATTATCAATGAATCCATTCCAATAAGGCATGACATAAGGTATAGATACAACATCCTGCTGAAACAAGGTTCGTATCGCTCTGTTGTTGAATGGACCAAAAGAGAAACAAATCTTTCCTACTGATGAGTCAACAGGGTCAATAGGAGGTAGGCTCTGAGGGTCAGGTCTTGACACGTTCCTGAATAATAGAGCAACACCTGAGGGAATGGCATCTAAAACAATTGCAAAATCTTTAGGTGTTACAGGGACCTTGTAAAGTGATAAGAATTCTTTATAACTGAGTAAAATACCCTCTGCATTTACCAGTTGGCTCACCAATAGGATATTATTTCGGAACCAATATTCTAAAAACAGAGAGGTATTTTTATACAATATATCCCGATTATTCCATATATAATATATGTGTGGAGCAAAATTGTGTTTATAAATTAAGGACCATGACAAGAAAACCTGCCGATGAAAAGCAGAAAGTTTCACTGGAACTTTGTCAATATTATAATTTCAAAACAACATGAAGTTAAGGCCTCCAAAAGTAGAGAAGACATGATGAGGAATAAAATTCCAGATAGAAGTGGGTCTTCTTAGAAATTGTTTTATCCAATTGATCTTAAAAGTATTATTTAAAGTAGTAAAATCCAGAAAATTCAGTCCTCCATTCTCATAAGTGTTCATTACAACAGTTGTCCTAATGTAATGGGTACGGTTTCTCCAAAGAAAGTTGAAAAGCATCTGGTCTATCTCCTTGCTTATTTTACGGTCAAGATATAAAGATAGCGCACCATATGTTAGTCTAGAGATACCTTCAGCCTTGGTTATTAGGACTCTACCTTTTAAAGATAGGTCCCTCTGTAGCCATTGATTTAGTTTCTTCTGGGTTTTTTTAATAAGAGGGTTAAAATTTAGAAAGCCTCTAGACTTCTGATCCTTTGTAATGGCTATGCCTAAATATGTAAGTTCTTCTTTTACTGGAATACCATAATATGAAGGTGTCACACAATCTTTGACAACCATGAGTTCACATTTCTTAATGTTAAGATATAGACCAGACGCTTTGGAATAGTATTGTATCACATTGATCGATATGGGAATTTGGTTAGCGTCTTTCAGAAAAAGTGTAGTATCGTCAGCCAGCTGGCTTATAATAATTTCTTTACCAGCTATGGAGATACCTTGTACAGGACTATTATTTAAAGAATTTGCAAGAAGTTGGGTGATTAATAAAAACAGGTACGGAGAGATAGGACAACCTTGCCTAATTCCTCTCTTTAACTCAAATCTAGGTGAGGTGCCATATTTCAATTTGATAGAGCTGTTACCATTTGCATAGAGAGTCTTAATAGCCTTACAGAAAAAATCCCCAAAGCCAAGTCTCTCAAGGGAGTGGAAGAGAAACTGATGCTCTACTGTGTCAAATGCTTTATAAAAATCTAAAAATAGTATGAAGCGATCCTCAGTTATTAGGTCTGAGTAGTCAAGTACGTCTAATACTAGTCTGACATTGTTAGAAATATGTCTGTTCCTCATGAAGCCAGACTGTGTTTCATCAATGATTGCATCCAGGACTTCTTTAATTATTTTTGCAAGTAGTGAGGCTAATATCTTATAGTCATTATTAAGAAGACAAATTGGACGCCAGTTATCGATGAGCAGCACTTCTTTTTGGGGTTTAGGTATCAATGTTATTAACCCCTGACTCATTGTAGGAGGGAGAACATTGTTTTTAATACTCTCTAAAAAGACTTCAAATAGGAAGGGAGCTACTTGTTCAGAAAATAATTTGTAAAATTCTGATGTAATTCCATCAACACCTGGTGATTTATTGTTCTTTAGATGTTTGATAGACTCTATAATCTCTTCAACTTTGATGGGTTCATCACACTGTTTATATTCTATATCACTGATAGAGTGAACATTATTCAGTGAGTTAAAAAACACATCTGTGGATTCCTGACAGTACGTAGAGCTATACAATTTTCTGTAAAAATTGCTGCAGTATTTAGCGATTAATTTTTTTTTTTGGTCATCTGTAATAACACCATCAATGTTTAACTTATGGATAGTGTTATTTTAGAGTGAAATTTCTCAAGTCTAAAGAAATAGGATGAATTCTGTTCTCCCTCCTCAATCCATTTTTTTCCGAGATCTAATAAAGGCTCCTTCTGCTTTTAATCTATATATATTATCCAGTTTATTTTGTAACTCAATTAGTTCCATCTTCTCCTCCCCCAAGAGGTCAGCTGGGGACCTCTGAGAAAGGGAAGTTATCTTAATGATCACCTTTTCCTCCTCAGCTCTTCTGGTCTTAGCAAGATTACTACCATATTTTCTAAGGTATTTGAACACCTCAAATTTAAAGAGCTCCCAGTTCTTGCAATAAGATTTTTCTTCACAAGCCTTTTCCCAAAAGTGTGAGAGCAGATCGTTAACCTCAAATGTAACTATATCATTATTTAATAATGAGCTATTTAGCTTCCAGTAGGATGCTCTACCAAGGTTCGTATCAGGGGTAAATATTTTTGATATCAATGTAAATAGCCTTATGGTCTGTGAGGGGAGTAGTACAAATATTTGTAGTAACACACTCACTATCAATACATTTGGATATAAGCCAAAAATCTATTCTGGATTGTCTGGAGCCTGTTTTGTTACTCCAAGTGAATGATCTTTCGGCCGGAAACCTCTCTCTCCATATATCAGTAAGACCAAACTTTTCCATAAAAAGTATTAAACCCAAATTCTGATTGGTTGGCCTACCTGGGGGTCATCTATCAGTTGAATTATCTATTGTAATGTTAAAGTCCCCTCCTATCAGTAATAACGAATTGGGAAATTTAGATAACCAATGAAGTATATGTTTCTCTATAGATTCAAGCAACTCATCATTCTCATGTTTGGTGTTGTACCCATTTACAGTAATGAGTGTAATGTCATTGTAACTGATCACAAGGCAAATAAAGGGGTCACATTCCGAGTGTAGAATATTACCACCAAAGGTATTTTTCATTGTAGTGACACCAGCAGAGCGTTCAGATCCATGGGAAAGCCAAATATTGTTGCCCCACTGTGACCTCCAGAAGTTGGCATCAGCCAAAATTGAGTGAGACTCTTGAAAAAAGCAAAAATCTGTTCGAAATTGTTTAGCAAATAAAAATAAGGCCTTGCGCTTCACACTGTTTCGTAACCCCCTAGCATTAAGAGATAATATAGACAAAGACAAAACAGCAAAGATTATATAAAAGTACAAACATTACTGCTGGCTCTGCACGAGCTGAGTGCCTGCTGCTGACGTCACTCACAATGCACTTTGCAGCCAGGCACGTGTGTTGTGACTGGGTGTGTGACAGAGAGAATATTTTTGTGTCATTTAGAAGGAAAATGCGTGCATGTTAGCGTTTGAGTCACATTTCAAAAGTTGCTCAAAGTTGCCAGGGTAGTCTGAAAAGTTACTAAATCTAGCAACAAAATTGCTAAATTGGCATCAATGTCCAGTCGGCCAATCAGAAAGCGTTATACTGCGGTGTGATGCTAACGCGAGATTACCCCCCTTCAGGTACCACAAAAAATGTATGTTAGTCATTTTAAAGGGGACATGAAGTGCAACAGGCCACACTGACATCCCAAGGGGTTCCTGCTGATTCTACGGAGATTGTGACAGCTGGTTAAATTGGAATACAGCGAGGGAGAGAGGGAGAAAAAGAGGGTGAGCTTGAGTTGGTTAAAAATGGCGGAGAAAAAGGGAGATGGTTTATTAAAGAAGAGTGATAGAAAGTGAAAGCAGAGGTTGAAGACAGGACGAGAATTGGAAGTGAATGAGGGTGAAGTATCGGAGGTGGTAGGTGTGGTGTAGTTCTTGCACGGTTAGGATAAAGATGAGTCTGACAGAAGGAGTATTTTTGGAAAAAGTGGACCCTTGCCCTTTGGCTGATCCATTTGTGGTTTCAGGGTGGGTAACCACATTGTGCTCTACCTTCAGCAACAGCAGGTACAGGTGTCCCAGCAGAAGGTGATGTCATGACAGCAGCAGCTCTCGCCCCATATGACCACAGCCGCAAGGCCAAGACATAATACAGGTCAGGACTTTTTCTTGCGCTCCTTGCTCTACTCTCTTTCTCCCTCATCATTCTGTCTCTGTCCCTGCCACTCTCCTAAAAATTAGTAGCAATTATTGCTGAGAGGATTATCCTAGTTAACCAAAATGTATATGGAAAAGATACTGACAGCAGACAACCCCTCTTTCACCCTCTCCTGTAGGTGCAGGTCAGGGGGCAACAGTAGGGCCAGGTGGTTTTCGTGCCAGGTCCTGCAGCTGCATTCCTCCACCTCCTCCCATCAACAGCTACAGGGGGTCACCATAGCCCAGCTATTACAGTCTGGGAACAGCGCCAACAGGTAAACACACACACAACCGACCCACACTTTTAACACATCGCCAACATTTTCACAGGTGGGACACCACGGGACACCACGGAGTGCCGGTTCTCCTTCATCTGCACCTCCAACAACCAGATCTCTCATATCCAGGGCAGTTGGACCAGACCATCTACCACAACTTCCCGTCCCTGCATGCCCTTGCAGGTACCCCCTCAACTACCATCAACACCACTCCGGCTGTCTGTCTGATATCTATCTCGCTCTTTCAAATCCTTTATGCTTCTCTTTGTGTCTATCGCTCTGACATGTGCTCTGGTTGTCAGACAGCAATGTGGAGGCGGTGGACGGTGGACCCCAGTGGCTACCTGCAGGCTGGGGATTCACTGCGCACTCTGCCCAGGGTGGGCCCCAACGTATGCCTCAACCCTTCAGGGCAATTAAGGGTACATCTTCAAAGTGTGCAGCTGAGGAATGGCTTTCTATGAACCAACTGTATGTAGTGCATTATTATGAATACATTTTTTGGGAAGGAGCCATGCCTATAGCAAGTCTTGGAATGAATAGGTGTGATGGAGGCCACCACTGCGAGTGCATTATACACAGGCATAATATTAAGCGTTACCTGTGTTCCACCTCTAGGTGGCAGACTGTGTGTGTCTGATGGACAAGGCCAGTGTTGTGCCTGTGGACATGTGTGGCAGATTACTGAACAAGACTACAGCTGTGCGGCTGTAAACGGGCAGAAGAGCCTCACAGACAAAGTCTGCTGTGAGATTGGTGAGGATTCACCCTACAGTATGTGCTTAACAACCTCAAACTGTCATTCTGAACAAAACATCACTGATTGATTTTATTTCTGTGTTAGGGGAATTCTTCAGACAGCCATGGGGTCCTTACGCTCGGTGAGTGGCACACTCGGTGAGTAGCACACAAACTAGTGGTCAGAATCCATCCCCTCTTCTGTTCCCTCTACTCTTTATCTCTCTCTAATCTATAAAGGCTAACTTGAGACACCAGTTACTTGAACTTTCACTAAGTCATGCATTGATGTCAATGGAGCATGACTCTGTTACACTCTCAGGTGTTCTGTGCTGACCTGAAGAAGTTCCAGAAGCTGACAGAAACACCCTCCGAAACAGGAGGAGGAGAAGGTCACGATAAAGGTAGCGGGAATGGGGAAGGACAAGAAAATGTGTAATAAAAAGGTCTGTGAAGAAAGAGGTGGATGTGGTGTGAGGTCAGCAGAGGTTATTTGTTGATGATTTATGTTAGCTAAACTGAATATCTGTTATTCTCTGCATACCTCTCTCGGGAGCAACTAGGCTTGTGAGGCTGACAATCTGACCCTGTCTCCCCAGGTTTATGACCTGATTGCATGCAAACCAAGGTCACTGTCTGTTTTTTTTCCTGATCACTTTGTAGAATGATGTAAGACAGATATATATAAATGTGATAGATGTCATAAAAGAGACAGAGTTCACTCCGAACCAGACTTTTATTGTCTGTCATATATTTCTGTGTTCAGGCTCTGAACTGAAGGCTACTGATTCCTTTTACAGTGATTCATGTCTGGGAATTAAGCTCTACAGGTGTGGGTAATTTTACTCTTCTCTTTTTCTCTTCTTTACATAGGAACTAAACACTGAGAAAGTATCTATCTATTATTTTCTAGGTCAATGGACCACCAAAAATACTTTCTATTTGTAACAGTTTATTTTTTTACAATGAAATAAAAAGGTTTTGTACTCGTTTCCTTTGTCAGTGATGTGAGATTATGCACACATTTTGATTCAGTCTAGTTGTGGATGCTTCCAGTCTTTAGACACCCCTATATTCATATTCTACCAATGTAGTAGAACCTGGGAAAAGGTGGAGTGTCAGAGGTGACTTCTAGATGGTGATAAGATATGGGAAGATTCTTCATCACAGCATCATATGATTTCCTGGGCCAATTACTTTTAAATATTACTCTACTTAATATCACAATTAGTGTTTTGCTAAGTTTAGGCTACATTAAAGGGTCAATCTGCAGTTCAAACCATAAAGTTGAGGGTTAGGGCTGTAAAAATGTAACCACTCAAATTCACAAAAACATGGCTTGTAGTTTAAACCATGTGTTAAGGCTATAAAGTGTTTGTTTACAATTACATTGTTTAAAACAAGCTTATATTTTGGTTCTGATGCAGTATTCATGACTTTTATATTCATCAAGAATCAATGGGTTTAGCAATTTTAGATTGCCCCTTTAAGTAGTAAATGGTTCGCAGGGTAGCCTATGTGCAAATGCAATTAGCAGTGTTGACGTGTGCATGTGTGGGTTCGTATGTCCAAAAAATGGTGCCCAATGCCCCTCTGACGCAATACACACCCAGTCTCTCTTGCTGATTCGATTTGTTTACTGTGTCTGTCCTGTAAAAGCAGTATGTCTGGCCAGCTCTGAAATGCCATATTTATAGCTGGGATTGCAGGTATCTGCCCTCGGTGCTATTTTTTTACATTTAAGTCATATAGCAGATGCTCTTACGCAGAGCGACTTACAGGGGAAGTTAGGATAAAGTGCCTGCTATAAGTGTATGTATGTCACTAGGTGCTGTCACTGGTTTCTACTAGAGTATGGACGGTATAGGAGTCACTGAGAGTGTGACTAATACCCTAAATCCGTAACCATGGGCACCCTCATATCATCCTGACCAACTTGCTCTCTAAATACACCTCTGCTGTCTTCAACCAGGATCTCAGCAATCACTGCCTCATTTCCTGATTCCGTAATGGGTCTGTGGTCCACCCCCCCACCACAGTCAAACGCTCCCTAAAACACTTCAGCGAGCAGGCCTTTAATCGACCTGGCCCGGGTATCCTGGAAAGATATCCTTCAGTAGAGGATGCCTGGTTGTTCTTTAAAAGTGCTTTCCTCGCCATCTTAAATAAGCATGCCCCATTCAAAAAATGTAGAACTAAACAGATATAGTCCTTGGTTCACCCCAGACTTGACTGCCCTTGACCAGCACAAAAACACCCTGTGGCGTACTGCATTAGCATCAAATAGCCCCCGCGATATGCAACTTTTCAGGGAAGTCAGGAACCAATATACACAGTCAGTTAGGAAAGCTACGGCTAGCTTTTACAAACAGAAATTTGCATCCTGTAGCACTAATTCCCAAAAGTTTTGAGACACTGTAAAGTCCATGGAGAATAAGAGCACCTCTTCCCAGCTGCCCACTGCTCTGAGGCTAGGAAACACTGTCATCACCGATAAATCTATGATCATTTCAATAAGCATTTTTCTACGGCTGGCCATGCTTTCCACCTGGCTACCACTACCCCGGCCAACAGCTCTGCACCCCCCGCAGAAACTTGACAAAGCCCACTCCCCACACACTTTTCCTTCACCCAAATCCAGACAGCTAATGTTCTAAAAGAGCTGCAAAATCTGGATCCCTACCAATCAGCTGGGCTAGACAATCTGGACCCTCTCTTTCTAAAAAATGATCTACCGAAATTGTTGCAACGCCTATTACTAGCCTGTTCAACCTCTCTTTCGTATCGTCTGAGATCCCCAAAGATTGGAAAGATGCTGCGGTCATCCCCCTCTTCAAAGGGAGAGACACTCTAGACCCAAACTGTTACAGACCTATATCCATCCTGCCCTGCATTTCTAAAATCTTCGAAAGCCAAGTTAACAAACAGATCACCAACCATTTTGAATCCCACTGTACCTTTTCCACTATTCAATCTGGTTTCCGAGCTGGTCATGGGTGCACCTCAGCCACGCTCAAGGTCCTAAACGATATCATAACCGCCATCGATAAAAGACAGTACTGTGCAGTCGTCTTCATCGACCTGGCCAAGGCTTTTGACTCTCAATCACCGCATTCTTATCGGCAGACTCAATAGCCTTGGTTTCTCAAATGACTGCCTCGCCTGGTTCACCAACTACTTCTCTGATAGAGTTCAGTGTGTCAAATCGGAGGGACCCACGGCAGTCTCTATGGGGGTGCCACAGGGTTCCATTCTCGGGCCGACTCTTCTCTGTATACATCAAGGATGTCACTCTTGCTGCTGGTGATTCTCTGATCCACCTCTATGCAGACGACACCATTCTGTATACATCTGGCCCTTCTTTGCACACTGTGCTAACAAACCTCCAAACGAGCTTCAATGCAGTACATCTTTCCGTGGCCTCCAACTGCTTTTAAATGCTAGTAAAACTAAATGCATGCTCTTCAACCGATCGCTGCCCGCACCCGCCTGCCCGACTATCATCACTACTCTGGACGGTTCTGACTTTAGAATATGTGGACAACTGCCAATACCTAGGTGTCTGTTTAGGCTGTAAACTCTCTTTCCAGACTCACATTCAGCATCTCCAATCCAGAATGAAATCTAGAATCGGCTTCCTATTTCGCAACAAAGCATCCTTCACTCATTCTGCCAAACATACATTGTAAAACTGACCATCCTACCGATCCTTGACTTCGGCGATGTCATTTACAAAATAGCCTACAACACTCTACTCAACAAATTGGAGTCTATCAATGTGCCATCCGTTTTGTCACCAAAGCCCCAAATACTACCCACCACTGCGACATGTATGCTCTCATTGGCTGGCCCTCGCATCATATTCATGGCCAAACCCACTGGCTCCAAGTCATCTGTAAGTCTTTGCTAAGTAAAAGCCCCGCCTTATCTCAGCTCACGGGTCACCATAGCAGCACCCACCCATAGCACGCGCTCCAGCAGGTATATTTCACTGGTCACCCCCAAAGCCAACTCCTACTTTGGCCGCCTTTTCCTTACAGTTCTCTGAGGCCAAGGACTGGAACAAATTGCAAAAATCACTGAAGCTGGAGACTCATATCTCCCTCACTAAGTTTAAGCATCAGCTATCAGAGCAGCTTACAGATCATTGCACCTGTACATAGCCCATCTGTAATTAGCCCACCCAACTACCTCATCCCCATATTGTTGTTTATTTTTTTGATCCTTTGCACCCCAGTATCGCTACTTGCACATTCATCTTCTGCACATCTATCTAAGAAGGAATTTTCTTTGGGGGTGACCATTGAAATATACAGTGCCTTGCGAAAGTATTCGGCCCCCTTGAACTTTGCGACCTTTTGCCACATTTCAGGCTTCAAACATAAAGATATAAAACTGTATTTTTTTGTGAAGAATCAACAACAAGTGGGACACAATCATGAAGTGGAACGACATTTATTGGATATTTCAAACTTTTTTAACAAATCAAAAACTGAAAAATTGGGCGTGCAAAATTATTCAGCCCCTTTACTTTTAGTGCAGCAAACTCTCTCCAGAAGTTCAGTGAGAATCTCTGAATGATCCAACGTTGACCTAAATGACTAATGATGATAAATATAATCCACCTGTGTGTAATCAAGTCTCCGTATAAATGCACCTGCACTGTGATAGTCTCAGAGGTCCGTTAAAAGCGCAGAGAGCATCATGAAGAACAAGGAACACACCAGGCAGGTCCGAGATACTGTTGTGAAGAAGTTTAAAGCCGGATTTGGATACAAAAATATTTCCCAAGCTTTAAACATCCCAAGGAGCACTGTGCAAGCGATAATATTGAAATGGAAGGAGTATCAGACCACTGCAAATCTACCAAGACCTGGCCGTCCCTCTAAACTTTCCTCTGTCCAGTGTCTGTGTTTATTTGCCCTTCTTAATTTTTTATTTGTATTGGCCAGTTTATTTGTATGGCTTTTTCTTTGCAGCGCTGCCTAGAAGGCCAGCATCCCGGGGTCGCCTCTTCACTGTTGACTTTGAGACTGGTGTTTTACGGGTACTATTTAATGAAGCTGCCAGTTGAGGACTTTCTCAAACTAGA
Organism: Oncorhynchus clarkii lewisi; assembly: GCF_045791955.1. NCBI lineage: Eukaryota > Metazoa > Chordata > Actinopteri > Salmoniformes > Salmonidae > Oncorhynchus > Oncorhynchus clarkii. Next base: position 36,445,752 of record NC_092155.1, on the reverse strand, counting down.
CACTAATGTACTTGTCCTCTTGCTCAGTTGTGCACCAGGGCCTCCCACTCCTCCTTTCTATTCTGGTTAGAGCCAGTTCTGTTCTGTGAAGCGAGTAGTAAACAGCGTTGTACCAGATCTTCAGTTTCTCTACAATTTCACACATGGAATAGCCTTCTTTTCTCAGAACAAGAATAGACTGACAAGTTTCAGAAGAAAGTGCTTTGTTTCTGGCCATTTTTTGCCTGTAATTGAACCACCAATGCTGATGCTCCAGATACTCAACTAGTCTAAAGAAGGCCAGTTGTATTGCTTCTTTAATCAGGACAACAGTTTTCAGCTGTGCTAACACAATTGCAAAAGGTTTTTCTAATGATCAATTAGCCTTTTAAAATTATAGCTAATCCAAGTTTAAAACAACTTTCCTTTGGAACACAGGTAGCTGATAATTGGCCTCTGTACGCCTATGTAGATATTCCATAAAATAATCAGCCGTTTCCAGCTAAAATAGTCATTGTTAATGTTGTGAATGTCTACACTGTATGATCAATTTGATGTCATTTTAATGGACAAAAAAAATGTGATTTTCTTTCAAAAGCAAGGACATTTCTAAGTGACCCCAAACTTTTGAACTGTTGTGTGAAATACGTATATATTATACTGAACAAAAATATAAACGCAACATGTGAAGTGTTGGTCCCATGTTACTTAAATAAGCTGAAGTAAAATATCACAGACATTTTTCCAGACACACAAAAGCTTATTTCTTTCAAATGTTGTGCACACATTTGTTTACATCCCTGTTAGTGAGCATTTCTCCTTTGCCAAGATAATACAGCCACCTGACAGGTGTGGCATATCAAGAAGCTGATTAAACAGCATGATCATTACACAGGTGCACCGTGTGCTGGGGTCAATAAAAGGCCACTCTTAAATGTGCAGTTTTGTCTCACAACACAATGCCTCAAATGGTATCAAATACATTGGTTTCCAGGTGTTTGTTGCCATTCCATTTTCTACTTTCCAGCCATTATTATGAGCCATTCTCCCCTCAGCAGCCTCCACTGGCCTATGCCTTCCCAGACCCACTCATGGCTGCACCCCTGCCCAGTCATGTGACATCCATAGATTAGGGCCTGATGAATTGATTTCAATTGACTGATTTCCTTATATGAGCTGTAACTCATCATTGAGTTACAAATCATTGAATTTGTTGCATGTTGCTATTAAAAATGTTTGTTCAGTATATATATATATATATGTGTGTATATATGTGTGTGTGTGTATTATTATTATTAACAGTTAACACCCAACAACAACTGCTCCCTGGATGCCGATGACATTGATTAAGGAAGACACATTTTGGTTGAATGCCTTCAGTTGTGCAACTGACTAGGTTTTCCCTTTCCCTACTTATGTATGTAAGCATATGCATTCATGTGTTTACTTGCATCTGCACGGGTTTCGGTGTGTGTTGTCATCCATAGATTGTTTAGTTTGTGTGTGTGTGTGTGCAGCCATGTGTGTAAATGTATGAGTGAGTCAGCTTTCATCTTCAGTCCAGTTGAGTTGGACAGGAGCCGGGGCCCAGCTTTAGGGCAGATAAAAAGAGAGAGAGAGCACACAGAGTGGAGTGCAAGAATAGGAGGAAGAAAAACAGTGGGAGAGGAGAAAATTGAGTTGGAGGGGGGAGTTTGACATAATTTGGCTAAACAGGCAATATCTGCACACCAGGAAAGAAAAAGCCTTACTGCCCTGTGTATTGCGTAAGAGATATGTCTCAGTCTGTGTCATCATGTCTGTGCATAGCAGTGGAGGCTGGTGGGAGGAGCTATTGAAAGATGGGCTCATTGTAATGGCTGGAATGGAATAACAAAACAGAGTCAAACGTGGTTTCCGTATGCTTGATGACTTTGATACCGTTCCATTTATTCTATTCTAGCCACGACAGTAAGCTAGTCCTATAGCCCCTCCCATTAGCCTCCACTGGTGTATAGGAGTGTGTCAAATGAAAGGATACCTCTCTGGAAGATGCTGCTCCCCTGAAGGGATTCTGTTACTCTCCTCAGCCAACAGATTTGCAGCAGTAGGGGTGTGTTTTTCTCTCTGGAGCATGTGTGACTGTGTGTATGAGAAAGTGAGTGTCATGTGTGGGGATGTGGCAGAGAAAGAGTGGTATACAGTGCCTTGTAAAAGTGTTCACCCCTCTTGGCTTTTTCCTATTTTGTTGAATTACAATCTGAAATTTAAATGGGTTTTTATTTGGATTTCATGTGATGGACATCAACAAAATAGTCCAAAATGGTGAAGTGAAATGGAGGGCATTGATCAGAGAGGCAACAAAGAGACCAAAGAAAACCCTGAAGGAGCTGCAAAGCTCCACAGCAGAGATTGTAGTATCTGTCCATAGGATCACTTCAAGCCGAGCATTCCACAGGGCTGGGCTTTACGGAAGAGTGGCCAGAAAAAAGCCATTGCTTAAAGAAAAAAAATAAGCAAACACATTTGGTGTTCGCCAAAAGACATGTGGGAGACCCCCCTAACCATATGGAAGAAGGTACTCTGGTCAAATGAGACTAAAATGTAGCTTTTTGGCCATCATGGAAAATGCTGTCTGGCACACACCCAACACCTCACATCACCCTGAGAACATCATCCCCACAGTGAAGCATGCTGGTGGCAGCATCATGCTGTGGGGATGTTTTTCATCTGTAGGGACTGGAAAACTGGACAGAATTGAAGGAATGATGGATTGAGCTAAATACACTGAAATTCTTGAGGGAAACCTGTTTCAGTCTTCCAGAGATTTGAGACTTGGACGGAGGTTCACCTTCCAGTAGGACAATGACCCTAAGCATACTGCTAAAGCAACACTTGAGTGGTTTAAGGGGAAACATTTAAATGTCTTTGAATGGCCTAGTCAAAGTTCAGACCTCAATCCAATTGAGAATCTGTGGTATGACTTAAAGATTGAAGTGTAGACAAAGTATTGACTTAGAGGGGTCAATAGTTATGCACACTCAAGTTTTCTGTTTTTTTTGTTTGTTTTATTTCTTGTTTGTTTCACAATGCAACATTTTTTGCATCTTCAAAGTGGTAGGCATGTTGTGTAAATCAAATGATACAACCCCCCCCAAAATCCATTTTAATTCCAGTCTGTAAGGCAACAAAATAGGAAAAATGCCAAGAGTGGTGAATACTTTTGCACACCACTGTATGTTCATGTGGGAGTAAGAGAGTGTGTGTGTTGTCTCTTCATAAGAGTGTGTCTCCATGTGGCTCTGATTGTTATGTTTAAATCCTGGGCTTTTGTGTTCTTAAATGGAAAGACAGTGTGAAAGCCATTGGAACAACATGTACCTCAATGCCTCTCTGTTTTGAATTGAACAATTTTCCCTCTTAGACACACATGGGCTCTCTGTGTCTCCCCCTCTCTCTCACACATTACACTAAACATGGTCTGTCTGTCTTCTACTGTTCCTCTCCCCTCTGTCTAATAATACAATACAACTGACGGCTATTATCTTAACAATAAAAGCTGAACTGTTTATCATTCTTGGTTAATAGACACTGATATTCGTACACAGTGCCTTGAGAAAGTATTCATGCCCCTTGACTTATTCCACATTTTGTTCAAATCAAACTTTATTTGTCACATGCGCCAAATACAAGTGTAGACCTTGTTGTGCTTACTTACAAGCCCTAAATCAACAGTTCAGTTCAAGAAGAGTTAAGAAAATATTTACCAAATAAACTAAAGTAAAAAAAAAAAAAGTAACACAATAACATAACAATAAAGAGGCTGTATACAGGGGTACCGGTACCGAGTCAGTGTGCAGGGGTACAGTGTGCAGGGGTACAGTCGAGGTAATTTGTAGATGTAGGTAGGGGTGAAGTGACTTTGTATAGATAATAAACAGTGAGTAGCAGCAGTGTATAAAACAAATGGAGGGAGGGGGGGGGGGGGGTCAATGTAAGTAGTCCAGTGGCTATTTTATTAATTGTTCAGCAGTCTTGTGGGTGTCGAAGATGTTATGGAGCCTTTTGGTCCTAGACTTGGCGCTCTGGTACCGCTTGCTGTGCGGTAGCAAAGAGAGCAGTCTATAACTTGGGTGACTGGAGTTTCTGACAATTTAATGGCTGCTCCTCTGACACCGCCTATTATATAAGTCGGGAAGTTTACATACACTTAGGTTGGAGTCATTAAAACTTGTTTTTCAACCACTCCACTGTCAAGCCCTGACCTTAGAGAGCCTTTTTATTTCTCTATTTGGTTAGGTCAGGGTGTGATTTGGGTGGGCATTCTAGTTGTCTACAGTGCCTTGCGAAAGTATTCGGCCCCCTTGAACTTTGCGACCTTTTGCCACATTTCAGGCTTCAAACATAAAGATATAAAACTGTATTTTTTTGTGAAGAATCAACAACAAGTGGGACACAATCATGAAGTGGAACGACATTTATTGGATATTTCAAACTTTTTTAACAAATCAAAAATTGAAAAATTGTGCGTGCAAAATTATTCAGCCCCTTTACTTTCAGTGCAGCAAACTCTCTCCAGAAGTTCAGTGAGGATCTCTGAATGATCCAATGTTGACCTAAATGACTAATGATGATAAATACAATCCACCTGTGTGTAATCAAGTCTCCGTATAAATGCACCTGCACTGTGATAGTCTCAGAGGTCCGTTAAAAGCGCAGAGAGCATCATGAAGAACAAGGAACACACCAGGCAGGTCCGAGATACTGTTGTGAAGAAGTTTAAAGCCGGATTTGGATACAAAAACATTTCCCAAGCTTTAAACATCCCAAGGAGCACTGTGCAAGCGATAATATTGAAATGGAAGGAGTATCAGACCACTGCAAATCTACCAAGACCTGGCCGTCCCTCTAAACTTTCAGCTCATACAAGGAGAAGACTGATCAGAGATGCAGCCAAGAGGCCCATGATCACTCTGGATGAACTGCAGAGATCTACAGCTGAGGTGGGAGACTCTGTCCATAGGACAAAAATCAGTCGTATATTGCACAAATCTGGCCTTTATGGAAGAGTGGCAAGAAGAAAGCCATTTCTTAAAGATATCCATAAAAAGTGTTGTTTAAAGTTTGCCACAAACCACCTGGGAGACACACCAAACATGTGTAAGAAGGTGCTCAGGTCAGATGAAACCAAAATTGAACTTTTTGGCAACAATGCAAGACGTTATATTTGGCGTAAAAGCAACACAGCTCATCACCCTGAACACACCATCCCCACTGTCAAACATGGTGGTGGCAGCATCATGGTTTGGGCCTGCTTTTCTTCAGCAGGGACAGGGAAGATGGTTAAAATTGATGGGAAGATGGATAGAGCCAAATACAGGACCATTCTGGAAGAAAACCTGATGGAGTCTGCAAAAGACCTGAGACTGGGACAGAGATTTGTCTTCCAACAAGACAATGATCCAAAACATAAAGCAAAATCTACAATGGAATGGTTCAAAAATAAACATATCCAGGTGTTAGAATGGCCAAGTCAAAGTCCAGACCTGAATCCAATCGAGAATCTGTGGAAAGAACTGAAAACTGCTGTTCACAAATGCTTTCCATCCAACCTCACTGAGCTCGAGCTGTTTTGCAAGGAGGAATGGGAAAAAATGTCAGTCTCTCGATGTGCAAAACTGGTAGAGACATACCCCAAGCGACTTACAGCTGTAATCGCAGCAAAAGGTGGCGCTACAAAGTATTAACTTAAGGGGGCTGAATAATTTTGCACGCCCAATTTTTCAACATAATTATTCCACTTTGACATTATGGAGTATTGTGTGTAGGCCAGTGACAAAACAAATATAAATGTAATCCCTTTTAAATTCAGGATGTAACCCAACAAAAATATGGAAAAAGTCAAGGGGTGTGAATGCTTTCTGAAGGCATTGTATAGTAAGTATCATACTGTACAGACACAGAGACTGTAATGGGGTTCCATCCTCTTGTCCCTCCAGTTCTGATGAAACTCAATGCTGGTGGAGGGAGAGAGCCTAGGGGGGGGCTGAGGGAGAGGGAGAGCAGCCTCCATATGGAGCTCTGTCTTTAGAGCCCAGAGTGGAGAATTATCCCTAAATGTCTAGACAACCAGAAAGAGGCTGCATCCTGTGGAGGTATTTTGGTACTAATCTCCCCACTGACTCATATGTAGCCATACATTAGCTGAGAAGCCTATGCTAGGCATAATAATTAAGGGTTTATCACATTAATTAAATTAATATGGGTCTTAATCTGATTGCTTGTATCCTGCTGCCGCAGTGTTATTTATTTGAGATGGAGCCCCATGCCTAGTTTTGGAGGAAAGATCCGAGTACATTTATGTCTTGTTCGATAATATGCATATTTATATCCACAAATCTCGATTTACATTGACGCCATGTTCAGAAATGCCTCCAAAATATCCAGAGTAATTACAGAGAGCTACGCCAGATAACAGAAATACTCATCAAAAACTTTGACGAAAGATACATGTTCTACATACAGTGGGGCAAATCATGGGGGGGGGGGGGGGGTTGTGTGATCTTGGGCTGTTAGCTGAATCATGCCCCCCAGTGAGAGGACCATATTACTATAATCTCGGTACCCAGGGAACATAGCTTGGTAATGCCCCAATCATACCCTAAACACACGGCAACACACTCTCCCATTCACACTCATACACATTCCTGTGGTCATTCCTATAGCGTATCGTGTATGTGCTGCGCGGTCACACCCATTGTGTGAACACATGGATTGCATGCTTGAGGGTTTATTCATATTAAATCACGCATGAAAACACATACATGGTCACAAGTTTAAGTTTTTATATTAAACATTGACAAACTGAAAAGACAGAAGCACCACACTCAAGTCGGTTGCATGCAGCAATCATATCCATACAAAAAAATCCTCATTGACTCTCTATCTTCCACACTGTCAAAATAATTTATTGACAAACGGACACAGAGATGTGCATGCACACATGAACAAACTCTCTTTGTGAAACAACGACAGAAGAGGCAGAAACACACACACACATTCATACAGTATTTGTATTCTATTGCAGAACGTAAGTAGTATGAAGTGATTCTAACCCTTACTATTCTACAGTCTTAAATTCTAACAACCTAAATGGCTTTGTGTGTGTGTGTGTGTGTGTGTGTGTGTGTGTGTGTGTGTGTGTGTGTGTGTGTGTGTGTGTGTGTGTGTGTGTGTGTGTGTGTGTGTGTGTGTGTGTGTGTGAGATGAGAGATCTTTTCTACCTGCTCTACTTGACAGAGGATCTGTCTGAGTTGATTTGTTTCCTGTCTCACGGTGCATTTGCATGTTAGTTGTAAAATATGCACACTGATTTGATTACGCTCTGGAAGTGTTCCTACCCCACCCCTCTCTCATCAAATCAAATGTATTTATATAGCCCTTCGTACATCAGCTGATATCTCAAAGTGCTGTACAGAAACCCAGCCTAAAACCCCAAACAGCAAGCAATGCAGGTGTAGAAGCACGGTGGCTAGGAAAAACTCCCTAGAAAGGCCAAAACCTAGGAAGAAACCCAGAGAGGAACCAGGCTATGTGGGGTGGCCAGTCCTCTTCTGGCTGTGCCGGGTGGAGATTATAACAGAACATGGCCAAGATGTTCAAATGTTCATAAGTGACCAGCATGGTCCAATAATAATAAGGCAGAACAGTTGAAACTGGAGCAGCAGCATGGCCAGGTGGATTGGGGACAGCAAGGAGTCATCATGTCAGGTAGTCCTGAGGCATGGTCCTAGGGCTCAGGTCCTCCGAGAGAGAGAAAGAAAGAGAGATTTAGAGAGAGCACACTTCAATTCACACAGGACACCGAATAGGACAGGAGAAGTACTCCAGATATAACAAACTGACCCTAGCCCCCTACTGCAGCATAAATACTGGAGGCTGAGACAGGAGGGGTCAGGAGACACTGTGGCCCCATCACCTCAAGCATCTCTGTACTAATGTAAAGGTCTTAGGGAAAGCCGAGGGTTATTTTAGGTCCTAGGTCTAAGCTCGAGCAAGAGAGAGAGGTATTGTGCTGAGACACAAATTCATTATCTGTGACTTCCCTCCAAACCCTGCAGTAGTGTGTATGGGTTGTTGTTTGTTTCCAGTCTATGTGGCAGTGAGACACTGTCTGGCATTGTTGACAGTAAATTCAGACCTAGTGTCTGTGGTGCAGTAGGACAGATAGTTCAGCCTTGAGGAGTAGAGGAAGGGTGTGGTTCTACTGTTATCACTGTAAAAAAAAACTCCCCTGCACCCTTTCCACCGAATATAATATTGTTGACACAGTGGCCATGGACAGGTGAAATAAAGGGGACCATACTTGCAAACATTAGAACAAATTTAAAGTTAAGTTTAAGGATCAGCCAATTAATGTAATGCCACGTGATAGAATGCTACATGGTTGCTGATCCCATCAGACAACCTGGCACACGTTAGCCCCTCACCTCACCAGGTGGCAGTGAGTATTTCTTGCAACAAATTCCTTGTCAGCCTATCAAAGATCTTGAACTTTCTCTCCACAAATCATTTGCATTCCTTAAAATAGGTAAATTCTGCCACCAGATGTACATCTTGAATTTTGAGTTTTACATGTATCCCTCTCGTGACCGAGTTGACTTATTTTAAGAAATGCCATTGGTTTGCAGGAAATATTCACTGCTACCCGGTGAGGTCAGCATAGGGCTAATGTGTGCCAGGTTATCTTATGGGACCAGCGTTCTATCACGTGACAGCACGTTGACGATTTTAATTGGCTGATGTTTAACGTTAACCCTGAATTTGAACAACTCCCTAGCCTCTCTCTGAATGACTTGGACATCCTTGGGTGAGTGAAGGAGTGACAGAGAGAGGGAGGAGATGAAGGGGTGGCATGGAGCCAGGGTGCAGGGCTTGGCACAGGGAAACACCAGCAGCCTTGGCTGCCTCGCTCTCCTCCAGAGGCATAGGTTGGGACAGATAGAGGAGAGGAGGAGGGTAGAGTTTCAGCATGAGAACACAATCTGTTCCAATCCCTTTGTCTCTCTTGTCATGCACCATTCTCAACCTGAATCAGTTGGAAGTCAGACATTAGCTCAGTTTTGGTTTCTTTCTATTTACAAACAAGCCTTTCTTCTTGTAGCTGTAACAGTCCAGGTGTCACACTGGCTTTCACATGATTTTTCATGGCTTCCTGACTATTGGGAATGACAGCAACTATTTAATTTACTGCAACAGGTCTTTTAACTGACAGGAAGCATCTGAAAAGCAATATGTTGGCTTCAGAACTATTTTCTCACACCTTTGTCGGTCAATATTATAGATCCACTTATGCGATCATCACACTGCAATGTCTTCCAGTATGCTGATAACATCAAATATTGTCAATGGTGGGTGTAGCTGGTGCATGGAAGTCAGGCGCACGAGACCAGAGATGAGTGAACACGAAGCACTTTACTGAGGCAAATAGTAAGACCAGAACGCAACAATGTCACCAAAACCAAATGCCCAAAACAAGTAAGGCAGCACACAGTACCACAAACAAAGTACCGTATGCCACAAAACACAGGTATACATCAAACCTGGTGCTAACCAGACGGAAGCATGCAACCTCGACAATAAACAATACCCCACACAGACATGGAGGGAACAGAGGGCTAAATACACATAGTAATTATGGGGAGACGTAAACCAGGTGTGCAGGAAAACAAGACAAAACAAATGGAAAATGAAAGGTGGAGTGGCGATGTCTAGAAAACATGTAACGTCGACCGCCGACCGAACAAGGAGAGGGACCGACTTCGGTGGAAGTTGAAACAAGTATGTATTAAAGGAATTATCATAATGAATAAACTTTAAAAAAGGTTGAACCACAGCAAAAGAAAGACTTGTATGAGTTTATTATTACTTCTGTCAAGAGAGAGACAGAGAAGAAGAAAACAAAGTTAAAAGGTGAAAGCAAAACTCTGACTAGATTACATGTATATGAGTGGAAAATGTGATGTCAGTTTTTCTCACAAGGAAGGTTGGGAATGCAATTGTAGGCACATTTATTGGAGTGGGCCCTGGTCTCTGTGCTTGAGCTGTGCTATTGTGTAATAGTAATTGCGCCGGGCGGTTGGAGGCAATCATGTTGATATGCATGTAAACCGGAGGGGGAGGGAGAAAGAGAGAGGCAGCGAGAGATTGAGCAATCTGAAGGGTGCGTGAATTAGCGCGCTTGCTCCTGCTGGTTTGATTTGTCGTAGAGAGAACTGGCGTTGGGAATCCAAGTCAAAATCAACAGAAGACTTGTTATGCATTTTAGCCTATAGCTTGCTGCTCACCAGAGGTGGAATCGTGAGACAGAGGGTTGTGGATACGCATCCGTACCCGTGGCGACATGCATGCCCGACTCATAATCTGACGCAGAGGACGTAATATCTGAGGACAGGACACAGGAGCGCAGGTACATTGGGAATGATGAAAGGCGAGTTTGAGATACATAAAAACTGTATGAACAGAGGAGAAAATCCGACAGGCCTACTACAGGCAATGAATGGGTAATTTAGCCATACGCGCGCTTAAAGATACCATATTCATATGCCTTTTATATTATAATGAGTTTATTATTTCGGGCTATGTGTGCCACATTTTGTCAATGTGAATGAATGAAATCGAAATATTTGAGTGGCTGTTGTCGTTTTTCTATCGTTGGGAATCTCTGAGCTGTCGGGCACCGTGGGGACAGGCTGCTGCCGACATTCTCTGCCAGTTGGCTGCATCGTCGGTTCTGTAGCCTAGGCCAACCTTTCGGGAAAAAACGGGCAAGGACAGACGTTCCTCTCCTCCCAATGATGCGATGATAGACCACCTGATACTACACCAGACTATTATCCTCACGACGTCCTACTCATCTTTAAATACTAACAGACCCAGATGCCCAATTTACTATAAGAAAGAGAAGGGGTGAGTTGGACACACAATGAGAATATGATTGAGATCTTGATTGTAAATGTGGAATGCACAAATAGCCTGTGTGTGTGTGTGTGTGTGTGTGTGTGTGTGTGTGTGTGTGTGTGTGTGTGTGTGTGTGTGTGTGTGTGTGTGTGTGTGTGTGTGTGTGTGTGTGTGTGGTTTACACGTGCTCCTATGAAACTGAGGTCTGTCCTCTAGCTGGTAGCCTGTTGTGTGTTTGTGAGTGTGTTTCTGCAACTAGCTCTCACAGTCTCATGTCACAATTATACATTCATCCATGTTTCTTAAACATGACATAAGTGTTTAAGGTTAAGTGATGCTGTTTACCCGGATCACTGGACAGAATAGTTAACATATCTGACTGACAAAACACACAGCAGACATAGAACATTACAACAAACCCCAAAACCTATACTGAGAGAGCAATAGACAGAACACAGGCAGAACATTAAGAATTGTTACAAAACACTTAAGAACAACAGACAGAATAAGTGTGTAGTCATAAGCGACATAAGCAAGGAAGAATAGTGGAATACACCTAGGTGCAAAAATTGGTTGTGCATCAACGGTTTTTCCCTTGATATGTCAGTGACTCATTTTGGGATTGGCAGACTCCTCATTATTCCTTCACTATCAGCTGTTTCAATCAGTCAAGAGTCTGCCAATTAGAGTGTGTTTTCTGTGTGTCTCTCTACTCTTTCTGTATTCACATCTAAACCGGTCGTGGTCACAGCAAATGTAGGTTTGGGGGTTCCATGGGTATGATCCTCTGTATACTTCACTCATTAGTGTTGCCAAGGCGACCCACATTTTACCCGTGTGTGTGTGTGCAAGTGCTAAAATACCTCCCTGTTCGAGTGAACTGTGGCTCGTCTCAGAAGAGGAGAACATCAGAGAAAGATGTCCACCTCAGACCTAGCTGAATATCTTCCTCATCCAGAGATCACAACGGGACAGCAGGACTCAGATTATTGGTTCTGGAGCCACAATAGCAAGCCTAACTCAGTGGAACAATGAACACCTCTCTAAGGCTTCATCATGTGACTGACTCTTCTGTGTGGTCAAAGTCACATTGGACAGGGTTATAGCCCTAGACAGAGTGGCAGAGGGTCAACAACCTTTAGTGCTGGTTCATGATGGTGTGTCTATATCCGTAATAGAGTGCCTCTTACCACGTCCTTAAATACTTCACATTATGGAGATAACTGTCATGATACTGTAGGTGCACAAATACTGCATGTATCGCCTATTATTGGATCATTCAAACGGTTAATGTATTTATTACTCCACATGTTTTCTCAACATGGTATTGAGACAGAGATAGGGCATTACAGGTAATCAGAGGTGTTGGGAACACTGTGAGTTAGTGTGTGTGTGTGTCGGTGGAGTGAGGGTCTGGTCTGATAGTAAGTGGTTTGTTTACATTCCTGCACGATGGTGGAATCTTAGCGGTCAAATTGACCACATACTTTACCACACACACACACACACATTTATCTCACCTCTCCCCTACATGACACGCTAACAGGCCATACATGTATAATAATATGTAGTAATACTTGAACTGTTCTGTTGGACTGTGGAATCGCTCAGTGTCCCTTCATGACACAGCTCTCTAGTACTATATTTCTGTCCCTCTCTCTCTCTATCACTCTCTCACTACACTCTCTGTCTATAACTGTCGTCTAGCTCTATGCCTCTCTCGTACTCCTTTCTTGATTCTCACTTTCTCTCCCACTGTCCACAAGTCTGCTATTATTAGTCTCTTGATCATTATTCCTATCTTTTCTCTTTCTCTCTCCCCATCTGTCTCCCACTCTCTCTTTCTCACACTCATTCTTTCTCTCTCTATGTCACATTATTTCTGTCAATATCCAGTTCCAGTCTTCCTGTGCCACCTTCACATTCGCAGACTCCCCCATTCCCTCTCACACACACACACACACACAGAGACACACACACGCGCATATGGAGGCCAGTATGTCACCATTCAGACTGGGACTTTCTCGGGCGTACTCAGAGATCCCTCTGTCCACAAATTCGCTAGTCTCTGTTCCTGAAAATAATCACTAAAACCTATGGACATTTCAGACCCTCACTCTCTGGAGTCTGACAAAAATGTGTATGTGTGTGCAAGAAATATAGAGAAAGAGAGTTTGCGTGTGTGTGAAAGTCAATCTGGGCAATGTTTGGGTCAAAAATGGCTATGATATGTGGTAATTTCAGTTGAATCTGGAACAGAGATTTCATTCAGAATTGGGGAGGTATTTGGGCTTACTACGATGTACATGGCTTGGTTTTTCAGATTTAGACATCTAGTTTGAGCTTAAGGAATTCATTCTGATTTTTGCCTGTGATTTTTGGAACCCATTCGGTTTTGGAAATAAGAGTTTGCACCTGTTTCTCTATTTGTAGAAGAGATAGCAGTGCTTTCAGAAAGCATTCACACCCCTTGACTTTCACCACATTTTGTTGTGTTGCAGCATGAATTTAAAATAGACTAAATTGAGATTTACATACAATACCCCATAATGTCAAAGTGGAATTATGTTTTTAGAAATGTTTACAAATTAATGGAAAAAATAAGCTGAAATGTGTTTATATTCAACACTGGGGGCGGCAGGGTAGCCTAGTGGTTAGAGCGTTGGACTAGTGACCGGAAGGTTGTGAGTTCAAACCCCCGAGCTGACAAGGTACAAATCTGTCGTTCTGCCCCTGAACAGGCAGTTAACCCACTGTTCCCAGGCCGTCATTGAAAATAAGAATTTGTTCTTAACTGACTTGCCTGGTTAAATAAAGGTTAAATAAAAAAAAAAAATAAATAAATAAAAAAACTTGTTATGGCAAGCCTAAGTAAGTTCAGGAGTAAAAATGTGCTTAACAAGTCACATAAGTTGCATGGACTCACTATGTCTGCAATAATAGTTTTTAGCACGATTTTTAAATACAGTGCCTTGCGAAAGTATTCGGCCCCCTTGAACTTTGCGACCTTTTGCCACATTTCAGGCTTCAAACATAAAGATATAAAACTGTATTTTTTTGTGAAGAATCAACAACAAGTGGGACACAATCATGAAGTGGAATGACATTTATTGGATATTTCAAACTTTTTTAACAAACCAAAAACTGAAAAATTGTCCGTGCAAAATTATTCAGCCCCCTTAAGTTAATACTTTGTAGCGCCACCTTTTGCTGCGATTACAGCTGTAAGTCGCTTGGGGTATGTCTCTGTCAGTTTTGCACATCGAGAGACTGACATTTTTTCCCATTCCTCCTTGCAAAACAGCTCGAGCTCAGTGAGGTTGGATGGAGAGCATTTGTGAACAGCAGTTTTCAGTTCTTTCCACAGATTCTCGATTGGATTCAGGTCTGGACTTTGACTTGGCCATTCTAACACCTGGATATGTTTATTTTTGAACCATTCCATTGTAGATTTTGCTTTATGTTTTGGATCATTGTCTTGTTGGAAGACAAATCTCCGTCCCAGTCTCAGGTCTTTTGCAGACTCCATCAGGTTTTCTTCCAGAATGGTCCTGTATTTGGCTCCATCCATCTTCCCATCAATTTTAACCATCTTCCCTGTCCCTGCTGAAGAAAAGCAGGCGCAAACCATGATGCTGCCACCACCATGTTTGACAGTGGGGATGGTGTGTTCAGAGTGATGAGCTGTGTTGCTTTTACGCCAAACATAACGTTTTGCATTGTTGCCAAAAAGTTCAATTTTGGTTTCATCTGACCAGAGCACCTTCTTCCACATGTTTGGTGTGTCTCCCAGGTGGCTTGTGGCAAACTTTAAACGACACTTTTTATGGATATCTTTAAGAAATGGCTTTCTTCTTGCCACTCTTCCATAAAGGCCAGATTTGTGCAATATACGACTGATTGTTGTCCTATGGACAGAGTCTCCCACCTCAGCTGTAGATCTCTGCAGTTCATCCAGAGTGATCATGGGCCTCTTGGCTGCATCTCTGATCAGTCTTCTCCTTGTATGAGCTGAAAGTTTAGAGGGACGGCCAGGTCTTGGTAGATTTGCAGTGGTCTGATACTCCTTCCATTTCAATATTATCGCTTGCACAGTGCTCCTTGGGATGTTTAAAGCTTGGGAAATGTTTTTGTATCCAAATCCGGCTTTAAACTTCTTCACAACAGTATCTCGGACCTTCCTATTGTGTTCCTTGTTCTTCATGATGCTCTCTGCGCTTTTAACGGACCTCTGAGACTATCACAGTGCAGGTGCATTTATACGGAGACTTGATTACACACAGGTGGATTGTATTTATCATCATTAGTCATTTAGGTCAACATTGGATCATTCAGAGATCCTCACTGAACTTCTGGAGAGAGTTTGCTGCACTGAAAGTAAAGGGGCTGAATAATTTTGCACGCCCAATTTTTCAGTTTTTGGTTTGTTAAAAAAGTTTGAAATATCCAATAAATGTCGTTCCACTTCATGATTGTGTCCCACTTGTTGTTGATTCTTCACAGAAAAATACAGTTTTATATCTTTATGTTTGAAGCCTGAAATGTCGCAAAGTTGAAAAACTTGAAAAAACACCAAATAGTACTGTAGTCAGAATACACTTCCTCAAAATGTTACTCAATAAACGTTTTTACGGTCTTAAACGTTTTTACGTTTTTGCCGAGGAGATCTTAGTGGCGCACTTTTACATCTAACTGATATGTTTGGTGCAGTATTTCCAAAGTCATTTTTTTGTTGTTGTTGCATGAAAACACAACACTTGTTGACCAATCACTGAGGAAGGGGAGTAGACTTTGGCTACCGACTTCGGCTTGCCTCGAGAAAATGTTTGTGTATACGAACAGCTGAAAAAAAACCCTGCTGAAGACCAAAACAAACAAAAATGTCTCAAAATGTTGTCATAATATATGCACTATCTGTTCCGAACTGTATTGGATGGTTAGCATGCGGACGCCTTAAAACCATAAATTTCGGAAGTGGAACATCACACATTATTGACAAGATCTCCGTTCAGATTTACAATTCCACATATGTATGAACACTGGCTCACATATGTTCACTCTCTTCCATGATGGTGCACACAACTGCACACACACGCGCATGCGCGCGCACACACGGCATCCTTAAACATACTTACTCACATGTGTCACTCCCATAACCACTTCACGCATGTGTTGTTCATGAGCAGTTGAACAGAGGATAGTATTAGTAATCGAGGTATAGAGAGAAAGTGTAGAAAGAGGCTGGGAGAAATAGAATAAGATAGTCCACATATACAGTTGAAGTCAGAAGTTTACATACACTTAGGTTGGAGTCATTAAAACTCATTTTTCAACCAATCAACACTTTTCTTGTTAAGAAACTATAGTTTTGGCAAGTCGGTTAGGACATATACTTTGTGCATGACACAAGTAATTGTTCCAACAATCGTTTAAAGACAGATTATTTCACTTATAATTCACTGTATCACAATTCCAGTGGGTCAGAATTGTACATACACTAAGTTAACTGTGCCTTTAAACAGCTTGGAAAATTACAGAAAATGAGGCCATGGCTTTAGAAGCTTCTGATAAACGCCTGAAGGTACCACTTTCATCTGTACAAACAATAGTACGCAAGTATGAACACCATGGGACAACGCAGCCGTCATACCGCTCAGGAAGGAGACGCATTCTGTCTAGTAGAGATGAACGTACTTTGGTGCAAAAAGTGCAAATCAATCCCAGAACAACAGAAAAGGACATTGTGAAGATGCTGGAGGAAACAGGTACAAAAGTATCTATATCCACATTAAAACAAGTCCTATACCGACATAACCTGAAAGGCCGCTGAGCAAGGAAGAAGTCACTGTTCCAAAACCGCCATAAAAAAAAGCCAGACTACGATTTACAACTGCCCATGGGTACAAAGATCGTACTTTTTGGAGAAATGTCCTGTGGTCTGATGAAACAAAAATATAACTGTTTGGCCATAATGACCATCGTTATGTTTGGAGGAAAAAGGGGAGGCTTGCAAGCCGAAGAACACCATCCCAACCGTGAAGCACGGGGGTGGCGGCATCACGTTGTGGGGGTGCTTTGCTGCAGGAGGGACTGGTGCACTTCACAAAATAGATGGCATCATGAGAAAGGACAATTATGTGGACATATTGAAGCAACATCTCAAGACATCTCAAGACATCAGACCAAGTTAAAGCTTGGTCGCAAATGGGTCTTCCAAATGGACAATGACCCCACGCATACTTCCAAAGTTGTGGCAAAATGGCTTAAGGACAACAAAGTCAAGGTATTGGAGTGGCCATCTCAAAGCCCTGACCTCAACCCTATAGAAAATATGTGGGCAGAACTGAAAAACCGTGTGCGAGCAAGGAAGCCTACAAACCTGACTCAGTTACACCAACTCTGTCAGGAGGAATGGGCCAAAATTCACCCAACTTAATGTGTGAAGCCTTTGGAAGGCTACCCGAAACATTTGACCCAAGTTAAACAATTTAAAGGCAATGCCACCAAGTACTAATTAAGTGTATGTTAACTTGTGACCCACTGGGATTGTGATGAAATAAATAAAAGCTGAAATAAATAATTCCCTCTACTATTATTCTGACGTTTCACATTCTTAAAATAAAGTGGTGATTCTAACTGACCTAAAACAGGGAATTTTTACTAGGATTAAATGTCAGGAATTGTGAAAAATTGAATATAATGTATTTGGCTAAGGTGCATGTAAACTTCCAACTTCAACTGTAATAGAGAGAAGAGAGGTATTGTGTCAGAGGCTGAGAGAAAGAGACATACAAGGAGCCAATAAGATATAAAGGGATACAAATAGAGAGACACAGTGCCCATCTACATTGGAGGAGTGAAACCAATTTTGCTCCTTTACTCCGGTCATTATGCAGGCTTTCTGCATTATGCAATTTAAATTGCAGGCTAAGGTCCTGTCTGTGTGTGTGTGTGAGATTGTGTGTGTGTGTGTACACATTTCATTGTTTGTTTGTGTGTCATGACTCACTGTAACTATACACCACACCCCTCTGCTTAAGCCTCTGGAAGAATTCAGTGACCTGCCCTCTGAGTCAGCACAGCAGAACAGCTATAAACACCACTCTATATAGGTACACACACAAGTTTCACATTTTTATTGTCAGTGAAATGCCTTTATTGCTTCCAATGCAGTAGTACTATAACAATTTTATTAAAAAGTCAACTAGAACAAAACACACGAGAAATAGAAATAAGAAGAACGCGAGAAAGTAAGCTCGGGTCACAGGGTCACATCGCTGGGTCGCTCCTTTTTTCAGTTCGCCACAGCTAGCGACTGGAACGAGCTGCAACAAACAATCACTTCATTCAAACACTCAATCATGGACACTCTTACTGACAGTTGTGGCTGTTTTGTGTAATGTATTTTTGTGTCTACCTTCATGCCCTTTGTGCTGTTGTCTGTGCCCAATAATGTTTGTACCATGTTTTGTGCTGCTACCATGTTGTTGTGTTACTACCATGTTGTGTTGCTACCATGCTGTGTTGTCATGTACTGCTGACTTGCTATGTTGTTTTCTTAGGTCTCTCTTTATGTAGTGTTGTCTCTCTTGTCATGATGTGTGTTTTGTCCTATATTTATATTTTCTTTATTTTTAATCCTCCGTCCCCGCAGGAGGCCTTTTGCCTTTTGGTAGGCTGTCATTGAAACTAAGAATTTGTGCTTAACTGACTTTCCTAGTTAAATAAAGGTTAAATAATAAATAAATAAATAAAGTTCCAGGGTCAGTGCCAATACCATATTTACAATGTCCAGGGATACTGGAGTGGTAGGGTTAGATATGTATAGGGGTAAGGTGACTACGCATCAGAATATATGATAAACAGAGTAGCATCAGTATGTATGATGATTGTATGTGACTGTGTGTGCATGTATGTAGAGTCAGTATGAATGTGTGTGTGTGTTATGTCTGTGAGAGCAAATGTGTGTGTGTGTGTGTGCATAGAGACAGTACAAAAATTCAATAGAAGGGTCATTGCAGATAGTCCGTGTAGCCGTTTTGTTAGCTATTTAGCAGTCTTTTGGCTTGGGGGTAGAAGCTGTTCGTTCAGGAGCCTGTTGGTGGGAGACTTGATGCTCCAGTACCATTGCCGTTTGGAAGCAGAGAAAACAGCTTGGGTGGCTGGGATCTAACAATTGTGACCGACTGTCTTGATTCGGTCTTACAGTGCCTTGCGAAAGTATTCGGCCCCCTTGAACTTTGCAACCTTTTGCCACATTTCAGGCTTCAAACATAAAGATATAAAACTGTATTTTTTTGTGAAGAATCAACAACAAGTGGGACACAATCATGAAGTGGAACGACATTTATTGGATATTTCAAACTTTTTTAACAAATCAAAAACTGAAAAATTGGGCGTGCAAAATTATTCAGCCCCTTTACTTTCAGTGCAGCAAACTCTCTCCAGAAGTTCAGTGAGGATCTCTGAATGATCCAATGTTGACCTAAATGACTAATGATGATAAATACAATCCACCTGTCTGTAATCAAGTCTCCGTATAAATGCACCTGCACTGTGATAGTCTCAGAGGTCCGTTAAAAGCGCAGAGCGCATCATGAAGAACAAGGAACACACCAGGCAGGTCCGAGATACTGTTGTGAAGAAGTTTAAAGCCGGATTTGGATACAAAAACATTTCCCAAGCTTTAAACATCCCAAGGAGCACTGTGCAAGCGATAATATTGAAATGGAAGGAGTATCAGACCACTGCAAATCTACCAAGACCTGGCCGTCCCTCTAAACTTTCAGCTCATACAAGGAGAAGACTGATCAGAGATGCAGCCAAGAGGCCCATGATCACTCTGGATGAACTGCAGAGATCTACAGCTGAGGTGGGAGACTCTGTCCATAGGACAACAATCAGTCGTATATTGAACAAATCTGACCTTTATGGAAGAGTGGCAAGAAGAAAGCCATTTCTTAAAGATATCCATAAAAAGTGTTGTTTAAAGTTTGCCACAAGCCACCTGGGAGACACACCAAACATGTGGAAGAAGGTGCTCTGGTCAGATGAAACCAAAATTGAACTTTTTGGCAACAATGCAAAACGTTACGTTTGGCATAAAAGCAACACATCTCATCACCCTGAACACACCATCCCCACTGTCAAACATGGTGGTGGCAGCATCATGGTTTGGGCCTGCTTTTCTTCAGCAGGGACAGGGAAGATGGTTCAAATTGATGGGAAGATGGATGGAGCCAAATACAGGACCATTCTGGAAGAAAACCTGATGGAGTCTGCAAAAGACCTGAGACTGGGACGGAGATTTGTCTTCCAACAAGACAATGATCCAAAACATAAAGCAAAATCTACAATGGAATGGTTCAAAAATAAACATATCCAGGTGTTAGAATGGCCAAGTCAAAGTCCAGACCTGAATCCAATCGAGAATCTGTGGAAAGAACTGAAAACTGCTGTTCACAAATGCTCTCCATCCAACCTCACTGAGCTCGGCTGTTTGGCAAGGAGGAATGGGAAAAAAATTCAGTCTCTCGATGTGCAAAACTGATAGAAACATACCCCAAGCGACTTACAGATGTAATTGCAGCAAAAGGTGGTCCTACAAAGTATTAACTTAAGGGGGCTGAATAATTTTGCACGCCCAATTTTTCAGTTTTTGAAATGTTAAAAAAGTTTGAAATATCCAATAAATGTTGTTCCACTTCATGATTGTGTCCCACTTGTTGTTGATTCTTCACAAAAAAATACAGTTTTATATCTTTATGTTTGAAGCCTGAAATGTGGCAAAAGGTGGCAAAGTTCAAGGGGGCCGAATACTTTCGCAAGGCACTGTATGTAGCAAAATCAGATTTTTTTATTTTTACATCGGATAAAGCAGTGACACAGAGCTACAAAATGGTACATCATACACTGTATTTGAGGAACAATGGGAACGTAGTTTTGCTTTGAAAGTTGATAAACTTGTAAACTCACTTTTGGGAAAATAGCCTTTGCATGTTTTGGTAGTACTACTGGAGAGCCCTTCTTTGTCTACACCCATTCAGCATCGTTCACACCATCTTAAGCTTTAGCCCAACCCATCTCTTTAAGGGTTGATCCGAGTGTTCTGTACTAACAGGGGTCAAGCACCTAAGCTAACGTGCTAGCTACCTCCAGACACAACTGAGAGAACAGTTCACTGAACATTCTCGCCCTAGCAGAGCTGGTTAGGTTGTTTAATGTTATCCCGAGCATTTGTGAATGTAACTGTGCTGCTGGTAACAATTGAATGCCATTTTTTGCATACATTCACTGACACTGGCTATATTGAACAGGTGTTGAGCGTTTGTAAATTCATCAGTTATTCTGCACTCCGGCACACTCAGGCGAGAGTGCTCTGAAATCGGAGTTGATGGCCAGACTGAGTTTACAAATGCACCCGAAATGGTTACTTGCACAGTCTTTTGTTAAGACATGTAGCTTGCTAGCTAGGTAAACAATGAACCATAATCCCAATTTATGATGTTACTACCCTGCATGAATCTGCAGGTAGCTAACCAACCAGCTTCAATGTTAGCTAGCTAACATTAGGCTATAGCTAGCCAAGCAAATCGCTCTGAGATACGAATAATACGTTCATACACGTAACATTAGCTAGCAAGCCAGCCAGCTAATTTTAGCTAGCTAGCTAGGTGAACAATGAACCATAATCCCAACTCATGACGTTACTACCCTGCATGAATCTGCAGGTAGCTAACCAACCAGGTTAAATGTTAGCTAGCTAACATTAGTCTATAGCTAGCCAAGCAAATGGCTCTGAAATATAAATAATAAGATCATACACATAACATTAGCTAGCTAGCTAACAGTACACTTTAACTTGAAATAAACCACTTTCTGTCAAAATTAGAAACTTGTAATATCTGAAAATGTAGCTAGCTAGACTATCTTACCCGACACGTCTCCTGTCAGATGCCATGGTTACCCTTAGTTTGAAGATGTCATCCGGTGACAGGTGTCTCAGTCCTCCAGAAAGTGGAGAGCAACACTTATGCAGTTTTACTACACAATACATTTTTAAAAAGCCGCGTTACACAGGACTACCTAGACAAACTGAGCAGATCAAAAAGACAGAAGCGTGCTATATGGCAGACCAATCCAAACTCATCTCTCAGCATGTCCAGCCCACTCATTATCTCAGCTAATCATGGCTAGCGGGAAGGTTGCTGACTTTTTCTGTGGCTAAACCAACTAGGCTCGTAATTTTAACAATTTTATTTGTATTTATAGATGGCTTACAAGTTTGTTATTAAGGCACATGAAAGTTCAGATGTTCAAGAAGGAATTTCTGCCAAAAAACACATTTTGATAAAAAAAATGTTTTGTATTAGAACGGCTCTTCTGTAAAGTAGTGACCCACGATATACGCCTAGTTTCCTGAAACGGGTCACAAATGGTTACTTGCATAGTAGCAATATCAAAAATAGATAGTGTCAATATAAAGAAAAAAAGAACAAGTGTCGATGCCAGTAGAAAGAACAAAATAATATACAGTCTGTACAAGAACAATATCAATAACGATATCAGTGATAGATTGTCAGGACTTCTAGGAGTAGTGGGTGCGGAGTCAGGCACAGAAAGCAAGGGATTTAGGACAATTGTATTTATTCCGGTACAGAAACGGTCACGCCAAAAACAGGACCCAAAAAGTCAGGAGAAAATAAGAACAATGCACATCCACAAAAACGAACAGAGGAATACAATCAGGGGTAAAGTGGCTGAGCAACTGGATAAAAAAATAAATAGTAGCAACAACGTATGGCGTGTGTGTTATGAGAGAGTCATGTGAATCGAGGCACTGCAGAAAGAGCTGATGACTGGGAACTCGCCCCAAGTGATGTACTGGTCCATCCGAACCACACATGAACAATGGAATCTGTATTTGGAGAGCCTGTTTCTGTCCTGCCCTTGACTTTGGTGCAGAGTATGTGATGTCTATAGCCTCTTCGTTGCAAAATTCCCTGATCTTCTGTGGTGGTTAAGTTTATCTCTCCTCATTTGAGGGTAAATAAATTATCACACAAGTCAGTCATACTTAAACTAAATCTTTATTCACTTGTTAATAAGGGATACAACACACACATATAAAGTTAATTGATTGAGTGCTCTACAATAATGATGACTGGTCGACGAATCACTCTTAGGTGATTCGTTGAGAGCCCCGAGATAAAGGTATAAAGGTATTTTATAGCCAATATACAATAACCCCCTTCAGTCTACATGACAAACAACAGATGTATGGAATGGGTCACAAGGTTAAGATTTGTATGAAAGATACTTATAATTCAGAGCAGACAGGATCTGCTGTAAAAACTATTTTCATTGTGTTAAAACCAGGGTCTGGCCCTGGTGTCATCTCTCCCTGGTACCATATAGAACAGAAACATTAACTCATGCTCTGGAATGGTTTTATCACCCAAAAGACATCGTAAATCTCCTGTCAGTGTTAAATCTCCCAGAGGCCCATCCTCAGTAGAACACACCCAGATGAGTGTTCTAGCAACCCATTATTCTGTTGCATAAAACAACCATTTGATGCAATAACAGTATTATAACATAACCTTGTAATTGCTCTTACACTTCTCAAAAATATAAGTTTGTCTAGCTGTGTCCAGTCCAGGTGGTGCTTGTACAGGCAGACCATCTATGACAGGAAGGATGTCAGCGTTGCACAGCAGCTGAAACCTGGTCTTGACTGAGTCTGAACACTCTTTGGCGACAACAACACCAGGCTCCAGAGCATCGAAGCTGTAAAACAGGAAATAACAAAAAAACATAGAGAAAACATTACAACCTTGCATAACATCAATTCACCTCCCAAGGTTAGATAATAATAATAACCTCATACAATGCAATAAAAATGATATTCACCTGAAGTGCTGGTACTGCTAGATCTATAGCAGCAGTCTAATGTACAGAGTCAGGTGTTGTTGCCAGCCATAGCTTTCAACCAGCACCGTGCCATCCTCCAGTCCAACCAAGTGTGGGATGTTGACCCGTCTCAGTGCTGTGCTTCACAACACCAGCAATCTCAGACAAAGTGGTAACTCTGGTCTTTCTGAAGTGCTGCTTGATGAGGCCGAAGCACCAGTCGGAGGCAAGCTTGTGATCAGGAACTGAAGGTCCAGACTGGGGTGGAGCTTGTGCATGGTCCGCCAGGCACAATACCAGAGCACAAACTTGTTCTTGTTTTGGCCACTGCAGTTATCACAATTCAGGTCCACATGTGCTTCCCCAACTCCGTAGTTGGTGAAGAAATAGTGTATGTAGTTGATGACTGGGTGGCTGCCTTTGCTGGATGACATGCCTTCATCAATCAAGTAGTTGACTTGTTGTGGTATTCCTTCACAGCAGACACCAAACAAGCCACACTAGTGAGGATTTAAAAAGGAGATGGGACCTGGCTGCATAGGGTCAGAAGGACAGTGCACCTGGAAACAACAAAAGAACATAAAGATAAATAAAATGTATTGTCTCACCCCTGTCAGTCTGTCTTTACACAGCTTGGTGAAAGGTATTTGCCTTCTTCCCAATTATATATTGTGTGTGTGTGTGTGCGTGTATCTCTCCATCTCTGTCCGTAATCAGTATAAAGGAGGAAATAAAAGCTGTAATGCATCCTGATGTCTTGCTTGCTGGTTCAGTAGGGGCCCCCAGAGACAGCTGCAGGTCTTGACAGGTGGTCTTGCAGTCAGCAACCATCATCTGGTAGACAGATGTGCTTGCTTGGGCCAGCTCTCTTTTTGATGGGAGACATTAGACCATTCTCCTTGTATGACCGGTGGAGGAGAGTCAGGCGTGTTGTGGACGTACATGGATGAACGCTTCACCACAGACTGTCACCCCTTTTATTAAATAAAACATCCTGTCGTTTCCGTTTAGTTTGTACAGCTTGCATGTCCCGTTGTGTCAAGTCACTCAGGTTCACATGGTCTGATTCATTTTCAGAGTCAGAGAAGCCAGCATGGTACGATCATCCTCCTGAAAGTAGTCCATTACAACCTTTTCCCACTGACCTTTGTCGATAGCGCCTGATAAATTCAGGGCAGCAATGTTATGGAGAGCAGTAGCAACACATTTGCAGTTCTCCATGTCTAACGTTGTATCTTTAGAAAAAACTGCAGCTAATTTTAAAGACCGAAGACGGCAGACCAATCCAAAACTCATCTCTCGGCATGTCCAGCCCATTCATTATCTCAGCCAATCATGGCTAGTGGGAAGGTTCCTGTCTTTTTCTGTGGCTAAACCAACTAGTCTATTAATTTAACAACTTTATTCGTATTTACAGATGGCATACTAGTTTGTTATTAAGGCACATGAAAGTTCAAATGTTCAAGAAGGCATTTCTGCCAAATAACGCATTTTGATAAAAAATTTAAATAAACGTTCAAATGCCTCTCCTGTTAAGTCGTGACTCATGACATACGCCTGGTTTCCTGAAATTAGTTAGAATTTTGTTACTTCCTTTCACACCGCCTGATATAGAGGTCCTGGATGGCAAGGAGCTCGGCCCTATTGATGTACTGGGATGTCCGCACCCCCCTCACCACCTGGGGTCAGCCTGTCAGGAAGTCCAGGATCCAGTTGCAGGGGGATGTGTTCAGTCCTAGGGTCCCAAGTATGGCGGCGAGGTTGGAGGGAACTATGTTGTTGAACGCTGTGCTGCAGTCAATGCACAGCATTCTCACATAGGTATTACTCTTATCTTGGTGGATGAGAGCAGTGTGGAGTGCAATTGAGATTGCATCGTCAATGGATCTGTGGGGCGGTAGGAAAACTGGAGTGGGTCTAGGGTGTCTGGGATGATGAAGTTGATGTGTGCTATAACCAGCCTTTCAAAGCACTTCATGATTACAGATGTGAGTGCTACAGCGGTAGTCATTGTGGCAGGTAGCCTTAGAGTTCTTGGGAACAGGAATGATGGTGGTCAGCTTGAGACGTGGCGATTACAGACTGGGACAAGGAGAGGTTGAAAATGACTGTGAATATGCCTGCCAGCGCCCTGGTTAAAAAATCTTACTCACGTCGGCCTCTGAGAGCAAAATCACCCAGTCCCCTGGGTCAGCGGGGGCCCTCGTAAATGGCTCGGTGTTGTTTTTGCCCAAAGAGTAATAAAATGCATTGAGTTCATCTGCTAGAGAGGCATCGTTGGGAAGATCACGTCTGGGTCTTCCTATGTAATCCGTAATGGACTGTAGCCCCTGCCACGTGTCGGGCGTTGGAGCCTGTGTAATAGGATTGCACCTTGTTCTTATATTGTCCTTTTGCTCTGTTGATTTTTTTTTTACTGATATAGGGTTATTACCATCAGCCTACCACCCTGCATCCCA
The DNA here is from genome assembly GCF_045791955.1 of Oncorhynchus clarkii lewisi. Lineage (NCBI taxonomy): Eukaryota > Metazoa > Chordata > Actinopteri > Salmoniformes > Salmonidae > Oncorhynchus > Oncorhynchus clarkii. The sequence goes on along the minus strand of NC_092155.1, from coordinate 36,419,464 downwards.
CTGCTGACTTGCATCGGAAAATATGCAGGGTTGGTCCCTGGATGGGAGACCAGATGCTGCTGGAAGTGGTGTTGGAGGGCCAGTAGGAGGCACCCTTTTCACTCTTTCCCCCCAGGGCAGTGATTGGGAACATTACCCTATGTAGGGTGTCGTCTTTCGTATGTACGTTAAACGTGTGTCCTGGCTCTCTGTGGTCGCTAAAGATCCCATTGCACTTATCGGAAGAGTATGGGTGTAAAACCCCATGTTCTGGCTATATTCCCAATATGGCCACCTAATCAATCCCAGCTTCCAATTGGCTCATTCATTCCCCTGTAACTATTCCCCAGGTGTTTGCTGTAAAGGAGAATGTGTTCTCAGTCAACTGACCTGGTAAAATAAGGGTTAAATAAATATGAATATTGCTTATCTCCTATTATGTATTGATTTCCTTTTCATTCTTTATGCGGTGTGCACTGCACGGGAACAATATCTGGTTGTTTGACCCTTATTTTACCAGGTGACTGAGAACACCTTCTCATTTACAGCAACCACCTGGGGAATAACCAGGGAGAGGAGGGGGGTGAATGAGACAATTGTAGGCTGGGGATGATTAGGTGACCGTGATGGTATGAGGTCCAGATTGGGAATTTAGCCAGGACACCGGGGTTAACACCATGACCATTGTAATGTTTGTATGACTGACCCAAATTAGTCGACTGGTAGATTGTTTGGTCATTAGGCTGTTGTTCGACCGAGATTGTTTTATTCGAGCAGTAACAAATATATATATATATATATATATATATATATATATATATATTTGCGCCCATCTCAGTGAACTAATTCATTGCTGAGGCCTAGACTAAAAGCCAATTTATGCTTGATCCGAAAATGTGGTCTGAGACCAAATCGAGCTCTGTCCGCATCGCCATGCGCCTCCCAAATTTTGTAACAATGTGAAGGGCTCCAATACAACACAGGCTACCTAAATATGGTTCCTAATCAGAGACAACGACAAACACCTGCCACTGATTGAGAACCATATCAGGCCAAAACACATAGAAATAGACAAACTAGACATACAACATAGAATGCCCACTCCTATCACACCCTGACCAAACAAAACATAGAAACAAACAACACAAATCATGGTCAGAGTGTGACAGTACCACCCCGGCCGCAAAACCTAAACCTATAGAGGAGGGTCTGGGTGGGCATCTGGCCGCGGTGGCGGTTCTGGCGCGGTACGTGGACCCTTCTCTACCATAGTCATTGCCCTCTTCACGGGCCTCTTTAGAGTGACGACCCTCACCTCCGACCTTGGGTCTAAGACCCTAATTAAAGGCCCCACTGGACTGAGGAGCGCCTCCAGACTGAGGGGCAGCTCCGGACTGAGGGGCAGCTCCGGACTGAGGGGCAGCTCCGGACTGAGGGGCAGCTCCGGACTGAGGGGCAGCTCCGGACTGAGGGGCAGCTCCGGACTGACTGATGGCTCTGGCAGCTCCTGGCTGACTGGCGGCTCTGGCAGCTCCTGGCTGACTGGCGGCTCTGGCAGGTTCTGGCTGACTGACGGCTAAGGACAGACTGGCGGCTCTGACGGCTCAGGACAGACGGGAGACTCTAGCAGCTCAGAACAGACGGGAGCACCTGTTGTGATGAAACGGAGAGACAGCCTGGTGCGGGGGGCTGCCACCGCAGGGCTGGTGCATGGAGGTGTCACTGGATAGACCGGACCGTGCAGGCACACTGGAGCTCTTGAGCACCGAGCCTGCCCAACCTTACATGGTTGAATGCTCCCGTTAGCCAGGCCAGTGCGGCGAGGTGGAATAGCCCGCACTGGGCTGTGCTGGCGAACCGGGGACACCATGTGTAAGGCTGGTGCCATATACGCCGGCCCGAGGAGACGCACTGGAGACCAGATGCGTAAAGCCGGCTTCATGGCACCTGGCTCGATGCCCACTCTAGCCCAGCCGATACGAGGAGCTGGAATGTACCGCACCGGGCTATGCACACGCACTGGGGAGACTGTGCGCTCCACCACATAACATGGTGCCTGCCCGGTCCCTCTCTCTCTCCGGTAAGCACGGGAAGTTGGTGCAGGTCTCCTACCTGGCTTCACCACACTCCCCGTGTTGCTCCACCCAATACATTTTTGGGGCTTCCTCTCAGGCTTCCAGCCACGCTGCCGTGCTGCCTCCTCATACCGGCGCCTCTCTGCTTTCGCTGCCTCCAGCTCTGCTTTGGGGCGGCGATATTCCCCTGGCTGTGCCCAGGGTCCTTCGCCGTCCAGAATCTCCTCCCAAATCCATGAGTCCTGCGTTCTTTGCCGCTGCTGCTGCTGGCCGTTACCACGCTGCTTGGTCCATTGTTGGTGGGTTATTCTGTCCGCGGACAGACGCCCACCCAGACCCTCCCCTATAGGTTCAGGTTTTGCGGCCGGAGTCCGCACCTTTGGGGGGGTGGGTACTGTCACGTTCTGACCATAGTTCTGTTATTTTATTCTTTGTTTTAGTATGGTCAGGGCGTGAGTTGGGGTGGGCAGTCTATGTTTGTCTTTCTATTTTGGTTTTTGTGTTCAGCCTAGTATGGTTCTCAATCAGAGGCAGGTGTCGTTAGTTGTCTCTGATTGAGAATCGTACTTAGGTAGCCTGGGTTTCACTGTTGGTTTGTGGGTGTTTGTTTCCGTGTGAGTGTTTGTCGCCACACGGTACTGTTTCGGTTTTCATCACATTGTTTTGTATTTCAGTGTTCAGTTCGTTTTTAATAAATCGTCATGAACACTTACCACACTGCTTTTTGGTCCGATCCTTACTCCTCTTCAGACGAAGAGGAAATCTGCCATTACAGTAATGTTTTCTTCACAGCAAACAGCAAGCAAATTAAGTCTGTTTTTACATCCATTGAGAATGACAATAGTTCCTCAATGTATTTCAAAAATAATTATCTGATCCAGTGGGAAACGTCATAAAATAGGCCTACCTTATCAGTGCTTGACTTGGACGGAAATAGGTCCCGGTACTTGTTCTGGTGCAGCAACTCCACAATACTTTTGAAATAATATTCTATAAGAGGAAAACAAAATTTGAGGTGCCGGTACTCAGCTCTGGTGAGCTCCTGCCCAAGTCAAGCACTGCTTCTTATCCCTTGCGCAAATTGCCTACAGCGGTGTCTGTCCAGAGCTCACTGGTGCAGGAAACTCTGACAGCCCAGAATTTTTTTTTACAATGTAGCAAGTTCACTAGTGCAAGCTTCAGGCTGGACCCAACTTAATAGTTGATACAATGTTTCAAGTTTGTTGCAGACAGGCCATGTGTAGCCAATGGGATTTATAGGATATTTATTTTTATCAGGATATTTTCTACCTGCAGGCTGCTATTTTTATTTGTTGGCTTTATGTAGGCTTTTACATAGTTGGCAAATGGCAATAGATGTTACTTTTTAGGTTTGTGTCATTTTCACTTAGATTCGGATAGAATTTCGATTGACCACATGACAATGATTTTGAAATATGAAGATGTTATTATAAATTTAATTAAACTGTTTCACGAAAATGTGCATATGAAAACCATAACTGGCACGCAGATCGGTAGAAATGGCAATATAAATGAGAATTGAACATGAAAAAGGTTGCCGACTCCTCATGTAGCCTATTACTGACAACTTCAGGAGAGTAATGCAGAATCAGGAGAATAGCTGGGTCAGTTTTTTGGGGGGGGTTATCTGGTGCCCTCTTGAGGCATTTGTCTTATTTCATCAAACCGCAAACTTTAAGCATCAGACAAGCTCAATGCATATAGTTGATTTTATAAAAACACACAGTATATATGGAATGTCAGGTGACTGTGTGGAGAGGATTGTCTATATATGGAAAAATACACGTTTAAAAATGTCCAGCAATCAATTCAGGTCGAAAGAACAGACGACTTTTGGTCGACAAAGATTATTTTTTAGTCGGGGACAGCCCAAAATGTTTTTCAATTAATCCGGTAAGGAATGGGTTGCCAACTGGAGATTGTTAAAATAAATATGTTATTTCACTCATTCATTCATTCATTCATTTGTGTATGCTGCTTATGTGGATTCATGTGTGGTCCCCGAGAGCTGTAGGAAGTTAATGTGTAAAGGAAATATGGAGAGGTAATCATGTGTGCTCTGCGGAAGTGACATTTTATTCCCCGCATCCAAAGGCCGTGGCGCGCATGTTATAATATTCACTCCTATACTGAGTTAACCTGATCCATCATTCTCTGTTCTGTCTGTGTCTACAGAGCCCAGTATGAGGATGGTGTGACAGACGGCTGGAAAGACAAATAGAGGGACTGTAGAAATCATTACCATCAACAGCCAGACCATGGCCACTGCATCCATCCTCACCCTCCTCCTCCTCCTCTCCTCTCTCCATCCCTCTTCTGGCCAGGTGATCGTCAGCTCCTCCTCCTCATCCTCCTCTCTTCCAGACCCTGTCATCACTCCATCCCTCAAACCCAGTCTGCCCTCCTCTCGTCCCAGAGGTCGGAGCGACGGGTCTGTCAGAGTGATCAACACGGATTGGCCCACAGAGGGAGGCGGTAGGGGGGAAGGGGGCTCTGACCTGGGACAGGGTGGGGGGGAAATGGGCACTCCCACAACACAGACTAGAACTATAGACCTCAGTCAATCCCATTCCCCCTCTCAGAAACTCAACATTGGGTCTGCCCAAAGCCAGTCCACTTCTGTTGAGGCTAGGACAGGTACTATGGTAACCCCAGAACCAAGTGGGGTTGCATCTGCAAAGGGACCAACCGCGCTCCCACCCACCAAATCCTCAGGTGCTGAGCCAGTGACATCAGGGGGCAGGGAATCTGATGGACCAATCGTACCAAGGGATGTAGATGATTGGCAGATGACTGGATCAGGAAGTGAATTTGTCCCTACAGTGATGGCTGTTGGGAAGAAAGAGTCACCGGTTGCCTTGACAACGTCAGATAGAATGGCACAGTTCCGGCCACAGGCTCAGACGGCTTTCAGCGGAGGGCCATCATCCAAGATGGCCGAAGCACAGATGACCCCGACGGTCAGCCTCACTGTCCAGCCCCGCCTATCTGCCTTGACAACAGCCAAAACAATCCTTTCCACACAGTCACCTGACATTAGATTGACAGTCGTCACTGTGGTGTCAACAGTCCGTGGAGGAGTAGTGACAGGTGAGTACCTAAAGATAAACTTTTGACTGGTACTGTACATATAAGTTTATTTAGACTATTTTCTATGTTGTAGAATAACAGTGAAGACATCAAAACTATGAAATAACACATATGGAATCATGTAGTAACCAAAAAAGTGTTATATTTAAGATTCTTCAAAGTAGCCACCCTTTGCCTTGATGACAGCTTTGCACCCTCTTGGCATTCTCTCATCCAGCTTCATGAGGTAGTCACCTGGAATGCACTTCAATTAACAGGTGTGCCTTGTTAAAAGTTAATTTGTAGAATTTCTTTCCTTAATGCATTTTAGCCAATCAATTGTGTTGTGACAAGGTAGCTGTGGTATACAGAAGATAGCCCTATTTGGTAAAATACCAAGTCCATATTATGGCAATAACAGCTCAAATAAGAAAAGAGTAACAACAGGCCATCATTACTTTAAGACATAAAGGTTAGTCAATCTGGACAATTTCAAGGACTTTGAAGTTTCTTCAAGTGCAGTCGCAAAAACCATCAAGCACTATGATAAAACTGGCTCTCATGAGGACCGCCACAGGAAAGGAAAACCCAGAGTTACCTCTGCTGCAGAGGATAAGGTCATTAGAGTTACCAGCCTCAGAACTCTGTTATTAACTGCATCTCAGATTGCATCCCCAATAAATGCTTCAGATTTCCACTGACAGACACATCTCAACATCAACTGTTCAGAGGAGCCTGCATATATTTCATGGTCAAATTGCTGCAAAGAAACCACTACTAAAGGACACCAGTAAGAAAAGGGGACTTGCTTAGGCCAAGAAACACGAGCAAAGGACATTAGACCGGTGGAAATCTGTCCTTTGGTCTGATGAGTCCAAATGTGCGATTTTTGGTTCCAACCGCCGTGTCTTTGTAAGACGTAGAGTAGGTGAACGGATGATCTCTGCATGTGTGGTTCCCACCATGAAGCATGAAGGAGGAGGTGTGGTGGTGTGGGGGTGCTTTGCTGGTGACACTGTCAGTGATTTATTTAGAATTCAAGGCACACTTAACCAGCATGGTTACCACAGCATTCTGCAGTGATATGCCATGCCATCTGGTTTGTGCTTAGTGGGACTATCATTGTTTTTCCAACAAGACACTGACGCAAAACACACCTCCAGGGTTATTTGACCAAGAAGGAGAGTGATGGAGTGTTTCATCAGATGACCAGATGACCTGTCCTCCACAATCACCCGACCTCAACCCAATTGAGATGGTTTGGGATGAGTTGGTCCGCAGAGTGAAGGAAAAGCAGCCAACAAGTGCTCAGCATATGTGGGTACTCCTTCAAGACTGTTGGAAAAGCGTTCCTCATGAAACTGGTTGAGAGAATGCCAAGAGTGTTCAAAGCTGTCATCAAGGCAAAGGGTGGCTACTTTGAAGAATCAAAAATATATTTTGGTCTTTTACCAAATAGGGCTATCTTCTGTATACCACCCCTACCTTGTCCCCACCCCTACACAACTGATTGGCTCAAATGCGTTAAGAAGGAAAGAAATTCCACAAAGGGTGGCTACTTTGAAGAATCTCAAATATAAAATAGATTTTGATTTGTTTAACACTTTTTTGGTTACTACATGATTCCATAGTTGTGATGTCTTCACTATTACTCTACAATGTAGAATATAGTACAAATAAACAAAAAATCATTGAATGAGACTGGTAGTGTAGTTTCAGAGGAATATGTTTTAACCTACAGTAGAAGTACTAGTGGAGTAGTAGACGTTCATCCATAACTGGAGCTTGAGTACTGTGTTATAATCTCTGAGTGGTTCTTTATCATGTTGTTAGATCTTTTGAGTGACATTTATGTAGTTGTCAGCAGAGGGGCTGCTTCATGTCTCTTGTGTCTTTCTTCAGGTAATATGACAGCTAACACTACTACAGCCACAGACGGACCAATAGTAGGACAGACCTCCACTGTGACATTACCATCTCCCATAGCAACCACTCCTGGCTCAACCAATCATCAGCCAAGTACCACAGCACAAGGAGCAACCACCACAACTAAAACCAATACTACGACAACAAAAGAAGAACCCAGAAATACTTCAATAAGCACAACCAATCAACCGACAAAGGCTACTGAACCAGGAAGAACTACCAGTACCACCAAACAGTCGGCCAAGACAGGTAGAGAAAGTAGGCTTTTGGGTGTTGTAGTTCCCTGGGTGGAAATCAAAAGCCGCTTTGACTGGGCCTAAGTTTCCTTTTTATTTATGCAGCTGGAGTTTTTACTGGAAGTTCCTGGAAGAGGCTCAAAGGAGGGAAGAGGCAGAGACAGAGTAGGCGAGAGAGAGATGGAAAGTGGATGTGCCCAGGGTAGACTCAGGCAGGAAGGAGAGGAAGATTGACAGAGAGAAGAGCATAGAAACAATGTAGCACACTCTTAAAAGTAAATATGCCTGGAACACCTTTTAGGTTGCTACACCGATGAAATCTTTTTAATAATATATCAGAAGAATGGAGGTGTGGCTTATTGGAGGCGTGGCTTTCAGATAATTATTTTTGGCCACCCATTAGAGTAAATGTAATTCCTGTTCATCATGTTAAGTTTGTACACTACAAATAAAGTTATAAAAATTGAGTGTTTATGCATATTACATATTTTAATATAATATTAACATAGCTGACTACCTATAGTAACTATTCCTAGTTTGGGATTTGACTAGGCACTTGGGGAACTCATAAACCTCTGTAAGCCTCATTGAAGCTATAAAACGGTCAATGTTCAACCTTAATATGACAATACAACTGAAGAGATTAACAGGAATTACATTTACTCTAACGGTAGGCCAAAAAGTATCTATCAGAAAGCCACACACCACATACTAAGCCATGCTACATTGAAACATTAAAGGGTCCTCCAATAAACCCTCAACTAACCGAAGGTGCAAATATGAACCATTGACTAGCCATGCTTCCTTGAGGATCTCCAAGGGTTCCTTCCAATTCTAAGATCGTAGAGAGAAAAAGAGAAAGAGATAAAGGATTAAAGAGTGATGCTGAGAGTTTGAACAATGGAAGGGGATAGCGAGGACATAGAAGAGTAAGGAGGTAGTGAGTGAAAGAAAGTAAGGCAGAAGGAGTGGTAAGGGTATAGAAAGTACACAGGGTGAATAATGAAAACGAGATGGATAAGAGAGTGATGGAGAACATGAAGAAGTAGAGGAGAGGAAAGCAGACAGAAAAGGAAAATAATGACACGTGGGGTCTCTTTGATCCTATCAGGACAACATTTGAGCCACGTTTAAACAACCCTCCATTTGGTCTGTTGTCCCCAGGAGTGTACTGAAACTGAACGACTATGCCTCTTTACAGAACACTGAGGTTGATAGGTTAACTAATGGCTCATAATAATGATAACAGAGAGATGCTTATACAGTATGTGCTTTCATAGTTGTCAGCTATACTCTGGTCATTATTTGAACTGGCTAGCCAGCTAGAATGAACAAAAGCATTGTTTAGAAATAGCTTTTGGTTGCCTGGCTTGCTAGGTTGACATTTACTGAACTCATTTTTAAACGGATGGGTTCATTGATGTTGAAATAGAGAAAGTATGCTATTTGGAGACCTGGACTGCTGATATAATCATCTCGCTATAGGACAATTGTCTACAGACATGTCGATAGACGGACTGTAAACCAGCCTTTAAACTTTTTTCATGTCTGTGCAACATGGAAACTGGCAGTCGCAATCTAATTGTCTACAGACATGTTGTTAGACCACGTATAAGCTGGCCTTTAGGACTCAAAGAGCTCTGAGTGTTCTGTTCACCATTTCTTTACTTCTCCAAGTGTGTGTGTGCGTTCTTGCGTGCGTCAGCTAGCGATCACGCATGTGTGCATGTGTGTGTGTGTGTCTTTAGAGAAGGCTGGGAGAGACTGGTAGAATTTACGATTACAAATTGTCTGAGATTAAAGTTGAGCCAAACCCCATATATTTCTCGTTTGGACAGCATACAGTGCATTTGGAAAGTATTTAAACCTTTTTCTACATTTTGTTACGTTACAGCCGTATTACAAAATTGATTAAATAAAAATATTTCCATGTCAAATTACACACAATATCCCATAATTACAATGTGAAAACAGGTTTTTAGAAATTTTAGCAAATGTATTAAAAATAAAAACAGAAATACCAAATTTACATAACTATTCAGACCCTTTGCTATGAGATTTGAAATTGACCTCAGGTGCATCCTGTTTCCATTGATCATCCTTGAGATGTTTCTACAACTTGATGAGGTGACCAAGAACCCAATGGTAACTCTAACAGAGCTCCAGAGTTCCTCTGTGGTGATGGGAGAACCTTCCAGAAGGACAACCATCTCTGCGGCAAACAAAATTCTCTGGTCTGATGAAACCAAGATTGAACTCTTTGGCCTGAATGCCAAGTGTCATGTCTGGAGGAAACCTGGCACCATCCCTACGGTGAAGCATGGTGGTGGCAGCATCATGCTGTGGGGATGTTTTTCAGCGACAGTTGCTGGGAGACTATTCACGATTGAGGGAAAGATGAACGGAGTAAATTACAGAGAAATACTTGATGAAATCCTGCTCCAGAGCGCTCAGGACCACAGACTGGGGTCAAGGTTCACCTTCCAACAGGACAACGACCCTAAGCACACAGCCAAGACAACGCAGGAGTGGCATCAGGACAAGTTACTGAATATCCTTGAGTGGCCCAGCCAGAGCCCGGACTTGAACCCGATCAAACATCTTTGGAGAGACTTGAAAATAGTTGTGCAGCCACGCTCCCTATCCAACCTGACAGAGCTTGAGATGATCTGCAGAGAAGAATGGAAGAAACTCCCCAAATACAGGTGTGCCAAGCTTGTAGCGTCATACCCAAAAAGACTCAAGGCTGTAATCGCTGTCAAAGGTGCTTCAACAAAGTACAGAGTAAAGTGTCTGAATACTTTGTTTTTCTTTTGTGATTATGGGGTATTGTGTGTAGATTGAGGGATTTAAAAAAAACTTTTTTTAGAAAAGGCTGTAATGTAACAAAATGTGGAAAACGTCAAGGGGTCTGAATACTTTCCGAATGCATTGTAAGTTGTGTTATGGTAGTCCACCCGGTCAGTGTTATCTTAGTGGTTAAGCTCTGGTGGTTGGAGGGGATGAATGGAATTGTGATTGGAGTTTATTGGCTTAACAGGATAAGGTGGAGCTCTCTGGGAAAATGATTTGCTTGTTTTACCTTGAACTGCAGATCGTATTGTGTATGTGCATTTTCATGTGTGAACACATGTATGTGTGTGTGTCAGAGAGAGAGCGAGAGAGTGTGTGAAGGGAGGGGGAACAGGCATATGTGATAGATATTGTGGCAGGTCTTTGATAGTTTCAGTTTGTGTCATATGCTTCATGCTCCATTCCCACAGATATATTATGTGCTATACAGGATTTTTTTCAAAATTTTTCATTGTAATTTCTGAAAATGTCAATTTATTTTTATTGAACCTTTATTTAACTAGGCAAGTCAGTTAAAAACAAATTCTTATTTATAATGATGGCCTACCCCGGCCAAACCCTAACCCGGACGACGCTGGGCCAATTGTGCGCCGTCCATAACAGTGCGCCGTCCATAACATTTTTTTTTATCACAACGTGATAAAAAAAATATATATCAATATTTTTTGGGTTTAAATGCTCATAAAAGTGTGGTAAATGTGTACACTGCCCTAATGAAATTGCAGGAGTTCATAGCATAAATTATAACAGCACAAAGTAAGGGGACCGTCCTGGGGCTTTCAAATGTGCGTCCATTCAGTCAAAACTTAAAGGGCAAATAAAGGTGTGTTGACTGTGTTAAAGGCACTGAACTGTCTTGTTTGCTGAATGAGCAAATGAAATAGGCAGTGGCATGGTGCATATAGCCATAGAAGCACAGCGACTATGCCTCAATGCAGTCGTGATCGTGGCTTATTGGGGGTGTGGCCATCTTGTGAGAGTGAATGTCATTCCAGTTCATCTGCTCTTTTTTATTTATTCAAATCTGACTAACCCAGTGCACTGCTTGCTACAAATTCTACAGTGCCTTCAGAATGTTTTCCTACCCCTTGACTTATTCGGTCACAGCCTGAATTCAAAATGGATTAAATAGATTTTCTTCTCACCCATGTACACACGATACCCCATAATGACAGTTTAAATGTTTTGAAAATTAAGTAAAGAAATATCTAATTTACATAAGTATTCATAGCCCTGATTCAATTCGTTAGAATGACCTTTGGAAGCGATTGCACACCTGGATTGTACAATAATTGCACATGATTATCTAAATTAACATGAAATCTTTAAGCTCTGTCAAGTTGGTTGTTTGTCATTGCTAAACAGACATTTTCAAGTATTGCCATATACTTTCAAGCTGTTTTAAGTCAAAACTTTAACTAGGCCACTCATTCAATGTCATCTTGGTAAGCAACAGTGTATATTTGGCCTTGTGTTATTGTCCTGCTGAAAGGTGAATCTGTCTCCCAATGTATGTTGGAAAGCAGACTGATCCGGGTTTTCCTCTAGGATTTTGCCTGTGATTAACTCTAATCTTTAACACATACTGTATGTACTTTAAGAAAGTAGTGTGCGCCTCACACACACTTGCACATCAGATGCACACACACACACACACAACATTGTACAATATTTGCACATTATTCATTCAAAAAATATTCAAGCTCTGCCAAGTTGGTTGTTGATCATTGCTAGACAGCTATTTTCAAGTCCTGCCATATATTTTCAAGCCCATTTAAGTCAAACATGTAACTTTTAAAATAATAATGTGCAAATATTGTACAATCCAGGTGTGCAAAGCTCTTAGAGAGTTACCCAGAAAGACTAACAGTTGGAAATGCTGCCAAAAGCGATTGTATCATGTGTTGACTCAGGGGTGTAAATACTTAATGAAATTAGGTATTTATGTATTTAATTTTCAATACATTTCCAAAAATTGATAAAAACTTTGTCACTTTGGATTCAGGCTGTAACACAGCAAAATATGGAATAAGTCAGAAGATATGAATACTTTCTGATTATGTCAAGAGATGATCTCATCAATTGCACAATCTAGTAGTAAGCAGTGAGCTCCGATCAGGGAGAGGAAGAGGTGGAGAGGAGGTGATAATAAGAGAGAGAGAGACTATTTACTATTTGGATTGTGTGTGAGGGCTGTTTGGGGTTGAAAGAGGTGAACTGTTTCACAATTACCCTTTGTGATTTTTGCCCTCATTGGAAAAGACTGTTGACAAAGTTGAAATATTGAGTGTTGAGTGTCCTTTGGCCTGGTAGGAGAAAAGAAGGTCAAGATATTCAACTCCCTGTGGGTTATTTGTTGCCTTGTGGAGGAGAACCTGCTGTGCTTTCAATACACTCTTCTCATAGGAAATTAGCCCCCTCTAGTGGGGTAGATGGTCCACTGTATGTGTCCACTTGTTTTAGCTGGGTTCTGCTCTATTAAAGAAAGTGTATTTGAGTATTATTGTCAATCATAACAATCATGCTTTGGGACAGTTCAATATGATGAATTTACAATTTCTCTCTCTGCCTCCAGGGATGACCCCTCTCCACATCACCCCTACTCTACATATAGTCAGAGGGCGGTACATCCCCAAAAATGACACCCGCCCAGTTCAGAGGAACCACTCTATCCCTGTGGGCCGCCCTCACCTCCACCCATTCTCCTCTCCCTCCTCCACTCTCAGCTCCTTAACTTCCCCCAACGGCACCTCTCTCCTGTGGGATGACCTGAGAAGGACGCTGGGCTTCGCCTGGGGGCTCCACGTCTACGGCTCGGCTGTCCTCTTCCTGCTCTTCATGGCTGGAGCCACCCTGGCTCTGGTCCTATCCCCTAGCATGCACTGCCCTCACCGTGGTGCGCTGGTCCTGGCCAACACCCTTCTCCTCCTGGCGGGCGCAGCCAGGGCAGCTATGTGCCTGATTGACCCATACGGAACAAGGAAGATTCTTCCACGGTCTACATTGACTGCTCTTTATAACCTCCCTCTGCCGTTACTGGTGTGGGCTCAGGCTGCACTGGTGCTGGTCGCCATGAAGGGGGCAGGTGTGAGTCTGCTGCCATCTGCTCTGGAGCGCCCTCCTCTGGTGGCTGTGTTGGCTGTATTACAGTGCACCCTGCTGCTGGCTGCTGACCTGCTCTCCCCAGCCCTGTCCCCAGCCGTGCCTGTCACCCTGCAATCTCTATCTCTCTGCTGGGGCCTGGCACTCTGTCTGGGCTTCCTGTGCTACGTCTTCCCCAGCCTCCGCCACCCGCCCACCCAGCCACCTGTCCCAGAGGAGGGGAGGGCAGTTGAAGCTTGGCCGGGGGGTAGGAGGGCAGGGTCGGTGGTGGGTCGTGTGCTGGTGTTGTCTGCCCTCCTAGGGGCATTGTGCTGTGGGCTCCATGTCCACGCCACCATGTGGCTCTACGGGATGTTGGGGGACTGGAGGTGCTTCTGCTGGGACTGGTGGCTGGTGCACTTCTGGGCCCGGCTTTTGGAGCTGGCCTGGGCCTTTTCTCTCATTCTCTCGGGCTCCTGGGTGTTCTGGAGGCCCCAGAGGGCCCAAGGGAGAGGAGAGGAGGGAGCAGTGGAGAGCAGGGGGGGGGGAGATCTCCCCTCACCTGGACAGTCATCTGGGTCGACTCATAAACACACCTGCTGGGCCAAGATAGTCAAGAGCCTGACGGGGAAGCCCTGTGGGAAGTCAGAGAGTAACGGAGTGGGAGGGATAGGAGTAAGAGGAGGCGGGGCGGGGGAGCTGCCTAATAACTGGGCAGGGCAGGAGCGCTCAGGGGCTGACATCAGCAAGAGTCTGATCAGAAACCAGAACCGTGAGGCTCCACCATCACTCCCCCGTGGCGTCAAGGACAGCAACCGTGGACGTAACCAGATGGGCAGGTCTGCAGAAAATGGGGTGTCGGACAGGTCCACAGGATCTCTGTTGAAGGCGTTAGGCCACCCCCCACTGCACTTGCTTAGCGGCAGCCTGGAGCAGGATAAGGAGTCAGGGGTGTCTCTGTATGAGTTTGACCTGCGACCCCCCTCCCCCATCGACCTGAGCCGCAGCATCGATGAGGCCCTGCACCAAAAGCACCTCCTCCATGGGGGCAGCCTGTTTCAGTTCCTGTGCGCCCCCTCACCCACTCCCTTCCCGGGCTCAGCTGTCAGTCAGGGGGGCCCCTGGCTCCGCAGGAACACCGAACCACAGATCGCTGACAGCAGTGAAGATCGCTTAGCCTGTACAGATTCCTCCGTGCCACTTGGGGGAAGTGTGCTCAGCAGTGTTCCAAACAGGCAGATCACTGCTCCCCCCACGCCCTCTCACCAGGGGCACTGCTGGGCCGGGGACGGGGGAGCCAGTGTCCCCTCCTCAGTTTCCTGTCCCATCTCCCTGCACCCCTCCAGAACCTCCAAGGGGCATCTTGGGGATGAGGGGGAAGTCGACACAAGGCTGTTCCTCACCCCAGACACGAAGACCCAGAGGGGGAGGGTAAAGAGGGAGGGAGCGGGAGGGAAGAGTTACCTCATGGTCAGCAGGCAGGATGACTTAGCCAGCATCAGCAGTGAGATTATTGACCTCTGAACCCATAACTCTAACCCAGGACATCAGGACCAGTGACCAAGCCCCAAGCAAAACCATCAAAAAACAAACTTACATAAGACCTTAAGACTTAGGTAATAACTTTAAGTCTATCTAGTCAACTAGACTTTATCATAAACATTAACTCAACTACATGAGGAATGTTACGTGAATCATGGACAGAGGACCTATTTTGAGAAGATGAGGGAAAATACATAAAAGCTTTCATATCCCCTGAGTAAAAACAGATGTCCTATATGGGACATTATCCAGTGTTTGCTCTAAATGTGAGTGGTTCAAATGTATATATGGCATAGGTGTGGCTAACCTGACTCAGATTCTTGTGTGAACAACAGAACAAACACACGCCTACAGATATACACCTGTGTACATTTGATTAACTCGCTGCATTTCAAGCATCACATACATCAGCACATACTGTACATTCACTCCTTGTAGCACTATTATTTAAGGTGGTACAGAGCGAACAGAGGAATGGATTGATGCAGGATTCATATTGGTGACTACCCAGGGATTCCTTAAAATATTTATTGGTCATCTTTCTACCATTCCCTCTGTGAATCTGTTGCCAGCCATGTATGTTAAATATGAACGTCGTGGCTCCTTCCTTTCTGAAAGCCCCTGTTAAAAATGCCTTTATATGAATTTATTCACTTTGTTCACTTTGATAGTATTAATTTGCTGTCCTTGATATTTGAACTTGATGCATACGTTCATGTGTTTTTAAGAGTTGTGCCATACACATTGATCACATTGGTGGTTGATTTCAAGTTATGCTTAAAAATACATTAATAACACATTATGACCTGCGTGACAACAGTGGTCTTTTTCCATATTTCCTCTCGCAGGAAGTTCGTGTAGCAGTCCACATGCATAGGATTGCTGGTAATCGGCTCATAATTGAGTTGCTGTTTCAGTAGTTTGCCTTGTATGTAAATGTGATGTTCATTAAACAACTGAACTGACACTCAGAAAGAAAGTGCATTATCCTGTGAAACTGTGGCTGATGCCCGGAGCTGAAGCTAAAATAGTTCCTGCTAAAACCAGACATTTTAGTTTGAAAATGATGCTGATACATTTCACCTGCTGATTGTGTGTGGTACATTCTATCATCACGGACTGTCAAAGCCCATGACTGCATTTTGTAACACTCAATATAACTGACATCACTATAAACATACCCACAATATTTTATCAGTTTCAGCATATCAGTGCACACCGTGAACTTTTTGTATTTTTTAGCTATGCTCCTTGCTCCATACAGCTAAGCAGCTATATTTAATTCTATTTGCCTACTGTACTATGAACTACAACACTTCTGTACTGTAGTACGCTACAGCCTAGACATGAGCACTCTAGGCAGAAGTATTTTTACTACTCAAGAGGAAAATATCATACAAGTATATTATGTAACGTAAGAAAGTATGTATGTTATTTTTGGATCTTTGTAAATAAAGGTGCACTTCAAAAATGATCAAAAGGTATTTACTGTGAAGACAATCTGAAGTGGTCTTACTGCAGTCTTTGAAGCGTTGAACAGAGTTATCTGCCAAGAGAGTGATGACTGGTCATGGCTTATGGGGGAATATTGGGAACAGTGACTGTCCAGCCCTAATTTCTGATATGCAGGGCTCCGTTCAGGATAGAAGTGTTGAAATAAGTTTCACAACAAACAATACCAGGGATTGCAGTAGACATTAGCATTTCGTTTTTAGGGGTTAAATGGCAGTGGCACTCTCTAATTTGGAGCTGTGTCCATTTTAAAATGATACTGAACAAAGCCCAGGAGTCGACCCTCAGTCCCATATCTCCTTTTGAGACCTGGGTTGAGCAAAATAGGCACAAAATGGGAGAATATATTTTGAAACGGAGTAAAATGGATTACTAGATCACCTTTTTTTCTTTTAGATTTAAAATCCTTCCAAATGTGTCATACCGAACACGGCCTGGGTCCCTGTGCGACAGGATCAGCTATTTTCTGCCTCTTTCAGGGTCATTGCAGTCTCTCCCTGTGACGTGAAATGATTGACTTGTTTAATATTTACAGTACAGTACAATGGGGTGGTGCTGTTGTCCACATTCCAATGACCCCACCTGATTTCAGTATACTTTGCTGTTTCTCCATTCACTTTCAGCTTGAGGAACTATAGAAATCATCCTTATAACTACACGTTTAGGATCAGATCACCCTACCTTCAATTCTAACCTTAACCATTTGGATGGATGATGAATATCTGACCCTCAATCCGTGATCTGGGACAACTTCTGCCTTCTCCTTCATTGCATTATGGGGTTGGGTTAGAATGACCTTCAGCAGTGATTGGCAGTTGTGGGGATGTTTGTGTTGTTTGTGCCATAGTACAGCAAACCAATCAGTCCTCCTCTGTGAACAGTCATCACAGTGCAGAAGTAGAGATTTTCCAACATATTCATTTAATTAATTTGCTAATTGACTGTTTCTATATAAAGTTGTATTATATTGTGTTGCGGCATCTTATCTGGTTTCAAATAAATATGAGAAATATTTTAAAATAATCTGAAATAATGTGTTATTACTTAGTCTTTGCTGCCAATACTTACAGTATTATGTGTTATTACACTTGTAGTACAGGTCTTAAAAATGTCACAGCATGTAAATTGCTTTAGATAATGAAGGCAGTCCTATATTATTATACAGCTCATTCATTTACTTGTTTATTATCTTGTTCACTTAATCTTTCCATCCATGAATCTTTTTAGGAAGTTGTTCTTGTGTCCTTGGCATTACGGGCCACATGAGTGAGTGAGAGAGAGAGGTATATAACAGAGAAACATAGAGGACAAGCATAAATGTACGCAGACGGTACCCTGGAGTTCTGCTCCCAGATGGACTTGGGCAGCAACTGGACTGGGAGGTGAGTCTTGAGGTGAGGAGAGGTGGTTAACTTGTCTAGAACCTCCACCCCCAGGACAAACAGTAGAGTAATAAAGTAGCTGTTTGATGGTCATAAACAACGTCACCAATCCCTCTCTTGATTTTAAACATGTTTTTACATATCCATTTTTTTTTACAGTGAAATTACAAAATGGCAGAAGTAAATGTTGAAGTTTTCCAATTCTCTATTATAAACTGAAGGGAAAAGTGGAATGTGCATCTTCAGGAAAGGAACTTGGATGTCAGAAGCTCAGGGGCTGTCTGACCAAAGTACAGCAGGTCTAGAATGTAGGAGACCAACGTGGTTCCTAAGAAGGATAAAGAGAGAGGATGGATACACAGTCATTCACGAACCCAAACACTGTCTTTAATGAAACATCAACATCAGACATAGAGAATGTAATCCAGCCTGGCCTGGAAGTTATTCTTCTGTCCCAGCTGTCAGTGAAGTAGTTGGTCATAGAGACTATGGAAGTGAGTTTTGGTTTAAGTTGGCAGCCCCATCTGTAAAAATGAGAAATGTAGGTTATTTTCTCCAGAACCAAAACAATAGGGTGTTTAGGATGTGAGGTTTAGTCCTTGTGAAGTTTTTTTAACAGTGAGGAAGCAGATCTGACTTTTCTTGCCCAGAGTGAGGCTTTTTATTTGTGTGGAGATAATAATTAGCCGGTGACTGTACAATATACACAAAATATAAGAAACGGGAGGTTGCACTGTATATAGCGTACATTCTCCTTGTATAGCCTATAGCATACATTCTCCTTGTATAGCCTATAGCGTACATTCTCGTGTCTTTGACTTTTCGTGTTGTAAATTAGTTTTTATTTGGCTCTTTAAGATCCCAGTCAGGATCTTCTATCCTTTAACATATTACAACTTATTTTGTGACAATTGCGTTGTTTAGGCTACTCTATAACATGCTAGAAATGCATTCATAAGGCTTAAAAGGCCATAGCCCACACAGTGGTGTGTATTCATGGACACTAACCCCCAAAAATTACAATTCAAATACTTTTGTCACTCTGTGTTTCACAATTTTCCTTCAATTAGCAACAGGCTGAATGTATCTCACAGCAGAAAGCTTCCTAGCGAGCGAAACAGCGCCCCTATGTCTCTCTACGTGTAGGCCATCCAGTGTTGCCAACTTAACGAGTATTCAGACTCCTCTAGCGACACATTTTCAAAAAAGCGACTAGCGACAAATCTAGCGACTTTTTCTGATGTTATTGGAGACTTTTGGAGACTCTGGCGTGAAAGCACGTATCGTTCTTACTCTTCTCAACGAGCAGCGGGTGCTGCCATGGGCCCCACCCCAGTCCCGAAGCCAGCTGCAGTCAGAGCAGGAGATGCTCACCCCTCCGCTTCCAGACTGCAAATGTATCGCGCAAGCGGGAAGCCGCCGCTGGCTGATCCCGCCCTGGTTTACATTAAAAAAAAACAATTAACCTGAATTAGGGCCAGACTAGTCACCATAATTCTCTCACATTACCATTGACAGTTTTTTTCTATTGGTCCATTTAGATTGTTAATATAGATTGTATACAAAAAAAAAAATGTTTAAAAATGTTTTACTGTGGCTCCTAAACTAAACTAAAAAACTAAAAAATGTAATAAAACATTTAATTAAAAACTAAGTAACTCCGCCAGAGTGTCTCTTTTGGGTCACTTTGCCGCTCCCTAGCCCAGATAAAGGAGGAGGGTTGGAATTGTGACATAAAAAAAACAATAATCGACAGAAAACAGTTCATTTGTAGTTCTATACATATTTAGGGTGTTTAGGGTCACTCACTTTTCATTTAGGGTTACTCACTTTTTGTCTCCCCCACGACGTTATTCCTCTCTCCTAAAGCGTCCATCACAATTACATGCACATTTTTTTTATTTTTATTTTTTTATTTTATTTTACCTTTATTTAGCCAGGCAAGTCAGTTAAGAACAAATTCTTATTTTCAATGACGGCCTGGGAACAGTGGGTTAACTGCCTGTTCAGGGGCAGAACGACAGATTTGTACCTTGTCAGCTCGGGGGTTTGAACTCGCAACCTTCCGGTTACTAGTCCAACGCTCTAACCACTAGGCTACCCTGCCGCCCCACATGGCCAATTATGCAAATTAGGTTGATGATGTCATTTAGCAACTTCTAGCGACTGAGGGCATCTATCTGATTCTGTCCAAACGAGTATGACATTGTTGTCACCTGTAGCATTGAATGCAAGGGTGCCAGTGAGCATATGGTCTCCCATGACAAAAAAAGTATAAAAAGTTAGCCAATCAGCTTTGAGCTAAACTGAGCGAGCTCAATTGTGACTGGTCCTGGCAGGAAAAAAAAGTTTAATGGGAAGCCAGTTTGGATTTCAGTACTCTCCAATCAAATTGCTTTGAGAGCATATGTCATTAACAGAAACAACTTGAATTGTTGCATCTAGTTGTGTTGTTGTTCTCTGGTGGCTAGCTAGCTTGCAATGAGGAATCGGCCCAGAAGCAGCCCTCTTCCGGGGCCAGAACTGATTGAATCGGCCCAGAATCGAGTGTCGGATTCGGCCCGGAATTGAGCCGTTTCCGTCTTCTGGAATTCAGCCGAATTGCCAGCATCTTACTAGAATCCCTCCAGAAGTGGCCCGATGCAAATGTTTATAAATTACCCGATTTAGTAATTTTAAATATTACTATTATACATTTTATACATACAAATTATACCCATCGCCAAATGTGTTGTTGTTTTTTTACCCCCTTTTCATCATATCCAATTGGTAGTTACAATCTTGCCTCGGGGAGGCGAAGGTCGAGAGCAGTGCGTCCTCCAAAACACAACCCCGCCAATCCACACTGCTTCTTGAGTCAATGCATGCTTAACCCGGAAGCCAGTCGCATCAATGTGTCAGTACACCTGGCGACCGTGTCAGTGTCAGTGTGCATGCTCCCGGCCTGCGACTGCAGTCGAGACAGCGTGATGGGACAAGGACACCCCGGCCGGCCAAACAGGTATCAAACCAGCATCTGTAGCAACGCAGCTTGCACTGCAATTCATTGTCTTAGACCGCTGCGCCACTTGGAAGGCCCCATCCACAAAGTTTTTAATGCTGATCAATTGCCTTGCACAAAGTTTCAAAATTCTAAAATACTACTTAAACAGCAAAGACTCTTAAAGAATTTAAATGTAATGTTAATTTTTTGATCACAGAAACAATGAGAAAATATGGAAAAATAAATAAATAATGAAATGTTAATTATAAAAAGCAGCCAGTGTAATCATCTGCCAGAGAGTAGCCACAATCGGCCCGAGCCACAAGTACCTCATGTGGGCCAGATAACTCGCACCGGAATCGGCCCGAGCTCAATCCCCGCATCCTACCCATAAGTAATACTGCCGAAGGCGGGCCAGACTCGGGCCACAGACTCAGCCGAGTGCCCAGAGTCTCAGTTGGAATCGGCCCAGATCCACTGTGCTAGCTGGGTAGCTACAGTGGCGGAATAAATTCAACCACACACATAGGCCTAACTATTGATTCAGGACTACGGACAGTTACTGCGAGCCAGAGCAAAGAAAAGAGGCACACCGTCTCTGCTATTTCAGTATCATGCTGAAAGAGAGCGCCGATTAAAAACAGCAGTCACACACAGTATCAAATAATGTTAAAGAAAAAGCAGCCCATTCACTCGAAAATAATAAGCCAGTAGACCCCAATAAAAAGACACAACCATTTAGCAAACACAAAATGAACAAGCAAGGTAGTCTAAAGTTAAAATGCAACAATGTTTCACACGCATTATATCAAAGATATTAATAGCGGGCATTTGCAGGGTCATATAGTTTGTCCTTTGATTTTATATAGGCGAGAAGTACTTTCTCGATTGAGATCAAAGCCAAGGCTGACAGTTCAGGGTGGTGAATGTCATTTCAACAGAGGGAATGGTGAAGACCAGACAGGTCAACCTGGTCTCAGAGCATTTCGTATTATTCTGTACGTACATCCAAGATACTTCCTTTAGTATGATACACTACATGACCAATTCATCCCAAAGGTGTTCGATGGGATTAAGGTCAGGGCTCTGTGCAGGGCAGTCAAGTTCTTCCACACCAATCTCAACAAACTATTTCTGTATGGACCTTGCTTTGTGCACAGTGGCCTACCACTTCAAGGATGAGTCGTTGTTTCTCCTAGACGTTTCCACTTCACAATAACAGTACGTACAGTGGACCGGGGGCAGCTCTAGCTGGGCAGAAATTTGACAAACTGACTTGTTGGAAAGGTGGAATCCTATGACGGTGCCACGCTAAAAGTCACAGAGCTCTTCAGTACAGGCCATTCTACTGCCAATGTTTGTATATGGAGATTGTATTGCTGTGTGCTCGATTTTATACACCTGGCAGCAACGGGTGGGGATAAAATAGCCGAATCCACTAATTTGAAGGGGTGTCAATAAACTTTTGGCCATTTAGTGTATGTTAGTTTCATATGGTGTGGATGTCCATTACCCATTTCGTATATTATGAATTACAATTCATATTATCTGGTACGAATTTGCAAAAGATATGATATGTTAGGAATTCTAGCTAGGTCGCTAGGTGGCTAACATTAGCTAACTTGCTAACGTTACCTAGGCTAGGGGTTATGGTTAAGGTTAGGGTTAAGTTTAGGAGTTAGATTAAAGGGTTAAGTTTAGAGTTAGGGAAAGGGTTAGCTAAAAGTGTTGAAGTTAGGATAGTGGAAGGGTTAGCTAACATGCTAAGTAGTGCAAAGTAGCTAAAAAGTAGTAAGCAGTTGAAAAGTTGGTCAAATTGTCCGTGATGAGATTCGCACTCGCAACCTTTTGCTTGCTAGAATTTCGCAATATACACCCACCCATCCACCCTGACGAACCACTCTACTTTAGTTTTTCCTTAGAGTAACCAAATCTCTTGCCATGTGTAACCATACCAAATATACTGTATCATACTAATTTCAGTGTCCTGAATTTACTTTCACTATTTTATGTCTAGTCCATGAAACCAGGTTGGTCAGGAAAGCAGATACAGTGCCTTGCGAAAGTATTTGGCCCCCTTGAACTTTGCGACCTTTTGCCACATTTCAGGCTTCAAACATAAAGATATAAAACTGTATTTTTTTGTAAAGAATCAACAACAAGTGGGACACAATCATGAAGTGGAACGACATTTATTGGATATTTCAAACTTTTTTAACAAATCAAAAACTGAAAAACTGGGCGTGCAAAATTATTCAGCCCCTTTACTTTCAGTGCAGCAAACTCTCTCCAGAAGTTCAGTGAGGATCTCTGAATAATCCAATGTTGACCTAAATGACTAATGATGATAAATACAATCCACCTGTGTGTAATCAAGTCTCCGTATAAATGCACCTGCACTGTGATAGTCTCAGAGGTCCGTTAAAAGCGCAGAGAGCATCATGAAGAACAAGGAACACACCAGGCAGGTCCGAGATACTGTTGTGAAGAAGTTTAAAGCCGGATTTGGATACAAAAACATTTCCCAAGCTTTAAACATCCCAAGGAGCACTGTGCAAGCGATAATATTGAAATGGAAGGAGTATCAGACCACTGCAAATCTACCAAGACCTGGCCGTCCCTCTAAACTTTCAGCTCATACAAGGAGAAGACTGATCAGAGATGCAGCCAAGAGGCCCATGATCACTCTGGATGAACTGCAGAGATCTACAGCTGAGGTGGGAGACTCTGTCCATAGGACAACAATCAGTCGTATATTGCACAAATCTGACATTTATGGAAGAGTGGCAAGAAGAAAGCCATTTCTTAAAGATATCCATAAAAAGTGTTGTTTAAAGTTTGCCACAAGCCACCTGGGAGACACACCAAACATGTGGAAGAAGGTGCTCTGGTCAGATGAAACTAAAATGGAACTTTTTGGCAACAATGCAAAACGTTATGTTTGGCGTAAAAGCAACACAGCTGAACACACCATCCCCACTGTCAAACATGGTGGTGGCAGCATCATGGTTTGGGCCTGCTTTTCTTCAGCAGGGACAGGGAAGATGGTTAAAATTGATGGGAAGATGGATGGAGCCAAATACAGGACCATTCTGGAAGAAAGTCTGCAAAAGACCTGAGACTGGGACGGAGATTTGTCTTCCAACAAGACAATGATCCAAAACATAAAGCAAAATCTACAATGGAATGGTTCAAAAATAAACATATCCAGGTGTTAGAATGGCCAAGTCAAAGTCCAGACCTGAATCCAATCGAGAATCTGTGGAAAGAACTGAAAACTGCTGTTCACAAATGCTCTCCATCCAACCTCACTGAGCTCGAGCTGTTTTGCAAGGAGGAATGGGAAAAAATGTCAGTCTCTCGATGTGCAAAACTGATAGAGACATACCCCAAGCGACTTACAGCTGTAATCGCAGCAAAAGGTGGCACTACAAAGTATTAACTTAAGGGGGCTGAATAATTTTGCACGCCCAATTTTTCAGTTTTTGATTTGTTAAAAACGTTTGAAATATCCAATAAATGTCGTTCCACTTCATGATTGTGTCCCACTTCTTGTTGATTCTTCACAAAAAAATACAGTTTTACATCTTTATGTTTGAAGCCTGAAATGTGGCAAAAGGTCGCAAAGTTCAAGGGGGCCGAATACTTTCGCAAGGCACTGTACATACTCTCATTCAGCCTCTTCTACCATAGAAAGTGGAGGAGGTCGGCTGGGCTCCTACGCTCGAAGTGAGACATGGAGTTAAGTTTTCATCCGCAACACCAGCAATCTCCGACAATGTGGTCACTCTGGTCTTTCTGAAGTGCTGCTTGATGAGGCCGAAGCACCAGTCGGAGGCAAACTTGGTGTGGCTTGTGATCAGGAAGTGAAGGTCCAGAACGGTGGAGCTTGTGCATGGTCCGCCAGGCACAATACCAGAGCACAAACTTGTTCTTGTTTTGGCCACTGCAGTTATCACAATTCAGGTCCACATGTGTTTCCCCAACTCCATAGTTGGTGAAGAAATGGTGCATTTAGTTGATGACTGCGCTGCTGCCTTTGCTGGATGACACACCTTCATCAATCAAGTAGTTGACTTGTTGTGGTATTCCTTCACAGCAGACACCAAACAAGCCACACTAGTGAGGATTTAAAAAGGAGATGGGACCTGGCTGCATAGGGTCAGAGAGACAGTGTACCTAGAAAAAACAAAATTACATTAAGATAAATTACAATTAATTGTCTCACCCCTGTCAGTCTGTCTTTGTACCGAGTGGTACAAAGACAGACTATATACAGTGGGGAAAAAAAGTATTTAGTCAGCCACCAATTGTGCAAGTTCTCCCACTTAAAAAGATGAGAGAGGCCTGTAATTTTCATCATAGGTACACTTCAACTATGACAGACAAAATTAGAAAAAAATTCCAGAAAATCACATTGTAGGATTTTGAATGAATTCATTTGCAAATTATGGTGGAAAATAAGTATTGTCTGTCATAGTTGAAGTGTACCTATGATGAAAATTACAGGCCTCTCTCATCTTTTTAAGTGGGAGAACTTGCACAATTGGTGACTGACTAAATATTTTTTGCCCCACTGAATATATATACACACACAGAGAGTTGAAGTCAGACATGTACATACACTTAGGTTGGAGTCATTAAAACAAATTTTTCAACCACTTCAATAATTTCTTGTTAACAAACTATTGTTTTGTCAAGTCGGTTAGGACATCTACTTTGTGCATGACACAAATAATTTTTTCCAATAATTGTTTACAGACAGTATATTTCACTTATAATTCACTGTATCACAATTCCAGTGCGTCAGAAGTTAACATACATGAAGTTGACTGTGCCTTTAAACAGCTTGGAAAATTCCAGAAAATGATGTCATGGCTTTCGA
This sequence comes from Oncorhynchus clarkii lewisi, assembly GCF_045791955.1. Classification (NCBI taxonomy): domain Eukaryota; kingdom Metazoa; phylum Chordata; class Actinopteri; order Salmoniformes; family Salmonidae; genus Oncorhynchus; species Oncorhynchus clarkii. The sequence goes on along the minus strand of NC_092155.1, from coordinate 36,393,920 downwards.
AACTTCTGATAGGCTAATTGACATAATTTGAGTCAATTGGAGGCTGGATTTCAAGGCCTACCTTCAAACTCAGTGCCTCTTTGCTTGACATCATGGGAAAATCAAAGGAAATCAGCCAAGACCTCCACAAGTCTGGTTCACCTTGGGAGCAATTTCCGAACGCCTGAAGGTACCGCGTTTATCTGTACAAACAATAGTATGCAAGTATAAACACCATGGGACCACACAGCCATCATAACGCTCAGGAAGAAGACACATTCTGTCTCCCAGAACAACAGCAAAGGACCTTGTGAAGATGCTGGAGGAAACCAGTACAAAAGTATCCATGAATTCTATATCGACATAACCTGAAAGGCCGCTCAGCAAGGAAGAAGCCACAGCTCCAAAACCGCCATAAAAAAGCCAGACTATGGTTTGCAACTGCACATGGGTTACAAAGATCGTACTTTTTGGAGAAATGTCCTCTGGTCTGATGAAACAAAAATAGAACTGTTTGGCCATAATGACCATCGTTATGTTTGGAGGAAAAAGGGGGAGGCTTGCAAGCTGAAGACACCATCCCAACCGTGAAGCACGTGGGTGGCAGCATCATGTTGTGGGGGTGCTTTGCTGGAGGAGGGACTGGTGCACTTCACAAAATAGATGGCATCATAAGGGAGGAGAATTACGTGGATATATTGAAGCAACATCTCAAGACATCAGTCAAGAAGTTAAAGCATGGTCGCAAATGAGTCCTCCAAATGAACAATGACCCCAAGCATACTTCCAAAGTTCTGGCAAAATTTGTGGGCAGAACTGAAAAAGCGTGTGCGAGCAAGGAGGCCTACAAACCTGACTCAGTTACACCAGCTCTGTCAGGGGGAATGGGCCCAAATTCACTCAATTTATTGAGGGAAGCTTGTGGAAGGCTACCCAAAAAGTTTGACCCAAGTTAAACAATTTGAAGTTAGTACTACCAAATACTAATTGAGTGTATGTAAACTTCTGACCCACTGGGAATGTGATGAAAGAAATACAAGCTGAAATAAATAATTCTGTCTACTATTATTCTGACATTTAACTTTCTTAAAATAAAGTGGTGATCCTAACTGACCTAAGACAGGGAATTCTTACTAGGATTAAATGTCAGGAATTGTGAAAATTTGAGTTTAAATGTATTTGGCAAAGATGTATGGAAACTTCCGACTTCACCTGTATATATATGTACATATTCTCATTCACCCCTTTAGATTTGTGTGTATTAGGTTGTTGTTTGGGAATTTCTCAATGACTTGTTAGATATTTCTGCACTGTCGGAACTAGAAGCACAAGCGTTTCACAACACTCGCATTAACATCTGCTAACAACGTGTATGTGACCAATAACATTTGATTTGTGTGGTTGTGGTATGTAATTGTCATCAGTAGATGTGGTCAGAATTTGTGCGGTTGAGGTCAGTAGTTGTGGTCAGTAGTTTTGTGGATCGGTAGTTGTGTGGATATGGTCAGTAGTTAAATGTGTGAACAGAAGTTGTGTGGTCAGAAGTTGCGTGGTTGTGGTATGTAATTGTGTGGTTGTTGTCACTAGATGTGCGGTTGAGGTCAGTAGTTGTGTGGATATGGTCAGTAGTTAAATGTGTGATCAGAAGTTGTGTGGTTGTGGTATGTAATTGTGTGGTTGTTGTCACTAGATATGGTAACTAGTTGTGTGGTTGCTGTCAGAAGTTGTAAAGTTGTGGTATGTAATAGTGTTAGTGGTCAAAACGGCAGTTGCTTGCGAAACACGTGGTAATGCAGTTACAAAAACAGCTGTACCGTAAGTTCCATCTTGAATATTTTGATTCCGCGAACAGCTATGAATAGCATAGAAGTAGACGAATATGCCATAAGCTCTAACTTTTTTTCTAAGTGGTTGCGGTAGTGGTCAAAACGGACGTTGTTTGCAAAAATGTTACAGAAAATGCTGTTGATGCGGTTACTTAAACTGCTGTAAATATTGATCAGAATATAATTTTTTGTCAGAACTCCAAAGTTGAATAGCAGAGAAGTAGACGAAGCTGGTAAGCCTTTAATTTCAGCTCGAAAATGACAGTTGGAAGTGATGATGTCACAATTGAGAGCCTTAGAATCTTGACAAATCCAATGTTAATGGACGGAGTGAAAAAAGATGACAAAAAAGTGAACGTAAAAAGTATAGCAGATATCAAAAAGTAGTATACAAACAACTCGATTCAGACCATTCCGCAATTCTGAAATTGGAATGGCGTTTCTAGCATAAACGCTGTAGGAGTAGGCGGCGGAATAAGAAGAAGCAGTATGTTGAATATCTAAGCTGGGGCTGCTAGCCCCACCAATAATACAATTTTACATGATTATTTAATGACTACCTCATCTCTGTACTCCACATATACAGCACATTTATATTTAAGGTCCCTCAGTCGAGCAGTGAATTTCAAACACAGATTCAGCCTCGCAAACAAGGGCACCTTGAATATCCCTTTGAGCCTCATGAAGTTATAAATTACACTGTATCAATACACCCAGTCACTACAAAGATACCGGTGTCCCTCCTAACTCAGTTGCCGGAGAGGAAGGAAACCGCTCAGGGATTTCACCATGAGGTAAAATGGTGAATTTAAAAAAGTTAGAGTTTAATGGTTGTGATAGGAGAAAATGGAGGATGATGAACAACATTGTAGTTACTCCCCAATACTAATCTAACTGACAGAGTGAAAAGAAGGAAGCATGTACAGAATACAAATATTCCAAAACATACATCCTGTTTGTAATAAGGTACTAAAGTAAAACTGCAAAAAATAAATAGTACCTGCAAAACAACAGTCTCAACGTCAACAGTGAAGATGCGACTCCAGGATGCTGAACTTCTAGGCAGAGTTGCAAAGAAAAAGCCATATCTCAGACTGGCCAATAAAAAGAAAAGATTAAGATGGGCAAAATAACACAGACACTGGACAGAGGAACTCTGCCTAGACGGCCAGCATCCCGGAGTCGCCTTTTCACTGTTGATGTTGAGACTGGTGTTTTGCTGGTATTATTTCATTAAGCTGCCAGCTGAGGACTTGTGAGGCGTCTGTTTCTCAAACTAGACACTCATGTACTTGTCCTCTTGCTCAGTTGTGAACCGGGGCCTCCCACTCCTCTTTATATTCTGGTTAGAGCCAGTTTGCGCTGTTCTGTGAAGGGAGTAGTACAGAGCGTTGTATGAGATCTTTAGTTTCTTGGCAATTTCTCACATGGAATACCTTCATTTCTCAGAACAACAATAGACGGACAAGTTTCAGAAGAAAGGGCTTTGTTTCTGGCCATTTTGATCCTGTAATCAAACCCATAAACTTGGATTAGCTAACACAACATGCCATTGGAACACAAAAGTGATGGTTGCTGATAATAGGCATCTCTGGAACATTTTCCTAGTTGTTCAAATAATCTGCCGTTTCCAGCTACAATGGTCATTTACTAAATGAACAATGTCTACACTGTATTTCTGATCAATTTGATGTTATTTTAATGGACAAAATAAATCATTTTCTTTCAAAAACAAGGACATTTCCATGTGACCTAAACATTTGAACGGTAGTGTATATATTTTTTTAAGAATAATGTGCAATATCTTACAATACAGGGCTGCTGTCCAAACACTTAAAAGACACACCCTATCCCCTCAGCCCTCAAATTAAGTGGACACTTCTGACGACGTATCATGGCGAGGAGGAAGGAATGATTTTTAAAATGGATCACCCTTGGCCAGAAATTCGTCACCAGTTCAATTCAATTCAAGGGGCTTTATTGGCATGGGAAACATATTACATTGCCAAAGCAAAGCAAGTGAAGTAGATTATAAACAAAAGTGAAATAAACAGTCAAAATGAACAGCAAACACTACACTCACAGAAGTTCCAAAAGAATAAAGACATTTCAAGTGTCATATTATGTGTTGTAACAACACATTTACACTTTTTGTTCAATGAAATCCTCCCATGTGAAGAGTAAAGTCATGTAATTAAAGTTAAATTCGGAACTAAATCGTTTATTTTATTTATTTTTATTTCTTATAAGGATTTAATCATTTGCAATTGTGTCAACTTATAAGGTAAAATGTTTCTGTTTCTGTCTCCATATGATATGGTAAATATATCCAATGCAAAAAACATCTACATTTCAATGGCATTAATATGAATTTGCATATATTTCCGTTAATTCCCACGTCTCTAATATGGTCATACATTTGGCAGAAGGTTAAGAAGTGTGTCTCAGCATCCACCTTCATCCCGCAATGATTGTATTTTCAGTCATCGGTAGCTTGTGGGTGCTTTATATGCGCTAGTCAATTATGACTGCGTCTACTTATATTAAATATATAATTAGTAATATATGCCTACTGTATGCTGTAAATTAATTAACTAATGTTAGTCTGCCAAGTTGGAACTACAGATATGAAAATGTTTTATTTGGACAATTTCCAAAAGATAACCAAACATAAATATATTTACTTTTAACGAGACGTGTTTTTTTTGCCGTCATTTGCATTAGTAGCACCATTTCTAACTTATTTGCATTCGTTTTTACTTACACTTTTATGTTACATTGATGTTGTTTTTAAGTTTTCGTGGACTTTTCTTAGCGGATGTACAATCGTCGCGATTTGAATTATGGGGAGTTCCAGGCCCCTTAGTGAACATAATTGCATACCACCCTGCATACCACTGATGGCTTGCTTCTGAAGCTAAGCAGGGTTGGTCCTGGTCAGTTCCTGGATGGGAGACCAGATGCTGCTGGAAGTGGTGTTGGAGGCCCTCTTTCCTCTGGTCTAAAAAATATCCCAATGCCCCAGGGCAGTGATTGGGGACACTGCCCTGTGTAGGGTGCCGTCTTTCAGATGGGACGTTAAACGGGTGTCCTGACTCTCTGAGGTCATTAAAGATCCCATGGCACTTATCCTAAGAGTAGGGGTGTTAACCTGGCTAAATTCCCAACCTGGCCCTCAAACCATCACGTCGCCTAATAATCCCCAGTTTACAATTGGCTCATTCATCCACCTCCTCTCCCCTGTAACTATTCCCCAGCTCATTGCTGCAAATGAGAACGTGTTCTCAGTCAACTTAAAATAAAATTGTGCTCTTGTAACAGTACTCGTCTTGCGTTGTGTACAATCAGTCATCGACACGGAAATCCAACATGTAGCACCAGTCATGTAGCTTTATTCTGTTAGGAACTGCACAAAATTGCACGTCATGCAATGCACGTCTCACCATCCAACTCTGCACTCACACACGCTGGTTTGGTGCTTGTTCACTGGGTAGTTACCAAAATAATACAATTACAATATACAATATAATATATTTAACAATGTACCTGTTACGAACGGCACAAAATTGCACGTCATGCAATGCACATCTCACCATCCAACTCTGCACTCACACACTGTACAAAATACAGTGCCTTGCGAAAGTATTCGGCCCCCTTGAACTTTGCGACCTTTTGCCAAATTTCAGGCTTCAAACATAAAGATATAAAATTGTATTTTTTTGTGAAGAATCAACAACAAGTGGGACACAATCATGAAGTGGAACGACATATATTGGATATTTCAAACTTTTTTAACAAATCAAAAACTGAAAAATTGGGCGTGCAAAATTATTCAGCCCCTTTACTTTCAGTGCAGCAAACTCTCTCCAGAAGTTCAGTGAGGATCTCTGAATGATCCAATGTTGACCTAAATGACTAATGATGATAAATACAATCCACCTGTGTGTAATCAAGTCTCCGTATAAATGCACCTGCACTGTGATAGTCTCAGAGGTCCGTTAAAAGCGCAGAGAGCATCATGAAGAACAAGGAACACATCAGGCAGGTCCGAGATACTGTTGTGAAGAAGTTTAAAGCCGGATTTGGATACAAAAAGATTTCCCAAGCTTTAAACATCCCAAGGAGCACTGTGCAAGCGATAATATTGAAATGGAAGGAGTATCAGACCACTGCAAATCTACCAAGACCTGGCCGTCCCTCTAAACTTTCAGCTCATACAAGGAGAAGACTGATCAGAGATGCAGCCAAGAGGCCCATGATCACTCTGGATGAACTGCAGAGATCTACAGCTGAGGTGGGAGACTCTGTCCATAGGACAACAATCAGTCGTATATTGCACAAATCTGGCCTTTATGGAAGAGTGGCAAGAAGAAAGCCATTTCTTAAAGATATCCATAAAAAGTGTTGTTTAAAGTTTGCCACAAGCCACCTGGGAGACACACCAAACATGTGGAAGAAGGTGCTCTGGTCAGATGAAACCAAAATTGAACTTTTTGGCAACAATGCAAAACGTTATGTTTGGCGTAAAAGCAACACAGCTCATTACCCTGAACACACCATCCCCACTGTCAAACATGGTGGTGGCAGCATCATGGTTTGGGCCTGCTTTTCTTCAGCAGGGACAGGGAAGATGGTTAAAATTGATGGGAAGATGGATGGAGCCAAATACAGGACCATTCTGGAAGAAAACCTGATGGAGTCTGCAAAAGACCTGAGACTGGGACGGAGATTTGTCTTCCAACAAGACAATGATCCAAAACATAAAGCAAAATCTACAATGGAATGGTTCAAAAATAAACATATCCAGGTGTTAGAATGGCCAAGTCAAAGTCCAGACATGAATCCAATCGAGAATCTGTGGAAAGAACTGAAAACTGCTGTTCACAAATGCTCTCCATCCAACCTCACTGAGCTCGAGCTGTTTTGCAAGGAGGAATGGGAAAAAATGTCAGTCTCTCGATGTGCAAAACTGATAGAGACATACCCCAAGCGACTTACAGCTGTAATCGCAGCAAAAGTTGGCGCTACAAAGTATTAACTTAAGGGGGCTGAATAATTTTGCACGCCCAATTTTTCAGTTTTTGATTTGTTAAAAACGTTTGAAATATCCAATAAATGTCGTTCCACTTCATGATTGTGTCCCACTTGTTGTTGATTCTTCACAAAAAAAACAGTTTTATATCTTTATGTTTGAAGCCTGAAATGTGGCAAAAGGTCGCAAAGTTCAAGGGGCCGAATACTTTCGCAAGGCACTGTATATGAACCCCCCCCACCAGACACAGTAAGTTGCTAGCTAGTACTGGCGGGAATTCTTTACAACAAAATGCACAACAAATATTCTCCAAAAACCGCTGCATCTTATGTGTGATGTTCGAAAAACATTTACAAACAATTTGATATAAATTGTACATTTAAATCATCACTTGAGAGTATAAAAATCACTTTTGATGTACAGTGCTTTGCAACCAACAACTTACGACTGACGATTCTAACTGGAACATCCCCCCTCGTAAGCATGCGACGCAAACCAGCCAATAAGATGCCATGTTGAGTAGGTGAAGGCAAGACAAACTCAAACCAAAAACCCATTGGCTTAACAATAAAGTGGCAAGGGGAATCACCAATATAACCCTGTTACACTCTCCCAAACTCGACTAAAACCGGGGGCTTTACGTACCAAACTTCCCTTACTTGGCTAATCATTGGACCGCCCGCCAAGATGGCGACGGTGATTCCCCATAATGGGAGGGTAGGTGAGTTTGAACCGCAACCCTTCTCTAGGGAGGACCACTGAGGTATAAAGAAGGGGGTGGACATCACCACTGTGATGTTCAGTGTGTCCAATAACACTTGTTTCCTCTGATAAATGTATGTTTTCCTGTTGTGAAAAAGGACAGAAAGTCAAATATGTGCCTCCTGGCTTTCCCATCCATATGCATTTTGTGCGTTCTTCCCTCTGGTCTTGGCTGTATGCTAGTCACATGACTAGGCTAGGGCGGCTAACCTTTCAACCGCGAAGAGTGTTGTAGCGAGCTGTCAACATTTCATTCATAAACTGCACCGTTAACAGGTTTACATTGTGATATGTAAGTACACAAATGCGTCTTTGGATAGTTTTTTGTCATAGCAAACGGTATACTCACTACTGGCGAAACGTCATTATCTACAGTAGCTAACTGTTAGTTAGCTAGGTTGTTAGCCTTTTGCTAACTTTAGCCAGCTAATTGCTAGCTAGTGTGAATAGTTCTAACTAGTTAGCTATCTATGACTGGCTGGTTCTAATCAAATGATGTCCCTACCTAGTGCCAATATGTCCCTCAATCAGATACAAGGTGAGACAGATGACTACCGTAAACATACATTAGCTACATCACAGCCATCACTGGCTTATGGAGAGTTCTAAACACAGCCGACTGCAGCCGTTGTTAGCTATTGTAAGTTAGTTAGCTAGCTAGTCTGTTTATTCTTTCAAACGCCGTTCTTTTAAGTAACGCCATGCATAGGATTTACGTGAGCAGTTAGCGTTCAGTAGGTAACGTTAATCAGTGACTTCAATGTCATCTGACAAGTCTTTCATGCTGGAAGTTTTTAGAGTTCGTCATTCAGTAAGCCACTAAACCATGACTTCCATACACGTCTGAACTTCTTACATGTATGTTATTGTCAGTACCCTTAACCCCTCTACTGGTTCAAACGATCAGTTTCTGCCTCTCAGGCTTTCTCCTGTCATAATGGAGCGGATGAGGGGTGGGAATCACACCCAGTTGGGCGTGGCATGAGACAGACACACACCCTGGGTGTCTCTGTTACCATCCTGCACCCACCCCCACCAAAATGGCCTCCAGCTACCCACCCCCATTCGAGGGCACAGGGGAGGTGAAGGAGGGCTTCCTGTGCCCGCTGTGCCTGAAGGACCTGCAGTCGTTCTACCAGCTCCAGGAACACTACGAGGAGGAGCACTCTGGGGATGATCGACATGTCAGGGGACAACTCAAGAGTGAGTCCATTTTGTGCTCTACCAGACTAAATATGCACATCATGGAGGAGCAAAGGAAATTCTAAATCAAAAGGGTCTCTGATAATACTTTTAGAAGGCATGCATCCTTGCTTGAAGTAATCACAACTATCTCCTTTTGGCTGCAGGTCTGGTCCAGAAGGCTAAGAAAGCCAAAGACAAGCTGCTGAAGAGGGATGGTGAAGACAAGCCAGAGGCGGGCAGTTATGAGTCCTTCTACTACGGCGGAGTGGACCCTTACATGTGGGAGCCTCAGGAGTTGGGTGAGACTGGGAGAAGTATGCAGGGGGGGGGGTTACTGGGAGTAGAGGAAAGAGATGGTGTGGTAGAGGGCTTCCCAAATCACATTTTATTGCTCACATACATGGTTAGCAAATGTTAATGCAAGTGTAGTGAAATGCTTGTGCTTCTAGTTCCGACAGTGCAGTAATATCTAACAAGTACTCTTAACAATTACCTAACCACTACCTAATACACACATATCTAAAGGGATGAATGAGAATATGTACATGTAAGTATATGGATGAGCGATGACTGAGCGGCATAGGCAAGTTGCAATAGATGGTATAAAATACAGTATATACATGTGATGAGTAATGTAAGACATGTAAACATTATTAAAGTGGCATTATTTAGAGTGCATTGTATAAAGTGACTAAATCTACACTACATAAGAGATGTATTGGTCTGGTCATTGAATGCTAGTGAGTCATCTTGACTGAATTGAAAATGTAGTGCTACATTGTAATGGAACACCCTTCCATCCAGTCTGATGGTGTCCCTCCTATACCCCATAGGAGCCACAAGAAATCATATGGACTTTTTTAAGAAGCACAGAGCTGCCCGGATTGACCACTATGTCATCGAGGTCAACAAGCTCATTATCAGGCTGGAGAAAGTGAGGACTCTTGCACAAACTACAGCAGACAATCACAAGTTGTTTGTCAATGTGGCTTTGACACATACAGTAGCAGTTACACTGCCCCTATTTTATTTATTTTATTTAACCTTTATTTAACCAGGTAGGCTAGTTGAGAACAAGTTCTCATTTGCAACTGCGACCTGGCCAAGATACTGTCAGAACATGACTCACCATGTATCCTGTGTTCTGTTTCAGCTGACATCTTTTGACAGGATGAACATAGATGCAGGCAAAATTAGAGGTGAGTTAAGTGGGGTTCATATTGCAGTGTGTTTTGGTATTCACCATCACATTATACCAGATCCGCATTTCTTCTTATTGAGTACAGTGTGGATTTGAATGTCATTTTCATTGTGTGAATCCAGAAAAGCCTCTTCTCTTCCTCCCTAGCGATTGAGAAGTCTGTTGTGGCGTGGGTGAGCGACTCTGATGTTCCGTTCTGTCCCGACTGCGGGAACAAGTTCAACCTTCGCAACAGGCGACACCACTGCCGCCTCTGTGGCTCCATCATGTGTAGGAAGTGCATGGAGTTTGTGCCCCTGCCTTTGGCTTGTGAGTAGAATTACACACTCACACACACATAAACACACCACATTATGGACATATATAACGTGTGCATGTGTTTACATGCATACTACAGTATTACATATTATTGCAACATATCTCAGTGTTGCTCAGTGAATCCTTACCCTGTTTGTTCTCTTCTCTCCAGACAAGCTGACCAGTGGGACTCGGGAGGCCCGTAGTGTTACGGGCAGCCAGTCCCAGTCCCCTCCAACAGGGGGCGGGGGCAATGTCAGCGGGATGGGCTCCAGGAGGGGCAGCATCAGCAGCCTGAGCAGTGTCACCTCAATGCTGGAAGAGAAGGATGACGAGAGGATCCGCTGCTGCCTCCACTGCATGGACACCCTGATGAAGAGACAGCAGAAACTGGAGGAGAAAGACCACGTGCCTGACATTGTCAAGCTCTATGAGGTAACACAGTGTGCTTCCTCTTGTTCACCATGTAGTGTACTTCCTGTCATTCACCATCCATCTTCCTGTCTTCCTCCCAGAGGCTGAGACTGTGCATGGACAAGGTGGATGAGAGGGCTCCAGAGTATATCAGAATGGCTGAGTCTCTCAAGTAAGATATAGCCTGTGTCTTAAATGGCACCTCATTCCCGATATTGCGTACTACATTTGACCAGAGCTATATGTGGCTCTGGTTTGGTTGTTTTATCCTCATTGTCAAACTTCCATTTTCACAGTGCTGGAGAGACCACCTATAACCTGGACACGGCTGGTGGACTGAGAATGGAAGTCCAGAAATACTACGAACTGATCGATGCACTGAGGTACATACCGTTTACAGAACATGTGTTAACTAACTTCAAGTCACTTTGGATAAAAGTGTCTGCTAAACAACCATATTATAACATTCTCTGTATATATATATTCATGTCAGTAAGAAGATCTTAACACTGGGAATGAAGGAGGAGCCACAACCCCATCAAAAGACTCTCCAGCTGCAGAGGATGGTCAGATACACAGCCACACTGTTTGTCCAGGTGAGACACAGAGGGTACACTACTGTACACACAGAGCAGCTATGGATGAGCTGAATAGCATACTAAACATGTCATTGATAACTGAGACTGCCACCAGTAAAGTTACATACTATATTCAAGCAACCCCCCCCCCCCCCATCTCTATACTTCTCCCTCCCTCCTGCAGGAGAAGTTGCTGGGTCTGATGTCTCTACCCACTAAGGACAAGTATGAGGACCTAAAGGAGAAGAGGAAGCAGGAGCAGGAGAAGAGGCTCACGCAGGAGAGACTGGTGAGTAGGCTGCTTATTGTTTAATCTAATGACCCAACAATGATATTCCAATAAGGATCTAATATATATATGATAACAGACAAGCAAAAAGCAACACAATTAGTGTTTTATAATGAAGCTGTCTCTAAAAGCTTACCTACCTATTTTACTGCCAGATTGCCCAGGTGGCCCAGAAAAGGAGGCAGGACTCTGAGAAGAACCGCCCAGCTGCCAGAACCAATGGGGAGGCTCCCCAGGCCCCCAGGGCCCCCCGCATGACCAAAGCTGGGGGATGGCTGCCCTCTTCTGATACCCTCCACACGTGCGGGGAGCTGGAGGACCCCCTGCTGCAGCAGATAGACAACATCCAGTCATTCTTGCGGCAGGCCAAGGCCGCCCAGAGGCATGACGAAGTGGCCATGCTGGAGGAGAACCTCAGGCAGCTGCAGGTGTGGAAACCTACATTATATTAGACATGTACCACAACTAGTATTGATCAAGGCATTCATTGTTGTATATACTGTGATTTACAATGCACCACATCAAGTAGGGCTCTGTGTAGGAATAGGGTGTTAGTTCAACAAATATGTGTTTCCCAGGATGAGTACGACCAGCAACAGACCAGCTTGGCCATTGCTCTGTCCCAGAGGCTGGCGCAGGAGGAGAGTCTACAGCAGGACGAGCTGCAACGCCTGGAGGACAGAGAGAGGGGGGAGAGGGAGCACAGGGCCCAGAGCCAAGCCCCAGGAACCCAGGCCACATACACCTGGCAGGGCTCACTGAACCTAACCGATATAGGGAGCCTCCATGGGGAGGAAGAGGTGACACCTAAAGCAGAGAGCAGCCCCCTGTCCATGAGGGCCTTCCCTGCCCTGACCGACCAGGATGAGGAGTCACCCCCCCGGCTGAGGAGGCTGGGGGGAGATGTGACACCTCCTGGTGGCGAGGGACAGAACAGCTCCTCCCTCAACCCCTTTGAGGAGGAAGACTCCACCCCTGTGGAGGATCCTTCCAATCCGTTCTTCGAGGAGATCCAGAAGGAGCACAAGGAGGTGGCTAACGGGAAGAAGGAGTACAACCCGTTTGAGCAGGAAGAGGGTGGGGAGGAAGAGCAGGGGCAGGCCGAGGGCGCCACTGGCAACCCTTTCGAAGTGAAGGAGGAAAACAATGAAGGTAACCCTTTTAAAGAGGCTTCTGGGTGTACCCCGCCGGGAGCCTCGACCAATCCCTTCGAGGGGGAGGATGAGGAGGCGATGCCGGATGTTGACGTGATTGAGGAGGAGTTGCTGCTGCAGCAGATCGATAATATACGGGCGTACATATTTGATGCCAAGCTCAACGGGAGGCTAGACGAGGTAGAGCTGCTGTCGGAGAACCTGAGAGAGCTGCAGCGCACGCTACAGGAACAGAAGAGCAAGACACACTGACAGACACCTCCTCCCTGTCTCTTTCTCTCATACCCCCATACCATTACCTGACGCTTACAACAGGGCTGCCCACCCAGGGCTAGAAAGCTACTCCTGAGATGACGGTAGTTCCCTTTAAGTGACCAATGATCTCGTTGATACTAGGTTGTGTTAGGTGATGGAATCACCCAGCGCCACCCTTGGTGAGTAGCCCTCCAGAGCCAGGGTCCAGAGGGTGCATCTCAGTCTATACTCCAATAGCCTATACTCCTTTCCTTCATCTGCACTGATGTGAATAAACTGCATATAATAATAGCATTATTTCTTTGCCGATCCTGATTGCCCTACCAAGTGCAGGTCAAGGAGAGGAAGCATCTACAGACTTGAGGCTTTCTCAGGTTTTGACAGCCAAGCCACTAGAAGGATGCCGACCACGAGATGCATTTAGGTTGTGTTTTGATTTTCTCACTCTCGTACTTACTAATAACACTCTTACTCTATAAAGGTGTATTTTAGGAGCCCAGGTTGGTTTTTATTATATTTGTATGGTAAGAAGCACAAGGGCAGAGTATCATCACTTACAGACAGATGTCTGTATCCGGCCACTGGAGAGAGGATTCAAGGGGTCATAAGGGAGGTTATTTGAGGCCAGACATCGATCTGTAGTCCTGCTACACAATAGATATCTTATGTAGAATCAGGGTTGCATTCAAGATCACATGGTTTTGAAAACATTCACTCAAGGGTTGGGCGATATGAGACCAACGATATGCTACTCCAAATACTGCGATAGCTGATATAATTGATTTGCACGTTAATGACCAGATAATTCCAGACTATGCCATTTTTGTCCTTATATTGTATTTAATCACATCGGCCCAACCTTGGTTTACTCTGAATAGTTTAAAATGGCAGCTGTGAGTGCCATGAAAACGTGTTGTCTGCACACAAATGCAGCCCTGAATACTAAGCATGTCTAACCTGTAACCGCTACATTTGTCTGTCAGATCTTCACATACATGTTTGTAGGGGAGTGGAAACTCATTGCCGTTCGCACATAATCTTTTATCTCGGTCTTCTGTCATCCCTGGGGGTCGTGACCACTAGAAAGAAAATGTTGAACAAAACATGAGCGAAACCAACAAACTGTTTTTGAAATCCTACTTTGCCTCCTTCAGTTTCTGTAAGCTGGTTTGTGTCTGTTGCAGGATAGATGCATTAGCTTTCAGTGTGTGTACATCACTAGGAGGCACTTCAGCAGTGGTCCAAAGTAGGCTTTCAAAGCTGATATTGTCCTAGTCTCTCATGCTGTTTCTCTAACGTGTCCTAGTTCTCCTACTGTTCTCTTATTGCACTGAGGGTCAGAATCTGTCCTGCTCTGAACAAATCTAAAGCTCTTTACAGGGTAAAAAAAACCCATCCCATTTACTTTCTCTTATGCCAAGCCTGGTTCAGAATATTGGCCTTTGTCATCCTTATTCAATAGCTGTCTAGTCTTGTAACTTCAGTCTGTATTTAGTGTATTTATGCAACTGATTCAGCAAAGTCTTTCTTGGCATCACTTACCATTAACTCAGAACACCAACAGTTGAGCTGTTTAGGTCTGAGGCACATAATAGGTTAATTTACCCAGAGTGCTCTGCTTGGCACCTATATCTGTCACCGCATCAGCCTGCTCTGTATCCATAAGGTTGTGGCAACTAGGATAAAAGACTATCTTGATTAATCTCTTAAAGATAATTTACCTATGACAATAGATTAACACTAAACCTATTCCACGCTACCAAGTATAATTTATACTGTTGGCAAACTCCTGTGTCACCTGTTGAATAAGTACTTTGATGTATCCAAGTACTGGTTCGCTTTCCTTGCAAAGTATACAATAGTACTTGTCATTTTGAACTAAAGCAGTATTGTGTTCGCTGTAATCGATCATGCACCACTAACTCTCAGCTGTGTTGCATCTAAACCAAACATTTTCAGACATGAATAATGTATTTGTGGCAAATGTGAATGACTTGTCGAGTAGCTTTGATAATGTTGCCAGTTTGCCTTTTGTTATCGTAGAAGGTTCCGTCACACAACACTAATTAAAGACATGACCTATGTGAACAATAGGAAGTGGCCTTTTCATTCACCCACTCCATCGACATGATGTGATAGTGTGTTGCAAAGATTATATACTTTCAACCTCACGAATCTAAGGAGCAGATTCTAGTTCACCGATCTCCAAATCATCATTGTTTACAACAGCTGACAATGAAACTAAATCCTGTCTGGTTTTTAATGTACAGAAACATACACAATATTTCCAGTGAAACATGATATACTACTAAATAACAGTTCAGTCCATGATTCCTTCCAGTCTTAGTCCTGTGCAGCTAGCATCTGAGCGCGGTCTTTCCCTGTCATCTCCTTGGGTGGTGCTGGAGCAGGGGACCTCCTTTCAGACAGTACTTCTCAGGCCCAAACTTGGCTGGGTTAGCAGCCTCCATCCTGGCTAGAGCCTCCGCTTGCAGGGCCTCGCTGTGAAGGGAGGGACAGGAAAAATAACGACAAGGGGAAGACAAATGAACCAAATCATACATACTGTACACATAGGTTTGCTCCTAGAACTCGGATAGTCGAACTGAAAGTCTGCTCGCATACTCCCTAAAGACCTTCACTTGAACAACCGTAGCAAAAACATAGCCGTAACACTTCTTCAAAAGACTCAAATTTAAAGAAGTTCAAAATCAAGTTGATTTTTTTGCAGAGGGTCTTAAGTCACACAATTATACATTTAAGAAGTTTGGTGCAGTATTTCTCATTCTCCTTGAATGGCAAACACTTCATGTTCCCACTCCTAATGTTGCCCAATCACAGATGAAGGGAGTATTGACTTCGGCTACTGAACTTTGACCTGACTCAAGAAAAAAAATGTGCGGGCAAACAGCCAACATTTTATAATATGCGCTAATTGTTTCAAATGGGAAGCTTTAGACAAGAGCGTAGCATCTAACCCTGTGGTCACCAACCTTTTAGGAGTCAAAATATATGCCGAGATCTACCGCTCTAATTTTGTATGAACATGACTTAAAAAGGTAAGCCTATGCAACATTAACCAATTAAACAGTACTTTAGCAATGAGGTTTGTGCAGTAAGCTGGCCCAATACATTATCACCACATACTGGCTTTGCTTGAATTTACCTGCCAATGCATTGTTGTTTGGGACATAAAAAAAAAAATTGTATTTCAAAAGTTGAGGTAGGCTATATGATCACACCGGTAATAGATCCCTTGTTACAAGTCAGAATGTTGAATAAACTTTATTGGAACTTACTCTCCCGAGTGTCTAGTGAGTTTGTCCTTGCACCAAAATTTAAGACAAAATAGCCACAGTAAAGTATTATGCTATTAAACTGATTTGCGTGGCTCTCACGGATTGTTTGTTCATCTGAGGCACACAACGTATGTGCCCAAGAGCAAGGCACTTAACCCTAATTTGCTCCAGGGGCACAGTACTATTATGGCTGACGATGTAAAACAACACATTTCACTGCACCTGGTGGATGTGACAAAATATACATGTTTTTTTTAATACATGCATGATAACTGAGCTTTTTTTGTTGTTGTATGGGGCGCTTCAGCAGGACATTTTGGAACATTCAGAATAGAAACTTGCTATGTAGAATAAGGAATCACATCTCCCCTATTTGTGGAATTTCTATCTACAATGTTCTCGAACATGTTCGTACTGAACGTGCCCATGGTTTTGCACAGGTGATAGAAATCTTAACAGCAGTACTAGCAGTACTAGCATTTAAAAAAGTTGTTTTAGTAATATTCCCTGTGGATATTTTGTCTAAAATTTCCAGCTGCATAAGGAACAACTACCCAGACAACCAGTTGAGTAAATTGAAATGTAATTTCTACAAAGTGCATAAAGATG
Source organism: Oncorhynchus clarkii lewisi (assembly GCF_045791955.1). Taxonomy (NCBI): domain Eukaryota; kingdom Metazoa; phylum Chordata; class Actinopteri; order Salmoniformes; family Salmonidae; genus Oncorhynchus; species Oncorhynchus clarkii. The sequence goes on along the minus strand of NC_092155.1, from coordinate 36,377,040 downwards.
GCGGCCCCCATGTACATACCGCAAACGCCAGCAATTAAAACAAATGAAAGTATATTGTGTTGATTTATCGGCACATTGAACCATGTCGCGTGCCGTAGTTTTAAAAATATGGATAGCGCTCAAATGAAGACGTATCTGAATTCCTCCATCTTTATGCCCCTTTGCCATTGTACCGTTTCAGACTGATAACTATAAACTATCAAAATAAAGTTGCACACTCCATGTATAATCTCCCAGCAATTTAATGTGTATTTACCAACGTTTCAGCATCACTGTGCCTTCCTCAGGGTAATGTCATTTATACTTGAACCAGGTTATGCAGACACACTGTGCAATTAGTGTAACCAATGACAGTAGTGAGGGGTGTGTCATAATGATTAAGTTTAATTCATTTGAATTAGTGAAACTTAAATAGTATATGGCTTATTAAATATGCTATTACAGAGATAGGGGTGCAGGCCAGGTAGCAGGCTGTTAGCCAGGTGAAACGTGGCGGTGTTCGCTTCAGCAATCTCACTGGAATAAAGACCACTTCCATTCCTGTAATTATTGAATGAGATTGTGATATTTCACATCTCATGGAATCCAAGATGGCGGCGCAGTAGGACCTGTATATCTGTCTTTGTCTTATCCCCTGTAAATAGCTGGCCTTTTTTTGTATACTTCTTAATCTCACTTTCTATCTATGAACTAAATATACTTTCCTGAAACCCGCCTCACCCAATGTGGTACGGATCTGCTATTTTTATTCCTTATAACTGAAAACAAGACTCCATAAATTGTATCAGCATATCGATTGCGCAACCAGGGCTGATAAAACCTTGGATCATTGCTATTCTAACTTCCAGAAGCTAAAACAAGAAGCTCCCGAGTTCAACGCTGGTCCGAACAATCTGATTCCACGCTCCAAGACTGCTTCCATCAAGTGAACTGGGATATGTTTTGTATTGCGTCAAACAACAACATTGACAAATACGCTGATTCGGTGAGCGAGTTCATTAGAACATGCGTTGAAGATGTCGTTCCCATAGCAACGATTAAAACATTCCCAAACCAGAAACTGTGGATTGATGGCAGCATTCGCGTGAAACTGAAAGCGCTTAATCAGGGCAAGGTGACTGGAAACATGACCGAATACAAACAGTGTAGCTACTCCCTCCGCAAGGCAATCAAACAAGCTAAGCGTCAGTATAGAGACAAAGTAGAATTGCAATTCAACGGCTCAGACACAAGGTATGTGGCAGGGTCTACAGTCAATCACGGATTACAAAAAGAAAACCAGCCCAGTCACGGACCAGGATGTCTTGCTCCCAGGCAGACTAAATACCTTTTTTGCCCGCTTTGAGGACAATACAGTGCCACTGACAGGCCCGCAACCAAAACATGCGGACTCTCCTTCACTGCAGCCGAGGTGAGTAAAACATTTAAACGTGTTAACCCTCGCAAGGCTGCAGGCCCAGACGGCATCCCCAGCCGCGCCCTCAGAGCATGCGCAGACCAGCTGGCTGGTGTGTTTACGGACATATTCAATCAATCCTTTCTACAATGTTCTACAATGACTGCTTCTCTCTACCATGTCACCGGATTCCTGCCACTCTGGATCATTACTCCTAGCTAGCTAGCTGCACACAAGTGGCTACTGTTAGCTAACGCCTCTGTCCCGAAGCAAGCACCAGCTAGCCTCGAGCTAGGCCCATATACCAGCTAATTCTAGGGCTACAATGCCTCCTTTGCCAATTGGCCTGGACCCTTTATTGTCGACACGGAGCCCTGCCGATCCATCACGACTGGACTGCCGATGTGATTGCCCAATGTGATTGCCCGATGTGGTCTCAAAAGGCTATTCTGTTACGATATTGCCGCAGAACCATCTACTAGCTCCGGCCTTTAGCTTTTTCTGAAGTCTGTGTCCCCTGCTTGCCCAGCGTATTAGTGAATACCATACAGCACCCTGACTCACCCATTGCTACTCTTTTGACCCTACGATCACTCGGCTACACAGCGGATTCCCCCTGGACTGTTTCAATAACACGGTACCTCCTTTTGTTTACCTTTAGGCCCCAGCCTCGAACTCAGGTCCTGTATGTATCTAACTGACACGCTCTGCCATTTCTTCACCATTTACACGTTGTCTTCTCCTGATCAACACCTGTGATTGCTTTATGCCTTGTCTACTGCTGTCAATGTCAATATGCCTTGTCTACTGCTGTCAATGTCAATATGCCTTGTCTACTGCTGTCTTGGCTAGTTTTTATTTCTTTATTTCACTGTAGAGCCCTCAGTCCCGCTCAAAATTCCTTAGATAGCTCTTTCGTCCCACCCCACACACATGCAGAGACTTCACCTATGTTAATTGATGCCTCCAGAAACGAAACCTCTCTCATCATCATGCAATGCATAGGTTTACCTTCACTGTACTCTGTACATTATGCCTTGAATCTATTCTACCACACCCAGAAATCTGCTCCTTTTATTCTCTGTCCCCAATGCACTAGACAACCAGTTCTTATAGCTTTTAGCCATACCCGTATCCTACTCCTCCTCTGTTCCTCTGGTGATGTAGAGGCTAACCCAGGCCCTGTAGCCCCCAGTTCCACTCCTATTCCCCAGGCACTATCATTTGTAGACCTCTGTAACCGTAAAAGCCTTGGTTTCATGCATGCTAAAATCAGAAGCCTCCTCCCTACGTTTTTCTTTCTTTCACTGCTTTAGCACACTCCGCCAACTCTGATGTCTTAGCCATGTCTGAATCCTGGCTGAAGGCCACCAAAAATTCTGAAAATTCCATCCCCAACTATAACATTTTCCCGCCAAGACAGAACTGCCAAAGGGGGTGGAGTTTTAATCTACTGTAGAGACAGTTCTGTTCTGTTATGTTATCCAGGTCTAGTGCCCAAACAGTTCGAGCTTCTACTTCTAAAAATCCACCTTTCCAGAATTAAGTCTCTCACTGTTACCTCTTGTCTTCGAAAGCCAAGTGAACAAATACATCACCAACCATTTCGAATCCCACCGTACCTTCTCAGCTATGCAATCTGGTTTCCGAGCTGGTCATGGGTGCACCTCAGCCACGCTCAAGGTCCTAAATGATATCATAACCCTCATCGATAAGATAGTACTGTGCAGCCATCTTCATCGACCTGGCCAAGGCTTTCGACTCTGTCAATCACCGTATTCTTATAGGCAGACTCAACAGCCTTGGTTTCTCTAATGACTGACTCGCCTGGTTCACTAACTAGTTCTCTGATAGAGTTCAGTGTGCCAAATCGGAGGGCCTGTTGTCCGGACCTCTGGCAGTCTCTATGGGGGTGCCACAGGGTTCAAATCTCGGGCCGACTCTTTTCTCTGTATATATAAATGATGTCGCTCTTGTCGCTCTTTCATCCACCTCTACGCAGACGACACCATTCTGTATACATCTGGCCCTTCTTTGGACACTGTTAACAAACCTCCAAATGAGATTCAACACCATACAACACTCCGTCCGTGGCCTCCAATTGCTCTTAAATGCTAGTAAAACGAAAGGCATGCTCTTCAATCGATCACTGCCCGCACCCGCCCGCCTTAGCATCACTACTCTGGACGCTTTTAACTTAGAATATGTGGACAACTATAAATACCTAGGTGTCTGGCTAGACTGTAAACTCTCCTTCCAGACTCACATTAAGCATCTCCAATCCAAAATTACATCTAGAATCAGCTTCCTATTTCGCAACAAAGCCTCCTTCACTCATGCTGCCAAACAAACCCTCGTAAAACTGACTATCCTACCCATCCTTGACTTCGGGGATGTTATTTACAAAATAGCCTCCAATACTCTACTCAGCAAATTGGATGCAGTCTATCACAGTGCCATCACCATAGTCCCATATACTACCCATCACTGCGACCTGTACACTCTTGTTGGCTGGTCCTTGGTCCCACTGGCTCCAGGTCATCTTTGCTAGGTAAAACTCTGCCTTATCTTAGCTCACTGGTCACCATAGCAACACCAACCCGTAGTACACACTCCAGCAGGTATATTTCACTGGTCATCCCCAAAGCCAACACCTCCTTTGGCTGCTTTTCCTTCCAGTTCTCTGCTGCCAATGACTGGAACGAATTGCAAAAATCACTGAAGTTGGAGACTTATATCTCTCTCACTAACTTTAAGTATCAGCTGTCAGAGCAGCTTACCGTTCGCTGCAGCTGTACACAGCCCATCCAACCAACTACTTACCTCATCCCCATATTTGTTTTTGTTTTTCTGCTCTTTTACACATCAGTATTTCTACTTGCACATCATCATCTGCATCATCTATCACTCCAGTGTATATTGATAAATTGTAATTACTTTGACTATTGCCCTATTTAATGCCTTACTTCATTTGCACACACTGTATACAGATTTTTCTATTGTGTTATTGACTGTACGTTTGTTTATCCCATGTGCAACTCTGTGTGGTTTTGCTTTATCTTGGCCAGGTCGCAGTTGTAAATGAGAATTTGTTCTCAACTGGCCTACCTGATTAAATAAAGGTGAAATAAAATAAATAAAACGACTTCCAAGGCAGTCATACTCAATGAACTAATCACTGATCACAATCTTGATGTGATTGGCCTGACTGAAACATGGCTCAAGCCTGATGAATTTACTGTGTTAAATGAGGCTTCTCCTGGTTACGCTAGTGACCATATCTCACGCGCATCCCGCGGAGGTGTTGCTAACATTTACAAGAGCAAACGGCTGCGTTTTAGTCTTTTGAGCTTCTAGTCATGAATTCTATGCAGTCTACTCAATCACTTTTTATAGCTACTGTTTACAGGCCTCCTGGGCCGTATACAGCGTTCCTCACTGAGTTCCCTGAATTCCTATAGAACCTTGTAGTCATGGCAGATCATATTTGCATTTTTGGGGATTTCAATATTCACATTGTCGTGGGAATTTCCTTAATTACCAAATGATGAGAGAGCAAATCACACACCAGTCAGAGTTATGCTTAATCTTCACCTTTAATAATAAAGCTTTTGCAATAGCATTTTGACATTCAACATTTCAGTATCTCTAATGAAAAGTTGAGAGTGGTCAACATAATGGCAACAGATATTTTATAGCAAAGATTCACCCCCCTAGTCGACATGACAAACCACAGGTCTTAGGAACTTACACAAAGAAAGACTTTACTTCAGAGAGGAGTATCCCATAGCCAGACAGCATTGGCTATAAATTATCGTTCAGCTTGGTCTCCTAAACGAAGCTCTTCTCTCGTTCTTATCTCGACATTACCTCACCCAATGGTATATATCAATTGTCATTTTAGACACTCCCATCCCAAATACAACCCATTCTGGACAAGCTCACGGAGAGGAGAGTGAGCCTCTAGGTCAAGATAAGGGCAACCAGAGAGGGAACATAGAATGGTTCCAGACACTGCCATCCTCCTCTCCCCGATGGGAAAAGTAGGGAGTGACTGGCACACAGACATTGTGGAGCCAAGAGATAATTGGTTCCCCCTCAATCATCCCTTCACATGGTTTAAAATATACGTTTACACATGACGACAAGCTTGACCTCTCCCCTCTATGTGGCCCAAGTAACTGAACCCTGACAGAGAACAGATTACAAACGGCCACCACTATAGGACAACAATATACATTCTAAATGACATGTATCTCACAAGCATATTATGAAAATAAAACATCTTATCTATGTTACCCAACTAATTTTGATTCATCCCCAACAACATGGAAAAGTCCACGGACCCACTCAAAGGATTTTGGAGTCATCATCGACTTTTGTCCAACATCTCTCTGGACCTACTCATTACCACAGTCATACGTAGAATAAATATTGTGGACCTAAATGCTTTTCCTCATAATCCTGGACTATTGGACCACCACTTTATTACATTTGCAATCAGAACAAATAATCTGCTCAGACTCCAACCAAGGATCATCAAAAGCCATGCTATAAATTCTCGGACATCCCAAAGATTCCTCGATACCCTTCCAGATTACCTCCACCTACCCAAGGACGTCTGAGTACAAAAATTGGTTAACCACATAACTGAGGATCTAAATTGAACCTTGAGTAATACCCTAGATGCAGTCGCACCCCTAAAAACCAAAAGCATTTGTCACAAGAAATTAGCTCCCTGGTATACAGAAAATACCCAAGCAAGCTTCCAGAAAATTGGAACGGAAATGGCGCTCCACCCAACTGGAAGTCTTCCGAGTAACTTGGCAAGACAGTACCGTGCAATATTGAAGAGCCCTCATTGATGCTCGAGCATCCTATTTTTACAACCTAACTGAGGAGATTAAGAAACTAAAAATCATGATCATTAGAAAGCAAATTATGGACTCCTCTTTGAATCTGCGTATTTCACAAAATCTCAGTTGTCCTGAATCATCACAGAACCAGGCCAGGACCTAGGAACCACAGAACCAGGCCAGGACCTAGGATCAATGGAGACACAAGTTTTTTAATCCTGTATCTCTTGACACATTCGTGAAAATAGTCATGGCCTCTAGACCTTCAATCTGCGTACTGGACCTTATTTCAACTACTGAAAACTAAACTACTAAACTACTGAAAGAGCTACTTCCTGTGCTTGGCCCTCTTATGTTGAACATAATAAATGCCTACCTATCCTCCGGATGTGTACTAAACTCACTAAAAGTGGCAGTAATAAAGTCCTCTTGAAAAAGCCAAACCTTGGCCCGGAAAATGTAAAAAACTGTCGGCCTATATCGAATCTCCTATTCCTCTCAAAACTTTTAGAAAAAGCTGTTGAGCAGCCTTCCTGGAGACAAATAACTGCCTTCCTGGAGACAAATAGCGTATATGAAAAACTTACGTCTGGTTTTAAACCCCATCGTAGCACTGAGGATGCACTCGTGAAGGTGGTAAATTACCTTTTAAATGGCATCAGACCAAGGCTCTGCATCTGTCTTCGTGCTCATAGACCTTAGTGCTGCTTTTGACACCATTGATCACCACATTCTTTTGGAGAGATTGGGAACCCTAATTGGTCTATTCAGACAAGTTGTTGCCTGATTTAGACCATCTCTGTGGATGGTTTCAGTGTTCCTCAAGGTTCTTGGTGATGTCTTTCGGAAAGTCAATGTCAAATTTCACTGCTATGCGGACGACACACAGCTGTACATTTTGATGAAACATGGTGAAGCCTGTGTTTCAGACATAAGGAAGTGGATGGATGAAAATGTTTTACTTTTGAACTCAGACAAAACAGAGACTCTAGGTTCTAGGTTTCAATAAACAAAGAGATCTGCTGCTGTATGTGACAATTAATGTTGATGGTTGTACAGTCGTCACAAATACAATTGTGAAGGACCTCTGCGTTACTCTGGACCCTGATCTCTTTTTTGATAAACATCAGCTTTTTTCCCAATCTTCGTAACAGACTACTGCAATGCTCTACTCTCCAGATAAAGCACTAAATAAACTTCAGTTAGTTCTAAACATGGCTGCTAGAATCTTGACTAGAACTCTCTATACTGGCATCCTGTTAAGGCTAGGGCTGATTTCAAGGTTTTACTTCTAACCTGCAAAGTATTACATGGGCTTTCTCCTACCCATCTCTCCGATTTGGTCCTGCCGTACATACCTACACGTACGCTACGGTCACAAGACGCAGGCATCCTAATTGTCCCTAGAATTTCTAAGTGAACAGCTGGAGGCAGGGCTTTCTCCTATAGCGCTCCATTTTTATGGTCTGCCTATCCATGCGAGACGCAGACTCGGTCTCAATCTTTAAGTCTTTATTGAAGAATCATCTCTTCAGTAGGTCCTATGATTGAGTGTGAAGGTGAATGGAAAGGTACCGGAGCAATGAACCACCCTTTGCTGTCTCTGTCTGGTCGGTTCCCCTCTCCCTACTGAGATTCTCTGCCTCTGACCCTATTATGGGGGCTGAGTCACTGGCCTACTAGTGCTCTTCCATGCCGTCCTAGGAGTTGTGTGTCACTTGAGTGGTTTGAGTCACTGACGTGATCTTCCTGTCCGGTTTTGCGCCCCCCTCAGGCTCATACGGTGGAGGAGATCTTTGTGGGCTATACTCGGGCCTTGTCTCAGGGTAGTACGTTGGTTGACTGTTAACATCCCTCTACTAGTGTGGGGGCTGTGCTTTGGCAAAATGGCTGGGCTAATATCCTGCCTGTTTGGCCCTGTCCAAGGGTATTGTCAGATGGGGCCACAGTGTTCGGCCCTCCTTTTTCTGTAGTCCACGATCAGCTCCTTTGTCCTGATCATGTTGAGGGAGAGGTTATTGTCCTGGCACCACACTGACAGGTCTCTGACCTTCTCCCTATAGGCTGTCTCATCTTTGTCGGTAATCAGACCTACCACCGTTGTGTGGTCAGCAAACTTAATGATGGTGTTGGAGTTGTGCTTGGCCACACAGTCATGGGTGAACAGGGAGTACAGGTGGGGACTAAGCACACACCCCTTAGGGGCCCCTCTGTTGTGGGTCAGCGTGGCATATGTGTTATTGCCTACCCTTACCACCTGGGGGCGGCCCATTAGGAAGTCCAGGATCCAGTTACAGAGGGAGGCGTTTAGTCCCAGGGTCATTAGCTTAGTGATGAGCTTAGAGGGCACTATGGTGTTGAACGCTGAGCTGTAGTCAATGACCAGCATTCTCACGTAGGTGTTCCTTTTGTCCAGGTGGGAAAGGGCAGTGTGGAGTGCAGTAGAGATTGCATCATGTGGATCTGTTAGGGCGGTATATGAATTGGAGTGGGTCTAGGGTTTCTGGGATGATGGTGTTGATATGAGCCATGACCAGCCTTTCAAAGCACTTCATGGCTACAGATGTGATTGCTACGAATCGATCATCATTTAGGCAGGTAACCTTGGCGTTCTTTGGCACAGGGACTATGGTGGTCTGCTTGAAACATGCAGGTATTACAGACTCGGTCAGGGACAGGTTGAAAATGACAGTGAAGACACTTGCCAGTTGGTCAGCGCATGCTTCCTGGTAATCCACCTGGACCTGCGGCCTTGTGAAAGTTGCCCTGTTGAAAGGTCTTAAAAGTATGCAATAAGGTGTCTGTAACAGGAAAAATGTGGCAAAAACGAATGTAGACATTAGGGTTGCACATTTTGGGGAATATTCAGCGGTGGAAACTTTCCGTGGGAATTAACTGAAAAATATGCAAATTAATATTAGTACCATTTAAATGTAGATGTTTTTTCCATTGGTTATATTTACCATATCATATGGAGACATAAACCTTTTACCCTATCATAAATAGACATAATTGCAAATGATTAAAATCATTCCAATAGAAAAAAATAAATAATTGTTAAGAATTTAACTTTAATTAAATTAGTTGACTCTTCACATGGGAGGATTTCACTGAACAAAAGAAAGGGAATATTGAATGATCCCCAATGATCCATCGCATCTCCCAAAAATGTTTTAAACATACATCTATCTGTAAAATGATAGTCTAGAAACTAAAGCTTTGGTCGTCTTCCTCTCAGGCTTCCATGTCTTTTCCCTGGACCTCCTCAATCCCAACCTCTTGAACATCAGACTCTTGAGGCCTCATCTTCACTTTCCAACGTTGAGGTTGGCTCGTTGTCAGGCTCATAAAGCCTCAAATTTGCCCAGATGGCCACCAATTTGTCAACCCTTGTATTGGTCAGCCTGTTGCGTGCGTTGGTGTGTGTGTTCCCAAACAAGGACCAGTTGCGCTTTGAGGCGGCTGATGTTGGTGGGATTTGGAGGATGATGTAGGCAAAAGGGGAAAGAGCCTCAGATCCACAAAGTCCCTTCCACCAGATGGCTGATGAGATATGTTGGCACGACTGCCATATTGCATCTCCATCCCAAAGTCCTTGCTTGGAAGTGTACTTCACCAGACTGCCAAAAACCTTGCCCTCATCCAGGCCAAAGTGGCGAGACATGGTAGTGATGACACCATATGCCTTGTTGATCTCTGCACAAGACAGGATGCTCTTGCCAGCATACTTGGGGTCCAACACGTAAGCTGCGGCATGTGTGGGCTTCAGGCAGAAGTCTTCATGCTTTTTGATGTATTTCAGAACTGCAGTGCAACAGTGAAGTGGGCAGGGCAGTATGGATTTCTTCTCTTACATCTGCAAACAGAGTGAACATCAGACAGGATGGCATTGTCTCCCTCTATCCGTGCAATGGCTACTGCTATAGGTTTCAGGAGTTTCAGGCTGCTTACCACTAGAGATGAAACATTTCATATCATGATTATAGTGACCAAAATTATCACGGTTATCAGTATTACCGTGTTATTGTTCAAATGTGCTGGAAATTTTCAAAAAGTATTGATACACACACTGAAATTATTTCACAGAGTTTTATATTGCTAATCAACAAACAAATAAATTGAGCAGCACTATGCACTTTTATGTGCATAAACATTCAAATAATAACATTAAAGATGGCACCATGTGGCCATGAGAGGTAAGTTTCCCTAGTGCAGGTTTTAATGAACACAACCTTAAGTAAGCAAATCAAATGTGCATATAAAAGCAACACAAGTAAAGCAATGTGCATGTAAGAACAATACAACCATATGTAAACACATCCAATGTGCAGGTGTTGACATTAAAATAACAACACAAAATATGTCAACTAATCAAATGAACAGCACTGATTGTATGTCTGTTCTTTCCTTCATAAAGAAATAAGGTGCTGCTGGCCTAACATCCTGTACGTATGCATCTTTGTTCACTTGAGATTGAAATGTAAAAATGTCAGTATATTTACTTTGTCCGGTTTAAGTAGTGATCTGCAAATGGAGACAATGTGCCCGCTGGCACTCTCTCTGATGGCACGCTGGTTGCTGGGATGCACAAAAGCTTCCTGGCAACCCTGGCAAGGTGAGGAAACTGATGTATTGCTCCTCCACCACACCAGTCGATCCTCATTCTGCTGGAATGGGTGGCAGAGACAGGTAGTCCTTGATCTCTTCTTCACTCTCTCTGACCCTCTTCACCCCTCTGCTGCCTTGTTGAGGTAATCCTTCTCAGCAACCCAGCCAGGCCTTTCCCCTCTGATGCTGCTGTGGGGGTGTTGGTGGTGGAGGTGCTGCTGGTGCTTTGTGGTTCTTCCCTGACTTGTGAAGCTGCCAGCTTCAAGGCCTCCTGGACACAGCTGCCAGCTTCAAGGCCTCCTGGACACAGCTGCCAGCTTCAAGGCCTCCTGGACACAGCTGCCAGCTTCAAGGCCCCCTGGACACAGCTGTCAGTGTTAACTTTTGTAGCCTCTGTAGGCTCATCTAAAAAGCTCCTTTTGAAGCGGGGGTCAATGAAACAAGCCATGTGGATGACTCTCTTTGCCTTCTCTGTGTATCTGTTGTTAATGTCTTCTCTCATTACCCTTTTCATCTCCTCGGTCAGGGATGGCTCCGTATCCTTTTCCACCAGAACATCATGGGTGATGTGGTCCAGGACAGGCTTGACAGTGTCACTCGTGTTTTTGAGGAAAGTGCATCTGTAAACTTGCTCAGAGGTTCAAGGATCTGGCACAGTTGCTCCATGACACTTATGTCAGCATCCTTGGGCATCAGATGCCATGTTCCTCTTTCTCCAGCCAGTGTCACACAGACTGGCTGCTGTTGGCTGAGGAAACGCTCAAGCATCTTGTGTGTAGATCCCCATCAGGTCACCACATCATGGATCAGAGCCTTCTGTGGCATGTTGAGGGCAGCTTGCTTTTCTCTCTTTGTTGATCCCCCACTCTTCCAGCATATTCTCAAAAAACTCTAATGTGAGCCAAGTGATCTTCTGGGAAGAACTGTGTTTCCAGGCAGTTTGATTCCAGTTGACAGTCTGGGTTGAGGTAATGGATAGTGAAGCTTATGTAGGGTTGACCACCCCCGCTTTCACTGGTCCAGAGGTCAGTAGTTGCAGCAAACCATGTTCCTTGAGCCAAACTTTTTCCAACATCAGTTTTAACCTGGCTGTACAGGTTTGGGATTTCAGTCTTGGAAAATAAAGTTTGTGAAGGCACTTTGTGAGGCACGGCAACCTCCATCAGCCTCAGAAAGCCAGGCCTCCTAACAATTTGAAATTGCATCATGTCCACTGCAATGTAATATGAAAGGGCTGCAGTGAGGTCTTGAGCATTTTTTGATGTGAGTGCATAAGCAGCCTGCCCTTTTAAATGCTTGCTGGAGTGTCTGTGTCACAACTGTAGAGGGACCAGTAGCATCACTGGGTTTGCCTGCTGCTCACCCACTCTATAAACAAGGGAATAGCAAATGTATTATTATTGGTGTTGTTGCATTATAATAACAATTATTATTAACACAATCTTCTATAGTGTTTATCCTGTTGGAACACTTTTACAACCAAGTCGAAGACTAAATGAACAAAATATGTTGGTTGGGTGACTAAACTACATAACGTGTTATCGTGTGCAATGGGTGAATAGTCGTCAGACACACGACGCATACAGCAGCAGAACAACGTGTAGTGTTTATACAAGAGTAGGTAACACTGACAGCTTAATTTTACATTATTGACAAGCTATTAGCAAGTTAGACAGACAAACCATGACATTTTCCCCCATTCCGAAGTCCCCACATCATGCATTGAGCTAAAAGTTAACTTACCTTGCATACGCTATAAAGTAGTAGGTGGTGGTCACGAAGATGACTCAAGAGATTTTAAGTGTTGCCCCTTCGCTGCGTTCATTTCTTTTGCATGTTCTGCAGACAATTGAAGATGGTCACCCTGAGTTTCCCTCAGCACTCTTGTAAAACCCAAAATATGACCACACTTCAGATTTAGTCCCCTTAGAAGGCTGACAAATCTCCGGAGCGCTGTCACCAGGTTTTCACACAAAACAAAACCCACGTTGCATGCTGCGCCTGCGTCAGACTGTTGCTAACTTTGGTTGATGCTGGACAGTATTTACTGTGAGTATTTACCGCGGTAATCAGACACGGTTTTAATGATAATTCAAATTTGAAATGGTAATAGTAACCGTCGGGAATTTTACTGTGGTTTATCGTGAAACCGGTACCCGTTTCATCCCTACATACCACTCTCTCCAAAAATACATCATCCAGGAGGACCCTCTTGATGGGGCTGTCCATATCGGAAGACTGTGATATGGCCATTTCTTGGAGAGACTCCTTCCCCTCCAGGAGACTGTCAGACATGATGACAACACCACCCCAACGGTGTTGCTGGGCAGCTTCAATGTGGTGCTCTTATTCTTCTCACTTTGCTTGGGGAGGTAGATTGATGGTATAACTTGGTGACCCTTCACATACCTAACCATTTCCTTGGCTCTCTTGTAGAGTGTATCCATTGTTTTCAGTGCCATGATGTCCTTGAGGAGCAGATTCAATGCATGAGCAGCACAGCCAATGGGTGTGATGTGAGGGTAGGACTCCTCCACTTTAGACCAAGCAGTCTTCATGTTCGCAGCATTGTCTGTCACCAGTGTAAATACCTTCAGTGGTCCAAGGTCATTGATGATTGCCTTCAGCTCATCTGCAATGTAAAGACCGGGTGTCTGTTGTCCCTTGTTTCTGTGATCTTGTAGAATACTGGTTGAGGGGTGGAGATGATGTTGTTAATTATTCCTTGCCCACAAACATTTGACCACCCTTCAGAGGTGATTGCAAAACGGTCTGCTTTCTCTATGATTTGTTTGACCTTCACTTGAACTCTGTTGAACTCTGCATCCAGCAAATGAGTAGATAAAGCATGTCTGGTTGGAGGGGTGTATGCTGGGCAAAGAACATTCAGAAATCTCTTCCAATACACATTGCCTGTGAGCATCAGAGGTGAACCAGTTGCATACACAGCTCGAGCAAGACATTCACCAGCATTTCTGACTACGTTCCTCCATTGAGTCAAAAAAAACTTTTGATTCCCGGAGGCCCATGAGCTGTTGCTATTGATAAGGTGTCTGATTCATCATTTTCACCTCAAATAGAAGTAGAGGGACTTTTGTCAGAGGTTGCTTGTTGTGAGCGGAGGGAACTTTGTGCACTTGGCCAGATGATTCTGCATCTTTGTTGCAGTCTTCACATGATTTGGCACAGTATTTGCAAATGTACATAGCTTTTCCCTCTACATTAGCTGCAGTGAAATTTCTCCACACATCTTGTAAGTATTTCACGGTAAGTTCTACACCGGTTTTATTACACAAACACATCCTCTCCCCTAATAATAAAACAACCATACACACACACACCACTCACCTCTGCCACCTGCTCATGGACCACTATCTGCTGAGCAAGCACCTCCACGTCGGTTGTCATGGTGATGTAAGTTCTACTAGCTGAGCCTGTCTGGAGCGAAGCCAAAGACGTCTGTCAACTGCAGAAGCAGGGATGTGCAACCTCTCTTATATCAGTAGGCAGGGTCACATTCAATAAGAACAAACCCAAGGACATTTTTTGAAAGAGTAAAAAGACATGAACATTGTCACTGACCAAGTTAAGGTAGTACCTAATTTGCTTCGTACATAATTTGCATCATAACAAGAGTATGCATCTACAGCCACAAAATAAGGTGAACAACTCCCTGTGCAAAAAAAAGAGGACATGTACTGTGTCTCGGGACAATCCTTCCGGGGGAAGGCATCTTGTTTAGTGATTCAACCAGTGGCGACTGGCGGGAGGAGCTATAGGAGGACGGGCTCAATGTAATGGCTGGAATGGAATAAATTGAACAGTATCAAATATATTGAAACCACGTTTGACTCGGTTTCATTTATTCCATTTCAGCGATTACAATGAGCCCGTCCTCCTATATCTCTTCCCACCAGCCTACACTGGATTTGACTAAGGATTGGAGGGCATAAGGCTGTAAGTGTACACCTCAAAAAGGCTGAAATTACACCTCAGACTAGGGATGCACAATATATGAGTGAGCATATCGGAATCGGATGATATCAGCTGAAAATGCCAACATCGGCCAGATGTCTAGTTTAACGCCGATGTGCAAAGCCGATGTGCATTCCTATATAACGTAGGTAGATGACGCCATGAAAGATACAGCGCTACACAGAACAAAAGCAGAAAAATACTAAGTGCACACTTCCAACAACTAAACAAGTTGAAGTCAAGCAGTCATTTGAAAGAGTAAGAACATTTCAGCGAGACAACTCAAAAGGCGAAATCCATGAACGCCAAGATTGCCCTTGACAATCAACCGGTCTCTGTCGTGGATGATGTTGGCTTTCGCCGACTGGTTGAGCACCGGTACGCACTACCAAGTAGGCGCTATTTTTCAGACGCTGCCCTACCGGAGTTACACAGTATTGTTGAAACACATCCATGAGTCACTGCTATTAGATTCAAGACTGACATTTGGACCAGCGATGTCAGCCCCATGAGCATGCTGAGTCTGACAGCACAGTGAGTCGACCAGGATTTCTCACTGAGGAAAGCCGTATTGCATGCTCAAGAATGTGACTGGAGAAATAAGCTCATCAACTGCGTGATACCTTCAGACGTGATACCTTCTGTCATGGCATTGAAACGCCTGCTCAACTAAACTGCGGACACAGACCATGGGGTTAAAACTTACAAAAGTACTAGAGGCTGTGAACAAGCGATTCGGTGGCATTCTCTCTGAGCCTCTTACTGTGTCGCCACCATGCTCGATGCTATGTACAAGGACCGCTACTTCGATGCAGACAAGAAACAGGGTTAACGTGAAATGTTACATACACAGCTGGACAAGATGGAAATGGACACAGTGACAGTTCCCACCGAGGAAGAGAGGCCACAGACAGACAGAGCTGAAACTTCACTGCTTGACATGTATGATGAAATCCTGGTTGAGAATGAAACGACTGAACAACGAATCAGCACAGCAAGTAAGTGAATATGTTTTAATGGTAATGGGGACATAAGTAAATGTTATTTAACTAGGCATGTCGGTTAAGAACAAATTCTTATTTACAATGACGGCCAAACCCGGACAACGCTGGACCAGTTGTGCGCCGCCCTATGTGACTCCCAATTATGGCCGGATATGATACAGCCTGGATTCGAACCAGGGACTGGAGTGACGCCTCTTGCACGGAGATGCAGTGCCTTAGACCGCTGTTTCCATGTGTGTGTGTGTGTGTGTGTCTGTGTGTTAACTATTTAACTGTACTAGAACGCTTAAAATAACGCAAAAATTGTAAATTATCGATATCGTTTCTTTTTTTGGCAAGGAAAATATTGGATATTGGTAACGGCCAAAAATGTCATATCGGTGCATCCCTACCTCAGACACTACACCTCACACTTTCCAGTTCTGGATTTTACCAATGATTGTGTGTGTGTTTCAGAGAGCGAGAGAGTCTGTAACTTTCTGTCTGTCTCTGTGTGCGAGTCACATTCAAGAAAGAATGTGTCATGATGTCCTGCGCAGACATTGCATGCATCAACCAATAATTGCGTGTGTCGGGCACTACATTGCCATTGGAGGAACATATTCATTCAGTATACTGTCAACCAATCGTGTTCAGTGGCATACTGGGTCACACGGTTGCTAAGCTAATCGTCACGCAATCCCTTCTCAAAATCAGGGGGCTCATTTGACTGGTAAGTCTGAAGCAACTGACTCTAGACGAAAAATTTGAGGAGTGAAGTCGGGGGAGGTGTATCTGTGACAGCCGAAAGTCCGACACTAATGTGGTTTTTCAACAGCAAGGTTTAGACAGAGAGGAAAAGAGGCAGGCACAAATTTGGTTAAGGATGATGCGAATTTTCGCAGCTTTTTGTAAAAAATCGCGCAACATTTCAAAGTCCTGTTACTCATGCCAGGAATATAGTATATGCATATGATAAGTATGTGTGTATAGAAAACACTCTGAAGTCTCTAAAACTGGTTAAATCGGGTCTGTGGCTATAACAGAACGTGTTTAGGAGTAAAAATCCCTGGTAAAACTGTTTACCAAAAACACAAAAAAAATATTAGTCCGCCATTCAATGTATTGTTTAAGGCGACCTAAAATAAATGATAGACCCCTCCTTTCTTGAGGCGCACCACAGTATGTTGTGAAACTGAAAAAATGGACGATGATTTCCAGACTTGCTGCTATCGATAACAGATCGCCCCGTGATCAATTTGATACATCATTAACGTTTATTAATACCTAAAGTTGGTTTAGAAAAGTCGTTTGAAGTGATTTGTAAAAGTTTATAGGCGACTTTTGTAATTTTAAAAAGTGACGTTGCGTCTTGTAAATGGGCTTTTTGCAGCATCAGACTGGCCTTCAGCAAATGACATTTTGGGTATACGATGACGGATTTAATCGGGAAAAAGACCCAATTGTGATGTTTATGGGACATATAGGAGTGCCAACAAAGAAGCTCGTCCAAGGTAATGAATGTTTTATATTTTATTTCTGCGTTTTGGGTAGCGCCGGCTACCGCAAAATCTGTTGTTTACGTGTCGTGCTGGTATTTTGGGGGGGTGCATGCTATCAGATAATAGCTTCTCATGCTTTCGCCGAAAAGCATTTTACAAATCTGACTTGGTGGCTAGATTCACAACGAGTGTAGCTTTAATTCAGTACCTTGCATGTGTATTTTTATGAAAGTTTGAGATTTATCGAGTACTATACTCGAGTACTATAGGTGGTGCTCTGTAATTTCCGCTGAGCTGTTCCTGTGCAGGGACCACCTCCGTAAGAAGTTTTAACAAAAAATTTGCTAAGTGAGGTTTATTTGATCTAATAGAAGTTTTGTAAAGCGTAAGTGGTTACGAGTGTACTGCTATAAGTAATACGACACATGACATTCCGGCAACTTTGAGAAAAAAGTTGGAGTATCGGAGTTGTCTCAAGTTGGCTATGCATATTCATGACATGAGGCTAGTACCATAGCATTCTCTCCATATAATACAGGTGGTTGACGTCAACAACCCTCATCGAATATTCAAAAACGATTACAATAATGAGATGTATCCACCAATCCAAAGAAAGTATAGGCAGGAGCCTTGCCGCTTTGTGGACAATGACTCCCATTGCTAGGGCGGAGAGACATGTATCTTGTCAGTATATCCATAATCTTTGCGCAGATCACAATTGCAGGGTTGCCATTGTTTATAGCCTAAAGGTTTATCTTTATAATGCCAAAATAAACATTCCTCCAATCCCCATATCACACACACTCACAAAATGTGTACATTGTAAAATAAATTGGTGAGCAAGGGTCCATACTTGCGAACATAAGCAACCATTTAAATTTAAAACAGGTTCTTCAGCACAAAAAGCTTATAAACCAATTAAAATGTTTGATTTGCTTGCACGTGATACACTGCTGCTACTCACTGTTTATTATATATGCATAGTAACTTTACCCATACCTACATGTACAGTACAAATGACCTCAACTACCTCGACTAACCTGTATGAATTAATGAGTGGCGGCAAAGTTGGTTCCTGTTTCAGTCACGTCTTTAGTCACCTTCATGTAGATCAAACAAAAACACTCTATAATGATTTGTTGATGATAGAGCCTCCCACAATGCAGTCAATGGCTGCAGGATGAAGTCGGTAAAGAGCAACTGCAGAAACGTACAGTCGACTGCAGCAAAGAGTATGGACATACTGACAAGATACGTCTCTCCGCTCTAACAATGGGTGTTGTTGTCCACAAAGCGTCATGGCGGGCTGTCTAGCTCACACCTATCCTTTCTTGGATTGGTGGATACATCTCATTATTGTAATCTATTTTGAATATTCTATGAAGGTTGTTGACTTTAACTGCCTGTATTCAATGGAGTGAGAGGCTATGCTACGAGCCTCATACCATGAATATGCATCAATCAAATTGAATTTGTCACATGCGCCGAAAACAACCGTAGACCTCACCATGAAATGCTTACTTACAAGCCCTTGACCAACAAAGCAGTTTTAAGAAAATAGAGTTAAGAGAATATTTAGTGTCAATGCAAATAGTCCGGGTGGCCATTTGATTAATTGTTCAGTAGTCTTATGGTTTGGGGGTTGAAGCGGTTTAGGATCCTTCTGCACATAGACTTGGCGCTTAGGTACTGCTTGTCATGCTGTAGCAGAGAGAACAGTCTATGATTTGGGTGACTGGAGTCTGACAATTTTTGGGGCCTTCATCTGACACCGCCTAGTATATAGGTCCTGGATACCCTCTGTAACGCTTTATGGTTGGATGCCGAGCAGTTGCCATACCAGGCGGTGATGCAACCGGTCAGGATGCTCTTGATGGTGCAGCTGTATAATTTTTTTGAGGATCTGGGGACCCATGATAAATCTTTCCAGTCTCCGAGTTGTCATGCCCTCTTTACAACTTTCGTGATGTGTTTGGAACATGATAGTTTGTTAGTGATGTGGACACCAAGGAACTTGAAACTCTCGACCCGCTCCATCGAGACAACTCCAATAAAGTGTTTTTTCTCAAAGTTACCGGGATTTCACGTGTCCTACGCATTGCGAAACTTCTATTAGATCAAATAAACCTCATGTAGCAATTAACTTTTTTGATGACCAAATTCAAACACTCTCATTGACCTCTATACAAAAACTCCTTGCTTGGTGGGAGAAACAATGAAAAAACATCAACTGCTGGAGGGAGACAGATTTTACCCCAAGTTGGGCCTCTCTTTCTGTCTGACTGGAATCAAAACGTCATGATCTTTGATCACATTATTTATGTAAAGTTCATGTAGTCAACAAGCAAAGATTGTCTATTATATTGACAAGACATTCAAGTGACCGCTCTGACAATGGAAATACATGTCCTCAAAGATGAAAAGCAGGCAGGAGGAGGCCAGATCAGGTGGAACCATTCCAGCCAACGAGAGAGCAGATACATGTGTGAAAAACAGGCTATGGAGATCGACTCATCTTTGTATCTGTGCCATTATAGCATCTGTGACAGCATGGGCAGTGCCATTAAGGCCATCTCCATTTTATAGTAGTCCATTTTCTTATTCTTCATCTACTGATTTCTCCCAACTCCTAGGAATCCCAACCAGTTGACTGCTTTAAAATTAGGTCCATGTTAAAATGGGTTGTATCCATAATGAGTCCTCTATCTCTATGACAACAGGCACAACACCGAAATGCCATGTGCATCCACTTATGACAGTGCATTCGTAACAACCTAACCATTACCTAACCATTACCAAACTTCTATTCAATCAAATAAGCAATAAAAAGTGTTGACCAAATTCACAATTTTTTATTCTTATTTTACCAGGTAAATTGACTGAGAACAAATTCTCATTTACAACAACGACCTAGGGAATAGTTAGAGTAAAACCTTTCATTTCTCCTCTTCCGCAAGTCAATCTTTTTTGTCCCCATAATGCTACACACGGGGACCAACGATGGTCACTGACCTGACAAAAGTCATCCGCTCGAACGCGCCCAGGGTACGAGTCAAGAAACCTATAGGTGCTTTCAAGACCACAGAGAACTCTGAAAAAGTGTTCTTCAGGTCGGAAAGTCAGAGCTCTAGAAAGATGCCAGAGTTTGAGTTGGAATTCTGAGTTGGTCCTGGATATAAAAAATTAAAAAATCCCAGTCAGAGCTTGTTTTTTCCCCAGAGTTCCCATTTGTCTTGAACACCATGAAGTCAGATGTCAGAGATTTCACAGGTTCCCAGTTGTTTGAAAGCTGCATATTTTCCTTTTTTATTAATTTTTTTTAACCTTTATTTAACTGGCAAGTCAGTTAAGAACAAATTCTTATTTTCAATGACGGCCTAGGAACGAACAGTGGGTTAACTGCCTGTTCAGGGGCAGAATGACAGATTTGTACCTTGTCAGCTCAGGGGTTTGAACTTGCAACCTTCCGGTTACTAGTCCAACAGTCCAACGCTCTAACCACTAGGCTACCCTGCCGCCCCGACTATTGTTCTCAGTTGTTTGAAAGCTGCCCAAGCTATACAATATGACAAAGAACAAGTTAATTATCTCACATCTCAGAAAATATTTGTAATGTTGTACTTCTTGTTCATAAAATTCATGCTATTGTTGGGTTTTTTGAGCTAGTGCCCAATTGACTCCCATTCACTCCTTGAATGGCTGGGTTTTCACTAGGTGGTATACAGCTACGATCGGACGTAACTTCTTCGTAGCAGGTTAAAGGTGCTACATGGTCAAAGATCATGTGATTGAAGGTCATGCCATTTTTAATGAGGTCGCATTCAAGTTGCTGCAGTTGTTTCTCACCAACTGCACCATGTCGGAATCAACTGCATTGTAGAAGTCACTATTTGTCAATCAACCATTAGGGTGTTTTTGTTTTCCCCACATGAACGTGACCAAATATGTAAATGAAAGAGGTACCAACAATAGTAGCTATGTTGACACTACCATGTTGATCTGAGCCTTACTGTTGGAAAAGTGTCTGACTTCGGCTGTCGCAGATGCACCTCCTCTGACTTTACTCACCAACTTTCGCCTACAGTCGGCTTCCTTTAGGCTTACCACTCAAACACACAGTCCAAGAATCGCCCAGAATGCACCATGCTGCCCATTCTTCTTCTTTGGGAATGTGTTGGAGCGATCGTATCCAATTTAAGGTGCATACACTGCCATCTACTGTACTGGAATGTGAGGCCATTCACAGCCTACCCACATTGAATTCTTTGTGATACGGTACTATAAAATCGAGGAAAAGGAAAAATTACTCTGCCAACTAATAGCCCTCTCAAATATATATATTTTTATTTAAAAAATAATACCACCACCATTTACCCTATCTAATCCTATTCCAGACCAACTGTCTGGGAGGACAGAACATTACCATTCAACACCCACTGCAACTGTTCTGAAGTAAAACCTTGCACTCAAGTATTTCTCTGCCGCTGCTACCACAAACTTTCATTTTCTTTAACTTTCCATCCATTTCTGCAGTACAATTGACAACCATGGCTATGAATGCCAAGAAACCTACTTTACAGAAGCACATATTTTTCCCATCACTCTATTGGTCTCTGCCTATTCACAGGAAGCCTCAGGATCCCTCTCCCCGTACCCATCTTCCTCTATCAATCTCTTCACTGTTTCAACATATGATACTTTCTGTACTACTCTGACCCTAGCAACCTCAACCTGTCTTTATCTCACCGGCATCCCCACAACTAACACACACACAACTTCCTCCAAAGAAACGACATATTCCTTCATCTCATGCCCTCCTGCACACTTCTCACATCTAGGACTCTCCCTTCCACATAGTGCTGCAACATGCCCATAAACTTGATACCTAAAACACATAAAGTACAGTGGGGCAAAAAAGTATTTAGTCAGCCACCAATTGTGCAAGTTCTCCCACTTAAAAAGATGAGGCCTGTAATTTTCATCATATGTACACTTCAACTATGAAAGACAAAATTAGAAGAAAAAAAATCCAGAAAATCACATTGTAGGATTTTTAATGAATTTATTTGCAAATTATGGTAGAAAATAAGTATTTGGTCAATAACAAAAGTTTAAATACTTTGTTATATACCCTTTGTTGGCAATGACAGAGGTCAAACGTTTTCTGTAAGTCTTCACCAGGTTTTCACACTGTTGCTGGTATTTTGGCCCATTCCTCCATGCAGATCTCCTCTAGAGCAGTGATGGGCTGTTCCTGGGCAACACAGACTTTCAACTCCCTCCAAAGATTTTCTATGGGGTTGAGATCTGGAGACTGGATAGGCCACTCAAGGACCGTGAAATGCTTCTTACGAAGCCACTCCTTCGTTGCCCGGGCGGTGTGTTTGGGATCATTGTCATGCTGAAAGACCCAGCCACGTTTCATCTTCAATGCCCTTGCTGATGTATCGTGAGATTTTGAGTGAAAACCTCCTTCCATGGCCCCATTCATTCTTTCCTTTACACGGATCAGTCGTCCTGGTCCCTTTTCAGAAAAACAGCCCCAAAGCATGTTTCCACCCCCATGCTTCACAGTAGGTATGGTATTCTTTGGATGCAACTCAGCATTCTTTGTCCTCCAAACACAACGAGTTGAGTTTTTACCAAAAAGTTATATTTTGGTTTCATCTGACCATATGACATTCTCCCAATCTTCTTCTGGATCATCCAAATGCTCTCTAGCAAACTTCAGACGGGCCTGGACATGTACTGGCTTAAGCAGGGGGACACGTCTGGCACTGCAGGATTTGAGTCCCTGGCGGCGTAGTGTGTTACTGATGGTAGGCTTTGTTACTTTGGTCGCAGCTCTCTGCAGGTCATTCACTAGGTCCCCCAGTGTGGTTCTGGGATTTTTGCTTACCGTTCTTGTGATCATTTTGACCCGACGGGGTGAGATCTTGCGTGGAGCCCCAGATCGAGGGAGATTATCAGTGGTCTTGTATGTCTTCCATTTCCTAATAATTGCTCCCACAGTTGATTTATTCAAGCCAAGCTGCTTACCTATTGCAGATTCAGTCTTCCCAGCCTGGTGCAGGTCTACAATCTTGTTTCTGGTGTCCTTTGACAGCTCTTTGGCCTTGGCCGTAGTGGAGTTGAGTGTGACTGTTTGAGGTTGTGGACAGGTGTCTTTTATACTGATAACAAGTTCAAACAGGTGCCATTAATACAGGTAACGAGTGCAGGACAGGGGAGCCTCTTAAAGAAGAAGTTACAGGTCTGTGAGAGCCAGAAATCTTGCTTGTTTGTAGGTGACCAAATACTTATGTTCCACCATAATTTGCAAATAAAATCATTAAAAATCCTACAGTGTGATTTTCTGGATTTTTTTTTCTAATTTTGTCTGTCATAGTTGAAGTGTACCTATGATGAAAATTACAGGCCTCTCATCTTTTTAAGTGGGAGAACTTGCACAATTGGTGGCTGACTAAATACTTTTTGCCCCACTGTATATTTATTTATTTATTTTATTCAAAATACAGATGAACAATATACATTGTTACATCATACAAAACAGAATGCAGGTATTAACGAGAAAATTCTAAAACATACAAAAATAAACAATTCTAGTGCAATTGTATTCACTATGAAAACATCTTATTAATGATTCAGGAAGATGTTATTCTTGTTATTATTCACTAGGGTTAATGTTTTAATAAGATAGTTGAATTCAATAAAACAAATGTAATTTTGGTATAGAATTTTTGAATTTTTGTTTGTGTATAAAGTATTTGGCAACAATAATTAAAAACATCACAATCATTTCAATGGTCTTGTTTTCATTGCAATAGTAACATATTATATCATTCATGTCAAAAACATGGGTTGTGTTCATAATGGTAATTAAGTATTTTGCCATGTTTTCCCAAAATTCTGACAAATTTACATTCAAAGACCAAGTGAGACAGATTCTCACCTTTTTCACAGAAAACGCAGATATCATCAATATCCACAAATTTGAATATCATAGAGTTACATGGATATATCTTATGTAAAATTTTAAAGTGCACTTCCTTAACTTTGTTAGGTATACAATATTTGTAAGGCCTTAACCATGCATTTTTCCAGACAATGTCAGGAATAATCATGTTCCAGAAAAACTTTCCTCACAGTGTAAGTTGGTTTTGTGAATGAAGAATTGGTCTTATATATTTATTACAACAAGATTTCTCAAGTAAGTCCACACCTTCCAATCTGAGTTCTGGCTAAACTTTGTGATCATTACCAAAGCTAAGATGAGTTTTCATTAGTGTAGTTGGACCACTGGGAATGGCTTTAAACACAGAAACAAAAACTCTGAAAGGTACTGGAAACTCTTTCAATGTTATAAATTGTTCATATGTGAGAATATTACCCTTGTTGTCAAAAACATCAAGAACAAAGTAAATATTCTTCTCATGGCAGCTGGGGTAGAACAATGACTTATTCCTTACAGTTATGTCTGAATTATTCCACAAAAGAGCTTTGTGTGGAAAAATTGTGCAGGAAACCTATTTTCCAGGTCATTAAAAGCTTGTTGGTGAAACCTAGACAATTTAGTGGGTAATCTTTCAGGAATATAATTACATTTCAGTAAAAATTGAAGCCCTCCCAACTTACTAAACACATTATTTGGAATGAAATACCATATTGAATCAGTGTTGATCAAACATCTTTTCAACCAGTTGATCTTGAATGTATTATTTATGTCAACAAAATCCAACACTTCCAGACCTCCTTCAGAGAGGACTGACCTTTTTAGTTTGTGAGACTTATTTTTTCCAGATGAAGTCAAGAAAGGTCTTATTGATCTCTTTACAAGTAGCTGGATTTACACATAACGATAATGAGGTGTACACAAAATGAGACAGTCCCTCTGCCTTGGACAGAAGCACTCTCCCAAGTATAGAAAGATCTCTTTGTAGCCAATTATTAAATGTATTCTTAATTTTAGGAGAGAAATTAAGAATATCTAGAGAAAGAAGTTCCACAACCAAAATGAATAAAAATGGTGAAATTGGACATCCCTGTCCCTGAATATTTTGGAAGTATTAAGGTTTAGTAACACAGAACTATTTATATATCTTTGTAATACATGCAAATGACTTTGATAAAATTTTCACAGAATCCAAAAAGTTTAAGTGACCCAAAGAGAAATTCATGTTAAATTGTGTCAAAGGCTTTACAGAAGTCCAAAAATAAGACAACCGCATCTGAGTCAAGTGCATCTGAATAATCCATAAGGTCCAAGACTAAACGAATGTTAAAGCTTATGTGACGGCCCTTTATAAATCCTGTTTGAGTCTCATTTATAAATGGTATCTATATTCCTTTCTTTAATCTTTTGACATAAACCAGAGCAATCAATTTGTAATCAATATTTAATAAAGTAATTGGTCTCCAATTGTCAATGAGAGAAGAGTCTTTATTGGGCTTCGGAATCAATAAAATAAGGCCCTGTTTCATTTCCACTTTTGAGGCAATCTTGGGGGAAAAAATAAATAAAAAATCGGGTCTTCTAGTAACTCCCAAAACTGTCTATAGAATTCAACTGTCAGGCCATCAGGGCCAGGTGATTTCCCTTTTTTTCATTGAATTCATAGCCTCTCTAATTTCTTCAACTGACACAGGTGAATTGCAAATTGAGTGGAAATCATCCTCAATTACAGGGACATAATTCAGAATGTGGCAAATGTAACTTTCACAACCATCTTCCGGAAATTGAGAGCTGTAAAGGTTTTCATTGAAGGAATTGACAAAGGATGTTATTGTAATGGGATCTAAAACATTGTTAAATTTTGAGTGCAGTTAGATTCTTTTGTAGTTTCTCTTTTCAAGTGCAAAAAAGTAAGTGTTTCTTTCCCCCTCTTCAATCCATTTTGCTTTTAACCTTACGAGGCACCCTTTGCCAGATCCGTGTAAAGCTGATCCGTGTAAATAGACTCTTCTTCAGATAGACTTTCTTTCTTTAGAAAACTGTCAAGCTTGCTCATCAACTATTTTTCTCTAAGGTTCTTTAAGTGCATCAGCTCTTTGACACGTTTAGTGGCTATAACTCTGACTTTATATTTGAAAAATTCCCATCTACTTACATGACCCAAGTCTTTTGTTGCAAAAATATCTTTGGCTAACGATTTGATGTTTCCAATGAGAGTAGGATCTTTAAGTGTGTTGTTTAATTTCCAATATCCTTGAGTGCCTTTTGTTTTTTTAGTAGCTTGTAAATTCAGGAAAATAAGTGATGATCAGACAAGAGAGCCAACTGATGATCTACATCTATAATAAATTGTAACAAAAAGGTGGAAATGAAGAATTAATCTATTCTAGATTTACGTGACATAGTTTTGTTGTTCCAGGTATAACCCGAGTAATGTCCATATACATTACAAATGAAAATAGCATTGTCAAGTTTAACAGTTTAACACTGTGACACATCTCCCATCTTGTGAACATGTGGATTCTAGAATGTCATCTTTAAACTTGTGAATAAGTGTCAAAACACCAGCAGAATGTTTTGATCCATGACTGAAATAGGCCATGTCTCCCCATTGTGAAAATTTCAAATCACTTTCACCTGAATGAGTTTCCTGAAGAAGGACAAAATCTGCGTTACTGCGTTTACAATATAAAAATAAGGCTCTCAAACCCCTAGCATTCAGACTGTCACGATTGTCGTAGTGAGGAGACCAAAGCGCAGCATTGTGTGAATACATACTTTTAATGAATGACCAAAAAAAACACCAAGTACACTAAACAAAATAACAAAACGACCACTATCGAAGCTGAGTGCTAACATGCAACATCACATAGACAATAACCCACCAACCACAATACAAAACAGGCTACCTAAATATGGTTCCCAATGAGAGACAACAACAAACACCTGCCACTGATTGAGAACCACATCAGGCCAAAACACATAGAAACAGACTAACTAGACATGCAACATAGAATGCCAACTCATATCGCACCCTGACCAAACAAAACATAGAAACAAACAACTCAAATAATGGTCAGAGTGTGACACTAACGATATTGAGTGAGTTGAAAATGAACTACTGCATTAAAAAGAGAAAGGACACAAATTACTCAGAAGTATTAATGTGAACAATAAAACAAACAGTGAACCTTGAGGATTACTCTGACGAAAAACTATGCTCAGCTGAGGTAGCGGTGGTCAACAGCATAACAAATCTATTTACTTCCTTTTCTTTTAGTTGGCAAGTGTTCATCAGTTGTAGTTCAACCGGTACATTTATTCATGGCAGTACATTAACTGTACTCACGGTAGTACCCACAGTTGCAGTTCGGTTAATGTCAGGGTTACCCAGTAATCATTCTTCCTTCGATAAATGCATGTGGACCCTTGAACCCCTACTTATTTCCCTCTTGTCGTGCCTTCTCTATGAGCAGCCACAGTTTCTTCCTGGCAGTCTGATCCTGCAGTATCAGAGCTTCTTTGATGCGGTGTCACGCCCTGGTCTTAGTATTTTGTGTTTTCTTTATTATTTTTGGTCAGGCCAGGGTGTGACATGGGTTTATTATGTGGTGTGTTTTGTCTTGGGGTTTTTGTAGGTATTGGGATTGTGGTATAGTGGGGTTGTCTAGAATAGTCTATGGCTGTCTGGAGTGGTTCTCAATCAGAGGCAGGTGTTTATCGTTGTCTCTGATTGGGAACCATATTTAGGCAGCCATATTCTTTGAGTGTTTCGTGGGTGATTGTTCCTGTCTCTGTGTTAGTTTGCACCAGATAAGGCTGTTTAGGTTCACGTTTGTTTGTGTTTTTCTTTTTATTAAACATGAATCGAAATAACCACGCTGCATTTTGGTCCTCCTCTCCTTCACCGCAAGAAAACCGTAACATGCGGAGCTTCTTCTTGTCCAGAAACTTGATCCCCTTGGCCATTTTCCCGATGATGTCCCTGTAATAGTTAAGCGCAAAATGATATTGAGAGGGGGTCCATCAGATCTTTGTTTCCCAAGTCGATGTACCACGTCGATCACGTCTCTTAGCTTGTCTTTGATGCATGGAGACACCTTTCCCAGGATATTAATGACTGCTTCCCTAATATCCTCTCCCTTTACACCTTGGATTTTCAGATTCCACCTGTGAGAGTATCTTTGAAGTTCAGCTACATTCTCACACAGCTCATTATTTTGGGATTGCAGTTTCTTCAACTCATTCTCTAGGAACGTTATCTTTTCCTTGTTCTCGCTCATAATTTTGTGTAGCTGGCTGACAGTTTCTGACAAATTATCGATCTTCTTTGATGTTTCTTCGGTAGCCCGCTCTATGATGGACACTTTGGAGAGCGTGGCGTCTTGTTTAGTAGACAGGGACTGGATTGCAGAGAAAAGTTCAGACATGGAAATGTCCTCTTACTTTTTTCACCAGTGGATTTTTAACTGAGGTAAAGATGTTGCAAGGATTTCATCCTGTTGGCCACTATCGGTGGTCCGATAATCCTGGACTATGAGGAAAAACATTAAGATCCACAACATTTATTCCGCGGGACAAAACTAGGTCCAGAGTATGACTGTGGCAGTGACTAGGTCCGGAGACATGTTGGACAAAGCCGATGATGGCTCTGAAAGCCTTTTGGAGTGGGTCTGTGGACTTTCCCATGTGAATATTAAAGTCACCAGAAATTTGAATATTATCTGCCATGACTACAAGGTCCGATAGGAATTCAGGGAACTCAGTGAGGAACACTGTATATGGCCCAGGAGGCCTGTAAACAGTAGGTATAAAAAGTGATTGAGTAGGCTGCATAGATTTCATGACTAGAAGCTCAAAAGACGAAAACGTCTTTTTTTGTAAATTTAATTTTGCTATTGTAAATGTTAGCAACACAGCACTTGAGACCAAGAGGAGTGCAACCAATTCATTACCTCCAAAAACAAGCAATCCCGTCAAAACAACAAAATTCATCCGGGAGGGGCAGAAAAGGCCCAAGCATCCTCCTACGAAGCCAGAAACTGGACACCTAGCCATGGACCATGGCCCGGGACTGGAAGATGCTTGTCGATATTGGCCAGCAACTCATTTTTCCACCTGAGATTGCTTCTACCAACCTTAGGCCAGACATGGTACTCTGGTCCCCTTCACGAAAGGCTGTGTACATCATAGAGTTCACAGTCCCGTGGGAAAACTCTGTTGAAGAGGCCTACGAGCGTAAGAAACTGCGTTACACAGTTGGCAGCAGACGCAACTCAGCTTGGCTGGAATGCAAAAGTCTGGCCAGTTGAAGTGGGATGCAGAGGATTCGTGGCTTCTTCCACCATCAGGTTGCTGAAAGAACTTGGAATCCATGGACAGGCTGTGGCAGACTGTCAGAGCAGTTTCTCAAGCAGCTGAAAGAGGCAGCCAGTGGATCTGGAACAATCGGAAGGACCCTTGCTGGGCTTTAACTTCATGACCCCCCACCCCCACCTGAGAACCCAATTCAGATCCCTCCAACTTGAGGAGGGCATATGAGGTATGCGGTCAGCTGTAGGGCTGGCTCAGGGAAGAGGACGCCCCTGTATTGCATAGTCCCGTGGGAAATCTTAATTGGGCATGGGACACAAGCTAAGGCTTGATCACCCTTTAAAACTGGCCACCTTTGATGAGGGTTTTTAGTGATTAAAGGCCGAAACACCCACTGATTCGAAGGCACACTACTGAGGATGTCCCAAAATTGGCATCTTAACCCAGTCTAAGAAATAAACCTCCCATTCCACTCTGTCAACATCACGGCAAATCTCATGCGAGTGCATACCATCTATTGGCACAATGGACAGTTTAACATCTCATCCCGTGTTTTATGATTTCGCCTTTGCGGGATGCGCAGGGATATGGTCACTAGTGTAACCAGGAGGTGAGGCCTCATTTAACACAGTAAATTCATCAGGCCAAGCCATGTTTCAGTCAGGCCAATCACATCAGATTATGATCAGTGATTAGTTCATTGACTATAACTGCCTTGGAAGTGAGGGATCTAACATTAAGTAGTCCCATTTTGAGATGTGAGGTATCACAATCTCTTTCAATAATGGCAGGAATGGAGGAGGTCTTTATTCCAGTGAGATTGCTAAGGCGAACACCGCCATGTTTAGTTTTGCCCAACCTGGGTCGAGGCACAAACACGGTCTCAATGGGGATAGCTGAGCTGACTACACTGACTGTGCTAGTGGCAGACTCCACTAAGCTGGCCTGCACCCTCTCTCATTGTGGAGCTAGGGGAGTTAGAGCCCTGTCTATGTTCGTAGATAAGATGAGAGCACCCCTCCAGCTAGGATGGAGTCAGTCACTCCTCAACAGGTCAGGATTGGTGAATCCATGAAATTGGGCCAATTATCTACAAATTATATATTTTGGGAGGTGCAGAAAACAGTTTAACCAGCGATTGAGTTGTGATGAGCTCTACTCTGCTGTAGAGCTCATCACTCCCCCTAACTGGGAGGGGGCCAGAGACAATTACTCGATGCCGGCACTTTGTGTTCTTCCCATTCAACTTGACAAAAACGACCTCTAAACTTATCCTATGTCCCTAAAACAAGTTATAGTTAGTTTATTTCAACATTGATAGCCAATATTAGACTGTTAACCACCTAACCCTCAATGTTGCTTTGAAGATCGAGAAAACTCCCTCTCACAGTGACGCCATCTTGGCGTGGTTATGATGTGGTTACCAATACTAAAATACCCATCAGGCGTTGTAAGATCTGGTATGCGTCACTTTGATTTAAAGCTCAGTGAGGACTGCCATTGGCTAAAGGATGGCCATGTGTTCGTTCACTCACTGGCCAAATTACGAGTCTTTCAAAAACTAATTTCCATTGACATTCAAACGGAACAAAATTAAGAACCTGGCAATTCGTCAACATATTTATATCTATGAGATACATTTTATTTGAATGAGAAAACCCTGACAACAAAAATTTAAGCACCCGTGTATATTTACACGTACAACCCCCCAAAACAACCCTTGTCCATGAGATGGCAAAGGTAAAAGGGTCGGTCGGGTTTATCTGTGTGGTACTAGCCGGCTATCAACGTGATTGGCTGCATTGACAGCTACAGCTCATCTTTTGTCCTCCGTTATCAAACTTGCTACATTAAAGATCTATCAAAGGTTTGACATGGGAGACAGGGTATTCAACGACGTTGTCAATGAATAGATATTTTAATAGCGTTGAAAGAAGGGATGACAGCACCGCTCAGTTTTGACAACCATTCTCCAGCCCACAGGGAAGAGTTCTCCCTCGAAAATCACAGCAGCAGTCTAACCGAGCTAAATTGTCCTTTCAATACTAGCTGTGCCTTTCAATACTAGCTTTAAATGTTACTATGTTTATCGCACTGATCGGGTTAAGAAAGGTGGGGGTGTGGCTATATGTCAAATCTAAATTCCATGGAAGTGTGGCAAAGTCTGAAACTATTTGTAAACAATTTCTTACTTTGAATATTGAGGTTTCAAAGGGCCTCTCTATAACTGTGATTGGCTGTTATAGACCCCCCCCCTCCCTGCTCTCGGTGATGCATTTTCTTCATGTCTAAACTTCTTTACAGTGAAATGATCTTGATTGGTGATCTCAACTGGTGTTGATTAAAGCCTGTGTCTGATGATTTAATTTTTTTTTGTAATTCTATGAATCTTACCCAGTTGATTAACTCACCCACTCGCCCAAATCTTAAATGCCCAGATAAATCTACCCTGATTGATTTGATATTGACAAATGTTCCACATAAATATTCTGCGGTTGGTGTTTTTTGTAATGATGTAAGTGACCATTGTGCTTTTGTTGCTGTTAGAAATACTAAGGTTCCTAAGACAAACCCACGTTTTATTTGTAAGAGAAATTTGAAGTGTTTTAATGAGCAGCTTTTCTTTCATGATTTGTTTTATTTTGAGTGGAGCAAGATTGAGCTTATCCCTGATGTGAAAACTGCCTGGAAATTCTTTCATGATGGTTTTTCCCAAATAGTAAACAAACATGCCCCATTCCGCAGGTTCATGGTTAAAGGGCGGGAAAATCCATGGTTTTCTGAGCTGTCCTGTATTATTCACGACCGTAATCTAGCCTGGGCTAAAGCAAGGAAATCATATTCTGATGCTGATTCTTATTTTTAGGCCGTTTCTTTTCTTTTCAGGAAGGCCAAGTCTGAATATTTTATGTCTGTTACCACTGATAACCTGAATGACCCTAGAAAATTTTGGAAAGCTATTAAGTCTGTCTGGTAACAGTAATGTTAATGAATTACCGTCATGTGTTTTGAAGGACTCTGTTGCTATATATGACAAAACTGAAATGCTGAATTGTTTCAATGAGCACTTTGTATTATCTGGTAGGCTGTTTGATTCCGTGTCCTCTGTACAACCCTGTGTGGATGAACCAGTGAGAGCTGGTCAAACTTTTAGCTTTTTGCCATTCTCAGTGCAGGTGGTCCATAAAGCCCTGAAATCCTTAGATCAGAGAAAGCCTGTAGGTCCTGATCTTTTGGATCCCTGCTTTTTAAATCTGGCAGCTGATTTCATAGCTGAACCACTTACATCTGTTCAATATAACCGTGGAAT
The DNA here is from genome assembly GCF_045791955.1 of Oncorhynchus clarkii lewisi. NCBI lineage: Eukaryota > Metazoa > Chordata > Actinopteri > Salmoniformes > Salmonidae > Oncorhynchus > Oncorhynchus clarkii. The sequence goes on along the minus strand of NC_092155.1, from coordinate 36,344,145 downwards.
GTATGAAATTCAGCTTTTGATACAGTTGATCATGCTATACTAAGGCAGTGTAGGTCGAGTGTAGGTCTTTCGGAGCATGCAGTTGCATGGTTTGCTAACTATCTGTCTGATAGAACTCAGTGCACTCAATTTGATGGGCTTATGTCTGTTAAATTGTCTGTCTTGAATGGTGTGCCCCAAGGCTCTGTACTTGGTCCTCTGATTCACTATTTATATAAATGATTTAGACAAAAATGTCCAAAATGCACAACTTCATTTTTATGCTGATACTGTTATTTACTGTTGTGCCTCGTCTCTTACAAAAGCTTTCCAGAACATGCAAACTGCTTTTTATACTGTTCAATTGAAGCTTATCCTCAATACGGACAAAACTAAACTAATAGTGTTTTCTAATGCAAGAAATAGACCTCTGAACCTTTCACCTATTACAACCTGTCAGGGCAAGGAGATTGAGGATGTAACCTCATAAATAATCTTGGAAATTGCATACTCAATTTACAAAAAAAATTGAAGCTGAAATTGGGATTTTATTTTAGGAATAAGGCCCGTTTTTCTTTTGAAGCCAGAAGGAGGCTACATTTATGCCTTTACTAGACTATGGGGATATTTTATATATGAATGCTTCTGCTCAGTGTTTGAGATCAATTGACACTTTGAGATTTATTTTAAACTGCAAAACCCTTAGCACCACTGCACTTTGTATACCAGGGTTGGCTGGCCTTCTCTAGTCACTCGTAGGCTGTCACTGGTATACTTTTATTTACAAAGCCATTTTGGGTTTACTACCTTTTTATTTGGGCATTTTTATTGTTCAGAAATGTAGTGGGTACCTTCTTCGTTCGCTGGACTTTATCCTGCTAACTGTTCCAAATGTCCGAACTGAATTTGGTAAAAGGGCTTTTATGTACTCTGCGCCATCGTCTTGGAACACCTTACAAAATACTTTTAAACTGGAAGAACTTGCCCCGATTGGTGTTTTTAAGTCACTGATGAAAGATTGAGGCTGATTCCCTGACCTGTTGTGAAGGCTTCTAGGAGTAGTGGGTGGAGGAGTCAGGCGCAGAGAGCAGGTTTAGTTCCGAAGACAGTGAAAATGGACATGCCAAACACAAGGGCGCATGAAATAACCAGTCCAAAACAGGACTAAACTGTCCGGAAAAATAGAATCCACAAATAATCCAACACCATAAACAGGAAACAAGCCAGCACAATAGCCGGCGGGCCTAGTGCCCTTAAATAGCCTACAAACAAAACTAAACTCAAAAAAGGTGTAACCAATCAGACCAAACTAACAGAAACAAAAAAAGGGAATCGATGGCAGCTAGTAGGCCGGCGACGACGACCGCCGAGCGTCGCCTGAACAGGAAGAGGCACCATCTTCGGCGGGATTCGTGACACCTGTCAATGTTTTTAATTTGCATTTTTTTTTTATATTCTTGTGAATGCAATAGTTTTTATTAGATTACTTGTAGCTTCATGTTGTCTGTCTAATTTTTTGTAATGACTGGTGCTGCCCATCTTGGCCAGGGCGCTCTTGAAAAATAGATTTTAATCTCAATGAGCCCTTCCTGGTTAAATAAAGGTTAAATAAAAAATTAAACAGCGTAAATATTTTGGATGACGACTTACCCCAGGGATCAAAGTTGGAAGATTTAGGGATTTAATTGAATTTGTGTTTTTAATATGTTGTTTTTATTCATTGAAAGGTCATAGTTCGTGACTCCGTTCCTCAAGCCCCTTGCACTTTTCTCCCTTCTAGTGCGCGGCGCGAGCCTGACAGCACTGACTTTAGCCTGTCTGCCTTCTTCAAAGGGGAGCTGATTGACAACAAAATCTACCAATCTTGTAAACCTTTCATACATTATAATAGAACATTCCTTAAAATAAGGAGAGAGCTGATTAGGATATTTATGGGTGTGTAAATCTAATCTGACTGTAAAAAGTAGAGGTCGACCGATGATTTTTTCCACGCCGATACTGATTGGAGGACCAAAAAAAAAAGCCCATACCGATTAATCTGCCGATTTTTTAATATATTTGTAATAATGACAATTACAACAATACTGAATGAACACTTTTATTTTAACTTTATATAATACATCAATAAAATCAATTTAGTCTCAAATAAATAATGAAACATTTTCAATTTGGTTTAAATACTTTATTATTTCACCTTTATTTAACCAGGTAGGCTAGTTGAGAACAAGTTCTCATTTGCAACTGCGGCCTGGCCAAGATAAAGCAAAGCAGTTCGACACATACACAGAGTTACACATGGAATAAACAAACATACTACAGTCAATAATACAGTAGAAAAAGTATTTATACAGCATGTGCCAATGAGGTAAGGCAATAAATTGGCCATGGTGGCGAAGTAATTACAATATAGCAATTAAACAGTGGAATGGTAGATGTGCAGAAGAGGAGTGTGCAAGTAGAGATACTGGGGTGCAAAGGAGCAAGATAAATAAATAAATACAGTATGGGGATGGGGTAGTTGGATGGGCTATTTACAGATGGGCTATGTACAGTTGCAGTGATCTGTGAGCTGCTCTGACAGCTGGTGCTTAAAGCTAGTGAGGGAGATATGAGTCTCCAGCTTCAGTGATTTTTGCAGTTCGTTCCAGTCATTGGCAGCAGAGAAGGAAAGCGGCCAAAGGAAGAATTGGCTTTGGGGGTGACCAGTGAGATATACCTGCTGGAGCATTTGCTACAGGTGGGTGCTGCTATGGTGACCAGTGAGCTGAGATAAGGCGGGGCTTTACCTAGCAGAGACTTGTAGATGACCTGGAGCCAATGGGTTTGGCAACGAGTATGAAGCGAGGGCCAGCCAACGAGAGCATACAGGTCACAGTGGTGGGTAGTATATGGGGCTTTGGTGACAAAACGGATGGCACTAATTGACTGCATCCAATTTGTTGAGTAGAGTGTTGGAGGCTATTTTGTAAATGACATCGTCGAGGATCGGTAGGGTATGGTCAGTTTTACGAGGGTATGTTTGGCAGCATGAGTGAAGGATGGTTTGTTGCGAAATAGGAAGCTAATTCTAGATTTAAATTTTGGATTGGAGATGCTTAATGTAGGTCTGGAAGGAGAGTTTATAGTCTAACCAGATGCCTAGGTATTTGTAGTTGTCCACATATTCTAACGCAGAACCGTCCAGAGTAGTGATGCTGGACGGGCGGGTGGGTGCGGGCAGCGATCGGTTGAAGAGCATGCATTTAGTTTTACTAGCATTTAAGAGCAGTTGGAGGCCACGGAAGGAGAGTTGTATGGCATTGAAGCTCGTCTGGAGGTTAGTTAACACAGTGTCCAAAAAAGGGCCAGAGGTATACAGAATGGTGTTGTCTGCGTAGAGGTGGATCAGAGAATCACCAACAGCAAGAGCGACATCATTGATGTATACAGAGAAGAAAGTCTGCCAGAGGTCCGGACAACAGGCCCTCCGATTTGACACACTGAACTCTATCAGAGAAGTAGTTGGTGAACCAGGCGAGGCAATCATTTGAGAAACCAAGACTAAAGACTTGAGCCAAGACTTGAGTCTGCCGATAATGCAGTGCTTGACAAAGTCGAAAGCCTTGGCCAGGTCTATGAATACGGCTGCACAGTAATGTCTCTTATCGATGGCGGTTATGATATCGTTTAGGACTTTGAGCGTGGCTGAGATGCACCCATGCATGACCAGCTCTGAAACCAGATTGCATAGCGGAGAAGGTACGGTGGGATTCGAAATGGTCGGTGATCTGTTTGTTAACTTGACTTTCGAATACCTTAGAAAGGCAGGGTAGGATGGATATAGGTCTGTAGCGGTTTGGGTCTAAAGTGTCTCCCCCTTTGAAGAGGGGGATGACCACGGCAGTTTTCCAATCTATGGGAATCTCAGACTATACCAAAGAGAGGTTGAACAGGCTAGAAATAGGAGTTACAACAATTTCGGCAGATCATTTTAGAAAGAGGGTCCAGATTGTCTAGCACGGCTGATTTGTAGGGGTACAGATTTTGCAGCTCTTTCAGCACATCAGCTATCTGGATTTGGGTGAAGGAGAAATGGGGAGGCTTGGGCAAGTTGCTGTGGAGGGTGGGCTATTGATAGGGGTAGGGGTAGCCAGGTGGAAAGCATGTCCAGCTGTAGAAAAATGCTTATTGAAATTCTCAATTATATTGGATTTATCAGTGGTGACAGTGTTTCCTAGCCTCAGTGCAGTGGGCAGCTGGGAGGAGGTGCTCTTATTCTCCATGGACCTTACTGTGTCCCATAACTTTTTGGAGTTTGTGCTACAGGGTGCAAATTTAAGATGGTGAGGAAGGCACTTTTAAAGAACAAGCAGGCATCCTCTACTGACGGGATGAGGTCAATATCCTTCCAGGATACCCGGGCCAGGTCGATTAGAATGGCCTGCTCGCTGAAGTGTTTATAATGCAAAAAAAAAGTGTTGGAGAAGAAAGTAAAAGTGCAATATTTGCCATGTAAAAAAGCTAACGTTTAAGTTCCTTGCTCAGAACATAGGAACACATGAAATCTGGTGGTTCCTGTTAACATGAGTCTTCAATATTCCCAGGTAAGAAGTTTAGGTAAAGTTAGTTATTATAGGAATTATAACTATTTCTCTGTACCATTTGTATTTCATATACCTTTGACTATTGGATGTTCTTAATGACCTAATGCTCTTATTCCTGTGTTATTATATTATAATTAGGTCTATGATTTGATAGAGCGGTGGAAGGCAGAAGCAGGCTCGTAAGCATTCATTCAAACAGCACTTTCCTGCATTTGCCAGCAGCTCTTCGCTGTGCTTCAAGCATTGCGTTGTTTATGACTTCAAGCCTATCAACTCCCGAGATTAGGCTGGCAATACTATAGTGCCTTAAAATAAGTTAGGGCTAGGGGTTCCACTAGCGGAACATCCGCTGGAAAGGCAGATATATATTTGAAATATTTAACTTTCAAACGTTCACAAATGCAATACACCAAATTAAAGCTTAGCTTCTTGTTAATCTACCCATCGTAAAGCATTTTTTAAATCAAGCACAACGAAACACACCATATGATTATGTTAGGTCAGAGCCTAGTCGCCAAAACACATACAGCCATTTTCCAGCCAAAGCGAGGACTCACAAAAAGCAGAAATAGAGATGAAATGAATCACTGACCTTTGATGATCTTCATCAGATGACACTCCTAGGACTTCATGTGTCACGCCCTGACCTGAGAGAAACTTTTTATGTCTCTATTTTGGTTTGGTCAGCGTGTGATTTGGGTTGGCATTCTATGTTTCGATATGGTTCTCAATCAGGGACAGCTGTCTATCGTTGTCTCTGATTGGGTATCATACTTAGGTAGCCCTTTCCCCTCCTTCAGTGTGGGTAGTTGTCTTTGTTAGGGGCACTATAGCCCTTCTAAGCTTCACGGTCGTTTTTGTTATTTCTTGTTTTGTTGGAGACATTTTACAAAATAAAATACAATGTACACTCAGCACGCTGCACTTTGATCCGCTTCTTTCGATGGCCGTGACATCATGTTACACAATACATGTATGTTTTGTTTGATTAAGTTCATATTTATATCCAAAAATCTCAGTTTACATTGGCTCTTTATGGTCAGTAATGTGCCTCGAAAACATCCGGCAAATTTTCAGAGAGCTACATCAATTTACAGAAATACTCATACTAAACTTTGAAAGAGATACAAGTATTATGCACAGAATTATAGATATACTTCTCCTTAATGCAACTGCTGCGTCAGATTAAAAAAAAAACACCATGCAATAATCTGAGTACAGCGCTCAGACAACAAAACAAGCCAAACAGATATCCGCCATGTTGTGGGGTCAACAGAAGTCAGAAATAGCATTATAAATATTTACTTACCTTTGATGATCTTCATCAGAATGCACTCCCAGGAATCCCAGTTCCACAATAAGTTTGATTTGTTAGATAAAGTGCATAATTTGTCCAAATACCTCCTTTTTGTTCACACGTTTAGTACACAATCCAAACTCACTAAGTTCAGATGAAAAGTCATATTACAGTTCGTAGAAACATGTCAAACGAAGTATAGAATCAATCTTTAGGATGTTTTTATCATACATCTTCAATAATGTTTCAACCGGAGAATTCCTTTGTCTTTAGGTATGCAATGGAACGCAGGTCACTCTGGCAGAACCCTTACTCAATCAGCTCTTTCACAGTAGAAGCCTCAAACAATGTTCTAAAGACTGTTGACATCTAGTGGACGCCTTAGGAAATGCAATATGACCATATAGACACTGTACATTTGATAGGCAATGAGTTGAAAAACTACAAACTTCAGATTTCCCACTTCCTGGTTGGATTTTTCTCAGGTTTTCTGAGAAAGTTCTGAGTTCTGTTATAGTCACAGACATCATTCAAACAGCTTTAGAAACTTCAGAGTGTTTTCTATCCAATACTACTACTAATATGCATATATTAGCAACTGGCCCTGAGTAGCAGGCAGTTTACTCTGGGCACGCTTTTCATCTGAACGTGAAGATGCTGCCCCCTAACCCAAACAGGTTTTAATATGATCAAATCCGGAAACTATCATTTCGAAAAAAAAACATTTATTCTTTCAGTGAAATACGGAACCATTCCGTATTTAATCTAATGGGTGGCATCCCTAAATCTAAATATTCCTGTTACATTGCACAACCTTCAATGTTATGTCATAATTATGTATAGTTCTGGCAAATTAATTACGGTCTTTGTTAGGAAGAAATGGTCTTCACACAGTTCGCAACGAGCCAGGCAGCCCAAACTACTGCATATACCCTGACTCTGCTTACACAGAACGCAAGAGAAGTCACACAATTTCCCTAGTTAAAATAAATTCATGTTAGTAGGCAATATTAACTAAATATGCAGGTTTAAAAATATATACTTGTGTATTGATTTTAAGAAAAGGCATTGATGTTTATGGTTAGCTACACATTGGTGCAAATCACCCGTTTGGCGAAGTAGGCTGTGATTCGATGATAAATTAACAGGCACTGCATCGATTATATGCAACGCAGGACATGCTAGATAAACTAGTAATATCGTCAACCATGTGTAGTTAACTAGTGATTATTTTAAGATTGATAGTTTAAGATAAGTTTAATGCTAGCTAGTAACTTACTTTGGCTCCTTGCTGCACTCGCGTAACAGGTAGTCAGCCTGCCACGCAGTCTCCTTGTTGAGTGCAATGTAATCGGCCATGATCGGTGTCCAAAAATGCCAATTAACGATTGTTATGAAAACTTGAAATAGGCCCTACATAATCGTCCATTCCGATTAATCGGTCGAGCTTTAGTAAAAAGCCTAATAAGTGTTCTTGTTATAGGCCCTAGTTCATTTGTGCATATACAGCACCAGTCAAAAGTTGACACCTACTCATTCAAGGGTTTTTCTTAATTTTTTTGTTATTTTCTACATTGTAGAATAACAGTGAAGACCTCAAAACTATGAAATAACACATATGGAATCATGTAGTAACCAAAAAAGTTAAACAAAACAAAATATATTATAGATTCTTCAAAGTAGCCACCCTTTGCCTCGATGACAGCTTTTCACACTCTTTGAATTCTCTCAACCAGCTTCACCTGGAATGCTTTAACAGTCTTGAAGAAGTTCCCACATACACAGAGCACTTGTTGGCTGCTTTTCCTTCACTCTGTGGTCCAACTCATTCCAAACCATCTAAATTGGGTTGAGGTAATGTGATTGTGGAGGCCAGGTCATCTGATGCAGCACTCCAACTCTCCTAGCCCTTACACAGCCTGGAGGTGTGTTGGGTCATTTTCCTGTTGAAAAATAAATGATAGTCCCACTTAGCGCAAACCAGATGGGATGGCATCTTGCTGTGGAATGCTGTGGTAGCCAGTGTGCCTTGAATTCTGAAGAAAAAAAATCACGGACAATGTCACCAGCAAAGCACCCCACACCAACACAACCTTCTCCGTGCTTTACGTTGGGAACCACACATGCGGAGATCATCCGTTCACTTACTCTGCGTCTCACAAAGACACGGCGGTTGGAACCAAAAGTCACACATTTGGACTCATCAGACCAAAGGACAATTTCCACCAGTCTAATGTCCATTGCTCGTGTTTCTTGGCCCAAGCAAATCTCTTCTTATTGGTGTCTTTTAGTAGTGGTTTCTTTGCAGCAATTCGGCCATGAAGGCCTGATTCTCGCAGTCTCCTCTGAACAGTTGATGTTGAGATGGGTCTGTTTCTTGAACTTTGTGCAGCATTTATTTGAGCTGCAATTTCTGAGGCTGGTAACTCTAATGATCTATCCTCTGCAGCAAATGTAACTATGGGTCTTCCTTTCTTGTGGTGGTCCTCATGAGAGCCAGTTTCATCATAGCACTTTATGGTTTTTGCGACTGCACTTGTGGAACATTTCAAGAACTTTGAAAGTTTCTTCATTGACTGACCATAATGATGGACCTCTTCGCTTATTTGAGCTGTTCCTGCCATAATATTGTCTTTTACCAAATAAGGCTATATTCTGTATACCACCCCTACCTTGTCACAACACAATTGATTGGCTCAAACGCATTAAGAAATTCCACAAATGAACATTTAACAAGGTACACTTGTTAATTGAAATGAATTCCAGGAGACTACCTTATGAAGCTGTTTGAGAAAATGCCAAGAGTGTGCAAACCTGTCAAGGCAAAGGGTGGCTACTTTTGAAAAATCTTTTGTTTAACACTTTTTTGGTTACTACATGATTCCATGTGTGTTATAGCCCTCCCGAGTGGCGCAGGGGTCTAAGGCACTGCATCTCAGTGCTAGAGGCGTCACTAGAGACACTGGTTTGATTCCAGGATGTATCACAACCGGCCGTGAATGGGAGACCCATAGGGTGGCGCATAATTGGCTCTGGGTTAGGGTTAGGCCGGGGTAGGCCGTCATTGTAAATAAGAATTTGTTCTTAACTGACTTGCTTGGTTAAATAAAAAAATGTCATAGTTTTGATGTATTCGCTATTATTCTACAATGTATAAAATAGTAAAAATAAAGAAAAACTCTAGAATGAGTAGGTCTGTCTAAACTTTTGACTGGTACTGTATACACTGAATAAAAATATAAAAGCAACATGTAAAGTGCTGGTCCCATGTTTCATGAACTGAAATAAAAGATCCCAGAAATATTCCATACACACAAAAAGCTTATTTCTCTAAAACATTGAGCATTTTACACAGTGAGCATTTTATCCATTGTCAAGATAATCCATCCACCTGATAAGTGTGATTAAACAGCATGATTATTACACAGGTATACCTTGTGCTGTGGACATTAGATATATATATTTTTAAAGCTTTAGTTAACTAGACAAGTCAGACAAGACAACTAGACAAGTCAAGAACAAATATATAGATTATTTTTTACCTTTAACTAGACAAGTCAGTAAATAACTAATTATTATTTACAATGATGGCCTAGGAACAGTTGGGTTAACTGCCTTGTTCAGCGGCAGAATGACAGATCTTTACCTTGTCAGCTTGGGGATTTGATCTAGCAACCTTTTGTTTACTGGCCCAACACTCTAACCATTAGGCTAAAGGCCCCCCTAAAAAATGTGCAGTTGTCACAACACAATGCCACAGGTGTCTTAAGTTGAGGGACTATGCAATTGGCATGCTGACTGTAGGAATGTCCACCAGAGCTGTTGTCAGGTAATTGAATTGTTAATTTCTCTACCATAAGCCTCATCCAACATTGAGGAGTACTTCTGTCTGTGATAAAGCCCTATTATGGGGAAAAACTAATTCTGATTGGCTGGGCCTGGCTCCCCAGTGGGCATAGGCCCACCCATTGCTGCATCCCTGCCCAATAATGGGAAATCCATAAATTATGGCCTAATTCATTTCCTTATATGAACTGTAACTAAGCAAAATCTTTGGAATGGTTGCATGTTGTGTTTATTTCAGAAGGCATTACATTGCTTCCACAGGCTTCATAGCTAATTGTTGTTGAAATAAAAATGTGTCCAAATTGTGACACTTTTTCTTGTGTTTTCTAAATATGTACTGTACACATGAAGATGGGTGCACCTACAGGGTTTGGAATATCACTGTCACTCTCTCAACCACACAGTGCCTGTTATTTGAGATGCAAACAATCAGTTCTTGTAAAAGATTATGCAACATGCACAGCTTTAGCACTGATTTAGTTAAATAAAAGGTAATTATTATTTTTATTTTTTTAATTAGTACTAAAAAGTAGTAGGGCCCATAAGAAAGGCAATATATGGACAATGTCAATGCTACATTCAGGCAGCCAGTAAAGAAATTCCCCTTTGCTACAGCTAATGCTAATACTACAGCCAACTCTGCAGTAGACAACCCCAATACATGCCGATAGTGTGGCATTTCTCATGGACGAGGAAAACACTGCCCAGCCTATGGAAAAATACACAAATCCTGTGGTACAGCTAATCACTTCACAAGGAAGCTAATACTTCGGGCCCTTCTTTGGACACTGTTAACAACCCTCCAGGCAAGCTTCAATGCCATACAACTCTCCTTCCGTGGCCTCCAATTGCTCTTAAATACAAGTAAAACTAAATGCATGCTCTTCAACCGATCGCTGTCTGCACCTGCCGCCTGTCCAACATCACTACTCTGGACGGCTCTAACTTAGAATACGTGGACAACTACAAATACCTAGGTGTCTGGTTAGACTGTAAACTCTCCTTCCAGACCCACATCAAACATCTCCAATACAAAGTTAAATCTAAAATTGGCTTCCTATTTCACAACAAAGCATCCTTCCCTCATGCTGCCAAACATACCCTTGTAAAAATGACCATCCTACCAATCCTCGACTTCGGCGATGTCTTTTACAAAATAGCCTCCAATACCCTACTCAACAAATTGGATGTAGTCTATCACAGTGCAATCCATTTTGTCACCAAAGCCCCATATACTACCCACCATCGTTGGCTGGCCCTCGCTTCATACTCGTTGCCAAACCCACTGGCTCCATGTCATCTACAAAACCCTGCTAGGTAAAGTCCCCCCTTATCTCAGCTCGCTGGTCACCATAGCATGACCCACCTGTAGCACACGCTCCAGCAGGTATATCTGTAACGGTTTTCTTCCTGGGAAGGATCGGAGGACCAACGAACTACGAACTACAAAAATCTCTGAAACTGGAAACACTTATCTCTCTCACTAGCTTTAAGCACCAACTGTCAGAGCAACTCACAGATTACTGCACCTGTACTTAGCCCAACTATAATTTAGCCCAAACAACTACCTCTTTCCCTACTGTATTCATTTATTTTACTTATTTATTTTGCTCCTTTGCAACCCCATTATTTTTATTATTACTTTGCACATTCTTCCACTGCAAATCTACCATTCTAGTGTTTTACTTGCTATATTGTATTTACTTTGCAACCATGGCCCTTTTTTTGCCTTTACCTCCCTTATCTCACCTCATTTGCTCACATCATATATAGACTTGTTTATACTGTATTATTGACTGTATGTCTGTTTTACTCCATGTGTAACTCTGTGTTGTTGTATGTGTCGAACTGCTTTGCTTTATCTTGGCCAGGTCGCAATTGTAAATGATAACTTGTTCTCAACTTGCCTACCTGGTTAAATAAAGGTGAAATAAATAAATAAATCCAAATAAAATGGTCTGCATGAAAAGCAAGAGAAAGGAGGGTAAAGTGCACTCCATGGAAACAAACACAGATGAAGGGAACGACAGCACAGAGGATGTACATGCTAGCGAGTGCATAGGGGCAGTGAGGGCAAAAGGACAAAAGTGGTTTGTCACTCTGCTACTTAATAATAAACCACAGCAATGCCAGCTAGATTCAGGGGCCACATGCAACGTTATGGGCCTTAAAGACAAAAGGAGGCTCGCGCCCAGAGACAAACTCACACAGAGTAGCACCAAGCTGAAACTGTATTCAGGCCAGTTCATGACCTCTTTAGGCCTGTTTGTGACAGAGTGTGTTTTACGTGGCCAGAAACACACCCTTGAGTTTGAAATAGTTGAGGCTAGTCAACAGCCATTACTGTCAGGTTCTACATGCGAGTGCCTTGGGCTCATTAACTTCACCATCCCAGCTGATCTTAACATTATAGACAAAGTCCAGTCTGGGCCCCTGAGCAAGGAGACACTCCTAAGCAAGTACCATGATGTCTTCAACGCACCGGTCGAGTCAGTTCCCAGGGAAGTCCACTTTGAGTTGGACGCAGCAATCCAGCCTGTCCAGTGTGCACCCCGCAATGTACCAGTGGCCATGAAAGCAGCTACGAAGGCTCAGCTTGACAAATACGAAGCAGATGGCCACATCATATCCGTCACCGAGCCTACAGACTGGATAAGTAATATGGTTATCGTCAAGAAACCAGACAAGCTACGGATATGCATTGATCCTAAACACCTCAACCAGGCTCTGCGACGTTCACATTACATTATGCCCACGTTGGAGGATGTTCTTTACAAGCTCCCAAAGGCCAGAGTCTTCACGCTCGTGGATGCCAGAGATGCCTTCCTGCAGTGCAAGCTCGACGAGCCCAGCAGCTACATGACCACCTTTTGGACACCCTGGGGCAGGAAGAGGTGGTTGAAGCTTCCGTTTGGTGTCTCTGTGGCTCCAGAGGTGTATCAGCGGAAACAGCATGAGCTGTTGATGGGACTCAGTGGCGTGGAACCCATAGCAGATGACATCCTCGTAGTGGGCTGTGGGGACAGTGATGAGGAGGCAGAATGTGACCATGACGCCAAGCTGCTGGCCCTGATGGTCAGATGCAGACAGGTCAAGCTAAAGCTAAGCATAAAAAAGCTTCAGTTTAAAGTGCCAGAGGTCTGCTTTCATGGGCACATCTTGTCCTCCACCGGATTGAAGGCGGATCCTGAAAAAGTGAAGGCTGTCTTGAAAATGCCCCACTCATCTGATGTGGAGGGAGTGCAGCGCTTCGTCAGATTCGTCACCTACCTGGCCAAATTCCTACCGCGGCTCTCTGAAGTGTGTGAGCCACTAAAGAAGCTCATGGACAAGGACACCATCTGGCATTGGCTCCCAAAACATGACGCAGCGGTGAGGGAAATAAAACAACTGGTCACCCAGACGCCTGTACTGCGATACTACAATGTGTCAAAACCTGTCACGATTCAGAGTGACTCAAGCCAGTATGGACTTGGCTGTTGCCTCATGCAGGAGGGCCAGCCTGTGGCATTCGCCTCTAGGGCACTCACCCCAACAGAGCAGAACTATGCCCAGATAGAGAAGGAGTGCCTTAGCATTGTGTTTGCATGCCAACGCTTCCACCACTACCTGTACGGGCGCGACAATATTACAGCAGAGACAGATCACAAGCACCTTATTGCTATATTCAGCAAGCCTCTTCTGAATGCACCAAAACGACTGCAGAGCATGCTACTGGCCCTACAAAACTACAACCTCAAGGTGGTGTATAAGCCAGGGCCAGAGATGTATGTGAGTGACACGCTCAGCAGGACTACTGCATCAGGCACTCACAAACGCTCCATGCATGAACAACACGCAGTGTGCAGCTTACAAACAGAGCAAGTGGATGTTGAACACATCAACCAGGCTGACTACCTCAATGTTACGGACCAGCGCCTTATACAAATCAGACAGCACACAGACAGGGACGAGCAACTCCAGGCATTGAGGTCTGTGATTCTGATGGACTGGTCCGACTGCAGGGAAGAAACTGCTTTAGCCGTCAGAGAATATTGGCCAGTCAAAGAGGAGCTCAGTGTTCATAACGGAGTAATATTCAAGTGTCAGAGAGTCGTTGTTCCCCGGTCTCTGCGCCCTGAGATGTTGGCGCACGTGCACTCAAGTCACATAGGAGGCGAGGCCTGTTACAGACAAGCACGTTACACACTGTATTGGCCAGGAATGCAGAGTGGAATCAAAGACTATGTCAGTAAATGCACAATCTGCAATGAATATGCCATTGAGCAACAGAGAGAGACGATGATGTCCCACGAGCTACCGATGCGGCCCTGGCAGATAGTAAGTCTAGATCTCTTCCAGCACAGTGGCAAAGACTTTCTGCTGGTAGTCGATCATTACTCAGACTTTTGGGAGATTGACCTCCTCCCCGACCTCTCAGCAGAGACAACGATCAAACGCTGCAAGGCTCAGTTTGCCCGCTATGGCCAGCCAGATAGGGTAATTTCAGACAATGGACCCCAATTCTCCAGAGTTGAGTTCCGAAAATTTGCTGCAGGATGGGAATTCGAGCACATCACTTCATCACCAAGACACCCAAAAGCTAATGGGAAGGCGGAGTCTTCAGTAAAAATCGCAAAGAACCTCTGGAAAAAGGCTCTGCGAGAGGGCAAAGATGCCTGGAAAGCAATCCTGCAGTGGCGCAATACCCCGACAGAAGGCATGGATAGCAGCCCGGCACAGCGCCTCATGGCACGGCGCTTAAAAGCAGCTCTGCCAGTAGCCAGCACTCTCCTGGAGCCATGTGTGGTGACAGACGTGCTGGTGAAGCTACGTCACAGAAAACAGGTCTCCAAGTTCATCTACGACAAATCAGCAAAAGACCTACCTGAGCTCAGGGTGGGTGAAACGTTGCGAATGAAGCCACTACCAGGGGACCGGACAGGCCTCTGGAGACTCGGAACCTGTGTACAGAAAGTGGCACCACGCTCCTACTTGGTCGAAGTGAATGGATCAAATCAAATCAAATCAAATTGTATTTGTCACATACACATGGTTAGCAGATGTTAATGCGAGTGTAGCGAAATGCTTGTGCTTCTAGTTCCGACAATGCAGTAATAACAAGTAATCCCAAAACTACTGTCTTGTACACAGTGTAAGGGGATAAGGAATATGTACATAAGGATATATGAATGAGTGATGGTACAGAGCAGCGTAGGCTGTATCGAGTACAGTATGTACAAATGAGATGAGTATGTAAACAAAGTGGCATAGTTTAAAGTGGCTAGTGATACATGTATTACATAAGGATACAGTCGATGATATAGAGTACAGTATATACGTATGCATATGAGATGAATAATGTAGGGTAAGTAACATTATATAAGGTAGCATTGTTTGAAGTGGCTAGTGATATATTTACATCATTTCCCATCAATTCCCATTATTAAAGTGGCTGGAGTTGAGTCAGTGTCAGTGTGTTGGCAGCAGCCACTCAGTGTTAGTGGTGGCTGTTTAACAGTCTGATGGCCTTGAGATAGAAGCTGTTTTTCAGTCTCTCGGTCCCAGCTTTGATGCACCTGTACTGACCTCGCCTTCTGGATGATAGCGGGGTGAACAGGCAGTGGCTCGGGTGGTTGATGTCCTTGATGATCTTTATGGCCTTCCTGTGACATCGGGTGGTGTAGGTGTCCTGGAGGGCAGGTAGTTTGCCCCCGGTGATGCGTTGTGCAGACCTCACTACCCTCTGGAGAGCCTTACGGTTGAGGGCGGTGCAGTTGCCATACCAGGCGGTGATACAGCCCGCCAGGATGCTCTCGATTGTGCATCTGTAGAAGTTTGTGAGTGCTTTTGGTGACAAGACGAATTTCTTCAGCCTCCTGAGGTTGAAGAGGCGCTGCTGCGCCTTCTTCACGATGCTGTCTGTGTGAGTGGACCAATTCAGTTTGTCTGTGATGTGTATGCCGAGGAACTTAAAACTTGCTACCCTCTCCACTACTGTTCCATCGATGTGGATAGGGGGGTGTTCCCTCTGCTGTTTCCTGAAGTCCACAATCATCTCCTTAGTTTTGTTGACGTTGAGTGTGAGGTTATTTTCCTGACACCACACTCCGAGGGCCCTCACCTCCTCCCTGTAGGCCGTCTCGTCGTTGTTGGTAATCAAGCCTACCACTGTTGTGTCGTCCGCAAACTTGATGATTGAGTTGGAGGCGTGCGTGGCCACGCAGTCGTGGGTGAACAGTGAGTACAGGAGAGGGCTCAGAACGCACCCTTGTGGGGCCCCAGTGTTGAGGATCAGCGGGGAGGAGATGTTGTTGCCTACCCTCACCACCTGGGGGCGGCCCGTCAGGAAGTCCAGTACCCAGTTGCACAGGGCGGGGTCGAGACCCAGGGTCTCGAGCTTGATGACGAGCTTGGAGGGTACTATGGTGTTGAATGCCGAGCTGTAGTCGATGAACAGCATTCTCACATAGGTATTCCTCTTGTCCAGATGGGTTAGGGCAGTGTGCAGTGTGGTTGAGATTGCATCGTCTGTGGACCTATTTGGGCGGTAAGCAAATTGGAGTGGGTCTAGGGTGTCAGGTAGGGTGGAGGTGATATGGTCCTTGACTAGTCTCTCAAAGCACTTCATGATGACGGATGTGAGTGCTACGGGGCGGTAGTCGTTTAGCTCAGTTATCTTAGCTTTCTTGGGAACAGGAACAATGGTGACCCTCTTGAAGCATGTGGGAACAGCAGACTGGTATAGGGATTGATTGAATATGTCCGTAAACACACCGGCCAGCTGGTCTGCGCATGCTCTGAGGGCGCGGCTGGGGATGCCGTCTGGGCCTGCAGCCTTGCGAGGGTTAACACGTTTAAATGTCTTACTCACCTCGGCTGCAGTGAAGGAGAGACCGCATGTTTTCGTTGCAGGCCGTGTCAGTGGCACTGTATTGTCCTCAAAGCGGGCAAAAAAGTAATTTAGTCTGCCTGGGAGCAAGACATCCTGGTCCGTGACTGGGCTGGATTTCTTCCTGTAGTCCGTGATTGACTGTAGACCCTGCCACATGCCTCTTGTGTCTGAGCCGTTGAATTGAGATTCTACTTTGTCTCTGTACTGGCGCTTAGCTTGTTTGACAGCCTAGCTGCACTGTTTGTATTCGGTCATGTTACCAGACACCTTGCCCTGATTAAAAGCAGTGGTTCGCGCTTTCAGTTTCACACGAATGCTGCCATCAATCCACGGTTTCTGGTTAGGGAATGTTTTAATCGTTGCTATGGGAACGACATCTTCAACGCACGTTCTAATGAACTCGCAAACCGAATCAGCGTATTCGTCAATGTTGTTATCTGACGCAATACGAAACATCTCCCAGTCCACGTGATGGAAGCAGTCTTGGAGTGTGGAGTCAGCTTGGTCGGACCAGCGTTGGACAGACCTCAGCGTGGGAGCCTCTTGTTTTAGTTTCTGTCTGTAGGCAGGGATCAACAAAATGGAGTCGTGGTCAGCTTTTCCGAAAGGGGGGCGGGGCAGGGCCTTATATGCGTCGCGGAAGTTAGAGTAACAATGATCCAAGGTCTTTCCACCCCTGGTTGCGCAATCGATATGCTGATAAAATTTAGGGAGTCTTGTTTTCAGATTAGCCTTGTTAAAATCCCCAGCTACAATGAATGCAGCCTCCGGATAAATCGTTTCCAGTTTGCAGAGAGTTAAATAAAGTTTGTTCAGGGCCATCGATGTGTCTGCTTGGGGGGGGATATATACGGCTGTGATTATAATCGAAGAGAATTCTCTTGGTAGATAATGCGGTCTACATTTGATTGTGAGGAATTCTAAATCAGGTGAACAGAAGGATTTGAGTTCCTGTATGTTTCTTTCATCACACCATGTCACGTTGGCCATGAGGCATACGCCCCCGCCCCTCTTCTTACCAGAAAGATGTTTGTTTCTGTCAGCGCGATGCGTGGAGAAACCCGTTGGCTGCACCGCTTCGGATAGAGTCTCTCCAGTGAGCCATGTTTCAGTGAAGCAAAGGACGTTACAGTCTCTGATGTCCCTCTGGAATGCTACCCTTGCTCGGATTTCATCAACCTTGTTGTCAAGAGACTGGACATTGGCAAGAAGAATGCTAGGGAGTGGTGCACGGTGTGCCCGTCTCCGGAGTCTGACCAGAAGACCGCCTCGTTTCCCTCTCTTTCGGAGTCGTTTTTTTGGGTCGCTGCATAGGATCCACTCCGTTGTCCTATTTGTAAGGCAGAACACAGGATCCGCGTCGCGAAAAACATATTCTTGGTCGTACTGATGGTGAGTTGACGCTGATCTTATATTCAGTAGTTCTTCTCGACCGTATGTAATGAAACCTAAGATGACCTGGGGTACTAATGTAAGAAATAACACGTAAAAAAAACAAAAAACTGCATAGTTTCCTAGGAACGCGAAGCGAGGCGGCCATCTCTGTCGGCGCCGGAAGTAGAATTCACTGTATCTTCGTAACAGGGTTGACCTTCGGATTGCTGAGCCAGCACCTACTCAGAACCCTGATGGCCAAAGGAGTCGCATGACAAAAGACAGAACCCCAGCAAGTCACATGGGGCCTGAGGCACTGGGCGAAGAGCCAGGGGATCACAGGTCGGCTGCTCCCTCGCCCATCAATTCTCCCCTTAGACATTCAGGTGACACGCCTGTGCGGGAACCCGCAGTCCTAGCAGACAAGCCCCCTGTCTTTTCACGCTGCGGGCGTCTGTCCCAGCCACCAAAAATACTTAATCTGTATGTTTCCCATCAGGGATTGTTGACAGAGATAAAAGTGAAGAGAATATCAAAATGTGTTGTTACCTGAGATTTAAAAAAAACAATTAAATACTGAACTGTTCATGTTGGAAATTGTTACTAGGTTTGTTTTGTTAGTGAATTGACACCTCCTGTCCTATTTTATTAAATGGAAGATGTGATGGGTGTAAAATGGCACAGTGATGCCATCTGTTGGTAAATGTTCATTATTGCAACTCTTGTGTTTCACCGGGGTGCTTGAGATACCCGGATGTTTGATGTACTCGAACAAGACTGGTTACTCGCATCAATGCCTCGGTCTCGTCATTTAACATTCAAGCAAATAGTTTCTGCACAGCGGGAATGAATTTGAAGCCGTACAATATTGCGGACCAAAACGGAACCATGGGCAGAATGTGTTGACACTGTCGTCTTCATTGGATTCAAGGTTTGATGTTATTGCGTTTTTATTTATTAGCGTGCTCAGATGATAACAGCATTTGTTAGGCTATACAGCAGGGGTGTCAAACTCAATCCATGGGCCTAGTGTCTGCTGGGTTTAGTTTTTCCCCTTTCAATTAAGACCTAGACAACCAGTTAATTCATTAATCAAGTACACGGGACGAGCGAACAAGCAGAGACTTGGCCTTCACCGGAATGAGTTTGACACGTGCTATACACGATGATAAGCAGTAGTTTTTTACCTTTATTTATGCAGAGAATGTAAATTGACACTACGGTCTATTTTGCAACTGTTGCCTGTATTACAACAAACAACAATTCAAAAAGCTCAAAGAGATAACATATTACATAAAGATCAGAAATACAGAGCAAAATTATTCGATTTTCAATCACAAACAAATACACGAGCAAGCAACATAAGTACAGGAAATACACAAAGAAAAACAAAAAACTATCATAAAAAACAACCACATTCCTTGGTAAATGATTGAATCTGAATTGCCCGTAAGGCACTAATGCATCCTATTTGAAGCAGTCAAATAAATGTAATACTTGTCAATGTCGAGAGCATAACCTTCATATTGCCAAAACGCGCACAGCACAACTGTAGCCTAGTCAAGCCAATCCCTGGAATGTTGTGCTGTTAAACGGCATTTTCTATAGAGGGGAAGTTCTGCAGGTGTTATTGCCTTCCCTGTAAGTGGAAGGGAGGAGTTTAACGATATCTCGGCTGGTGTGGTGGGTGTGTATGTATATATATATATATATATATATATATATATATATATATATATATATATATATATATATATATATATATATATATATATATATATATAAATGGTGGAAAAGGTACTCAATTGTCATACCTGACTAAAAGTAAAGATACCTTAGTAGAAAAGGACTCAAGTGAAAGTCACCCAGTAAAATACTACTTGAGTAAAAGTCTAAAAGTATTTGTTTTTAAATATACTTAAGTATCAAAAGTAAATGGAATTGCTAAAATGTACTTAAGTATAAAAAGTAAAAGTATAAACCATTTCAAATTCCTTATATTAAGCAAACCAGATGGTACAATTGTCTTTCTTTTGTTGTTGTTGTTGTTGTTGGATAGCCAGGGGCACACTCCAACACTCAGACATAATTTACAAACAAAGCATTTGTGTTTAGTCTGCCAGATCAGAGGCAGTACGGATCACCAGGGATGTTCTCATGATAAGTGTGTGAATTGGACAATTTTCCCAGCAAAATGTAACAGGTACTTTTGGGTGTCAGGGAGTAAGTAAATGTATGGAGTAAAAAATACATCATTTTCTTTAGGAATGTAGTAAAGTAAAAGTTGGCAAAAATATAAATAGTAAAGTTGTGGAATTTCTTTCCTCCTTAATGCATTTGAGCCAATCAGTTTTGTGTTGTGGCAAGGTAGCTGTGGTATACAGAAGATAGCCCTATTTGGTAAAAGACCAAGTCCATATTATGGCAAGAACAGCTCAAATAAGCAAAGAGAAACGACAGTCCATCATTACTTTAAGACACGAAGGTCAGTCAATACGGAAAATGTCAAGAACTTTGAACGTTTCTTCAAACGCAGTCGCAAAAACCATCAAGCGCTATGATGAAACTGGGTCTCGTGAGGACCGCCACAGGAAAGGAAGACCCAGGGTTACCTCTGCTTCTGAGGATAAGTTCATTAGAGTTACCAGCCTCAGAAATTGCAGCCCAAATAAATGCTTCACAGAGTTCAAGTAGCAGACACATCTCAACATCAACTGTTCAGAGGAGACTGCGTGAATCAGGCCGTCATGGTCGAATTGCTGCAAAGAAACCACTACTAAAGGACAACAATAATAAGAGGAGACTTGCTTGGGCCAAGAAACATGCGCAATGGACATATATATATGTATTTGAGTTATACTACCCCCACCTTGTCACAACCCAACTGATTGGCTCAAATGCAGAAAAAAAGTTGACAAATCAACTTTTAACTAGGTATACCTAGTTAATTGAAATAATTGAAATGAATTCCAGGTGACTATCTCAGGAATCTGGTTGAGAGAATTCCAAGAGTGTGCAAAGCTGTCAAGGCAAAGTGTGGCTACTTTGAAGAATATCAAATATAAAATATATTTTGATTTGTTTAATAAAATGTTGGTTATTACATGATTCCAAAGAAAGTAGTGAAAAATAAAGAAAAACCTGAATGAGTGTCCAAACCTTTGACTGGTAGGTGGAAAGACTTACTCTCTTTCGTTTTTATTTGCACTGAGAATAGCGACACCATTTTGATGCATGTAGAGTGTTGTGGGAAGTAAGGCCATTGACAGCTCCAGGTAAATGTCTGTCTGTTAACCCCAATTTGTATTTGCCTCTTTAACGCACAGTTTTACCGGTCTGCAGAGTGAAAGCATCACACAACACCCACCAACAATCTGGATAGTTATCCGCTAGCAGATCAACTGAGGTTCAAGCAAGAGATGCAAGAGACAACGAGGAAGTAAAGATGAGAAAAGCAAACAATTCAGAGTTATAAAGCTGGACTGAGAGAAGACCAGAGGATAAAGAGAGAGAGAAGGGGTGAGTTTTTGAGCTGCAGTGTGGAGGTTGGAGGGAGGTCATGGTGTGGCAGGGGCTGTGGGGGTTTAAGCCCCGCTTTGGGAAGCGTGGGGGCTGGTTCGGAGTGGTGCCTGCTCTCTATGTGCTGATAGTCAGTGCTGCCCTGCTAGCTCTACTCTTCATTGACTCCATTGAGTCATGGGCCACATACATGAATATGAACACAATGGTAGAGGCA
Organism: Oncorhynchus clarkii lewisi; assembly: GCF_045791955.1. NCBI lineage: Eukaryota > Metazoa > Chordata > Actinopteri > Salmoniformes > Salmonidae > Oncorhynchus > Oncorhynchus clarkii. The sequence goes on along the minus strand of NC_092155.1, from coordinate 36,322,456 downwards.
CAGGGGGGGATCATACCCCCTCAGAGTGTCCCCCCAACCAGACCCGAGGAGTACCTCCTTATGCCCAGCCCTCATGTCTGCCAGCATGCCAAGCCTTACCTCATCACCATGGTGACCTCCGCCCCAGCCAATCAGAGGGCCCGCCAGGCCATCCGGGACACGTGGGGTGGGGAGGTGGAGGTCAGGGGTCATAGGGTCATGACCTTATTCATGCTCGGGGTGGCCTCTGACCCCAGGCTAGCCAAACTGCTGATAGATGAGTCCTGGGAAAGAGGGGACCTGATTCAAGGGCGTTTCTGGGAGTCCTACTCCAACCTGACCCTGAAGACGCTATCGATGCTGAGCTGGGCCCAACGCTTCTGCCCCCAGGCCCACTTCCTGGCCAAGGTGGACGATGACGTCCTGTTCAACCCTGGGGCCCTTCTGCTCTACCTGAACAGCACCTACGAGCACGGGGACCTGTACCTGGGCCGGCTCCACCAAAACGTGGCTCCAGACCGAGACCCAGGCAGTAAGCACTACCTCCCTAGAGGGGCGTACCCTGCCTCTGTCTTCCCCGACTACTGCAGCGGCACTGCCTACATCCTGTCCCGCTCCGCCTTGCTCAAGATCTCCCTGATGGCCGCTGCCTCGCCTCCGTCCACTCCTCTGCCCCCCGAGGACATGTTTGTGGGACTGTGTGCCCGTGAGGCTGGAATGCTGCCCTCCCACTGCCCACTGTTCTCTGGTGGGCCTGTGGTGCCCTACGGGCGCTGCTGCTACCAGGCCATGGTGTCCATCCATCACATCTCCCCCAGCGAGATGCTCCGGTTCTGGGCTGATGTCCACTCCCCTCCCTCCTGCTCCTGGTTGGGTATGCGTGCCTCCCTGGGGGTCTGTAAAGTCCGGGCCATGCTGGGGACCTTTCTGGGGGTGGAGCAGGGGCTATGAGAGTGTTATTGCCATTGTGGATAGAAAATACTATTGCGTTATGGGGGGCTGTTTCTCTGCCAGTATTTCTGTGAATAGCACAAGCGGCAAGCACTCTCTTTCATTAGCTATGATGAGGAATCACTGTGCAGTGTGAAAATGTACTTTTATTTTTATAGACTTTTAGGAACACTTTAAATGTATTTTATGGTGATGATTATTACGCTAGCATTTTGTAAAAGATGAAGCTATATGAATCCGTTGATTTATTAGTGTGAATATATTTTTAAGACTGTTAAAACACACACTACACAGACATTAACTGTAGATATGAAAATATTACTGACCAGGAAATATAACATACAGGATATCCTAATGTCAGTGTTTCACCTATATTAATTTTGCAGTGTTTGATATTTCCTTTACATTGTACTATCCAGTACAACAATGAAACATTTAAAAATCAAATGTAAATGCTTAAATGACAAATAATTTCTCACGTTTGTCATTTCATTTGCTTGTTGTGATAGCATGAATTGTGACAAATTACATCAATTGGCAATTGACAATGCTTTTCCATACTCCCTCCAGCATGTGGCATTTTTTCATTGTTTCGCCCAACAAGCAAGGAGTTTTTCTATGGAGGTCAATGAGGGAGTGTCGAATTTGGTTAACAAAAAAAATGTATGGATTATTTGCTGCATGAGGTTTATTTGATCGAATAGAAGTTTCGTAATGATTATGTTGATACGAGTCTACTGATATAAGTAGGACACATGACATCCCGGCAACTTTGAGAAAAAACACGTTAAATCGGAGTTGTCTCAAGATGGCTATGCATATTCATGGCATGAGGCTAGTACCATAGCTTCTCTCCACTGAATATAGGCGGTTGTCAACATCCCTCATCGGATATTCAAAAAAGGATTACAATAATGAGCTGTATCCACCAATCCAAAGAAAGGATAGGCGGGAGCTAGACAGCCCGCCATGCCGCTTTGTGGGCAACGACTCCCATTGTTAGGGTGGAAAGACATGTATCTTGTCAGTATACGGTATCTATAATATTTGGTATTGCTAGCATGCCCAGGCAACCTCTTCCGCCTCACATTACCAAAACACCGCCAACCGTGTTTGATTGACAGGTCTAACACATTGAAAAGGCAAAGGAGCAATGAGGAAACTATATAACATTTGAATTTTGACAGTCTTAAACCACAGAGTTTGGAAAATAATTGTCAATTGTAACTGAGAAAGCATGAATTGTGACAAAAAGAAAATGCAGTCACAACAAGCAAAAACATGAGAAATAGTTTGTCATTTAAGCATTTAAATGTTGTTTTTAAATATGTCAGTGTTGTACTGGATAGTACCATGGAATTTAAATATGTGACTAGTTTCAGGAAACTATTTCACAGGAGAGGCATTTCAATATTATAAAAAAAAAAAAATCAAAATACATTTTTTGGGCAGAAATGCCTGTGAACTTTCATATGCCTTAATCATGTATGCCATCTGTAAATATGAATAAAAAAAATACATTACGAGCCTAGTTGATTTAGCCATGGAAAAAGACCGGAACCTTCCCGCTAGCCATTATTGGCTGAGATAATGGATGTGCTGCACATGCCGAGAGATGAGTTAAGATTGGTCTGCCATGTAGCACGCTTCTGTCTATAACATGAGCTGCTTAGTATTTGTAGGTAATCCTTTTCTAAAGCGGCATTTTTGAAATGACTAAAAAAGTGTTTCTAAGGCTTTTGAAATGGTTTTGAAAGTTGTTTTGAAATCAGTGTAATGCCTGATGGAAGCAGAGTGTGATAGCTAAGGAGATGGAGAAAATTCAAGCATTTGATTGCAATTGAGGAGGGAGTCAAAAAGAGAACACATAAGGCTGTTGTATAAAACACCTGTCTCCAGATTACATCTTCAAACTAAGGGTAACCATGGCATCCGTGACGGAGAGGGAGAAGCGTTCATCCATCTATACGGGTAAGAGAGTCTAGCTAGCTACATTTTCAGATATGATACATTTCTAATTTAGTCAGAAAGTCGTTTTCATTGCAAGTTAAAGCTTACTGTTAGCTAACTAGCTAATGTTACATGTATGATCTGTGTAGTAATATACGTATCTCATTGCGATTTGCATTCCATGCTAGCTAACATTGAGCCCAGCTAGTTGGTTAGCTTTAACAATCTGTAGATTTATGCAGGGTAGTAATGCTATGATTTGGGATTATGGTTAATTGTTTAGCTAGCTATCTAGCTATATGTTTAAACAAAATACTCCACTGGGCAAGTAACCATTTCACTGTACCGTTTACAACTTCTGCATCCTGTGCATGTGACAAATAAACTTTGATTTTATTTTATATAGTGTGTGTTACCAGAGACGCTAATGTGAAGAACATCAACTGCACAAAAGTCTAATTTGGATATAATGTTAGGCCAACAAGTCAGCGTCCAAGTTCTAAAATTCTCCGGTAGAATGCCCTGCTTTTATTTTGTCACACTCGCAACCGTAAGCTATTTTCTGAAATTAGTACACTACCGTACTCACCGTTTAGCACAGTGGTTCCCAACCAGGGGTACGAGGACCCCGGGGGTACATTGCCTATCCACAGGGGGTACTTGAGAAGACTCATGAGACCATAGGCTTACTGGTAAAATACAAGAGGGGGTAATTCGGGGGGTACTCCAGGCATAGCAAAATACTGTTGGTGGTACAGTAACCAGAAAAGGTTGGAAACTACTGGTTCAGCACATGGTCTCACATGTGAATCCTTAAAGAGATGGGTGGGGCTAAGACTTAAGAGGGTGTGAACTATGCTGGATGGGTGTAGAGAAAGAGCTCTCCAGTAGTTGTACCAAAACATTCACAGGCCAAAAGTGGGGTTACAAGTTTGTCAACTTTCAAAGGAGATTTACTTTCTCAATGTTCCTCAACTGTAATGTAATGATATACCATTTTCTAGCTCTGAGCCTCTACTTTTATCCAATGCAAAAACACATTTTGCTACATAAGACCAAATCGAGCCTGATGGTCACATATTAAACAAACTTTGCTATTTCAAACTTTACTATTTGGCAGGTGTTATGCATGCTCAATCATGAAAGTGATTATGCTATATATTACTTTGAACTTTAATTAGAATTTTGTCACAACAAATGCATACCCATTTAGGAAAAGGAATTACAAACATATTGATTTATCATTTTTGTCCATTTGCCTTTTCAATTGACTTTCGGCAGCGAAATGCTTCCATATATTTTTTTTATCCCCGTTCCATTGAAGTATGTAACTGGGATGTTTAGCAAGTAGAGTGTGAATAGTGGACATGTATGGATTTTTCTGGGCTGGGAGTAATGATTTGTCTGACCCAGAGAGGGATTTTGTCCACTGCTGCAGAGGGCTTTTCTGCAATCAGTTGAGATCCAATACAGAGTCAAATGCAGTTTACAAAATGTTGTTGACAAAAGTACATCTCTTGGATTTTTCAGACGTGGGGACATAATTTGACACCCACTCATCTCTTTGCTCCTGTGTGCAGGATAAATAGAATAACTATCTAATATATTATTGTTTACAATAACCTTTCAATACTAATGTGGTCAGAAGCGAACTGGAACATTGTATGAACAAAGGGTGGATCCGGGTTGCATGTAAGTTCTTCCTTAATATATAGATGATGACGACAGGAAGGCAAAGCGAGGCAAAACATTTTTTACCCGAACCTTCCCGCAGTTGCCTAGCAACCAGGGGGCAGGTGAATCATATCCTGAATGTCTGTCTGTCCACACAAAGCTATTTTACCCATTCTATACTATACTTTTTCTATACTTTTTTTTCTATACATTTTCACTCTCATTTGTGACAAACTCTGCCCCCCTGTGTTCAACGTCTATGCCACTTTGGTTCAATGTTGTTTCATTGAAATGACATAGAAACAACGTTTATTCAACCAGTGTGTGCTGATTTATAAGTAGTCACGTGCAAAGCAGGTTATAACATGCAAAGTCTTGAAACCAGACCTGCGTGTAATTAATCATCCAATGTCAATGAGCATTGATAAAAACACTCTTGCATGAGATGAACCAAACTTGATTTTCTGGTTATTGCACACCCATAGAATGGTCTGCTGAGAAATGAATCAACAATGTCCACTTCCTTGACGTCCACATAACTAAATAGAATAACATGTATTGTCCTAAACGAAGGCGGTGAGGGCCGGCAGGTAGCCTTGCGGGTAGGAGTGTTGGGCCAGTTACCAAGGTCATTTGATCCCCGGGCGCCGAAGATGTGAATGTCGATTAAGGTAGCCTTCCACACCTCTCTGATTCAGAGGGGTTGGGTTAAAAATGCTGAAGACACATTTCGGTTGAATGCATTCAGTTGAACAACTGACTAGGTATCTCCCCTTTCCCAGTTCAAGGCTTATACATTTAAAAATGGTGAAATCTTGATTAAAAACTCATATTTCATACAAAATTATTTAGCAATTAAATAATTGAGGTGTTAGGATTATAGAAGCACAATACATTGGTGGCCTTACCCTCACATACAGAAGAGCAGGAAGGCAGTAAATATGTTGTAGTTGCTTTGATTATCAATGAGTCCCTGGCCTTCAGGGAGAGACAGTGCATTTGGACAGTATTCAGATCCCTTCATTTTGTTACGTTACAACCATATTCTAAAATTAATTCAAGTTTCTCTCATCAATTTACACACAATACCCCATAATGAAAAAGCAAAAACAGGGTTAGATTTATTTTTTGGGGCAAATTTTAAAAACCAAATCAAATTTTATTTGTCACTTGCGCCGAATTCAACAGGTGTCGACCTTACAGTGAAATGCTTACTTATGAGCCTTAACCAACAATGCAGTAACAAAAATATGAATAAGAAATAAAACAAAAAAATTATTCAAGAGCAGCAGAGTTAATGTGCGGGGGGCACCGGTTAGTCAATGTAATTGAGGTAATATGTACATGTAAAAAGAATTGGGGGGCAATGAAAATAGTGTGGGTAGCCATTTGATTAGATGTTCAGGAATCTTATGGCTTGAGCACGCACCCGAGGGGCCCCCGTGTTGAGGAACAGCGTAGGGGATGTGTTGTTACCTACCCTTACCACCTGGGGGCGGTCCGTCAGGAAGTCCAGGATCCAGTTGCAGAGGGAGGTGTTTAGTCCCAGGATCCTTAGCTTAGTGATGAGCTTTGAGGGAACTATGGTGTTGAACACTGAGCTGTAGTCAATGAATAGCATTCTCACATAGGCATTCCTTTTGTCCAGGTGGGAAAGGGCATTGTGGAGTGAAATAGAATGCATCATCTGTGGATCTGTTGCTGCACAGCTATTTTCAGGTCTCTCCAGAGATGTTCTATCGGGTTCAAGTACAGGCCTCTCAAGGACATGGAGACTTGTTCCGAAGCCACTCCTGCATTGTCTTGGCTGTGTGCTTAGGGTGGTTGTCCAGTTGGAAGGTGGACCTTTGACACAGTTTGAGATTTTGAGCGCTATGGAGAAAGTTGTCATCAAGGATCTCTATGTACTTTGCTCCGTTAATCTTTTCCTTGATGTTGACAAGTCTCCCAGTCCCAAATTTGCGAACATTTCTAAAAACCTGTTTTTGCTTTGTCATTATGGGGTAATGTGTGTAGATTGATTAAATCGTTGTTTTTCTCAGCAATTTTAGAATAAGGCTGTAACGTGTGGAAAAAGTCAAGGGGTCTGAATACACTATGTTTTGTGTGTCTGCAGTGGCTGTTGGAGCCTGCTGTCTGGGCTTCGGAAGAATGTCCAAGAACGTGTATCTGAAAGGTCAAAATTCATTCCCACAGAGGACCAATGGGTGTTGACACATCCACTGGTCCCTCTTCTTTTTTCACTCTTTATCTGTCTTCATCCTGACTTCCACTGTTTGCCTGATCACTTCCGGAGGGGTGGAAAGCTGCCAACAGAGGTTAGGGATCAGAAAGGAGAGCAAGAGAGATGTGTGTTAGTAAAATATGAAATAATGAAGACATTTCATGTAATTGTATTGTGTATGAGTGGTAATAGAACATGGCACAAAGGAGAATTTGAATCAGAATTTCATTCGGACCTGGTATGGCCATGCTGGTGAAGCCCTCTCCATTGCCTACAACAAGCACGTCTTCAAAAGGGACAGAAGTCTACCACCCACACTGAGCCCTGTGCCCTGTGGGCCATGTAGGGCTTAGTCACTGGGGTTCCCCACACATATCTGTATACCTACAGAACACACACAGATAAGCAGACACAACTTGAGCACAGAGACACAGACTCAGTCATTAACAGATACTGAGTTTTTTTTTAAGAGTCAGAAACAGTACAGAGTTTGGACAACAGAGCTGGGTGCCATGTTGCTACCCCAGAGCAATCCATTCTCTCACTTTTAATGAGTATTTAGGTTCCAGTTCTGTCAATTTCATAAGTATGCTTGGTTCTAGATTCAGTGGGCCATATAGGTTAATATAGTTTGAGGCTATACCATGGCTTGGTGGAATGGAACTATGGAATGGCAGGAAACATTGAGTTTATATTGAGGATCACAGGGAAATACAAAAGGCATGGCACACAAACATTTTAAGCAGTATGTATGACTACAGTGTATGACCTGGACTATGTCTCCCGTAGCGGCGGACAGCAGGCCCCTCTGACTTAGAGACAGACAGGAAGCTCCCGCAGGCAAGAGGTAGGACAGCAGGGGCCAGTAGGATCTGATGTCATATACCTTCAGCCTCTTGTCCATGCCCGAGGTCACCATGTACCTGCATAGACAGGAGATTCTTACAGGAAAACCCTCTGCTGGACATTTACGGAAGTACACCAGCAAAGACAAAAAATAAAATGACCCAAATGTGTGGATTTCATATGGACTACAACAGCTACATTACATAACATTATAACCACCTTGCAATAGCTAAGAGACCAAAACTAGAACGATATTATGTTTTTGATTGAGACTCACGTGCCAGTCTTGTCAATGGTGACCGAGCGCACGCCTCCCTGGTGGCAGAGCATCTTGACGAGCAGCTCTCTCTGGTTGGGCGTCCAGAGGGTAACGGTGCCGTTGGAGTGGCCCAGGTAGATGATAGCGTTGTGTGGGTTATGGGCCATCACATCCAGCCTTGGTGCAGATGGCCGCCGCCTCCTTATCTACCGACACGTCCAGGTACTGCAGGGAACCTGTCGCACTCTGGAGGAGGGGTAGAGGGACAGGAGTTCACAGGTGAGTCTTGGTGGTGGTTCACCTGACTACGCTCGCATGTTGTGTGAGTAACCTTGCTTGAGAGCTGAAGATTTGTGTTAGCCCCCCAGAGCTTACCTATGTCTTCAGTCAGTTTCACATTCATATTCTCAACAAGCACATTACACAATAGATTCCCCTGACATATGACACAAACATTACAAAGCTAGTATAAGTTAACACACCACTGTGGCCAGCAGGAAGTGGTAGGGGAGAAACTGCATGCGGAAACCATCGTTGAGCTCAATGCCCTTTGTTGTCATAGATATAGAGCCACTTCTTCTGAGCCACTGTGAACATGGCTTCACAGTGGAGCCACCTAAAGGACACAGAGAGGAGTACAGATTAGGATGATTCAATGGGAGAGGAAATAATGCCTAAAATGTGCATGTAAATGAGTGCGTAGGGTTTCCAAACAAAAACTCATCTTTTGACCAATGGGTCAATGTTAATTGTGTAGATTTTCCTCTAAGAAAAACAATGGTCCAAATCTCATATCGCCATCATAATCCATTCAAAAGTTTGGAGTTTTTACCCTTATAGGATGGCCAGAATTAGGGTGACTAAATCAATGGAGGTGGTAAAAAAGTATACACACACACACAGCAAAAAAAGAAACATCCCATTTTCAGGACCCTGTCTTTCAAAGATAAATTGTCAGTGTTCTGCCATGGCCAGCAAAGAGCCCAGATCTCAATCCCACAGAGCACGTCTGGGACCTGTTGGATGTCCGGAAACTTGCAGGTGCCTTGGTGGAAGAGTGTGGTAACATCTCACAGCAAGAACCGGCAAATCTGGTGCAGTCCATGAGGAGATGCACTGCAGTACTTAACTTCTTGGTGACGGGGCAGTATTTTCACGTCCGGATTAAATGCATGCCCAAATTCAACTGCCTGCTACTCATCCCCAGAAGATAAGATATGCGTATTATTTGTAGATTGGGATAGAAAACTGTTTGAATCATGTCTGTGAGTATAACATAACTTATTTAGCAGACGAAACCCTGAGGACAAACCACTCAGATCATTTTTGTTTTGTTTTGAGGTCACTCTTTTCAATGGGTTCTCATTGGGAATCCAGATTTCTAAAGGACCTTCTTGCAGTTCCTATTGCTTCCACTGGATGTCAACAGTCTTTAGAACAGTCTTTATTCCTTTGTGTAATGAAGAAGTACGGCCATCTTGAACGAGGGTCACTTGAAGTGTACTGTTAGATAGAGGCGTGTGACCAGAAAGCATGCTTGTTTGTTTTCTTCCTGTATTGGACACAGATCATCCTGTCTTCAATTTTATCGATTATTTTGCTTTAAAAAATACCTGAAGTTGTATTACAAAAGTAGTTTGAAATGTTTTGGCAAAGTTTACAGGTAACTTTTGAGATATTTTGTAGTCACGTTGAGCAAGTTGGATCCGGTGTTTTTCTGGATCAAACGTGCCAAATAAATGGACATTTTTGATATATATATAGACGGAATTAAATCGAACAAAAATGACCCTTTGTGATGTTTATGGGACATATTGGAGTGCCAACAAAAGAAGCTCGTCAAAGGTAGGGCATGAATTATATTTTCTACGTTTTGTGTCGCACCTGCAGGGTTGAATTATGTTTTCTCTTTGTTTAGGGAGGTGCTATCCTCAGATAATAGCATTGTTTGCTTTCGCCGAAAAGCCTTTTTGAAATCTGACATGTTGGCTGGATTCACAACAAGTGTAGCTTTAATTTGATATCTTGCATGTGTGATTTAATGAAAGTTTGATTTTTATAGTAATTTATTTGAATTTGGAGCTCTGCATTTTCCCTGTCTTTTGGCCAGGTGGGACACTAGCGTCCCACATATCCCAGGGAGGTTAATGCAGCTGGTGGCCACACCAGATACTGACTGTTATTTTTGATTTCGACCCCCCCCCCCCTTTCTGTTAGTCATATCTGTGGAACTTGTTCAGTTTATGTCTTAGTTGTTGAATATTATGTTCATACAAATATTTACACATGTTAAGTTTGCTGAAAATAAACAGTTGACAGTGAGAGGAAGTTTCTTTTTTTGCTGAGTTATATATACACATACAGTACCAGTCCACGTTTGGAAACACCTACTCATTACAAGTAGCCCCTTTGCCTTTATGACAGCTTTGAACACTCTTGGCACTCAACCAGCTTCATGAGAAATGCTTTTCCAACAGTCTTGAAGGAGTTCACACAAATGCTGAGCACTTGTTCGCTGCTTTTCATTCACTCTGTGGTCCAACTCATCCCAAACCATCTCAATTGGGTTGAGGTCAGGTGATTGTGGAGGCAAGGTCATCTGATGCAGCACTCCATCACTCTCCTTCTTAGTCAAATAGCCCTGTGTTTTGGGTCCCCATCTTCATCACATTCATCTCACACATCAGCTGTTTGGACTGCCAGTCTAGGCAGGTCACATGACCTCTACTTCCACTAAGCAGCAGGTGGCTGGAATAGAGGAAACACACACACATACGAAACAGACATCTTCTCAAGACCAAAACACACACTCACAGTTAATTTATCCAGTAAATGCAGGTCTAACAATAAAGCAAAGAATATCTGGCCCACTTGCACAGAACACTCAAACAACAGCAGGTGAAACTGATCATCTAGTCTTGTTGTAATCCAGTTGGTAGGGCCCAAACTGAGACAGGGTCAGGTTAAAGTACTGTGGAGTGAGAGCGAGTTCGAGACAAACACATTGTTATAAAAAAGACAGATAATTTAAAATCTTCTGCTTGTGGCAACTTAAATGACACATTGTCCCTGAAAGACTCAAATTTGCCCCGGAGGTAATGTGTCTATTCCCACAGCATCAGCGATGTCATCCTGTGAGATGGTGCATGTATCCTCATCCTCGTCTCCCTCCAGGAACCTAAGACCAGAGAGAAAGAGTCAGTTACACCGAGACGACTGGGTTTAGTAATACTTTCCTGTGGATATTTTGTCCCAAATTTCTACCCACAAAACGAAAAGACGAAAACAGCAGACAACAGGTAGACTAAGTTCAAATGAATGTCAATACAAATTAACGTGACTAGATTTTTGCATGATAATATGAACTTTAACTAGCTACCAGATAACCTGCTACCTATTTCACTTTTTCACAAGTTTTAGCCCTAGCTTGCTAGTCGCGCATGAGGGAGAGCATCGGCGCAAGTAGCTACAGTGTGTTAACCCTTTCCCCGAATCGAGAACGAGGAAAGTATCGCCAAGAGTAGGTCTTATAAATCTTATAAAGAGTCCAGTTGAAGGTGGATCTACAGAAAACAGAGATACCAAGATATTCATTCCATGTTTTGTATCGAGTGAGAAATGCTATTGCATGTGTGTTGAGTTTTGTTTTGGTTGCACTGTGTGTGTCATTATGGTACTTCACGTGCCTGTGGCCACATCGCATAGAAATGACTAGCTCCTGCAAAAATGCTGGGAAATCCTACACTGAACAAAAATATAAACATGTAAAATATTGGTCCCATGTTTCATGAGCTGATGTTCAATATGCACAAAATGCTCATTTCTCAAAATGTTATGCACAAATTAGTTTACATCCCTGTTAATGAGCATTTCTCCTTTGCCAAGATAATCAATCCACCTGAGAGGTGTGGCATATCAAGAAGCTGATTAAACAGCATGATAATTATATAGGTGCACCTCGTGTTGGGGACAATAAAATGGTACTAAAATGTGTACGTTTGTCACCCAACGCAATGCCACAGCTCTCTCAAGTTGAGGGAGCGTGCAATTGGCATGGTGACTGCAGGAATGTCCACCAGAGCTGTTGCCAGAGAATTGAATGTTAATTTCTCTACCATAATTTTAGAGAATTTGGCAGTTTGCCCAACCGGCCTCACACCTGCAGACCACGTGTATGGCATCATGTGGATGAGCGTTTGCTGATTTCAATATTTAAAAAATCATTATTTATAACCTTGTCAACATCTTGACAATATTTCCTATTCATTTTGCAACTCTTTTCATGTATGTTTTCATTGAAAAGTGACCCCAAACTTTTGACTGGTTGTGCGTCTCTGAACGTGGGTGCGTTTTACTTAGCTAATGGCGCTGTAATTGTTGTGTTAGTGGGAACGAATTGGTGTCCATCTCTTCCACTGTATCTAGAAATCACAGTAGGGGAAGGTAAACGCATAATTAACCTATTCCACGTTAGTTGCAATGCTAAGGATAGAGGCTTTCTCTGAATAGATCTGAATTTCAAACGAAAAACATACTGTAGACCAACGCTCCGTGATCTGTACCAATGCGTTTTATTGTAGGCCTATAACAGCGTTGTAGATACACAACCTAATAAGCTTTAAGGCAAAAGTAACAGAAAATGTACAATAATAATCCGTTTTTATACCATGCAATATATTCAAGTAGAAAATAATCCAGAGACCCACTATATATGTCCGGGGAACATTCACTTGTGTTTTACAACTTGAACGCATTAAATCATAAACCTAACTACAGGTCAATTTGGTCTACATAACTCTGACACTTAGAATCATGCAATTCAAGGCCAGACCGAAGAGAGCAGATTTAAAGCCTGCGTCCTCTGTTGGATGCAGGCTGCCTGCCTGCTGAGCCAAAAGCTATTTCCCTGAGATGCTTCGCTTTATTATTATTTTTCTTTACCACGTAGGCTTAATCTGTAAAACGAATACATTTCTGAGCATCTCATGACAACAATATTGGTCCAGCAAACAACACAGCTATTCATTAACTTGAAATCCCTTTGAGCGTTACTGATTCTGGCAATTCAAATGTGTTTAATTACACTCAAGCCCCCCCCCCCAACAAAAAAATAATAATAATATCTCATTTAAACATTTCTCAGTACTTTCTGGAGACGTTTTCTGAATATTCGTCATAAAAGCAGCTTGCCAAATAAACTATAGACTACCCATGGCAGAGGGGTCCATATTATATTCATAATAAACCACTTGAAATTATTACTTGTATCAATTTACACATATATATTTTTTTTACAACACAGTATTTCGCAGGCGCCAGCCCACTCGTCACTCCCGTTCAGTCAAATCCTCGTCAGGTGCGGACCTTTTGCCCGGGTGCTGTCTCTTCTCCGCGGCGCGACTCTTCGTCACGTTGTCTAACAGCTCGAGCAACAGGTTGGCTTTACTGCAGCCAGGGTCCAGCACGTCACAGGGACTGTTGGCGCCCAAATCCGGACTCATGTTATACCAGTAACGTTTGCCGGGATGTTGGCGCTTCTCCAACTCCTGGAGGTCCCCTTCGTCTGACTCGTCGTCCACATCTCGCCTGCCAGGATGCTGGCGCTTGCTGTACATCATCAGGTAGCGTTTGCCCGGGTGCTGCCGTTTGGAGAGTTCACTTAGAAATGCGGAGTTCTCTGTAATCTGCTCCAGCATTGAGCGCTTGCCTGGATGCTGCGTTTTCTGGAGCTCCACAAAAGAGTCAATTTCGTCTTCACGTTTTCCTGGGTGCTGTCTTTTCTGGACCTCCCCTGAGTCTTCGTCCTCGTCCTCCTCTCGTTTACCAGGGTGTTGCCGCTTCACTAGCCACTCTGGCTGAGAGGACAATGCCTCTGTAAAATTAAAATGACAACCTGATTAGTTTACTGACAGGGGAAAACATAAATCTGCCACCACTTGTTATGCCATGTGTACATGTATTTCCATTGAACATACATGAACATGAAAACGTAGGTTATGTCAAACATATTTATTCTATTCTGTTTTCATTATTTCACCATTAAAATATAGGCATTTGTGCTTTGATGCCAGTATTAACTTCTGGAAAATATTGGATGCGTTTCACGGGTGCTTTGCCGGTTGCCCTCTCCAAATAGATTTGCATCCTAACAAATAACACAATCTATTAATGTATTCACGTTAATGTTGCACAAAACATGAATGAAAGATCTTGGAAATGTTGGGTTATTTTTTAATTAAAAAAATTACAAACAATCGAAAATATTGAGTTAATCTGGTCTTTCTGAAACGAATAGAAATGTTTATTTCGTGCAACTAGGTAACTTTAAAACAGGTATACAAAAGCATAACTAGAATTAATGTCTTCAATTGTGTTAAATTCTTTGCTTTTCAATTCAATGTAAAACACCCCCGGTTCGTGTCAAACTCGGCCAGTTTGCCAAAACACAAAATCGATCCAAAAGCTATTACGCACCATTCACACCATCCTCATCCTCTGTCATTTTTAGAATGGAGCGGAGCAGGATGCCCTCGGCCCTCTGTAGGATGATGTCGTCTATCTGCCGGTCTCCCGTTTTCTCTTGATCGGGGATGCTCTGTCCTCGAGCCACGGTCAGGTTGTAGACTGCCAGAGATACCAGAATGATCAGGCAGGTGGACTTCATGGTAACTTGGCCATTCGTTCGAAAACAAGAGAAGATATCATTATTAGTGGAAATATACTAGGTTACTTAAAAAAACATGCATCCTATATGATATTTGGTTGACATTGGCATTGTATAACTAATTTGGAGTTATCTGTCTGTTTTACACACATAGTACGTTTCAATAACCTATTGGTCCGTAAAACTGGAAAATCCTTTATGAATATATATTTGCAAACTATTTTGCAATGCACAAACTGAAGGTCCAGAGATATTATCTAATGTAAAAAATATATATATATATATATATATATATATTTGAGGTGATCCAAACTTACCTTAGATTTGTGTTCTGGCTATTGTCACTCGCAACACCTCTGATAACCTTCAATTATAGCAAACCAACTAGAAAGGATGTTATTTGCCTCTTGCAGCGGTTGGAAACCCGTTCAGGCAAAGTTTATAGGTATGTTCGGATACAACGCGTCCCGCCATTTATAGTCAGCGGTTACCCCCGTCACGCCAACCACGCTGTAGTAATTTCATAGAATCTTCGTCTCCATTGATTTCACATTCGTGCGCAATTGTATTAAAGTAGGTTCTAACCTCTAGAGGACGCTGTCTGGTTCTTTTCTTGGGCGTCAACTGAGCCGACCAGCCGAATCCGAAGGAGTAAAATATGATGACTGCGGAGAGAGGATTCATTCAAAAATGTTCTACTCATATCGCAAAGTGGTGGTGCTTATTTTGCAGAAGACCAATGTAATTGTATTCACTTGTTTTGCCATTGGGGCTGTCATTTTCAAGACGTTTGTTAAGATTATGCTACACTAAATGTAAATCATGATAATATATGGATTCATTCATAAACTACTGCCACCCAGATATCTGTATTTTTTCTCCAACTATAGACATTTATTGATGCATTATGCTAATTCATTTTCAAGACGTTCGTTAAGATTATGCAACACCAAATGTAAAGGATGATAATGTATGGATTCATTCATAAACTACTTTTTCCACCACTGCTGAAGTTCAATTGAACATAATAAGTAACTTCTCATTTTGAAAGCATATGTGGCATCGATATGATTCAAACATTTATTATAGTATCAAAATGAACTACAACATGTAAATATCATATTTTTGGTCATACAGACTGTCTTTTTCAAAACAGAGATTTTCTAAGGGTTTAGGAGAAGACTAATTCTATCAATGTCCCTCCAAACCTACACAGAACATAGTTAGTTACATGTTGTCAGAGTATTCAATATTAATGTTCTATACACGTTGCATTGGAACGTTGCAAGAACATTCCTGTGTCCAGTTTTCTAAAGGTTAGGAGAATATTCTATCAACATCCCACCAAATTTACACAGAACAAGGTTGTCATGGTCTCAAAATATAAGATATTGTTTTAGACACGTTCCATGGGAACGTTGCAAGAACCTTCCAGTGTCCAGTTTTCTAAAGGTTAGGAGAATATTCTATCAACATCCCACCAAATTTACACAGAACAAGGTTGTCATGTTCTCAAAATAGAAGATTTTAGACACGTTCCATGGGAACCTTGCAAGAACCTTCCTGTATGTCAGTCATCAGGAAGTTAGATCCCTTGACTTTTTTTTCCCCTGGACTTTTTCCACAATTTGTTATGTTAGCAGCTTTATTCTAAAATTGATTTAAAAAAAACAAACTCATCAATCTACAAAAATGACAAAGCAAAAACCGGTTTTTAGACATTTTTTCAAATGTATTAAACATAAAAAACAGATGCCTCATTTACATAAGTATTCATACCCTTTGCTATGAGATTCTAAGTTGAGCTCAGGTGCATTCTGTTTCCATTAATCATCCTTGAGATGTTTCTACAACTTGATTGGAATCCACCTGTGGTAAATTCAATTGATTGGACATGATTTGGAAAGGCACACACCTGTCTATATAATGTCCCACAGTTGACAGTGTATGTCAGAGCAAAAACCAAGCCATGAGGTCAAATAAATTGTCAGTAGAGCTTTGACAGGATTGTGCCGAGGCACAGATCTGGGGAAGGGTACCCAAAAATTTTTTAGAATGCACTGTAAATTCCTGAGAACCTATTTAGCATGTTTTGGCATTAGAGTTAGGAGAACATCCCTAAATATCAAAGAACTTACAGAGAACATGGTTACCATGTTCTCAGAATATCCAATATTAATGTTCTAGACATGTTTCAAGGACATTCCTGTGTCCAGTTTTCTGAGGGTTAGAAGAATATTCCATCAACGTGGACACTCAAATACTGTATCTGGGGAACATTATGGGTAACATTACAAAAATGTTCTCTCTCCCTAGAATTGTTAGCTGTGCTTCCACTGATTCTCATGAAGTGATTATATCATGTTTTATCACTGTTTGTCAATGTCATTAGCTAAGTCATTGTCTGCTGTCTAAATGAGCTACACAACTCATAAAGTGCTGTCTGAAAGTGTTCATACCCCTCGACTTATTCCACATTTTGTGTTACAGCCTGAATTGAAAATGGATTCAATTGTGGGGGTTTTCTCACCCATCCACACACAATACCCCATAATGACGAAGTTAAAACGTGTTTTTAGAAATGTTTGCAAATGTATTGCATATTAAATAGAGAAATATCTAATTTACATAAGTATTCAACCCCCCTGAGTCAATACATGTTAGAATCTCATTTGGTTGTGATTACAGCTGTGAGTCTTTTTGGGTAAGTCTCTAAGAGCTTTTCATACCTGGATTGTACAATATTGCACATTATTCTATAAAAAAATATTCAAGCTCTGTCAAGTTGCTTGTTGATCATTGCTAGACAGCCATTTTTAAGTTTTTTTGTTGTAATGATGAGATTCGGGAGACAGGCGCAGGAATGCGTAATAGTTTTTTAAAATTAAGACCAAATTACGGCGTGCTGTGTAGAGGCATGGGGACGAAAACCAAACAAACACGTAACAAAAGACAGGGTAGAAACCCAAAATGAAAGAGCGAGGAGTACCTCGAATAAATAACACACGCGCACAATGATGAACACACAGGGCGAGACCCGTAATCATCTGTGCAATCCACAAGGACACGAAAGCCCAAAACACACAGTGCAGGTACTCAAACGCACCAAAATACGTAGTAACAATAATGAACTGCCCAATGGAAACCAAAGGGCACACTTATACAAGTACTAATCAGTGGGAATAGGGGACAGATGTGCGTAATGAAAGTTCCTGGAAGGATCCATTACATTTATATTCCGGACATGAGGGAAATTTCTTTGCCACATTTTGTCTCAGTTTTAGTTTAGTGCCTTATCGCAAACAGGATGCATGTTTTGGAATGTTTTATTCTGTACAGGCTTCCTTCTTTTCATTCTGTCATGTATGTTAGTATTGTGGAGTAACTACAATGTTGTTGATCCATCCTCAGTTTTCTATCACAGCCATTAAAATCTTTAAGTGTTGTAAAGTCAACATTGGCCTCTTGGTGAAATCCCTGAGCTGTTTCCTTCCTCTCCGGCAACTGAGTTAGGAAGGATGTCTCTTTTGATACACCATCCAAAGTGTAATTAATAACTTCACCAAAGGGATATTTAATGCCTGTTTTTGTTTTTAGTTCTCATCTACCAATAGTCGCCCTTCTCTGCGAGGCATTGGTAAACCTCCCTTGTGTTTGTGGTTGAATCTGTGTTTGAAATTCACCGCTTGACTGAGTGACCTTACAGACCTTGTATGTGTGGGGTACAGAGATGTGGTTATTCCAAAATCATGTTAAACAACTTTTGCACAGAGAGTGCAACTTATTATGTGACTTGTTAAGCACATTTTTACTCCTGAACATATGTAGTTCTGCTGTAAGTAAAGGGTTGAATAATTGACTTAAGACACTCCAGCTTTTCATTTTTAATTAGTTTGTGTAACGCTCAATGAGTGAATGGGTGTGGAGTCAGGCGCAGAGAGCAAAGGATGTGGGAAAAAACACGCTTTAATGTCCAAAAATTCACAGGAACAAAATAGTATACCCAACACAGGTGTAACTATAAAACAAAATAGTACCCTATTGTGAAATACTAGGACAGCGAGAAAACCCAACAAAACACTAACACCTCTCACAAATACAGAAGAACAAGCCCACACAAACAGAAGCGGGCTAAACTAATTTAAATAACCCCACCCTAACAACCAAACAATGAACAGGTGAAACCAATTAGACAAAACCAAACGAACACAGAACAAAGGATCGGTGGCAGCTAGTAGACCGGCGACGACGAGCGCCTAGCGCCAGCCGAACAAGAAGGGGAGCCACCTTCGGTAATATTCGTGACAGTTTGTAAAAATGTCTAAAACATAATTCTACTTTAAAATGGAGTATTGTGTGTAGACAATCTCAATTTAATAAATTTTAAATTTAGGCTGTAACAACAAAATGTGGAAAAAGTCAAGGGGTTTGAATACATTCTGAAGCCCTAAATAAGATATATATATATATAAGGTATATTGCCACCCACTTCTTTCCTGTTGGAATAGTGGTATTTTCTCTCTGCTGTAGGCTTTCGTGATTAGGTGTATTGGTCTATGTAGTGATCCACATTTTGTTTGACCTTAATCCATGACAGTATCGATAATGTTGAGCAGACATTCAGACACACACTCATTATCCAGAAGTCAGACAGACATCCAATACATGTCAACCAGACTGCAATGTGATAAACTACAGCAGTTGTAACCAGTTAAAGGAGTACTCCGTAGCTTCTTTCCACTGCAACTAAACGTCATTCAATTTAGACCTATCAGGACGCTGGCCCACACCTGTCACCAGCGTTAGGCGCATAATGACACTCACCTGGACTCCATCACCTCCTTGATTACCTGCCCTATATATGTCACTCCCATTGCGCTCTTTGGGGTTCTTGTTTTGTTCATTTATTTATTAAACGTATTCAGTCCCTGAACTTGCTTCCTGACTCTCAGCGTACATCGTTACATACCAGTCCTCCAAAACAGACACAAACAAGTGACAGGGCCACACTGTTGGCCAGAAATAGAAGCTATAAAGTGCACAGAACAAGATCTTGATGATTTCTAGCTAAACCTCCACAACTTATGTAAGAGAGCAGCTAGAGACAAGCACAATTTCAGTGCTTTCAAATTCCACATTGATAAATCCACATATCTTATTCCACATTACACTGTGTTACAGTGTGATTTCAGAATTGGTTAAATCAAAAATTCTCTCCCATCTGCACACAATAGCCCATAATAAGAAATTGGAAACATGTTTTTAGAAATTTTTGCACCTACAGCTTTGAGTCATCTTGTGTACTGTATGTCTGTATCAGCTTTGAACAAAGATCTTCTCAAATTTTTCCTTGCAGATTTTCTCATGCTCTGTTAACTTAGACGTGGAAGACTTGGTTTAATTTCTGGGCTTTTGCTGGGCCAGTCAATAACTTTCACATTCTTGTTCTGAAGCCATTCCAGCGTTGCTTTGGCTGTATGCTTGGGGTCATTGTCCTGTTGGAACTTAAATCTTCGCCCCAGTCTGAGGTTGCACTCTGAAACAGGTTCTCATCAATTATTTATCTGTATTTGGCTCCATTCATTGTTCCCTCCTCCCTTGTACTTGATTGAGGAACGCGGGGTTCCTCAACCCGGGTGCGGGACCCGGTTTTCTAGGTCTAAATTGAAAGGAAAAAACTAAATCCAGCAGACACTAGGCCCTCCATGGAATGAGTTTGACACCCCTGCACTGGACTATAATTAAGGAAAGCACTGCCTTTTGACCTCTCAATAAGACCCAAGAGGCAGCAGGGTTGTTAAAAGTGGGGATTCATAACAATTAGAGAGCAGGTTCTACGGTATGTGCTGACGAAGAGGACATCATGAATATACCCTCTGTAATGATGCTAGTCTTACTCAACGTCCACTGTTTACTTTCCCCTGTCCTTGTTATTAATTATCTTAAAACTTCTTGGTGACAGGGGGCAGTATTGAGTAGCTTGGATGAATAAGGTGCCCAGAGTAAACTGCCTGCTACTATAGATGCTAATATATGCATGTTATTAGTGTTATTAGTAATATTGGTTAGAAAAAACTCTGAAGTTTCTAAAACTGTTTGAATGATGTCTGTGAGTATAACAGAACTCACATGGCAGGCGAAAACCTGAGAAAAATCCAACCAGGAAGTGGGAAATCTGAGGTTTGTAGTTTTTCAACTCTTTGCCATTCCAATATACAGTGTAAATGGGGTCATATTGCACTTCCTAGGGTTTCCACTAGATGTCAACAATCTTTAGAACTTTGATTGAGGCTTCTATTGTGAAGTGGGGGCGAATGAGAGGGGATTGAGCCAGGTGTCTGGCAGAGTGCCACAGGCTCGTGACGCGCGGTCACGAGAGAGTTAGCTCTCGTTCCATTGCTTTTCTACAGACATAGGAATTCTCCGGTTGGAACATTATTGAATAAGTATGATAAAAACATCCTAAAGATTGATTCTATACTTAGTTTGACAAGTTTCTACTGGCTGTAACAGAACTTTTTGAACTGTTGGTCCGACGTTCGGCTGGACCTAAACGCTTGGATTTGTTTACCAAACACACTAAAAAAAGAAGCTATTTGGACATAAATGATGAACTTTAGCGAACAAATCAAACATTTATTGTGGAACTGGGATTCCTGGGAGTGCATTCTGATTAAGATCATCAAAGGAAAGTTAATATTTATAATGCTATTTCTGAATAATGTTGACTACACAATATGGAGGATATCTTTTTGGCTGCTTTGTTGTCTGATCGCTGTACTCGGATTATAGCATGGTTTGATTTTTCTGTAAAGTTTTTTTGAAATCTGGCACAGCGGTTGCTTAAGGAGAAGTATATCTCTAATTCCATGTATAACACTTGTCTTTTTATCAACATTTATTTTTTAGAACTACTGAACATAACGCGCCAATGTAAAATTAGATTTTTGAATATAAATATGCACTTTATCGAACAAAACATACATGTATTGTGTAACATGAAGTCCTATGAGTGTCATCTGATGAAGATCATCAAAGGTTAGTGATTCATTTTTATCTCTATTTGTGCTTTTTGTGACTCCTCTCTTTGGCTGGAAAAATGGCTGTGTTTTTCTGTGAGTTGGTGGTGACCTAACATAATTGTTTGTGGTGCTTTCGCTATAAAGCCTTTTTGAAATCAGACACTGTGGCTGAATTAACGAGAATTGTATCTTTAAAATGGTGTAAAATACTTGTATGCTTGAGGAATTTTAATTATGAGATTTTTGTTGTTTTGAATTTGGCGCCCTGCACTTTCACTGGCTGTTGGCGTGGTGGGACTCTACCGTCCCACATATCCAGAGAGGTTAAGTCGTGAGGAAGTTATGCTGTCCTCTTGCAGATCTGATAAGCATTCATCTAGATCAGTGGTTACCAACCGGTTGATCTTCAAGGCATTCCTAGTCGATCACCATTTCTATGAAGCCTTTATCGTTGGCTTTTCTAATCAATCAATCAAATGTATTCATAAAGTCCTTCTTACATCAGCTGATGTCACAAAGTGCTGTACAGAAACCCAGCCTAAAACCCTAAACAGCAAGCAATGCAGGTGTAAAAGCACAGTGGCTAGGAAAACTCCCTAGAAAGGCAAGAACCTAGGAAGAAACCTAGAGAGGAACCAGGCTATGAGGGGTGGGCAGTCCTCTTCTTCTGGCTGTGCCAGGTGGCGATTATAACAGAACATGGCCAAGATGTTCAAATGTTCATAGATGACCAGCAGGGTCAAATAATTATAATCACAGTGGTTAAAGAGGGTGCAACAGGTCAGCACCTCAGGAGTAAATGACAGTTGGCTTTTCATCGTCGATCATTCAGAGTATCTCTACTGCTCCTGCTGTCTCTAGAGAGTTGAAAACAGCAGGTCTGGGACAGGTAGCACGTCCGGTGAACAGGTCAGGTTCCATAGCCGCAGGCACAGCTGAAACTGGAGCAGCAGCGCGACCAGGTGGACTGGGGACAATTAGTAGTCATCGACGATAAAGGCTACGCTCCTTTTTTTTGTTGTGTTGCGCTGTTTGCGGTAGGTACACTTGATGCAGCAGCCCTGCTCACAGGGTAGTCAAAGTGTTCCCATTTGAACCATTTCATTTGACTGAAAAAACTAACTCCGTCTAAATTGAGTGCGCTTACTGCACTGCCCAATCGGATAGCTCAAATCACCGTCCCTGCAGTTTCCACTACCCCGGCCGCAGCTAAATTTGATAATAGCCTATGTGAGATTCATAACTTTTATGAATCTGTATTATTTGACAGACTGTCAAAAAATACAGAAAATAGCTGCTGTTTTTATGAGTGAGTTCATGTCTATGTCTTTATTCAGCACTGTTAACACTGTTTTTATTCAACACTAATCGCCCTACAAAACATACTTCCACGGGCGCTGCAATGAATGAGTAGCCAGGTGTATCAATAGCACTGTGTTTTTATTATTATTAGCAGCTCGTGAGACTAATGCTGTGTTCAAAACAAATGGGAACTCGGAAATCTCCGACCTCATTGTGTTCAGGACAACTGGGAACACATTTTTTTTTGATTTGACTGGAAAAAATAGTTTTGAACTCAGAATTCCAAGTCGGAAACTTTGGTATATTTTTAGAGCTCAGACTTTCCGAACAGAAGATCACTGGCGTCATGATTTGAACTTGTTTTTTCTGAGTTCCCAGTTGTCTTGAAAGCACCATTACCATCATATGCAGGTACCATCAGTCCAGTAAAATAAAAAAGCAAATCATTTCAGTTTATGCTCAGCTATGCCTCTCAAGTGCCACACCAACTGATCTATTTTGTTATCAAAGCTCGAGTTTTGAAATATATATACATTTTTATAATAATAATAATAATAATAATTTTCAAAAGTTTGGTGACCACTGATCTAGCTAAAGTTGGAAGTTGGACACAATCAAGCAATACCGGGGCTCTCAAGTTTTGCAGCAGTCTGAGGCACTGCATCTCAGTGCTAGAGGTGTCACTACAGACCCTGGTTCATTCCCAGCCTGTATCACAACCGGCCCTGATCTGGAGTCCCATAGGGCGGCGCACATTTGGCCCAGATTAGGGGAGGGTTTGGCCGGGCAGGCCGTAATTGTAAAATATGAATTTGTTCTGAACTAACTTATCATTTTTGGGGGGCTGTAGGCTATCATCTTGTAGTCAGATAATGTTCTAGACACTGTCACACCTCTTCCAAACTCAATGAACACCTCGGGCTGCATCCTACAGCCCCAGACTGCTCACAGCTTCAATAATGGGTGGATTATCTGATCGTTTTCAAGAGATTTCTCCCTCCAACGGAGAACCAGAAACAACAAGAGAATGGCTGTACTCTCAACACTTAGGAGGAGAAGGAGAAGTTATGTGAAAGCAAACCCAACAGAGTATGGGAAACACACATCAAAGATAGGTGAGTCAGAAAGAGAGGTGGCAAATTTCCCTAAAGTTCCTGAAGCCTAAGTTGTGGGTGTAACAGGGATGCAGACAGGTGGAACCCAACCAAGAGAGAGAGAGCGAGATGGAAAATGAACACAGTAGTCTACATGAAGCAGTCAGAGGTAAGAAAGACTAAAAAGACACATTACCATACAGCTGCCAAGGACAGAAGGCTAACTGTGTGGTTTCTACTAGCTGCAGAGAGATAGACAGGCCGGAAGAAGACCGATTCAAAGGTAGTGAAAGTCAACAAACATACAGAAGAGCCGGCTATGGATAGAGTGTTGATGTGACACCCACCTCTCCCCTGGCACTGACACTGCCCTGACAGGGGTCCCTGTGGCTGGGTGTGAGTGATGGGTACATGCCCTGGTCATGGCGGTGACTGGGAGTAGGGGACTGGTGATTGGGCAGTCTCTGGACACTGAGGTCAGGGGGGGGGTCTGGAAAGCTGGTTGTTCGCTGTAGCCTTTGTAGTTTTCTAATACACTACAGACTTTGAGTCAAACCCAAGACACCCAGTGTTAACTAAATATGGACTGTTGGGCTGATAGAGGGTAATGGAGCAAGTAGGCTAGTGGTTAAGAGTGTTTGGCCAGTAAACTAAAGGTCACCGGTTTGAATCCCCAAGCCGACTAGGTGTAAAATCTGTCGATGTGCCCCTGAGCAAGACACTTAATTGGTCCTGTAAGTTGCTCTTCTAAATGACTAAAATGCCATGACCATTAATTGTTAAGACCAAAGGTTGTGAGAAAGACTTTATTGCTATCTCTGTATTGTTATTATAATCAAATAAAGTGTTATTGGTCACATACACATAGTTAGCAGATGTTTATGCGAGTGTAGCGAAATACTTGTGCTTCTGGTTCCGACAGTGCAGTAATATCTAACATGTAATCTAACAGTTCCCCAACAAATACCTAATTCATACAAAGCTAAAAGGGGTGAATGAGAATATGGAAAATATAAATATACACTACCGTTCAAAAGTTTGGGGTCACTTAGAAATTCAATACATTTGACCCGTAAAACACCAGTCTCAACGTCAACAGTGAGAGGCAACTCTGGGATGCTGGCCTTCTAGGCAGAGTTGCAATGAAAAAGCCACATCTGGCCGTTAAAAAGAAAAGATTAAGATGGGCTAAAGAACACAGACACTGGACAGAGG
The DNA here is from genome assembly GCF_045791955.1 of Oncorhynchus clarkii lewisi. Classification (NCBI taxonomy): domain Eukaryota; kingdom Metazoa; phylum Chordata; class Actinopteri; order Salmoniformes; family Salmonidae; genus Oncorhynchus; species Oncorhynchus clarkii. The sequence continues at coordinate 36,297,276 of NC_092155.1, read as the reverse complement.
AACTCTGCCTAGAAGGCCAGCATCCCGAGTCGCCTCTTCACTGTTGACATTGAGACTGGTGTTTTGCGGGTACTATTTAATGAAGCTGCCAGTTGAGGACTTGTGAGGCGTCTGTTTCTCAAACTAGACACTCTAATGTGTCTAGCTCAGTTGTGCATCGGGGCCTCCGACTCCTCTTTCTATTCTGGTTAGAGCCTCCCACTCCTTCTATTCTATTCTGGTTAGAGCCAGTTCTGTTCTGTGAAGGGAGTAGTACACAGCGTTGTACGAGATCTCCAGTTTCTTGGCAATTTCTTGCATGAAATAGCCTTCCTTTCTCAGAACAGGAATAGCCTAATGAGTTTCAGAAGAAAGTTCTTTGTTTCTGGCCATTTTGAGCCTGTAATCAAACCCACAAATGCCGGTGCTCCAGATACTCAACTAGTCTAAAGAAGGCCAGTTTTAATGCTTCTTTAATCAGAAACAACAGTTTTCAGCTGTGCTAACATAATTACAATAGGGTTTTCTAATGATCAATTAGCCTTTTAAAATGATAAACTTGAATTAGCTAACACAACGTGCCATTGGAACACATGAGTGATGGTTGCTGATAATGGGCCTTTGTACGCCTATGTAGATATTCATTAACAATCAGGCGTTTCCAGCTACAATAGTCATTAACAACATGAACCATGTTTACACTGTATTTCTGATCAATTTGATGTTATTTTAATGGACAAAAGATGTGTTTTTCTTTCAAAACAAGGACATTTCTAAGTGACCCCAAACTTTTGAATGGTAGTGTATGGATGAGCGATGGCCAGGCGGCATAGGCAAGGTGCACTAGATGGTATAAAATACAGTATATACATATGATATGAGTAATGTAAGATATGTAAACATTATTAAAGTGGCTTTATTTAAAGTGTTATAGTTTAAAGTGACTAGTGATCCATTTGTTAAAGTGGCCAGTGATTGGGTCTCCATGTAGGCAGCAGCCTCTCTGAGTTAGTGCTTCCTGTTTAGCAGTCTGATGGCCTTGAGATTGAAGCTATTCTTCAGTCTCTCGGTCCCAGCTTTGATGCACCTGCATTGACCTCGCCTTCTGGATGGTAGCACCTGCACTGACCTCGCCTTCAGGTGGTTGTTGTCTTTGATTATCTTGTTTGCCTTCCTGTGACATTGGGTGCTATAGGTGTCATGGAGGGCAGGTAGTTTGCCCCCGGTGATGCGTTGTGCAGACCTCACTACCCTCTGGAGATCCTTGCGGGCGAGACAGTTGCCGTACCAGGCTATGATACAGCCTGACAGGATGCTCTCGATTGTGGATCTGTAGAAGTTAGTCAGGGTTTTTGGTGACAAGCCAAATTTCTTCAGCCTCCTCGATGTGGATAGGGGGGGTGCTCCCTCTGCTGTTTCCTGAAGTCCACAATCAACTCCTTTGTTTTGTTGACGTTGAGTGAGAGGTTGTTTTCCTGACACCACACTCGGAGTGCCCTCACCTCTTCCCTGTAGGCTGACTCGTCGTTGTTGGTAATCAAGCCCACTACTGTTGTGTTGTCTGCAAACTTGTTGATTGAGTTGGAGGCGTGCATGGTCACTCAGTCATGGGTGAACAGGCAGTACAGGAGGGGGCTGAGCATGCACCCTTGTGGGGCCCCTGTGTTGATGATCAGCGAGGTGGAGATGTTGTTTTCTACCTTCACCACCCGGGGGCGGCCCATCATAAAGTCCAGAACCCAATTGGACAGGGTTGAGGCCCAGGGCCTCCAACTTGATGATGAGCTTGGAGAATGCTATGGTGTTGAATGCTGAGCTGTAGTCAATGAACAGCATTCTTACATAGTTATTCCTCTTGTCCAGATGGGATAGGGCAGTGTGCAGTGTGATGGCATCGTCTGTGGACCTGTTTAACCTAAAGGTTATGTTTTTTATTTACCCCCTTTTCTCTCCAATTTTGTGGTATCCAATTGTTAGTAGTTACTATCCTGTCTCATCGCTACAACTCCCGTACGGGCTTGGGAGAGACGAAAGTCGAAAGCCATGCATCCTCCGAAACACAACCAACCAAGCCGCACTGCTTCTTAATACAGTGCGCATCCATCCCGGAAGCCAGCCGCACCAATGTGTCGGAGGAAACACTGTGCACCTGGCGACCTGGTTATCGTGCACAGGAGTCGCTAGTGCGCGATGAGACAAGGATATCCCTACTGGCCAAACCCTCCCTAACCCAGACGACGCTAGGCCAATTGTATGTCACCCCACGGACCTCCCGGTCACGGCCGGCTGCGACAGAGCCTGGGCACGAACCCAGAGTCTATGGTGGCACAGCTAGCACTGCAATGCAGTGCCCTAGACCACTGCGCCACCCGGGAGGACCTTAAAGGTTATGTTTTAATTACAGGTTTTGCATTTTCCATTGATTGTGGTGGGGAGCTGATCATGGACTACAGGAAACGGATGGCTGAGCACGCCCCCAACCACATTGACAGGGCCGAGAGCTTGAAGTTCCTCGGTGTCCACATCACCAAGGAATTAACAGAGTCCACACACACCAACGTGTAGGAGGGTAGTGTATTAAAGCAGTACTCTCTCAGGTGTATGTTATGCCTGGTGTAGGGAGTTACAGCACACCCATCCATTAGGAAACCCCATTGGGGCTGGACACAAGGTTGCCCAGACTGTCATGTGGAGATTGACAGAGCTCTAAAAGGACCTCATCGGACTTGTTTGTCAGTCTCCTGCGAGGTGACGGGTGAGGGATGGGGGGGTCTCTCTCAATCTTTCATCACACCCAAGGGTGCACTGGAATCCTAACGCACAGAGAGAGACAAACCGAAATTTGCATTATTTATCTTTAGATTTCATCGCTGTCTTAAGCTGTGTGGCGGGACTCTGAGAATTCCATTATCTCTCAATAACCTGAGAGGCTCCAGATGGAGACCATGATTAGCTATCCTCCACCACATGCTACAGCTCACTGATCATCACTCTCTAAACTATCTCTCTCCTCCTCTCCATCTCTGTCCCCCGCCGTCTCTCCCTCCCTCTGTCATAGTCAGGTAATGTCTGACACCATGTGTAATAGAAGATTGAGCTGATCTTTCCCTCTCAACGCCTGAATCAAATGCAGATGTATGCATGCAATATGTACAGGGTAACAGGGTTCTTTTGAGCAGAAATTCTAGGAATGAATGAGAGTTGATTGGGCACAAAGTTAGTCTAGCAGCCACACACGGGTATGCCCAAAGCCATGACATCACTGGATATGGCATAAGTCTCTCCGCATAACCACTGCAAAGCGTCAGAATATGATTAAGCTGACCCTAGATCTGGGACGAAGGTCAACTTCCAAATGCAGCGTACTGAATCATTTTGGCTTTAGGGAATGGTCAGTCAGCCATAGCCATGACCCTGTGACCCTTTGATCTGTCAGTTGTCAGGGAGATGTCCTCCCTTGTTCCCAGACTGTCAGAGAGGTCTGTTAGAGCCTTCACAGTGTCATGGTCAGCTGTCTAACTTGACCTTGGTTGAGTGGCGCAGTGGTCTAAGGCACTGCATCGTGGTGCTAGCTGTGCCACTAGAGATTCTTGGTTCGAGTCTAGGCTCTGGCGCAGCTGGCTGCGACCAGGAGACTCATGAGGTGGTGCACAATTGGCCCAGCGGCGTCTGGGTTAGGGGAGGGTTTGTCCGGCAGGGATGTCCTTGTCCCATCGCGCACTCCTGTGGCGTGCCGGGCGCAGTGCACGCTGACATGGTTGCTAGGTGCATGGTGTTTCCTCCGACACATTGGTGCGGCTGGCTTCCAGATTAAGTGTGCACTGTGTCAAGAAGCAGTGCGGCTTGGTTGAGTTGTGTTTCTGAGGATGCACTGCTCTCAACATACGCCTCTCCCGCGTCCGTACGGGAGTTGCAGTGATGAGACAAGACTGTAACTACCAATTGGATACCATGAAATTGGGGGGGTAAAAAAATAAAAATTACTGGACCTTGGTTGACGTCACCTATTGTCACCAATTCTTCTTATGTCTGTGAATTTAAGGATTTTTCTATTTTTACTTTTGTGTCAAAGGGCATTTTTACCAGCTTCTCACATCCTATCCACAATAGTATAATCCTCTGAAGATCTCCCCAATCAATTTTAAAGGTTAGTTTTTCTAATTAAAATGATCCTGATGTTTGTAATCATTCATGGCTTAAGTGGCCCTTAACCTAACCCTAACCCTAACCACTAACCCTAAAACTGACCCTGGCCCTTAACCTAACCCTAACCACTAACCCTAACCACTAACACTAACCACTAACACTAACCCTAACTCTAACCCCTAACCAGTAGCCCTAAAACTGACCCGGCCCTTAACCTAACCCTAACCACTAACCCTAACCACTAACCCTAACCACTAACACTAACCCTAACTCTAACCAGTAGCCCTAAAACTGACCCGGCCCTTAACCTAACCCTAACCGTAACCCTAAAGACAAACTCCTTACCCTAACTGCTCATTCTAAACCTAATTGGAACCATAGCCCAAAACCCCTAAACCTAAAATAATCTCAGAATTTTCCTTGTTTTACTATCCTTGTGAAGACCTTGTGAAGTATAGTAAAACTAAATAAACACACACACACACACACACACACCTACACTTCTCTATCTGCAGCCTTTTTGTTGTTTACTCAATCAGAAGCTGGACCGAGGGGAGTTATGCTCCTTGATTGTGTCTTTGTGGGCCAGAGCGCAAGTGGCTAGTTATACCTGCCCCAGTGATCGATGGGAGATACAGAGCCCCTGGGGGGCCTGATAAGCGGGACACAGGCCTGAGATCTGAGCTCCCACCAGGGAAAAAGGAGATGTGGTCATGCTTTACGTCACACACTTGTGGAGGAAGAAATCACACACCAGCTCATTGAGCTGCGGACTGAGAGAAACAATCAGTTATCAGGAGCTGTGTGTGTGTGTGTGTGTGTGTGTGTGTGTGTGTGTGTGTGTGTGTGTGTGTGTGTGTGTGTGTGTGTGTGTGTGTGTGTGTGTGTGTGTGTGTGTGTGTGTGTGTGTGTGTGTGTGTGTGTGTGTGTGTGTGTATGTGTGCTTCAGAACAGGAAACAGCCTGAAATAAAAGGATATGGGCTCCTGGTGACAGAGAAGCATATGTGATTCAAATCATGATGGTTGAAAATGAATCTCAACAGGTAATGTCTTAAAACCAGCAGTGTTTCAAGTGACTCAATTTTATGCCTGAATGGGAAAAGCCTTTACCAATTGCTGAATTGAGGGGTGCTTGGTCAGTTTTAGGACTTCTCTTAGAGACATGAAAAAGGTTCCACAAGTAAATCATATGATCGGTTTTCATATGAAGTGTTTTGTCAGGAAAAGGCAAAGTTGTAAAATGAGATGCCAACCAGACTCCCAGCTCTCATTCATTACTGGCTCTAGGGAAGGGAAGACAGTACTGAGGAGGTGTAGCCACCCTGGCATTTTTGTGCACCTGATGTACCCACTAGTTTTTAGCACATTTGAACACCTAATGTACAATACCACTGTCTCTGACTTAGAGCTGGGATGATGAACCAAAAATGACAGACACCGACATTGCCTTCCTTTTAACTAAAGCATTTTTCTACCGTCTGTCATTTTAGGTGATTTTGCTTCACAATGTTCCTGTAGATTGTTCTAAAAACATTATTTGGTCAACACTAATAGCCAATGCATTATGTTGATTGCTGTTAAAAACGTATCAGCCTGTCCCTATTTTGAATATCAATCATGCATTTCCTGGATATGTTAGATTAAATAGCTGGCTTTTTGAATCATAGGCTAACATCTCAATAGTCTTACTTGGCAGTGGAAAACAATTGCCTAGAGCCTTGCCACTAATGTAAAGTAACTGTCCAGTCTGTGATGAATGTCTCATGTCTATGTTGTCTCTTACTCTCCAGAGACACGTCTGTGCTGTATCACTACTAATGAACTTATCATTAAGTAAGGATGAAACAAAGCCATGTCACATTGTGTTGCCACTATTGTTCCTAATATGGTTGCATTCAATCATGGCTTGGTGTAATGTCTCCAAATGTGGCCAGTTTAGCTTGCCTTAGACCGCAGTCTTTGAATGAAGATATACTGCCTGGAAATGTTTAAACGGTCAGACAGAGAAGTTAATACTGTTCTGGTGGGATTTTGTATTGGGTTTGGTCTTCAGTGTCTGGCCTGTGGAGTCAGGAGGAGAGGTGTGGGGGTCTGTTCATTAAAACATCTGCTAAACTTTTACTGTGAATACTACTGGAAAATAAAGATCTCTCAGATTTCAGGAAAGCACACTATAATAGTTCTACCACCTGCACACGTGCACACTAAATACAGCGCTTCCTTAAGGTAATGAACTGTCAGTCATCATCAGTGTTTTCATTGTGGAAGTAATGTTCTCAACCCTGAGGCGACGATCTACTTAAGGCTTGAACCCCAATGATTTACATTCAGCCTAAATGATTCTCTCTTGAAGACAGTCTGTTTTGGTGGAGGCACTGATTGATCCAGGGTCATTGTGTGTGTGCTCTTGCCTGAAATGGAGCTCTTTGGGGGGGCTAACTGAGGCTGGGGTGTGAGGGGAAAAGAACAGGGAGTCAAAGAGTAGGACAGATGGTTCCACATCTGGTTGTCTGTCTAACTGAATCACAGCATTACTGCAGTCCCAGGCCTTTTGTTGCTGGTCAGACTGTGTGAAGCCAAAGAGAATGTAAGCTGATTTCAGTATAATGGCAACCAGAGGATGGACAATAAGATATAGATTGCAGGGGTTGAGGTGCCCCATCTATATCTTTCTCGTTGTTCATAAAGTACAATCAGTAGAAATGTCCACAAATTCTCTCTCTCTCACACACACACACACACACACACACACTTATTTACCTGTGAGTGACATATTCCTCCTGTCTTGGCGTCATACAGTTTATTCCCACATGCCAAAAGTTCAAATATCACAGTAGAGATGCCCTCTCTGCTTGATGGATACGTTTCCTACCATCTCTCTCCTCCCCCATTGGCGATGTCTCTACTCAAAGGGAACCCTACGGGTCTGATGGAGTGAGGTAAGGTTCAGGATTGTCTCTGACAGTACAATTGAGGGCTGAAACTCTCTCTCTTTACATTTATATTTAATTCTCACTCCATCTACAGAATAATTTTACCTTATTTACTTCTACTTATATTACTCTGTCTTTCTCTATTTCTCTAGTTAGTGATTGAATTATTTTTGAGATTTAAACTGAGACATCTCTGTCTGAGTCATGTTGGACTGTAAATTGCATCTGTGATGGTATAGTAGGTAGAGGTAGAGACTGAGTACACACACAATGCTCAGAGATTCACTCAGAGTGGAGAGATAATGGTCTTTGTGATCAGGTCCAGTGCCCAAGCGCAGACCTCCAGTCAGATAGATGGTACTCCATGCTCAATCACCAGAGAGACGCCCCCCACAGCCCCAGAGAGAAGGACTCTTGGGGGCCCCTGTCAAACCCAGACAGCGCCCCTTGTTGAGGGCCCGCTGAAGTGAGAAGTTCAGTAACTCATTTTTTAAAAGGCTACTTGGATGGATGATGGCGGTCAGCGTTCAGACATTTAGGTCTACTGGTTCTTACTAAATGGCTGAGGTAACATCACATAATACTGTATAATAGAAGAGGTTTGTTCTTCTGACTCTGGGGTCGATGGTGGATTTCATTTTGAATTTATCTCAGTTGTTTATAGGGGTCAGAATGTGAATGACCTCATCCTGTAGTGCTGGAAATAGTAAGAATATGTAAAAATATAAGGGGTAAAGGGATAAAGCCAAAAGGATTAATCAGAAAAGAAGTGGAACTTTGACGAATGCAGCCAGTAGACATTATATTGAAAAGAAACAAGCAAAATTAATTTTAGCAACACATCAAAATAAAGAAAGAAAGAAGCTTAATTAACTTCAGGTAATTTCCATGTATAATTACCCTTGAGCACCAACATATTAAGTCCATAGGATAATATCAAATTAGTTGTCAAATGGTACAGAATTAACAAAATATCTGTAGCAGAATTACTGCAATTGAATTTGCTACAATGGGAAATCAGTAGTCACAAACCACAATTGGGTCACCTGCTACTGCTCTCTGTTCCACTGGCATACTGTTATGTTCAGCTCATAACTTTTTTCTTTCTGTTTCTGTTGTCTGGTGGTCAAAGAGATATTGTGAAAACAGTCTGGACAACCTCTCCCTATCTCTCTCAGCATCTCTCCCTCTCTCTTCCTTCTCTCTTCCATTTACTCTCACCAGCATCCGCAACCACTGATCCCAGACCAACAGGTCCATGGACATTGAAAAGTAGTTTAAATTTGGTCAGTCCGCCCTGGCCTTGATTTCACCGTCCACAGATGTACAGTAGGGTACAGTAGATTACAGTAAAGAAACGTTGAGTAGAGTTCAGTACCGTATAGTAGAGCACACAAGAGTAAAGGACAGTATAATGTACTGTACTGTACTGAACTCTACTGTACTGTACTGAACTCTACTGTGATGTGCTGTGCTGTACTGTGATGTCCAAACTTGTCAAACATACAGTAGACATCTATGATTGGTTCAGATTTGGTCTGGTCCGGACCAACCAAATGTGGCCTTGTTTGGGGGCAGAGGTCATTAGAATAATACCCAGTGTGTAGAATAATACCCATATATGCGAATACACTTCAATTACTGTAGTGTTTAACCAAAACAGATTTTTTTCAAACTCAAGGTGTCATGCCATAACTGGCACCCGATTATTCCTGCAGACATCTTTGAATCTTAGTTAAGAATAGATATTTTACAGAGTTTTTACTGTAACTCTGGTACCAAACATTGCATCTGCACAGTTCATCCAGCAAATGTGTTTTTGTGAGATTGTGCGTGGAAATTCTTCACAGTAGTGCTTGTGCAACTTGGAAATCAATGGTTTTTGTTTGGCATACACTTTAAGGTGGAAAATCGGAGTAATTTCATTTCCGTGGAATTGCCCTTCAACAACATATTAAAAGGGCGTCCCCATCCACCCAGTCCCCGCCTTGGTGCTCTACTGGAAATGGGCAACATTAAAACATTTCTGGCCAGTGTTTCCCTGTGCATGACCAGGGAGTGAAGGCACTGTGCTATACTCTGCTCTGGTGTCCCTTGCTCCCTGTCAGATCCCTGTCAGATGTCCCTGTCACAGACAGGTCTGCTGCCTAGCCACAGAGTGATGGTGCTGAGGAGCTGACAGTCAGCGTGACTCACCATCCCCAACCAGGCAATGAAACCAACACACACTCCGAATACATGCCCTGAGTACATACTCTGAATACACCCCTGAATACACGCCATGAATAAACAGTCTGAAAAACACACTTTGGATTTACACTCAAAATATACTCTGATTACCTGTCATGAATGCACACTGAATACACAGCTCAAATACAGAGTGATTTACTGCAAGAGCATTCAAATAAGGAGGCTGAAACAACAATATGAGCATCGTAAATCAAATATTATTTCATGTGTTAGTAACAAACTGTGCTAAAATGAGAATAAGATGCATTGTAAACAAAAAAAATGACATTTTAGGCTACAGTCTAAAGTATCCATATAAATGTAAGCGGTCAACACGTAAACATGTGAGTGATAGGCATAGTATCCTGGGAATGATCTACTTGGATTCAATTTGCTCCCTCTATTTACTGCTGTGTTGTCATTACAAATGTGGTCTGTGCTTCGGTTTTGAAGCTCAGATGTAACACACACACTTCTCAGAAGTTCTGTGGAGAGTGTTTTGGGGTCCTGACCCTTCTCAGGGATGGTGGTTTGTCTGAAGTGTTAGATTATGCTGTGGCTACATGTATTCCTGTACATGATATACTGAAGTACTGGTAGTGCTGGTTACATTACCTCAGTGAAAACAATGTACTGAGCAAAAGTCAAATGAGCTTTTTACCAAATTACTGTACGACCAACCATGTATTCAAACAAACCAAAACGAAGGCAAAGTCTGTTTTGTTGACTCAATTTGGCATGGAGGTAAAGGCAAAAAAAAAGGCCATGGTGGCAAAGTAAATACAATATAGCAAGTAAAACACTGGAATGGTAGATTTGCAGTGGAAGAATGTGCAAAGTAGAAATAAAAATAACGGGGTGCAAAGGAGCAAAATAAATAAATAAATAAAATAAATACAGTAGGGAAAGAGGTCGTTGTTTGGGCTAAATTATAGGTGGGCTATGTACAGGTGCAGTAATCTGTGAGCTGCTCTGACAGTTGGTGCTTAAAGCTAGTGAGGGAGATAAGTGTTTCCAGTTTCAGAGATTTTTGTAGTTCATTCCAGTCATTGGCAGCAGAGAACTGGAAGGAGAGGCGACCAAAGAAAGAATTGGTTTTGGGGGTGACCAGAGAGATATACATGCTGGAGCGCGTGCTACAGGTGGGTGATGCTATGGTGACCAGCGAGCTGAGATAAGGGGGGACTTACCTAGCAGGGTCTTGTAGATGACATGGAGCCAGTGGGTTTGGCGACGAGTATGAAGCGAGGGCCAGCCAACGAGAGCGTACAGGTCGCAATGGTGGGTAGTATATGGGGCTTTGTTGACAAAACGGATTGCACTGTGAGAGACTGCATCCAATTTGTTGAGTAGGGTATTGGAGGCTATTTTGTAAATGACATCGCCGAAGTCGATGATTGGTTGGATGGTCAGTTTTACAAGGGTATGTTTGGTAGCATGAGTGAAGGATGCTTTGTTGCGAAATAGGATGCCAATTTTAGATTTAACTTTTGATTGGAGATGTTTGAAGTGGGTCTGGAAGGAGAGTTTACAGTCTAACCAGACACCTAGGTATTTGTAGTTGACCACGTATTCTAAGTCAGAGCCGTCCAGAGTAGTGATGTTGGACAGGCGGGCAGGTGCAGGCAGTGATCGGTTGAAGAGCATGAATTTAGTTTTACTTGTATTTAAGAGCAATTGGAGGCCACGGAAGGAGAGTTGTATGACATTGAAGCTTGCCTGGAGGGTTGTTAACACAGTGTCCAAAGAAGGGCCAGAAGTATACAGAATGGTGTCATCTGCGTAGAGGTGGAACAGAGGTTCACCAGCAGCAAGAGCGACATCATTGATGCATACAGAGAAGAGAGTCGGTCCAAGAATTGAACCCTGTGGCACCCCCATAGAGACTGCCAGAGGTCCGGACAGCAGACCCTCCGATTTGACACACTGAACTCTATCAGAGAAGTAGTTGGTGAACCAGGCGAGGCAATCATTTGAGAAACCAAGGCTGTCGAGTCTGCCGATGAGGATGTGGTGATTGACAGAGTCGAAAGCCTTGGCCAGATCAATGAATACGGCTGCACAGTAATGTTTCTTATCGATGGCGGTTAAGATACCTTGAGCGTGGCTGAGGTGCACCCATGACCAGCTCTGAAACCAGATTGCATAGCAGAGAAGGTATGGTGAGATTCGAAATGGTCGGTAATCTGTTTGTTGACTTGGTTTTCGAAGACCTTAGAAAGGCAGGGTAGGATAGATATAGGTCTGTAGCAGTTTGGGTCAAGAGTGTCCCCCCCTTTGAAGACGGGGATGAGAAAAATGAGAGAAAAAAATACAGAAAATCACATTGTAGGATTTTTTATGAATTTATTTGCAAATTATGGTGGAAAATAAGTATTTGGTCACCTACAAACAAGCAAGATTTCTGGCTCTCACAGACCTGTAACTCCTCTGTCTCCTCTGTCCTGCACTCGTTACCTGTATTAATGGCAGCTGTTTGAACTTGTTATCAGTATAAAAGACACCTGTCCACAACCTCAAACAGTCACACTCCAAACTCCACTATGGCCAAGACCAAAGAGCTGTCAAAGGACACCAGAAACAAAATTGTAGACCTGCACCAGGCTTGGAAGACTGAATCTGCAATAGGTAAGCAGCTAAGAAATCAACTGTGGGAGCAATTATTAGGAAATGGAAGACATAAAAAGACCACTGATAATCTCCCTCGATCTGGGACTCCACGCAAGATCTCACCCCGTGGGGTCAAAATGTTCACAAGTACAGTGAGCAAAAATCTCAGAACCACACGGGGGGACCTAGTGAATGACCTGCAGAGAGCTGGGACCAAAGTAACAAAGCCTACCATCAGTAACACACTACGCCGCCAGGGACTCAAATCCAGCAGTGCAAGTGCCAGTACATGTCCAGGCCCGTCTGAAGTTTGCTAGAGAGCATTTGGATGATTCAGAAGAAGATTGGGAGAATGTCATATGGTCAGATGAAACCAAAATATAACTTTTTGGTAAAAACTCAACTCGTCGTGTTTGGAGGACAAAGAATGCTGAGTTGCATTCAAAGAACACCATACCTACTGTGAAGCATGGGGGTGGAAACATCATGCTTTTGGGCTGTTTTTCTGCAAAGGAGGACGACTGATCCATGTAAAGGAAAGAATGAATGGGGCCATGTATCGTGAGATTTTGAGTGAAAACCTCCTTCCATCAGCAAGGGCATTGAAGATGAAACGTGGCTGGGTCTTTCAGCATGACAATGATCCCAAACACACCATCCGGGCAACGAAGGAGTGGCTTCGTAAGAAGCATTTCAAGGTCATGGAGTGGCCTAGTCAGTCTCCAGATCTCAACCCCACAGAAAATCTTTGGAGGGAATGTGTTGCCCAGCCACAGCCCCAAAACATCACTGCTCTAGAGGAGATCTGCATGGAGGAATGGTCCAAAATACCAGCAACAGTGTGTGAAAACCTTGTGAAGTCTTACAGAAAACGTTTGACCTCTGTCATTGCCAATAAAAGGTATATAACAAAGTATTGAGATAAACTTTTGTTATTGACCAAATACTTATTTTCCACCATAATTTGCAAATAAATTCATAAAAAATCCTACAATGTGATATGATGAAAATTACAGGCCTCTCTCATCTTTTTAAGTTGGAGAACTTGCACAATTGGTGGCTGACTAAATACTTTTTTGCCCCACTGTGTACGACATTAAAAAAACATTAAAAAATCCATGCACACAAACAACTACCTGGACCGTGGGATGAGACAGGGATGCTGTCACGCCCTGGCCACAGAGAGGCTTTTATTTTCTATTTTGGTTAGGCCAAAATGGGTGTGACTAGGGTGGGCATTCTAGTTTCTTTATTTCTATGTTTTCTATTTCTTTGTGTTTGGCCGGGTGTGGTTCTCAATCAGAGGCAGCTGTCTATCGTTTTCCCACCTGGGTTTGTGGGTAGTTGTTTTCTATATAGTTTTAGTTACCTTACAGAACTGTTAGTTTTTCGCTTTGTTATTTTGTTCTAGTGTTCAGATTTAAATAAATATCATGAACATGTACCACGCTGCGCTTTGGTCCACTCCTTCTTCATCAGACGAGCGTGACAGAACTAAACACCACCAAGGGACCAAGCAGCGTGGTAAGGGGGAGCAGCGCTATCTGGAGAAATGGACATGATAGGAGATACTGGACGGTAAGTGAGCCTGGAGGCAGGCTGGGGAGTATCGGCGTCCACTGGAGGAACTGGAGGCAGCTAAGGCGGAGCGGCAGCCTTATGATATGAGGGAACACGGCTGGCAAGGAAGCCCGAGAGGCAGACCTGGGCCCTGACAGTAAATCTCAGTAAGAAAAATAATAATGGTGTTCCAAAAAGATCCAGTTGCCAGGACTACAAATACAAATTCCATCTAGAGATCGTTATCCTAGAGCATACTAAACATCATCACTGCAGGTAACTTCTACAAAGCTAGCGATCTGAGAGACAAGGCAATAAGGGCATTGTGCACCATCAAAAGGGACATATAATTCGACATCCCAATTAGGATCTGGCTAAAAATACTTGAATCAGTTATTGAACCCTTTATGGTTGTGAGGTCTGGGGTCCGCTCACCAATTAAGAATTCAGACACTGCATGCAGAATTCTGCTAAAACATCCTCTGTGTACAATGTAAAACACCAAATAATGCATGCAGAGCAGAATAAGGCTGATAACCTCTAACTAAATCCAAACCTTCCATAACAAAGCCAACATCTACAGAGAGATTAACCTAGAGAAGAGTCTCCTAAGCAAGCTGGTTCTGGGGCTCTGTTCACAAACACAAACAGACCCCAAAGAGCCCCAAGACAGCAACAGCGACACAATTAGACACAAACAAATAATGAGATAATTAAAAGATAAACATTGGAAAGAATTTACCCAAAGAAATGAGCAAACTGGAATGCTATTTGGCCCTACATAGAGAGTACACAGTGGCTGACCCAAAATGTATGAAAGCTTTGACTATGTACAGCCTCAGTGAGCATAGCCTTGCTATTGAGAGAGGCCCCCATAGGCAGACCTGTCTCTCAAGAGAAGACAGGCTTTGTGCACATTGCCCACAAAATGGGGTGGAAACTGAGCTGCACTTTTGTTTATTATCTATTTCACTTGCTTTGGCAATATTAACATATGTTTCTCATGCCAATAAAGCCATATATGAGAGCGAGAGAGATAGCTAGTATCACAGTGCTCTGGCTGACTCACCAGTATGTGGTCTCCAAGAGAGAAGATGCATCAGTAATAAAATGTTGAAACTGAGCAGTCGTAAACTGGTGGAGACACTGCTTAAATTATTTAAGCCCTACATTATTTAACTTAATACTGGAATCTGGATGTTTCTCTGGAATGAAGGACTAATAACACCCATCTACCAAAAAGGAGCCAAATTTGACCCCGATAACTACAGAGGCATCTGTGTGTGCAGTAATCTGGGGAAGATATTTTACATCCCCAGGCCTCACCCTACATGACACACAGATTTAAGTCCTTGTTGTACTCTGACAATTTAGTTTTGTTGTCATCCACAGAACAAGGTTTTACAACCAGCCGAATCTCAGACTAGACATATGTCAATGGTGTATTGGACACGAAGTCAGGTCCTGGAGAGCAGAGTACAATGAACAGGCGCACTTTTATTATAGTTCCAAAAAACGAGAGCACTACATAAATCAAACGCGCTCAAAAAACGGAACATAAAAGTAAAGCGTGTAAACTAACACCACCTAACATGAAAAAAATGGAGTGGTGATGGCTGGAAAGCCGGTGACGCCAAACGCAGACCGAATAAGGAGAGGAGCCGACTTTGATGGAAGTCATGACAACATAGCATAGTAAATATAAATCCAAGACACTCAAATTAATATAATATGTTACTTTTGGTATGGTTACATACAGGGGCGCTGTACTCCAAACAGCCTACCTGACTCCTCAGAGGCATTCGCATGGTCCTAAAGCACACAGTTACCGGATTTTGTATCACATTCCAATGATACAACTAGGGGGACAAATGCTATTTTAAAATGTGGACATGTCCCCCCTGTCCCCAGTGAAAATTGCACCCCTGGTTACATAAGGCAGAAGGTTACCTAATGCAAAAAAACTAAAGTAGGGTAGTTGGTCTTGGTGGATGGGTAGGCATTTAACGCAAACATATAGCAACCCAAAGGTTGCATATTTGAATCTAGTCATGAACAATTTGAGCTAGTTAGCAACTTTGCATCGACTTACTAGTTTTTAGCTACTTTGCAACTACTTAGCATGTTAGCCAACCCTAACCTAACCCCTAATCCCTTACCCTAACCCCTAGCCCAGCTAATGTTAGCCGCCTAGCTAACGTTAGCGTTAGCTACCCAGATAACGTTTACCACAAGAAATTGAATTAGTAACATATCATAAGTTTAGCAAATTCCTAACATTTTGCATCAATTGCAATTCGTAACATATCATACAATTTGTAATTTGTAACATGGATGGACATCCACAGATTTACTTTTACTACATTACCTTTACCCCTGAGTCCAGGTGTCACGTTCTGACCATAGTTATTTTGTGTTTTCTTTGTTTTAGTGTTGGTCAGGACGTGAGTGGGCATTCTATGTTGTGTGTCTAGTTTTCCCGTTTCTATGTTTAGCCTGGTATGGTTCTGAGGCAGGTGTTAGTCATTGTCTCTGATTGGGAACCATCTTTAGGTAGCCTGTTTTGTGTTGGGTTTTGTGGGTGGTTTTCTTCTGTCTTCGCCTGTCTGCACCAGACAGAACTGGTTTGGTTTTTTCACATTTGTTGTTTTGTATTTTGTAGTGTTCACGTTTATCGTCTTTATTAAACATGATGAACACTAACCACGCTGCGCTTTGGTCCTCTCCTTCGTCCACAGAAGAAAGCCGTTACACCAGGTTGTTACAACAGAGCTTATCCCTTGTTGAGCAGTACCGCTAAAGATGGGCTCTAACAGTAAACTTAGAAAAATGTAAATCATGATCAGAAGAAACCCAGATCCCAGGGAAACTGGCACCAGTTTACCTACATTGGAACTACATTAAAGCAAAGTGCCAGCTATGGTTACCTGGGCCTGGAGATAAGCTCATCTTGGAGTTTCAGCCTAGCTATAAAGGCATAGAGTGAAAAAAATAGTATTTTTATGCTATCAAATCCAAATTCAGCAATACAAATATTCCAATAAAAATGTTGCTCAAATTGTTCTATTCCATTTTTGACCCCAATACTACTGTATAGTAGCGAAGTATGGGGACCCATCTCTGATCTTAACTTAAGCAAATGGGAAAAAAGACCCATTGAGATATTTCTGTTAGAATTCATGAACAAGTATTTTAGGTGTCTCCAAACAATGCCTGCAGGGCAGAACTGGGACTTTTCCCGCTACACATTCAAGTGCAGAAAATATAATTTAAATTCTGGCAGCATTTAAATCAAGCAGACCAGAGCTCTATTAAAAACAAAGCTCCATTAAGAGTAACCATTTCTCCCAAAAGGACAAGGCCGGACCGCTCATTAGGCAGGGTTAGGTGGCCGCCTGTGGCAGCAGATTCAGAGCAGAATTTTCTGAGCACCTCCAACAATACATAAAACCTCACATATTTCTGTCCCAAAACAGTGACTATTTCTTTCAACCAGTGGCATATGGGCTTTTTAGGTGAGCGCTGATGCCGCCCTATGATATGCAATGCCCTATTTTGTCAATTCCCAGCGTGCCTCTACAGGGTGCTGTTGGAGAGATATCACTGTGGCGCTCCACCAACATCCCGCCCCAAAAGTGTGCTAACATAAATCATGAAGGAAAAATAGCATATGGTAGAAATAGTATGTGGCTTTTTCTGTAGCCTACAGGCTGGAGATAAAATGTGTGAGAATGTGATGAGACAGAAACGTTTTACATCGTGCACATTTCTCCTATCAAATAGCCTAACTTAAAAGGCACCCAATCAAATAAAAGATGTGCTGACATGTTAAAAAATAACATATCCTAAAAACGGGGAAGGTCAAAGTAAAATGGACAATATGGATGCATAATCAATGCATAATCAGGCTACTCACAACTGCTGTCCAGGAGCGGCTAAATTGTTATGATCAGTGGTTTCAAGTTTGTATACGTAAATCTTTTACAAGCTGATCATAGCGAAAAAATAAAATACTTCTGCATTTCCTGCTGTGCAAACACATAACAAATAATATATAACTCCTCCTGATAAAGTTGGGATTTTCAGAGCTCAAATAGCCAATTTTATTAGTCACAGGAATCATGACTAATAGAGCCAGTGCAACAGCTTGTTTCACAAACTGTGGGCCAAACATGGATGGGCATTCATGAAATGTGATTGTGGCGACATGGTACAGGCTACACCCAAGTAAGCACAACGCCCCTGTCTTTTTTTCAGTCCTGTCCGGACCAGCAGTCTTTTTTGGTGTGTTTTTACAATTGTAGGCCTTCCACATACACTGAACAAAAATATCAAGGACAATGGTGACATCATTGAGGACCTTTAAGGTTGCAGTGACACATCCATAACCTGAGCGGAAACCAGATTGCATACCAGAGAGAATACTATAGACATCAAGAAAGCCAGTCAGCTGATTATTGGCAAGTTTGTTCAACACTTTTGATAAACAGGGCAAAATAGAAATAAGCCTATAACAGTTAGGATCAGCTTGATCTCTCCCTTTAAATAAAGGATGAACCGTGGCTGCCTTCCAAGCATTGGGAACCTTCCCAGAAATGGAGAGACAGGTTAAAAAGGTCAGGGATAGGCTTGGCGATGATAGGGGCAGCAACCTTAAAGAAGAAAGGGTCTAAACCATCTGACCCAGATGTTTTTTGGGGGTCAAGTTTAAGGAGCTCCTTTAGCACCTCGGACTCAGTGACTGCCTGCAGGGAGAAACTTTGCCTGCAGGGAAAAAGAGGGAGAAGCATTGGGGATAGTCGCATTAGAAGGGGTGGGAGATTAGGAAATGTTGGATGGGCAAGGCGGTATGGCTGAGTCAAATATGAATCCTGACTCAATGAAGTGTTGATTAAAGAGCTCAGCTATGTGCTTCCTGTCAGTAACAACCACATCATCAACATTAATGGACATGGGCAGCTGTGAAGAGCAGGGTTTATTCTCCAGGTATTTACCCATGGACTTTACAATGTCCCAAAACTTTTTGGAATTAGTGCTACAGGATGCAAATTTCTGTTTGAATAAGCTCACCTTTGCTTTCCTGACTGACTATATATATTTCTTTCCTGACTTTCCTGAGAAGCTGCATATCGCGGGGGCTATTCGATGCTAATGCAGTACGCCACAGGATGTTTTTGTGCTGGTCAAGGGAAGTCAAATCAGCAGTGAACCAGGGGCTATATCTGTTCTTAGCTAAAAAAAAATTTAATGGGGCATTCTTATTTAAGATGGTGAGGAAAGCACTTTTAGAGAACAACCCCAGGCATCCTCTACTGGCATCCTCTACTGAGTCTAAAGGACAGTGGCGGCTCAGGTGAGAGACATTATCAAGGGTCATCCACTTTGAACATGTGCCATTAAAAAGACAAACTGAAACACTATCCGAAGAAGAACATGAATAAATGCCAGGAATGGAAGGATGAGCGCCGGGGACAGGGGACGGGGGTCAACTGTGCCCGTACTTGATTTAGGCTTACCCACTATTGTTTATTTGGGGTATCAGGTTGATTGTGGAGGTCTACACACTGCATATAGTATAGTAATTTACATTTTGCATTGAAATACATATTGCGTTAAAATACCAATCTGTCATTACCACAAGTGATGAGAAAAGTGAGAGTCTTAAATTAAAGTGATAGAACCAACGTGAAGTACTTAGGACTGTCATTCTAAAATTGGGTTAGAACATTTATCAATAGTTATAATTAGGATTTGGAAAGGCAAGGTTTCTAGAGCTGTGCCCTAAAAATGTGAGGAGGGACACTAGATTGTAGCTTGGGAAATTCTTGTCCCAAACTCATTCTTAACCAGGTTGGTGTGAAACTGTTCTAAGATGTGTTCTCTCTCTCTCTTACCTGTGCATTGTTATTAAACCCTTAACTGGTTTACATTATGTGGAACACTGATCTGATGAGTATGCACCAACCTTTTGAATGTCTTAGCGGAATTGTTAAACAACTGGGTTTTATATTTGACTAAGTTGTTGTCCCAGGGACAGTTAGTGAAAAACATAGGTCAACGCATCCCGATTGTGGTAAGAAATATGGAAACAATGGCTAACATTGAGAGATTTATTCACCTAAAGATCCCTTGTGTATGTGTGTATTTGTTTGATTCTCACACCCATTAATGAAGTATAACCTTTGTTATGAGTATAATATTACCATACTAAGTGGATTGTATAACACAGAATGGAGTGTTTGATATTATGAAGTGTCTATTTTTTTGTGTTGATTTCCATTACTTTAATCGGAGTATAGGATTTTTTTTATAGAAGCTCAAATCTAAATATTTGCATTAAAATGTAATGATTATTATCAAACCGGTGATAAAAGGATGGAATATAATGGGCATTTTAATGTTTGTGCTTTTCTGAAAATTAGTTTCTGTGTTCTATTCATGTGCTGTTCTAATAACCAATTTATATGTTCATGCAAGTGACTGATTTAACAAATCCTCACTTATCAGTATCTGCAATTTGGCAGAATTGTTTTGAGAACGAACAAAATATATCTCTATTTCAAGGTCTCAGCTTAGAGAGAAGCAGCCCCGTGAGGTATTGGTCTGTCACATGTTATGAACAAGTATTGGTCGGTCACGTGAATGAAACAAAATGGTTATGATTAATCAATTATGCTAAATAAAGCAAATATATGTTGTCTGTGTATAGCCATATAAAAAACAACTGCTGGGACTGCCCAGACAGAGATCCTGATTGAAATGTGTATGGTGCGTTGAGTTGGTTGGAAACTCTCCAGTGAGCTGACAAGAAACAATGATTCATTTAAGATTGAGTTTGAGTGTCCCTGTGTAATAATTTCCACGACAATGTAATACGCTCATATGCTGTACTTATTATCCACACACACCCATACAAAACCATGTGCACACACAGACACAAACACACACACACACACACACACTACTGACACCTGCATGCACATCTACATTCCATAGATAATTTCATTGTATCTCATAGTACCTATTCACTTGTCCTGGGGCCCTTGTTAAGGACAATGGTCTCTTGAACTTGACCAAGTACTTGGACATTTTAGCCAAAAACCTGGTTGACTCTGCCAGTAGGTTGACACTTGGGCGTAAGTGGATCTTCCAGCAAGACATTAATCCCAAGCACTAATCAAAATCCACAAATAAATGGTTAATTGACCACCAAATCAACATGCTGTGGTTTGAATTGAATGGGGCAGACGAAGGATAACAAGGATCTGGAAAGATTCTGTATGGAGGAATGGTCTAAGATCTCTCCCAATGTGTTCTCCAATCTCAGAAATCTTTTTGAAAAAGGCTCAGTGTTGCTATCCTTGCCAGGGGAGGGTGCTAGAGTATTGAAAACACGGGTGCCAATACTTTTGATCCCAATCTTAACTTGCTAAACAAAATCGATTTATCTCTAGTATAAAATAATATAATTTACCAATTTTCTCAAGCATACCTTACAGCTCAAGATTTATAATATTTATTTTATTCACAATTTTTTGCTCATCTTTATCAAGGATGCCAATAGTTATGGACCTGACTGTATATTATGTATATACAGTACAATCACCATTACTAATATTTATATTTTACTGTTATTGTTGATTTAAATGTTTTATTTAACCTTTATTTAACTAGGCAAGTCAGTTAAGAACAAATTATTATTTACAATGTCGTCCTACCCCGACCAAACCCTCCCCGAACCCGGACGACGCTGGGCCAGTCTCACTTTGCCTAGCAACATGGGCCTTAGAAATGGTGAGAGAGTAAGAGGGAGAGAGAAAAAGAGGGAACTGTGAAATAATGAGATACAATGAGATCATCAACGGAATGCAGGTGTGTGTGTGTGTGTGTGTGTGTGTGTGTGTGTGTGTGTGCGTGTGTGTGTGTGTGTGTGTGTGTGTGTTAATAAGGCTGGCAGAGGAACAGGCACACAGAGCGCACAGGCAGCAGGGAGATGTAATAGAATTCCACAGAGCCTCCTTCTGTAGTAATCAACAGTGTGATGGAGGGCTCACACCTCCTCTCTGGACTTCACTAACAACTACTTATTTTCTCCTCACGTCTCTCCTCTCCCTTGTTACTGTTCCTCTGATTCTCTCTCTCTCTCTCTCTCTCTCTCTCTCTCTCTCTCTCTCTCTCTCTCAGAAGACACTTCTCAATTTGTCCCGTCTCCCGTAATTTTCCGTCTCCTTCTATGCCCTAATTCTATCTTCCTCAAACATTGCCCTCTTTCACATTCCTACCTCAGGAGCCACACCCGATCTGTCCTCATTCACTCAAAAATACACTCTCCTTTCACCCTTTTCTCCTCTTCACTCTTTCACCCCGAGACCTTTTGCCTGATACTATCTCACAGACATCTAAATGATTCTTCTGTCAAACTCAAAACTGATTCCCTGAAGTTAATCACTACTAACAAATCCCTCCTATCTGATACTCTCAAAACCTCTAAGCCCATTTACTGAATCTCCCATCCCAGAAACACTGAACAACCTTCTCTCCGCTCCTCTTTTGCTCATCTCTAAATGCCTCCTCCCCTCTTCTACACAACCATCTAATTAACAGGCAGTAATAATCCCTCTCTATCCATCCTTCTAATTCTCTTTCTATCTCTCAGTGCCCACTTCGTTTTTTTTTCTTCCTAGCACTACACAGCTGATTAAAATAATCAAAGTTTGATGATGAGTTGGTTTTTGGAATCAGCTGTGTAGTGCTAGGGAGGGTTGGGAAACCCTGGAGTAACTCATCTCTGAGCTGACAGCAGTCTACTGGGCTCAGTTAAGGACCCAACTCATGAATAAATGAATAAAACAGGCATATGATAACAAGATAGCTCATTATATTTAGAGCACTCACTTTGTGTAAGTGTGTCTGCCACTAGAATGTGCCATTACAATTTTAGCGTTTCTAGTGGAATACCACATTTTGTCCGTCAACCATGAAGTTGCATAGTCTACATTCATATTCATTGTATCAATATTAAATGTGTTGGTTCGTATGCACATGTGAGTAGACACTATGCAGAAACGTTCTATTTTTGGCAGTGCCTCTCCAATCAGAGTGTAGCAGATTTATATTTCTGTCTTCCATTTTATTAGCCTCTTATCAAGGTGGCTGTGCTGAAACTTTAGCCCAGGGTTTCAATCTTATTAAAGCATTTAAAAAACAACTTCTCCGTTTTAAAATGGCCTATGTGGCATTGACATGAGTCAGAAACATTTATTATGGTGTAAAAATGCACCACAAAGTGTATATAGGATCATTTTGGTCATAAAGTCAGTCTCGTTCAAAGCTGAGATTTATGAGATGATGAGAAATATGAGTATGTCACAGGATCAAGGATACGCCACAGATTTCCTGAGGGTTAGGTATGGATTTAAACAATTCATGCCCCCTCTTGCTGAAAACACAGAATGGCAACACCCATTTAAAGCCTCAGGTCCACGTTCAAATTGTCCTCTTTGAGACGGAGCTAGAGATAGAGTATAGTAAGTTTAAGTTAGTATTAGCATAGTATCCACTAGATTAGAGCTAGATCATTATTAAGGTTAGTTAGTAGTAGTAGTCATAGTCATTGTAGTAGCTAGTAACATTAGTATATAGTCATAGAGGTATAGCAGTGTTGTTAGCCAAGACCATGCCATCAGTTTGAAAATGCATGGTTCCAGGAAGCACAGCAGTCATTAGTTTTCATGCCCTGCTGAAACAGGTGGTTGCAGTCCGTCGGTCCACAAGTCTCCACCAGCATCAGTAGCTTGGTGTGCAACGCACATTTCACTCGGGAATGCTTTTCAAACTTCAACCAAGTGGATTTTGTTATCCATTCCAAGTTAATCCTATCTGTGAACGCAGTACCTACAATATTGCTAGATGGCTCAATAACATCTGACGCTACCACTTCTTCACGCTGCCAATTGTCAAACCCATGACCGGTGGTGGTGAGTATAACCAGAGATACTGGAATATAATGACCCCTCTGGTACAACTTAGCTAACGACGTTAGATAATGTTATTGCTGGTTATGTAGCTATCTTTTGATAATATGAGCCAGACAGGCTAGCTAACATTAGCTAGCGAGGCAGTCTAGCTAACATTAGCTAACATTAGCATAGGTAGCTAGCTGTATAACTATAAAGTTACCTCATTACAACTTATTTTGCTCGTAGCTCATACACATTTATTGTGTATGGTCTAGATTAGGCCTGGGCAATTATTTTCCATGCAGGGCCACATTAGAATATATTTTTGCCATCGCGGGCCAGAATCATATTACAGGATATACATCATGTCTATGACTATGTTGACAGATATATCTACTGTAAATCATGTCCAGATATGCTACTTATTTTAATTTTTTAACATGCACAGAAATAAACCACATCTATGTTCTCCTTTTGGTAGGTATTTTCATTATTAAACATGCAATGAACTACACAGAGGGAAAGTACACTGTGCATTCAGCACCACAGACAGAACTCTTGTTAATTAAAAAACATTTTGTGACTAGGGGGCAGTATTTTCATTTTTGGAAAAATAACTTTCCCATAGGAAACGGGATATTTTGTCAGGACAAGATGCTAGAATATGCATATAATTGACAGCTTAGGATAGAAAACACTCTAAAGCTTCCAAAACTGTAAACACATTGTCTGTGAGTATTACAGAACTGTGTCTCAATATATTTCACTTGTGATTTTCATGAATAGGAATATTTTCTATTAATATTTATGTCCGTTGCGTTATGCTAATTAGTGTCAGTCGATGATTACGCCCCCGGACTCGGGATGGGGAGTTGCTAGAGTTAACAGGTATGCACAACAACACAAGAAAGTGAGAGAGCTCAACATTACACTTAAACTACTCAATCAGTGTGAGGAGTGAAGTCTCTGATGGGCATTGACTAGAGTAGTGAAGTCAGGTATAGTTTCTGACGTCGCTATGCGCAGGATTGCTGAGAGGTGAGAGTCAGTAAGCGATGATCTGTGCCTTGACTTGTTATATTTCATCACTGAAAATGTCTGTTTAAATACATAGGTTGACCAAACAGTACCAACATCTTCTGAGCATGACTCCTAATCTTTAGAAAGTTTTGTTCGTCGAGAGATGCATAGAACCTCGTCAGTGACATTGTTTTGAATGGTTCTCCAATCACTGCATCAGACTCAAGATCGATAAGCTCAAGTTGCAGGTCAGTGGGAGCATTATCCACATTGAAAGTGAATGGAAAGGAAACCAAAAGCATGTCATTTTCCAACACTTTGAAATCCTCAAAACAACAAGAAAACTCACCATTCAAAGCACACAGCAGAGATGTATACTTCTCCCGCTGGTCATCTGATAGGAAACAGACTAGTAGTGTCGGAAGGTGGGTGAGACTGTTGGCTTCTACTTGGTGGGTCAGGAGGAGTAATTTTCCCTTGAAGGCTTTGACAAGGCTGGGCATCTGATATGCAAAAAGGCCCTTCCCTTGTAGTTTGAAATTCAGTTTATTCAGAAGGGCCATGATGTCCATTGAGGGCAAAATCAATCTACCATTCTTTATCTTGCAGTTGAGGGAATCCACAAATTTTCCTTTCATTTGCAAAAACTCATCAATCTCCGACTTCAGGTCCCACATCTTTTTTAAGCACCTTCCCCAATCTCAGCCATCTCATGTTTGTGTGGTAGGGGAGATCTGCATGACCCGACTCGGTCTCTTCCAACAGTGAGACAAACTGCCTGTGGTTTAAAGATTTTGCTCTTATGAAGTTTAGCACTTTAGTGACTGTATCCACAACATGGCTCAGTTTTAGAAACACATTTACAGAGCACTTCCTGATGAATAATGCAAAGCAGGAAAATCATTTTCAGATCTGGGTTCAGCTCAGCGGCTTGATCTTGTATCCTTTTCAAAAGGCCAAAGTTTATTTCCTGTCACACACTTACAGTATTAACCTGTGGTTGTGCTCTTCATTGACTGCAATTAACTAATGCACATATGATGTCGCTGGAGAGGATGACTGCCATTTTATTGGCTCTTAACTTCTTGATACTGCCCATCCCGGATCCGGGAGCGTAATCATCGCCTCAAACTAATTAGCATAACGCAGCGGACATAAATATCCCTAGAAAATGTTCCCATTGAAAACCACAAATGAAATATATTGAGACACAGCTTAGCCTTTTGTTAATCACACTGTCATCTCAGATTTTCAAAATATGCTTTACAGCCAACGCTAGACAAGCATTTGTGTAAGTTTATCATAAATTAAATAATTTACCTTTGAAGAACTTTGGATGTTTTCACTCAGGAGATAGCAAATGTTCCTTTTTTCCAAAAATATTATTTTTGTAGGCGAAATAGCTCTGTTTGTTCTTCATGTGACCACTTGCTCAATGTGGTCCCTTACGGCTATTCTTCAACATAAATGCGTAAAAAGACGTCACAATGCTGTAGACACATTGGGGAATACGTAGAAAGCGTAAGCTCGTTCGTAGCCCATTCACAGCCATATAAGGATTCCTGCTTACCAGAAAATATTAAAGCAGGAAGCACCCATGACTCGGTCTATAAAAAAGTGGTCAGATGAAGCCGATTCTAAACTACAGGACTGTTTTGCTAGCACAGACTGGAAAATGTTCCCGGATTCTTCCGAAGGCATTGAGGAGGACACCATATCAGTCACTGAATTCACGCATCGATGATGTTGTCCCCACAGTGACTGTACGAACATACTCCAACCAATAGCCATGGATTACAGCAAACATTCGTACTGAGCTTAAGGGTAGAGCTGCTGCTTTCAAGGAGCGGGACTCTAACCCGGAAGCTTATAAGAAATCCCGCTATGCCCTCTGACGAACTATCAATCAGGCAAAGTTCAAATCGTACAACACCGGCTCTGACACTCGTTGGATGTGGCAGGGCTTGCAAACTATTACAGACTACAAAGGGAAACACAGGAAAGAGCTGCCCAGTGACACGAGCCTACCAGATGAGCTAAATAACTGCTATGCTCGCTTCAAGGCAAGTAACACTGAAACATACATGAGAGCATCAGCTGTTCCGGACGACCACTGGGCCAGACGGATTACCAGGATGTGCACTCCAAGCATGGCAAGTGTCTTCACTGACATTTTCAACCTCTCCCTGTCTGATACTAACATGTTTCAAGCAGACCAGCATAGTCCCTGTGCCCAAGACAACTAAGTTAAAAACCTATTTTTGATAGAGGGCAGCATTGGGAAGTTTGGATTAAAACCGTGCCCAGAGTAAACTGCCTGTTACTCAGCCCAGAAGCTAGAATATGCATATAATTAGTAGATTTGGATAGAAAACACTCTAAAGTATCCACAACTGTTAAAATCATGTCTGTGAGTATAACAGAACTCATATGACAGGCGAAAACCCGAGAAACATTTTCAAGTGAATGCCTACAGTTTTCAAGTGAATGCCTATTGAATATCAAGTGTCTGTGGGGTCAGATTGCACTCCCTAAGGCTTCCAGTGGATTTCAACAGTCTTTCAAAGTTGTTCAGGCTTCTGTTGTGAAAAGGGAGAGAATAAGAGCACTCAGAGTAAGTGGCTCAGCTGAAAGCCATGAGTTGTTTAGTGCGACGTTCATTCTCTTTCCTTTCTAATGAAAACAGTATTGTCCGGTTGAAACATTGTTGAATATTTATGATAAAAACACCCTAAGGATTGATTTGAAACATCGTTTGACATATTTGTGTAACATGGAGTCCTGGGAGTGGCACCAGATGAAGATCATCAAAGGTAAGTGATTAATTTTAACGCTATTTCGGACTTTTGTGACACCTCTCCTTGGCTGGAAAATGTCTGTATGGTTTTTGTGGCTAGGCGCTGTCCTAACATAATTGCATGGTGTGCTTTCGCCGTAACGCCTTTTTGAAATCGGACACTGTGGTTGGATTAACAAGAAGTTTATCTTTAAAATGGTGTATAATACTTGTGTGTTTGAGGAATTTTAACTTGTTATGGCTGCCTAACCCGATATCGGGATAAGTGTCATCAACAACCGCTGAATAGCATAGCTTACATACAATAAATATTACTATAAATATTTATATTCATGAAATCACAAGTGAAATATGGGAAAACACAGCTTAGCCTTTTGTTAATCCACCTGTCGTGTCAGATTTTGAAATTATGCTTTACAGCGAAAGCAATCCAAGCGTTTGTGTAAGTTTATCGATCGCACGATAAAACATTAAGTACACTTAGCATCGGGTAGCTCAGTCACGAAAATCAGAAAAGCAATCAAATGAATAATTTACCTTTGATGATCTTCGGATGTTTTCACTCACGAGACTCACAGTTACACAACAAATGTTCCTTTTGTTCCATAAAGATTACTTTTAGATCCAAAATACCTCAGTTTATTTGTCGCGTTATGTTCAGAAATCCACAGGAAAGAGCGGTCACGACAACGCAGACGAAAATTCCAAATAGTTTCCATAATGTCCACAGAAACATGTCAAACGTTTTTTATAATCAATCCTCAGGTTGTTTTTAAAATATATAATCGATTATACATCAACCGCAAATGTCTTTCACAGTAGGAGAGGGGAAAACAATGGCTGTCCAAATTCTGTTGCGCGAGCAAAACTCATGTGACCACTTGATGCGATGTTATCGTTCTGGATCATTTTTCAAAATAAAAGCCTGAAACTATGTCTGAAGACTGTTGACAGCTTGAGGAAGTGATAGGAAAAGGAATCTGGTTCATATCCCTTTAAATCCAGCAAAGGGAGGCTATAGAACATGGAGTTCTCAAAAGAGAAGACACTTCCTGTTTTGATTTTCCTCAGGGTTTCGCCTGCAATATCAGTGCTGTTATACTCACAGACGTCACCAAGATGGCATAGCAGTCAGTCTTTTGTCCTCGTCTTGTCATGTCCCGTATATATATATTTACTACTTTCTTTGCATACCTTTTTATACACTGCTCAAAAATATAAAGGGAACACTTAAACAACACTATGTAACTCCAAGTCAATTATACTTCTGTGAAATCAAACTGTCCACTTAGGAAGCAACACTGATTGATAATAAATGTCATATGCTGTTGTGCAAATGGAATAGACAACAAGTGGAAATTATAGGCAATTAGCAAGACGCCCCCAATAAAGGAGTGGTTCTGCAGGAGATAACCACAGATCACTTCTCAGTTCCTATGCTTCCTGGCTGATGTTTTGGTCACTTTTGAATGCTGGTGGTGCTTTCACTCTAGTGGTAGCATGAGACGGAGTCTACCACCCACACAAGTGGCTCAGGTAGTGCAGCTCATCCAGAATGGCACATCAATGCGAGCTGTGGCAAGAAGGTTTGCTGTGTCTGTCAGCATAGTGTCCAGAGCATGGAGGCGCTACCAGGAGACAGGCCAGTCAGTACATCAGGAGACGTGGAGGAGGCCGTAGGAGGGCAACAACCCAGCGGCAGGACCGCTACCTCCGCCTTTGTGCAAGGAGGAGATAAGGAGCACTGCCAGAGTCCTGCAAAATGACCTCCAGCAGGCCACAATGTGCATGTGTCTGCTCAAACGGTCAGAAACAGACTCCATGAGGGTGGTATGAGGGCCCGACGTCCACAGGTGGGGGTTGTGCTTACAGCCCAACACCGTGCAGGACGTTTGGAATTTGCCAGAGAACACCAAATTTGGCAAATTCGCCACTGGCGCCAAGTGCTCTTCACAGATTAAAGCAGATTCACACTGAGCACGTGACAGTCTGGAGACGCCGTGGAGAACGTTCTGCTGCCTGCAACATCCTCCAGCATGACCGGTTTGGCGGTGGGTCAGTCATGGTGTGGGGTTGCATTTCTTTGGGGAGCCGCACAGCTCTCCATGTGCTCGCCAGAGGTAGCCTGACTGCCATTAGGTACCGAGATGAGATCCCAGACCCCTTGTGAGACCATATGCTGGTGCGGTTGGCCCTGGGTTCCTCCTAATGCAAGACAATGCTAGACCTCATGTGGCTGGAGTGTGTCAGTAGTTCCTGCAAGAGGAAGGCATTGATGCTATGGACTGGCCCGCCCGTTCCCCAGACCTGAATCCAATTGAGCGCATCTGGGACATCATGTCTCGCTCCATCCACCAACAGACTGTCCAGGAGTTGACGGATGCTTTAGTCCAGGTCTGGGAGGAGATCCCTCAGGAGACCATCCGCCACCTCATCAGAAGCATGCCCAGGCGTTGTAGGGAGGTCATACAGGCACGTGGAGGCCACACACACTACTGAGCCTCATTTTGACTTGTTTTAAGGACATTACATCAAAGTTGGATCAGCCTGTAGTGTGGTTTTCCACTTTAATTTTGAGTGACTCCAAATCCAGACCTCCATGGGTTGATAAATGTGATTTCCATTGATAATTTTTGTGTGTTTTTTTTGTCAGCACATTCAACTATGTAAAGAAAAAAGTATTTAATACGAATATTTCATTCATTCAGATCTAGGATGTGTCATTTTAGTGTTCCCTTTATGTTTTTGAGCAGTGTATATATATTTTTATTTTCCATAAACTCAACTTCAAAACACTCTCCTGCAACCCGCCTCACCAATTTATATTAAAAAAAGAAAGTATAATTTACCTCAAAGCTGTAATCCTCCATAGAAGCTAACCAGAAGCTAGCCAGAAGCTAACCAGAAGCTAGCCAGAAGCTAGCCAGAAGCTAACCAGAAGCTAGCCAGAAGCTAGCCTGAAGCTAATCAGAAGCTAGTTAGCTTCTTTACTGGCTAATCGTTAGTATTCAACTAACCACACTTCGTGGTCATCAGCTATCCTTTAGCTCGAAAATCTATTGCCAATTTTGTACGGCGCCGCTCGGACCGGAACATACCGGACCTATTTTTCTCTCCATGTCCCCGGATTTCAACCGGAAGCTCTGGACATTTATACCTGGATCTCGCAGCTAGCTAGCTGCTATCCGCGTGACAATCGGCTTACGTCGATCCCGGAGCATATATCAATTATTTCCGGAGCTAGCCAGCTGAAGAGTTCCATCAGCCACTCTTGGGCTACAATCACCTATCCGGACCCGTTTTACTGCCAATGCGGAGCCCCACCGGGCCTTCACAACTGGACTACCGACGTTATCTACCCGAGGGAGTTATCCAGTTGGCTCCTCCGTCGCGACGTTACCTGAACTCCCATCTGCGGTCCGCTAATTGTTAGCTGTCTTATCAGCTGCGATCTGAATAGATCTATCGGACAATTATTTTTTTTTAAATTCTTGGGCCTCTATAACTACATCTATTTTTTTAATTTTGCGAATTGGATTGATCCCCTCTACCACATGGAACCCCACTAATCCTACTGATGGAAACGCATTGCTTTTTTTTAAATTGCTTTTAGCCGTACCCTTATCCTACTCCTCCTCTTTTCCTCTGGTGATGTAGAGGTGAATCCAGGCCCTGCAGTGCCTAGTTCCACTCCTATTCCCCAGGCGCTCTCTTTTGATGACTTCTGTAACCGTAATAGCCTTGGTTTCATGCATGTTAACATTAGAAGCCTCCTCCCTAAATTAGTTTTATTCACTGCTTTAGCACACTCTGCCAACCCGGATATTCTAGCTGTGTCTGAATCCTGGCTTAGGAAGACCACCAACAATTCTGAAATTTTTATCCCTAATTACAACATTTTCAGACAGGATAGAACTGCCAAAGGGGGCGGTGTTGCAATCTACTGCAAAGATAGCCTGCAGAGTTCTGTCCTACTATCCAGATCTGTACCCAAACAATTTGAACTTCTACTTTTAAAAATCCACCTCTCTAAAAACAAGTCTCTCACCGCTGCCGCCTCGAAAAGACCACCCTCTGCCCCCAGCTGTGCTCTGGACACCATATGTGAACTGATTGCCCCCCATTTATCTTCAGAGCTCGTGCTGTTAGGCAACCTAACCTGGAACATGCTTAACACTCCAGCCATCCTACAATCTAAACTTGATGCCCTCAATCTCACACAAATTGTCAATGAATCTACCAGGTACCTCCCCAAAGCCGGAAACACGGGCACCCTCATAGATATCATCCTAACCAACGTGCCCTCTAAATACACCTCTGCTGTCTTCAACCAAGATCTCAGCGATCACTGCCTCATTGCCTGCATCCGTAATGGGTCATTGGTCAAACGACCTCCACTCATCACTGTCAAACGCTCCCTGAAACACTTCAGCGAGCAGGCCTTTCTATTCGACCTGGCCGGGGAATCCTGGAAGGATAATGATCTCATCCCATCAGTAGAGGATGCCTGGTTATTTTTTTTAAATGCTTTCCTCACCATCTTAATTAAGCATGCCCCATTCAAGAAATTCAGAACCAGGAACAGATGGTTCTCTCCAGACCTCCAGACCCTTGGTTCTCTCCAGACCTGACTGCCCTTAACCAACACAAAAACATCCTATGGCGTTCTGCATTAGCATTGAACAGCCCCCGTGATATGCAGCTTTTCGGGGAAGCTAGAAACCATTATACACAGGCAGTTAGAAAAGCCAAGGCTAGCTTTTTCAAGCAGAAATTTGCTTCCTGCAACACTAACTCAAAAAAGTTCTGGGACACTGTAAAGTCCATGGAGAATAAGAACACCTCCTCCCAGCTGCCCACTGCACTGAAGATAGGAAGCACTGTCACCACTGATAAATACACTATAATTGAGAATTTCAATAAGCATTTTTCTACGGCCGGCCATGCTTTCCACCTGGCTACCCCCCTACCCCGGTCAACAGCACTGCACCCCCCACAGCAACTCGCCCAAGCCTTCCCCATTTCTCCTTCTCC
This sequence comes from Oncorhynchus clarkii lewisi, assembly GCF_045791955.1. Classification (NCBI taxonomy): domain Eukaryota; kingdom Metazoa; phylum Chordata; class Actinopteri; order Salmoniformes; family Salmonidae; genus Oncorhynchus; species Oncorhynchus clarkii. The sequence continues at coordinate 36,265,008 of NC_092155.1, read as the reverse complement.
CAAATCCAGTCAGCTGATGTTCTGAAAGAGCTGCAAAATCTGGACCCCTACAAATCAGCCGGGCTAGACAATCTGGACCCTTTCTTTCTAAAATTATCTGCCAAAATTGTTGCCACCCCTATTACTAGCCTGTTCAATCTCTCTTTCGTGTCGTCTGAGATTCCAAAAGATTGGAAAGCAGCTGCGGTCATCCCCCTCTTCAAAGGGGGGGACACTCTTGACCCAAACTGCTACAGACCTACGGTGGGGCAAAAAAGTATTTAGTTAGCCACCAATTGTGAAAGTTCTCCCACTTAAAAAGATGAGAGAGGTCTGGAATTTTTATCATAGGTACACTTCAACTATGACAGACAAAATGAAAAAAAATCCAGAAAATTACATTGCAGGATTTTTTATGAATTTATTTGCAAATTATGGTGGAAAATAAATATTTGATCACCTACAAACAAGCAAGATTTCTGGCTCTCACAGACCTGTAACTTCTTCTTTAAGAGGCTCCTCTGTCCTCCACTCGTTACCGGTATTAATGGCGCCTGTTTGAACTTGTTATCAGTATAAAAGACACCTGTCCAAAACCTCAAACATTCACACTCCAAACTCCACTATGGCCAAGGCAAAGAGCTGTCAAAGGACACCAGAAACAAAATTGTAGACCTGCACCAGGCTGGGAAGACTGAATCTGCAATAGGTAAGCAGCTTGGTTTGAAGAAATCAACTGTGGGAGCAATTATTAGGAAATGGAAGACATACAAGACCACTGATAATCTCCCTCGATCTGGGGCTCCACGCAAGATCTCACCACGTGGGGTCAAAATGATCAGAAGAACGGTGAGCAAAAATCCCAGAACCACACGGGGGGACCTAGTGAATGACCTGCAGAGAGCTGGGACCAAAGTAACATAGCCTACCATCAGCAAGGGCATTGAAGATGAAACGTGGCTGGGTCTTTCAGCATGACAATGATCCCAAACACACCGCCCGGGCAACAAAGGAGTGGCTTCATAAGAAGCATTTCAAGGTCCTGGAGTGGCCTAGCCAGTCTCCAGATCTCAACCCCATAGAACATCTTTGGAGGGAGTTGAAAGTCTGTGTTGCCCAGCAACAGCCCCAAAACATCACTGCTCTAGAGGAGATCTGCATGGAGGAATGGGCAAAAATACCAGCAACAGTGTGGGAAAACCTTGTGAAGACTTACAGAAAACGTTTGACCACTGTCATTGCCAACAAAGGGTATATAACAAAGTATTGAGATAAACTTTTGTTATTGACCAAATACTCATTTTCCACCATAATTTGCAAATAAATTCATTAAAAATCCAACAATGTTATTTTCTGGATTTTTTTTTCTCATTTTGTCTGTCAAGTGTACCTGTGATGAAAATTACAGGCCTCTCTCATCTTGATAAGTGGGAGAACTTGCACAATTGGTGGCTGACTAAAAACTTTTTTGCCCCACTGTATATCTATCCTACCCTGCCTTTCTAAGGTCTTCGAAAGCCAAGTCAACAAACAGATTACCGACCATTTCGAATCTCACCATACCCTCTCTGCAATGCAATCTGCCACAGCCACGCTCAAGGTCCTCAACGATATCTTAACCGCAATCGATAAGAAACATCACTGTGCAGCCGTATTCATTGATCTGGCCAAGGCTTTCGACTCTGTCAATCACCACACCCTCAACGACAGACTCAACAACCTTGGTTTCTCAAATGATTGCCTCGTCTGGTTCACCAACTACTTCTCTAATAGAGTTCAGTGTGTCAAATCAGAGGGTCTGTTGTCCGGACCTCTGGCAGTCTCTATGGGGGTGCCACAGGGTTCAATTCTTGGACCGACTCTCTTCTCTGTATACATCCATGATGTCGCTCTTGCTGCTGGTGAGTCTATGATCCACCTCTACGCAGACGACACCATTCTGTATACTTCTGGCCCTTCTTTGGACACTGTGTTAACAACCCTCCAGGCAAGCTTCAATGCCATACAACTCTCCTTCCGTGGCTTCCAATTGCTCTTAAATACAAGTAAAATTAAATGCATGCTCTTCAACTGATCGCTGCCTGCACCTGCCCGCCTGTCCAACATCACTACTCTGGAAGGCTCTGACTTAGAATACGTGGAACACTACAAATACCTAGGTGTCTGGTTAGACTGTAAAATCTCCTTCAAGACCCACATCAAACATCTCCAATCCAAAGTTAAATCTAGAATTGGCTTCCTATTTTGCAACAAAGCATCCTTCACTCATGCTGACCATCCTACCAATCCTCGACTTCGGCGATGTCATTTACAAAATAGCCTCCAACACTCTACTCAACAAATTTGATGCAGTCTATCACAGTGCCATCCGTTTTGTCACCAAAGCTCCATATACTACCCACCATTGCGACCTGTACGCTCTCGTTGGCTGGCCCTCGCTTCATACTCGTCGCCAAACCCACTGGCTCCATGTCATCTACAAGACCCTGCCAGGTAAAGTCCCCCCTTATCTCAGCTCGCTGGTTACCATAGCATCAGCAGGTATATCTCTCTGGTCACCCCCAAAACCAATTATTTCTCTCCTTCCAGTTCTCTGCTGCCAATGATTGGAACGAACTACAAAAATCTCTGAAACTGGAAAACACTTATCTCCCTCAGTAGCTTTAAGCACTAGCTGTCAGAGCAGCTCACAGATTACTGCACCTGTACATAGCCCACCTATAATTTAGCCCAAAAAACTACCTCTTTCCCTACTGTATTTATTTTATTTTATTTATTTATTTATTTATTTATTATATTTTGCTCCTTTGAACCCCATTATTTTTATTTCTACTTTGCACATTCTTCCACTGCAAATCTACCATTCCAGTGTTTTACTTGCTATATTGTATTTACTTTGCCACCATGGCCTTTTTTATGCCATTACCTCCCTTATCTCACCTCATTTGCTCACATCGTATATAGACTTGTTTCTACTGTATTATTGACTGTATGTTTGTTTTACTCCATGTGTAACTCTGTGTCGTTGTATGTGTCGAACTGCTTTGCGTTATCTTGGCCAGGTCGCAATTGTAAATGAGAACTTGTTCTCAACTTGCCTACCTGGTTAAATAAAGGTAAAATAAATAAATAAATAAAATACAATATTTTGACAGTTTTGGAAACTTTAGAGTGTTTTCTATCCAATACTAATAATAATATGCATATATTAGCAACTCAGACTGAGGAGCTGGCCGTTTACAATGGGCACCTTTTCATCCAAGCTACTCAATACTGCCCAATACTGCCCCTCCATAAAAAGTTAATTATGAGATTTCTGTTTTTTGAATTTGGCGCCCTGCAATTTCACTGGCTGTAGGTCCGGTGTTCCGCTAGCCCCCTTCCCAGAAAGGATAACCTGCCTGAATGACTTCCGTAACACTCACGTCTGTAGCCATGAAGTGCTTTGAAAGGCTGGTCACGGCTCATATCAACACCATTATCCCAGAAACACTAAACCCACTCCAATTTGAAAACCGTCCCAAACCGTCCCAACAGATCCACAGATGATGCAATCTCTATTGCACTCCACACTGCCCTTTCACACCTGGACAAAAGGAATGACAAAAGGAATGAGAATGCTATTCATTGACTACAGCTCAGCGTTCAACACCATAGTGCCCTCAAAGCTCATCACTTAGCTAAGGACCCTGGGACTAAACACCTCCCTCTGCAACTGGATCCAGGACTTCCTGATAGGCCGCCCCCAGGTTGTAAGGGTTGGTAACAACACATCCACCACGCTGATCCTAAACACGGGGGTGCGTGCTCAGTCCCCTCCTGTACTCCCTTTTCACTAATGACTGTACTGCCAGGCACGACTCCAACATCATCATTAAGTTTGCCGATGACACAACAGTGGTAGGTCTGATCACCGACAACGATGAGACAGCCTCATGGGAGACAGCCTCTCCCTCAACGTGATCAAGACAAAGGAGATGATTGTGAACTACAGAAAAAGGAGGACCGAGCACGGCCATTCTCATCGAAGGGGCTGCAGTGGAGCAGGTTGAGAGCTTCAAGTTCCTTGGCGTCCACATCACCAACAAACTAACATGGTCCAAACACCAAGACAGTCATGAAGAGGGCACAACAAAACATATTCCCCCTCAGGATTCTAAAAAGATTTGAGCATCTCATGACCCATGCCAAAAGGTTTTACAGCTGCACTATTGAGAGAATGATTGCATCACTGCCTTTGCCTCAGTACAGAGGGTAGTGCCTCCGGCCCAGTACATCACCGGGGCCAAGCTTCCTTTCATCCAGGACCTCTATACCAGGCGGTGTCAGAGAAAGGCCCTAAAAATTGTCAAAGACTCCAGCCACCCTAGTCATAGACTGTTCTCTCTGCTACCACACGGCACGCGGTACCGGAGTGCCAAGTCTTTGTCGTAGTGGCTTCTAAATAGCTTCTACCCCCAAGCCATAAGACTCCTGAGAATCTAATCAAATGGCTACCTAGACTATTTGCATTGCCAACCCCCCCTTTATACACTGCTGCTGCTCCCTGTTATTATCTATGCATAGTCACTTTAATAACTCTACCTAAATGTACATTAAACCTCAATTACCTCGAACACCGATGTCCCCCCACATTGACTCTGTACTGGTACCCCATGTACAGTGGGGAGAACAAAGCATGCAGAGGTCTGTAATTTGTATCATAGGTACACTTCAACTGTGAGAGACGGAATCTAAAACAAAAGACCAGAAAATCACATTGTATGATTTTTAAGTAATTCATTAGCATTTTATTGCATGACATAAGTATTTGATACATCAGAAAAGCAGAACTTAATATTTGGTACAGAAACCTTTGTTTGCAATTACAGAGATCATACGTTTCCTGTAGTTCTTGACCAGGTTTGCACACACTGCAACAGGGATTTTGGCCCACTCCTCCATACAGATCTTCTCTAGATCCTTCAAGTTTCGGGGCTGTCGTTGGGCAATACAGACTTTCAGCTCCTTCTAAAGATTTTCTATTGGGTTCAGGTCTGGAGACTGGCTAGGCCACTCCAGGACATTGAGATGCTTCTTACGGAGCCACTCCTTAGTTGCCCTGGCTGTGTGTTTTGGGTCGTTGTCATGCTAGAAGACCCAGCCACGACCCATCTTCAATGCTCTTACTGAGGGAAGGAGGTTGTTGGCCAAGATCTCGCGATACATGGCCCCATCCATCCTCCCCTCAATACGGTGCAGTCGTCTTGTCCCCTTTGCAGAAAAGTATCCCCAAAGAATGTTTCCACCTCCATGCTTCACGGTTGGGATGGTGTTCTTGGGGTTGTACTCATCCTTCTTCTTCCTCCAAACACGGCAAGTGGATTTTAGACCAAAAAGCTCTATTTTTGTCTCATCAGACCACATGACCTTCTCCCATTCCTCCTCTGGATCATCCAGATGGTCATTGGCAAACTTCAGACGGGCCTGGACATGCGCTGGCTTGAGCAGGGGGACCTTGAATGCGCTGCAGGATTTTAATCCATGACGGTGTAATGTGTTACTAATGGTTTTATTTGAGACTGTGGACCCAGCTCTCTTCAGGTCATTGACCAGGTCCTGCCGTGTAGTTCTGGGCTGATCCCTCACCTTCCTCATGATCATTGATGCCCCACGAGGTGAGATCTTGCATGGAGCCCCAGACCGAGAGTGATTGACCATCATCTTGAACTTCTTCCATTTTCTAATAATTGCGCCAACAGTTGTTGCCTTCTCACCAAGCTGCTTGCCTATTGTCCTGTAGCCCATCCAGCCTTGTGCAGGTCTAAAATTTTAGCCCTGATGTCCTTACACAGCTCTCTGGTCTTGGCCATTGTGGAGAGGTTGGTGTCTGTTTGATTGAGTGTGTGGACAGGTGTCTTATATACAGGTAATGAGTTCAAGCAGTTGCAGTTAATACAGGTAATGAGTGGAGAACAGGAGAGTTCTTAAAGAAAAACTAACAGGTCTGTGAGACCCGGAATTCTTACTGGTTGGTAAGTGATCAAATACTTATGTCAAGCAATAAAATGCTAATTAATTACTTAACAATCATACAATGTGGTTTTCTGGATTTTTGTTTTAGATTCCGTCTCTCACAGTTGAAGTGTACCTATGATAAAAATTAGACCTTTACATGCTTTGTAAGTAGGAAAACCTGCAAAACAGGCAGTGTATCAAATACTTGTTCTCCCCACTGTATATATCCTCACTGTTGTTATTTTACTGCTCCTCTTTTTTAATATTTGTTACTTTTATCTCTTACTTTTTTAAGCTATTTTTTTAAAACTGCATTGTCGGTTAAGGGCTTGTAAGTAAGCATTTCATTGTAAGGTCTACACCTGCTGTATTTGACGTGTTTGACAAATAACATTTGATTTGAAGCAAACTCCTGTAATTTCAAAGTCTGGGTTTATGCTTCGTAAGAATATCAACAACTGTGCCATGTTACATGCATCGCTGCTCTCATTCAGGGCCAAGGAGAAATAGGTGAAATCCTTTACCCTGTCTTTCAACTGTTGTTCCATATACTCTGTGATGTCCTCGAACACCGTGTCACTGTTCGTCTTGACAGGGAAACATTTTCAAACAGCTCTTTCTTGCTGCAGAGTCAACTAAACATTCTTTATTGTATTCGCCCTCAGCGAATGGCTTGCTATGTTTAGCAATTTTGTGGGAGAGTACAAGCCAGCTCTCGCAATTTGCTGAATGCAGTTTACTCAGTCCTGCCACTTCCACACTGCCAGATCATAATCTCTACCCAGTCAGTCCATGTTTCTAGCCATTTGTTCCTGTTGTGCCTGTTTCGCTATGCCTGATGCTGTTTTCCTCTCCGCCACAGTTCTGCCGGCTTTGACACTGTTCCCTGTCTCCAGTCCGACTTCTCGTCAGTCCTGCTACTCTGTCCTGGATTCCCCACTCTGCGCCCCCTTGGTTTCCCCTCCGGACCTGCTTATCCTGTCCTCACATCTCTCGCTCCAGCATCAGCCTCCGCACCTGGTTTCCAGCAACCCACCTGAGCCTCCCCTGGCCTGCACTCAATATTCCCCCGTGTTTCAATAAATACCTTGGTTAGCTCATCCCAGTCTCCTCTTCCGAGTCTGCTCTTGGGTTCACCTGTTTCCGCTCTGCGTGACAGACACCTCCTCCATTGTTGCCAGAGTCTCCCTTGATTCATATGAAAAGGACACGCCATCATTAGGTTTCTAAAAGTGGCCTGAGTTACTGCCCTGATGACACAGATGGCTTCATCACCAACAACAAGTAATGTGTGTTATGTAAAAAGTTGTTTGCAAAATACCCTGCTTGATAAACTAGAAGGCTAATGACCCAGCCAAGCAGATAAAAGTAGTACATTCATTTTGATTCATTTCATTCATTCTTAAATGGATTAGCAAAAAGATTAATCCTTTCATTAGACAAAATGCAATTTACCACTTGGCTGTCTATTATGTCACCTTGTCAAATCAAAATCAAATTTGATTTGTCACATACACATATGTTATTGCTGGTGTAGCGAAATGCTTGTGTTTTTAGCTCCAACAATGCAGTAATATCTAACAATCTCACAACAATACACACAAATCTACAGTAAAGGATTGGAATTAAGAATATAAAGTACAGTAGAATATAGTATATAAAAAAATAAACGTCCTCTCACTGTCAACTGCGTTTATTTTCCCCCAACTTAACGTGTAAATATTTGAGACATAAACTGAACAAGTTCCACAGACATGTGACTAACAGAAATTGAATAATGTGTCCCTGAACAAAGGGGGGTCAAAATAAAAAGTAACAGTCATTATTTGGTGTGGCCAGCAGCTGCATTAAGTACTGCAGTGCATCTTCTCCTTATGGACTGCACCAGATTTGCCAGTTCGTGCTGTGAGATGTCACCCCACTCTTCCACCAAGGCACCTGCAAGTTCCCGGACATTTCTGGGGGAAATGGCCCTAGCCCTCACTCTCCGATCCAACAGGTCCCAGATGTGCTCAATGGGATTGAGATCCGGGCTGGCCGTGGCACTGACATTCCTGTCTTTAAGGAAATCCCGCACAGAACAAGCAGTATGGCTGGTGGCATTGTCATCATGGAGGGTCATGTCAGGATGAGCCTAGCACAAGAGCACATGAGGCAGGATGTTTTCCCTGTAACGCACAGCGTTGACATTGTCTGCAATGACAACAAGCTCAGTCCGATGATGCTTTGACACATCGCCCCAGACCATGACGGACCCTCCACCTCCAAACAGATCCCACTCCAGAGTACAGGCCTCGGTGTAACACTTATTCCTTCAGTAATAAATGCAAATCCTACCACCACCCCTGGTGAGACAAAACCGCAACTCGTCAGTGAAGAGCATTTTTTGCCAGTCCTGTCTGGTCCAGCGACGGTGGTTTTGTGCCCATAGGCGACGTTGTTGCCGGTGATGTCTGGTGAGGACCTGCCTTGCAACAAGCTGGACTGAGGGCTTGTAGGCCTTTCTTAGCCTATTGTGGACAGTCTGAGCACTGATGGAGGGATTGTGCATTCCTGGTGTATCTCGGGCAGTTGTTGTTGCCATGCTGTACCTGTCCCGCAGGTGTGATGTTCGGCTGTACCGATCCTGTGCAGGTGTTGTTAAACGTAGTCTGCCACTGCTAGGACAATCAGCTGTCAGTCCTGTCTCCCTGTGGCGCTGTCTTAGGCGTCTCACAGTACGGACATTGCAATTTATTGCCCTGGCCACATCTGCAGTCCTCATGCCTCCTTTCAGCATGCCTAAGGCACGTTCATGCAGATGAGCAGGGACCCTGGGCATCTTTCTTTTGGTGTTTTTCCTGTAGGAAGGCCTCTTTAGTGTCCTAAATTTTCATAACTGTGACCTTAAACTTCTTAGTGATCCCTTCATGCACCAATCCCGTTGACGGGATTGATTTGACAGCACCCAGTGAAATAGCAGCGCCCCAAATTCAAAAACAGAAATACTCATAATAATTCATAATTCATACTAGTGTTACACATCGGATTAAAGATGAACTTCTTGTTAATTCAGCCACAGTGTCATATTTCAAAAATGCTTTACGGTGAAAGCAAACCATGCTATTATCTGAGGACAGCACCCCATCAAACATACACATGAAAATCATAATTCAACCCGCCAGGCATGACACAAGTCAGAAATAACATATAATTCATGCCTTACCTTTGAAGGGCTTCTTCTGTTGGCACTTACTGTTACTATTTGATGCACATTCAATTTCAGAATATCATATTGGAACTATACTGTAAAAATAACTTACCTTTTATGTATTTTTAGATGGTGCTTGATGCTGCTGTGAAATCTTCACAAGTGTAGTTTTGTTAACCTCTTGAAGCTGCCTTCAACCTGGTCAAAACTCGACATCGTGGGCAAAACCTCGTCGGCCAACAGGCCTCGTCGTCCAACTGCCTGGACAACGTGCGAACAACATCTCCATGTGAGCAGCTATCTCTGAAAATGTTGTGGTTGGACGTAGGACATTACTGGGATCCTACAACGCTGCACACCTCATTGTGTTTCTCAAGGAATTTGAGCAGGTCTGTCAAGGTCACCTATGTCATTGTGTGGGACAATGTCACGTTCCATCATGCAGAGATGGTTCAGGCATGGTTTTGGGCCGATCCCCGATTCATGACCCTACACCTGCCCCCATACTGTCCTTTTCTCAAGCCTACTGAGGAATCTTATTCACCATGGAGGTGGAAGGTGTACGATCGCCGTCCTCATGAATGGCACCCTCCTTCTGGTCATCGATGAGGCATTCAACAACATCAATGCAGACCAATGTCAAGTTTAGATGCGCAAAAAGGCTGAAAGGTTTCTCCCGCGGTGTATGAACAATGAGGACATTCACTGTGATGCTCAAGACAGATTTGATGCAAATGAATGCATGCCAACGTTATGTTTTATTTTCATTAATTGAATTTGTTTCACCTAGGTTGCAATTATATCAGATTGTTTTTTTGCATGAATTGGATAGATAAAGAAATTATAGATTTTCTGTCAATTTTGTTGAGTAATGTAAATGTATTGCCGAATGTGAAAACTGTAATGTACAGTACTGTAGCATATTACTTTCAGCACTTTTAAGGGCGATTTGAAACACTTATCTTGGATTGTTTGCTATTGGTTTAACTGGCAGTTTAAACAAATACATTGAAAATATATTATTGTGTTGTGTTTTGGTGATTAAACCAATGTTTTCATTACATTTCACAATTAACTTATATTTTTGAAAATCAATGGTTGTGTGGTGAGAGATGTTTACAATCCAAATTAATGCAAAATGACAGGTTTTGAATGAAAGACTGGCTGCGTTACAAATGTGACCAAGTGTGAAAAAATCTTTTTTTGTAAAAAATACACATTTCCTTTTTATTGTTACATGGCATCAGTGAGATTCAGTCTGATCTCTATTAATTGTCTTAGTCCACTGCACCACCAGGATGGAGTTTTTAACGCATACAAAGTGTTCATTTTAGTATATTCAAACAGACCCTGTTTCAAAGGAAACAAGCATTCAGATCAGGTGTGGACAGTTTTGTTGATGCTGAAAACAGAATGTATATGTTTTTAAATAACAATCTTAGAATGTTCTCCGAACATTACTAAACGTTTCTTGTGGTTATTGTGGAAAGTTTTCTTAACTTCTCTAGGGTAGGGGGCAGTATTTGGAATTTTGGATGAAAAGTGTGCCCAAATTAAACTGCCTTCTACCCAGCCCAGAAGATAGGATATGCATATAATTGGTAGATTTGGATAGAAAACACTAAAGTTTCCAAAACTGTTAAAATATTGTCTGTGAGTATAACAGAACTGATTTGGCAGGCGGAAACCTGAGACAAATCCATTAAGGAAGTAGGATTTTTTGTTGTTGTAGTTGTTTTCTATTCAATGCCATTACAGTATCCATTGACTTAGGACTCAAATTGCAGTTCCTATGCCTTCCACTAGATGTCAACAGTCTTTAGAAATTGTTTCAGGCTTGTATTCTGAAAAATGAGGGAGTAAGAGCAGTCGGAATGAGTGGACCCTGCCGTGTCACAGAGCTTTTTCATGCTCGTGACCGAGAGTGCCTTTCTTGTTTACCTTTTATATTGATTACGTTATTGTCCGGTTGAAATGCTGAGGATTGAATATAAACATCGTTTGACATGTTTCTATGAACTTTACGGATACAATTAGGATTTTTTGTCTGCCTGTTGTGACTGCGTTTGAGCCTGTGGATTACTGAACAAAACGCGAACAAAACAGAGGTTTTTGGATATAAAGAGAGACTTTATGGAACAAAAGGAACATTTATTGACTAAATGAATGTCTTCTGAGTGCAACCATATGAAGATCATCAAAGGTAAGTGATTAATTTTCTCTATTTCTGACTTATGTAACTCTTCTACTTGGCTGGTTATTGTTTGTAATGATTTGTCTGCTGGGCTATGTTCTCAAATAATCGTAAGGTATGCTTTCGCCGTAAAGCATTTTTAAAATCTGACACCGTGGTTGGATTCACAAGAAGTTAATCTTTAAACCTATGTAAAATAGTTATATATTTTCTGAATTTTTATAAAGAGTTTTTCTGTATTTGAATTTGGCGCTCTGCAATCTCACTGGATGTTGGCCAGGTGGGACGCATACCCTAGAGAGGTTTTAACGTTCTCTGAACAATGGTATGCTGAAATTCCCACCGAAGATTGTTGTTTCTTAATGCGCTCTAAACTATTTGAGAACATTCCTAATGTTAAACCAATTGGAGATTGTTCCTAGAACATTACCAAAATTGAAATTTATTGTACCATGTTTGAACTTTTAGGAAATGTTCTGTTTAAGTATCAAAATGCCAAGAAAAGGCTTTTTTGTCAAGTCCCTTAAATGTGCTGAGAACGTTCCAAAGCCAAGCAACTATCTTGCACCATTCCCAGAAAGTTGTGGGAAGGTAGTATGCAAAATATCCATAGGACAACCATGCTCTCACCAAGCTCTAATAAACATTTGGTTCTCAGAACATTAAGTGCTAGCTGGGATCATTAACATGATCTTTCTTAATTAACATGATCTTTATCCTAGTGTCCTCCTAGCATCTATTAGTGCTAACCTGGGTTGCTCTGTTCTTCCCTGCCTGGCCGCCTGTCAATGGTCAACCTGTCACACTAAATGCTAATTCCGCTTCAGAGACTGAAATTAGCCTCATTAGGATTTGTGTCACCTCAGCAATGCCGTAACACTGGGGGGGATCCTGACCTTATCAAAGGCTTAGTTGTTCTTGGTGCATTCAGAATACAGAGGCAGAGACCGAGTGAAACCAAAGTGTGTGTGTGTGCGTGTATAAGTAGGAGTTTCTTATTCGGTGTGTGAAGTGATTGCAAGGGAACAGAACTATTGACTACATGTTTCATTAGGTAATTCTCAGGTAAGACAATTCCTCCTGAGTGAGGCAAGGTCAAAAACATACATTTCCAGAGAGCCACTTTTTTGAATACATTTTTATTATGTTTTTATAATCATTCCTACACAATAAATGATATTGCACAGTAATTCATAATACAGGAATTTGCTTTTCATTCACACCCACCCACCTTTAAGACCACCCAACTTCACTTCTACCCTCTCACCTATAACCCCAACCATATCTTCCCAATGGCTGGGAGAAGAGCAGACAAATCATAGCAAACAAGTCATAAATAATAACAAGACAAAAAGAAAACATAAAAAAATACAATTCTAAAAGCAAACAAAAAACGCAAAATACAATTATTCAACCATTGGCATTAAATAGGTTGATTTAGGGGTATATCTTTAGTGCCACTATTATTAAAAAAATTAAAAATGTTATTTGATGGTCTGCGATTGTGCCTCCCAACCCGGCCTCCGTGACCCCCGGCCAATCCACATATCCGATCCACTCCAACACCAGCACACCAGACCCTGCAGGTAAAGGGCTTGCTAATTAAGTGGCTAGTTGAATCTGGTGTGGACAGACCAGGCCAAACCGAGCATCCGGAGCAGCCGGGGACCGTGAGGGCTGGACCTGGAGGAACTTGTCAAAGTAGATTGTTGTTGGTAAATACGTAGTCATGCGTTGATCCCTTTATGTTCAACATATTCCAGGTATTCTTCCCATATACATTCAAATAACTTGTATTAATATTACCTGTAATATTATAATGCACATGATCTAAGGGAACATTGCTTGATAACTCTACAAACCAATGGGCAACTGTTGGAGGATCAGGTGACTTTCAATGCAGAGTGAAAAAAAAGGCCCCTATAAGGTCTAAGTTACAGGAGTTCTGTTGATAGAGGTCGCCCACGTTTGTATTGCCCAAAATACATATGTAAGGGGAACTTGGTAAGTGGATTCTCACACACAGATATATTGCTGATATTATGGAGTCCCAAAACTTAGATGCACGGGTAAAATATACTCTATGTAGAATCTTATATTGCAACATTTTATGCCTCAGATTGTAAGAGCGTGAGTGTGTGATATCCCAGATATTTTCCCATTCCTCATTTATAATACTTTCCCCTAAGTCTGCTTCCAATTTAACAAGAAGATTAATATCTTAAGTAGAAATTGATTATTCCAGATAGAGCTATAAAGGGGGGTCCCATTTCATGAATCTCTTTAAGATTATAGTAATAACTTTGGCTTTTTTGGTCCCAAAGTGAACAATATGATTTAACTCAGTGGGCTTCCATTTTTACCCAGGACTCCAATGATTCCACACTCATTGTCTAACTGCTTAACTGAGTGTCCCAGTAGTACAGTTTTGGTTGGGGTAGACCCAAACCTCCTGCTTCGTAAGTATAGAAGGCCAATTCGAACCCTTGGGGTACTGTTTTTCCAAATAAAATGTATAAATAGGCTTTGGATCTTGGAAAAAATTATCTTTCAAATATTTGTTTCGATGTATCACATAGAGGTTTCGCTCGGAGACAGACAGGTAGAATGGCGAATCAGGAGCGCTACGCGACCGTTCTCTTGGCATTCTCACCGCGCTTCCTTGTGGAAGTATCAGTACGGCACCTGAAGCTCTCCTCAACAAGACTTGAATCCTGTCTTCCTACTTAACAGTTCTCACATGAACCGCAAGGTTAACGCTGTCGAAGTAGAACCTCAGTTCCCTTCTACAGTGTTGAGTACTGAAGCAGAATTTGAATTTGTTTTCTAATCTCCAGTCTTTGGTGATAACTAGCGTCACACTGCTAACCATCGAGACTTGGTCAAGGATTAAGCTCACTGGAAAGCAAGCTAAACACACTCCTACCAGAACATACAGTAGTATTGCCAGCTCCCTTCTCTTTTTTATTTATTTTTTATTTCACCTTACTTTAAATGTATTTGGCTAAGGTGTATGTAAACTTCCGACTTCAACTGTATGTTCTGACAGTCTGCCGGTAGTGAGGAATTCTTCTTCCATTCCACTGGTTGATATTGACTTTTCTAATGAACACTTCACCGGTGATCTGGTATCATTTCAGGTATAGTCCTTGGGTATTCTCATAACCTGTAATGAAGGAAACAAAAAAGTGAAAATTTGATGTCCTGGTTTCAATAGAAATAGATATTTCACATAGATTTCCCTAAGTAAGCATGTCCCGATTTTCTGGAAAAAGTTTAACATTTCTCCTAGGTATCCCTAATATGATGACTGCGGTGTACAACATAGAAGCTTATCAGATTTTGATCATCTTACTATGCTTCTTCACCCGAGATTGGCCCCCAATTGCTAATCAATCAGTTCTTTATTCTCCAGGCTCCACTTTGTCATCATTTGTAATCTGTTTTTCCTTCAGCCTGTTTGCATGCTTCTGTCAAAGTCATCAATTCCGCCACCTGTGCTGATGTTCCTGCAGGTAATGTGCCAGTCACTATCACATTGTCCATTGTAGAAACTGCCCAGCCTGCCTTCCTCACACCCCCCTCAACAATGTTTGTGAACCATCTGTGTATAAGAAACTCAGGGTTTTCCAATGGATGACTCTTAATAAACCCATCACAGAGCTGATCCAAAACCGACTCATAACAGTCGTGTTCAAGTAATGTGGTATCTGGAGGAAGCATCGGAGTAGCTGGATTACATGGTGTGCCACGTTGCATGATGATGTTAAGAGCCCCCACTACTTTAGTAGCATCCATAGTGTTCTTGCTAATGGGATATTGTTTTGTGCAAGGTGGGGCAATACCTGTCAAGCACACTGGTTCCACATCCAAAGTTCTTCGCTAATTTTTCTACATAGTCCAAATAGGATGGTTCTGAACTGTAGATCCCCGCAGTTGTCTAATTTGTCACGTCACCTTCCCTTCAGAGATGTTCAGTGTAAAGTCAAGTTGCATAATAACATCAAGGCCTAAAATAGGTTGTTCAAATGAGCTTATCCACACCCCTGCATCAATCTTCACTGGACCAATATAAATTGATAATGATTTGGTCTGTTTCATATTTGTCTCTGTCTCATACACCAGGTTTCTTTGATAACAGCCAGTTTATTATGTTGATTGATGTCTCTGTCCAGCCGTGACAGTCTGTCGATGATGTCGCCGTAGCTTTGTCTCTCTCAGTCATTAGTTGTGGAAACAAAAGTTTTTCGCAAATCATCATGTATGGATTACATCAGCTGATGGGTGATTGTGTCACAATCATTTAGAGATGGATTAGACCAAGGTGTAACGTGGTAGGCATACATTTTACTTTTATTAAATGATACCGAAAAAACAACAAAATACAACAAAACGAACGTAAAGCTACATGCAGTGCAGAAAGCAACTATACACTAACAAGATCCCACAACTAAAGGTGGAAAAACGGCTGCCTAAGTATGATCCCCAATCAGAGACAATGATAAACACCTGCCTCTGATTGAGAACCATACCCGGCCAACAAAAAAAATAGAAAAAATAGAATGCCTACCCAAATCACACCCTGACCTAACCAAATAGAGAAATTTAAAGGCTCTCTAAGGTCAGGGCATGACAGATTGCTCCATTTTTGGAGTAATTGAGTGTATTTTCATCTTCCATGTCGGGTAACCCAGTGTCTAACCACCTCTGCTCTAAACCTTTCTTCAAATTCACCAAACTGTTCTTTCAGTGTTTGTACACATTTAGTTATCTCTCCCCAATTGTTGGCTGCATTGGTCAGACCCTTAAGGAAAACATGTATGGCTCTCCATCCATCGGCCACATCTTGCTCTTCACCACCCACAGCTCTATAAATATTTTCTTCAAGTAATAATAACTGAAACCCATCATAAGGATGTAGATTGCAGAGTTTCTTATAACGCTTCAAATGGTCCCATGTTCTCATACCCACTTCTCTGGGATGTTTCATCCAACTGTTTTGGAGAGGCTGATTTATGTGTGATTACTGTCATTGGAGGTTTGTCTTTACTACCCTTTACAGCCTGTGTTCTGGTTGGCCTAAGACATCGTTCGTCACTGCTGTCAGAATCTGTTGACTCAAAGCGAGGCAATGCTGACCAGATGCTTGAAACCTGATCATCCTTGATCGCAACTCAACTTGAGGGTAGATTGAGGGAAAAAAATTGTCCACAGGTGGGGTCAAGTCTGTTTTTACGACCCTTGCCAGTAATTGTTGAATTATTTCTTTCAAGTTTTTGATCTGTTCACCAAGAGCCCTTAAACATTCTTTATTTCTCTGCAATGTCCTGACATGATTCTCCAGAAAGAATTTCCCATGCCGTTTTCTTACTTCGGCTAAAACAGTTAAAGACCATCGTGTCTTTGCCAAGGAATTAGACATTCTCTGTATTGTTCCCAAAACGTTTTGTATATCAGACAGATGCCATACTCAATCTTTGTCAACAATGATGGAATATTTCTTTATTATCTCTTGCCTACACTTCTCTACTTTGAAATGGTTCCTCATATCACTAGACAGTGAATTTCAAATCTCTTTCATGCTCACATCCGGAAGAGCGGTTCTGCCCTGTTCCAGAGTGGTTCATATATAACTTCATATATATCTCTATGTTTATATATTTATTTAACCCATATATATATATATATATATATAAACTTTTGAGGACTCAAACCTCTAATCTTCTAGAACACAAATTGCTTCTGTAGGGCCTGGTTACCCATAAAAACGTATGTTCACTTCAAAAAGCTTGCATTAACCACACGTGTAAAATAAATGCTACTCAACTAGCAACTCACGTCTATGCAACAAGAAGGTTTCACTAAAAGAAAGGCCTCAAACCTTTTCATAGAGAACAAAGGAAGTCTGTAATAGAACAAAGGACTTCAACCCTTAAACACCACAGATACGTATCACTCATTGCATGCACTAATTTGAACCTGATTTGGTTCTTTTAAAATGATATTGGTCTAGACTCACCCAGCAATTATGCCATCAGTCAGGAGAATAAGAGTTGACTCTCAAAGTGGGTTGTGTGCAGCCTTCTCTCTTTGCTCTGGATCAACACAGAGTTGATGAGTTTTCTTGTTATTGTTCAGACCAAATTCATCTCGGGCACGGCACCAAGTGATAGCAGTTGATGTTATTCTTCAATAACACAGACCCCAAAGCAAATCAGGGGGAGGAAAATAGGTTTATTCAAAGAGAACAAATCATGCAGGGAGGTAGATGGTAGATGTTCATGCTCCCCCGTCCTCAGTGATTCGCTCCTGTGATTCTCTCTACAGAACAAAGGGACAGGATGTAGTTTATAACTCAGCCCTAGCATGTGGTTGACCAATTAGACTTCCTTGCAATAAAACTGGGCCAATGACCAATGACTATTTCAGATTCAATGTATAAACAATTTAGACCAATGAGAACTTTTCATGAGTCCCAGACTGAAATTCCTCCCATGTCTCTGACCCATTGATATTACATAAAAAACACTATTTCCATTGATCGTTTGTAACGGTCTTCTTCCTCCTCTGACCCATTGATATTACATAAAAAAACACTATTTCCATTGATCGTTTGTAACGGTCTTCTTCCTCCTCTGACGAGGAGTAGTAGGAAGGATCGGAGGACCAATGCGCAGCGTGGTACATGTTCATGATTCTTGTAATAGAACACACAAAAATACAAAATAACAACGTGAAATAACAAAAACCGAGCCAGTTCCGTGTGGAACACGCAGACACAGAAAATAATCACCCACAAAACACAGGTGGGAAAAGGCTACCTAAGTATGATTCTCAATCAGAGACAACTAACGACACCTGCCTCTGATTGAGAACCATACCAGGCCAAACACAAAAACAACACATAGAAAAAGGAACATAGACAACCCACCCAACTCACGCCCTGACCATACTAAAACAAAGACATAACAAAATAACTAAGGTCAGAACGTGACATCGTTAGTACTCTATTGACCTCTCATCCTCTGCGTTGTGTATTATCTTTCAAATATTCTTACAGGTTTTAGGGGAAATAAATCGCTCTCGTCTGAACAGCTCATGCAGTTTACACCATTCCAGGACAGAATGTATAATTAAAGCGTTGTGGTAGTTTTTATAGATTTCCTGTCGCATTTATAAAACAATTCTGGCCCAGAGTCCTCATTTACCTCAAACTGTTCAATGTTCAACCATGAGGGAGAAGGACCATTGTCAAACCTCTGAGCCAGAAACCTAGACTGTGCAGCCCAGCAATACATTCTGAAATTGGGGAGGTTTAAGCCCACTTGACTGTAATCAAGGGTCAGTTTGTCCAGACTAATCCTAGGGATTTTGCCGTGCCATATAAAATGTCTGGTCAGCATGTCGAGAGAGGATAAGAATCCTGCGGGCACAGGGATGGGGAGAGATTAAAACAAATATAGAAATCTGGGTAGGACATTCATTTTAATTACGTTAATTCTACCCAGTAGAGTGAGGCAAGTCCATCCATTTACAAAGGTCACCCTCCACCTTTTGCAACAAGCTGGCCAGATTGAGTTTATATAAAGGTTGCTCAGGTTACCATCCACCATTATACCCAAATATGTGAAGCCCATAGGCAACCATCTAAATGGAAGCTTATTCTTGATGGTATGATGGTCAAAGACAGACAACGGTAAGATTTAGTTTTTTTTAATCAAAATTGACCTTATATCCAGATACATAATAATAAAAGTGAGAGAGGGAATGTTCTAGATTCATTAGAAATAAGGTTGTCCGCAGAAAGTGATAACTTATGTGTATGGGGGCCCACCTCAAAGCCATAGAACGTGTCATGACATACATTACAATGGTCTCAGCCAACGGTTCGATGGCGAAGAGGTGGGGGTTAATTGGGTAACCTTGTCTGTTCCCCATATAGAGAGGGAAAGAGGAGGAATTAATCACATTGGTAGCAATCCTAGCTTTAGGAGATTTGTAGAGGAATTTTATCAAATTTACAAACATGGTGCCTAAACCAATCTTTTCAAAGACGCGAAAGAGATTTGGCCGTACGACCCTATCAAAGGCCTTTTCTGCGTTGAGGGAGACCGCGACACTAGGTATTATGTGTTGGTTAGCAAGGTGAATTATATCAAAGAACCTTCTGTGATTATTGGAGGACAATCTATTAATTATGAAGCCAGTCTGATCTGGGTTGACCAACAGGGGAAGACATGACTCCAGTCTCTTAGATAGCATCTTGGTGACCAGTTTACAATCTGTGTTAAGGAGAGAGATTGGTCTATAGGAGGCGCACTTTATCAGGTTTTTTCCCTTTCATGTGAATTACTATAATCACTGCTTTGGAGAGAAAGACTCAGGAAAGTAGTTCTTCCCTGGCTTTTTTATGTACTTCCATAAGGTAGGGTACCAACAGCTCCTTAAATTCTTTATTGAACTCTGGGGGGAAGCCATCCTCCCCAGGAGACTTACTAGAAGGTAAGGATTTAATGTCCTCCAACCATTCAGGGACTGAGAACTGTTCACTCAGGCGCTCGCTGTCTTCATCTGACAGGCATGGGAGGTTGAGAGAGGAGAGAAAAGAGTAGATCTCTGATAGATCATCGCTTGAACGGGAAGTATAGAGGTCCTCGTAATATTTCTTAAAAGTATCATTCATTTCAGTAGGGTCGAAAGATATATCATTAGTAAGAGTTTCTATAGCATTAATTGTTCTCTTACTTTCCTCTGCTTTCAGTTGCCATGCCAATACTTTGTGTGCTTTCTCTCCAAGCTCGTAGTAACGCTGTTTTGATTTAGTGATGGCCCTCTCAGCTTGATATGTGTTCAGAGTATTATATTTCAGCTATTTATTTACCAAAAGCCTGTAAAGATCTTTAGTCGGTCCTCTTTGGTAGGTTTTCTCAAGCTCAGAGATTTCAGATTCAAGGATATTCAGTTTGGCACTGTGGTTTCTCTTCAGCCCATTAGTATAGGCAGTGGTCAGTCCCCTCAGATAGGCTTTCAATGTGCCCCAAAGAATGAAACTGTCAGGAGCGGAGGGTTTGTTTGTCGAAATAAAAATATTGATCTGCTCTTTGATGAATGCACAAAATTCAGGTTGCTTCAGGAGCGTAGACAATGGGTTAAAGTTACAGTTGAAGTCAGAAGTTTACATACACCTTCACCAAATACATTTAAACTCAGTTTTTCACAATTCCTGACATTTAATCCTAGATATTCCCTGTCTTAGGTAATTTACAATCACCACTTAATTTTAAGAATGTGAAATGTCAGAATAATAGTTGAGAAAATGATCTAATTCAGCTTTTATTTCTTTCATCACATTCCCAGTGGGTCAGAAGTTTACATACACTCAATTAGTATTTGGTAGCATTCCTTTAAAATGTTTAACTTGGGTCAAACATTTTGGGAAGCCTTCCACAAGCTTCCCACAATAAGTTGGGTGAATTTTGGCCCATTCCTCCTGACAGAGCTAGTGTAACTGAGTCAGGTTAATAGGCCTCCTTGCTCGCACACACTTTTTCAGTTCTGCCCACAAATGTTCTATGGGATTGAGGTCAGGGCTTTGTGATGGCCACTCCAATACCTTGACTTTGTTGTCCTTAAGCCATTTTGCCACAACTTTGGAAGTATGCTTGGGGTCATTGTCCATTTGTAAGACCCATTTGCAACCAATCTTTAACTTCCTGACTGATTTATTTATTTTATTTTGTATTTTACCTTTATTTAACCAGGTAGGCTAGTTGAGAACAAGTTCTCATTTACAACTGCGAACTGGACAAGATAAAGCATAGCAGTGTGAACAGACAATAACACAGAGTTACACATGGAGTAAACAATAAACAAGTCAATAACACAGTAGAAAAAAAGAAAAAAAGAGTCTATATACATTGTGTGCAAAAGGCATGAGGAGGTAGGCGAATAATTACAATTTTGCAGATTAACACTGGAGTGATAAATGATCAGATGGTCATGTGAGGGTAGAGATACTGGTGTGCAAAAGAGCAGAAAAGTAAATAAATAAAAACAGTATGGGGATGAGGTAGGTAAATTGGGTGGGCTATTTACCGATGGACTATGTACAGCTGCAGCGATCGGTTAGCTGCTCAGATAGCAGATGTTTAAAGTTGGTGAGGGAGATAAAAGTCTCCAACTTCAGCGATTTTTGCAATTCGTTCCAGTCACAGGCAGCAGAGAACAAATGAGGTGCTGGCTTTAGGGATGATCAGTGAGATACACCTGCTGGAGCGCGTGCTATGGGTGGGTGTTGCCATCGTGACCAGTGAACTGAGATAAGGCAGAGCTTTACCTAGCATGGACTTGTAGATGACCTGGAGCCAGTGGGTCTGGCGACGAATAGGTAGCGGGGGCCAGCCGACTAGAGCATACAGGTCGCAGTGGTGGGTGGTATAAGGTGCTTTAGTAACAAAACGGATGGCACTGTGATAAACTGCATCTCTGTCTGCACTGAACTCTGTCTGCAAAGTAGTTGGTGAACCAGGCAAGGCAGTCATTTGAAAAACCGAGGCTACTGAGTCTGCCGATAAGAATATGGTGATTGAGTCGAAAGCCTTGGCCAGGTCGATGAAGACGGCTGCACAGTACTGTCTTTTATCGATGGCGGTTATGATATTGTTTAGTACCTTGAGCGTGGCTGAGGTGCACCCATGACCGGTTCGGAAACCAGATTGCACAGCGGAGAAGGTACGGTGGGATTCGAGATGGTCAGTGATCTGTTTGTTGGGTCCAGGGTGTCTCCCCCTTTGAAGAGGGGGATGACTGCGGCAGCTTTCCAATCCTTGGGGATCTCAGACGATATGAAAGAGAGGTTGAAGAGGCTGGGAATAGGGGTTGCGACAATGGCGGCGGATATTTTCAGAAATAGAGGGTCCAGATCGTCAAGCCCAGCTGATTTGTACGGGTCCAGGTTTTGCAGCTCTTTCAGAACATCTGCTATCTGGATTTGGGTATGATGTCTTGTTATGTTGCTTCAATATATCCACATCATTTTCCTTCTCATTATGCCATCTATTTTGTGAAGTGCACCAGTCACTCCTGCAGCAAAGCACCCCCACCACATGATGCCGCTTCCCTCGTGCTTCACGGTTGGGATTGTGTTCTTCAGCTTGCAATCCTACCCCTTTTTCCTCCAAACATAACGATGGTCATTATGGCCAAACAGGTCTATTTTTGTTTCATCAGACCATTCATCAGACCATCAGAACATTTCTCCAAAAAGTACAATCTTTGTCCCCATGTGCAGTTGCAAGCCATAGTCAGATTTTTTTTATGACGGTTTTGGAGCAGTGGATTCTTCCTTGCTGAGTGGGCTTTCAGGTTATGTCGATATAGGACTCATTTTACTGTGGACATAGATACTTTTGTACCTGTTTCCTCCAGCATCTTCACAAGGACCTTTGCTGTTGTTCTGGGATTGATTCACACTTTTCGCACCAAAGTATGTTCTTCTCTAGGAGACAGAACGCGTCTCCTTCCTGTGTGGTATGACGGCTGTGTGGTCCCATGTTGTTTATACTTGCGTACTATTGTTTGTACAGATGAACGTGGTACCTTCAGGCGTTTGGAAATTGCTCCCAAGGATGGACCAGACTTGTGGAGGTCTACAAAAAAAAATTCTGAGGTCTTGGCTGATTTCTTTTGTTTTTCCCATGATGTCAAGCAAGGAGGCACTGAGTTTGAATGTAGGCCTTGAAATACATCCACAGGTACACCTCCAATTGACTCAAATGTTGTCAATTAGCCGATCAGAAGCCTCTAAAGCCATTACATAATTTTCTGGAATTTTCCAAGCTGTTTAAATAGTGTATGTCAACTTGTGTATGTAAACTTCTGACCCACTGGAATTTTGGTACAGTGAATTATAAGCTAAATATTCTGTCTGTAAACAATTGTTGGAAAAATGACTTGTGTCATGCAAAAGTAGATGTCCTAACTGACTTGCCAAAACAATAGTTTGTTAACAATTAATGTGTGGAGTGGTTGAAAAACGAGTTTGTATGACTCCAACCTAAGTTCATGTAAACTTCCGACTTCAACTGTATATGCTCCATTTACCTTGGGAGGAATGGAGATTGATAGTACCGGAGGATAATGGTCACTATGCAATCTGGGGAGATAATCAATATCTAACACAGTTGGGTTGATAGCAAAAAGTTATCTATGCGTGTGTGTATGTTGTGTGGGTGTGAATAAAAAAGAGTAGTCCCTATCCTGTGGGTGCATCTGTCTCCAGATATCTAGTAAATTGAGAACCTTCATAAATGACATGGTGAGCTTGGCGGCTTTGGTAAGAAGGTAGGGTTCATCAGAGGACCAATCAAGAACTGTATCTCAACAAAAATGTATATCTCCTCCAGCCAGTAACCATCCTGGTGGTGCTTGAGCTACCTGAAGGAAGACATTCTGAATAAACATATGGTCATCGAAGTTAGGAGCAATAGGGTCCAAGGGTCCAATATATATGCCCCAGCACCAAAACAAACCTGCATGAGGGATCAGACATGGTGTTGCTGACACAGAAGGGGATGTGTTTACTTATCAAAATCACAGTTCCTCTTGTATTGGAGTTAAAAGAGGACGCGAAAACTTGTCCTACCTATTCCCTCTTCAAATTCTTGTGTTCATAAGATGTGTTTCTTGTACAAACATAATGTCAGCCTTTAATTTCTTAAGTTACTGTATGTATAGACTTTTTTCCTCTTAACTGTTAAAAGGCTGTTAAGACCTTTTACGTTGAATGTGACATATTTTAGTGGATTAAGCATGGGTTGGGTTTCAAATATATAACCGAATGGTAATCCCTCATATGTAAATAGTCAGGTAATGTTCCAGCTTTAGTTTGAACACTGTAGTGGCCTATGTGTCTCTGGCTGACCCTCTTGCCATCGATGGTGATGTTCCATTTGGCTCTTGCAAGTCGCAGTATCTTCTCCCTGTCCTGGAAATGGAGGAACCTGATCAGAAACGCCCGTGGTGGCTCATTTGGCGTGGGTTTCGGTGCTGATATTCTGTGGGCGCGTTCGATTTCCAGTGGCTTGGTGAAGTTGGTAATGTCTAGGACACCAGGGATCCATTGAGTGAAGAAACGGACCGGTTCATGGACCTCGCTGTCCACTTTCAATCCCAACACACGGATATTACTACGTCTGCTCTGGATCTCCATCTGGTCTACCTTGTTTTTGAGATAGGCATTGTCCTTCTGCAGATGTTTCATAATCTGGTCATGTCGAGTGACGGTATCTTCAACTGTGCTAATGTTTTCTCAAAAGTCGTTCTCAAAAGGAGATCATTCAGGGAGGATTTCAGGTCGTCAATGGCTTAATTCTTGTCAATTTTCAGTTAAATACCTTTGTTACCATCTTGAATTTCTTTGAGGAAAGTAGCAAGCATGCCGGCAGACTCGGAAGAGGCTGCTGAGAGCAGCAGTCTGGAACTGCCATCTGAGTCATGAGGGCTAATTCTAATCTTGCTAGCTAGCTACCAGCCGATGTTAGAATATTGTTTCAATGTTGTTTCAATGTTGTTATTTAGGTAATACTATTATTTTGAAGAGCTCGGTTTGTTAACGTCTGCTCAGCTCCGTGGCATCACGTGCTCCTTTCATTTTTTATTTTTATAATATATTACACCAGATCTTTCTTGAATAAGTTCCTCCATTTCTTTTTGTTTTTCCTCTTAACGTATTCTGTGTCTCTATGGTACAGTTATTATGGCTCTCAGTAGTGTTAGTCCTATTTCTGTTGTTGAAATGGACTCCTTTGACCTAAATTGCTTTAGTTTTAGAGATGAGTATTGAATTACATGGCCTCTAAAGGCACATTTAAAGTGTCCCATACAATAAGGGGATCAGCTGTACCTATGTTATGTCAGAAAAAGTCAGTTATAAATTCTTCTGTCCTAGTTAAAAACAAGTTATCATCCAATAGGCTTTGATTAAATTTCCAATATCCTCACCCACGTGGAAATTCTGCAAGAGCAATGTATATGTCAATTATTTGATGGTCCATCAGCATTCTGTCCCGTCAACAGTTTTTAAACGTTTGGTGCCAGCGAGAATGACATAAGATAGTAGTCAAGACGACTAGCTTGATTTAGCCTCTGCCATGTACAGTACCAGTAAAAAGTTTGGACACACCTACTCATTCAAGGGTTTTTCATTATTTGTACTATTTTCTACATTTTAGAATAATAGTGAAGACATCAACACTATGAAATAACACATGGAATCATGTAGTAACCAAAAAAAAGTGTTAGACAAATCAAAATATGTTTTATATTTTAGAATCTTCAAAGTAGCCATGCTTTGCCTTGATGGCAGCTTTGCACACTCTTGGTATTCTCTCAACCAGCTTCACCTGGAATGCATTTCCAACATTCTTGAAGGAGTTCTCATATATGCCTAGCACTTGTTGGCTGCTTTCCTTCAACCTGTGGTCCAAATCATCCCAAATCATCTCAATTGGGTTGAGATCAGCTGATTGTGGAGGCCCGGTCATCTGATGTAGCACTCTCCTTCATGGTCAAATAGTCCTTACACAGCCTGGAGGTGTGTTGAGTCATTGTCCTGTTGAAAAACAAATGATAGTCCCAATAAGCAAAACCCAGATGGGATGGCATATCGCTGCAGAATGCTGTAGTAGCCATGCTGGTTAAGGGTGCCTTGAATTCTAAATAACTCACTGACAGTGTCACCAGCATCATTCCTCCTCCTCCATGCTTCATGGTGGGAACCACACATGCGGAGATCATCCGTTCACCTACTCTGATTCTCACAAAGACATGGCAGTTGGAAACAAAAATCTCAAATTTGGACTGATCAGAACAAAGGACAGACTTCCACCGGTCTAATGTCCATTGCTAGTGTTTCTTGGCACAAGCAAGTCTCTTCTTCGTATTGGTGTCCTTTAGTAGTGGTTTCTTTGCAGCAATTTGACCATGAAGGCCTGTTTCATGCAGTCTCCTCTGAACAGTTGATGTTGAGATGTGCCTGTTACTTGAACTCTGTGAAGCATTTATTTGGGCTGCAATTTCTGGGGCTGGTAAACTCTAATGAACTTATCCTCTGCAGCAGAGGTAACTCTTGGTCTTCCTTTCCTGTGGCGGTCCTCATGAGAGCCACTTTCATCATAGCGCTTGATGGTTTTGCGACTGCACTTGAAGAAACTTTCAAAATTCTTAAAATGTTCCTTCTGCTTATTGACTGACCTTCATATCTCAAAGTAATGATGGACTGTCGTTTCTCTGCTTATTTGAGCTGTTCTTGCCATAATATGGACTTAGTCTTTTACCAGATATGCTGTCTTCTGTATAGCACTCCTACCTTGTCACAACACAACTGATTGGCTCAAACACATTAAGATGGGAAGAAATTCCACAAATGAACATTTAACGAGGCACACCTGTTAATTGAAATGCAGTCTTGGTGAGTACCTCATGAAGCTGGTTGAGAGAATGCCAAGTGCATGCAAAGCTGTGGCTACTTTAAAGAATTTCAAATATAAAATACATTTTGATTTATTTAACACTTTTTTAGTTACGACATGATTCCATATGTGTTATTTCATAGTGTTTATGTCTTCACTATGATTCTACAATGTGGAAAATAGTAAACAATAAATAAAAAGCCTTGAATGAGTAGGTGTGTCCAAACTTTTGACTGATACTGTATATCTCACTAGGCCAGGATATTTACGCCTCCATATATACACATATATACACTAGTTTCAATATATCCATGATATTTGTGATATGCATGACAGCAGGACATAATACATTGACTTGTACAGCCTCAGAGATACAGAGCAAGAACTGATGTCAACTAGAGGGTATCATAAAACTCATATAATATAAAGTGTCAATGTTCATGATCACTATGTTTGATGCACAGTTACAAGATGATATGGCGTCCTACCCTGGGTTGTTCTGAACACAATGAGGCAATGTTTGTCTATTGTGAAGAACATTTGCAGCTGAACACCTGAATGCACTCATGACTCCTTTCTACGCGCACCAGAATTACGATCTGTTTCTCAGAAATGCCTTGTGAAAGCCTAACACAGTAAGATCATATTTTATAACTTAGCTAGTCATATTGGCAATAGAACAAGCTTTCAAATGATGCCCAACCTGACCCAGATTGAGATTTGTAATGGGCACCAGAATTACGATCTGTTTCTCAGAAATGCCTTGTGAAAGCCTAACACCAGCAGTAATTGTGTGATAGCAGGGATGCAGGGTTGTGTTCCAAACAAAACAACTACATGTGTGCTTGCTCTAGTTCCTCAATGACACAGCTAGGAGAGCTCAAAAAAGCACATAGTTGAAGACTCTTCTTTGAGTTATGAAAGTGCATTGAAATTACTTAAGAACTGTGTACACTTTGGAAAGGTGTGTGGCCGCTTTGGAAAATTATATGATTTGCCACCTCAAATCAAAGTTTATTTGTCACGTGCGCCGAATACAACAGGTGTAGACCTTACAGTGAAATGCTTACTTACAGGCTCTAACCAATAGTGCAGAGAGAAAATAAAGTATGTGTGTGTGTGTGTGTGTGTGTGTAGGTAAGCCAAGAAATAAAACAACAGTAAAAAGACATTTGAAAATAAGAGTAGCAAGGCTATATACAGACACCGGTTAGTCAGGCCTATTGAGGTAGTATGTACATGTAGGTATTGTTAAAGTGACTATGCATATATGATGAACAGAGAGTAGCAGTAGCGTAAAAAGAGGGGTTGGTGGGTGGTGGGACACAATGCAGATAGTCTGGTTAGCCAATGTGCTGGAGCACTGGTTGGTTGGGCCAATTGAGGTAGTATGTACATGAATTTATAGTTAAAGTGACTATGCATATAAGATAAACAGAGAGTAGCAGCAGCGTAAAAGAGGGGTTGGGGAGGGCATACAATGCAAATAGTCTGGGTAACCATTTGGTTACCTGTTCAGGAGTCTTATGGCTTGGGGGTAAAAACTGTTGAGAAGCCTTTTTGTCCTAGACTTGGCACTCCGGTACCGCTTGCCATATGGTAGTAGAGAGAACAGTCTATGACTGGGGTGGCTGGGGTCTTTGACAATTTTAGGGCCATCCTCTGACACCGCCTGGTGTAGAGGTCCTGGATGGCAGGCAGTTTAGCCCCAGTGACATACTGGGCCGTTCGCACTACCCTCTGTGATGCCTTGCGGTTGGAGGCCGAGCAATTGCCATACCAGGCAGTGATACTCTCAATGTTGCAGCTGTAGAACCTTTAAAGGATCTCAGGACTCATGCCAAATCTTTTAAGTTTCCTGAGGGGGAATAGGCTTTGTCGTGCCCTCTTCACGACTGTCTTGGTGTGTTTGGACCATTCTAGTTTGAGGAAGGAATGCTTCCAGTGTATCCCAGATAATAAGTTGGCACAAATTCGTATTGACGTTAGTTAATATAAACATCTCCTGCTATTGGTTAATAAACTTATTTCCCAAAGTAGTGACTAAGCACCATATTTTAGGGGGGGTGTTAAGCACCGTTACACTTCATCTCAAAATACAAGAGAGAACGGTCTGAAATTATTATTGGGACATATTCACATTCTGAGACACAGTGAAAAAGGTTGGATGGGATAAAGAAGAAGCCAATTCTAGAATAGGAATCATGGATCTGGGAGTAATAGGAGTAGTCTAGTCTCTGACTGTGGGGTGGAGCGACCTCCACACTTCACAAAGACACAGTTCTATAGCGTTATGACTCAAGGCCTTGGCAATATTAAAGAGATGGCCTCCGAATGTCGATGAGAGCAACTTCAAGTATATAGTAACTTTAACCCCAGTTAGCATTGAGCTTTAGAAATGTGCTATAAAAGGCTGGGGTTTCGCTGGAACAAGTATATATTCCTCTGACAGGATGTGTTTTTCTTTGTTTTTTACTTGATTCTTGAAAAAAATTCTGTAAAATGGGTTGGATGTTGTGGAGTGACTGTATAGCCCAGAGCAGTTACTAGGATTGAACTTGATAACCTTAAACCCTCACTGACCTATTATTTTACTCTCTCAGTAATGCAGTAATGACCATGCTCACATACTTTCATTGTACAGTGATTTACTTAATCAGAGAGCACAGTGGTGGCATCACACACACAAGTAGGTTTCCTTGGTTCCACTACATAATAGTATTTTATGTAAATGCTTGCCTTACTGCGTAGGAATACAGTGAGCACAATATGAATGTGAATACCTACTGTGTACATACACTGCCGTTCAAAAGTTTGGGGTCACTTAGAAATGTCCTTGTTTTTGAAAGAAAAGCAATTTTTTTTGTCCATTAAAATAACATAAAATTGATCACAAATACAGTGTAGACATTGTTAATGTTATAAATTACTATTGTAGCTGGAAACGGCAGATTTTTTATGGAATATCTTCATAGGCGTACAGAGGCCCATTATCAGCAACCATCACTCCTGTGTTCCAATGGCACTTTGTGTTAGCTAATCCAAGTTTATAATTTTAAAATGCTAATTGATCATTAGAAAACCCTTTTGCAATTATTTTAGCACAGCTGACAACAGTTGTTCTGATTAAAGAAGCAATACAACTGGCCTTCTTTAGACTAGTTGAGTAACTGGAGCATCAGCATATGTAGGTTCGATTACAGGCTCAAAATGCCCAGAAACATTGAACTTTCTTCTGAAACGCATCATTCTATTCTTGTTATGACCAATGAAGGCTATTCTATGCGAGAAATTGGCAAGAAACTGAAGATCTGGTTGTAATGAACACGACGGGAGACAGAGAGCTGGTTTCAAGCGCAGGGTGCAGCAGGCGTTTATTTGTAATGGACCACCGGAGGAGGCAGGTAGCTGGGTCCATGGGCAGGCAGAATCATACACAGGGTATCCAAAAAAGCAACAGTAAAGGCAGGGGATAGGCAGAAGGCGCCACAAATTACGCGAAAAACAGAGCTCCAAAATAGAAGTGTGTCACAAAATAAACAATGCCTTACAATGATGGGGTGCAAAGAACGGAACTTAATAATGTGTGATAATGACATACAGGTGTGTGAACAGGTGATCAGAATTCAGGTGATTGGGATCTGGATAGTGAACTGCGTTCAGAGGATCCATGTGTTTGAGAGTGTGAGCTAGAAAGTGGGCTGGAAAGTGAGCTGCGTTCAGGGGATCTACGTGTTTGAGAGTGGGAGTTGGAAGCAGACGTTACACTGGTACAACGCTGTGTACTACTCCCTTCACAGAACAGCGCAAACTGGCTCTAACCAGAATAGAACGAGGAGTGGGAGGCCCCGGTGCAGATCTGAGCAAGACGACAAGTACATTAGTGTCTAGTTTGAGAAACAGAAGCCTCACAAGTCTTCAACTGGCAGCTTCATTAAATAGTACTCGCAAAACACCAGTCTCAACGTCAACAGTGAAGAGACGACTCCGGGATGCTGGCCTTCTAGGCACTGCCCACCTTAATATTTTAATTTTGTTGGCCAATCTGAGATATTGCTTCTTTCTTTGCAACTCTGCCTAGAAGTCCAGTATCCCGGAGTTGCCTCTTCACTTCAGCCATCGCTCATCCATATATTTATATTTACATATTCTGATTCATTCCTGTACAGTTGTGTGTGTATAAGGTAGTTGTTGTAAAATTGCTAGATTACTTGTTAGATATTACTGCACGGTTGGAACTAGAAGCACATTTGATTTGATATCAGTCAATTAAAAATTATATTTTCCAGGTTGATTACTTCCAAATATTGACGCTAGAGCACTCTGTTATGTTTGGACTTGTAGAGGGACAGGTCTGACAGACATTTTCGCACTTGCGTCCTCCTCCATGTCTGTACTTTGTGTTGGCAATGGCACCAATCACACGACAGGAAGTGAAAATAATGAAGTTGAGAGGTCAAGAAGTGAGGACATTGACAAGAATGGTGTAACTTTCCCCAGAGGGTCAGCTGTGGGCTTTCCAGCTGTACCCTCATGAGGCTGGGGGATCGATCCCTGCTTGACCCCTCCCCCACCATGCTCCAGGCTCTATATTAGGCCAGGCCTGCTGGAGGGGCTCCTGTAATTGGCGGGAGCCGTGGGGAGATGGCATTCACGTCTGGTGTGCTCGGGGAGAGAGGGTCGCTTGGCAGCAGCCGTTCACACTAATGTTTCCCATTATCCACCTCTCTCTGGTGTTGTGAGAGGAAGAAAAACAGACCACTGGAGTGTGTGTGTGTGTGTGTGTGTGTGTGTGTGTGTGTGTGTGTGTGTGTGTGTGTGTGTGTGTGTGTGTGTGTGTGTGTGTGTGTGTGTGTGTGTGTGTGTGTGTGTGTGTGTGTTTCTCAGAATGAAGGAGGTACATAGAGGTTAGGGGTAGGGATGACGTCAAAGCTTTCGATCCTTCTCAGCTAGGTGTTTTTGGGACTAGGCATTTGCTAGAAAGCCCTGCCTGTTTTTGTGTTATGTTGTTATTTGTCTGTTTGTCAGGTAGAGTGTTTCTGTCACTCAGCAGCTTGACAAAGTACTTCCTGTTACATCATGAACACTGGAAACCACTGGAGGAGAATGAAGCACTCATCAAGACATATAACTGTTGGTGTTTCATTTACTAGCTACTAGCGTAACGAGTGTCTGATACATGCATGGCCAATGTCAAGGGTTATGGAACCATGCACTAAATCCATTCAATAAACATTAGATACAACTTATTTTAGGCAGCTCTAAAAGTGCAAACCACCTGAGCTACTGAGAACGTAAGACGTAATCACTTTAGGTTCCAGGAGGGTCAATCATTTACCAAAAGACCCAGTCATTCATATTTCCTCATATCAAAATCAATTTCCTACCCCTTAATAGTTTTAATTGATCATTTTAATTACAACATTTAAGTAATTTAGAGGGTAGCAATTGCGATTTGCATACTCAATCACTATATTGACAGCATCATGAGAAATAGATTTGGCACAACCTGTCTATTTTTGCTTTGCTTCTACCCTCACATTTAAACATGTTAACATAGTGTGAAGCCCATTCACACACATACAAGGTCATGTCCATGTAAAAGCACCAACATGTGAAGTCCATAGGAGCATGTAAAAGCTGGTGTCAATTGAAAACTAATAGTATATCTATTTATGAAGGCATATATACATGTTTCAACCATATCCTAAATATTATAAATAATCAATGGCTTTGATTTCTGGTCAAACAGATGGAAAAGTGGTCTTAGAAAACATCTACCACAAAAAGTTTTAAAGTTAAAGTAAAGACCCCTGCCAACTAAAATCAACACTTTACTTAGTATTGCAGAAATGATTTGCCTTGTACAAATTGAAGAAACATTGTCCTCTTCCTTGAAATTCCATTACCAAAAACCCTCACATATCTTTAAGATATTTTCTAATTTCTCTCCCTCGTGAGGAGGGAGGATAATGACATACTATTTGGTTATAGTGTTTTAACTGATATTTATTTCGTTTATGAATTATTAAATGATTTAAACTCTAAATTCTGTTACCAAATTGGTACCGAAATTTCCGAAAAACAATTACGGAATTACTGCAAATGAATTGGCTACGATGGGAAATGATCACAAACCACAGTCACAAACCACAGTTGGGTCGCCTGCTATACAGTCCTCCCTTCCACTGGCATACTGTTACATTCAACTCACAACTGTTTGCATTCTCTTTCTGTTGTCTGGAGGTCAAAGCAAGTGTGACTACAGTCTGGATACCCCCTCCATCTCTTTAACCCTCTATCTCTCTCTCTGCCTCTCTCTCTTCAGTTAATGTCACCTATCCCGGCTCTTACGGACACCTACTCATGAGCCCCCTCTCTTTCCACTGTAACCAGCATCCTTACCCACGGAGCACGACCGACACCGGACCTCCATGGATGTTGAAGAGTAGTTGAAATGTGGTCAGTCCACCCTTGCCTTAATTTCAACTTCCAAATACGTTATTTTTGTTTTTTGGTGCGATCAGGAGGATTTGGCACAAACATAGATGTCCATGATTGATTCAATCCGGGCTGGACCAAATCTGAACCAATCATAAACGTCTGTTTCATAAGTGTGGAGAGCACAGTAGAGTACAATAAAATAACATAAAAAGAGCAGAGTATAGTTCAGTACAGTACAGTTCTTTACTGTACAGTACTGTGCAGCATAATAGATTAGAGTAAAGTTTGGTGCAGTACACAGTAGAGCACACTAGAGTTAAGTACACTATAGTATACTGTACTGTACTGAACTGTATATTCTACTGTGATGTACTGTACTGAACTCTACTGTATTGTACTGTATTGAACTATACACTACTTTAGTGTACTCTACCGTTCTCTACTGTACTCTACTATACTGTAATGACCTCTACCCTACTGTACTAAACTCTACTGTTCTGTGCTGTACTGTACTCTGCTGTACTCTACTGAGCTCTAATGTGCTGAACTTCTATGATTAGTTCAGATTAGGTCCGGTCTGGACCAACTAAAGTTGGTCTTGTTTGGGGCGGAGCTAATTAAAATAATAGCCAGTGTGTGGGATAATGCCCAACAATGCAAGGGAGGATATTGCATATTTATACCTTTGTGTAGCTATTTAGGATACATCACCGTGAAGAGAATGACATTCATATCCATAATTATGCATTTCTATGTAGTACAGATCAGGGACCCCGGGTGTTAATCCACTTCACTTACTGTAGTTCAATAACCCCCCAATTGTTAAATGTTAAATTCAATATGTCATGGCATAGCTGACACCTCATTCTTTCTGCAGACATAACAGCGTTTTTGGAAAACATATTTTTTTTATTGCAGAAATTATTTTACCATACGATTCTTTCAGTACATGTGTTTTTGTGAAATGTTCAGGGTAAACTGTTAAAAGTAGTCCTTGTGATTTGAAATCAATGTTCTTTGTTTGGCATACATTTTAAGTGGAAAATCTGACTATCCGTTATAATGGAATTGCCCAAAATGGCAAAGTGGAAACAAAGTGGAAACTAACCATGATTTTGGACTCCCTGTCCTGCAGCCCAATCAAATGAAATTTCAATCAAATGTATTTATAAAACCCTTTTACATCACCAGATTTCACAATGTCCTATATAGAAACCCAGCCTAAAATCCCAAACAGCAAGCAATGCAGATGTAGAAGCACGTGGCTAGGAAAAACTCCCTAGAAAGGCAGGAACCTAGGAAGAAACCTCGAGAGAAACCAGGTTCTGAGCGGTGGCCAGTCCTCTTCTGGCTGTGCCGGATGAATATTGTAAGAGCACATGGCCATTAAGTCAAAAACAAGGTAGCAGGTCCAGTGAACAGGTCAGGGTTCCATAGTCGCAAGCAGAACAGCTGAAACTGGGGCAGCAGCCCGACCAAGTGGACTGGGGACAGCCAGGAGTCATCAGGCCAGGTAGTCCTGAGGCATGGTCCTAGGTCTCAGGTCCTTCGGGAGGGGAGAGAGGGAGAGATAGATAATTAGAGAGAGCATACTAAATAAACACAGGAAACCAGATAAAACAGGAGAATTACACCAGATATAACAGACTGACCCTAGCCCGCCGGCACATAGACTATTGCAGCATAGATACTGGAGGCTGAGACAAGGGTGGGTCAGGGGACACTGTGGCCCAGTCCGGCGATACCCCTGGACAGGGCCAACCAGGCAGGATATAACCCCACCCACTTCCCAAAGCACAGCCCCCACACCACTAAAGGGATATCAACAGACCACCAACTTACTAACCTGAGACAAGACTGAGACAAGGCCGATGATGATGAGGATAATGCCCACTCTTCCTTAGATGTGTTTGCTAGCGATAGTGTATTTTTGCCACTGCTCAGTCTGTCTTTGATATGATCGAATGTAAGTGTGCATTATGACCAGTAGCCTAACATGTAAACATAATATTCAGAATTGTGTATATTTATTTACTAGGATGGTAGGCCTAAAACTGTAACACACAAGTTAACATATATTTGACACTGTTGCCCCCTGTTGGGCATAGTTGATAACACATGTACATGTCTGTAAGTGAGCTCTGAGTCATATACAAACTCATTTCCCACCATCATATTCATTCTCTCATGTTGTCTCTGTATCATACTGTACATTGTAATATGTGACAAAGCATGAAGGACAGATACATAGGAATGAAAACCCTGTGTTCATTGCTGTGCTGTTGAGGTAACAGCTACAGTGCCTTTAGAAAGTATTCACACCCCTTGACTTTTTCCACGTTTTTGTTGAGTTAGAAAGTGGAATTAAAATTGATTTAATTGTTATATTTTTTTGTCAACGATCTACACAAAATACTCTGTAATGTCAAATTGGAAGAACAATTTTTGAATGTGTAAAAAAACAAATGAAAAAACAAATATATCAAAGATGGATGGGTTAGCTGACGACATCACTCAAACGATTTGTGCATGCTTAATGGGGCAGACGTTCGTGTGTTGTAATTCTGGATGGCAAGATTGAGAAGAAACTGCCATGTGGGGAATCGTAAGTGGTTTGTTTCATCTTGATCTTGATTTCATGTCAATGCTAATATGGCTACAATTCACTAGCCATATTAACCAACAACTGTAACGATGTATTTGAGAGACAACGAGTGCTCATTGTGCAAATTCATTTCTGTTTTCAATAAACATTGGAGATTAATTATAGCTTACATTTTGTCAACGATCTAAAGCCAACCCTGTCTGTTTTTCCCCATAGTTGTGCACATGTCGGTTTTGTTGCTAAACAACCAACCCCTGAATAAGTATTCAACCCATATTATTCTACATTGAATAACATAGTAAAAATAAAGAAAAACACTTGAATGAGAAGGTGTGTCCAAACTTTTGACTAGTACTGTATATATTTGTTTGCATGTATACAGTATCATTCAAAAGTTTGGACACATCTACTCATTCAAGGGCTTTTCTTTATTTTTTACTATTTTATACATTGTAGAATAATTGTGAAGACATCAAAACTATGAAATGACACATATGAAATTGTGTAGTAACCAAAAAAGTGTTAAACAAATCAAAATATATTTTATATTTGAGAATGTTCAAAGTAGCCGCCCTTGCCTTGATGACAGCTTTGCACACGCTTGGCATTCTCTCAACCAGCTTCACCTGGAATGCTTTTCCAACAGTCTTGAAGGAATTCCCACATATGCTGAGCACTTGTTGGCTGATTTTCCTTCACTCTGCAGTCCAACTCATCCCAAGCACCCTGGAGGTGTGTTGGGTCATTGTCCTGTTGAAAAACAAATGATAGTCCCACTAAGCGCAAATCAGATGGGATGGCGTATCACTGCAGAGTGCTGTGGTAGCCATGCTGTTAAGTGTGCCTTGAATTCTAAATAAATCACAGACAGTGTCACCAGCAAAGCACCCCCATTCCAACACACCCCCTCCTCCATGCTTCATGGTGGGTTCCACACATGCAGAGATAATCCATTCACCTACTCTGCGTCTTACAAAGACACAACAGTTGGAACCAAAAATCTCAAATTTGGACTCATCAGACCAAAGGACAGATTTCCACTGGTCTAATGTCCATTGCTCGTGTTTCTTGGACCAAGCAAGTCTCTTCCTTTTATTGAAGTCCTTTGGTAGTGGTTTCTTTGCAGAAATTCGACCATGAAGGCCTGATTCAGCAGTCTCCTCTGAACAGTTGATGTTGAGATGTATCTGTTACCTGAACTCTGAAGCATTTATTTGGGCTTCAATCTGAGGTGCAGTTAACTCTAATGAACTTATCCTCTGCAGCAGAGGTAACTCTAGGTCTTCCTTTCCTGTGGCGGTCCTCATGAGAGCCAGTTTCATAGCACTTGATGGTTTTTGCGACTGCAAAAGTAATGATGGATTGTCATTTCTCTTTGCTTATTTGAGCTGTTCTTGCCATAATATGGAATTGGTATTCTACCAAAGAGAGCTGTCTTCTGTATACACCCCTACATTTTCACAACACAACTGATTGTCTCAAACGCATTACATTTCACAATACTTAGGTCATTTTTTCAAAACTCTTCACACAGTCTATGTGGGCAAGACTGTGGATAATTTTGTATTGCTTTGGCACAAAATGCACTCAATGACTACATCTTTGAAATTTCATGAATTATTTTCTCACTCAGACACAACAAAATTAAATAAGACAGTAATACCGAAATATATTCCAAATCTGAAAGATTAAATACTATCAAAACAATTAGACAAACCACAGCTGATTCCCATTGTAGCTGAACATCTACCCAGGTGTTCGTCTTTCAATTTCATTACCATCTATACAAAAGGGGACATTTTAGGAATAATGCTGTACTGTAATGTAAACATGGACCCAGCCAGATATAGAGAAGTGGCTGATAGAGAAAGAAGAGTGGCTGGGAGAGGGAGAGGGAAAGGAGTACGTATGTGTGGTGGAAGAAGACTGATAGGAAGATCAAGAGCTGTAGTCAAATCAAATCAAATGTATTTGTCACATACACATGGTTAGCAGATGTTAATGCGAGTGTAGCGAAATGCTTGTGCTTCTAGTTCCGACAATGCAGTAATAACCAACAAGTAATCTAACCTAACAATTTCACAACAACTACCTTATACACACAAGTGTAAAGGGATAAAGAATATGTACATAAAGATATATGAATGAGTGATGGTACAGAACGGCATAGGCAAGATGCAGTAGATGGTATCGAGTACAGTATATACATGTGAGATGAGTAATGTAGGGTATGTAAACAAAGTGGCATAGTTTAAAGGGGCTAGTGATACATGTATTACATAAAGATGCAGTAGATGATATAGAGTACAGTATATACATATACATATGAGATGAGTAATGTAGGGTATGTAAACATTATATTAAGTAGCATTGTTTAAAGTGGCTTGTAACGGCTTTCTTCCTGGGAAGGAGAGGACCAAAGTGTTCATCTGATTTAATAATAAATACAAACTGAACACTTCCAATACAAAATAACCAACGTGGCAAAACCGAAACAGTCCTATCTGGTGCAGAAACCACAAGAACTATGGTCAGAACGTGACATGGCTAGTGATAGTCTCAGATGAGATTAGGGCTACTATAATTGATCATGTAATAAATCATGGTCTATCAATGAGAGAGGCTGGTCTGAGAGTGCAGCCAAATCTGCAACGGTCAACAGTGGCATCTATTCTGAGAAATGTCTGGCAAAACAACAGTAAGATAGTAAACAGTAAAAAACAACAGTAAGAAATGTGATTGGGAAAAGAGCTACAGTGGATGTCCTGGGCCAGAGGGGTGCCAACATCACAGTGTGTGCAGAAATATCCTCTGATGGATTGCTGTTGCACAAACCGATAATTGGGCCTCATTTCATTCCTGGGTGACCTCTATGGCAGGGTTGTGACAGGTGAGGAAAGGGTTGCAGTGAGGCGAAATCGGCCAACGTTTGTAAATGTATGGGACAATGTGGCATTTCACCAGTCCCGTGCAGTCACAGAGTGGTTTGCAGCC
This sequence comes from Oncorhynchus clarkii lewisi, assembly GCF_045791955.1. NCBI lineage: Eukaryota > Metazoa > Chordata > Actinopteri > Salmoniformes > Salmonidae > Oncorhynchus > Oncorhynchus clarkii. The sequence continues at coordinate 36,226,135 of NC_092155.1, read as the reverse complement.
CATCCCAGGATGGTGTCGCTTTTCCTCCCACCTTACTCTCCAACTCTCTGTCCCTTTCAAGTTTGATGGTAAATTGAGATACAGAGTGTCACTGAGCTGGGCTGTATCGATAAAATGTAAAGATCAATGTCTCCCGTAACCAATTTTTTCATCCGTGTTTTTTACTTATATGACAAATGTGCACATTGTAATACTGTCATACCCTCACCGTCATTGGGGTCACAGTATGGCTACTGCCACGAGGTGACAAAGACCACTTAACAACAACAAGCCTTAGATCAATAAAAAATAATAATAATCAAGTTGAATAAAACGTTTTATAATAGATGATGAATAAAATCATTTCAAAACCTGCACAATATTCTGAACATTGTATTTGTTTCAATGACCAATATAGCTGGAGTAACCTATGTGAATTGAGCATATTTTGCAGCCAACTCCCCTAATCGAAACAAATGGTCTGGTCCGGCCATACGCGTGCCCTCCGCTGCAGTAGCGTACGTCGTGAGTGAAATGCGCTGTCCAAGGGCAGCCTATTGCCACTGTCAGAGGAGGGGTGGACGTGTGTCGGCTGTAACAGTTTTCTCATCGCCCAGGTAAGTGCCAATATACCGCTTAAGTTATCAACTCTAAATATCATGTGTATATTGTGACATTTATTGACTCTGTTCTAGTACATAACTGTCTAGAATCATAAGTCTGGGTTTACAATGACACAATCTAACATGACTTCAAACGCTGTCAATATGCATCTGTTTCAGTGATACAGATTGTCACTCATATTGGGAGAGGATCCGCTATACTGACGCGCCGGGTGCCCAAATTGATGACCTGTGTCGCGTAGCGAGAGTCGAGTGGAGACGAACGGATTTGGTTTAGTCAGTCGTCCTACTGAGCCCTTCCCAGCTAGCTAGTTTGTGCTTGTGGCTGGGAACTTCACCCAGAATTTGAAACTTGTCAGCCGAAGTTGGGACTTGAGTGTAGAATCATTCCGTTTAAATCTGCAATAAATGTTATTTACCTGTCACCCTGGTCTGATATTGGATACACTATTCTAGCTACTCCCCTCCCCCTGACTGCGGCAACCGGGAGACAAGGGCTCAGACTGCGGCAACCGGGAGCCAAGGACACTGAGCCCCATGTAGTGTTGCCTGCTTGAGGGCAAACTATCCCCATTGAGCAGCAGACTGTATCATGGTGAAATCCACATGGTTGCGCTCAGTCTCAAGTAAGAGTTAGACGTTGATCCATGTTTCTCAAGCGTCAAATTTCGAAGTGGTTCCAAACTTCAAATTTCGAAGTGTTTAAGGTGAAGTTCAGGCATTAATTCCACATTCTTAAGGTTAGGAATTAACTCAACATGGTTAAGGTTTGGGATAAGCTTAAAACTAAAAATATATAAAAAACTTTCTACAGCTGGATTCGAACTTGCATAGGTGGGAAGCAACTGCTGCCTGGTGGGAACAGAAACAACTCACATCGGAAAGCACCTTGATACAACACCATTGCACTGGTAATGGTGACAACCAGATGGTGACCAGTACTCCCTTCCCATCAAAATAAACATCACTTTCCTAAGTTTTAACTAGCACCATTGTTGCCAGCTAGCCAGCATGAACTAGGTCAGTGCACAGCCACTGGAAGTAGGGGTGCTGAGGGTGCTGCAGCACCTCCTGAAAAATCAGAATGAAAATATATATATAATCAAATTAAATATTTCACAAAAGTAGTGCACTGGGGCTTTACTTGGTATTAGCAGACCATATGTAGTGCTGGCAAAAAAATATTTTCAGCATCTCTGCTTTGGCAAAAAAGGTAGTTGTATAATTAAGAACAGTATCTTGCAGGATTCAAGGATTGTAAGAGTTGTTGCCCTGTTCCTTCCTCTGCAATTGTCATTCTAATGGAATCCAGAAATAACAAAACCCTGTCCACAAACATTTACATCAAAAGGTGCAAAGCATCTACATCAAATTAAATATTTTTCATGATCAAATAACATATAAAACAACCACTTTTTTGTGCAGTATTAATTGACCCTCCTTACAAACCACTTAATGTAAATGTGCATTACTGTATTGGCTGGTCAGAATGGTCATCTAGGTTTGTACCTGTTGACTTTCCATCGCCATGAAGAAAAACAATGCACAATACAGTAATTGAGTACATTGAGATATCACGTGGTTTGTGATGATGTGGCTCAGTTGTAGAGCATGGCGCTTGCAATGCTACAGTTGTGGGTTTGAGTCCCAAGGGGGACCAGTACAAATAAGTAAGAATATGTATGCACTCACTACTGTAAGTTGCTCTGTATAAGAGTGTCTAGGAAAATGAAAGAATAGACCATTTCAGTTTTCACGTAGAAATAAGTTGCATTTGCAAAGTATTTCAAGAAACTGGAAAACATATATCAGGCAAGTGCTTTTATGTTCCACAAGTATTATCAGATTAATTGTTTTGTACAGATAAATAAGAGACTCAAGATGCAAATGCTAGTAAACACTTAACTACATTTAGATTCACAAAAGTAGTGCACTGGGCCTTTACTAGTCCTGTATTAGCGGTCGGCAAAAATATTACAGCACCCCCACCCCCAAATGACTTCCCGTGGCTATTGGTCCATTAGGTAGTTAGCTGGGAAGGGCTCATCAGGAAGTCTGACTGATCCAAATCCATTCGTCTCCACACTCAACTCAGCTGCGAGACATACTGTATGTTATTAATTTGTGCACTAGGCGTGTCTGGATAGCCTCTCTTCTCCCTATGGAAATTGGCCGCAGAAGAAATGGCAGCAGTTTTACGGGCGCCCAACCAATTGTGCTATTATGTGGGGTTTTTTCGCGTTATTTGTAACTTATTTTGTACATAATGATTCTGCAACCGTATTTTACGGCAAAAAAGAGCTTCTGGATATCAGGACAGCGATCACTGACCTCGGATTAGGCTAAAATTTTTCTTCAACAAGCAAGACGCACAGGACATTCTCCAAACACCCTACAAGGCCAACATCCCCGTTATTTGCAAGAGGAAGAAACGCGGGTACAGGGGACACGAATATCCTACCAACGGGACATCAAAACTGTAATATCCTATGTTTCATGGAATCGTGGCTGAATGACTACATGGATATTCAGCTAGCGGGATATACGCTGCACTGGCAAGATAGAACAGCACACTCCGGTAAGACGAGGGGGGATGATCTGTGCATATTTGTAAACAACAGCTGGTGCACGAAATCTGAGGAAGTCTCTAGATTTTGCTCGCCTGAAGTAGAGTATATTATGATAAATTCCAGGCCACACAATTTTCCTAGAGAGTTTTCAGCTACTTTTTGTGGCTGTTTATTTACAACCACAGACAGATGCTGGCACTAAGACCGCACTCAGTCAGCTGTATAAGGAAATAAGCTAACAGGAAACCACTCACCCCGTGGCGGCACTCCTAGTGGCCGGAGACTTCAATGCAGGGAAACTTAAATCAGTTCCACCAATTTTCTATCAACATGTTAAATGTGCAATCAGAGGGAAATTCTAGATCACCTGTACTCCACACACAGAGATGCATACAGAGCTCTCCCTCGCCCTCCATTTGGTAAATCCGACCACAACTCTATCCTCCTGATTCCTGATTACAAGCAAAAATGAAAGCAGGAAGCACCAGTGACTGGTCTATAAAAAAGTGGTCAGATGAAGCAGATGCTAAACTACAGGACTGTTTTGCTATCACAGACTGGAACATGTTCCGGGATTCGTCCCATGGCATTGAGGAGTACACCACATCAGTCACTGGCTTTATCAATAAGTGCATCGAGGACGTTGTCCCCACAGTGACTGTACGTACATACCCCAACCAGAAGCCATAGATTACAGGAAACAGTCGCACTGAGCTAAAGGGCAGAGCTGCAGCTTTCAAGGTGCGGGACTCTAACCCGGAAGCTTTCAAGAAATCCTTCTATGCCCTCTGACGAACCATCAAACAGGCAAAGCGTCAATACAGGGCTAAGATTGAATCATACTACACCGGCTCCGACACTCGTCTTATGTGGCAGGGCTTGCAACTATTACAGACTACAAAGGGAAGCACAGCCGTGAGCTGCCCAGTGACACAAGCCTACCAGACGAGGTAAATCACTTCTATGCTCACTTCGATGCAAGCATCACTGAGACATGCATGAGAGCATCAGCTGTTCCGGACGACTGTGTGACCACGCTCTCTGTAGCCGATGTGAGTAAGACCTTTAAACAGGTCAACATACACAAGGATGCATTGCCAGACTGATTACCAGGACATGTGCTCCGGGCATGTGCTGACCAACTGGCAGGTGTCTTCACTGACATTTTCAACATGTCCCTGATTGAGTCTGTAAAAACAACATGTTTCAAGCAGACCACCATAGTCCCTGTGCCCAGGAACATGAAGGCAACATGCCTAAATGACTACAGACACATAGCACTCATGTCTATAGCCATGAAGTGCTTTGAAAGGCTGGTAATGGCTCACATCAACACCATTATCCCAGAAACCCTAGACCCACTCCAATTTGCATACCGCTCGAACAGATCCACAGATGATGCAATCTCTATTGCTCTCCACACTGCCATTTCCCACCTGGACAAAAGGTACACTTATGTGAGAATGCTATTCATTGACTACAGCTCAGTGTTCAACACCATAGTACCCTCAAAGATCATCACTAAGCTAAGGATCTTGGGACTAAACACCTCCCTCTGCAACTGGATCCTGGACTTCCTGACGGGCCGCCCCCAGGTGGTGAGGGTAGGTAGCAACACATCTGCCACGCTGATCCTCAACACTGGAGACCCCCAGGGGTGCGTGCTCAGTCCCTTCCTGTACTCCCTGTTCACCCATGACTGCATGGCCAGGCACGACTCCAACACCATCAATAAGTTTGCAGATGACACAACAGTGGTAGGCCTGATCACCGACAGCCTATAGGGAGGAGGTCAGAGACCTGGCAGGGTGGTGCCAGAATAACAACCTATCCCTCAACGTAACCAAGACTAAGGAGATGATTGTGGACTACAGGAAAAGGAGGACCGAGTACGCCCCCTTTCTCATCGAAGGGGCTGTAGTGGAGCAGGTTGAGAGCTTCAAGTTCCTTGGTGTCCACATCACCAACAAACTAGAATGGTCCAAACACACCAAGACAGTCGTGAAGAGGGCACGACAAAGCCTATTCCCCCTTGGGAAACTTAAAGGATTTGGCATGGGTCCTGAGATCCTTTAAAGTTCTACAGCTGCAACATTGAGAGCATGACTGGTTGCATCACTGCCTGGTATGGCAATTGCTCGGCCTCCGACCGCAAGGCATCACAGAGGGTAGTGCGAACGGCCCAGTACGCTGCCTGCCATCCAGGACCTCTACACCAGGCGGTGTCAGAGGAAGGCCCTAAAAATTGTCAAAGACCCCAGCCACCCCTGTCATAGACTGTTCTCTCTACTACCGCGTGGAAAGCAGTACCGGAGTGCCAAGTCTAGGACAAAAAGGCGTCTCAACAGTTTTTACCCCCAAGCCATAAGACTCTTGAACAGGTAATCAAATGGCTACCCGGACTTTTTGCATTGTGTGCCTCCCCCCAAACCCCTCTTTTACGCTGCTGCTACTCTCTGTTTATTATATATGCAGTCACTTTAACTATATATTCATGTACATATGTACATACTACCTCAATTGATCCAACCAACCAGTGCTTCCGCACATTAGCTAACTGGGCGATCTGCATTGTGTCCCGCCACCCGCCACACCCCAACCCTTCTTTATGCTACTGCTACTCTCTGTTCATCATATATGCATAGTCACTTTAACCATATCTACATGTACATACTACCTCAATCAGCCTGACTAACCGGTGCCTGTATAAAGCCTGTCTACTGTATATAGCCTCGATACTGTTTTTCACTGTCTTTTTACTGTTGTTTTTATTTCTTTACTTACCTATTGTTCACCTAATACCTTTTTTGCACTATTGGTTAGAGCCTGTAAGTAAGCATTTCACTGTAAGGTCTACTACACCTGTTGTATTCAGCGAACGTGAAAAATAAACTTTGATTTGATTCTATTTTGCTACATTATAAACTTCTATTGATGCAATCCATTCATAGGCTATGATTCCGTTGCCTTGTTGTTGATGTTGTAAATTTGTTACACTTGTAGGTTAATACCGTCATGTCAACTATGAACGTTATGCGCCATAATCATGAAGGAACCCTAGATTATTATCTCCACCTTCTACAGTAATTTTGAGATAATTTAACTGGCCATTGTGTAACTTCTACACTGTGATATCTGCTTTATGTGTTAGTAGCCTAACATATTAACAAAACACTGCATGCATGTTTTAATGATCTGATAATATGCTGTTTTGTAGATTCAAGATTCAATTTTATTGTAGGTTACATTAGAGAGCTCTATCATCAAAGTTGTACTTTTATTACCTTCTGTTATTTAGCCTACTTTTACTTCACCTCGGTTTTATGTCTTGTCTTTATGCATATCATCAGACATCATCAGAATATCTGGGGATATGTGAATGTGCATGCCATCCCACTGGGCACGGATGTCAATTCAATGTCTTTTCCACGTTAGTTCGACGTCATTTAATTGAAATGACGTGGAAACAACGTTGATTCAAACAGTGTGTGCACACTGGGATGGATGTCCCAGATAGCTGCAACCCATGACAACTACCAATTGCTGTCCACTGTAGACTATATTTTTGTTAAATGACTAATGTAATTTTATAATTTAATTTTGGTTAGACACAACCTTCAAAAATGTGGGTGACATTTCTAGCCTGTTGCTCAGAGCGAGAGAGAAAGAGAGGGGAGAGAGTGAGATAAGAGAGAGAGAGAGTGAGCGAGATAGGAGAGAGAGCGAGATAGGAGAGAGAGCGAGATAGGAGAGAGACAGCCAGCTTGCCCCTCTGATGTGGAATTATTTGGAGGATTAGCAGCTCAATTTCTCTCATACAAAAAAAATGTTTTAGGGACACAAAAATACTATAAAATCACCAGGGATGTTGCTAAAATTGTTATGGAAACATCTTTCCAGGTATACCCGCATTATAAAAAAAGAGACGTGATCATGTCTCAATTGAAACAAGGTATGAAAGTATTGTTATTTTCAAATACAACCTCTTTTGGGTTTACTTGTGGTCAATTCCCCCCCCCCCCCCCCCGACCATTCGCTTAGACAAAAATCGACCTGCGACTGAATCTAATTGCCTAGTACCCCTGCTGTAAAAGCTGGAATGCTGACCACTACCACTACAGGTTGAAGTCATCCTCGTGGTCCACAGCATCAGGTCCATATCACAGTGTTATGCTGTGATCTCCAACCCCCCATTGAGCCACGGCATGTAGTCACCACTAGCCGGCCTCCGCCCAGTAACCTGCCCTGAACTTTAGTCACTGTCACTAGCCAGCTACCACACGGTTACTCAACCCTGCATCTTAGAGCCTGCTGCCTATGTAAATATACATGGAACACTGGTGACTTTAATAATGGAATACTGGTCACTTGAATAATGTTTACATACTGTTTAACCCACATCATATGTATATACTGTATTCTAGTCAAGGCCTATCCTATTAACTATTACTGTACATATACTAGTCTATCCTACATATTCTTCAGATATATATATATATATACACACACACACACACGCACAGTGGGGAGAACAAGTATTTGATACACTGCCGATTTTGCAGGTTTTCCCTACCTACAAAGCATGTAGAGGTCTGTAATTTTTATCATAGGTACACTTCAACTGTGAGTGATGGAATCTAAAACAACAAAGTTTTTTCTAATGATCAATTAGCCTTTTTAAAATTATAAACCTGGATTAGCTAACACAACGTGCCATTGGAACACAGGAGTGATGGTTGCTGATAATGGGCTTCTGTACGCCTATGTAGATATTCCATTAAAAAAAAATCAGCCGTCTCTACCTACAAAAGTCACGGCAAGGCTGACAGAACTCTCTGGTCTAATTCCTCTCTTGTTGATGTGTCAGTGATAGAGACAGAGCACAAAGACCAGAGATAGGGCTGTTTGTGGCTCTGAGCAGAACAAAGAGCAGTCTGTTCCACGTCCTCTGGAACTGTATGGGCCTGTTTCAGTATACTATGAGATTTTTGGGGAGTGAGCCTATTAGTTCAACAATGACCAACAATATGTGGCTGAGCTGTCTCCATCTGTATGATTCAGCTGGTCATGCAGAGACAATGGTATCAACAACCGCAACAGGAAAACTGGCCAACAAATGGCCTGACATAGAGGTCCAGGTCATGTGTGTGTGCGTGTGTGCGTGTGTGCATGTGTGCGTGTACCAGGGGCTTCCAGAAGGGTCATTGTTCTTGTGGTCATTGCTGGTTTACCTTTGACTGGGATGCAGCCACAGTAATTCTGAGAAATGTGCTGACTCATCATGGCTGCCCTGCTCACAAAGGCTCTGACACCTGTTGTCTGTTTAATCACCACTGCGTGCCTGTGTCTATGTGAGTGTTTGTCTAAGTCCTGATAGGCCTACAGCATATGAGTGATCTGTGCTGTAGAGGATGGTCATGTGTCGACTGTAGCCTCAGTAGTGTACCAAGACCCTCTCTGTGATTCCAGCAGCACCTGCTCTGAGGGTCAGGGTCAGAACAGGATAGAACAGAACAGCACTGTCATGTCACTCAACAGCCCATCTGGCATCTGACGGTACATTTCATTTGATTTTGTTATAGCTTCGTGACCTCACCAAGGTGGAAAGCCAAGCCTTGCCTAATGAAATGATGCATTAGGACTGCATACCACACACACACACACACACACACACAAAATGGGGCTTTGTCCTCTAAGGGCTCATGAAAGAGGATTAAGCATGCATATAAAACAGTAGACAATAAAGAAAACACCCAATCGGCTGGGCTGAGATCAGCTGGGCTGAGATGGGCTGAGATCAGCCTGAGGATGAGAGAGGACTTAGAGAGAGAGAGGGCTAGCAGCCAGAGGCAGGTTCAGCACCAGATTCAAACAGGACAATTCCACCGCTAACGCCCAAAAATACACACCATAGCAATTGTAACAGTATAATTTTAGACCGTCCCCTCGCCCATACCGTTTCACATCCGTTACACAATCATTTAGGATGCTTGTTAGGTGCTATTTGATTGATGTACGTGTGTCTGTATTGTGAATTGGTGTGCACAGTGTTTCCCCTAGATGTTATATATGTTTGAATATAGGGGGGAAACACTGTTTTTGCACACTTATGCGCACATGCTTGTGTTGTGTTATGTGAAGACCTTTGAGTACTCGGGTGGTGAAGGTGAAAGGGTTCAAGGTGTGTCAGTCAGAGCTGTTCTTTTCAGATCACAGGGGCATTTTGTCATGCATTGAATGTGGCACTCAGTGTTTATAATAGTGAGTACCAGGCTGGCAGCAGGTTACTGACTGAGTGGCTGTGACTGGCAGTGAGCATGAACCTGTCCTGTCCCCCATCGGTTCTCTCTCTGTCTCTCTTGTCATATTCAACCTTTCATCACTGCGTTCCACTCAAACACTACTACCAGGTTGCCAACTGAGGTCCTGGAGCGCCACAGACAGAGTGTGTAAAGTCCTGTTCCAGCCCGGTGCTACATCACCTGCTTTAATAATCACTAATCGTGGTTTAGACCACAATTATTTAAATCAGGTGTGTCACTGTTGAAACAAAACCATGCACTCGCTAAGAAACTCCACTTGGCCATGTGTCTCTGTGAGTTGTGTGTAGACTTATTAGAGTGTTCCTCAATGGCATGTTATTTCTGTAGAGTACTAAAGGCTAATGGCTGGCGAACTATGGTTTGTGTAGGTACAGCCCAGCACAAACTCACCTGATCTAAACAACTTAAGTTAGGCTTATCAAAACCCTGCACTCACTGAGAGTCTCCAGTTGGCTATGTGTTTCTCAACAGCAGTGGTTCCCAAACTTTTTATAGTCCCGTACCCCTTCAAACATTCAACCTCCAGCTGTGTACCCCCTCTAGCACCAGGGTCAGCGCACTCTCAAATATTGTTTTTTGCCATCATTGTAAGCCTGCCAACACACACACTATACGATACATTTATTAAACATAAGAATGAGTGTGAGTTTTTGTCACAACCCGGCTCGTGGGAAGTGACAGAGAGCTCTTATAGGACCAGGGCACAAATAATAATATAATAATAATCAATAATTTCTCTCTTTTATTTAACCATCTTACATATAAAACCTTATTTGTTCATTGAAAATTGTGAATAACTCACCACAGGTTAATGAGAAGGGTGTGCTTGAGTGGATGCACATAACTCTGCAATGTTGGGTTGTGTTGGAGTCTGTCTTAAATCATTTCCCACACACTGTGCCTGTATTTAGTTTTCATGCTAGTGAGGGCCGAGAATCCATTCTCACATAGGTACGTGGTTGCAAAGGGCGTTAGTGTCTTAACAGCGTGATTTGCCAAGGCAGGATACTCTGAGTGCAGCCCAATCCAGACATCTGGCAGTGGCTTCTGAATGAATAACATTTTCACAGAACCGCTTGTTGCAATTTCGATGAGGCTCTCTTGTTCAGATATCGGTAAGTGGACTGGAGGCATGGCATGAAAGAGATAAAATATCCAGTTGCTCGTCTCTCAATTAATTTTTTTTTGTCAATACTTTGCCGCTTGATAAGCAGAGCACTTCTTTCTGTATGTTGTAAAAGCGTTACATGGTCGTTGCCCATATCATTGCATAGTGCAGAAAATACACTAGCGTTCAGAGGCCTTGCTTTAACAAAGTTATCCATTTTCACTGTAGTGTCCAAAACGTCTTTCAAGCTGTCAGGCATTCCCGCAAGTGCCTCTCGGCGGATGCATGCAGTGTACCTAAGTGGCGTCGGGACCAACGGCTTGCACGCGAGTTACCGCTCCACTATGTCTCCCTGTTATGGGTTTTGCGCCATCAGTACAGATACCAACATGAACAGCAGCTACGTTTGCTACATACGGACCGTTAGTGGAATTCCCGCGAGAGAGTAGCGGTTAATGTGATTGGATGTTAATTATTTGACTAGGCTACCTGTGTTTGACATTGTGTTGTTACCACACCAGATATTTCAATTTTATTTTTGGCAGTGAAACGAGGCTACTGCAGGCGAGGAAAGAAACCTCACCCAAATGTATAGCCCGGTTGGAAAATATAAATGGATTGTTTGAAAATGTGAAAAAAAGTCCACTTTTAGAAAAAAAGTGACCCCATAGTATAACCGTTTATGGTTCCATGTAGAACCCTTTTTAGTTCCAGGTTTAACTCTTTTGGGTTCCATGTAGAACCCTCTGTAGAAAGGGTTCTACATGGAACTCAAAAGGATTCTACCTAGAACCAAAAGGGTTCTACCTGGAACCAAAAGAGGTTCTTCAAAATGGACAGCCGAAGAACCCTTTTTGGGTTCTAGATAGCACCTTTTTTTCTAAGACTGTATTATATTGAAGGCTAGTGGCTGATCAGTGTTCAGTATACTGCTTTGTGAATGTATCAGTGTTGTTGTGTGCTGCTAGTGACAGTGTGGGTACTGTGCTGTGTGCTGCTCTCTCTCCTCTCTCTAGGCCTATTGTGAAACTGAACAGCTGATTGTGTTAACTAGCTGTGACGTGGGCCGACCGTATCACAGCCTCATTTGTGTAGATTACACTGTGTGTGTGTCCCTTGCATGTTTGTGTGTTCTCGCCCTCGCACATGTGTGTGTGCATTCATGCATAGTCTCTTATGACTGTGCAGCTTAGGGAATATAGTTAGCATGTCACCCACCCCCAGAGCTCAGAATGTTCCTGACTCGGACTTGTTTTCCTCCCCTCACTGCCAGTACTCACTGTGACTGTCTGACAGGCTGCCTTCTCTTCACACTAGGAATATGTATCTAAGGAAATTACTGTCGCTCCTCAGCCTCAAAGGAAACCATGTTGCTTAGCGTAGATTGGCATAGTTTTTTTGGGGTTGCTGCAGGTTAGGTGAGTTGGTATAGTGAGCCTGTGTTGCTGTGTGTTGTAGTTTTTGAGGAAGCCCTTCTCTCCAGACACCACTGTAGCGGTAAAGCAGAAGGATTTGGTTTGAGTGTTCATAGATTGCGTAAGTAGATTTGATTAGTTGATTGAGACATTGATTGCTCTCTTTCTCTCTCTCTCTCTCTCTCTCTACAGCTTATCTTGGACACTGAGTGAGTCTAGGCAGTGTTGGGCTGATGGTATGTGGGTCTTTTCACTTATTTCTCTCTTTTGTTTGTTCCATCTCTGTGTGTCTATCTTTCTCCTTTCCCCTTCCCCCGTTTGTGTGTGCAGTGCCTGTGGTGTTAGTAGAAGTTGCCCCCAACATCTGGCCCAGAGTCGAGGGGCAACTTCCAACACTATCTGTTTTAGAGCATCTTCTTCTTGTTTGCTTCCTCTTGCTGTCCCTTGTTTTCACTCCATCATAACCCACTTCCTCTCTTTCTATGGTAGACTACTAGGCAAGCATTATCTTTGAGCTGATTGGATGCATGTTGTGGACTCCCATTGGCCACCGCTGAACTTTGACCTCTCCTGTCTCAACCCATCCCGAAACACACACCCTACTCTACTCTACTCCCCTATCCTACCCCCATTCCCCTGTGTATGAGAGTGCTGCACCCTCGTATGCAGAGAGGAGGTAGTGGGAGGCACCCAGGGGGGTCGGGGGGTAGAGAAGGGGCGCAGGACTCAGGCCTCAAGAGGTGTTCCTCTCACTCAGACCACCACTCCCCCTCCAAAATGACCCAGAATGCCCGAGAGAGCATGGGCGTCCTGGGCCAGGGTCTGAAGCAGCTGTTCCAGCAGCAACGCAGACGCCTGTTTCTCTCTCGCTTTACCCTAGCCTCCTCCTCTTCCTCCTCTGCATCCTCCTCTTCCTCATCCTCTGTGATCTCAATGGGTGGCCCCTCTCGCTACCCTCCCGAGGACTACCTCACCCCCCTCCAAGCCCCCTTGGCCTGTCCTGACTCTGACCCCCCCTCTGGTGGTCTCCTTGCCCCCCCAGCTGGTCAGGGTGCCGGCCCTGTGGGCACGATGAGGCGTGGGACTATGCTGCAGAGCCAGCACCTTGGGGGGAACGGGACAGGGGCAGGGGAAGGGGGAGTAGACCAGGATCCCCCTCTGAGAGGCAGCCCCCAGACCCCCCACCGCCACCCTACCTATGATGCACAGAAGCATTCCGAACGCCTGCGCTCCTCCTCCACGACGGACAACACCACACGAAGTAGCCCCTCCCCTGGGTACAATCCTGGATATGCAACGTCAGGCGACGTGGTGCTGTCGTCAGGATACCAGTCCACGGAGGAGACAGACAAGGTCAGCAATGTCAGCTGTCAATCATATTAGGGTATTTTTTGGTTTGTGGTCATGTTTTATCTGGTAATGGATGTAATACAATCCTGTCCTACTCAGGTGTTCTTCATCCAACAGGCCTGCTCTTAAATATTGAGGCTTAACGGGACTCTTCGGGATATTGGCAACCTTTATCTACTTCCCCAGTGTCAGGTGAACTCGTGGATAACATTGTTATGTCTCTGTGTCCAATATGAAAGAAGTTTGAGAGTTTCGCGAGCCAATGCTAATTAGCATTAGCGCAATGACTGGAAGTTTATTGGTATCTACTAGAGTATGACACGTGATGCCATGTGTGTATAATAATGTTTCTGTCCTGTAATGCTAAATGCTCCTGAGCAGAGGCAGTGCTAATCCAGGCTCAGGTCAGAGGTACACACACGCATGTCTACTCAGATCAGTCAGAAACTGGTATTCCTGAGCCCCGATTGCCCAAAGACTGTCCCAAGTACGTCTAGAGCAAATATGATATGCATTATCCTAGCAAGATAGCCAAACACCCCTCTCTGGATGTTTGAGAAGGGTATGTTCCACTGTAATTGCTGACTGCCATGTAGTCAACAGACGCTGTCTCTTAGATTCTCAGTTATTTAGTTACAGTATATGTTATGAGACATGTGAAGATGAATTATCCACTAGAGGAAGAACTAACGCTGAATGTTATAAAAGCATTTCTGTCATGTCAAGAAGATACATTTTATTTTAACAGTAAAGTAGACATGCTGTCTATCCACATAATACATTAAGAAGAGCTCCTTGTGTTGTAGGAGCACTGAGCTTTTATGAGAATTCTTATCATGTTTTGGAAATTGGAAATGCTTGACATGCTACATCACGCAAGATGTGTATGTGTGTTGTTCTGTGTTCAGAATGTACAGTATGTGTGTATGATGCTTGTCCATCTGTGATAAGATAGGTCAGAGGACCTCTCAGTCTCAGGTTTTGCATTGAGAGTTCTGTACCAGACACTGCTATAACCGCACGCACGCACACACACACACACATTCACACGCATACACACACACACCCAACGACAGCCTGGTGGACAGTGTGTAAGAATAGACCACTTGTGTCTGAAAGGACAGAGCTCAATAACAAAGGAAAGCTGACGCAGGGGAAGTACATGCAGTATTTTCCTGCTCATCTAGCATGCTATGTTCTTTTAATACCCTCTGATGAAGTAGCCTCTCACTACAGTATGTGTATACGGTGTTAATTTGTGTTCACTTGACTTTATCTAACGTCTGTATTTAGTTTGAGTGCCAGACTAATTTGTCATTCAACAACATTACTACCTCTTGTTGCCAAGATAGACACGTTGGCTGAAAGAGAAACAGGCTGGCCCCAGTGAGAGAATATAGATTTTCAGCCTTGCTCTCCTCTCTGAAAGTATAGCTATAGCCATACCGGTGTGTAAATGCCTGATGTTTGTCCTTACTGCCACCAGATGGCGGTGTCATATCAGATAATGGCTGTAGTCTGATCTGCGTGTATATATAGCCATTTTACAGTTTTTTTTTACAATCGCTAGGACCCATTTCTCAATACTTAGGTCACTTTTTCGAAACTCTTCACACGGTTCTCCGAAATAACTTTCAGCTTGGCACAGCAGTTCATTTCACGTTCAAAATGCCCTAAAACTACCAAAACACTTCATACATGTCTCAAATCAGCTCGTTCTTCCACAACAACGAGCAAAGGTTGTCTCCAAACAAGCACACGTTGTCACTCATAAAACAATGAACTAAACAACACTAACAACAGGTAGCATTACACAATGTTTTCTTTACAAAACAAGGACACCTTTACTGTTTAGAATTCACTACAGTATATGTTACAGGGATGAATCAGACGTGATGCAATATGCTTCAATATGTTTTATGTCATGTTATGGCATTGAGTGATTCCAAAATACAAGAATTTGTATATACACGCCATCTACCGATACAGTAGCAATACTAGTCAACCCTATCTTATGCATTTGGCCACAGGTTCTCTTCCATGTCACATCTTATGTCATCTTGGGCAATACACCTAGGAAAGAATCTTTTGGAATGCCTGGTCCATCCCTGGCAATCTTCTGCAGATATGTCCAGGCATCCAGCATTCATTGCGTCCAGGATGGACATTTGATCATGTGGATGGTGGTCATCAACCTTCCACCTCCATGAGGAAAATAATTCCTATATGTGGTTGAGGAATGGAGAGAAAGGTGGGAGGAAAAGTGACACCATCCTGGGATGGGCTGCAAACCACTCTGTGACTGCACAGGCGTGGTGAAATGCCACCCTTTCCTCACCTGGCACAACCCTTCCATAGATAGAGGTCACCCAGGAATTAAATGAGACGCTCGGTGTTGTATGGCCCAATTAGTGGTTTGTGTAACAGCAATCCATCAGAGGATATTGCTGCACACATTGTGATGTTGGCACCCCTTTGGCCCGGGACATCCACTGTGGCTCTTTTCCCAACCACATTCCTCCCTCGCCGCCGTGTTTTGGCCAAGTTGAAACCAGCCTCATCCACAAAGATGAATATGTGTTTGCCTGGCTTCAATCTCCATGACTCTCTAAAATAAATCCACAAGGCAACATAAGAGTTAGGTTATTACGGTAGTTTACATTATACCTAAAAACATGCCATTGTGTGCCTCTGCCCTGTTTGGTTTTGTTCAAAACCAGTTCTGTATTTTATAGTCATCTTACCTGGACTTATTGGTTCCTGAGTTGCTTGACGTCATCAGAGTTCCTCTCAAAGGGGACAGTGCACAACTGCTTCATCCTAACTTGATGTTGTTTCAGGACTCTAGAAATAGTTGTCATGCTTACATTGTCTGCCAATACTCATCCTGAATCTCTGAGTTTTATGCCATTGTTTCTGATAACCATATCAACGATTGCAGTTTCCTGCCCAGCAGTGAAAATCCTACCTCTCCCGCCTGTAGGAGGTAACCGTTGGGTCCTATGCAGAAATACAAAAATTGCACACAAGTAGTTTTTGGAGGCTTTGTTCAATTTACTTCTGTAATGTGCAGTTCAGTCAGATGCCCTTGCAGAATGCACATCTTACCTGTTTTTTTGCCGGAAATTTTGCAAAATTAATGCCACTGTTGACCGTTGCAGATTTGGCTGCACTCTCGTCCTTCATAACACAACCCTGCTCGCTTAACCCGGAAGCACCAATGTGTCAGAGGAAACATCGTACAACTTGCAACCAGCCCGCCACAAGGAGTCACTAGAGCATGATTGGACAAGGACATCCCGGCTGGCCAAACCCGCTGAGCCAATGGTCTCCCAGTCATGGCCAGCTGTGACACAGCCTGGGATTGAACCCAGGAACCCAGGTCTGTAGTGACATACTCAAGCACTACTTAGACTGCTGCGCCACTCGGGAGGCCCCACAAAAAAAGTGTTTTAAGTGAGAATTAAGTGATGCTGAAAATTAAAGGAAAATTAAAGGAAATGATTGTCTACTTCACCCATATAATTTGTTTGCAAATGAAATTGACTGTAGTTCCAGTAGTTACATGACAAAAAAGTTATTAACTACTGACAACATTACCAAGATTTGAATGTAGTTAAACTACCACTAAGCTACTGCAAAATGTAATTAGATTCCTTGTTGAATTACATGTAGTTCACTACTTCCCAATTGACACAGACAGCAGAAAGATCAGAATGCCATGACCCAAAGGTTGTGAGTTCAAATCCCAGATGAGGACATGTTGAATAATAATGACTGTATAAATAAACATGCACAATGTAAACGTATGTCAAATATGTAAGTTGAAAACAGTTGCCTCACAAGTCCTCAACTGGCAGGTTCATTAAATAGTACCCGCAAAACACCAGTCTCAAAGTCAACAGTGAAGAGGCGATGATGGCCTTCTAGGCAGATCTTGTCTGTGTGCCTGCAAAATCTGCAGAGCTGGGAAGATTGTACCCCCCATATATATAAACCATATGCCATGGAATCGGTACATTGAACATCTCTTCCCCAACAATCTTGCAACTTATATGGCACAGCTGTAATTTTTTTGGTCCTTAAATGAAATTGGTATATATTTTAATTTATCACAATTTTCTTTAACCATTTTTGGTCTTTAATGCAGGGCCGACAGACAAGTTCCTTACTTTTTCCCCCTTCCACTTGCCTCTTCCATTTCTGTGGTAATGCTGCAATTGGTTGTTTGTAATTTTGGGTAGAGCAGATATTTACATATGTCTGGGTTAGCTGCATGTGTGACATAACGCCTCCAGTCCTATTTATGATATAGGTTACAAAGATTCTACTTTTTTTTTTTATTGATAAAAAAAATTGTTTTTTTTAAATCATTTAGTATATTTGAGTTTAACCACAATATCTGTCTTTGCAGGTGGATTAAACTGAAATTGCAACCAACTTTCTAAGGCTTATTTAAAACCTGTTAAAGAGGCTGCACATTTTTGCAGCTTTTTGTTAAAAATCGCGCAACATTTCAACGTCCTGCTACTCATTCCAGGAATATAGTATATGCATATGATTAGTATGTGTGGATAGAAAACACTCTGAAGTTTATAAAACTGGTTAAATCATGTCTGTGACTATAACAGAACGCGTTTAGCAGGAAAAATCCCAAGGAAAACTGTTCACAAAAAAAAATATATATATATATGTTTACAATGCCTACAGCTTCCACACGATGTCGCCAGTACTGTCAATTGATTTTAAATTAATCCTTGGTAAATTGAGGAATAGGCACTTCCTGTCGTCGAGCACACCACAGGAAGTTATGAAAGAGAGAATGTGGACCATGATTTCAAAACGTGCTGCTATTGAATACAGATCGCCCCGTGTTCAATTTGATCGATTATTAATGTTTACTAATACCTAAAGGTGGATTACAAAAGTAGTTTGAAGTGTTTTGTCAAAGTTTATAGGTAACTTTTTTAATTTAAAAAAATGACGGTGCGTTTTGGAACGGTGCTTTTTCATGGATCAGACGGGCTTCATAAATGGACATTTTGGGTATACATGGATGGATTTAATCGAAAAAAAGACCCAATTGTGATGTTTATGGGACATATAGGAGTGCCAACAAAGAAGCTCGTCAAAGGTAATGAATGTTTTATATTTTATTTCTGCGTTTTGTGTAGCGCCGGCTACACTAATTATTTTGTTTACGTCCCCTTTGTGTATTTCGGGGGTTGCATGCTATCAGATTATAGCTTCTCATGCTTTCGCCGAAAAGCATTTTAAAAATCTGACATGTTGGCTAGATTCACAACAAGTGTAGCTTTAATTGAGTACCCTGCATGTGTGTTTTAATGAAAGTTTGAGTTGTATCGAGTACTATTAGTTGTCACTCTGAAATTTCCGCTGATGTCCGCTGATGTTGATCCCTGTACAGGGACAGCAGCCGTAAGAAGTTTTAAAAACTAACGATATTTTGGAGATTATTTTGTTTTCAAATAACCGAAAGTGAGCAGTTGAAATCTGAATAAAGGGGAAAAGGCCATTCTTGAACATGGGGTGAGACATTTTTACTAGTTTACTAGAGAACCATTTATTATGTAAATGTAACTTTTGTTTGACTGATGCCTTTAGTGAGAGTTTAAATGCTTTAATATTTAATAATTTCCCCCCCTCCAGTAATTCATATTCGTTATATAAATAGGCCCTTTTAATTTTGTCTGGCTTGCCATTCCAAATAAAATTGAATATTTGTTGTTCATATAATTTAAAAAGCAAGTCACTAGGTGTAGGCAAAACCATAAGCAAATATGTAAACTGTGATATGACTAAAGAGTTAGTCAGGGTGATTTACCACAAATAGAAAGGTATTTTCCTTTCCGTGGTAGCAAGATCTTATCTATTTTGATAACTTTCAAACATAATTTATTGGAGTGAGATCATTCATTTCTTTTGGGATATGAATACCAAGTATGTCCACATCCCTGTCAGACTATTTTATTGGTAAACTACACGGTAATGTAAAAGTTGCATTTTTTTGTGACCCAATACATAATATAGTACAGTTATCATAATTTGGTTTTAATCCAGAGAGGTTAGACAAAGTATCTAGATCCTCTATGAGGCCGTGGAAGGATTCTAATTATGGATTTAATAGAAAACATGAATCATCAGCGTATAATGACACCTTTGTTTTTAAGCCACAGATTTCTAATCCCTTAATATTATTGTTGGATCTAATTTTAACAGCTAACATTTCAATTGCAATAATAATTATAAATGCAGATAGTGGACAACCTTGTTTTACTCCTCTTGACAGTTTAAAACTTTGAGAAGTAGCTGTTGTCTACTATTTTACACCTAGGTTTACTGTACATAACTTTAACCCATTTTATAAGAAATTCTTCAAAATGTAAATATTCCAGGCATGTATATATAAACTCCAGTCATACTTTATCAAAAGCCTTTTAAAAATCAGCTTTGAAAACCAGGCCTGGTTTCGCTGATATTTCATAGTATTCTGTTTCCAGTACTTGTCATATATTATCTCCAATGTATTTTCCGTGTAAAAAACCTGTCTGATTACGATGAATAATATCTGACAATACCTTTTTAATTCTATGCGCCAAGCATTTAGCTAGAATATTTGCATCACAACACTGAAGTGTAAGAGGACTCCAATTTCTTTAATGGACTGGAGCTTTATACAGTTGAAATCAGAAGTTTGCACACACTTAGGTCGGAGTCATTAAAACTCATTTTTCAACCACCCTGCAAGATTTTTGTTAACTTCTCTAGGGTACATGGGACGGTAGCGTCCCACCTGACCAACATCCAGTGAAATTGCAGAGCGCCAAATTCAAAAACAGATATACTCATATTACAAATTCATAAAACATACAAGTGTTATACATCGGCTTAAAGATGAACTTCTTGTTAATCCAGCTGCTGTGTCAGATTTCAAAAAGGCTTCACGGCGAAAGCAAACCATGCGATTTTCTGAGGACTCCCATTTACTCAATAGATGTTTGTTTTGTTCGATAAAGTCCCTCTTTATATCCAATTATCCAACTTATATTTGTGTGTATTGTTCAGTAATCCACAGGCTCAAAGGCAGTCACAACAGGCAGACGAAAAATCCGAAAAGTATCAGTAAAGTTCATAGAAACATGTCAAACGATGTTTATAATCAATCCTCAGGTTGTTTTTAGTCATAATAATCAATAACATTTCAACCGGACAAAAGCTTGGTCAATATAAAAGGAAAACAAGAAAGGCAGCACGCCTTTCGGTCGTGCGCATGAAAAACCTCTGGGACACTGCAGTGTCCACTCATTCAGACTGGTCTTACTCTCTCATTTTTCAGAATACAAGCCTGAAACAATTTCCAAAGACTGTTGACATCTAGTGGAAGCCATAGGAAGTGCAATTTGAGTCCCAAGTCATTGGAATCTGTATAGGCAGTCTATGGAAAACTACAAACATTAAAAAATCCCACTTCCTGGATGGATTTTTCTCAGATTTTCGCCTGCCATATCAGCTCTGTTATACTCACAGACATTATTTTAACCGTTTTGGAAACTTTAGAGTGTTTTCTAGCCAAATCAATGTAAGAACGGTAGTGTGTATTTTCAAAGAAGCTTGGATCATCATTATTTGGACAGTATAGGTTAAGAAGCCATATCTGCTTATTGTCCTTTTTTTCACCTTTATTTAACCAGGTAGGCAAGTTGAGAACAAGTTCTCATTTACAATTGCGACCTGGCCAAGATAAAGCAAAGCAGTTCGACACATACAACAACACAGAGTTACACATGGAGTAAAACAAACATACAGTCAATAATACAGTAGAAACAAGTCTATATATGAAGTGAGCAAATGAGGTGAGATAAGGGAGGTAAAGGCAAAAAAAGGCCATGTTGGCAAAGTAAATACAATATAGCAAGTAAAACACTGGAATGGTAGATTTGCAGTGGAAGAATGTGCAAAGTAGAAATAAAAGTAATGGGGTGCAAAATAAATAAAATAAAATAAATACAGTAGGGAAAGAGGTAGTTGTTTGGGCTAAATAATATATGGGCTATGTACAGGTGCAGTAATCTGTGAGCTGCTCTGACAGCTGGTGCTTAAAGCTAGTGAGGGAGATAAGTGTTTCCAGTTTCAGAAATTTTTGTAGTTCGTTCCAGTCATTGTCAGCAGAGAACTGGAAGGAGAGGCGGCCAAAGAAAGTATTGGTTTTGGGGGTGACCAGAGAGATATACCTGCTGGAGCGCGTGCTACAGGTGGGTGATGCTATGGTGACATGTTAGAAATAACATGTTTAAAATAATCCATCTACCTTGATGATCTGTTTGGACAATTTGCACATTTGGATCCCATGGCCCCGGATAGACCGGGACTCATCCTTCGAAAAAAGCACACAGTGACACCCACAGAACAGAAGCAGATCAAACGGCAAATGCATTTCCATCGCCCTCACCTCAATTTGTATTATATAAAGCCATTAAAATATATATATATATATATTTCAAAAATCCTGCTTATCTTATTTTCCATAATTAGCTATTCATATATGTTGTAATGTAGACAGTTTATTGAAAGGATTTTGACCTCTTTTTTAGCAAACAATTATTGTGATTCATCCTGTATTGTAACATCTTTTACTCCCTCGCAACATTTGTGGGATACAGAGCCATACACACACACACACTCCTTTACGTTGTTGATTGCCCCTCTATATCTGTCCGTTCCTCAGTTTGTTCCCCGTGTCAGCATTATTGCCATTTTGTTTTCCCCTGTCCAGACGCTGTCCGTATTCTGTTCCTGTCCGTGTTTCATTAAATGTTCACTCCCTGTACTTGCTTCTTGTCTCTAGTGTCTGTCCTTACACTGTTGAAGATATTTGAAGAGGTGGGAGCAGTGAAATGTGTGTGTGTGTGCTTGAGATTCCACATTGCACACAATGGATCTGATAGAGCCACACCCTACCCAAATACTACCTGTCTCATTCTCTTTATGACCCACTGTCTGTCTTTTGCCTTCCTCCCCTCCTATCTCATTTTCTATCTCATTGAAAAAAAAAGTATACATTACACTGAGAAAAGTTTCAGAGGAATAGAGACATTTCAAATGTCATATTATGGCTAAGTACAAATAGTTAACTTCTTGACGCACCCATCCATTTAGCGGGATCCTTTTCATCAACACCCGCTGTATTGCAGCGCGCCAAATACAAATTAAATGACAAAAAATATTTTATTCTCATGAAATCACAAGTGCAATATAGCAAAACACAGTTTAGCTTGTTGTTAATACACCTGGCGTGTCAGATTTCAATACAGCTTTTCGGCGACAGCATAACAAGCGTTTATGTAAGAACATCTCTCTCAGTAGACAAAATATTACAAACACTAGCTGCCAAATAGATTGGTCACGAAAGTCAGAAAAGCAATAGATTAAATCGCTTACCTTTGATGATCTTCGGATGTTTGCACTCACGAGACTCCCAGTTACACAATAAATGTTCCTTTTGTTCCATAATGATTATTTTTATATCCAAAATGCCTCATTTGTTTGGCGCGTTCTTTTCAGAAATCCACAGGCTCGAGCAGTCACGACAACGCAGACGTAAATTCCAAATAGTATCAGTAATGTCCACAGAAACATGTCAAACATTTTTTATAATCAATCCTCAGGTTGTTTTTAAAATATATAATTGATAATATATCAACCGGGACTGTCGCTTTTTCAATAAGAGAGGGAGAGACAATGGCTTCCCCACTCTGTTGTGCAAGCAAAACTCTGCGAACACCCAGCTATCCACTGACGCGGTGTTATCTTTCTCGCTCATTTTTCAAAATAAAAGCCTGAAACTATGTCTAAAGACTTTTGACACCTTGAGGAAGCCATAGGAACAGGACTCTGGTTGATATCCCTTTAAATGGAGGCAAGGCATCCAATGGAACAGAGAGCTTTCAGGAAAAACAGCAGATTGGTTTGATTTTCCTCAGGTTTTCGCCTGCAATATCAGTTATGTTATACTCACAGACAATATTTTGACAGTTTTGAAACTTTAGAGTGTTTTCTATCACAATCTGACAATTATATGCATATTCTACTTTCTGGCCTGAGAAATAGGCAGTTTCAAATGGGTATGTTTTTTTGCCAAAAAACGAAAATCCTGCGCCCTACACTCAAGAAGTTAAAGTACGAAAGGGAAAATAAATAAACATAAATATGGGTTGTATTTACAATGGTGTTTGTTCTTCATTGGTTGCCCTATTCTTGTGGCAACAGATCACACACATTGCTGCTGTGATGGGACACTGTGGTATTTCACACAACAGATATGGGGTTTTTTAAAAATTGGATTTGTTTAAAAAAATTATTTGTGGGTCTGTGTAATCTGTGGGAAATATGTGTCTCTGATATGATCATACATTTGGCAGGAGGTTAGGAAGTTCAGGTCAGTTTCCACCTCATTTTGTGGGCAGTGTGCACATAGCCTGTCTTTTCTTGAGAGCCAGGTCTGCCTATGGTGGCCTCTTAATAGCAAGGCTAAGCTCACTGAGTCTGTAAATAGTCAAAGCTTTCCTTAATTTGGGGTCAGTCACAGTGGTCAAGTAGTCTACGTCTGTGTACTCTCTGTTTAGTGCCAAAAAGCATTCAGGTTTTCTCAAAAAAAAATTGAAAGAATTGGCAATGTGTCAAGTAATTATCTTTTTGTTCTCTCATGATTTGGTTGGGTCTAATTGTGTTTCTGTTGCTGTCCTGGGGCTCTGAGGGGTCTGTTTGCATTTCCCGAACAGAGCCCCAGGACCATCTTGCTTAGACTCTTCTCTAGGTTAATCTCTCTGTAGGTGATGGTTTTGTTATGGAAGGTTTGGGAATCGCTTTCTTTTTGGGGTTGTAAAATGTAACGTCTCTTTTCTGAATTTTGATCATTAACGGGGATCGGCCTAATTCTGCTCTGCGTGCATTATTTGGTATGTTTTTGCAGAAATCTGCATTCTGAGTCTCAATTTGGAATTTGTATTTGTGGTCATGACAACTGGACCTTTTTTTAACACCATTATTTTAGTCTTACTGAGATTTACTGTCAGAGCCCAGGTCTGACAGAATCTGTGCAGAAGATCCAGGTGCTGCTGTAGGTCCTCCTTGGTTGGATACAGAAGCAACAGATCATCAGAAAACAGTAGACATTTGACTTCAGATTCTATTAGGGTGCGGCCGAGTGCTGCAGACTGTTCTAGTGCCCTCGCCAATTTGTTGATATATATGTTGAAGAGGGTGGGGCTCAAGCTGCATCTCTGTCTCACCCCACGGCCCTTTGGAAAGGAATGTGTTTGTACTCTCTCTCTTATCCTTCCTCCCTTTCCCACCCCTTCCCCCCCCCCCCCCACTGACATAGTCCCAGGAGAGGCGTTGTACAGACAGTCAGACAGCCCCTCACCCTCCCCTTTTTCTGCCCCCTCCACTGCCCGACAGGAAGCATGACGCAACATTGCTTTTTCTCCAGTAAATGTGACGGAGCTGAAGACCGAGTGTGTGTCTGTGTATGTGTTTGTGTGTGTTTGCGTCAGACCCTGTGTCTGCAGCAAGATAGTTTTAGTGTGTCAGTTTTTCTAATTCCTGTCTGCTTTGTCACTCTATATTCTTTCAACCACATTGTGTGAATGTGGAGAGAGTGCTGTGTGAGTAGAGGGCAGCACAGCTGAGCACTCTTATCTCTGTCTGTTCTCCCTCCCTCCCTTTTCCTCCCTCATTCTCACCTCCTTCTCACTTTCTTTTCTCTCGTCACTTGTGTTTTCTCACTAGATGAACCAGCATGGTCTAAGAGCAGTTTGGAACAGAGAGAAGTGTGTTTGCGTGTGTGTGCTTTTCTGTGATTATGCACATGCATATTTCCTTTAGCGTGAAGTAGATTGTAGCGATGTGTGTGTGTGTGTGTATACTGGCTCTGGATGTGTGTGTTCCTACTGAGAAGAGCTCCGTGCGTGGAGTGGAGTAGAGCACATCGTCAGTCGCTCCGACAGTCAGGATGGTTCAGAGGTTTAGTCTACGCAGACAGTACTCCAAGGTAAGACCCCCACTTAACTGTAAAGTGACCCACTGAGCTGAACATAATACATGAAATTGACTTCATTGTGGGGACCCCCATATTAGTCTGGTAATTTGAGACCTGTGACATTATATGTTTAGTGTGGCTCTTTCAAGTGTATACTTTCAAAAGACATGTACATCTGTAGTTGCTGAATGTCTCTCTCTTTTTCCCCCCTAGCTCCATCTCTCTTGGTTAATCTGTCCCAAAAAAATCTGTCTCATCACTGTGTTGAATCTGTCCCTGTCTATCTCTCTCTCTCTTAAGTCCAATATGCTTTAATGGTATGAATGACCATTTCAATGTTGACAAAGCAAAGTGATACAAATAAAAATAATGAAAGCAACAATGACAGCAATAAAAAATAGTAGCTATAATATGAAATACAAAAATATACACTGAGTGTACAAAACATTAAGAATTTGTACATTCAGTGTACACTGTATATTAACAGAATATAACAAATAAATATCCAATACAGAAATTTAATAATGGCCAATGTTCAGAATCAAAAAAATAATTGAAAATGGTGGTACTTATATGGTCTATTACTTACAATATTACTTATAATACAATAGTACAATAGTACATTCTTATGTTTCCTCCCTTTGCTTGGGACAAACTGTGACATACTTTGCTGCCAACTCTAACATCAGACCTCTCCCCCAAAAGTATAGAAAGTTTATCTTTGTTTAATTGTTCTGTGAATGTAGAACCTTTCATTTTAAAAATAAGGAATCTCTAATGAATCTATGTTTGGGGCAGGTGATTAGAAAGTGTGCTTCACTTTCTATCTCGCCTAGGTGATTAGAAAGTGTGCTTCACTTTCTATCTCGCCTAACCCACAGTGATGACATAGTCTGTCCTTTCCAGGATATTATTACTGATTCTGTAATTGGTTAAGGTTTTTCCTTGTTTGGGCTGTTTTACAAAGGTTAAGTATTCAGATAAAGTGAAGTCTCTTTCCAATGTTCGGTAGTATTCCATTTCTCTCGACTGCACCAAAAGTCGATGTATGCATTCTTATTATTCACCAGAACACACACACACACACACACACATTGTCTAGCAGGATCGCTTGCAGCTGAGGATTCCACATTGATTGAGTGGAGGGTCTGGTCTGATCTCTCACTTGAGCTGCTTGGGGAGAGAGGGATGGGTAGGGGTAGAGAGATGGAGGGAAGGGAAGGAGGGTTGGGGCAGAGCATTTTTGGGAGGTTTGTAAGGAAAAAGGGGTTGCTTTTGAATGGGGCTGGGAGGGGGTCTCTGTATTATTGAGTGGAGATGAAAAGGCAGTCATACTTGGGGGGGAAAGCCTCCTCAGGGCTTTTCTGAAGATGTCTGCTCATCCCACCCCTCAGAGAGCAGGATTATGGGATTATCCTCCTCCTTCCTTCCTCCTG
Source organism: Oncorhynchus clarkii lewisi (assembly GCF_045791955.1). Classification (NCBI taxonomy): domain Eukaryota; kingdom Metazoa; phylum Chordata; class Actinopteri; order Salmoniformes; family Salmonidae; genus Oncorhynchus; species Oncorhynchus clarkii. Next base: position 36,199,273 of record NC_092155.1, on the reverse strand, counting down.
CTCCTCTTAGACCTCTTCTCCACCTACCCACCTGCTGCTCTCTCCTCAACCACACTTTTTATTCTACTCTGTTATTCTTTCATGTATCTGTGAGAACATATATTACAATAACACATACATAAATATCTGCAGTTTTGGTAGCATGCAATCATTTCCAGGAGTAATTAGCACTTAATATTCAGAGTTAATAAGTTACAGCTATTGTCTACTTCAGATCATTTTACCCGTAAACACACACACACACACTGGCACATGCCCTCTTTCTAAAAGCCTGTAGATGCTGGTTACTTAAGCAGGTTACTTCTGTTTACCTACAATATTATGAGAAAGACAGAAGATGATGTCCATAACTACAGTATTGTTTTGGATGGATGCATGGTCTTTGTCATGCTGGTAGAAAGGGTTGATTGGAACTGGTCGTTGAGGGCCACAGTGTGCACAGGATTTTGTTCTTGCCAAGATACAACACACCTGATTCAGCTAAGCAATGTACTGTATAACCACATGCTTGATAAGCTAGAGAAGCTGTGTTAGTGCAGGGCTGGAACAAAAGACTCACCACACCCTGTTCTGCAGCTCCGGCGCCATTATTTAAAAATGGCGCTAGAGCAGAAAAGGCAGACGTTTTACATGCCCCCAACTGATTGTTTTTTTGTTTGTTTATCTGCGTTGTTTGTAACTTATTTTTTGACTATTTTTGTGCATACTGTTGCCGCTACCGTCTCTTATGACCGAAAATATATTCTAGACATCAGGACTGCGATTACCCACCACGGACTAACAGAATCCTTTTTCTTCTTTCACGACTCTGACGAGCCCGAGGTGGAGGATATACTGCTCCCTTGGGAACAGGCCCCGACCCCAGTGATCTGCGTGAAGAAGAGGCGGAGAAAGAGAGGCGGAGAAAGAGAGGCCGGAGGCCGGCTGCCTTCTGAGGAGTAGGAGGCAATCGAATAAACCCCCACTCCCCTCAATTCTGCATGCAAACATGCAATCTTTGGACAATAAAATTGACGTTATTGGGAAGATTAAACTACCAATGGGACATTAAAAACTGTAACATCCTATGCATCACGGAGTCATGGCTGAATGATGACAATATCAACATACAGCTTGGATAGAACAGTGGCTTTTGGTAAGACAAGGGGTGGCGGTCTATGTATTTTTGTGAACAACAGCTGGTGCACGATATCTAAGGAAGTCTCGAGTTACTGCTCGCCTGAGGTAGAGTTTCTCATGATAAGCTGCACACCACATTACCTACGGAGAGAGTTTTCATCTATATTCTTTGTAGCTGTGTATATACCAACACAGTCAGAGGCTGGCAACAAGACAGCATTGAATGAGCTGTATTCCGCCATAAGCAAACAAGAAAACGCTCACCCAGAGGCGGTGCTCCTAGTAGCCGGGAACTTTAATGCAGGGAAACTTAAATCAATTTGACCTTATTTCTATCAACATGTTAAACGTGCAACCAGAGGGAAAAGAACTCTGGACCCCCTGTACTCCACACACAGAGATGCACAGAGATGCAACCACACTGCACACTGTCCTAAACCATCTGGACAAGAGGACCCTCCAAACTCGTCATCAAGCTCGAGACCCTGGGTCTCGACCCCGCCCTGTGCAACTGGCTACTGGACTTCCTGACGGGCTGCCCCCAGGTGGTGAGGTTAAGTAACAACATCTCCACCCCGCTGATCCTCAATACTGGCGCCCCACAAGGGTGCGTTCTGAGCCTTCTCCTGTACTCCCTGTTCACCCACGACTGCATGGCCATGCACGCCTCCAACTCAATCATCAAGTTTGCAGACGACACTAGTCTTGATTACCAAAACAAACGAGACGGCCTACAGGGAGGAGGTGAGGGAAAATAACCTCACACTCAACGTCAACAAAACAAAGGAGATGATCATGGACTTCAGAAAACAGCAGAGGGAGCACCCCCTATCCACATCGACGGGACAGTAGTGGAGAGGGTAGTAAGTTTTAAGTTCCTCGGCGTACACATCACGGACAAACTGAATTGGTCCACCCACACAGACAGCGTTGTGAAGAAGGCGCAGCAGCGCCTCTTCAACCTCAGGAGGCTGAAGAAATTTGGCTTGTCACCAAAAGCACTCACAAACTTTTACAGATGCACAATCGAGAACATCCTGTCGGGCTGTAGCACCGCCTGGTACGGCAACTGCTCCGCCCACAACCGTAAGGCTCTCCAGAGGGGAGTGAGGTCTGCACAACACATCACCGGGGGCAAACTACCTGCCCTCCAGGACACCTATACCACCCGAGGTCACAGGGAGGCCATAAAGATCATCAAGGACAACAACCACCCGAGCCACTGCCTGTTCACCCTGCTATCATCCAGAAGGCGAGGTCAGTACAGGTGCATCAAAGCAAGGACCGAGAGACAGAAGCTGTTTTTCAATCTCAAGGCCATCAGACTGTTTAACAGCCACCACTAACATTGAGTGGCTGCTGCCAACATACTGACTCAACTCCAGCCACTTTAATATTGGAAAAATGTATGTAAAAAATGTATCACTAGCCACTTTAAACAATGCCACTTAATATGTTTACATACCCTACATTACTCATCTCATATGTATATACTGTACTCTATACCATCTACTGCATCTTGCCATCTTTATGTAATACATGTATCACTAGCCACTTTAAACAATGCCACTTTTATATGTTTCCATCCATTCGCTACACTCGCATTAACATCTGCTAACCGTGTGTATGTGACAAATAAAACTTGATTTGATACAAAGCTCTCCCTCGCCCTCTATTTGGCAAATCTGACCATAATTCTATCCTCCTGATTCCTGCTTACAAGCAAAAATTAAAGCAGGAAGCACCAGTGACTAGATCAATAACAAAGTGGTCAGATGAAGCAGATGCTAAGCTACAGGACTGTTTTGCTAGCACAGACTGGAATATGTTCCGGGATTCCTCCAATGGCATTGAGGAGTACAGTTTTGAGAATGACACAAAAATGTATCTTCACAAAGTCTGCTGCCTCAGCTTTTATGATGGTAATTTGCATATACTCCAGAATGTTATGAAGAGTGATCAGATGAATTGCAATTATTTACAAAATCCCTCTTTGCCATGCAAATGAACTGAATCCCGAAAAAACTTTTCCACTGCATTTCAGCCCTGCCACAAAAGGACCAGCTGACACCATGTCAGTGATTCTCTCGTTAACACAGGTGTGAGTGTTGACAAGGATAAGGCTGGAGATCACGCTGTCATGCTGATTGAGTTTGAAAAAAAGACAGGAAGCTTCAAAAGGAGGGTGGTGCTTGGAATCATTGGTCTTCCTTCCTCAACCATGGTTACCTGCAAGGAAACACGTGCCGTCATCATTGCTTTGCACAAAAAGGGCTTCATGGGCAAGGACATTGCTGCCAGTAAGATTGCACCTAAATCAACCATTTATCAGAGCATCAAGAACTTTAAGGAGAGCGGTTCAATTGTTGTGAAGAAGCCTTCAAGGCGCACAAGAAAGTCCATCAAGCGCCAGGACCGTCTCCTAAAGTTGATTCAGCTGCGGGATCGGGCACCATCAATACACAGCTTGCTCAGGAATGGCAGCAGGCAGGTGTGAGTGCATCTGCACGCACAGTGAGGCAAAGACTTTTGGAGGATGGCCTGGTGTTAAGAAGGGCAGCAAAGAAGCCACTTCTCTCCAGGAAAAACATCAGGGACAGACTGATATTCTGCAAAAGATACAGGGATTGGACTGCTGAGGACTGGGGTGAAGTCATTTTCTCTGATGAATCCCCTTTACGATTGTTTGGGGCATCCGGAAAAAAGCTTGTCCGAAGAAGACAAGGTGAGCGCTTCCCATCAGTCCTGTGTCATGCCAACAGTAAAGCATCCTGAGACCATTCATGTGTGGGGTTGCTTCTCAGCCAAGGGAGTGGTCTCACTCACTATTTTGCCTAAGAACACAGCCATGAATAAAGAATGGTACCAACACATCCTTCGAGAGCAACTTCTCCCAACCGTCCAGGAACAGTTTGGTGATGCACAATGCCTTTTCCAGCATGATGGAGCACCTTGATATATGGCAAAAGTGAACTAAGTGGCTCGGGGAACAAAACATATTTGCGGTCAAAGGCCAGGAAACTCCCCAGACCTTAATCCCATTGAGAACTTGTGGTCAATCCTCAGGAGGTGGGTGGACAAACAAAAACCCACAAATTCTGACAAACTCCAGGCATTGATTGTGCAAGAATGGGCTGCCATCAGTCAGGATGTGGCCCAGAAGTTAATTGACAGCATGCCAGTGTGGATTGCAGAGGTCTTGAAAAAGAAGGGTCAACAAGGCAAATATTGACTCTTTGCATCAACTTCATGTAATTGTCAATAAAATCCTTTGACACTTATGAAATGCTTGTAATTATACTTCAGTGTTGCAAAGTAAAATCTGACAAAAATATCTAAAGACACTGAAGCAGCAAACTTTGTGGAAATTAATATTTGTGTCATTCTCAAACATTTGGCCACGACTGTACACCACATCTGTCATTGGCTTCATCAATAAGTGCATCGATGGGGCCTCCCGGGTGGTTCAGTGGTCTAGCCAGACTATTCATATTGCCCTCCCCCCCATCCCCTCTCCACACCACTACCACTCTCTGTTGTCATCTATGCGTAGTCACTTGAATTAACTCTACCTACATGTACATCCTACCTCAACTAACCGGTGACCCCGCATATTGACTCTGTACCCGCACCCTACTGTATATATTGTTATTTTTTACTGCTCCTCTTTAATTACTTGTTACTTTTATCTCTTATTCTTATTTTTTTAAATTGCACTGTTGGTTAGTGGTTTGTAAGTAAGCATTTCACTGTAAGGTCTACTGTTGTATTCGGCGCATGTGACTAATACAATTTGATTTGATTTGAAGGACCAATATTACTGGCATTGTTGACCTTAATTTGTGTTTATGACAGGCAAACACACACACACACTCATCAAACAGCAGAGTTTCGATTGAGTTTCAGCAGACATACACAAGCATGAGGTGTGGGTTTTGCAGTCCATGTGACCTGTGACCAGGACATGATGTAATCCATTGTTGTGTCAATGAAACTGCGTGTATGTTATTGCTGTTTTTGCAGATCTTGATAAATAAAGGTTAGGTGAAGGTTGAATAGATAAAAACAAGTGTGCTTGTGCTGTGCATGTGTGTGATGTGGCCAATGTCATCGCCCCACTCTGCATTAGTGGTTGAAAGCTGTTGTTAGTTGATGTAACACCTACCTCTCACACCCACAGTGTTTACAGTTGAAGGGATATGTTTAGGCAGAGTTCTGTGGTGCGGGCTGGCAGTACACTAAGCCACGTGGTTTTCAGGTTTGTTGTTTTTGCTGAGCCTAGATTCTTCTCATCAGAGAAAGAGTAAGATACACTTTATCCTTATCTGTGTTCATGCCTGCTCTCCTTCCGCCCTCTTTCCCTTTTACTATCTTCCTCTCTCCTTTTTCTCAGACATTTTCTTTACTTGTCCTCTCTTCTCTCTCTGCTCTTCTGCCCTCTCATCACCTTCCCTGTTTCTCTCTTTCATTCTCAAACAGACTTCTCTCTCTCCCAGAGCGCTGTACAAATATTCTGCTATAAGTGTAAATATTTCCTTGCCTGCTTTTTGCCCATGGGCTCTTGCTCCACTGAGTTGGCAGAGAATGTGTGTTCTGCCTGAGCTTAGATTGACCATTGAGATTGTGTGTTTGATTTTGATATCATTGTATACTGTATCCATGTTAGTTTTATGATAGCTCTTTGTTCCGTTTGTGTGAGTGTATTGATTTAGGTGTTATTGATTAGAAAGCAAACATTTGGTAATGATGATGGATTAAGAGTGTTAACCATTTACACTCGTTGGAATTGGCCCATATGAATAGGGCTAAATTGAAATGTTTCTTACAGAAGAAATATGAAATGCAATAAGCATGTTAGCTGTTGAAAGGGAACATTATGGGATTATGGGAAAATTATTAGACCAAAGTTGAGGACACAACAGTTCACCTGACACAAGACTGAATCCAAACATTACACTGTTCATTTTATGTGTATTTTACATTTAACTATACTTTTTACCGCATTTGTTAAAAACAAAATCTGAAAATACTCTGTATACCTTGAGTAACATTATAGGAATATTCCTGAAAAATGTGGGGTAAGTGCAACATAAGACAACAAAAAAGGACAAGGACTAAATGGTCATACACCTCTCCAATGTGTGCACAGTCCCTAAGTAATTTCAATGCACTTTTATGACTCAAAGAAGAGTCTTCAACTATGTGCTTTTTTGAGCTCTCCTAGCTGTGTCATTGAGGAACTAGAGCAAGCACACATGTAGTTGTTTTGAACACATCCCTGCTATCACACAATTACTGCTGTTGTTTACGCATTCCAAAAACGGCCCATTATAAATCTCAATCTCGGTCAGGTGGGCATCATTAGAAAGCTTGTTCTATTGCCAATATGACTAGCTAAGTTATAAAATATGATCTTACTGTGTTAGGCTTTCAAGGCACTTCAGATAAACACTTCATTTTTGTGTGCATAGAAAGGAGTTATTAGTGAATGCAGGTGCGTGTTCCGCTGCAAATTTTCTTCAGAATAGACAAGCATTGGTTGATTCTGTTCAGAACAACACAGGGTATGACGCCACTACTAATGTTTGCAAGCTATATATCTTATTACTATTAGGTTAACTATTTAAGATGTGCCAAATACATTTTGTCTATCTGAGTTTTTCTAACTTGCTAATGTTAGCTAAGTAGCTAATGTTAGCTTGGGAACAGCAGCAGAGAATCCCCTCGTGGATTAAGGTCCCTGATGTCTAATTTTTGTTTTGTGCGCGCTTCAAACTGCGTTTTTTGACACTTGTATAACTTTATGAGCTGGGTTGGCTGTCATTTTGTTAGCATTCTGGTAACTGATGTTTTTGGGGCTTTTTGTTTAGCTTGAAAAAAAATAGTGCCCCTTGTGTACACTGCCAGTAATTCCGTATATCCCGGAATGGCACAGACACAGTTTGAAGGTATTGAAATCTGGATACCGCCCAACCATTGTGTGTGTGTGTGTGTGTGTCATCCGCTCTCTGATCTCTGTGTGAGAATGACACTCAGCTGTTTCCTCTTTCCTGTGATGGAGGTATAGATGTGCTAGTTCCACAGTCATTGTTACAGTCCTATCATATCTCCACATTGCACAACACTGAGCAGTGTATGACGCAGCAGAGGAAACATTGTAGTACAGGGTTTCCCAACCACCAGGCCCCGGACTAGTACCGTGCAGCATAGAGTTTGCTACCCGGCCACTGTGCGCTTTTTCCCTAGAGCATGGGATGGGTAATCAATTTACTTAGCGTAGCCCAGTCTGTGAGCCAGTACCACAGCTCTTTCTCCCTGAAGCATATTTGTGAAAAAACACACTACCACAAAACATGCTGATTTGATGGACTAACACACACACATTAACCCGTACTTAATGGGGCAGCAGGTAGCCTGGCAGGTAGGCTTTGGGCCAGTAACCGAAAGGTTACTGGATCGAATCCCTGAGCTGACCAGGTCAAAATCTGGTCAAAATCTGTCGTTCTGCCCCTGAGCAAGGCAGTTAACCCACTGTTCCCCCTGGACATATATGTTGATTTAAGGCCCCCGCATCTCTCTAATTCAGAGGGGTTTGGTTAAATGCATAAGAAACTTTTTTCAGTTGAATGCATCAGTTGTACAACTGACTAGGTATCATCCTTTCACTGCATAGTTATAGATATTCACACAGACCTTCACTCATTGTCCAACCAGGCCACAGTATTGAGTGTGTGGAATAGGAGACGGGGTGTGTATGATATAGCCAGAGGGATGAGAGGTGGAGGGTTATCAAGGCTCATTATATATAGAAAACCACTGGGGAAGATAAATGAAAGCTACAGATGTATATTCTTAAATTGATCACTCTTTTGTTGCTGAGAATTTTCCTGCCAACCAGAAATGTATCATTCCCTTCAAAGATGTCCGTTTATTATAATTCACATAATTAACATTTCCTGTTGCTGCAGATGTAGGATCTTAAATTGAACCAGTTCGCTACTAGTTGCGAACTGGTTCAATTTAAGATCCTACATCTGTATAAGATAACAGATAAATCAATAGAACTGGTCTTCAATGGTGCGGCCTCATTTCACTTCAAAGAACTGCACGATCAGTCCGTGTTCTGTCTTCTAATGAATGCACTTTTGTAACACTATGTTGATGTATGAACTTCAAATGCCCTTGTGTGTGTACGAACTCTATATTAATCTGCGTTTTCGTGCATGTGTGTGTGTGTGTGTGTGTGTGTGTGTGTCTGTGTGTCTGTGTGTCTGTGTGTCTGTGTGTCTGTGTGCGTACGTGCTTGCTTGCGTGTTCTTGTTTTTCTGACCTTCTGGGGACAATGTACAACTGCCTTGTACATTGACCCAGAATGTGGTGCCACAACAGGTGTACACGCTAAGTAGCATAAACATGAAATCAAAACCAAATCAAATTTGTTAGCAGATGTTATTGCGGGTGTAACGAAATGCTTGTGTTCCTAGCTCCAAAAGTGCAGTAGTATCTAACAATTCACAACAATAGACACAAATCTAAAAGTAAACGAATGGAATTAAGAAATATCTAAATATTAGATTGTGCAATGTCAGTGGCATTGACTAAAATACAGTAGAATAGAATACAGTATATACATGAGATGAGTAAAGCAGTATGTAAAATTATAAAAGTGACTAATGTTCCATTATTAAAGTGGCCAGTGATTTACAAGTCTATGTAAATAGGACAGCAGCCTCTAAATCAAATCAAATCAAAGTTGATTTGTCACATGCGCCGAATACAACAGGTGTAGTAGACCTTACAGTGAAATGCTTACTAACAGGCTCTACCAATAGTGCAAAAAAGGTATTAGGTGAACAATAGGTAGGCAACAAAATAAAACAACAGTACAAAGACAAGCTATATACAGTAGCGAGGCTATAAAAGTAGCGAGGCTACATACAGACACCGGTTAGTCAGGCTGATTGATGTAATATGTACATGTAATATATGCATAGTCACTTTAACCATATGATGAACAGAGAATAACAGTAACGTAAGAAAGGGGTTGGCGGGTGGTGGGTGGGACACAATACAGATAGCCCGGTTAGCCAATGTGCGGGAGCACTGGTTGGTCGGCCTAATTGAGGTAGTATGTACATGAATGTATAGTTAAAGTGACTATGCATATATCATAAACATGGAGTAGCCGGGTGGAATCCGGGCTAGTGATGGCTATTTAACAGTCTGATTGCCTTGAGATAGAAGCTGTTTTTCATTCTCTCGGTCCCCTCTCGGTTCCCCATACTATCTTTTCTCATTTCAATATCGTGGGAGGATCTGAAAGGAACTCTTTCTCTCTCTCTCTCTCTCTCTCTCTCGTCTCTTGTCTCTCGTCTCTCTCCCCGAGCTTAATGATGAGCTTGGAGGGCTCTATGGTGTTTAATTCTGAGCTATAGTCAATTCTTACAGCATTCTTACATAGGTATTCCTCTTGTCCAGATGGCATAGGGCAGTGTGCAGTGCGATGGCGATTGCATCATCTGTGGATCTATTGGGGCAAATTGAGGTGGGTCTAGGGTGTCAGGTAAGGTAGAGGCGATATGATCCTTATCTAGCCTCTCAAAGCATGATGACAGAAGTGAGTGCTACGGGGCAATAGTCATTTAGTTCAGTTACCTTTGCTTTCTTGGGCACAGGAACAATGGTGGACATCTTGAAGCAAGTGGTTATAGCAGACTGGTATAGGGAGATTGAATTATGTCCGTAAACACTCCAGCCAGCTGGTCTGCACATGCTCTGAGGACGCGGCTAGGGATGCAGTCTGGGCTGTCTTACTAACATCCGCCACGGAGAAGGAGAGCCCAAAGTCCTTGGTAGCAGGCTGCATCGGTGGCACTGTGTTATCCTCAATGCAGGCGAAGAAGGTGTTTAGCTTGTCCGGATGCAAGATGTCGGGGTCCGCGACCGGGCTGGTTTTCCCTTTGTAGTCCTATATCTATTTATGATTGTCTGTAGACCCTTAAAAACACACATAAAGGACATGTGGAAACTTGAGAGCCTGTTTGACCCTTTATTCCCTGGTTTATAAGGCTTTCTAATCTGGGTAGGTTGGCTGTGGCTGCACTCTTTGTCATTGCTCACCTATATATAGTACCAGCTTTCCAGTTCCTGGAGTAGTGTAAATGAAGTACATCACTCAAGGACACTCCAGTGTTTGTGTTAGCCTTTTTTGTGAGTGTTTGTGTGTGTGCGTGTGTGAGTATGTGTGCGTGCGTACGTACCTACTTGCGGGTGTGTGGAATCTCAGGGAGTCACTGTGGGTCATTCTTTGTGTGTTTTTTTGGGGGGTCCACAGCTGTGCTTCCTCTTTGGTCATTGAGCATTGCCACATCTCTACTCTCTGGGGAGGATGTGAGGATATGCTGGTCAACCTTCACCCACATCTGGCAAATAACACTGGCATATAACAGCACTCAGCTGTTATTGGTCCACTCTGTCTCTGTGCCAAATACAACTGACTGTTATTGGTCTATGCTTTCTCTGTGTCAAAGAGAACCTCACTGTCATTGGTCCATCAGGTCTTTGTGTTAAAGAGAAGTTGACTGTTGTTGTTCCACTTCACTATGTCTCTGTGTCAAGGTTGGCTAGACAATGGAAAGTCCTCCCTTACTCCATGTTAAAGTTAATTTGACCATGATTACTTAAATCATCCTGTATGTTTGTGAGCATTTTACTGTGATTGGTCCTCCTTCCCTCAGAGAGTCTACTGCAGACTATGAGAACATTCTTAGATGGAGAGAAAGTGTTCTGTCTCTCTCTCTGCCTTTCACTGTATATAATTGTGTCACGCCCTGGTCTTAATATTTTGTGTTTTCTTTATTATTTTGGTCAGGCCAGGGTGTGACATGGGTTTATTTATGTGGTGTGTTTTGTCTTGGGGTTTTCGTAGGTATTGGGATTGTGGTTTAGTGGGGTTCTCTAGCAAAGTCTATGGCTGTCTGGAGTGGTTCTCAATCAGAGGCAGGTGTTTATCGTTGTCTCTGATTGGGAACCATATTTAGGCAGCCATATTCTTTGAGTGTTTCGTGGGTGATTGTTCCTGTCTTTGTGTTTGTTGTCATATATAGATAGGCTGTATAGGTTTTCGCGTTACGTTTGTTGTTTTTGTATTGTTCGTGTTTATTTTTTATTAAACATGTATCAAGAATACCACGCTGCATTTTGGTCCGACTCTCCTTCACCTAAAGAAAACCGTAACAAATTGAGTGTGTGTGTTTAATGAATAATAGATTTGTCACGTCTGCTCCCGGTGCTCGACGTCACCAGTTCACTCATCATTACGCACACCTGCCACCATCGTTACGCGCACCTGTGCTTAATATTGGGACTCACCTGGACTTAATTTACCTTCCCTATATCTGTCACTTCCTCAGTTTCATTCAGTCAGCATTGATGTTATGTTTCTCATGTCGAGACACTATTCTTGTTTTGTTTCATGTCAGGGAGTTTTTTTGCTTGTTTTGTATTTGTTGGTGACAGCGGGTTGGGGTGCCACTGCCGAAGAAATCGGGGATGCCTCGGCCGGCCCTTCAGGCTCGCCTGGGGGGGGGGGGGGTCTTGTTACGTCTGCTCCTACTCCCCCTCTCCGGTGCTCGAGGTCACCAGTTCACATTAGGCACACCTGCCACCATCGTTACACGCACCTGCGCTTAATAATGGGATTCACTTTCACTTCATTAGAAAGTGCATTGACAATGTTATACCCACAGGAACGATTAAAACATTCCCAAACCAGAAACCGTGGATTGATGGCAGCATTCGGGCGAAACTGAAAGTGCGAACCACTGCTTTTAACCAGGACAAGGTGACCGGAAACATGACCGCATACAAAAAGTGTAGCTATTCCCTCTGCAAGGCAATCAAACAAGCTAAGCATCAGTATAGAGACAAAGTAGATTCGCAATTCAATGGCTCAGACACAAGAGGTATGTGGCAGGGTCTACAGTCAATCACGGATTACAAAAAGAAAACCAGCCCCGTCGCGGACCAGAATGTCTTGCTCCCAGACAGACTAAATAACTTTTTTGCCCGCTTTGAGGACAATACAGTGCCACTGACACGGGCTGCTACCAAAACCTGCAGACTCTCCTTCATTGCAGCCGACGTGAGTAAAACATTTAAACGTGTTACCCCTCGCAAGGCTGCAGAACCAGACGGCATCCCCAGCCGCGTCCTCAGAGCATGCGCAGACCAGCTGGCTGGTGTGTTTACGGACATATTCAATCAATCCTTATGCCAGTCTGCTGTTCCCACATGCTTCAAGAGGGCCACCATTGTTCCTGTTCCCAAGAAAGCTAAGGTATCTGAGCTAAACAACTACACTCACTTAGCACTCACTTCCGTCATGATGAAGTGCTTTGAGAGACTAGTCAAGGACCATATCACCTCCACCCTACCTGACACCCTAGACCCACTCCAATCTGCCTACCGCCCCAATAGGTCCACAGACGACGCAATCGCAACCACACTGCACACTGCCCTAACCCATCTGGACAAGAGGAATACCTATGTGAGAATGCTGTTCATCGACTACAGCTCAGCATTTAACACCATAGTACCCTCCAAACTCGTCATCAAGCTCGAGACCCTGAGTCTCGACCCCGCCCTGTGCAACTGGGTACTGGACTTCCTGACGGCCGCCCCCAGGTGGTGAGGGTAGGTAACAACATCTCCACCCCGCTGATCCTCAACACTGGGGCCCCACAAGGGTGCGTTCTGAGCCCTCTCCTGGCCATGCACGCCTCCAACTCAATCATCAAGTTTGCGGGCGACACTACAGTGCTAGGCTTGATTACCAACAACAACAAGAAGGCCTACAGGGAGGAGGTGAGGGCCCTCGGAGTGTGGTGTCAGGAAAATAATCTCACACTCAACGTCAACAAAACAAATGAGATGATTGTGGACTTCAGGAAACAGCAGAGGGAGCACCCACCTATCCACATCGACGGGACAGTAGTGGAGAGAGTAGTAAGTTTTAAGTTCTCGGCGTACACATCACGGACAAAATGAATTGGTCCACCCACACAGACAGCGTTGTGAAGAAGGCGCAGCAGTGCCTCTTCAACCTCAGGAGGCTGAAGAAATTCGGCTTGTCACCAAAAGCACTCACAAACTTCTACAGATGCACGATCGAGAGCATCCTGTCAGGCTGTATCACCGCCTGGTACGGCAACTGCTCCGCCCACAACCGTAAGGCTCTCCAGAGGGTAATGAGGTCTGCACAACGCATCACCGGGGCAAACTACCTGCCCTCCAGGACACCTACACCACCCAATGTCACAGGAAGGCCATAAAGATCATCAAGGACAACAACCACCCCGCTATCATCCAGAAGGCGAGGTCAGTACAGGTGCATCAAATCAGGGACCGAGAGACTGAAAAACAGCTTCTATCTCAAGGCCATCAGACTGTTAAACAGCCACAACTAACATTGAGTGTCTGCTGCCAACACACTGACTCAACTCCAGCCACTTTAATAATGGAAATTGATGGGAATTTATGTAAAAATGTATCACTAGCCACTTTAAACAATGCCACTTAATATAATGTTTACATACCCTACATTACTCATCTCATATGTATATGTATATACTGTACTCTATATCATCTAGTGCATCTTGCCATCTTTATGTAATACTTTATGTATCACTAACCACTTTAAACTATGCCACTTTATGTTTATATACCCTACATTTCTCATCTCATATGTATATACTGTACTCTATACCATCTACTGCATCTTGCCTATGCCGTTCTGTACCATCACTCATTCATATATCTTTATGTACATGTTCTTTATCTCTTTATACTTGTGTGTATAAGGTAGTAGTTTTGGAACTATTAGGTTAGGTTACTCGTTGGTTATTACTGCAGAATAACTACTGCAGAATTACTGCAGAATATTACTGTCGGAACTAGAAGCACAAGCATTTCGCTACACTCACATCAACATCTGCTAACCATGTGTATGTGATAAATAAAATTTGATTTGATTTGACTCTATTACGTCATTTACCTCCCCTATATCTGTCACTTCCTCAGTTTCATTCCCGAGTCAGCTTTGATGTTATGTTTCTCCTGTCCAGATGCTGTTCTTGTTTTGTTTCATGTCTATTTATTAGTAAATCCACACCCTGTACTTGCTTCTCGTCTCCCAGCGTCTGTCGTTAGAGAACCGTTACAATATTCCAATATATATCTCTGAGCTCAGCTCTGAGGCTTTGTGCCACTAACCGAGATAACACACAGGAGAGCACTCAAACATTCAAACACACACACACACACCTCCAGTAAACATTGTCTGACCTGTCATGCCCATGCCTTGTTCGCAAGTGGATCAACCAATCTGAATGCAGCCAACCATGTTCTCATACTGTCCATTCATATCAGAGAGCTTCATTTACTCTCTAAGGCTCCTTATCCTAGCCCCCTTACTCTTCGGTGTGTGCAGATACTGTATGAACAGACGGAATAGGTTTAAGTAGTAATAATGGGTTTCTACCATATTCGTGATCAATTTCCTCTTTCTTGCAAATACAGTATATGCACTTAGCCCCATCCAGCATGATAGCCCTGGTTCAAATGACAATTGCGCTCAGTCATCTATACTCATCTTACCATTTGTGTCCTTTCCTCTCTTCAGTCTTTCCCTCTACCCTCTCCCAGTGAGCATCCGCCTCACCAACTCACGTGTTTTTATGTAATGTCCATACAGCAGACTCTCAATGAAGTTATGTACAGGGATTTAAAGTTTAGATATGTGTTACATCGGTCACAGGTGGAACAAGGAAAAGGAATGTTGACAGGAAATAGCATAGGAAATGGCTACGGTCAGAGACACAGACCTGGCTACTCAGACCAAAGGCATTCTAGAATGGGCAGATAGTCCCAGAGAGTCTGTATGTATGTGGGTGTGTAAGAAAGAGAGTCTGTATGTATGTGGGTGTGTAAGAAAGAGAGTCTGCATGTATATGTGGGTGTGTAAGAAAGAGAGTCGTATGTAATGTGGGTGTGTAAGAAGAGATGGTACTCGTTGCTGTTGGGATAGTACCACCTAGTGGTCACCAATGCCAATTTGCATTCAACCTTTATTTAACTAGGCAAGTCAGTTGAGAACAAATTCTTATTTACAATGACGGCCTACCCCGGCCAAAAGTGGGCCAATTGTGCGCCGCCCTATGCGACTCCCAATCACTGCCCGGATGTGATACAGTCTGGATGCCAGTGCATCACTCAACTCTCTCTCGCTCTCTCCCCTACCCCGTTATCTTTTCTCCCTCTCTCTCTTTCACTCTTTTTCTCTCTCTCTCTCCCTCTCACTCACACACACATTGTTTTTATTATATGTCCAATGTAATAAACCAAACGTATTCTATCTTCTAGGCCCCCGTTTTATGCGCGGACCCAAAATGAACCAGCTGCTACTGTACACACCAGTAGGTCCTCCTGACCTACCTTTTGGGAAACCCTATGCTAGATTTCTACACTCACATGACCTCTCCCAGTGGTAGGCTGCAGTACTGTACAGTAGGACCTAGAGAACACTCTTGACTCATTCTGCACTCTTTCTCAAATGTCCTGGTTTGAACTGGTCAGAACTGGACTGGATTGTCCCTCCCAACACCCCACCTGCCAGGGGCCAGCTGGGTCAAGATTAGAGCACCAAGTGGGCCAGGCAGGGCCAGTGGAGGGGTGTTTTGTGGGGGGGGGGGGGGGGGGGTCAAACACTGTAGGGGAGAAAGGCCTGTACTGATTGTGTTAGTCTCTGTGTCTTCCTATCCATGAATAAATAGGCTGGCAGGGTGGGGCCAACACGCTGTATTGTACAGGGCCAGCAGGGCATTGTGGGATAGCGGCCTCAGTCTCTGTGTTGCATAATCAGGGTGAGACGGACGTAAACAAGACTGGGTCTGGTAAATCCTGACCAGAACCAGCAGACACACACACACACACACAGAGATACACACACATATGTATGAGCATGCAAGTTCACACACTCAAAAGGGCACCTTACTCTCACTGAGCAGTTGTGTTAAATACACACACACATGACTGTGTATCTGAGTTCCTGCATACTGAAAGGCCCACTGACATACATGGAAAACACACAAAATGTACCCCTTGCGACCATCACTGTAATCTGTGACAGGATGTGTCTCTAGCACACTGTGTCTAAACTCCATATTGGTGAGACCAGTCAGGGTCACTGTGTTCTAATCGAATCTACAACACCAAACTACACAGATGCACAGTGGCTAGGGCCAAAACCATTGTTAGACACTCTGGACTCTACCATGTTTACATGCTCGGACCAACTGTTCAGAGCACCCGTTATGGATTCAGCTTTCCTTCATGGGAATTGAAAACTTAATTGTTCTCTTCCCTAGGTTGCACCTATTCAATTATATATCAAGCGCCAGAGCATGTGACAGAGCAGTAACCCTGTGTTTTGTTGTTGTTCGGTCTTGTTGTTTGGGTTGGTCATTAGGATCGTGGCCGCCCCTTGTCCTTCAATCATAAAGCCTCTGTTAATAATCTGTCCAGTGGTTTATGCAACCCCTAATCAGCCCATTGATGGGAGATGAGGGGCTCGGGGGTGCAGGGCTGGGACAAAGGGGTTGAAATGAGCCTGTTCTCAATTGGGGCGGTATTGTTTATGGGGCCCTGAGATTGACTCTCCTTTCCTAGTGGCTTAAGGACCAAGCAACGCCTTCGCTCGTCAAGTAACCTCCAACATGCACACCCCCATCCCGACAACTCATAACCCATATGCACATGGTGGGCAGTGTCAGGATCTCAGTGTACCCCTCTCTCTTTTTTTCTGATTGTTCTCCCTTTCCCTCACTCTCCCTGACTTTCTCACTATCCTCTTTCCTAACTGTCCTCTATCCACTCCCTCCCTATCTCTATTTATTTGTTAATCTTCTTCAACCTTTTTTTCCCCCTTTAAGTTCTTTCTGCCCTTCTTGATTTCCCTCTCCTTTCTCTCTTGTTCCCTCACCAGTCCTGTATCTGTTCTGTCTGTGTTTTGTTCCTGGCTGAGGGCAATACCCTGGAATTCACAGGCCCCAGAGCCTTCTATTCTGGAATCCAGATCATTCTATTTAGCCTCTGCTAAATAGTCATGACAGTGTGGTGATCTTATGTGACAAAGATGTTTGGCAAATTATTCCAAATGGATATCTGACCTAAATCCATCAGATTATTCAATGTTTTGGTCTTTGATTTATTAAAATGTCAGCTTCTCTTAACCCATGCATTCTTATTCAATGTGTGTGTGTGAGTGAGTGTCCCCAAATGGGTTGTAGGTAAAGGGGTGTATTTTCTCTCTGGGTTGTAGCGGGTGCGTAATTGGTGGCAGAGAAGTCAGGCACAGGAGAGCAGAATTGGGTGATAATCGCATATTTATTATACAAAACCAACGGCATCCAGAACAACAAGATAAATAGGCACAAAAATAACCTGTCGTGCGCTCACGGGGATTGTGCACAAGCACTACAATAAACAATCTCACACAAAGACATGGGGGGGAACAGAGGGTTAAATATACAATAACTAATTATTAATTAGGCCTAGCTGTGACATACCATTCCCTATTTGTCAGCAGTATCTGAGTGATTCCTCACAAAAACATTTTAAAAAATACTTTTTACCCCCTTTTTTCCCCAATTTCGTGGTATACGTGGTAGTTAGTCTCTCTATCTCTGCAACTCCTGTACGAACACGGGAGAGGCGACGGTCGAGAGCCATGCTTCCTCAGAAACACGACCCTGCTAATAACATTTTCTTGCATGAATGTATGAATATTGAAAAATATAAACATGAATATTGACAAATCCAAATTTTGGATTTGGTGAATTCTTCAATATATTGTTGAACATACTATACTCATACTATACTCGGCGTAGTGGCAGAGTCGGATCTCTGCTACTCTTAGAGTTATGATCCGATTTGTAAGGGTTACCAACAAATCGTCCCCTTCTGCTGCTGAGTTTCTAAACCGAGGCGCAACATCGCAAGACTTCTGGGAATGCTTGCAAGGCAGACCAAGAAGATCAGGCCGGGGTTTGGGATTTGTTCAAATCTAAAGGCACAACCATGTAGTTGAACATGTCATTACTCCAATTTTGTGAAAGTAACAAACTAACACGTTTTAATTTGAATTAAAAACAGCTTTATGTCGAAGGAGTACCTTTGATTTGAAGGCCTGCACATATGCAATTCGGCGCGAGACAACCTTTAGACCCGATGACATGTTTTTGTGCATGAGCTTACAGGGCCTTCAGCAAGTATTCATACCCCTTGACTTATTCCACATTTTGTTGTGTTACAGCCTGAATTCAAAATGGATTCAATAAAAAAATTGTTGACCTACAGTATATTTGGCATTTGTATATAAAAGGATAATTTAGAAATAATTGATTAAAGATGGCATATTTATGACATTGTGGCTTTACCCAGCCCTCATTTAAGACTCCATAATGTTTCATCTGTAGGTGCTACAAAGCTCTGTAATAAGAGTTGTATTTTGACAATCAATAACAATTTTCTTACAATAACTTATGAATATTGGAAAATAATGTTTTTCAATATATTGTTGAACATAATATCGAAGTTCAACAGTTGGATCTCTGCTAGTCTTAATGTTATGGCCCATTTTATACAGAGACATTGGCGTAATGTAACCAAAGACAGTACACTATTAATTCCTGATCACGCTTGGCTAGCTACAGTGCCTTCAGAAAGTATTCACACCTCTTTACTTTTTCGATATTTTGTTGTGTTACAGCCTGAATTTATAACGTATTAATTTAAGATTTTTTGTCACTGATCTACACACACATTAAAAGCTGAAATCTCTTGAGTCAATAAGTATTCAACCCTTTTGTTACGGCAAAATGTAAAAATGTTCTTAACAAATCACATAATAAGTTGCATGGTCTCATTCCATGTTCAATAATAGTTGTTAAAGATTGCTGTACACCAGTGGAACCCATCCAACTTGAAGGAGCTGGAGAAGTTTTGCCTTGAAGAATGGGAAATAAATCCCAGGGCTAGATGTGCCAAGCTTATAGAGACAAACCCCAAGAGACTTGCAGCTGTAATTTCTGCAAAAGGTGGCTCTACAAAGTATTGACTCTGGGGGGTGAATAGTTACGCATGCTCAAGTTTTCAGTTTTTTTGTCTTATTTCTTGTTTGTTTCGCAATAAAAAATATTTTGCATCTTCAAAGTGGTAGGCATGTTGTGTAAATCAAATTGTACAAAACCCCCCAAAATCTATTTTAATTCCAGGTTGTAAGGCAAATAAAATAGGAAAAATGCCAAGGGGGTGAATACTTTCGCAAGCCACTGTAAACAGCAAACCTGGTTTATAAAAACACCTCGCGGCACAACGCCTCTCCCCTATTTGACCTAGATAGTTTGTGTGTATCTATTGATATGTAGGCTACGTGTGCCTTTTTAAAGATGTATGTAGTTCTGTCCTTGAGCTGTTCTTGTCTAATGATGTTCTGTAGTATGTCATTCTGTATTATGTTTCATGTTTTGTATGGACCCCAGGAAGAGTAGCTGCTGCTTTTGCAACAGCTAATGGGGATCCTAATAAAATACCAAATATCACTTGTTCTTGTCAAGCTGATATGCCAAATAACAGTCTAAAAACCACTTGAGGGCAAATAAATAAGATTTGTCCGTTGCACTTCAACAAAGACAGACACAATGAGAAATAAAATCCAGAAAATCACATTGTAGGATTTTTTATGAATTTATTTGCAAATTATGGTGGAAAATAAGTAGTTGGTCACCTACAAACAAGCAAGATTTCTGGCTCTCACAGACCTGTAACTTCTTCTTTAAGAGACTCCTCTGTCCTCTACTCGTTACCTCTATTAATGGCACCTGTTTGAACTTGTTATCAGTATAAAAGACACCTGTCCACAACCTCAAACAGTCACACTCCAAACTCCACTATGGCCAAGACCAAAGAGCTGTCAAAGGACACCAGAAACAAAATTGTAGACCTGCACCAGGCTGGGAAGACTGAATCTGCAATAGGTAAGCAGCTTGGTTTGAAGAAATCAACTGTGGGAGCAATTATTAGGAAACGGAAGACAGACAAGACCACTGATAATCTCCCTCGATCTGGGGCTCCACGCAAGATCTCACCACGTGGGGTCAAAATGATCAGAAGAACGGTGAGCAAAAATCCCAGAACCACACGGGGGGACCTAGTGAATGACCTGCAGAGAGCTGGGACCAAAGTAACAAAGCCTACCATCAGTAACACACTACACCGCCAGGGACTCAAATCCTGCAGTGCCAGACGTGTCCCCCTGCTTAAGCCAGTACATGTCCAAAGCCCGTCTGAAGTTTGCTAGAGAGCATTTGGATGATCCAGAAGAAGATTGGGAGAATGTCATATGGTCAGATTAAACCAAAATATAACTTTTTGGTAAAAACTCAACTCGTCGTGTTTGGAGGACAAAGAATGCTGAGTTGCATTCAAAGAACACCATACCTACTGTGAAGCATGGGGGTGGAAACATCATGCTTTGGGGCTGTTTTTCTGCAAAGGGACCAGGACGACTGATCCGTGTAAAGGAAAGAATGAATGAGGCCATGTAATCAAGAGATTTTGAGTGAAAACCTCATTCCATCAGCAAGGGCATTGAAGATGAAACGTGGCTGGGTCTTTCAGCATGACAATGATCCCAAACACACTGCCCGGGCAACGAAGGAGTGGCTTCGTAAGAAGCATTTCAAGGTCCTGGAGTGGCCTAGCCAGTCTCCAGATCTCAACCCCATAGAAAATCTTTGGAGGGAGTTGAAAGTCTGTCATGTATGACATTCCTGGGGATGTGTGAACTTAAATGTTGTATTACCATATGATTTTTGTTTGTTCTATATAGTTATGTACTTGAAAATGTATCAATTGACCAATTCAGCACATTGAGCACTTGATACAAAATATTGTCCAGTATTGAAATGCTTCACTGGATCAATCTGAAACTTTGCACACACACAGCTTTGCACACACAATCTAATTTGCACCTAAACTGCAATAATACATTATGGTCTTTCTCTTGCATTTCAAAGATAATGATTTTTTAAAATTATTATTATCTTTTACCAGATCTAATGTGTTATATTCTCCCACATTAATTTCAAATGCACAAACCTCAAAGTGTTTCCTTTCAAATTGTATCAAGGATATGCATATCTTTGCTTCAGGTCCTGAGCTACAGGCAGTTAGATTTGGGTATGTCATTTTAGGCGAGAAAAAAAAAAAGGGTCCAATCCTTAAGAGGTAGAGACAGATCTGGGTCTGCAACATGTATGTGATGCTAACTCTAAAAGCACCTGCAAACCAGTTAGGTCAGTCAGACTATGGCACGGGTCTTTCCCTGAATGATTGATTGATACATATTAAATAGTCATATGCCCCCTTTCATTCATTACAGGAATTAGAGTTGAGTCGAGTGGACACACACACTCCCAGAAACCTCAGAATGACTGAGGCCTACTCTTATGTAAGCCACCTTTCTCCTAAACTCTAGCCTCTCTCTGGGTCTTGGTCCCTCATCCCCTCTATTCCTCCCTCCCACAATCCTCATTAAAGCCTGTATTCATCCCCTCTCCTTCTCTCTCCCGCCTTCATCCTCCTCCCCCTCCCTCCTCTCAGTTTTTGTCAGCCCTCATCCTGCTTTACCCCCCTATGTGCCCCGCTTCACTTCTCTTCCTGATTGGTTGTGAGCAGTTGGTATACAAAAACACACACACACACACACATTGCATTGTGGTCTTGTTGGTCATATGACCATATAATCTGAGAAGGGGTTTATGGTGGAGCTGTTTTTTAGCTAAAACTGATTCTGTTTTCTCATAGAAAACCTAGTCATCTTTAAGGACATGACAACACTGTTTTTTTTTAGGACTGTAACATGATGTATCCTACAGTATGTGGAATGTGGATGTGTGGTGAGTGACATCAGGCCCACTGGCAGTAGCCAGTAGGGACAGAGATGAGATCATAGGATTCTGATGCAAGTCTATTTTGATTTCAGGCAGGTGATTGGCTAAGAGATTCTGGCTGTGAAGCTCATTGGTCAGGCTATGTAGGCTAGGTTCATTTCTGGTTGGTTTCTGTGTGTTGGCCATCAGTGCTGATTGGCTGTGACAATCAAGCTGTGGAAGATAATTAGCTCAGGCTTGACAGTTATTTTTCTACTTATGAGATGTTTTCTGCATCAGCTAGCCAACTGTGGAGTTTCACTGGCCCAGAAACTGTAACGGATTAAAATACTTTCTCCCTTGCCCCCTTCCCTGTGCGCTTGCTCCCCCTCTCACCTCCCTCTCTCCCTCCTTCTCATTCTCTCACTCACACACACACACTGACAGCTCCTGGTGGTCTCTTTTCTCCTCCCTACTCCCTCGTTCCCCGCACATTCGTCCTCATGGTCTCACTTTCGCTCTTTCTCCCTCAGTGGATTTACGCCCTATAGACTCTGTGAAAACTTAACCCTGCGTTCAAACTGCAGTCAACTCTTCCTTCAGTTAACTCTGCATTCAATCTTCGGTCAGCTCTTCCTTTCGTTAACCCTGAAGTTTGTCACCCTGCGTTCAAACTGCAGTCAACTCTAGTCAGTTAACTGTCACTTCTTGTCATCCTGAGGCTGCATCAAGACGACCCTACGATGCGAGGACTCCTTGTTGTTCCAGGAGCACTGTGTCTGTGGGATTTGTGCTCGCTGAAGCGTGTGTGTGTGTGCTCCATAGGCTTCACATTGGCTGGACTCTCCCTCCACTCTGTAGAGTGTGTGATCAGTGAAGCCTCGACCCAGCAGAGCTGCTGCTCTATGTCTCTCAGGCTGATAGCAGGACAGGCTGGTATCAGGGTCTCCTAGGTCTGTGGACTCAGTGGTGACTGAGTTTACTGGACGAAGTAGCGGTTTAGCTGGGTCTGCTCTTGGATTAACGTAGCAGGTGTAAAACAAAAGCCTGAAACTAGATCCCCTTCATACTGGTCTTGACGAGAAAAACGAAAACTGTTGGGAGAGGTTCTATTCTGCACTGTTCAACCAATACAGTAAATGTGGAGGAGGAGTTAATATGAAGTGTCACCTTCTTAACGTCGCGTCACAGACTCTTTCATTTCCCCTGAAACCATAACATCTGGTTGTTGGGGACTTGGCAGAGGATAGCTGTTTGATGGACAGACTGGACTATGGACAGTGGACTCTGCCTCAGTGGATCTTATGCTGGGGCCAGATACTATACTCAGTCTTGATAGTATTCCATTGGCTCCTACAGAGGTTATTCACAGTCTTTGTCTAGTGGTAGTGGATCTTGTTCCAAGAGGACCAGGCAGTAAGTGAGTCCAGTGTGATGAGTGGACCCTTGGCTCAGTCCTCCTCCCTGCTCTCCCCCCCACTCTCCTTTGAGGTGTAAATGATCCCCCCCCCCCCCAATAACCCCCTCCCCACATGAGGCTGTGTGAGGCTCCATGCACGCACCCCCTCATCATGGAGGTCATCCTCAACCTGATAACTGCTGACATCTCTCCATCTCCCTCCCCCACCACCGTGAGTCTCCACCTGTATACAACGTGTGCCTGTATGTGTGTGTTCATCTATGTTGGACCTCACAGCCATGTGCACGTACTTCTCAAAATGTGGTTTTTCATTGTATATATGTGTGTACAGACATCCATGTTTGTATCCATCCATATATAGCATCTATGAATGTTAATCTGTCTACAATGTGTAAAAATGTCCTTGCGTTACACGAACCAATACACACCCATGTTGAAACCTAACAGAGCATTTGAGAAACTGTGAGTTGCGGTAAGAGACGAAAGGCCTGTACTGAGAAGCTTTGAGAGGACTTTGTTTTGACGTCATGAGGACTGAAAGCCTGTGTTGTGATGGCTGGGCTAGGGAAAGCCACAGCATTTCAACAGGCTCCCAGTTTAGTTTAGTTTAGTCGGTGTGGGGTTTTTTTCCGGTTGGAAGCGGACACAACAGGCTTTTCTCCCAGACCCCTCTGAATTCCTCCACATAACAAAAGTTAGCTGCTGGCGAGCTTGAACTGTGTGTTTGTGTGTTTAGTAAATGGCTGCTTTGCCCAGCGTCACACAGAGTTATGTAATTGTCCGTAGCTATTGAATGGACCTCATTGTTGTCTGATTGGAACCCATTAAAGACACAAATAAAGCTGATTTCCATTAAAAACTATCAGAGCTACTTAACTTGGCAAGGCTGGGTGGGAACTGAGACCATCAGGAAAGGAGAGGGTTAGAGAAGAGAGGAGAGGAACTGAGAGAAGAGGAAATGGAGGTTAAATGGGGAGGAAGAGCAGGAGATGGATGAAGAGAGGAGAAGAGGGGAGTCATTAAGACTGGGGGAGAGGAGATCAGGAAAGGAAAAGCATTGGGAACTTGTGTTAATCAGTTAATCAGTTTTGACCCTAGAGAGGGAAATTCTAGGGCCTTAGTCCATTACAGTGTCTCCCAGTCTGCCAATCTTATACTGAGCTGTGCAGTAAGCTCTCCCTAGACCTAGTATAGAATAGTCCTGCACTGTAAGGTCTGCTGTGTACTTACTACTGGTAAATGATTTCCACTCACATGATCTGATGTTATATCTAGGCTTAATTCCGGTGGACACACACACAGGGGAGTCGCAGAGATATCCACAGTGGTTAGTCAGGTGGAGTTCTCCGGGGGTGTGGTTATATTGTACAGTGGATGGCACTACAGTATGTAACTCATTACCATGTACGTGAAGTGGTGATACCTGTCAACTCCTGATAAGTGTGATGCATACACTCAACTTGAGCCATTTATGGCTGACAAGAGTTAGTTGGATGAGGGGTGCAGGTATATGTCCAATGTATGACACACATACTATATATTGTACCATATATGTATCACATTTTCAACCTATGAAACAGTCAAGGATAAACTTTGCACTGTCATGTGAATGTGCTTTGTGATTGTCTACTGTATACAGACATAGTTATGCTCCGTCTAGGCGTAAACAATAAGATGTGCTCGTCACAGGTGTATTGAGTTTAGGGTATCTTTTCTCCATGGCTAAGTACACCTCTGTTGGTCCCTCTCTCTTTCTCTCTCGCTCTCCCTTTTCCTTCCTTTATTTGAGATCTGAACTTTACACTCCAGATTAGCTTTACTACCCTTGACCCCTAGCTTCTGTGGATCAGACGGAACACTGTGACCATGGTAACGTGTTCCGAGTGGGTGAGGATCTCTAGGGCATTAGAGGAGTCTGCTTTCATAAAGCCCTTATCAGTGTCTGTCCTCCCTTATAGCTCAGAAATCCTTTATCAAGATGGAAGTTAGGCCATACTCTCAGATAAATGAGAGGGGCATTGGGAAAATGAGGGATTACCATTCTCCTCTTTCTGGTGTGTGTGTGTGTGTGTGTGTGTGTGTGTGTGTGTGTGTGTGTGTGTGTGTGTGTGTGTGTGTGTGTGTGTGTGTGTGTGTGTGTGTGTGTGTTTTTTTCTTGCATCTGTACCTGGACGCATGCTCTTGCTTATCGTGCGTTTTAGGCCCAGTTTATGGGGATGGATGGATTACTCCTGTGCCAGTCTGTGAGTGTCTCTGATCTGTTCGTTATCACGGGCAAGCTTGTGTCTCAGCGCTGCTTCGCAGGGCACTCAAGTTCACTGTGGTCAGCTGACTCAGCCATTCCTTGGCCTCCCTCCTTTATC
Organism: Oncorhynchus clarkii lewisi; assembly: GCF_045791955.1. Taxonomy (NCBI): domain Eukaryota; kingdom Metazoa; phylum Chordata; class Actinopteri; order Salmoniformes; family Salmonidae; genus Oncorhynchus; species Oncorhynchus clarkii. The sequence continues at coordinate 36,173,381 of NC_092155.1, read as the reverse complement.
TATCTCAGTCAGTGGCCAGACAGCTATTTAAGTAGGCCGTTTTTGAGGCCACAGTTAATCCGTGTCATCATGTCTTTGATCTCACTTCTGCAGTTAAAGCCATGTAGCTTAGTCTTACCACTGATGACGCTTATTTAAAAATGTAATCCTTTTTATCATAAGGTTGTAATGTAACAAAATGTGGAAAAAGTGAAGGGGTCTGAAAACTTTACGAATGCACTTTAATTTGACACATTTTTGGATCTGGATATATAGGTCTATGGATTCTCACTTTAGGCATACGGTTGAAATGCGAACTTTTCTCATTCTTTGATTAATTTCCTTGTCAATTGGCAGCACATCTTGTTAATTGGGACTTTTCATTTTAGCTGTCATCATAATAATAGGCTTGTCCTCTTTTTGGGCCATTAAAGAGATTCTCTGGTAATTTTGTGTACTTTTTAGCCAGTATTTCTGAAAGTAGCACTCACGAGCCAAAAGTGGTCCCCGAAAATGACGTACTACGTCACATATGTGCAGATATGTGCACCACGCCATTGCTCTCTCTGTGTCTCTCTTGCCGCGTTCAAAACAACGGGGAACTAGGAAATTTCTGACTTCTGACTTCAGTGTGTTCAAAACAACTGGCAACTCAGGAAAAAACAAGATCAGACTGGGAAAAATCGGTTTGAATAGTCATCCAACTCGGGAACTCGGGCCTCTTTCTAGAGCTCTGACTTTCCAACCTGAAGATCACTTATTATGTCATGATTTGATATTTTTCTGAGTTCCTAGTTGTTTTGAATGCGGCAACTCTTTGCTGTGTCCACTGAGCCTTTCTGCCCACCGTGCAACCTCATTGGATAATGCTGGGCAGGCCTTTTTCTAGCTGTCACTCGAATGCGAGGGGCTGAAGCTCATTGGCTAGAACTCAAATTGCTAGGGTGCAGGCCTATGTGGGAGAAAATGTAGGGAAAATGTCTCAGCAGAGCTTCAAGAAAAGAGTGGCTTTGAAACTAGGGATTTTGTGGCTAATTGAGGTAAAACAGTAATTCTGCTCCTAGATTATTCATGTAGACTATGAACTAAACATTGACACATCCAGTCCAAAGCAGGAGGTTTCAAAGTCATCATTGTATGATTAGGATTTCACAATTTATATACAGTTGAAGTCGGAGGTTTACATACACTTAGGTTGGAGTCATTAAAACTTGTTTTTCAACCACTCCACACATGTCTTAGCAAGTTGGTTAGGACATCTACTTTGTGTACGACAAGTAATTTTTCCAACAATTGTTTACAGACCCATTATTTCACTTATTAACTGTACCACAATTCCAGTGGGTCAGAAGTTCACATACACTAAGTTGACTGTGCTTTTAAACAGCTTGGAAAATAGCAGAAAATTATGTCATGGCTTTAGAAGCTTCTGATCGGCTGTGTACCTGTGGATGTATTTCAAGGCCTACCTTCAAACTCAGTGCCTCTTTGCTTGACATCATGGAAAAGTCAAAAGAAATCAGCCAAAACCTCAGTAAACAAATTGTAGACCTCCACAAGTCTGGTTCATCCATGGGAGCAATTTCCAAACGCCTAAAGGTACCACGTTTATCTGTACAAAAAATAATGCGCAAGTATAAACACCATGGGACCACGCAGCAGTCATACCGCTCAGGAAGGAGACGCGTTCTGTCTCCTAGAGATGAATGTACTTTAGTGCGAAAAGTGCAAATCGATCCCAGAACAACAGCAAAGGACCCTGTGAAGATGCTGAAGGAAACAGGTACAAAAGTATCTATATCCACAGAAAAACAAGTCCTATATCGACATAACCTGAAAGGCCGCTCAGCAAGGAAGAAGCCACTGCTCCAAAACTGTCATAAAAAAGCCAGACTACGGTTTGCAACTGCACATGGGGACAAAGATCGTACTTTTTGGAGAAATGTCTTCTGGTCTGATGAAACAAAAATAGAACTGTTTGGCCATAATGACCATCGTTATGTTTGGAAGAAAAAGGGGGAGGCTTGCAAACCGAAGAACACCATCCCAACTGTGAAGCACGAGGGTGGCAGCATCATGTTGTGGGGGTGCTTTGCTGCAGGAGGGACTGGTGCATTTCACAAAATAGATGGCATTATGAGGGAGGAAAATTATGGGACATATTGAAGCAACATCTCAAGACATCAGAAGTGAATGTGTCTTCCAAATGGACAATGACCCCAAGCATACTTCTAAAGTTGTGGCAAAATGGCTTAAGGGCAACAAAGTCAAGGTATTGGAGTGGCCATCACAAAACCCTTACCTCAATCCCATAGAAAATTTGTGGGAAGAACTGAAAAAGCATGTGCGAGCAAGGAGGCCTTCAAACCTGACTCAACTTATTGTGGGAAGCTTGTTGAAGGCTACCTGAAACGTTTGACCCAAGTTAAACAATTTAAAGGCAATGCTACCAAATACTAATTGAGTGTATGTACATTTCTGACCCACTGGGAATGTGATGAAAGAAATACAAGCTGAAATAAATCATTCTCTCCACTATTATTCTGACATTTCACATTCATAAAACAAAGTGGCGATCCTAACTGACCTAAAACAGGGATTTTCTACTAGGATTAAATGTCAGGAATTGTGAAAAACTGAGTTTAACTGTACTTGGCTAAGGTGTATGTAAACGTTCGACTTCAACTGTATATATTTTTGATTTAACTAGACAGGTCAGTTAAGAATTCATTCTTATTTACAATGAAGGCCTACTCCGGCCAAACCCGGACGATGCTGGGCCAATTGTGCACCGCCCTATGGGACTCCGAATCACTGCCAGATATGATGCAGCCTGGATTCGAACCAGGTAATGTAGTGAAACCTCATGCAGAGATGCAGTGCCTTTGATTGCTGCACCACTTGGGAGCCCAACAATGCCGTATTCAAAATAATTGGTGTGTGTGTGTGTGTGTGTGTGTGTGTGTGTGTGTGTGTGTGTGTGTGTGTGTGTGTGTGTGTGTGTGTGTGTGTGTGTGTGTGTGTGTGTGTGTGTGTGTGTGTGTGTGTGTGTGTGTGTGTGTGTGTGGCATTCCTGAAACTGTCAGACTGGTTGAGCTTGTCCCACTGCCACCTTTCTTCAGCTGCTGTTTGGCACAGAGAGAGGCAAAGTTTTGATGTTATCTAATTTACACTCCCAACCACCCTGATTTCTGTACTCTGTTAGTCAGTTTTTCCTCCCTGAATGAATGTCTGTTTTCAGAATGGAAAGATTAAACCTAGATTAAGGAGGGAGTTTTATATAAATAGTTATATGTCCAAGGGTTTTGTTTCTATAAATCCATGTCAAGGTCAAAAAGTTGTTTACGGAAAATTGTTCAGATTTTTTCGTTTTGACCTTTTTTGGAGAACATCCTGTTTCCTCCAGTTTTTTTCTGAGAAACGATTTGCATTGTGCAATACATTTTGATTAATACATATGCAATACATATGATTCATATTCTTGTGTGACAGGTGAAACGAAAACCTTGAGGTGAAAATACATAGTGAAACTACAGGGTTAGGCTACTGTGTTCAAAGAAGGAATAAATGTTCCTCTTATTTCCACCAAGTTGTTTGAAATAAATAAACATGAACAATACAGATCGCGGGCGGTTTGAAATGTCTCTGACAAGTCTTTTTTTTTTACCACAATCGGAACATGAGCGGATAATGATTGACGTTTGAGCACTTCTTGCACTTGGCTCTAGGCGGGATTGCAGGAGGATGATGTCACCACTTTCACGCCGAGGGGAGGGGGTGAGGAGCGTCGGGGAGAGGAGGATAGTCAGGGTTCAGGTACACTAAATCTGTATACATAAATTAGGGGAGTTGGCGTGAGCAAGGGGCGAAGCTCCAGAGCGGGATACATGAATGAAGTCGCCAGACCGACTGAGGGAATAAGGTAACATGGATTGGGAACAAGTACTCCGATTGGAGAATGGCAAGGTGAGAGAGTTTTCGCTGCATTGCAGTTTCGCTGTCCCTTGTCTTTTTGAAAGTATCAGGTGTCTCTGTATTTTGGAGCATAATGGTTTCAATAGACTGGATTTTAGTTTTCTTACAGCTGTCTCAATTACCGGATGCTGTGGTTTTCTTTTTAATCATGTCATTACAGAGTGGTATATGTCATCAGTTAGTCATATTGTGCCAACAGGTGAGGAATCTGCCAGTTTTCTATTTCCCAACTTTGGCGTGCATATACTGGCTCTCCCCATCCCTCTTGCTCCTGTCTGTTCGGTGCACTGTAGCATATGCCAGTGTCAGTCTCTGATGCGTAGAATGGCCCCAGGGAATGTGTTGACAGTTAGGTTAGTAAGTAGTGAGCATGGCCCTTGACTTTGTCGCTACTGGAGTTGTAGGGCTTAGGGGATTCATGGTTCCCAGTCTATTCTAACTCCTAACTATCATGGAGTGCTAATCGAATACCACATTTCCCATTTAGATTTAGTTTTTTTACACTGGTGCTTGTTGGCAGAAATCAAGTCAATGCCTGAAAAAGCAAAGGTTGTCTGTAGGTAGACCTAATCTGTGAATCAATGTCAACACTGTAATCGCAAATCCGACATCCTGTCATACATGATGTCCTACATTGTACTGGGCACACTAGTGATTAGGTTCAATGATATTATCCACCTCCACTCATGATTAACAATTTGTTACTGATGACAAATGTTTGATTTCCTCTATGGTTCAGCCTGCATGCCATGCTACACAGTCAGTATTGTCTGGGCATATGGAAGGAAATTGGTTATTTTTCAGCCGCTTCCTTTTTTCTGTTTTCTTTGTGGAGCCCATATTGTGATCATGAATTCCCCTCTCCTCCACCAGATTGAGCGGTTGGAGGTGAGTGGCTTAGCTCAGACCCCCCAGGCAGTGTCGTGTGGGGAGGATGGGTCTTTCTCTGGGGGTGACGATGGCACCCCGGACCCCCAGCGCACCAAGCAGGCCATCGCCCAGCTGCAGCAGAAAATCCTGAAGCTCACCGAGCAGATCAAGATTGAGCAGACGGCCAGAGACAACAACGTGGCCGAGTACCTCAAACTGGCCAACAACGCTGACAAGCAGCAGAGTGCCCGCATCAAACAGGTGAGCATTGTTTTATAATCAGAGTTTTTATCGTTTTGATATGAAACACAAAACAGTTGAATGACAATACACCAGACAGATCTACTTTTACTGGATAACAGCACTGCTAAATGATAGAATATATGACTACAATACAGTGCATTTGGAAAGTATTCAGACCCCCTCACTTTTTCCACATTTTGTTACGTTACAGCTGTATTCTGAAATGGATTAAAAAATATATATATCTCATCAATCTACACACAATACCCCATAATGACAAAGCAAAAACTGTTTTTTTTTACAACTTTTTTGCAAATGTATTAAAATAAAAAAAGGAAATATCACATTACATACAGTACCAGTCAAAAGTTTGGAGTGGACACACCTACAGCACTCATCCCAGGGTTTTTCTCTATTTTTACTATTTTCTACATTGTAGAATAATAGTGAAGATATCAAAACTATGAAATAGCACATATGGAATCATGTAGTAACCAAAAACAATTGTTAAACAAATCTAAATATATTTTATATTTGAGAATCTTCAAAGTAGCCACCCTTTGCCTTGATGACAGCTTTGCACACTCTTGGCATTCTCTCAACCAGCTTCATGAGGTAGTCACCTGGAATGTGTTACAATTAACAGCTGTACCTTTGTTAAAAGTAAATTCATGGAATTTCTTTCCTTCTTAATGTGTTTGAGCCAATCAGATGTGACAAGGTAGGGTTGGTATACAGAAGATAGACCAATTCCATGTTATGGCAAGAACAGCTCAAATGAGCAAAGAGAAATGACCGTCCATTACTTTAAGACATGAAGGTCAGTCAATCCGGAAAATTACAAGATCTTTGAAAGTTTGAATGTTTCTTCAAGTGCAGTTCCAAAACCATCAAGTTACCACCACAGGAAAGGAAGAGCTACCACAGCATTCTGCAGCGATACGCCATCCCATCTGGTTTGCACTTAGTAGGACTATTGTTTGTTTTTCAACAGGACAATGGCCCAACACACCTCCAGGCTGTGTAAGGGCTATTTGACCAAGAAGGAGAGTGATGGAGTACTGCATTAGATGACCTGGCCTCCACAATCACACGACCTCAACCCAATTGAGATGGTTTGGGATGAGTTGGACCGCAGAGTGAAGGAAAAGCAGCCAACAAGTGCTCAGCATATGTGGGAACTCATTCAAGACTGTTGGAAAAGCATTCCAGGTGAAGCTGGTTGAGAGAATGCCAAAGCTGTCATCAAGGCAAGGTTAGCTACTTTGAAGAATTTGTTAAACACTTTTTTGGTTACTACATGATTCCATATGGGGTTTTTCAGAGCTTTCTTGGGTATGACGCTACAAGCTTGGCATACCTATTTTTGGGGAGTCCCCCCCCCCCCCCCCCTCATGACAGAGAAAATAAGTTATTTGTTATGGCACACTATTAATTTCCTGCAGTTCTGTACATTTTACCATGTGGCTTAGAGAAAATGTTGCAGTTTTAAAGCACGTTTGCTGCAAATCTACTCATTTTGCCATGGGCGGAGAGAATATTTTGACATTTTATAACTCATTTCATATAATTCTACTACAATTCTACACATTTTGCAATAGGGTGGAGGCAAATGTTTTCAGTTTTTAATATGACAATTGATGATTAATGTGTTATCCCGGTCGGTAATTTGACCATGCTTACTACGTTTAGATAGTTGGCCGCTAGACTAATTTACCAATCTAAAACATCTTTGCTGACATGGGCTAATTGAGTGACTGCTGATGCACAGCCACATTTCCAATTTGCACCTTTTGTATTATATTATTCTAACTCACAACAGTAAGTTGAGACCCTGACTTTGTACGTGCATTTAAAAAATGGTATTGACCCACGTGTAGATGAAGGGGAGGAGACAGGTTAAATAAGGATTTAAAGCCTTGAGACAATTGAGACATGGATTGTGTATGTGTGACATTTAGGGCGTGAATGGGAGTGCCTTTAAATGGGGTATGGTAGTAGGTTCCAGGCGCACCGGTTTGTGTCAAGAACTGCAACACTGCTGGGTTTTTCACGAGCAACAGTTTCCCATTGTGTATCAAGAATGGTCTACCACCCAAAGGACATCCAGCTAGACACAACTGTGGGAAGCATTGGAGTCAACATGGGCCAGCATCCCTGTGGAACGCTTTCAACACCTTGTAGAGTCCATGCCCAGACAAAATTTGGCTTTTCTGAAGGCAAAAGGAATGGGGGGCAACTCAATATTAGGAAGATGTTCCTAATGTTTGGTATACTCAGTGTAAATGTCATATTAAACACGGTAATCTAAATGTCCTATATAACTGCAGGTGTTTGAGAAGAAGAACCAGAAGTCAGCCCAGACCATCCAGCAGCTGCAGAGGAAGCTGGAACACTACCACCGCAAGCTGAGGGAGGTGGAGCACAACGGCATCCCTCGCCAGTCCAAGGACGTCCTCAGGGACATGCAGCAGGGCCTAAAGGGTGTGGGGGCAAAGGTCACAGGCTTCAGCGAAGGTGTGGTGGACAGCGTCAAGGGAGGCCTCACCAGCTTCTCGCAGGCCACGCACTCTGCTGCCGCCGGGGTCGTCTCCAAGCCCCGAGAGATCGCCTCGCTGTTCCGCAACAAGTTTGGCAGCGCCGACAACATCCCCGGGCTGAAGGACTCCTTGGATGACCCGTCATGTGTTGAGGAGGGTTTGATGGGGGCCGGGGGGAGGTCTCTGGGCCTCGCAGGCCACCACCACCTGCAGTCCAGTCCCAAGTACGGTAGCGAGGATGACTGCTCCAGCGCTACCTCAGGGTCGGCAGGGGCCAACAGCACGACTGGGGCCCCCGGAGGCCCCCCCAGCTCCAGGGGGAACACCCTGGAGAGGAGCCAGAGCTCCAGCCTGGACATGCTGCTGCAGGAAGTGCAGGAGCTGAGGGAAGGCCAGGGGAGACTAGAGGAGAGTCTGGAGGTACTTAAGAGCCACTATCAGAGGGACTACACTGTCATCATGCAGACCCTACAGGAGGAACGATTCAGGTACGGAAACAAGAATCATTAAATAACGAGAGAGAGAGAGAGAGACCTGTATGAAAAACTCCATTCAAAGATGGATAAGGTTAACATTTGAGAGGTTATCAAGTGTTATGGAAGCATGTATGTTTGTTGTAAAGGTAGTGACAGTAAACATAAAGATACACAGAAATTACAGAAACACCGTTATGCATCATTCAGGCAGAGAGAACAGCTGTAGACTACTAAACTGTAGAGGTGTTTGTCCAGACAATTTAGTAAAGACACTAAAGGAACAGAGGTCTCCATTTAAATATATTTAGGCAAATTAACAGGGGAGAGAGAGAGAGAGAGAGAGAGATGTGTTTAGGCAACAAATCCAGACCATCAAAACTGAGGGACCCTAATGAGCTTTGAGCGTGTCTGCTGATGACTATGTTCTCGCAATTAACCACACAGCTATGGTTAAACCACTGTGTTTAAACCTTTGATAAGAGTCTGAAGCATAACTAATGAAGAAATGGGTGGATGAATGAATGAGAATACAACCTGGACTGAAGACTTTGTATTGATCTTTTTTTTTTGTTGAGCGGATGGTCGGGGGCCGGAACATACAAATTGACTGCAAGAAGCCCAAACAGATGTAATATTTGACTAGAACAGAATCACACATAAAACATTGCTTACATTTGCATATTATCACATATATATCTCTCTATTATGCATGGGAATACTTTGGAACAGATTTCTTAAATTAAAATTACTTGGAGCTGATTTCCTGGTGTTTTTTTTGTTCTTTATGTCCAACAATGAGTTTATGCTCAGACAACTTGGCTTCTGCGGTAGGTCCTCCTCCTCCCCTTCTCTCTGACTCACCTGTTATGCTTCTATTCTGCTTGATCTGTTGTGTGTGTGCGTGCCGGTGTGGTACCAGAGGGAAGAGTTGTAGATCATATTAAAATGTGAATCTAAACAGGTCAGGTGAGCCATAATGAGATCAGACTGGTGAGGTGATTCACCTAATCACACACACATGCATGCACAGACAAGCACATTATGCATTTATTCAAATTTTTCCTGACACATTTTGTACGACTGTATTCAAAAATACTCACGTTCATATACAGCTCTTTTTTGTGCCTGTTCAGTTGCTTTCCACTACTAATAACATCAATCTTCCTGGTCTCCTCCCTCCTGCTGAGAGTATGTGATTGGTCAGTGTCATCCTGCTGATTATCTGCCATTGGTCAGTCTTATCGACAGACGAGTAAGCATGTGCTAATCAGCTCACAGATAGCCATCAGTCCAGTCAGTTGTCATTTGACCTAAAAGCTCTTTAGGCTCTTTTCCTGGAAAAACTGGAACCTCTGTTTCTCTAAAGTGGCACTCGAGAGAGTGTCTGTTTGTCTGTGTGTGCGCGCGTGCGTGTGTGACTGTCCGCCTCTCTGTATCTCTGTCTGTGTCTATGTTTGTGTGAGCTATTAGACTAACATTTGTGTCTATATTTGGGTATGTCTAGGTGTGAGCGTCTGGAGGAGCAGCTGAATGATCTGACAGAGCTTCATCAGAATGAGATCCTAAACCTGAAGCAGGAGCTGGCCAGCATGGAGGAGAAGATAGCCTACCAGTCCTACGAGAGAGCCAGAGACTCACAGGTCAGTCACACGCACAACCACACACACACACACACACACTGTACACATACAAACTAGATAGCAAGACAATTGTATGATTGTGATTAATTTCACAAACACAATTTCATCTGAAGTCAAACAGAAAGGCTTTCAGTTATAAGGAATGAGGATGAGGCACAATAATATTTCTTCTGTGTGTGGGAGTACCAGGTTATTTTACAGTTTACCGCCATTTACCTGGTATTTAATTTGGATGACAATACATGATAATGAATTCATATTTACAGTTGAAGTTGGAAGTTTACATACACCTTAGCCAAATAGATTTAAACTCAGTTTTACACAATTCCTGACATTTAATCCTAGTAAAAAATCCCTGTCTTAGGTCAGTTAGGATCACCACTTTATTTTAAGAATGTGAAATGTCAGAATAATAGTGGAGAGAACGATTTATTTCAGCTTTTATTTCTTTCATCACATTCCCAGTGGGTCAGAAGTTTACATACACTCAATTAGTATTTGGTAGCATTGCCTTTAAATTGTTTAACTTGGATCAAAGGTTTCAGGTAACCTTCCACAAGCTTCCCACAATAAGTTGGGTGCATTTTGGACCATTCCTCCTGACAGAGCTGGTGTAACTGAGTCAGGTTTGTTGGCCTCCTTGCTCACACACGCTTTTTCAGTTCTGCCCACAAATGTTCTATAGGATTGAGGTCATGGCTTTGTGATGGCCACTCTAATACCTTGACTTTGTTGTCCTTAAGCCATTTTGCCACGACTTTGGAAGTATGCTTGGGGTCATTGTCCATTTGGAAGACCCATTTGCGACCAAGCTTTAACTTTCTGACTGATGTCTTGAGATGTTGCTTCAATATATCACATAATTTTCCTCCCTCATGATGCCATCTATTTTGTGAAGTGCACCCGTCCCTCCTGCAGCAAAGCACTGCCACAACATGATCCTGCCACCCCCGTGCTTCACAGCTTGGGATGGTGTTCTTCGGCTTGCGAACGTCCCCCTTTATCCTCCAAACATAACGATGGTCATTAGGGCCAAACAGTTCTATTTTTGTTTAATCAGACAAGAGGACATTTCTCCAAAAAGTATGATCTTTGTCCCCATGTGCAGTTGCAAACCGTAGTCTGGCTTTTTTATGGCGGTTTTGGAGCAGTGGCTTCTTCCTTGCTGAGCGGCCTTTCAGGTTATGTCAATATAGGACTTGTTTTACTGTGGATATAGATACTTTTGTACCTGTTTCCTCCAGCATCTTTACAAGGTCCTTTGCTGTTGTTCTGGGATTGATTTGCACTTTTCTCACTAAAGTACGTTTATCTCTAGGAGACCGAACGCGTCTCCTTCCTAAATGGTATGACTGCTGCTTGGTCCCATTGTGTTTATACTTGCGCACTATTTTTTGTACGGATGAGCATGGTACCTTCAGGTGTTTGGAAATTGCTCCCAAGGATGAACCAGACTTGTGGAGGTCTACAATTTGTTTTCTGAGGTTTTGGCTGATTTCTTTTGATTTTCCCATGATGTCAAGCGAAGAGGCACTAATTTTGAAGGTAGGCCTTGAAATAAATCCACAGGAACACCTCCAATTGACTCAAATGATGTCAATTAGCCCATTAGAAGCTTCTAAAGCCATGACATCATTTTCTGGAATTTTCCAAGCTGTTTAAAGGCACAGTCTACTTATTGTATGTAAACTTCTGACCCACTGGAATTGTGATACAATGAGTTATAAGTGAAATAATGGTTCTGTAAACAAATGTTGGGTAAATTACTTGTGTCATGCACAATGTAGATCTCCTAACCGACATGCCAAAACTATAGTTTGTTAACAAGAAATTTGTGGAGTGGTTGAAAAACAAGTTTTAACGACTCCAACCTAAGTGTATGTAAACTACTGACTTCAACTGTATATTTGTTTCATTGGAATCCATAAGAACTAGCATCATAATGTACCAGATAGTTAGTTATTTTGTTGAGTTCTTTCACAGGTTCGTCCCAGAAAAGTAACCATTGTTTCAATGTAATTTCTTTTTAAATAACAGGGCATTACCAGCTTAAACAGGACTGTAAAATGAACTGAAAACCATGTCTGTGTACCATAACCTCAGTGGGTTGTTTGTCTGTAAACAGAGCATTTCCGTGTCTGTAAACCACATGTCCTTTTGTCCTGCATGAGGTTGTGGGTGCACAACGTTGCCTTGTCTTTAACCTACACATCCCTCTCTTTGATGTTTTAAATTAAATGCTAGAGTTTTACATTGAATGATCTTTGTTATTTGTCTGTCAGACACTACTGTCTTTACTTTACTGCGTGTAGTAGTACTGAGTAATACTATGTGTAACACTTTTCTCTTGACCTGTCCTGTAGGAAGCCCTGGAGGCGTGTCAGACACGTATCTCTAAGATGGAGTTGCAGCAGCAACAGCAGCAGGTGGTCCAGCTAGAGGGCTTAGAGAATGCCACAGCCCGGACACTGCTGGGGAAGCTCATCAACGTCCTCCTGGCCCTCATGGCCGTGCTCCTGGTGTTTGTCTCCACCATAGCCAACTGTGTGATCCCCCTGATGAAGACCCGCTCCCGGTCCTTCTCCACCCTCCTCCTCATCCTGCTCTTCGCCTTCATCTGGAGGAACTGGGACGCGCTGTCGGGCTGCTGCACGCACCGCGCCCTGCAGCCACCCAGATGACCGCGTGGAGAGGTGTGGTTCTATGACTACGCATGGGGGTGGAACTCTGTCCACACACACACAAGAAGCAGGATCAGCCTAACTGCCAATGGGATGTGGTGGTTGTGTTGACGGACGCCGAGGAATGAGCCTATCTGTTGAGCTCAGTGAGGTGGGACTGAGGAGAAAGTCAGGGAAGGAGGGAAGATGAGAATACCACTCAATTCTGACATTCATTTAGGAAGAATGAGACTTTGTTTACATTTTTGGAGATCAGAAATAGTTTTTTTTTCTTTCACAGGATGCATCCTGATACTGTTTTATTTCCTAGGAGTTAATCAAGTATATTATTGTCGTTATTATTATTTCTAATATTATTATTTTTATTTTCATTTTTTTTTATTCAGTACCATGTAGCGTTAAGCTCCTCCCACTCTGCACAAAGAGGAGCTGTCAGGAAACTGATTGGAAGTTCACCTCAGGCTCAGGCCCTCTGCAGAGAAATGCTATTCTGATTGTCTGCCTTTCAGGAAGAAAGTGCTCTACCTGGCTGTTATGGGTAGAATATAAAAAGATGAATGAATGCCCTCGCACATTTCCCCACGCGATGGCTTGATTCTGAGATCAGAAGGAACCTTTCTACCGAGGACTTTTTGTTTCCCGGACAATACTTTGAGTGTCACGCCTAGAGACTCCTTGTGCTTCCGTACATCCTTTTCAATTAAGATAGGTGATATCATGAATGATAATGACTTATAGAGTGTGGCAACAGCTTAGACAAGAGGGAGGGTTTAACAGTTAGGGCCATTCGCCACAGAGCCACCAGAGACCAAAGGTCAAATACAAATAAGGCCACTTTGCAGGAAATGTGGAGTTGCCATGATACTGCTTTTTACTGGTGCCCACCCATTGTGTCAGCTGAAGTCCATGTTGAAAAGGAATGCTGCTTTTGCCAGACAAAGACAACTGTATCCACTGCCATGCTACTGTTGTTCGATGCGCTGCCTGTATTACGAATGTGACTCACTCCATCACTTACGGTTCTCTCTCTCCCTTTCACTCTCTTTTTATCCCCATGTTTCCTCCAATATTCATTCTGTCCTATGTGCCAAAACTCTCCCGTTGCACCTGGTTAATAAATAGGGAGGTTTTTATGTTCTTTCTTTCTTTGGTATGTAAAGGGAAAAGACCCAGCGCAGGTCATATAGCCTTGTGGGGATGAGAGGCAAAATGTCAATTACACCCTATTCCCTTTATAGTGCACCACTTTCACTGTGTATAATAGAGAATAATGTGCCATTTGTGATACAAAACATACAGTTCTCTTCGTTGATCAGCCAATTGTACATACGGCCTACTTGTATGTCGCACCTTGGATTTGAGGTGTATGACAAATAATATTAGCCTGGTTCCCAGATCTGTTTGTGCTTTATTAGCCAACTCCTCTGATTCATGGTCATGACATTGCAGAAGAATTGACTAAACAAAGCACACACTGATATGGAACCAGGCTAACAGAATATACCTTAACAAGGCCACTTCTGAGTAATTGCTCTGAGAAACTCACTGCTAATGATCTGATGTGTGTTTCCTAATCCGGGTCCTTGATTACTGTTGAATATGCTGGCTCTCAATCCATTTTATCCTCCCATTCATTTGTTCAAGGTCCTTCAGTTCAAGGTCCTTCGACCTAACTGACATGCATGAGTCCATCTGAAGTCCAGTCTGCAGCTCCATTAGGAGCTTGTTTGAAGATAATAACTGATATTGGGATTTGCGTTCTGGGACAAGGATGGAGGAACACTACATTTCTTCCTATACATGGCGGCTTAGGCCTATGTTCAGGATCATTGAAACATATTTAAACCAGAAACTGCACTGAATTTGTGTCTTGATCTTGTGTCTTGATCTTGAACGTGCCACAGGTGAATGGCTCCTGAGTTTACTTCTGACTTTGGTGTGACCTTGCCGTGTCCTCTCTGGTGTTTGGTAGGGTAGGGTTGTGTGCTAAACCACTCGAGTGCCTTCTGATGTCCTTTTCTAAGTGTGGGACAATAAAAGTGCATTCCTGATTAACTCCTGGCACTCTGACTTTGTGTGTGTGTGTGTGTTGCATGTGTACCTAGATACGCACTCATAGTCTTGTGTGTGTCTGTCTCAGGCTCTCTTGTAGGATTGGCAAGCGATCATCTCCTCCCTGCTGGCCAAATCCTGTTTCAGGTTGAGGATGGGCAATTATTTAAAGTCATGTTGTTAAACAGATTAATTAATTAAGTGAGATTCTTAAACTGCCTGGACTAAACTTTTTCTAGATGAGATACATTTTACATTTTTAACTAAGGAACAAAGTAGGCTTAAGCACTGATTAGTGTTTAATGTGGATTGATTATAGAAGGAATCAGTCCTGTTGAAGTTCATGTACGAAGCCACTAGATGGCGGTCCTATCCTGTTTAAAACTCCTTAGTGCCTGAGATGACCCACAGATGATCTGTGCGCTCAAATTGAGCCTTGAAACACCTTCATTACAGTGGGTTTAGAAATGTGTGATACATATTTAACTTTTCAATGTGTGTGTGCGTCCGTGTCCTTTATGCAGTGTGTGTTCAAAATATATATATTTGACCATTCATATTCCCTAGCTGTTCATGTCTCATTGTCAGTCCATATGGGGCGGAGAGGCAGTGGAGTGCTGACGCTGTCCCTGTGCAGGGGTTGTTTCTGATCTGGCAGGAAACAGGTTGGTGGGCAGAGCGCAGTCCCAGTCCTTTACCACACTGGACCCACCACAATTTGCATAGTACAGCTCAGCTTCAAAAAACATAGTCCCCTCTGAGCTCGTCATTAAGCTCATGGCCCTGGGACTAAACACCTCGCTCTGCAACTGGATCCTGGACTTCCTGGCTGGCTGCCCACAGGTGGTGAGGGTAGGCAACAACACCTCTGCCACGCTGACCCTCAACACAGGGGGCTGTCAGGGGTATGTGTTCATCCTCTTCCTGTATTCCCTGTTCACCTACGACTGTGTCTATACATGACTCCAGCACCATCATTAAATTTGCAGACGACACGACGGTGATGAGACAGCCTACAGGGAGGTTAGGGCCCTGGCAAAGTGGTCCCAGGACAGAAACCTCTCCCTTAACATCAGCAAAACCAAGAAGCTTATCATGAACTACAGGAAAGCAGGGGGGAGAGGGAGCATGCCCCCATGAACAGCTAGGGCCTGACGTGGACCCTTCATATCGACAGCATGGTGAAGAAGGCTCAACATCGCATCTTCAACCTCAGGCGAATGAAGAAATTTGGCATGGCCCCTCAGATATTCAAGAACGTCTATAGCTGTACTATTGAGAGCATCTTGTCAGGCTGCACCACCACCTGGTATGGAGTGGACGGCCCAATACATTACTGGGGTCGAGCTCCCTGCACTCCAGGACATTTACACCAGACAGTGTCTGAGGAAGGCCTGGAAGATTGTCAAGAACTCCAATCACCCAAGCCATGGACTGTTCACTCCGTTACCATCTTTCAAAAGGTATCGGGTCTCGGACTAACAGGCTCCTGTCTACCTGCTCAGACCTGCACCTTAGAGACACTCCACACATCCAACACTTACACAAGCACATACACATTCACTCACACAGAAACACACACACACATACACTACATGACCAAAAGTATGTGGATACATGTTCGTCGAACATCTCATTCGAAAACCATGGGCATGAATATAGAGTTGGTCCCCCTTTACAGTTATAACAGCCTCTACTCTTTTTTCCTCTAGGTGTTGGAGCATTTCTGTGGGGACTTGCATCCATTCAGGCACAAGAGCATTAGTGAGATCGGGCACTGATGTTGGGCGATTAGGCCAGTCGGCATTTCAATTCATCCCAAAGGTATTCGATGGGGTTCAAATCAAATCAAATTTTATTTGTCACATACACATGGTTAGCAGATGTTAATGCGAGTGTAGCGAAATGCTTGTGCTTCTAGTTCCGACAATGCAGTAATAACAAGTAATCTAACTAACAATTCCAAAACTACTGTCTTGTACACAGTGTAAGGGGATAAAGAATATGTACATAAGGATATATGAATGAGTGATGGTACAGAGCAGCATAGGCAAGATACAGTAGATGGTATCGGGTACAGTATGTACAAATGAGATGAGTATGTAAACAAAGTGGCATAGTATAGTATAAAGTGGCTAGTGATACATGTATTACATAAGGATACCGTCGATGATATAGAGTACAGTATATACGTATGCATATGAGATGAATAATGTAGGGTAAGTAACATTTATATAAGGTAGCATTGTTTAAAGTGGCTAGTGATATATTTACATCATTTCCCATCAATTCCCATTATTAAAGTGGCTGGAGTTGAGTCAGTGTCAGTGTGTTGGCAGCAGCCACTCAGTGTTAGTGGTGGCTGTTTAACAGTCTGATGGCCTTGAGATAGAAGCTGTTTTTCAGTCTCTCGGTCCCAGCTTTGATGCACCTGTACTGACCTCGCCTTCTGGATGATAGCGGGGTGAACAGGCAGTGGCTCGGGTGGTTGATGTCCTTGATGATCTTTATGGCCTTCCTGTGACATCGGGTGGTGTAGGTGTCCTGGAGGGCAGGTAGTTTGCCCCCGGTGATGCGTTGTGCAGACCTCACTACCCTCTGGAGAGCCTTACGGTTGAGGGCGGTGCAGTTGCCATACCAGGCGGTGATACAGCCCGCCAGGATGCTCTCGATTGTGCATCTGTAGAAGTTTGTGAGTGCTTTTGGTGACAAGCCGAATTTCTTCAGCCTCCTGAGGTTGAAGAGGCGCTGCTGCGCCTTCTTCACGATGCTGTCTGTGTGAGTGGACCAATTCAGTTTGTCTGTGGTGTGTATGCCGAGGAACTTAAAACTTGCTACCCTCTCCACTACTGTTCCATCGATGTGGATAGGGGGGTGTTCCCTCTGCTGTTTCCTGAAGTCCACAATCATCTCCTTAGTTTTGTTGACGTTGAGTGTGAGGTTGTTTTCCTGACACCACACTCCGAGGGCCCTCACCTCCTCCCTGTAGGCCGTCTCATCGTTGTTGGTAATCAAGCCTACCACTGTTGTGTCGTCCGCAAACTTGATGATTGAGTTGGAGGCGTGCGTGGCCACGCAGTCGTGGGTGAACAGGGAGTACAGGAGAGGGCTCAGAACGCAACCTTGTGGGGCCCCAGTGTTGAGGATCAGCGGGGAGGAGATGTTGTTGCCTACCCTCACCACCTGGGGGCGGCCCGTCAGGAAGTCCAGTACCCAGTTGCACAGGGCGGGGTCGAGACCCAGGGTCTCGAGCTTGATGACGAGCTTGGAGGGTACTATGGTGTTGAATGCCGAGCTGTAGTCGATGAACAGCATTCTCACATAGGTATTCCTCTTGTCCAGATGGGTTAGGGCAGTGTGCAGTGTGGTTGAGATTGCATCGTCTGTGGACCTATTTGGGCGGTAAGCAAATTGGAGTGGGTCTAGGGTGTCAGGTAGGGTGGAGGTGATATGGTCCTTGACTAGTCTCTCAAAGCACTTCATGATGACGGATGTGAGTGCTACGGGGCGGTAGTCATTTAGCTCAGTTACCTTAGCTTTCTTGGGAACAGGAACAATGGTGGCCCTCTTGAAGCATGTGGGAACAGCAGACTGGTATAGGGATTGATTGAATATGTCCGTAAACACACCGGCCAGCTGGTCTGCGCATGCTCTGAGGGCGCGGCTGGGGATGCCATCTGGGCCTGCAGCCTTGCGAGGGTTAACACGTTTAAATGTCTTACTCACCTCGGCTGCAGTGAAGGAGAGACCGCATGTTTTCGTTGCAGGCCGTGTCAGTGGCACTGTATTGTTGAGGTCAGGGCTCTGTGCAGGCCAGTCAAGTTCTTCCACACTGAACTCGACAAACCATTTCTGTATGGACCTCGCTTTGTGCATGGGGGAATTGTCATGCTGAAACAGGAAAGAGCTTTCCCCAAACTGTTGCCACAAAGTTGGAAGCACAGAATAGTCTAGAATGTCATTGTATGCTGTAGTGTTATGATTTCCCTTCACTGGAACTAAGGGGCCCAGCCCGAACCATGAAAACAAGCCCAAAACCATTATTCCTCCTCCACCAAACTTTACCGCTGGCACTATGCATTGGGGCAGGTAAAGTTGTCCTGGAATTCGCCAAACCCAGACGCTTGGCATTGTGCATGGTGATCTTAGGCTTGTGTGCGGCTACTCGGCCATGAAAACCCATTTCATGAAGTCCCCGACGAAAAGTTATCGTGCTGAAGTTGCTTCCGAAGGCAGTTTGGAACTCGGTAGGGAGTGTTACAACAGAGGACAGACAATTTTTACATGCTAAGTGCTTCCCATTCTGTGAGCTTGTGTGGCCCACCAAGTCACAGCTGAGCCGTTGTTGCTCCTAGACGTTTTCACTTCACATTGAGCTCTTTAGATAGACAATTATTGGCAGGAGAATGGCCAATGGAGTTTACATGGCTGTGTGCTCTATTTTATACACCTGTCAGCAATGGGAATGGCTGAATTAGCTGAATCCACTAATTTGAAGGGGTGTCCACATACACTCCCTACCGAGTTCCAAGTTTACACATTGTACATACACACAGTCAGGTCCATAACTATTGGCACCCTTGATAAAGATGAGCCATGTTTCCTCCAGATGTGGCGCTTAGCATTCAGGCCAAAGAGTTCAATCTTGGTTTCATCAGACTAGAGAATCTTGTTTGTCATGATCTGAGAGTCTTTAGATGCCTTTTGGCAAACTCCAACGGCCTGTCATGTTTTTTTTACTTAGGAGTGGCTTCCGTCTGGCCACTACCATAAAGACCTAATTGGTGGAGTGCTGCAAAGATGGTTGTCCTTCTGGAAGGTTCTGCCGTCTCCACAGAGGAACTCTAGAGCTCGGTCAGAGTGACCATCAGGTTTTTGGTCATCTCCCTGACCAAGGCCCTTCTCCCCCGATTGCTCAGTTTGGCCGGGTGACCAGCTTTAGGAAGGGTCTTGGTGGTTCCAGACTTCTTCCATTTAAGAATAATGGAGGCCATTGTGTTCTTGGGGACCTTCAATGCTGCAGAAATGTTTTGGTACCCTTCTCCAGATCTGTGCTCGACACAATCCTGTCTCGGAGCTCTACGGACAATTCCTTCGACCTCATGGCTTGGTTTTTGCTCTGACATGCACCGACAACTGTGGGACTTTATATAGACAGGTGTGTGTGCCTTTCCAAATCATGTCCAATCAATTGAATTTACCACAGGGGGACTCTAATCAAGTTGTAGAAACGTCTCAAGGATGATTAATGGAAACAGGATGCACCTGAGCTCAATTTTAAGCCTCATAGAAAAAGGTCTGAATACTAATGTAAATAAGTTATTTCAGTTCTTTATTTTTTATCCATTTGCAAAAAAATCTAAACATGTATCCACTTTGTCATTATGGGGTATTGTGTGTAGATTGCTGAGAATTTTTATTTATTTAATACATTTTAAAATAAGCCTGTAACAGTACAAAATGTGGGTAATGTCAAGGGGTCTGAATATGTTCCAAAGGCACTGTGTATGATATATATATACACTGTATATATAGAGTTGAAGTCGGAAGTTTACATACTGTATCATTTTTTAACCGCTCCACAATTTTTTTACATTTTTAAAAAATATATATTTTACCCCTTTTTCTCCCCAATTTCGTGGTATCCAATTGTTGTAGTAGCTACTATCTTGTCTCATCGCTACAACTCCCGTACGGGCTCGGGAGAGACGAAGGTTGTCAGCCTGATTTAAAAATTTAGTAAATATAGATTTTTTTTGTCACTGTCATATTCATAATACCTCATAATGTGAAAGTGGAATAATGTTTTTCAAATGTTTTACAAATTAATTAAAAATTACAAGTTGAAATGTCTTGAGTCAATAAGTATTCAACCCCTTTGTTATGGCAAGCCAAAAGTCAAATTGTGCTTAACAAGTCACATAAATTGTGTTCTCTGTACTCCACATATACAATTATCTGTAAGGTCCATTAGTCGAGCAGTGAATTTGAAAAACAGTTTCAACCACAAAGACCACGGAGGTGTTCCAATGCCTTGCAATTAGTGAGTAAAACATTTTTTTAAAGCAGACATTGAATATCCCTTTAAGAATGGGGAAGCTATTGATTAAACTTTGGATGGTGTATCAATACACCCAGATACTACAAAGATACAGGCGTCCTTCCTAACTCAGTTGCTGGAGACAAAGGAGGCTAATGGTGACTTTAAAATAGTTACAGAGTTTAATGGCTGTGATAGGAAAAAACTGTAGATGGATCAACAACATTGTAATAACTCCACAGTACTAACCAAATTGACAGAGTGAAAATAACGAATCCTGTACAGAATACAAATATTCTAAAACATGCATCCTGTTTGCAACAAAACACTAAAGTAATACTGCGAAAATGTGGCAAAGCAATTCACTTTTTGTCCTGAATACAAAGTGTTATGTTTGGAGGAAAATCCAATACAACAATTACTGAGTACCACTCTCCATATTTTCAAGCATAGTGTTGGCTGCATCGTGTAATGGGTATGCTGGTAATCGTTAAAGACTGGGGAGTTTTTCAGGATAAAAAAGAAACAGAATTGAGCTAAGTAGCAAATTCCTAGAAGAATACCTGGTTGTCTGCTTTCCACCAGACATTGGGAAATGATTTCACCTTTCAGCAGGACAATAACCTAAAACACAAGGCCAAATCTACACTGAATTTGCTTACCAAGAATAATGTTTAAAGAAGTTATAGTTTTGACTTAAATCTACTTGAAATTCTATGGCAAGACCTGAAAATGGTTGTCTAACAATGATCAACAACCAATTTAACAGCGCTTGAATAATTTTGAAAAGAATAAGGGGCAAATGTTGCACAATCCAGGTGTGGAAAGCTCTTAGTTACTTACCCAGAAAGACTCACACCTGTAATCACTGCCAAAGGTGCTTCTACGATTTTTTGACTCAGGAGTGTGAATACTTCTGTAAATTTGATATTTCCGTATTTCATTTTCAATAAATTTGCTACAATTTTTAACAACAAGTTTTCACTTTGTCATTATGGGTATTGTGTGTAGATGGGTGAGAAAATAAATCAATTTAATCCATTTTGAATTCAGGCTGTAACACAACAAAATGTGGAATAAATCAAAGGAATGAATACCTTTTGAAGGCACTGTACACACATACGTTCAGTCTACGCTGCTGTTCCATTTAGGACCTACTATTTAAACTGCGTGACCAAGACAATCCACGTTATATTGTAAATACAGCCATATTTGACTGCACATTCAAAGTGTATACTGTATATCATATCGTGTACATATCAGTTTTATGACTTAGTATAAGACTTTCTTCAACTTCAACTGCATTGTTGAGGGAGCTTGCAAGTAAGTTTTTTTCACTGCACCTTTTACAGTGGTGTAGCCTACTTAAGTAAAAATACTTCTAAGTCGTTTTTTTCAGTATCTGTACTTTACTATTTATATTTTTAACCACTTTTACTCGACTAGATTCCTTAAAGAAAATATGTACTTTTTTCTCCCATAGGTTTTCAGGCAGGACAGCAATATGGTCCAATTCACACACATATCACTATAACGAATTGCTAGCCCTACTTCCTATGATCTGGAGGACTCACTAAACACGAATGCTGTCTTTGTAATTGATGTCTGAGTGTTGGAGTGTGGCACATAACTTTCTGTAAATAAATGAAAACATGAAAATCATGCCATCTGGTTTGCTTAATATAAGGAATTTGATGTATAGCATTTGCTTTTAGCCTACTTTTTACTTTTACTCAAGTATGACAATTAAGTACTTTTTCCACCACTGCAGGCTACTTGAGTTAATTTAAAACCAGATACTTTTACTCAGTAGTATTTTATAGTGTGACTTTCACTTTTCCACCCCTGACTTTTATACCTGCGGTAAACTATGTAAGTGACGAATAAACTTTGATTAGATTTTAATTTGATTTGATTCGATAGGTCTACCCCCTAACATACTCTTCCAAGATGTGTCACGAAAAATCGAGGGTAACCAAAGTGCAGCACTCCGTCACACCTCTTCAGTAATATCTGATCCTTGACAGCCGTGACCCGTAATACCGCGTCTCTCCCCAGTCTCTCTCCTCAGTCCCTTCCCTCTCACTCTTAGTAGAGATGAGGGGTTTTAGTGGGTGTGTTGGAGGATGTGTGTAGGCGATATGTGTGTGTGGTAGTCTTCCTCCGAGCGATCAGTGAGCTGGTTCCTTATCATACCTATTTCCTGCCCCTCCACACTGTCCAATTAGATGAGCGGGTTTGTGGGCAAACGTAAACACGCATAGGCCCCGGCGGTGCTTATCAGCACAAATAACAGCACGAAGTGGTGATGGAAGGCGTGCACGGAACTAAGTGGAACAGAACAGGTCCCCTGTGACAGCCGGCCGCGAGAGATCCAGCAGGGATTTAGTGCACGAACTGGCATGACGCACAAATTGCCGTATTTCTCATTCACTCCAGAGATTATTCTCCCTTCCACCTTTCTGATCTGTCTTTGGGTAATTGTATTTACATTATGTGGGCCCTTGAGAGAATGTGGGTAATCGAAAAAGATGCACTCCCAGTCTGCGCTGTCACTTTTTGTATTGATATCCCATTGAGATGTCGCATGTTCTCTCATTGCAGAGCTGTGAACAAGAAGGACTTCATTTCTGTTAAAAAAATGAAACTTTAAGCGTCATACATTTTTGAGAGGTGCACATGTGTTGCGTTTCAATATTTATGAGGCAGGGATCCAAAAGCTAAATAGATGTGAATGTCAAAAAATGGAAAGGTGCGCTGAGGTGCCCATCTGGTAGCACTTTCACGGTGCTTACCCCACCATATGTGCACAGAGTGCAGACGGAGCCCTTTGCAAATCTGCATAACTAATCTGAGAACCACTGGGCACACACGTCACTTTAACATCTAGTTTTGATTTACATTTGGTTGAGTTGTCAACTGACGTGAATTCAACGTGAAATCAACAACAAATTTCACCATGTCAATGGAATTAGGTCAAAAATATGAAATCCCCTTACATTGAGGATTTTTTGCAAATCCAATCAGTTTTTCACGCTGATTCAACGTTTTTTGGTTGAAGTGACGTGGAAACAAAGTTGATTCAACCAGTTTATGCCCAGTGGGAAGGGGCCACTGGTCGCAGGATGTAAGAGCAGCTCCCGGCATCAACCCTAAGAGGAGCAGAGCACTGATTTAGGATGACAGGCAACATCAACTGGGCTATCTAAATGTCTGTTTGTAGGTTTCTATTTTAGAAAATAGGCCATGCTATATTTTCTTCTCACATTATTAATCCCCCTCAAATCCCTCTCGAAGTATTATTCTAGTTTGATCATTTGTTATAGTTCTATAGATAGATAACTAATTAACAGTAATTACACCATTATTGTTCTGCCTTGGTGTGTGGATGTCCATTACGCAAATAGCCTAAAATTAGCCTACGCTAACAACTCCAATAAACTTTGACTGAAACAAATCTCACATGATGAAATTCCAAGGCCTATAATATTGAGAAGAATGAATGGGAGGGTTGAGGACTGCAGCTGCTGGGTGAGGGGCTTTGTGGTGGAGTGGAGTGGGCAGAGAGAGGGGCAGCAGCAGAAGACAGCTCTGCGCTCTCAGCCCTCGTCTGCTGTGCTCTGATGTGCGCTGCGCTGAGAAAAGGAAGCACGACTCTCTTATCACGTCACTCTGTGTTAAGGAGTTGAGCAGGAAACTGCCTTTCCTCTTGGATTGTCGCAGTAGGACAAAACACGATATTTTTTTCCTTACTCAATGCACCCCTCGGCACAGAAGACGCGGAAACCGGCCAGAAGGAAAAATGCCTCCTTCGGAGAAGATAGTTGTTCTGATTTTCGGCGTTCTGGTGCTGGAATCGTCCTGGAATGCACAACACAGCCCATGGCTTGCCAGCGCGCTACAGATCCAACAGGCGTTCGCCTCTCCAAACCAGACCAATAACTTTGTGGTGGATGAGGTGAGTAGAAAAGTCTACCTGGCTACGGTAAACATGGTCTACCAGCTTAACAGGACCCTGAGCGTGGAGGTGGAGAAGAGAACAGGGCCGGTGGAGGACAACCTGCTGTGCCATGCGCCGCAGCTTCCCCAAGCGCCCTGCGAGCACCCCAAATCTCTCACTGACAACTTCAACAAGCTGCTCGAGCTGGACCGGGAGCAGGGGGTGCTGGTGGTATGCGGCTCGGTGTACCAGGGCTTCTGTGAGCTCAGGAAGATGGAAAATATATCTCAGATAGCGGTGGAGTTTCCCCCTCAGGGCGAGAAGACCGTGTTCCCCAGCATGCTGAATATCGCCGCGAACCACCCCAACGCTTCCACCGTGGGGCTCATCTTCAGGAGCCATGGGGGGAACACCCGACTCCTCGTCGGGGCCACTTACACCGGCGTCGGGACCACGTTTTTCCCCAAGAACCACAGCAAGGAGGACCTGCGCTTCGAGAACACACCCGAAATCGCCATTCGGTCCCTGAACATCAATGATTTATCGAGGCTGTTCACCTATGACATCAACCCGTCCGAGGATAACGTCTTCAAGATCAAACAGGAGGTGAAGCAGAAGAATAAACTAAACTTTGTCCATGCCTTCATTCAGAAGACCTATTCTTATATTGCTATCAACAACGACGCGAATATGGGCCACAAGGAGAGCCAGCCGAACAGCATCCTGGCCAGGATATGCCTGGACACCGAGAACCCCAGAAAATCCACCTCAGAGAGCCGTAAACTCACTGAGTCCTTCATCCAGATGCCGCTCCAGTGTGGATATAACGGGAACATCTACAACCGTCTCGTCTCCGTTCACCCCGCGGAGATCCACTCGGGGACCGGAGAGGGGCTGGAGTCGTACCTGTTCGGGGTGTTCACCAAATCAGATAGAAAGTCTGCCCTGTGTGCGTTTCGGTTCTCAGACATCGAGGAAGAGATCCGTCAGGGCCGGAGGAACTGCTCCAACTCCCCCAGCAGCGAGGTGCAGGTGCTGGACAGCGTCATCCAGGGCTCGGGCGCAGCGTGCGTACACAAAGGGAATCTGGTGGTAAGTGAAGCATGAAAACTATAATTTTGTTTTAAACTTCAGTGAGATTTGTAGGCCTATTCATATTTGTGATACTTGGTGGGAACTAATTTTATGTCATTTTATTTTGATGAAGTTAGGAACCCTACGTGCTACAAAAAAAACAGAAAGGTGTGGGTTTATTGGACTTGCTACTATAGGCCTGCATAAATAAATTGGCAAAATGTGTTGCTTTTGGCAAAAGACAGTTTTAATAATGAATCACACCGTATCATTTCTATGGGAAAAGTTTCTTGTCACGAGCGCGCTCAGGTCGGTGATTGTGTGCAGGATCTGGTTATGGGAACCGTGCGGGGTAAATTTAGGAAGAAAAGTGTATTCTTATTACCTTATAGATCATATCTTTAAAGGCTATTACTTTCACACTATACATCCCCTCTCATTATTTAAAGGACCCATAGTACTCAAACAACGTGTCTCATAAAAGGTATTTATGCAACTTGCAGCTTCTGAGGAATGCTGTGAAATTCAATCCCACCATTGTGTTGACAGTCAGGTCTTAAAGATGCTACACAGCAAATCTCGGTGTTGAGGTATATCTGAGTGTTGATTCTGGTGGGATTGAAATGTACACCACCTGCAGTGAATAAATCATTTGAATCATAGTTCAATCACTGAATCACAGTTGAATCACCACCTTGTGGTTTTGTTGTTACTTGGCTGTGTTGAGTTAATTTCCATGAGCTCTCTGAGTTAAAAATACAAGAGAGGGGGTTTATTATCACATTTCCTAGTATTCTTTGCTGCAGGTTGCTTTTTAGAATAGTTTGTTTTAATATATATGTTTCTGCATGCACATTGATTGTTTCATTTGTTTTATAGCCTACCACACAAAGTTAAATAACATACATTATTCTAAACTAATCCAATATGGACTTATTTCACCCATTATTGAGATGGTTGTTCCAGTTTAGATGGTTTAGGTAGTCTCATTTATCAATCTTCCCACCTTGGTAGTCATTCTAACTGCAGTTGTGTGTGATTAAACGTTCCAATTGTTAGCTATCCTAACTGGCTGGATTCCAATTTAAATAACACTTTGTCGCTTTGTGGCTATGACCACATCACAGCCATGATAAAAATGTCATGACACATGGCCTCTCATGTATTATTGCTTAAATGACTCACCTGTTTGTAAATCTAATTAGCATAATACAAAAGTCTTCCCACAAAACCTTTGTAGTGTCCAAATGGCCTACTAACTAATATGATCACTCTATGGAAAGATGAGACTCTCAGGAGCACGATGGTGGTCTCCGTTTTGCACGTCTGAAGTCGGTACTGCAGATGTGCCAACTTCTGTCTGTAGCGTCCAAACTATTTGGGCAACAAACTAATATGAACCCACTGTACTAACCTCTCTCTCTGCTTGCTTCCTCTCTCTTTCTGTCTCTTCCTTCATGCAATGAAGCCTGCCTCAGCCTCAACACTGAGCGCCACATCACTGTCTTTCTCAGTAGCCTAGTCTGTAAAGCAACGTTATTATGAGAACTTAGTAGCCTCTTTTTGCTCCTGTTGAGGCATCGCCACTTAACGTTAGCTTCTTACTTCATCCTTCTAGCTGGCTAAGTAATATGCCTACTAGCCAGAGCCCTTCAACGTTACTGCAATAGAAGTCTCTGCTGTCAGCTAGCCACCTGACTAACTAACATATCTAAGTGACTATTTACCAGAGTCAGTGTATGTTTGTTTGTGGGATGTCTGGGAAAGGGATGGTTTTAAAATTGCCTTTAGTTCGGCACCTTGCAAACACACTATCAGCAGCGTCTCTAGTTCCCTACTTGAGACGACTCTCAGCTGGGGCAATTCGTTTCACGTCTCAGACCCTCGGCCTGTGCCACGAGAGGGCGGAGTTAGACGTTTGAGAGAGTAGTGAATGTAATGATCAAGAGGCAAATCCGTGAGAAAAATTCAGGGGACGCAGGCCAACATAACAAACAAACCACTGTTTATGATTCTACTTGTTCGCAAAACGCAGGTGTGATTAGAACCAATGATTTATGTATACACATATATGCTCAAGAATATAAGAATTTTAAACAACGCTGGGAGCAATATGTTGACCTGTAATTGATATTATTTTATCCAATATATATATATATATATATATATATATATATATATATATATATATATATATATATATAAAATAAAAATAAATTCTTCATAATTGCCTGCCTGTCTCTCTTCCTGTTTATTGAGATATTTTAAACTGACTCAAAGTTTGATCATTGGCTATTTGTCTCTCTATATTCATCTGTCAGCTGCAACCGGAACAGCTGGACTGTGGAGCGGCCCACCTGCAGCACCCACTGGCCCTACAAAGGCCCTTGAGGGCCACACCCCTGTTTGAGTCTCTGGGCCTCAGCTCTGTTGCCGTGGACGACGTACATCACCACACTGTGGTGTTTCTGGGCACCAGCACCGGACGACTGCGCAAGGTTAGAGGAACTGCTTTACTAACATCCATTTTTCTTTCAGGAATATTGACATTTCCAAAGAAGAGAGAGCAGTTTTAGATGATATCAGAGAAGTGTAAGGTGTAAATTACAATAGATTGAACTGAAGGTAATGAATAAAGATGAGACATTGTTAACATGAGAAAATAACGTAGATTTACTGTAGGTCTAAAAGGGTGCTTTAAAATGTCAGGAAGTATATTAATGAAAGATCACATCTGAGCAGAGTGAGGGAACGTCTACAGTTGAGAGAACATTTGCTTTATGTGGGTGTCGCGCTCACACGCACACAGGCGCAGACGCGCACACACACAGACAGACATAAACAAACATGCTGTGAGAACACACAGAGCACATAATCATGGGGTATGGAGTATGCACATTGGGTAAACACCAAATTACTTTTACTCAATGGCGTAAGGACAACCAAAAACCTAAATATACAATCAGGCCAGACAATTTGGACACACACACACACACACACACACACACACACACACACACACACGCACACGCACACGCACACAACCTTAACCACCACCATACCTCTGGCATAAACAAAAAAAAGCTAAGAGAATGCTCTTTTAGGAGGCCTAAAACAAGACACCCTCCAGCAACATATTTCTAATGTTGTAAAAGGTACCAGTCTAATGCACACAAAAAATACATATGAGAGGGCAATACCTCATGCCCCCCCCCATGACCACATCTGTACACATAAAAAAATAACTTCAAATAAAAGCAGACTTTTTAGCTTATTCATTGATGGAAACACCAGTTGATGGAAATACTTTTGACTGGTCATGCTTATCGGTCTATAGATTCATTTGCATAATTTTGTGGAATTAAATTGGCGGGTGTGTACAAACCTGAACGTTTCACTATATATTGTGAGTTTGGGATCTATCTACCACAACTGTCCCAGAGTCTGTTTGGAATAGGCTATTTCTTTCTCAATAAGCTGACCAATAGAATAGGTCAACTTTTCTACTATGTGGGATAGTAGATTGATATAGGCTAGTGATGTTGCTGTTCATTACTCGTCTTGTTGGCTGAGGAACAGCAAATGTGGACAGGTATTCTAACGTCTTCAAAGTGTCCATCAGAATTTCTGTCATTCTGAGCACCGTGGGTGGACGCCCTAATCAGGGTACATACCCAATGTATATGTGTCCGGTACTTTTCTCAAATTCTGCCAGCGCCACATTTTCCTAAAGGAAACCCTGGTGTGTGTGTTATTATGGAGCGTGTTGTATGTATTGCATGTGGCACATACAGTGCCTTGCGAAAGTATTCGGCCCCCTTGAACTTTGCGACCTTTTGCCACATTTCAGGCTTCAAACATAAAGATATAAAACTGTATTTTTTTGTGAAGAATCAACAACAAGTGGGACACAATCATGAAGTGGAACGACATTTATTGGATATTTCAAACTTTTTTAACAAATCAAAAACTGAAAAATTGGGCGTACAAAATTATTCAGCCCCTTTACTTTCAGTGCAGCAAACTCTCTCCAGAAGTTCAGTGAGGATCTCTGAATGATCCAATGTTGACCTAAATGACTAATGATGATAAATACAATCCACCTGTGTGTAATCAAGTCTGCGTATAAATGCACCTGCACTGTGATAGTCTCAGAGGTCCGTTAAAAGCGCAGAGAGCATCATGAAGAACAAGGACCACACCAGGCAGGTCCGATATACTGTTGTGAAGAAGTTTAAAGCCGGATTTGGATACAAAAAGATTTCCCAAGCTTTAAACATCCCAAGGAGCACTGTGCAAGCGATAATATTGAAATGGAAGGAGTATCAGACCACTGCAAATCTACCAAGACCTGGCCGTCCCTCTAAACTTTCAGCTCATACAAGGAGAAGACTGATCAGAGATGCAGCCAAGAGGCCCATGATCACTCTGGATGAACTGCAGAGATCTACAGCTGAGGTGGGAGACTCTGTCCATAGGACAACAATCAGTCATATATTGCACAAATCTGGCCTTTATGGAAGAGTGGCAAGAAGAAAGCCATTTCTTAAAGATATCCATAAAAAGTGTTGTTCAAAGTTTGCCACAAGCCACCTGGGAGACACACCAAACATGTGGAATAAGGTGCTCTGGTCAGATAAAACCAAAATTGATGGGAAGATGGTTAAAATTGATGGGAAGATGGATGGAGCCAAATACAGGACCATTCTGGAAGAAAACCTGATGGAGTCTGCAAAAGACCTGAGACTGGGACGGAGATTTGTCTTCCAACAAGACAATGATCCAAAACATAAAGCAAAATCTACAATGGAATGGTTCAAAAATAAACATATCCAGGTGTTAGAATGGCCAAGTCAAAGTCCAGACCTGAATCCAATCGAGAATCTGTGGAAAGAACTGAAAACTGCTGTTCACAAATGCTCTCCATCCAACCTCACTGAGCTCGAGCTGTTTTGCAAGGAGGAATGGGCAAAAATTTCAGTCTCTCGATGTGCAAAACTGATAGAGACATACCCCAAGCGACTTACAGCTGTAATCGCAGCAAAAGGTGGCGCTACAAAGTATTAACTTAAGGGGCTGAATAATTTTGCACGCCCAATTTTTCAGTTTTTGATTTGTTAAAAAAGTTTGAAATATCCAATAAATGTCGTTCCACTTCATGATTTTGTCCCACTTGTTGTTGATTCTTCACAAAAAAATAAGGTTTTATATCTTTATGTTTGAAGCCTGAAATGTGGCAAAAGGTCGCAAAGTTCAAGGGGGCCGAATACTTTCGCAAGGCACTGTATGTATGATGCATGTGTCCATGTTCAAAACAGGAGGTCTGTGTGTTTTATGCTGTGTGTGTGTGTACACATTTGTGTGTGTGTGTTTGTCCTGGGGGCAGCACTGTAACAGAGGGTAATGGTGCTGTTAGTGTGTGTAATGTGATTCTGTCTGTGAGCTTGGCTCAGGCGGAGTAGTACAGAGTACATGGGAAAAGTGGTAGAGATTGAGTTAGGCCTCTGCTACTGGGGGTGGGAGACCCTCAATGAAGTAATTACAGACATTTTTAACAAAGTCTCTCACTACAGCAGCACTATCTCTCTATTTTACTCTCTGTCTCTCTATGTCTCTCTTTCACTCCCTCTCTCTTTCTCTGTCTCTCGTTTATTTCCCTCTCTCGCCACCTCCTCCCATCTCAGTTTGTCTTTCATTGTCCCTCTCCCTCTCTGTCTCTCAGTCCACTATCTCAACCATAAAAAGGGTCCTTTGATTATATTGTCAACAAACACACACTCTATCCCTCCCTCCCTCCCTCCCTCCCTCCCACGCACGCACGCACGCACGCACGCACGCGCGCGCGCGCATAGAGAGAGCGCTTGGAGCAGCTGAGTACTCCTGAGTTGAATAGAGTCTTTCATGTTGTGGCAGACAGACAGGGGAGAGAGAGAGGCAGTGAGTGACCTGCCAGTTTCCAGCAGGTGTTTTGTTGTTTGACCTGGCTGTGCCCAACTCATCTCCACCTCTTCACAGCTCCCTGCTATCTGCCCAGGTGTGGGCTATTGGGTGGCTCTATTGTGACCCTGTATGTTTGATCTTTATTGGCGTGTGTGTGTGTGTGTGTGTGTGTGTGTGTGTGTGTGTGTGTGTGTGTGTGTGTGTGTGTGTGTGTGTGTGTGTGTGTGTGTGTGTGTGTTTATGTTTGTGTGTGTGTTAGGGTTTATGTTTATTTGTGTGCGTGTGAGTGTGTGTGCACATGCCTGTTTTCACATGTGTTTGTGTGTGAAATTTTGTGCTAGTGCTCATGCATATGTGTGTGTGTTCGTGGGTTGAGTTGTGTTTGGTCACTAGAGAAGCAGTCGAGTCCGGGACTGTCACCAGAACAATCTCTGTCTGGTTTCCTCAGGATGGCAGGATGTCAATAGAGCTGAGACAGAAACCACAACAATTCTCAGCAAGAAGCTTTCTCACTGTCTGTGTGACATCAAGTCACAGCCTTAGCATGTATTTGTCTGTGGTCTATGGATTACTGTGTGTATGTGAGTGTGTAGGAGCAAGATTCCAAAGACTTGATACTTTTTGTAAAGAATTGTGTGTACTCTTGTGTACATCTTACAGTCATTTTTTTCAACTGTGCCTTTTTTTTAAACAAAGTGCTTTGTTAAAGGACTTAATATCATTTGAGTATTTTCAAAGTATCGAGGGTGAGTTGTGTTGGAGTGGACTGAAGTGCATGGTTGCATAACCCCTAAATAACAGCCCAGTCAAACTGTGAGATGGCCAAAGTAATGAATCTGCTTAACTCAAAGAAGTAGCCTACTTCACATCAGCACCGCCAAGTAGTGTGCCTTTGTGTAAATAGTACATGTATAAACAGGTTTATATAGTCTGAAAGAATGGAATCCGTCAAATAAAAAACTAGAATCACTGGTAATCATGACCTAAATTGTTACCTAACTTGTTACGTGTCTTTGTGTGTACTGAGCACTCTGCCTGTCTCCCACAGCTGACCCTCCTGAAGAACCTGACCGTGGCCAATCAGTGGTCTCTGAAGCTACCAGCCGGCGAATCAGTGCACCACATTATGACCTTTGACCCCATAGACAGGAACTACCTCTACCTTATGACTTCTCACCATGTAAGGCTGTGGGGATCAATACTTTCATCCATCAACTAGACTCAGTTAGACTGATTTATGTTCTCACTGACAATGGCATTGGTTTAGTTTGTTTCTTTGACATGCCTTTCATTTATGCATTTTCCTGGTTTTTCCTAGTGAGTAGTCATATTTATTTTAGGAAAAACAGATGTTATTTAGCAGTTATTACAAGTTTCTGAATAAGTGAATAAGTGATATTATATCCATTCACTTCACATCAGATAAATACATTCAGAGATAACAATTTAGAGAGATAACAATTTTCAAGAGGTGATATAAGCAGTCTGCTTTCCCTTTTGATTTGACAAACCAAATAATGCTAGATGAGCGAATATGCATTGCCTTGTCAGACGTTTTAGGAGAATGTGGTGGCCCCTTGTCTAAAAGTGTTGTATGTTAAATAATGCACAAAGGTTATGAGTCAACCGTGCAAACTGTATGTAGAAGTGGGGCTGCAACCGGAAAAATTGGTGTGAGAGAATTAATGTGCTTCCTGTAAACAGAGAAATACGTACCTATTCAACATGGTAATATATTAGACAAAGAGTGAGAAAGGCACCTTGCATGTGTGTGAAAGCCAGACGACATGCTATGCTTAATAAACATGATAAGACCTAACCATGTATGACAGTGTGTAAATGCACAAAACATGCTAAAAGAGATGAGGTGTGAATAATATACTGTATTATGTACAGTGTTTTGAGTGTCTGTATGTGTGCTTCTGTCAATAGCTCCTGAGGGTAAAGGTAGCAGCATGTAGCCAGTACAGAACATGCCGTGACTGTCTGGGGGCCGGCGATGCACACTGTGGCTGGTGCACACTGGAGAGCAGGTAAGAACCATGGCCACCCATGTAAACCAATCAATCAATCCTCAGTTTAGTAAGGTGCAGTCGTCTAATAGTATTCCATGTTATATTAGTGATATAAGGAGTTTTAGGAGATTGAGAGAAGAGGGACTGTGAGAGAGCTGACGATTGATGCTAGAGGGGGGAGGAGTTTAGTGAGGAGGGACTGTGAGAGAGCTGACGATTGATGTTAGAGGGGGGAGGAGTTTAGTGAGGAGGGACTGGGAGAGAGCTGACGATTGATGTTAGAGGGGGGAGGAGTTTAGTGAGGAGGGACTGTGAGAGAGCTGATGATTGATGTTAGAGGGGTGAGGAGTTTAGTGAGGAGGGACTGTGAGAGAGCTGATGATTGATTTTAGAGGGGTGAGGAGTTTAGTGAGAAGGGACTGTGAGAGAGCTGATGATTGATGTTAGAGGGGTAAGGAGTTTAGTGAGGAGGGACTGTGTAGTTTCCTGTAAGATTACTGTAAGAAGTGGTGTTGGAGTAGAGTTTTATGGTAATTGCTGTGAAAGGACTTAGAGTTTAGCATTATGAGTGGGTCTGTCTGGGATGTTGGTCTTTCTCTCTCTCTCTGTCTCTCTGTCTGTATCTCTCGCTCTATATCTCTGTGTCTGAGGGCTGTGTTGGTTATGGCTGGGTGATAAAAGCAGATCAACAGATGAGATGGGGGTTAGTGATGTGTGCTGGGCTGCGCTGGTTGACTGGGGATCTGGCACGGCTAACATGGCCAGGGGGCACCGAGGGAGGGAGTGAGGAAGGGAGTGAGGAAGGGAGGGAGAGAGAGAGACTGGTGTTTGATTAATGTAACAGACTAACGCTGTCTGTCCATCTTTAATCTCTCTCACACCTCTCTTTATTTATATATCTCCTATTTATCTCTCTCGCTCCCTGTCTGACATTACCTTTTTATTTAGTAACTGTTAGTTACTATTTTCTTTTTGTCTCATTTGCTCTCATTCTCTATCTGGCTCTAGTCATCCTTCTCTCGTTGGGTTCCCTTCTCCTCTCGTTGTCTCTTTGGGCTCTGTCTTCTTCCATTGCTGTTCTCCCCCTGTCTCTCTCTCTCTACCTCTACAAAAGCCTGTTGATTGTGATGATAATGGTGGTGGGAGGGAGAGTGCACACTGGCTCCTTTGACAAGAAAATGTCAAAGTGTGTATCTGTGCGCATGTCTGTGTGACTTTGTGCCTGTGTTTGTGTGTGTATGCATATGTGTCTCTGTGTCTCTGAGTATGTCTGAGTGTGTGAGTGTGCGCTTTTCTATGTGGCTCTTTGTATGTGTGCGTGTCTTTGTCTGTGTTCGTGTATATGTCTGTGTGAGTGAATGAGTGAATCTGTGTGTGTGTTTGCGCTTTTCTATGTGGCTCTTTGTATGTGTGCGTGTCTTTGTCTGTGTTCGTGTATATGTCTGTGTGAGTGAATGAGTGAATATGTGTGTGTGTGTGTGTGTGTGTGTGTGTGTGTTTGCGCTTTTCTATGTGGCTCTTTGTATGTGTGCGTGTCTTTGTCTGTGTTCGTATATATGTCTGTGTGAGTGAATGAGTGAATCTGTGTGTGTGTGTGTGTGTGTGTGTGTGTGTGTGTGTGTGTGTGTGTGTGTGTGTGTGTGTGTGTGTGTGTGTGTGTGTGTGTGTGTGTGTGTGTGTGTGTGTGTGTGTGCGTGTGTGTGTGAGTGCACTTTTCTATGTGGCTCTTTGTATGTGTGCTTGTCTTTGTCTGTGTTTGTGTATATGTCTGTATGAGTGAATGAGTGAATCTGTGTGTGCGCTTTTCTATGTGGCTCTTTGTATGTGTGCGTGTCTTTGTCTGTGTGAGTGAATGAGTGAATCTGTGTGTGTGTGTGTGTGTGTGTGTGTTTGCGCTTTTCTATGAGGCTCTTTGTATGTGTGCGTGTCTTTGTCTGTGTTCGTGTGTGTGTGTGTGTGTGTGTGTGTGTGTGTGAGCTTTTCTTTGGCTCTATGTATGTGTGCGTGTCTTTGTCTGTGTTCGTGTATGTGTGTGTGTGCGTGTCTTTGTCTGTGTTCAGGTGTGTGTGTGTGTGTGTGTGTGTGTGTGTGTGTGTGTGTGTGTGTGTGTGTGTGTGTGTGTGTGTGTGCCTGTGAGAGTCCTGGGTACTGAACTCATGAGCGTGTGTGTAGTGGTGTGTTTGGGCGCTCACTCTGGACTGCTGCTGGTGATATGTTCCAGGGCTGGAGGGCAG
The DNA here is from genome assembly GCF_045791955.1 of Oncorhynchus clarkii lewisi. Lineage (NCBI taxonomy): Eukaryota > Metazoa > Chordata > Actinopteri > Salmoniformes > Salmonidae > Oncorhynchus > Oncorhynchus clarkii. The sequence goes on along the minus strand of NC_092155.1, from coordinate 36,137,682 downwards.
ATTGATCCAGGAAGGGGGGCTGTTCTCAGGGCATCAGGGGTCGGTGTCTGGGGGTGGAGGGTCCTCTCCGTCACCTCTCTGACACACACACACACTCAAACATACTGGGTGCTGGAGGATTATCTCATCACTAAATAATCTTCTCCTGTCTGTGTGTGTGTGTCAGCACTGTGTCTATATGCCTTTGTATCATGTGGCTTTCTCTCTGTAAGTGTCTGTGTTTTACAGTAGGCATGTGTGTTATTCTGCCTGTCATTATGCGTTTTTTGTCTGCTGTATGTCTCTGTGAGTGTGTGTGTGTGTTCAAATGTAAAGTATGTGTGCATGCATGTGTCTTAGTGTCTGTATCTGTGTATATTACAGTATATTTCTCGCTTTTGGGTTTTTGCTGTCTGTGATTGTCTGTCTGTCTGTCTGTCTGTCTGTCTGTCTGTCTGTCTGCCTGTCTGTCTGTCTGTCTGTCTGTCTGTCTGTCTGTCTGTCTGTCTGTGTCTGTCTGTCTCTGTATATCTGTCTGTGTGTGTGTGTGTGTGTGGGGGGGGGTCTGTATACTGTACCTGTCTATGTGTGAGTGTGAGAGAGATCTATGTTTTAAGATGTTTAACATTCTTCTTATCAGAACTTATCTTCCTTTTCACCTGCCAGACACACACATACTTGGTGAGAAATGAGATTCTCTTTTTTCAATCACTTAGGTGCAATTTTCACAAGTACAGTACCTTCAGAAAGTATTCATACACTTGACTTATTCCACATTTTTTTGTGTTACAGCCTGAATTCAAAATGGATTCAATGGATTTTATCCTCTCTCCCATCTACACACAATACCCCCATAATGACAAAGTGACATGTTTTAAGAAGTTATTGAAAATGAAATACAGAAATATCTCATTTACAGACACTATATAAACAGAAGTATGCGGGCACCCTTTCAAATGAGTGGATGCGGCTATTTCAGCCACACCCGTTGCTGATAGGTGTATAAAATCGAGCACACAGCCATGCAATCTCCATACACAAAAACTGAAGAGCTCAGTGACTTTCAATGTGGCACTGTCATAGGATGCCACCTTTCCAACAAGTGAATTTGTCAAATTTCTGCCCTACTAGAGCTGCCCCGGTCAACTGTAAGTGCTATTGTAGGAGAAAAATCGTCTCAGCCGCGAAGTGGTAGTCCACACAAGCTCACAGAACGGGACTACCGAGGTGCTGAAGCGCGTAGTGTGTAAAAATAGTCTGTCCTTGGTTGCAACACTCACTACCGAGTTCCAAACTGCCTCTGGAAGCAACGTCAGCACAATAACTGTTCGTCAGGAGCTTCATGAAATTGGTTTCCATGGCCTAGCAACCGCACACAAGCCTAAGATCACTATGCACAATGCCAAGAGTCGGCTGGAGTGGTGTAAATCTCGCCGCCATTGGACTCTGAAGCATTTGTTTTCAAGCTCTGTCAAGTTCATTGTTTATCATTGCTAGACAGACATTTTCAAGTCTTGCCATATATTTTCAAGCTAATTTAAGTCAAAACTGTAACTCGGCCACTCAGGAACATTCACTGTCTTCTTGGTAAGCAACTCCAGTGTAGATTTGTTCTTATGTTTTACGTTATTGCCCTGCTGAAAGGTGAATTCCTCATCCAGTGTCTGGTGGAAAGCAGACTGAAACAGGTTCGTCTAGGCTTGTGCTTAGCTCCATCCCAAATATTTTTTATCCTGAAAAACTCCCATTCCTTAACAATTACAGGCATACCCATAACATGATGCAGCCACCACTATTCTTGAAAATATGAGTTGTACTAAGTAATGTGTTGTAATGGATTTGCCCCAAATATAACACTTTGTATTCAGGACAGTATTACCTTAGTGCCATGTGTCAAACAGGATCCATGTTTTGGAATAATTTTATGCTTCCTTCTTGTCACTCTGTCATTAGGTTAGTATTGTGGAGTAACTACAATGTTGTTGATCCATCCTCAGTTTTCTCCTATCACAGACATTAAACTCTGTAACTGTGTTAAAGTCACCATTATCTTCATGGTGAAATCACTGAGCTGTTTCCTTCCTCTCCGGCATCTGAATTAGGAAGGACGCCTGTATCTTTGTAGTGACTGGGTGTATTGATACACCATCCAAAGTGTAATTAATAACTTCACCATGCTGAAAGGGATATTAATGTCAGATTTTTTTTTTTACCCATCTACCCGTTTTACCCGGTGCCCGTTTTATTAATTTGTAACATTTTTGAAAAATATATAATTCCATTTGACCTTATGGGGTATTGTGTGTAGGCCAGTGGAAAAAGTATTATCCATTTTAAATTCAGGCTGTAACAACAACAAGTCAAGGGGTGTGAATCCTTTCTGAAGGCACTATATTTGGTACATTTTCACAACTCTTGTAAGCAAAGAAATCTAAACAGATCATCAAAATGGCTCATTTTTCAATACTCAAAGCACATTCTCAATTGACTGAGTACAACAAACAAATTCACAAAGTCACTTGTTCACTGCACCAAATCGCTCTTTCAATTTGGATACATATTCAATCTAAGTATATGCTTTTAAAAATACTCTATTCACTTTACTTTTGATTTGATTTTCTTGTCATTTGTCAATACAATTAACTATCACTTAATCTGCTCAAAACTGATAACTACAAATTATTAGGAACACCTTGTCTTTCCATGACATGACCAGGTGAATCCAAGGGTGGAAGCTGTTGCCTTATTGATGTCACCTATTACATACATTTCAATCAGTGTAGATGAAGGGGAGGAGACAGGTTAAGTGCCTTTGAACAGAGTATGGTAGTAGGTGCCAGGCGCAGCAGTTGGAGTGTCAAGAACTGCAAAACTGCTGGGTTTTTGACACTCAACAGTATCCCATTTGTAAAAGAATGGTCCAGCACCCAAAGGACTTCCAGCCAACTTGACACAATTGTGGGAAGCATTGGAGTCAACATGGGCCAGCATCCCTGTGGAATGCTTTCAACACCTTGTAGTCCATGCTCTGTCGAATTGAGGCTGTTCTGAGGGCAAAAGGGGGTGCAACTCAATATTAGGAAGGTGTATTTCTAGATGAAACACTGATTAAGTTTGGTGAAAAAGTGACTGTATGATTTTTATGTGTTGTACTTATTCTATTGAACATGTGCTTAGAGGTTTGAAACAACTACCTTTTTGATGATCTGTTTTGAATTTTGTACTATGAATTGTGAAATTTGACCACATACTTGTGAAATTGCACTAAAGCTATACAAAAACTGTAAGGAGTAGCATGTTACCATTTAAAACTTGCCTTCTTTAGCAAAGTAGTTGACAGGTGATGACAGGCTGCTGTTGTGGGTGTGGGTGTATTTGAGAGAGAGTTGTTTTTGTATCTACTTATATACACCATGATCACTGTGAGTGTGGTAGAGTTGACAGAGAAGGCGTGAATGGATTTTTAGAAACAATTTCAAAACAGTGAGAACTTTTCCTGAGCAGCCCCTGGAGTAAACATTTAGGCTCTATTTTCGACTGGCGTTAAGGCTGCGTGTAACGACCGTCTTCCTCTTCCGATGAGGAATAAGATGGATCGGAAGAATGCGCAGGGTGGTAAGTGTTCATGTTATATTTATTAGAACAGAAACACAAAACAAAATAACAAAGAGAGTGAAATGAAAACGAAACAGTCCTGTAAGGTACAGCAACACAAAACAGAAAACAACTACCCACAAATCATAGTGGGAAAACAGGCTGCCTAAGTATGGTTCTCAATCAGAGACAACGATTGACAGCTGCATCTGATTGGGAACCATACCAGGCCAAACACAGAAATACAAAACCTAGAATACACAACATAGAATGTCCACCCCAACTCACGCCCTGGCCAAACTAAAACAGAGACATAAAAAAGGAACTAAGGTCAGGACGTGACACTCTGTTAGTATCAAAAACATTAGTTTGCAATTTTCATGTAAAAACTGACGCCCTGGCATTTGGTTTGGCCTTTCACCTGTCTTTTATCAGCTTATTTGCACTCAGATGGGCAGGGTGGAAATATGTGAGGTGTGTCCTTAAAAATATGATGCAAAGTGCTAATTTCAGGCAGTGCTGATAGGAATATTTAAGACCAACCAAAAGATGGTTTTAACGGTAATGCAGTTGGTTATGGCATTAATCTTGACAGTGAAAACGCAGCCTGTCCAGCCGTGATGCACACTGCCCATATGCGCATGGAACAAGAGTAGGCAAGAAACATAAAAAAACAAACAAATATTTTGTCCCATTTTGATTTATTTTATCAGGAACCAAGCATAGCCTCCCCTCCTCTAAATTAAGGCTTTTTTTTTGTCTGCGTAAAGGGTTTGGCTCTTGAGACTTCTTGGAAATACATCTTATTCACCAACGCTTTATTAAAATATCAAGTTAGAGAGGAGTAAAATAGTGAGCTTACATTCCTTTTTTATCTATGTATTGTAGACAAGCCTACATTATTTTAACCATACCCATCATGAAACGAGAGATGAGAACCTATGTGAATACTGGTGAACCTCGTATTTAGAAGTGATCAGTAACCTGTAAAAAGAGCTTGTTTTCTGTTTCATACGTTCAAAATCCAATCCCTCCCTCAGGCCTACTATAACGAAGGCTGGTTCAACAGCAACGCCTGTCATTTATCCTGGTGGTTTTATGATATCAGTACATTTATATGTATTTATTGTTGTTGTCGTTAAAAAACACAAGTTGTTCTTCATTGAATTTTATTACAACCAAATGTATTAGAATGATTCACCTTCCTGGTTTTATGGTGACAACATCCGTGGCGCGCTTGCAATGCAACTTCTGGAGGTTTGTGAATTGCGATCTGATCTGTAAAATGGTTCCGAATATGTTCATAAAACATGGGCCTATTTGGGACCAGTATAACAGGGAGTGGACATCCTCCCTTTCTATTTATATTGGATCTTGGTGCATACTGTGAAACATTTGGATGTGTGTAAAACCCTCCGTAGTCTCCATTGTTTAATATCATATACCCATGGGGGTAAAATATGATGCCTGTAAATGTGACATAGCCTATTGAAAACAAGTTGCTGTTTTGTTTAGATTTGATTGGAATTATTCAATCTCTTTTTAGGCCTTAGCAATCTTACTGACAATATTTGGCATGTCCATGCTCAGCCATAATGCAATTTACAGTAAGCCTAGCCCCTAAATCTGTGTGATTGCTATTGAAGCCACAAATTTACTTTGAACACAACACAAGGTGGACTGCAAATAGGTTCAAATTGACGTATTTATCAAATATAGGTCTATATTTTCTTATTTATTTTCTGTAAACCATTTAACAAGCTATAAAGGACTAACATTGGAATTGGAGTTGATTCCAAGGCAGTACATAAAAAACATAAATACAGAACTTGACACACCCACAACTTGTTTATTCATCAAAACCCAGCCCTTTCCCACCATTGCCAGCAAGTGCGTAGATCATTTTGAAAGTAAATAGCTAAAATATTTCTGACACACCCCTGAACCTGCACGTAGACTTACCATTGCAGGTAAGGTTTGTTCAAATAGAGCCCTTACTCTTTAGAAAGGGAAGTAAGAAAAGTCCATTCTGATGCCATACTGGGTTAGACAGAGGTGAATGACTCACTGGTCACTGAGTTACTGTCTGACTTTCCTGCTCAGCATCATAGCTTGTCTCTGTGTGTGTGTGTGTTTAAATATTGTTTATGTGTGTTTGTTAGTTTCTTTAGGCTTCAATGTGTGCTGTGCTTTTGTTTTAGGTGTTTGTGTGTTCCAGAGAGGCTATTAAGTTTGTCGAGACTGCTTGTGTTTTATGTGTTTGAGGTTGTTGCGTGTGTGTTTGTGTGTGTGTGTGTGTGTGTAGGGGATTTTTGTGGGATTGCAGAGCCATTCTATTCTATTCTTAGAAGAGTAGCTGACCTCATGGTCCTTCCTGGTCCCTTAGCGCCAGTAGGACTAAAATCTGGACATTCACGCACCCACGCAGCGATACACAAATACACACAGATGCACATTTAAATGCATACACACATCCACTCATTCGCTCACACACCAATTTTAGAACAGACTTGTTAAAGTGTCAAAGGAAAGTATGGGTGCCAAAGTCATTACATGGTGATTCTAACTTCTAACTGCTGTTCTACTGCTTGTGGCTGCTCCAGTCTAGTTAATCTATAGTTTAAGGTCATTGTGTCCTTGTTTTATATTGCGCTGCAGGAGTACTAGCTGTGCTCTGTGCTTAGGGACTGGTGAAGTTTATTAGTCAAACAGTAGTCATAATATGAGCCCACCCTGCTTGATAAGCTCCCACTTTCTCACAGTCACACACACACACACACACACACACACACACACACACACACACACACACACACACACACACACACACACACAGTCACACACACACACACACACACACACACACACACACACACACACACACACACACACACACACACACACACACACACATGAATGACATGGCCTGGTAGCTCCTTAATTGAATTAAATGGCCTCTGATCCTGATGCCGGAGGGTTTAGGTTGTGATGGGAACATGTTTGACACCAAGTCAAACAGTGTGTTGTGTGTGTTGACCTGACTGACTGACAGCCCAGACCTCTCATGTGACACAATGAGATGAGTCTGATACGCAACTCTATGGGAAACCAACCAGCCCACTAAACGCTGCATTGAGATTTAATGAGGGCAGAAATCAAAATATGTCCGCTCTCTGCAATGAGAGGAGAGCAGATGTAGTGGAAACACTGAGTAAACAGAGTTTGCAATGTGGAGCTCTGTTGCTACTAGGTCCATAGAGGAAGCTGGGAGCTCATTTAAGAAGCTCTGCTAGACAGTAGTTTGGCTATGAATAACTTTCATGATGTGTTATCCCACTGGGCACACACTGGTTGAATCAATGCTGTTTCAACGTAATTTCAACGTGGAATAGATGTTGAATTGACATCTGTACCGAGTGGGAGCTCACTATGAGATATATTATAAGATTATAAACATAAATTACTAGAATAATTGGCTCCAATTTAAACGTATTTAATCATGTACACGTCTTTCTTTATATGTGCCCCGTGTGCAGGTGTTCCATCCAGAGGGAGTGTGCCTGGGGGCCTCTGGCGCGCTCCTGGATCGGGATGGGCGAAGGTCCCCAGCAGTGCCCCTCCATGACCCTCACCCCCCCAGAGATCAGCCTGTCCACTGACATCAAGGTACCATACATTACATCATAACTGTTTTTATGTGTCATCAGGTAAGTTCAAACATTGTTAAATGAATATTCTACAATGTAGAAAATAGTAACCCTTGAATAAGTAGGTGTGTCCAAACTTTTGACTGGTACTGTGTGTACAGTAGGTACATTATGAGTGTCAGACACAGCATTGTGTGGGGTATGTAGGTCAGGTTGGCTGTGATAGCTCCAGCAGCTGTCCAATCCCAAGTCATCACTCAGGACCACAGGAAGCTGGGCCCACTGCCGTCTCCCCAAACAGGAAGCAGCAAGCAGGAAAGAGGAAGTCAGCGCCACAGCCAGGAAATGATCCATTTCAGACAATAGAGTGTAAAGTGTAGCATGTTACCATATGTCACTGGCCTTTCCAACTACTATGTCTACAGCTATGTCATCTTCCTCTCCGTCTGTCGCTCTCACTCTTCACCCACCCTTGTCTCCCCCTCTTCCTCCGCCTCTGTTTTTCTCCCAAATATTGAAATGAGATCAGTGAGATTGACAGACAACGAAGTGTGATGTTCCTCAGTGTTGTGATCCCAGTGTAGATCACTCATGTCTCTCGTCACACAACAGTATGTTTGGATGCAAGTTTGCTATGCCATCTGTCTTTTGGAGACATGAAGATTTCTCTTTCCCTCTCTCTACTTTCCTGCATCCCCTAACCCTTCTTTCTCTCCACCAGGATGTGGGGATTCTGATAAACGGGAGTGTCCCTGATCTGGTTGGTTCGCGGGTGGAATGTGACTATGGATTGGGTGTTGCCACGGCAGCCACGGTGCACCTGGACTACGGCCCAGCCCAGATTCAGACCTGCCCCCTACTACCTCGGGAGAGGTACCCCAACATCCCCCCTGGCAGAGGTAAGGGTTACTTATACTACTGGTAGAACACTAGTTTGATTTCATTCTGTTTCATCACTGCTGATCTTGACATATGCTGAGACATTTCCATGTTATATGTTGTTGTTGCCAGATCACTTGACTGTTCCCGTGGCGATAAAGGTGAACGGCACATCCGTGGTTTCCGGGAGCTTCGTCATCTATGATTGCGAGAGGACAGGAGCGATACACACGAAGACTGCGTGAGTGTTTTCAAGTCTGAGTCATCTAGGGTTTCTTTTACACTCGTTTATCCATCTTATAGTTTTAACCACTAAACACTATTTCCAGATCTTCCTAAGTTAAACCCAGTTACAAGACACACACACGCTGACACACACACTTCCAATCTGCACTGTCTCTGTTTACCCCGGATCCACAAATCTACCTCAAATGTAGCCTAAATAGCAGGTTCATAACTGTGAAATTTGAGACACGCAATCAGCCCTGTCCCTGAGCAGAGTTCTTTGCCAAGTCACTTGCATCACTCAAATGTCGGCCAAATGTCATCTATAGTCTCACTGGAATTCTCTCACCACACATGCAGCTCAAGGCTGGAAGGGTGGCAGACAGGGGTGTATACACCCCAAAAATCTGAGGGGGCACAAAGTCTGTAATGATGGGTGGGGGGTGGTCCTATGACTGTCCGTAAATTGGAGAATTTTGCATTTTTCAAAGACTTTTCCTGCAATGTAGAGCCCTAATCATTATGATTAATCCTATGTAAAAATTGTGTCTAGTGTTCTGCATATCTAAGCATACCTCTTGAGCTGCCTGTATCCTCCTGACTTTTGAAACTAAGTATGCTTCTCTGCATGTCTATTAAAATCTGGATAAAATATTTCAAAGAATGGGAGTCTTATTCAGTATATGTAGTTATTGCTTGCCTGCTAAGATAGTTAGACAAGCTAGCTACACTAACTTGATTGATAGCCTGAAATGGCTTCTTGGTAGCTAGTTATGAGGTTGGGAGATTGGGAACCTATCTGGGCAAGCTAAAGCCAACTTCATAATATGTCTAGGTGGCTAGTAGTATTAAAGAGAAACAACAACACAAAATATTATATATAAAGTACCAGTCAAAAGTTTGGACACACCTACACATTCCAGAAGTTTTCTTTATTTTTACTATTTTCTACATTGTAGAATAATAGTGAAGACATCAAAACTATGAAATAACAAACATGGAATCATTTAGTAACCAAAAAAGTGTTAAACAAATCTAAATATATTTTATATTTGAGATTCTTCAAAGTAGCCACCCTTGGCCTTGATGACAGCTTTGCACACTTGGAATTCTCTTAACCAGCTTAATTTTTAAATGTTGTATTTATTTAACCTTTATTTAACTAGGCAAGTCAGTTAAGAACAAATTCTTATTTACAATGACAGCCTACCAAAAGGCAAAAGGCCTCCTGCAGGGATTGGGGCCTGGGATAAAAATAAATACAAATTAAATAAAAAAAATATATATATATTAATAAAATGTAAATTAAAAAGGTAAACAAAATGTATAAATAAATAAATAAATGCAATATAAATATAGGACAAAACACACATCACAACAAGAGAGACAGACAACACAACACTACATCGGTCGCAATTGTAAATGAGAACTTGTTCTCAACTTGCCTACCTGTTTAAATAAAGGTGAAATAAAATAAATAAATAAATAAACATAAGGAGAGACCTAAGACAACAACATAGCAAGGCAGCAACACATGACAACGCAGCATGGTAGCAACACAACATAACAACAATATGGTAGCAATACAACATGGTAGCAGCACAAAAGAAGGTACAAACATTATTGGGCACAGTCAACAACACAAAGGTCAAGAAGGTAGAGACAACAATACTCGCACCAAGCAGCCACAACTGTCAGTAAGAGTGTCCATGATTGAGTCTTTGAAGACATTGAGATAAAACTGTCCAGTTTGAGTGTTTGTTGCAGCTCGTTCCAGTCGCTAGCTGCAGCGAACTGAAAAGAGGAGCGACCCAGGGATGTGTGTTCTTTGGGGACCTTTAACAGAATGTGACTGGCAGAACAGGTGTTGTATGTGGAGGATGAGGGCTGCAGTAGATATCTCAGATAGGGGGGAGTGAGGCCTAAGTGGGTTTTATAAATAAGCATCAACCAGTGGGTCTTGTGACGGGTATACAGATATGACCAGTTTACAGGGGCATAGAGTGCAGTGATGTGTCCTATAAGGAGCATTGGTGGCAAATCTGATGGCCGAATGGTAAAGAACATCCCACAAGGTATGACTCCAAACACCCAGAAAAGGCTACTCTCCTCGATGTTATCCTCACAAATAATCCTGATAGGTATCAGTCTGTTCCCTCTCTGCTGGTCTAACCCCAAGAAGTTCTGGAAAACAGTTCAAGACCCGGAGAATAAACCCTCCTCCTCATAGCTTCCCATGTCCCTTAATGTTGATGATGTGGTTGATACTGACAAGAAGCACATGGCTGAGCTCTTTAATCACCACTTTTTTAAGTCAGGATTCCTATTTGACTCAGCCATGCCTCCTTGCCCATCCAACATTTCCTCATCTCCCACCCCTTCTAATGTGACTCTCCCTGATGCTTCTCCCTTTTCCCCCCTGCCCCACTACAAAGTTTCTCCCTGCAGGCAGTAAGTATTCAGACCCTTTGCTATGAGACTCGAAGTTGAGCTCAGGTGCATCCTGTTTCCATTGATCATCCTTGACATGTTTCCACAACTTAATTCAATTGATTGGATATGATTTGGAAAGGTACACACCTGTCTCTATAAGGTACCACATTTGACAGTGCAAGTCAGAGCAAAAACCAAGCCATGAGGTTGAAGGAATTGTCCGTAGAGTCCCGAGACAGGATTGTGTCCAGGCACAGATTTGGGGAAGGGTACCAAAAATGTCTGCAGCAGTGAAGGTCCTCAAGAACACAGTGACCTCATCATTCTTAAATGGAAGAAGTTAATAACCACCAAGACTCTTCCTAGAGCTGGCCGCCCAGCCAAACTGAGCAATCGGGGGAGAAGGGCCTTAGTCAGGGAGGTGACCAAGAACCCAATGGTCACTCTGACAGAGCTCCAGATTTCCTCTGTGGAGATGAGAGAGACTTTCGGAAGGACAACCATCTATCGAGAACTCCACCAATCAGGCCTTAATGATAGAATGGCCAGACAGAAGCCACTCCTCAGTAAAAGCACATGACAGCCCGCTTGGAGTTTGCCAAAACGCACCTAAAGACTCTCAGACCATGAAAAACAAGATTCTCTGGTCTGATGAAACCAAGCTTGAACTCTTTGGCCTGAATGCCAAGCATCACATCTGGAGTAAACCTGGCACCATTCCTACGGTGAAGCACAGTGGTGGCAGCATCATGCTGTGGGGATGTTTTTCAGCTGCAGAGACTGAGAAACTATTGAGGATTGAGGGAAAGATCAACGGAGCAAAGATCCTTGATGAAAACCTGCTCCAGAGTGCTCAGGACCTCAGACTGGGGCAAAGGTTCACCTTCCAACAGGTCAATGACCCTAAGCACACAGCCTAGTCAACGCAGGAGTGGCTTTGGGACAAATCTCTGAATGTCCTCGAGTATCTCAGCCAAAGCCCAGACTTGAACTCGATCGAACATGTCTGGAGAGAACTTAAAATAGCTGTGCAGCGACGCTCCCCATCTAACCTGACAGAGCTTGAGAGGATCTGCAGAGAAGAATGGGAGAAACTCCCCAAATACAGGTGTACCAAGCTTGTAGTGTCATACCCTAGAAAAGTTGAAGCTCTAATCTCTGCCAAAGGTGCTTGAACAAAGTACTGAGTAAAGAGTCTGAATACTTAGGTAAATGTTTATTTTATTTATTTATTTATTTGCATTTCCAAAAATGTCAGTATGGGGTATTGTGTGTAGATTGATGAAGGATAGAAACAATTTAATACATTTTAGAACAAGGCTGTAATGTAACAAAATGTGGAAAAAGTCAAGGGGTCTGAATACTTTTTTTGGGGGTGGGGGTAGAACAGTTTTAATATTGCAGATAGATTGTAGCTTCCATCAATGTAATTGTCTGCATCACTTCCAATCCCCCATATATTTTGGCAACTATATAGCTGTATGTACATATACAGTTGAAGTCGGAAGTTTACATACACACATTTTTCAAACACTCCACAAATGTCTTGTTGACAAACTATAGTTTTGGCAAGTTGGTTAGGTGCATGACACAAGTAATTTTTCCAACAATTGTTTACAAACAGATTATTTCACTTATAACAATTCCAGTGGGTTATGACGCCTCTGGCGGCATAGCTATTGAAATCAGTGTTGGTATCAGTGAGGGGTGCTATATTTGTCTTGTATATGCTGAATGTTGTTGGTTGGCTATATACAGTGTGTCTCATGTTGTTTTATGTGGTCTTACAATACTATGTTTTGACTAGCAACCATTGTTTATTTGGGGTAAATATAGTTTATTGAATTTAATAGCTTTCCCTCTGTACTCAGTGAGGGGAATGATGGTTAAATATTTTTCTATATCTACTTGAATAGTTTAAATTCAGCCTGGTTGAAGTCTTGACAAGGTATTAAATGTCAAATGTATGTAGTGTGGCAGTAGAAGTAAGCTAATTGGCTAAGTTAGCGCTGTGGCTGGTCCTGTTCATGCTTTTCCTGTGGAGAGCTGTGGCTAATGTACAGTATGTGTAGTGTGTATAGTGTAATGTGTATAATGTATGTGTGCGTACGTATAAATGACAATGTGTATGTTTGTGCATTCAGAGCAGCAAACTGTTGGAACGTGTTCATTCGGTCCACTTGTCAGATTGGTTTAGAGGTGTGAAAATGGAGTTGTCTGTGTGTATGCAGGTGTATAATAATAATAGATGTAATTTATATAGCACTTTTCATTACACGTTAAATCTCAAAGAAGATATGTACGAAGTTGTATGTGTGTGTGTGTCTGCATGCCCCTGTGTCCTCAGTGAGGTCTGAAGGTGTAAAATGTATTGTCGAAGGTGATAATGAGCTAAGTGCCATTCTCACAGGAAGAGTACAGTGCCGCAAACTGAAGACCTGATACTCTTTCTACTTTTAACCACTTCAAGTTGCTTCCTTCAAGGCAAAGTGCTGTCCAAAACGTGTGTTCCTGTGTTTTATATACACTGCTCAAAAAAATAAAGGGAACACTTAAACAACACAATGCCAAGTCAATCACACTTCTGTGAAATCAAACTGTCCACTTAGGAAGCAACACTGATTGACAATAAATTTCACATGCTGTTGTGCAAATGGAATAGACAACAGGTGGAAATTATAGGTAATTAGCAAGACACCCCCAATAAAGGAGTGGTTCTGCAGGTGGGGACCACAGACCACTTCTCAGTTCCTATGCTTCCTGGCTGATGTTTTGGTCACTTTTGAATGCTGGCGGTGCTTTCACTCTAGTGGTAGCATGAGACGGAGTCTACAACCCACACAAGTGGCTCATGTAGTGCAGCTCATCCAGGATGGTACATCGATGCGAGCTGTGGCAAGAAGGTTTGCTGTGTCTGTCAGCGTAGTGTTCAGAGCATGGAGGCGCTACCAGGAGACAGGCCAGTACATCAGGAGACGTGGAGGAGGCCGTAGGAGGGCAACAACCCAGCAGCAGGACCGCTACCTCCGCCTTTGTGCAAGGAGGAGCAGGAGGAGCACTGCCAGAGCCCTGCAAAATGACCTCCAGCAGGCCACAAATGTGCATGTGTCTGCTCAAACGGTCAGACACAGACTCCATGAGGGTGGTATGAGGTCCCAACGTCCACAGGTGGGGGTTGTGCTTACAGCCCAACACCGTGCAGGACGTTTGTCATTTGCCAGAGAACACCAAGATTGGCAAATTCGCCACTGGCGCCCTGTGCTCTTCACAGATTAAAGCAGGTTCACACTGAGCACATGTGACAGACGTGACAGTCTGGAGACGCCGTGGAGAACGTTCTGCTGCCTGCAACATCCTCCAGCACGAACGGTTTGGTGGTGGGTCAGTCATGGTGTGGGGTGACATTTCTTTGGGGGGCCGCACAGCCCTCCATGTGCTCGCCAGAGGTAGCCTGACTGCCATTAGGTACCGAGATGAGATCCTCAGACCCCTTGTGAGACCATATGCTGGTGCGGTTGGCCCTGGGTTCCTTCTAATGCAAGACAATGCTTGACCTCATGTGGCTGGAGTGTGTCAGCAGTTCCTGCAAGAGGAAGGCATTGATGCTATGGACTGGCCCGCCCGGTCCCCAGACCTGAATCCAATTGAGCACATCTGGGACATCATGTCTCGCTCCATCCACCAACAGACTGTCCAGGAGTTGGCGGATGCTTTAGTCCAGGTCTGGGAGGAGATCCCTCAGGAGACCATCCGCCACCTCATCAGGAGCATGCCCAGGCGTTGTAGGGGGGTCATACAGGCACGCGGAGGCCACACACACTACTGAGCCTCATTTTGACTTGTTTTAAGGACATTACATCAAAGTTGGATCAGCCTGTAGTGTGTTTTTCCACTTTAATTTTGAGTGTGACTCCAGACCTCCAGACCAAATCCAGACCTCCATGGGTTGATAAATTTGATTTCCATTGATACTTTTTGTGTGATTTTGTTGTCAGCACATTCAACTAAAGAAAAAAGTATTTAATAAGAATATTTCATTCATTCAGATCTAGGATGTGTTATTTTAGTGTTCCCTTTATTTTTTTGAGCTGTGTACATTTCCACTCTATGAGGTTGGAATAATACTGTGAAATTGTGAAAATGATGATAATGCCATTTTAGTGTAAGAGCTGATTGAAAAGAGTTTTGGCCTTCCACGGTGACATCACCATGCAGTAAATTTGTTAATAGACCAATAAGAAAGATAGTTTTAAACCTCTCTGCCAATAACAGCACATTTTCAGTTTTCCCCTCCCTACTCAGACCACTCCCACACAGTCCTGGATAAATTCTTACTTAAGAAATATCTATTTACTAATAAGCTATTTTTGTTCCTTTTTGTTTTCAATTCAAATTGTCAATCACAGTAAGGTACTTAATTGTTACCCAGAAATGATTTGATTCTGATATAAAAAATGGCTGAATTGGACCTTTAATAATTACAGAAAGACAAGTTCGACTGAGAGAGGCTGTATGTGTAAACTAGAGTTTCACCATCACACTGTAAGAGGATACAGGCTTATTTTGTTCTGTGTTTGGAGCGAATCCTGGTTTCTTAGTTCTGTGGGCCTTGCGTCTGTGTTAGTATCCAGAAGAGTGTGTTTGTGTGTTGAGAGTGCGATCTCACAGCCCACTATTTGTGATTTACATTTGGCTGAGTTTTCAATTAACGATAATTCAATGTGACCTCAACAAAACAATTCACCATGACATTCGATTTTGATTAAAAGTGTGTTGAAAAAAAATTGGTTTGGTGGGAGTGTCGATGAGGTTTCTAGGTGAAGCTCTTTTCACTTACTTTCACACACTTCCCCCTTTTTCTCTCTTTTTGTCTCCCTCTTTCACTGTCACTCTTGTTTCTTTCACTATGCCTCTGTCTCTCATTCCTCCCTCTGACCGTCCCTTTCTCCCACTTTAAAAATGTACAGTTGAAGTTGGAAGTTTACATACACCTAAGCCAAATACATTTAAACTCAGTTTTTCACAGTTCCTGACATTTAATCCTAGTAGATATTCCCTGTTTTAGGTCAGTTACGATCACCACTTTATTTTAAGAACGTAAAATGTCAGAATAATAGTAGAGGGAATGATTTATTTCAGCTTTTATTTCTTTCATCACATTCCCAGTGGGTCAGAAGTTTACATACACTCAATTAGTATTTGGTAGCATTACCTTTAAATTGATGAACTTGGGTCAAACATTTCAGGTAACCTTCCACAAGCTTCCCACAATAAGTTGGGTGAATTGTGGCCCATTCCTCCTGACAGAGCTGGTGTAACTGAGTATGTAGGCCTCCTTGTTCGCACATGCTTTTTCAGTTCTGCCCACAAATTTTCTATGGGATTGAGGTCAGGGCTTTGTGATGGCCACTCCAATACCTTGACTTTGTTGTCCTTAAGCCATTTTGCCACAACTTTGGAACTATGCTTGGGGTCATTGTCCATTTGAAAGACTCTTGAGATGTTGCTTCAATGTATCCACATCATTTTCATTCCTCATGATGCCTTTTATTTTGTGAAGTGCACCAGTCCCAGGTTATGTCAATATAGGACTCATTTTACTATGGATACTTTTGTACCTGTTTCCTCCAGCATCTTCACAAGGTCCATTGCTGTTGTTCTGGTATTGATTTGCACCTTTCTCACCAAAGTACGTTCATCTCTAGGAGACAGAACACTTCTCCTTCCTGAGTGGTATGACTGCTGCATCGTCCCATGGTGTTTATACTTGCATACTATTGTTTAAACAGATGAACGTGGTACCTTTAGGCGTTTGGAAATTGCTCCCAAGGATGAACCAGACTTGTGGAGGTCTACAATTATTTTTCTGAGGTCTTGGCTGATTTCTTTTTATTTTCCCATGATGTCAAGCATAGAGGCACTGAGTTTGAAGGTAGGCCTTGAAATACATCCACAGGCACACGCCCAATTGACTCAAATGATGTCAATTAGCCTATCAGAAGCTTTTAAAGCCATGACATCCTTTTCTGGAATTTCCCAAGCCGTTTAAAGGCACAGTCAACTTAGTGTATGTAAACTTCTGACCCACTAGAATTGTGATACAATGAATTATAAGTGAAATAATCTGTCTGTAGACAATTGTTGGAAAGATTACTTGTGTCATGCACAAAACTATAGTTTGTTAACAAGAAATTTGTCGAGTGGTTAAAAAACGAGTTTTAAGGACTACAACCTAAGTGTATGTAAACTTCCGACTTCAACTGTATATTCTCCCCAGGGGCGCAACTTTAGTTTTAGAAGTGCGGGGGGTTCTCCCTCAGAATTTTTGGGTCATCTAAAGCGCATTTACCACATTTCTACTAGGGCTGTCCCTGACTAAAAAAGTCTTGGTCCACAAAGAGTTTTTTTTTGACCAATCGATTGATCAACATTTTAAAACATGTAGTTTTCCTTAGCCTATATAGACACACCCTATGTGTTTTTATAAAAACAACTACAGTGCCTTGCGACTTTGTGAAGAAGTGGAACGACATTTATTGGATATTTCAAACTTTTTTAACAAATCAAAAACTGAAAAATTGGGCGTGCAAAATTATTCAGCCCCTTTACTTTCAGTGCAGCAAACCCTCTCCAGAAGTTCAGTGAGGATCTCTGAATGATCCAATGTTGACCTAAATGACTAATGATGATAAATACAATCCACCTGTGTGTAATCAAGTCTCCGTATAAATGCACCTGCACTGTGATAGTCTCAGAGGTCCGTTAAAAGCGCAGAGAGCATCGTGAAGAACAAGGAACACACCAGGCAGGTCCGAGATACTGTTGTGAAGAAGTTTAAAGCCGGATTTGGATACAAAAAGATTTCCCAAGCTTTAAACATCCCAAGGAGCACTGTGCAAGCGATAATATTGAAATGGAAGGAGTATCAGACCACTGCAAATCTACCAAGACCTGGCCGTCCCTCTAAACTTTCAGCTCATACAAGGAGAAGACTGATCAGAGATGCAGCCAAAAGGCCCATGATCACTCTGGATGAACTGCAGAGATCTACAGCTGAGGTGGGAGACTCTGTCCATAGCACAACAATCAGTCGTATATTGCACAAATCTGGCCTTTATGGAAGAGTGGCAAGAAGAAAGCCATTTTTTAAAGATATCCATAAAAAGTGTCGTTTAAAGTTTGCCACAAGCCACCTGGGAGACACACCAAACATGTGGAAGAAGGTGCTCTGGTCAGATGAAACCAACATTGAACTTTTTGGCAACAATGCAAAACGTTATGTTTGGCGTAAAAGCAACACAGCTAATCACCCTGAACACACCATCCCCACTGTCAAACATGGTGGTGGCAGCATCATGGTTTGGGCCTGCTTTTCTTCAGCAGGGACAGGGAAGATGGTTAAAATTGATGGGAAGATGGATGGAGCCAAATACAGGACCATTCTGGAAGAAAACCTGATGGAGTCTGCAAAAGACTTTAGACTGGGACGGAGATTTGTCTTCCAACAAGACAATGATCCAAAACATAAAGCAAAATCTACAATGGAATGGTTCAAAAATAAACATATCCAGGTGTTAGAATGGCCAAGTCAAAGTCCAGACCTGAATCCAATCGAGAATCTGTGGAAAGAACTGAAAACTGCTGTTCACAAATGCTCTCCATCCAACCTCACTGAGCTCGAGCTGTTTTGCAAGGAGGAATGGGAAAAAATGTCAGTCTCTCGATGTGCAAAACTGATAGAGACATACCCCAAGCGACTTACAGCTGTAATCGCAGCAAAAGGTGGCGCTACAAAGTATTAACTTAAGGGGCAGAATAATTTTGCACGCCCAATTTTTCAGTTTTTGATTTGTTAAAAAAGTTTGAAATATCCAATAAATGTCGTTCCACTTCATGATTGTGTCCCACTTGTTGTTGATTCTTCACAAAAAAATACAGTTTTATATCTTTATGTTTGAAACCTGAAATGTGGCAAAAGGTTGCAAAGTTCAAGGGGGCCGAATACTTTCGCAAGGCACTGTATATGTAGGTTTACTGAACTTGTCTGATGCTTTAAGCACGCTGTTTGATTAAATAATGAAGACAATCAACAAATGACAAATTACTCAAGAGGGAGCCAGAGGTCAAGATAGCCTAACCAGAAGAAGAAAAAAAAGTTCCCGACCCTCCTTCTCCCGCTGCTTCGCAGATTCTACCATAATGTTCCTGAAGTTGCCAGTAATAGGCTACACACGTCAGCAACCTTTTCCATTTGTAGTGCCAATTTATCTTACCATTTCTACCAATCTGCGTGCCCGTTATGATTTCATATGCACATTTTCATGAAACAGTTTTATTTAACTTATAATAGTTGTTGTATCTCAAAATCATTGTCTGTGGTTAATCTACATTCTATATCTAAATGAAAATAATACAAATCTAAACTTCTATTGCCATTGCCAACTATGTAATAACAATCTACATAAAGCCAACACATAAAAGCATTGCAGCCTGCAGGTATAAAATATCCTAATAACAATAAATATCTGATAAATCATATTGGCTATTCAGGGCCTGTCTGAAACATTTTATAAAACTATCAACTGGGTCTACCCAAAACTCGCACTAGAAAACTTTAAACATTGTCTAAAAAAATGTGGGCAGTCAGAGTTTCCCACGCCAGTGAGCCCGGGACAGCCACAGCTGTAGGCTACTTGTGCAAGGCTTAAGAAGTAATCAGGTATTTTATGACGTTTCCACTGGATCAGAGCATTACTTTTTTCCCCCTTTAATGCCGAGTAGTCTCTGAAGGGAGAGAGCTGGAAAAATTGTTCAAGTACTTTGAGGAACTATTGTCATTCTCAATTGATTCTAAAAATCTGACTTTGTTAACCTCCTGTTTGAGGGGAAGAAAAAATACTTTGAGAAGCTGCACAGCTTCTGAGTTAAGACAATCAGAAATACTATCATACATCCCAAAATGAAACATTTATAGGCCTACATTTGCATGCAGGCCAGGTAGCCTAGTCCTACTTCGATATGCGTAATCAGGTTCATGACCTTAATCAACATTGACAGGAGTTTTTTAAGCAAAAGACAATGACTAAATTGACAAAACTCATAAATGGAATGAAATAAACAAAAACTTGTTTCTTACAATTGTAGCATAGATTGTGAGTTCTGCAAAACACATGTCCAAAATTACCATAACCAAACACACATTGCAGATTAGACATTATGGGAATTAACAGTAAATGTAAACTATTGCTGGTGATGTATGTAACGGGGAATTGATAGACACAGCAAACAATGAAGAACAATTTCAAGCAGAAATTTGTATCCTGTAGCACAAACTCAAAAAAGTTCTGGGACACTGTAGTCCATGGAGAATAAGAGCACCTCCTCCCAGCTGCCCACTGCACTGAGGATAGGAAACACTGTCACCACCGATAAATCCACTATGATTGAGAATTTCAATAAGCTTTTTTTTACGGCTGGCCATGCTTTCCACCTGGCTACCGCTACCCCGATCAACAGCCCTCCACCCCCCACAGCACCTCACCCAAGCCTCCCCATTTCTCCTTCACCCAAATCCAGATAGCTGATGTTCAGAAAGAGCTGCAAAATCTGGACCCCTACAAATAAACTGGGCTAGACAATCTGGATCCTCTCTTTCTAAAATGATCTCCCGAAATTGTTGCAACGCCTATTACTAGCCTGTTCAACCTCTCTTTCATATCGTCTGAGATTCCCAAAGATTGGAAAGATGCCGCGGTCATCTCCCACTTCAAAGGGGGAGACACTCTAGACCCAAACTGCAACAGACCTATATCTATCCTGCCGTGCCTTTCTAAGGTCTTCGAAAGCCAAGTTAACAAAGATTACCGACCATTTTGAATCTCCCCGTACCTTCTCCGCTATGCAATCTGGTTTCAGAGCTGGTCATGGGTGCACCTCAGCCACGCTCAAGATCCTAAACGATATCTTAACCGCCATCGATAAGAGACATTACTGTGCAGCAGTATTCATTGACCTGGCCAAGGCATTCGACTCTGTCAATCACCATATTATTATCGACAGACTTAATATCCTTGGTTTCTCAAATTATTGCCTCGCCTGGTTCACCAACTACTTCTCTGATAGAGTTCAGTGTGTCAAATCGGAGGGCCTGTTGTCCGGACCTCTGGCAGTCTCTATGGGGGTGCCACAGGGTTCAATTCTCGGGCCGACTCTCTTCTCTGTATACATCAATGATGTCGCTCTTGCTGCTGGTGATTCTCTGATCCACCTCTACGCAGACGACACCATTATGTATACCTCTGGCCCTTCTTTGGACACTGTAACTAACCCCCAGACAAGCTTCAATGCCATACAACTCTCCTTCCGTGGCCTCCAACTGCTCTTAAATGCAAGTAAAACTAAATGCATGCTCTTCAACCGATCGATGCACGCACCTGCCCGCCCGTCCAGCATCACTACTCTGGACGGTTCTGACTTAGAATATGTGGACAACTACAAATACCTAGGTGTCTTGTTAGACTGTAAACTCTCCTTCCAGACTCACGTTAAGCATCTCAAATCCAAAATGAAATCTAGAATTAGCTTCCTATTTCGCAACTCAGCATCCTTCACTCATGCTGCCAAACATACCCTCGTAAAACTGACCATCCTACCGATCTTCGACTTCGGCGATGTCATTTACAAAATAGCCTCCAACACTCTACTCAACAAATTGGATGCAGTCTATCACAGTGCCATCCGATTTGTCACCAAAGCCCCATATACTACCCACCACTGCTACCTGTACGCTCTCGTTGGCTGGCCCTCGCTTCATACTCGTCGCCACACTCACTGGCTCCAGGCCATCTACAAGTCTCTGCTAGGTAAAGCCCCGCCTTATCTCAGCTCACTGGTCACCATAGCATCACGCGCTCCAGCAGGCATATCTCACTGGTCATTCCCAAAGCTAATTCTTCCTTTGGCCGCCTTTCCTTCCAGTTCTCTGCTGCCAATGACTGGAAAGAACTGCAAAAATCACTGAAGCTGGAGACTCATATCTCCCTCACTAGCTTTAAGCACCAGCTGTCAGAGCAGCTCACAGATCACTGCACCTGTGCATAGCCCATCCATCTACCTCATCCCCAAACTGTATTTATTGAATTATCTTGCTCCTTTGCACTCCAGTATCTCTACTTGCACATTAATCTTCTGCACATCTACCATTGTAGTGTTTAATTGCTATATTGTAATTACTTCACTACCATGGCCTATTTATTGCCTTTACCTCCCTTATCCTACCTCATTTGCACATACTGTATATAGACTTTTTCCCCAACTGTATTATTGACTGTATGTTTGTTTACTCCATGTGTAACTCTGTGTTGTATGTGTCGAACTGCTTTGCTTTATCTTGACCAGGTCGCAGTTGCAAATGAGAACTTGTTCTCAACTTGCCTACCTGGTTAAATAAAGGTGAAATAAAAAAATGAAATAAAAAAAGTTATGAAACAATTAATACCCACAAAATGGCGGGAGAGAGCACATTCTGGTGACGTGCCTTGTGCATCTGAGCCACAATCCCCATATTCTTGGACCATGGCATCCCCACGGCCTCCTCAGTGGTGGAAAAAGTACCCAATTGTCATACTTGAGTAAAAGTAAAGATACCTTAATAGAAAATAACTGAAGTAAAAGTGAAGGTCACCCAGTAAAATACTATTTGAGTAAAGTCTAAAAGCATTTCGTTTTAAATACACTTAATTATCAACAGTAAAAGTATAAATCATTTGAAATTGCTTATAATTTTTTTAAAGCGTTTTTTTAACGGATTTCCGGCAGCACACTCCGACTATAATTTACAAACAAAGCATTTATGTTTAGTGAGTCTGCCAGATCAGAGGCAGGGATGTTCAGGGATGACCAAGGATGTTCTCTTGATAAATGCGTGAATTGGACCATTTTCCTGTCTTGCTAAGCATTTGTATTTGTATTCATTATGAATCCCCGTTCCTGGGGTCCTGCAAAATTAAGGCAGTTTATACCATTTTAAAAACATTATAATACATTCACAGATTTCACAACACACTCTGCCCTCAGGCATTTAAAATGTAACAAGTACTTTTGGGTGTCAGGGAAAATGTATATGGTGTAAAAAGTACATTATTTTCTTTAGGAATTTAGTGGAGTAAAAGTAAAAGTTGTCAAAACTATAAATAGCAAAGTAAAGTACAGATACACCCCAAAAAATTACTTAAGTAGTAGGCTACTTTAAATTATTTTTTACTTTAAAGTACTTTACACCACTGGGCCTCCTCAATGGATTAGTCCACTGAGACAGGCCAAATCACACAGGTGTCTCGTGTGCCATGAAAATAATTGTTTTATTTGCGACTGTACGACAAAAATAATTGAATGTTTTCAATACAGACCCCTTCTGTCAAACAGGCACCCAGACCTTATGAAAGTTGCACAGTATACCCTTAATCTTGTAAAAAATCAAATATATTGATACACAATTTGACATTTCTGCCATTCATTCTGAAGTTGTGGTAGGATAACCAACCTTTCAATTAATGGCAATGCATTTCTTAGCCACTATAAATGCTAGGTTACATAGTTTCTTCTTATAACAGTCTCCAGTATCAACATTTCCAAGCAAACAAAAACAGGGAGAAGAATCTGTAGACCTGCTGAGGTAAAATAAATAAATAAAATCTAGTGAATCTAATAAATCAAATCATACTCTTTGCCAGAATTCAGCCAGCCTTCACAAGATCATAACATATGCAAATATGTCCCCTTTTGTGTTTTACACTTCCAGCAGACTAATTACATTTCTGAGGGCATGATATTCAGTTTCACTGGCATATAGGATGCTCAATGGATGATCTTAAAGTGCAGTAATTTATGTCTGAGATGATATGAACATGACTGGGCATTCAAACATATCTGTATCCATTCATCTTCATCAATATTGTGCTGTGTACTGACTGTGCACCATGTCAGAGTAGCCTGTAGAGCTAAGGAAACTGACAGATCAATAACGTTACATTGCTATACTGACTCTAATAAAAACTCACATTGCGCTGTCAAAAAACTTCAGGATATCCGTCTTCAATTCTTTCGCCACTGGTTTCATTGTTTGACTCAGGTCTAGTGTGATTGAGGCAAAAATAATACAAAGTTAGTCAGCAAGCTAGCTAATGTTAGCCAACTTTTGGCTAGCTCTTATGGTACTGCCCGAAAACTAGCCAAGTTAATTTACTTCTGTTGAAACGGGACAAAAACATTTCCATACACACAACAGCTGTTAGATATTGCTATCTGACAGATAGCTAGAGGCTAGAGCTGAACCGGCTGTGGTAGCTACTTGCTAGTTCATTCTC
Source organism: Oncorhynchus clarkii lewisi (assembly GCF_045791955.1). Taxonomy (NCBI): domain Eukaryota; kingdom Metazoa; phylum Chordata; class Actinopteri; order Salmoniformes; family Salmonidae; genus Oncorhynchus; species Oncorhynchus clarkii. Next base: position 36,113,561 of record NC_092155.1, on the reverse strand, counting down.
TTCAGACAGAACTTCAGTCGAGAGGGGATTGAACATTAGCTAGTAGTTACACTGGGGGGAGACAACAATAAAAATGTCCCCGTCCCCCGTGAAAGTTGAGCCCCTGATTCTCCCTAACAGCTTTCTCCTTGACAGAGACTAAGAGTGTGTGTTGAACCACAGTGCTTACTGAGAGACCTGAGAGTAAGAGCTCATCTGTGTGTTCAGTGTGTGAGGGTCAGGGGTGGGTTTTCAGGATGACTCTATATGACGAGCAGTGTGAGAGAGGGAGAGCGGAGGTGTGTGTTTCAGTGTATGTGTTTGTGAGTGAGAGTAATTTAGCTAAAACAAAAAAGCTGCCTGATAAGAGTCCCTGGAGTGGGTCGTCTGCTTCTAATCACCCTCCCCCACACACACCCAGCAAATCACATTCCTGCAAACCCATTCATCTCCCCTCTCTTAAATGGCAAGCTGGCACCCCTTCTCCCATGGTTGTTACGAGACAGACAGGTCATCACTGAAGGCGCTATCACTCCTGGTGTGGGGACATCTGTCTTCCACCCACAGGCAATAGTGTGACACACAGTGGAGGTGTTCTTATTTGGGCTGCTATCTGGGAAAACGCACACACGCATGCACACAGCTCTGTCAGGGATTCCTGCCTTTACAGAGCTCCTCGTGAATAGTGGAACTCGATGTTTAGTATCTTCTCTCGTAGCCAGTGTAACCCTGTTTGACCTTGCATGTTGCTTCGTCCACTGTGTTTACTAAAGGTTCCAGGTCTCACATGTGTGTGTTTTGCCAGCAGATTCAAATAATCAAATTTGGATGATTAGTTGATTATTTGAATCAGCTGTGTAGTGCTAGGGCAAAAAACAAAACGTGCACCCCTTGGGGTCCGGAGGACTGAATTTGGGAAACGCTGGTCTAACCTTTATTTATGTGTGTTCTCCTGTGTGTCAGATGTATCAGCTGTCTGAGCACCAGGTGGAGGTGTTACTGGGACCAGGACAGCCACTCTTGCCTCTCCTCTAAAGACGACTCCAAACATAGCCTGCTAGAGGTGAGTTAGCCCTCTGTTAAACCACTCCAGTCAGAATCACTGGCTAGTTTAGAAGTAGCTCTATTAGTTACAGATCGAGGATCCATTCTCCACTAGTCCTAACCTTAAACATTAGCGGGGAAAATGTCAAATTAAACCCTAGATCAATGGCAACCAATCAGAAGCTCCTATGATGATCTCAGTCCATTCTGATTTGGCCTCATGTAACATTCCGGCCAGTCATACCAGGTTAAAGCTGTCTTACAGTTGTCAGCCATTTTTTAAACACAGGGAGACATGGTTAACAGACTCCTAACGAGATAATGGGCCATGTTAAAGCCTCTCTGACCTTCTCAGGGCTCTCTCTCCCAGTTCTTCATGGTGGGGGCTTTTGATAGGCCCTCTGTAACCAGAGTGAAGAATAGGCTCACTGTTTCACTGTTTTTCCTGTCTACTGTACAGTGCTGTATAATGGTGCCCTGGTGTATAGTTAGTGTGTATGGTGCCAGAGTGGGAGCTGCTTTCATCTGAAAATGTTTGTTAGTAATGATGTTTTTAAAATGGTCCAAATCTGGCATGGAGGACTGATCTCAATATAAAACCTCTTTTGAGATATAAAAATCTCAGTCAAACTTTAATTGTTGTGAGAACAGCGATCCCTTTAAGTATTGTTATGTTACGGCAGGAAATGCTCGTTATGTTCATTGAAGCTATCACAACCCCTTAGACACACTACTCACCTCCTCTGAGCATACCTAGGTTCTGACAGCATCACTGCTGTGGTACAGCCAGCCACCCCTCTCTCATACTGCCGTTGGTGTTAGAGAAGCAAAGTTGCCCTGCCACTGTTTGGATCCCCACACACAGTCTGATTGAGTCCATAGAAACTGGTGTACTCTGAAGGCGTGTGGTTAGGTGAGTCAGAGTGAGCTTGGCTCTGTTAGTCTGTTAGCTGGACATAACATTTTTTAAGTCTGGTTTTCTGTGTTGAGCCCCATCCTGCCATTATTCCGCCATCTTTGCCTTCCGGTGGGCCTGTTTTTCTAATCCCTCACCAACCGTCCATTTTAGGCTGTTGTTTCACTCTGAGCAGAGCAGAGCTTCACCCTCTCATTTCCTCCTCCTTCCTCTCAGCAACATAAACAGGACAGGTATTTTTGGAAGCGGATGTCTGCACGGGAACCATTGTTTTCTTTAACCCCTGAGTGTGTGTGTCACTTCCTGTCCCCCAGAATGCTACTTTCTGTCCAAGTCTTGTGGCAGAGAATGTTGCACCTTCGCCCTCGGGGATGACCCAGAACTTCACCCTGTTCCTAGACAACGTGGTACAGGTACAATATACAGTAGCCCCTGTTAGATACTATACTAAATGTGGTACAAGATAGGAGTGAAGTGATTCAGGCTCTTAGAGGGAGATTCGTGGGAATGATAGTGAACCCCTCAGTGGTTGCTCTTTGGGAATGAGCTGAGACATCTGCAATGAACAGGTTAGAATCAGAATGATGAATGGCTTTATCTCCTCACTTATTTGAAACACCTTTTAGCTGTCTGTTCCCACCAGTTTCTCTGATATCTTATCTCTCAGTAGATATACAGGCATTCACAGAGATATGGAGACATTCAAAGAACACATAGCAATCTTTAGTACTATTTGCCCTATCTTTTCACTTTTAGACACTTTTTACCGTCAGACACTGATCTCAGATCAGTCTGTATATCCCAAATCCTAACCTCAATTTATTGGAGGAAAAAAGTGATGAGGTCTAACTCTGTTAGCTTGTGACATTCCATCTCTGACTAGTTGCCAAGTCTGGTCAGTCATAACCATAACCCTGTGCCCTTTCACACACTCTCTGACTGGGTTTCTATGGCGACAGACAGTTAGTCACACATACCCACAAAAACACACACATGCACACACACACACAGTTTATTGGCATAGATATAATCAACCTTTGATAGCTGTTATTATTTCATTTCAGTTGTTTGAACAATGCTTTGCTGTGAGTCAGATGTATATGTGTTGTAAAGTATAGAAAAGGAGGTCTCATACTACAGTGGGAAGTCCAAACTAGCTTGACCTGGCAATCCTTGCTCTTATTTAGCTTGTTTAAACATGGCTCTATGCCTCAAATTGGCATATAGTCGATCTGGGGCAAAGAACGCAATGACTATTCAGAGAAGATCTTTATGAATCAGGGAAACGTAGTCGAAAGCAGAAGGAACATAAACAATGTAATGTGAAAGGGTAAATGTTTTACAGTTCAAAGCATCACAGTCATATACTTTTTTGAAATATATTTTTTTTGCCTTTATTTAGCAAGTCAGTTAAGAACAAATTCTTATTTACAATGACTGCCTACCCCAGCCAAACACGGATGACGCTGGGCCAATTGTGCGCCGCCCTATGGGACTCCCAATCATGGCCAGATGTGATACATCCTGGATTCGAACCAGGCACTGTAGTGAAGCCTCTTGCACTGAGATGCAGTGCCTTACACTGCTGTGCCACTCGGGAGACCGAGTGACTTATTCTGGCCTATTGTAACATGTTAAATCAATCCATATGTAACTGTTCATACATACCTTATGACTGACTACAAGCACTTTGAGTAGATTGACTGCACTTCTCTTCCTGACGTGTACACTATTACACACAAAATGTGTGGTCGTATCTCCTGATGTTTTGGCTGAAATGTGAATTCATAGTAAACCCCTCTGCATCCCAGATGAGTTGCTGAGGTAGGGGACTTTACCGTCCAGATGTTGATGAATATGATGAATTATTAATGGATTCTAAATTCTGCTTGGCAGGGACAATTATCCTGGGCTATTTAGATGTTTTGCATTCCTCCCCTCCCAGGGTTGTCAATGGTTACCAACTATTCAGGAGGACAGAGTTCTCTGCCAGCCAGGTCCTTGTTATTGTTTCTCATATGACACTCTATTCCCTACATAGTGCATGTACATTCATGAACCAATTAACATTAGCCCTGATCGACTAATAGGTATGTTAGCTCAACTAAACGAAACAGCCACCATGCTGATAATGGAACTAGAAGAAGTGCACACTCTGAATAAAGAGACACTATTTGTAGCTCCAAAACAAACTATTGTGAAAATATGGAGTTTTATGGATGCCAGGCTGTTACTTTAGCTAACTTGTCGCTTTCTTGCCAATGTTCTCTTGCCAATGTTTGGCATGACATTTCCAAAGCAGTTGGCTGAAGCAGAAACAGATTGGCATCTAAGCTACAGGACTAGCTAGGATGAGGAAAGTAAAGACATAACAAGATGTGTAAAGGTAATATACAGTATCCCAAAATGTGTCCCCAAAAACCCTGTTTCCCTGGGTGATGTCAGACTGTGCCTCCCCTCTGATTGGTTTATAAATTAAATGTCATTGCCATGACGACATGGCTGTATTGTTTTGTTCCTTAGGGGGAGGAGCTAGAGTGTGACTTTGGGAACGAGCAGCGGTATGATTCCCGATGGCTGGAGGACAGCTCAGGGGTCAAGTGCAGTGGAGTGACGGTGAGTACAACCAATCATGTTCCAAGAGTAGCTGTCACGCAACACAATCTTTGTAAAGGGCCAATAAGAAATAAGCTGTTTAGTGTATGGCCAATTGAAGCCATGCTTACTGGTAGTGTATGGTGAAATGGCCGATCAGCGGGCGTGTCTCTCTTACCATATAGCTAACCACTGTGGAGAAGAGTCAGGTGTTTCAGCTCAGTCTGCGTAGAAAGGGACACCTGGACAAATACATCGACAGCCCTAAACCCGTGACAGGTATGAGCGCATGCACGCACACACACACACATTTGTCTTAATCTCCTTGTGCGGACCAAAACATTTATTCCCATTCAAAATCTTATTTTCCCTAAACTTAACCCTAACACCAAAGCCCTAACCCTGAACCTAACCCTATCTCCTAAACATAACACTTATTCTAAACCTAACCCTAAACAAAACCCCTAAAATAGCATCTTTCCTTGTGGGGACCCAAATTATCCATGTTTTGCTATCTTCTTCTGTTACTTCTCAAGGATAGTAAAACCACACACACACACACACACACACACACACACACACACACACACACACACACACACACACACACTCTCCCAGATGCCAGTATATTCTCAAAGTTAACAGGCCATGTGTTTACCATGTGAGCCCTTAGAGCAGAAGAACAGCCCTGGCCCACAGCCAGAAAAACTGCATACTTTATTACAAGATTGATGCTTCATACCGTGCTCAGTCATCAAAACACACACACAAGCGCACATGATTTCTCTATGGGAGGTGCTGGAACATAGGCATGCTCATCTGTTTCTCTTTCTTTCTGTTCATATGTCTTTCCTCTCAGTTTTTCTGGGTTTATTTCTATTATGTTGAATATTTTTTATCCAAAGCATCTGACTCATAGGCTCAGTATAATATATTCAGCTCATACGGTTGGTTACGTGATGTAGCCTGTATGTTGCTAGCATGCTGTATTGTAATAATAAAGCTCTCTGCCTCTCCCTCCCCCTCTTTCACTCTCAGTGGAGGTGTATAACTGTGGGGTGGGCAATGGGGACTGTTCTCAGTGTTGGGGACGTGAGAACCTGGGACATCTGTGTGGCTGGTGTGACAACAGCTGTAGACCCAGGAATGACTGCCAGTATATGAATAGCCAGTGTCCTGACCCCGAGATCACCAAGGTAGGAATACACACACACACACACACACACACACACACACATCATGTCCCATCCGCGAGATCCATAAGACTGAACTGTATAGACTCTAGTATACAGTGGTTCAACCTTTAAAGTTGTGTCATACTGCAGCACACCTTGCGGGCTGCCGTAGAATTCTATGGTACTTTATTTAAGTGTCAGCTATTGTTGCCATTAATGCTAGTTAGTGCTAGTTTGACCGCCAGAGGGCATCTTTGAGAAGCATTTGACAGTTTTTAATATTGATTGATTTATCAAGACTAGTCCCTTGCTTCCCCACACGGTGTTAGGCTGTTGCTTCAAATCCTATTATAACAATTGGATGACTTTGGGTGTTCCAGTAAGCAACAATTTATTGCCTTCATTAGCCTACTTTATTCTGAAAAATTAATCCGTATATCTGCCAAACCTACAAACAAAGATGACCTGGTGAAGGCCATCAAGACGTTTTGGCTTGAGAAACTGATGATACAACATTGCATCAAATACATTGATCTTATCATCTCAGCAAGGTTTTACCCGTGGTCATGGAGCTGGGGTGTACTGTTCTGTAGTTGAAATAAACATCTGCATTTTGAAAGTTTTTTTATTGTTATTTTATGAACGAAAGCATAAAGATGTTGATGAGCAGTTACTCCTTAAAACTTTAGAGTACTTAAGCATCAAATAAATTGCAAGTTGGGAGGGATTTTCACACCTACAGTAGCCGGGCTATTAAACTAATCGTTGGATAACAGATTGGCTCTCGGAACTCATTAAGAGGAAGCTTCTATCTTCAATATGATTTAAATGTCACAATGTCACAAATAATTGAACACACACAATATGAGCAGATTAACTTGGTAAAAAAATATGATATTTTGGAGAAGATTTAATTTCAAATGATCGAAAGTGAGCGATTGTAATCTGAATAAAGGGGAAAAGGCCATTCTTGAACATGGGGTGAGACATTCTTACTAATTTGTAAATAAAGACAGTTTGTTCTATAGAATTATTTATTGTGGTTTTTAGAGGGAGAGAAACCAAAAGCCCACCATGCCTATTTTTCAAAAATCATCAGTTCACACGTCAAGTGAAATTCCCGCATTGTATTTCCCCAAGTTCTCTCTTAACTCTAGAACCACTGACAGTTTTTGTTGTTGTTGCCGGATGCAGGACTCTAGTGCCAGAGGAGACTCAGAAAACAACTCCATTAATTGCCACAGTTTAGGCTACTGTAATGATTCCCTGATGGGAAATCAAATCAAATCAAAGTGTATTTGTCACATGTGCCTTACAGTGAAATGCTTACTTACAGGCTCTAACCAGTGCAATTAAAAAATATATGTTTTAAGTATTAGGTTGAAAAATAGGTAAGTAAAATAAATAAAAACAACAGTAAAAAGACAGTGAAAAATAACAGTAGCGAGGCTATATACAGTAGCGAGGCTATAACAGCAGCGAGGCTATATACAGGCATGATCAACAGAGAGTAGCAGTAGCGTAAAAGAGGGTTGGCGAGTGGTGGGTGGCGGGACACAATGCAGATAGCCCGGTTAGCCAATGTGCAGGGGCACTGGTTGGTCGGGCTAATTGATGTAGTATGTGCATGTATGTATAGTTAAAGTGACTATGCATATATGATAAACAGAGAGTAGCAGCAGCGTAAAAGAGGGGTTTGGGGGGGGCCCACAATGCAAATAGTCCGGGTAGCCATTTGATTACCTGTTCAGGAGTCTTATGGGTTGGGGTAAAAACTGTTAATTAAGAAGCCTTTTTGTCCTAGACTTGGCACTCCGATAGCGCTTGCCATGCAGTAGTAGAGAGAACAGTCTATGACTGGATAGGCTGGGGTCTTTGACAATTTTTTAGTGCCTTCCTCTGACATTGCCTGGTGTAGAGGTCCTGGATCCCAGGCAGCTTAGCCACAGTGATGTACTGGGCCGTACGCATTATCCTCTGTGATGCCTTGCGGTCGGAGTCCGAGCAAATGCCGTACCAGGCAGTGATGCAACCGGTCAGGATGCTCTCGATGTTGCAGCTGTAGAACCTTTTGAGGATCTCACAACCCATGCCAAATCTTTTTAGTTTCCTGAGGGGGAATAGGCTTTGTCGTGCCCTCTTCACGGCTGTCTTGGTGTGTTTGGACCATTCTAGTTTGTTGCTGATGTGGACACCAAGGAACTTGAAACTCTCAACCTGCTCCACTACAGCCCCATTGATGAGAATGGGGGTGTGCTCTGTCATCCTTTTCCTGTAGTCCACAATCATCTCCTTAGGCTTGGTTATGTTGAGGGATAGGTTGTTATTCTGGCACCACCCGGCCAGGTCTCTGACCTCCTCCCTGTAGGCTGCCTCGTCGTTGTCGGTGATCAGGCCTATCACTGTTGTGTCGTCTGCAAACTTAATGATGGTGTTGGAGTTGTGCCTGGCCATGCAGTTGTGAGTGAACAGGGAGTACAGGAGGGGATTGAGCACGCACCCCTGAGGGCCCCAGTGTTGAGGATCAGCGTGGCAGATGTGTTGCTACCTACCCTCACCACCTGGAGGCGGCCCGTCAGGAAGTCCAGGATCCAGTTGCAGAGGGAGCTGTTTAGTCCCAGGATTCTTAGCTTAGTGATGAGCTTTGAGGGTACTATGGTGTTGAACGCTGAGCTGTAGTCAATGATTAGCATTCTCACGTAGGTGTTCCTTTTGTCCAAGTGGGAAAAGGCAGTGTGGAGTGCAATAGAGATTGCATCAACTGTGGATCTGTTTGGGAGGTATGCAAATTGGAGTGGGTTTAGGGTTTCTGGGATAATGATGTTGATTTGAGCCATTACCAGCCTTTCAAAGCACTTCATGTCTACGGACGTGACTGCCACAGGTCTGTAGTTATTTAGGCAGGTTGCCTTCGTGTTCTTGGGCACAGGGACTATGGTGGTTTGCTCGAAACATGTTGGTAATACAGACTCAATCAGGGACATGTTGAAAATGTCAGTGAAGACACCTGCCAGTTGGTCAGCACATGCCCGGAGCACACAATCCGTCTGGGCCCGCAGCCCTGTGAATGTTAACCTGTTTTATAGATCTTAGTTACGTCGGCTACAGAAAGCGTGATCACACAGTCATCGGGAACAGCAGATTCTCTCATGCATGCCACAGTGTTGCTTGCCTCGACGCGAGCGTAGAAGTGATTTAGCTCCTCTGGTAGGCACGTGTTACTGGGCAGCTCGCGGCTGTGCTTCCTTTGTAGTCTGTAATAGTTTGCAATCCCTGCCACATAAGACGAGCGTCGTAGCCGGTGTAGTACGATTCAATCTTAGCCCTGTTTTGACAATTTTCCTGTTTGATGGTTCGTCGGAGGGTTTAGCAGGATTTCTCATAAGCTTCCGAGTCCTGCACCTTGAAAACGGCAGCTCTACCCTTTAGCTCAGTGCGAATGTTGCCTGTAATCCATGGCTTCTTGTTGGGATATGTACGTACAATCACTTGGGGACGATGTCATTGATGCATTTATTGATAAAGCCAGTGACTGATGTGGTGTACTCCTCAATGCCATCGGAAGAAACCCAGAACATGTTCCACTTTGATAGCAAAATAGTCCTGTAGTTTAACATCTGCTTCATCTGATCACTTTTTTATAGTCACTGGTGCTCCCTGCTTTAATTTTTGCTTGTAAGCAGGAATCAGGAGGATAGAATTGTGGTTGGATTTAACAAATAGAGGGCGAGGGAGAGCTTTGTAGGCGTCTCTGTGTGAGGAGTACAGGTGATCTATAAAAAAAATTCCCTCTGGTTTCACATTTAACATGTTGATAGAAATTTAGTAGAACTGGTTTCAGTTTCCCTGCAATAAAGTCTCCGGCCACTAGAAGCACCGCCTCTGGGTGAGCGTTTTCCTGTTTGCTTATTTCCTTATACAGCTGACTGAGTGCGGTTTTAGTGCCAGCATCTGTCTGTGGTTGTAAATAAACAGCCACGAAAAGTGTAGCTGAAAACTCTCTAGGCAAATGGTGTGGTCTGTATTTTATCACAAGATACTCTACTTCAGAGAAAAATCAGATTTCGTACCCCAGCTGTTGTTTACAAATATGCTCAGACCACCCCCCCTCATCTTACCGAGTGTGCTGTTCTATCATGCCGGTGCACCGTATATCCCTCTAGCTGAATATCCATGTCATCATTCAGCCACGATTCCATGAAACATAAGATATTACAGTTTTTGATGCCCCGTTGGTAGGATATTCGTGATCGTACCTCGTCTAATATTACTCGTTGGCGAGTAATATTGACGGTAACGGCAGCTTTCCCACTCGCCTTCTGCGGATCCTTACGAGGCACCCAGCTCTGTGTCCTCTGTACCCGCGTCTCTTCGTCTTGCAAATAACTGGGATGATGGCCTTGTCGGGTGTTCAGAGAATGTCCTGTGCATCCTGCTTGTTGAAGAAAAAATCTTTGTCTAATCCGAGGTGATTGATCACTGTCCTAATATCCAGAAGCTCTTTTTTTGCCGTAAGATATGGTTGCAGAAACATTATGTCCAAAATAAGTTACAAATAACGCAAAAGAAAACACATAATAGCACAATTGGTTGGGCGCCCGTAGATCTGCTGCCATTTCTTCCGGCGCCATCATTCTGTTAGGGGATTTCAATACTGATGTCTGCAAAAAAGATAGCCCAACCCACAATGTATTTATGCACTTCTTTAAATCACTTGCTCTGACCCAAATGATAAAAGATCCCACCAGGGTATGTGAAACAGTGCAAAGTACAATTGACTTAATATTGGTGTCTGATAAATTTCAAATATTGCAGAGTGGAGTAATAATTGAATTAATTAATTATTTTATTTTATTACATTTTGCATAAGGAGGGTTTTAAAGATATATTTAAGTGTCACAAAACTGTTAAAATCAGAGGACTCAAAAAATACTGTGTTGAAATGTTTAGGGAGCAAGTGGGTAAAATTGACTGGACACCTGTGGATAATGTAGGGTAGAAAGTGCCTGGGAAGCCTTTAAATGTAGATTCCTTGTTGTGGTGAATGTGATGGCTCCCATTAGACGGGTCAGGGAAAGCAGTGCTCTAGCCCTTGGTTTAATCATGAGATTCTAGAATCTATCCAAGCAAGGAATAAGGCCTTTAAGAAATGTAAGAACTGTCAAGAGCAGCCTGATTGTATTATTGGACTGAACATCAGGGGGAGATGGTATATGAATAAGCAGAGTTTGCCAATGAATTCAACTGTTTTTTACTTCTGTTGCCAGCAAACTGGTTAGCAAGCTGCCCACCAGTTCTGGTTTGTATGGAAACAACCAAGTCAAGAAGTATTATGCCGAGTTAGGGGTTCAGCCAAACTCTTTTTCTTTTGCAAAGGCAGCAACAGCCAAAATAGTCAGTATGCTAGCAGAGCTTGAATGCTACAAAGCCACAAGCCTGGATTATATTCATGCAAGGTTTCTTATAGATTCTGCTGAGAAAATTGGCCCTTGTATTTCACATATCGTCAATCTGTCTCTTGAACAAAGCATCTTTCCCAGGGACATGAAACAGGCTAAAGTTATACCTCTGTATAAGAATGGGATAAAGTCTGACCTTGGGCAGTATAAGCCTGTATCTATTCTTAGTATAACATCAAAGATCCTTGAGAGCGTTGTACATGAACAAATGTAGTCATGTCAACAGACAAAGTCTAATGTATGATTTTCAGTTGGGTTTTAGAAAAACATACTCCACTGATTCATGTCTACTTTACTTGACTGACTTCATCAGGAAAGAGATTGATGAGGGAAATCTCTGTGAAATGTACTGCTTGACCTACAAAAGGCCTTTGATACATTTAACCACTGTCTCCTAATGGAGGCACTGGGGTTAAGCAGTAACCCTCTAGGCTGGGTAAAGTCCTATTTATCAGGTAGGGAGCAAGTAGTAGAGGTTAATGGTTCACGGTCTCAGGCAAAACCAATGAGTTGTGGTGTTCCGCAGGGGAGCGTGCTTGGGCCTCTACTGTTTTTACTGTATATTAATGATATGAAAGATGCTTGTTCTTGCCGTATTTTCCTTTATGAGGATGACTCTACACTTCTGGTGTCTCACAAAGTAAAACTATGTTGGAGAGCATACTTAGCACAGAGCTTACTAACATTAGCAAATGGCTTGGAGATAATAAGCTATTTCTGCACTTAAAACCGAGGCAATTATTTTTGCATCCAGACCTAAATTGACCTAAATTGAGTAGGTCAAATCAAATCAGAGTGGAGTTAGGTTAGATAGGACCTCTGAAATCCGAGGGGAGTTAGGTGAGGTGCTGACTACTAAAACCTCTGTTAGCTACCTGGGATGTATTATTGATGGCAGCTTGGGAGGTGTGAGCATGGCAAATAAAGTGCTAGGGAAGGTTAATGCCAAGTTTTTGGCTAGAAAGTACAAGCTGTTTGATAAGGACTCCATGAAAGTGTTAAGCCACTGCCCTCATTCAATGCCATTTTGACTACGCTAGTACTTCCTGGTTTGGGGGCTTATCTAAGTTTATAGGCAGGAGCTGCTTTCAGAAACTGGCTGCCTGTTGAGGCTAGGGTGTCCCAGATTAGACTAGGTTTGGTTTACAGGACTTTTTATGGTTCTGCGCCCAGATATCTAACTGATTACTTTCCCTGCGTTAGGGATGCACACAATCACAGCACCAGATTAGGTGTTGCTAATGTGTGTTTATACAGGTTCAGGAGTAGTGCTGGGTAGATTTTTATATATATTTTAAAAAACGGCCGATTAATAGGTATCGGCTTTTTTTGGTTCTCCAATAATTGGTATCAGTGTTGAAAAATCATATATATATTTGTAATAATGACAATTACAACAATACTGAATGAACAATGAACACTTGTATTTTAACTTAATATAATACACATAAAATCAATTTAGTCTCAAATAAATGCTCAATTTGGTTTAAATAATACAAAAACACAGTGTTGGAGAAGAAAGTAAAAGTGCAATATGTGCCATCTAAAAAAGCTAACATTTAAGTTCCTTGCTCAGAACATATGAAAGCTGGTGGTTCAATATTCCCAATTCTTCAATATTCCCAGTTAAGAAGTTTTAGGTTGAAGTTATTATAGGAATTATGACACGTCGACTATTTCTCTCTATACCATTTGTATTTCATATACCTTTGACTGTTGGATGTTCTAATAGGCACTAGTATTGCCAGCCTAATCTCAGGAGTTGATAGGCTTGTAAGTCATAAACAGCGCTCTGAATCAAGTATTGCTAAGAGCTGCTGGCAAACGCTGTAAAGTTTGAATGAATGCTTACGAGCCTGCTGCTGCCTACCACTGCTCAGTCAGACTGCTCTATCAAATATCAAATCATAGACTTAATTATAATATAATAAACACAGAAATACGAGCCTTTGATCATTAATATGGTCAAATACGGAAACTATCATTTCGAAAACAAAACGTTTATTCTTTCAGTGAAATACGGAACCGTTATGTATTTTATCGAAAGGGTGGCAACCCTAAGTCTAAATATTGCTGTTACATTGCACAACCTTCAATGTTATGTTATAATTATGTAAAATTCTGGCAAATTAGTTCGCAACGAGCCAGGCGGCCCAAACTGTTGCATATACCCTGACTCTGCGTTGAATGAACGCAAGAGAAGTGACACAATTTCACCTGGTTAATTTTGCCTGCTAACGTGAATTTCTTTTAACTAAATATGCAGGTTTAAAAAAATATCCTTCTGTGTATCGATTTTAAGAAAGGCATTGGTTTATGGTTAGGTACATTCGTGCAACAATTGTGCTTTTTTCGCGAATGGGTTTTTGTTAAATCATCAACCGTTTGCCGATGTAAGCTGTGATTCGATGAGAAATTAACAGGCACCGCATTGATTATATGTAACGCAGGACAAGCTAGTTAACCTAGTAATATCATCAACCAGGTGTAGTTAACTAGTGATTATGTGAAGATTGATTGTTTTTTTATACGATAAGTTTAATGCTAGCTAGCAACTCACCTTGTCTCCTTGCTGCACTCGCGTAACAGGTGGTCAGCCTGCCGCGCAGTTTCCTCATGGAATGCAATGAAATCGGCTATAATCGGCATCTAAAAATGCCTATTACCGATTATTATGAAAACTTACAATCGGCCATGCCAATTAATCAGTCGACCTCTAATGCTGGGAAAGGTACTTTCTTGTATACTGGAGCCTCAGAATGGAATGAGTTGCCTCTGCCCATAAAAACGACGTACTCTCTGGGCAGCTTTAAAACTAAAGTAAAAATATGTTTGATGTGCCTATATGAATAACCTCTATGATGTAACTGCAATGATGAGATAGATGTTCTTCTTCTTTGTTTTATGTTTTATTATTTCACTGCAATACTGTGTTTAACTTCATTCGATCTTGCCTAGCCATCTTATCTCAAGAGGACCACAATGGAAATAGGTCCCAGACTTTATTGTGTGTTATCCTCCATGATTTTACTCATGTGCATCTATGGCTTTTTCAAGTTTTATGTGTGCCTGTTTTTTAAAATTGTCAAATTAATAAACTAAACTAAACTACCGATAAATCAGCGTTCTAACCCCCGCTTGTGATAGTATGGTGCAATGACAGAATGCCACCATCTACCACAAACAGTCATGGAAGAACCACTGTACACACAATTCTCCATCCGCTCATTATTGGCTTAGGCCCACATTTAGAACAGGAAGTGTCACTTGACCTGTCACATGGTGTGCTGCGGGTGGGCACTGTGCCCTGCCTTTCCTCTGCAGGTGCTTATACACCTGCATTGCTTGCTGTTTGGGGTTTTAGTCTGGGTTCTGTACAGCACTTTGAGATATCAGCTGATGTAAGAAGGGCTATATAAATACATTTGATTTGTCTCGTGATGAGGGTTTATTTTGGAAGGGGAAGTGTTTTTACAGAGCCTCATTAAACCAAGTCAATCTGAAATAGCACACTATATACTGTACTACTCACTGACTGGCTGACTCCACAGCACAGTCACACCACTTAGACACTGGCCCTTGTGGAGGAATAACACAATTGATCTGGAGGGATGACAGAGGGCATGGGAACACTTACTCTCTCTCTCTCTCTGTCTGTTGGTCTGTCTGTCTGGAGAGAGAGAGAGAGAGGATATTCTGTGCATAATATTTGTACTAATGTTTGAGCTCTACGCGGTCACCCACAGGAATAGAATTGAGCAATACACAACTACATTACAAGATGTGACCACACTTCAACCACATGGGTCAAGTTTATTTGGTTGCAGAGCTCCTCTTTGTGGTCATTAAACTTCATTATTGGGAACACATGGTTTCAACAGTTGGTTTGGATTCATCTGGGTGACCGTGCTCTTTTGTACCGATACTTTGAACCTCTGTGGTTATGTCGCTGTGTTAAGAGCTGCGTTAAAACCCACTTTGAACACTACTGAATGCTGCCTTTATCTGTGCTGCAGTTGCAGACGGGAAGTACGGTTCGCATGAGGCCCAGTCGGCCTAAACACTTCCTGAAGATTAAACCTGCCTTGCCTGGCCCAGCAGGGAAACAAAGGAGTCTGACTGACACACATACACTCACACTACCACTCAAACAATCTATAATATCTTACACACATGGATACACCTTTATTCAAACACCACCAAGGATTTAGAGGCACAACTCACAGACTAGTAGCTGTTACCACTGTCAGCACACTCAGTGCTGACTCTCTGTATCAGCCATTGTGTCATGACTCATGGACTGTTGAGTGTCCATCTGTGTGTGTATCCCACTGAGATGACTGGGGTTAGATGTGTTGAAATCCTCAATGCTAGGGCAGCTCAAAGACACAAACACACATGCTCATAAACACACACACACACACACACACACACACACACACTGGAATAGCTGCCTCAGGAGAGGTGATTGTAAGGCAGGAAACTAGAGCTGTGGTTGTGGGAGTGTGATGCAATGCCTTGGCAGCCATGTTTTCCCAGACATAGAATCACCAAGAGTTAGTTAGAGTAACAGTCAGTCAGAGTTCTCAGCTTTACGGGGGAGTATCTGTTCTCCCACAGTATCACCCGTGGTTTACTGTTACCCCGTATGCTACAGTGACTGTGTATAAAGGTTGTATGGGCTGTTGCTCTAAGGTTTTCCTTACTAGGCCACATTTTTTCTTAGTCAGCTTTCAAATGGTTGGGAAATCAGTAATTGTAGCATATTCTTTGAGTTCTTATCAAATGACAAATATTATTAAGTACATGCCAGCTAGCACATAACATTCTGAGAACCATATGTTTCTTAGAGCTTGGTGAGAACGTAGTTGTCCTATTATTTATTTTGCATACAACTTTCCCACAACGTTCTGGGAATGGTACAGGAAACCCGGCTAGCACATACACTACAAGAGCATTTTTATATTTTATTTTTTTGTATTTATTTTTTATTTCACCTTTATTTAACCAGGTAGGCTAGTTGAGAACAGGTTCTCATTTGCAACTGCGACCTAGCCAATATAAAGCATAGCAGTGTGAACAGACAACAACACAGAGTTACACATGGAGTAAACAATAAACAAGTCAATAACAGTAGAAAAAAAAAGAATCTATTGTGTGCAAAAGGCATGAGGAGGTAGGCAATAAATGGGCCATAGGAGTGAATCATTTCAATTTAGCAGATTAACACTGGAGTGATAAATGATCAGATAAACATGTGCAGGTAGAGATACTGGTGTGCAAAAGAGCAGAAAAGTAAATAAATAAAAACAGTATGGGGATGAGGTAGGTAAATTGGGTGGGCTATATACCGATGGACTATGTACAACTGCAGCGATCAGTTAGCTGCTCAGATAGCAGATGTTTAAAGTTGGTGAGGGAGATAAAAGTCTCCAACTTCAGCGATTTTTGCAATTCATTCCAGTCGCAGGCAGCAGAGAACTGGAAGGAAAGGTGGCCAAATGAGGTTTTGGCTTTAGGGATGATCATTGAGATACACCTGCTGGAGCGCGTGTTACGGGTGGGTGTTGCCATCGTGACCAGTGAACTGAGATAAGGCGGAGCTTTACCTAGCATGGACTTGTAGATGACCTGGAGCCAGTGGGTCTGGCGGCGAATATGTAGCGAGGACCAGCCGACTAGAGCATACAGGTCGCAGTGGTGGGTGGTATAAGGTGCTTTAGTAACAAAACGGATGGCACTGTGATAAACTGCATCCAGTTTGCTGAGTAGAGTATTGGAAGCTATTTTGTAGATGACATCGCCGAAGTCGAGGATCGTTAGGATAGTCAGTTTTACTAGGGTAAGTTTGGCGGAGTGAGTGAAGGAGGCTTTGTTGCGAAATAGAAAGCCGACTCTAAATTTGATTTTAGATTGGAGATGTTTGATATGAGTCTGGAAGGAGAATTTGCAGTTTAGCCAGACACCTAGGTACTTATAGATGTCCACATATTCTAGGTCGGAACCATCCAGGGTGGTGATGCTAGTCGGGCGTGCGGGTGCAGGCAGCGATTGGTTGAAAAGCATGCATTTGGTTTTGAACCCTGTGGTACCCCCATAGAGACTGCCAGAGGACCGGACAACATGCCCTCCGATTTGACACACTGAACTCTGTCTGCAAAGTAGTTGGTGAACCAGGCAAGGCAGTCATTAGAAAAACCGAGGCTACTGAGTCTGCCGATAAGAATATGGTGATTAACAGAGGCGAAAGCCTTGGCCAGGTCGATGAAGACGGCTGCACAGTACTGTCTTTTATCGATGGTGGTTATGATATCGTTTAGTACCTTGAGCGTGGCTGAGGTGCACCCGTGACCGGCTCGGAAACCAGATTGCACAGCGGAGAAGGTACAGTGGGATTCGAGATGGCCAGAGATCTGTTTTTTGACTTGGCTTTCGAAGACCTTAGATAGGCAGGGCAGGATGGATATAGGTCTGTAACAGTTTGGGTCCAGAGTGTCTCCCCCAGCTTTCCAAATTTTGGGGATCTCAGATGATACGAAGGAGAGGTTGAACAGGCTGGTAATAGGGGTTGCGACAATGGCGGCGGACAGTTTCAGAAGTAGAGGGTCCAGATTGTCAAGCCCAGCTGATTTGTATGGGTCCAGGTTTTGCAGCTCTTTCAGAACATCTGCCATCTGGATTTAGGTAAAGGAGAACCTGGAGAGGCTTGGGCGAGTAGCTGCGGGGTGGGCGGAGCTGTTGGCCGAGGTTGTTGTAGTTAGGAGGAAGACATGGCCAGCCATTGAGAAATGCTTGTTGAAGTTTCGATTATCACGGAATTATCGGTGGTGACCATGTTACCTAGCCTCAGTGCAGTGGGCAGCTGGGAGGAGGTCCTCTTGTTCTCCATGGACTTTACAGTGTCCCAGAACTTTTTGGAGTTAGAGCTACAGGATGCAAATTTCTGCTTGAAAAAGCTAGCCTTTGCTTTCCTGACGTGTATTGGTTCTTGACTTCCCTGAACAGTTGCATATCGCGGGGACTATTCGATGCTATTGCAGTCCACCACAGGATGTTTTTGTGCTGGTCGAGGGCAGTCAGGTCTGGAGTGAACCAAGGGTTATATCTGTTCTCAGTTCTGCATTTTTTTGAACGGAGCATGCTTGTCTAAGATGGTGAGGAAGTTACTTTTCAAGAATGACCAGGCATCCTCAACTGACGGGATGAGGTCAATATACTTCCAGGATACCCGGGCCAGGTCGATTAGAAAGGCCTGCTCGCAGAAGTGTTTTATGGAGCGTTTGACAGTGATGATGGGTGGTCGTTTGACCGTAGCGGATACAGGCAATGAGGCAGGGATCGCTGAGATCCTGATTGAAGACAGCAGAGGTGTATTTGGAGGGCAAGTTGGTCAGGATAATATCTATTAGGGTGCCCATGTTTACGGATTTAGGGTTGTACCTGGTGGGTTCCTTGATGATTTGTGTCAGAATGAGGACATCTAGCTTAGATTGTAGGACTGCCAGGGTGTTAAGCATATCCCAGTTTAGGTCACCTAACAGATCAAACTCTGAAGCTAGATGGGGGAGATCAATTCACAGATGGTGAGTACCGTGATTAATGAACAGTCCATCAGGCATCAGCTATGTAGCCAAGTGATCACAGTGTCCAGGGGGCAGCAGTAGATGGGACAGGGTAGCCGCCACTAAAGTAGCGACACAGCGTTTAAAGTTAGTAGCCCGGGGGTGGTAGGAGGGGTCTGCTCAGGGTTGGCAGGGAGATGTGCCTGCTAGCAGGAAGATGTGCCTGGCTCACGGCTAACTGGTGCTAGCGTCGTGGCAGTGGCGTTAGCCAAGGTCCAGAGTTTACAACAAGGATCCGGTGGAGTATTGGGCTCTAGCCGTGTATGAGTGGGGTTCGGGTGAACAGCTGAGTAGGCTGGGAGGTGGGCCTCAGGGATAGCTTCGGTACTGGGTGCAAGCTAGCTATGAAGATCAGAAGTAGTGGTCCAGGGATTACGGCAGGAATCCGGCGTTGTTGTGGAGAGACAGTTCGATACTGGTAGACTGGCAAGTATTATCCAGGCTAAAAACAGGGCTGGCTGTGCAGAAGGTAAAAGCCTCTAGCAGTGGCTAACAATGACTAAATAGCTTGTAGCTAATTAGCTGGTTAGCTTCTGGAGGTTCTTCAATGTGTTCTAAAATTAAAAATAATAAAAATAATTAGTGAGGTCAGGCACCGATGTTGGGCAATTAGGTCTTGCTCGTACTCTGTGCTCCAATTAATCCCAAATGTGTTCGATGAGGTTGAAGTCAGGGCTCTGTGCAGGCCAGTTTCTGTATGGACCTTGCTTTGTGCACATGGGCATTGTCATGCTTAAACAGGAAAGGGCCTTCCCCAAACTGTTGCCACAAAGTTGGAAGCACAGAATGTCATGGTATGTTGTAGCGTTAAGATTTCCCTTCACTGGAACTAAGGGGCCTAGCCCGGAACATGAAGAACAGCCCCAGAACATTATTCCTCCTCCACCAAAATGTTCAGTTGGCACTATGCATTCAGGCAGGTAGCATTCACCTGGCATCCGGCAAAACCAGATTAGTCCGTCAGAGCTTTACACCACTCCAGCTGACGCTTGTGTCACAAACCTCGCCGAAGATGGTGAATCTTCCTGTTCGGGCGGTGCTCGTCGTCGCCGGCCTATTAGCTGCCATCGATTCCCTTTCTGTTTGTTTTGGTTATTGGGTAATTGGGTACACCTGTTTTGTATTAGGGTTTGTTTGTAGGGTATTTAAGGACGCTGGGTATTTGTGCGGGCTTGTTTTTGTTACTCTGTGTTTGATGGTGTGATTTATTAGTCTTTATTCTCCGGACTATTTTTGTCCTGTTGTTTGGACTGGCAACTTATATGTTGGCGTGACTGTTTTGTTGCGCTGGTGAATAAATTTGACAAACGACAGAACTCTGCTCTCTGCGCCTGATTCCACCCACCACTCCTAGTTGATCGTAACATCTTGGCATTGCACATGGTGATCTTAGGCTTGTGTGCAGCTGCTAGGCCATGGAAACCCATTTCCTGAATCTCCCGACGAACAGTTATTGTTCTGAAGTTGCTTCCAGAGGTAGTTTGGAACGCGGTAGTGATTTTTGCTCACTTCAGCACTCGGCGGTCCCGTTCTGTGAGCTTGAGTGGCCTACCACTTCGTGGCTGAGCCGTTGTTGCTCCTGGATGTTTACACTTTACAATAACAACACACCGGGCAGCTCTAGCAGGGAAGAAATTTGACGAACTGACTGACTATGACGGTGCCATGTTGAAGGTCACTGAGCTCTTTAGTAAGGCCAACCAACTGCCAATGTTTGTCTATGGAGATTGCATGGCTGTGTGCTCTATTTTATACACCTGTCAGCAATGGTTGTTGCTGAAATAGCCGTATCCACTAATTTGAAAGGGTATTCACATACTTGTGTATATATAGTGTATGTTCTGAGAACCATATGTTCCTTAGGTAGGAATTTCAGTACTTTACCATAGTGTTGCCTACAGGTGAGCGCTAACTGAGGAAAGAGTGACCTAATACAAGAGGTCATATTTACGTAGCTAACGCTCGGCTGAAAGAATCCATAATATGAATAAGCCAATAGCAATTACTATTTACAGTTCATCACATCACAGTTGACCTCACCAGTGATCGAAATCATTGAGTAAAAAAACCTAAGGTAATTTGACGATGGGTAGTTTGTGCATGTCGCCATGTTTGTTTTAGAGGTTACAAGATGAGTCGGTCTGTTTGCACTACGCATGTTGAAGGGGGTTTGTCGTCTACCATCATTCACTAATTCCATGGATAGAGAACAGAAGATCATAGGTTTGAATCTCACTGATACCATGCAAAAATAAAAAATAAAAATATGTTTGTATTATTAATACCTAAGAAAATGTATTTCCATTTGTCCTCTCTTTGGCTTTGGAGTTCAAAACAGTTAGCACAAACTAAGCTAGCAGTGTTATTAAAAGTCTTATTGAAAAATGCTCTCAGAACTTTATTTAATGACATAAAAATAACCTATAATTTTCTCCTATAACTTATAACCACTCAGAACATTAACACTTCCCAGGAAAACTTTCAGGGAATCATAGTAAAATGGTCTCAGAACCTCCCTGCAACTTAAAAAAAAATGAACATTCCCAGAAAAGTATACATTTTCACTTCTGTTTTCAGAACATTTAAAAAAAACATTCAGTTTTATCAGTCAGTATGTTCCCACAATTTCCAAAGAACCAAATGTATTAGCTGGGATGTTACCTATGTAGATGGCAAGCTGGTCAAATTCAGTGAGTTGTTTCATGTAACTTCAGCGAGACATGTCACCCACCATCTCAGATTGTTCAAAAAACAATTCTGTAGTTGGAAACAGATAAGATTGGCATTCCTGAAACATAATTGATATTAAGTTAATTGATTGCACCAAAATGTGCCATTTTAATTGAAAGGATTCAGATCATATTCAGTATTGCTTCTCCATACTATGCAATGTATTCCCTGTAAATCTGGGGGGGGTTCTCCCAATTAAGATAAATGATTTATCATAAAGTACAATAAAGTTGTTCTTCCTGGCACCAGAGGCCGGCAGAGACCGCCCTAGAGACTTTTATTGGACTCAGGTGTGTCTTATTATTTCATGATTGTGTCCCTGTTAAAAGAGGTGTGTTTTTTGTGGTCCTTTGCAGAAGCTTGAATTGTTTACCGTGTGCATTCGTTTCGTGAGTGAGTTCCGCACCCTCCAGCATTCCGGGTTTCCTGAGCACCCCAAGCCCACCAAGCCCAGCATGGAGGATCCCATGCAGCTGGGTCGCACACATCTGAGCTGACAGGAGCATGACAGTCAAATGCGAAGGCTGATGCCTCTACGGCGGAGGTCTCGGCCATCTCCGTGCTACCTGCCCAGAGCTGACGGGAAACGCCAGGGCTCGCCAGGACAGGGGGAGACCCTGACGAGCTGTGCAGATACCGCCCGGCTACCCATTCACCGTTTGTTACTACCCACAACACTCCACTGGGATAACCATCAGCACCAGATTCAAGCCTTTGTGGACTCCAGAGCCGCGGATGATTTCATTGATCAAGACTTCGACAGAGAGTTACAGATCCCCTGCGTGAAATGTCCCATCCCTCTGCAGATTCAAGCCCTCGATGGCCACCTTTCCCCCTCATCGTCCTTACGACTGTGCCATAGAACTCCTACCTGGCACCACACCTCCTCCGGGTCATCTGTACTCCCTCTCGACCCCTGAAGCAGCAGTCATGGACAATTACATCCTGGAGTTACTGGACGCAGGTTTAATTCGCCCCTCTACATCCTCTGCTTGTGCAGGCTTCTTCTTTGTGGGTAAGAAGGATGGAGGCCTGCATCCATGCATCAACTACAGAGGGCTGAACCAGATTACGATCCATAATCGTTACCCCCTACCCCTGATGACCTCTGCATTGGAGTTGGTCCAAGGGACCCAATTCTTCATCAAACTGGACCTCCGTAGCGCTTACAATCTGGTGAGAATCGGGGAGGGAGATAAGTGGACGACTGTCTTTAACACCCCTAGTGGCCACTATGAGTATTTAGCCATGCCATTCGGATTATCGAAGTCACCGGCAGTCTTTCAAGCATTTGTTAATGACACCCTGGGGAATAGGTTGAATCGGTTCGTCTTTGTTTACCTCGACGATATCTTGATCTTCTCCAAGACCCTTCCAGAACACATACTGCACGTCCGCCAAGTCCTGAGGTTTCTCCTGCAGAGTCAACTATATGTCAAGATAGAGAACTGGGAGTTCCACATATCCCAGGTTTCCTTCCTGGGTCACATTATCTCTACCGCAGGCATCCAAATAGACCCCGTAAAGAATGAGGCGGTCACCGACTGGCCCCGTCCCACCTCACTCAAGCAGGTCCAGCGGTTCCTCAGGTTTGCCAATTTTTAAAGGTGTTTTATTTGCAACTTTGGTGCTGTGGCAGCGCCTCTCACAGTCCTAACAGGCAAGTCCAAGACCCGTTTTTGCTGGACACCCAAGGCTGACAGGGCATTCATGGAGCTCAAGGGACGTTTCACCTCTGGACCTATCCTCTTTCATCCTGATCCGACTCGTCCCTTTGTGGTGGAGGTGGATGCCTTGGACACCGGAGCAGGGGCGGTCCTTTCACAGTGGAATGAGGAGGACAAGAAACTGCACCCATGCACCTTTGTCTCCAAGCGGTTCTCGCCAGCGTAACGCAACTACAATGTAGGCAACCGGGAGCTCTTAGCAGTTAAGTGGGCCCTTGAGGGGTGGACACACTGGTTGGAGGGGGCAATTCATCCTTTTGGAATCTGGGCGGACCATAAGAACTTGGTCTCCATTCAAGAAGCAAAGAGGTTGAACACTCGCCAGGCTAGGTGGGCGCTGTTTTTTAACATGTTTGACTTCACACTAGCCTATGCCCGGGATCCAAGAATTAGAAGGCAGATGCCCTGTCCAGCCAACATGATGTCTCTAACAAGGAGAGGGACCAAGAGCCCATCATCCCCAGCTCAAGCATTGTGGCCCCTGTGATATAGAGTATTGAGACCACGGTCTGAAAAGCCCAGACTGAGAACCTGACCCCAGGGAGGACCCACTAACATACTTTACGTTCCGTGATCAGCCCGGTTCCAAGTACTACAATGGGGACTAGGCATCCAGGGGTTAATCGGGCATCCAGTGGTTAATTTATTGAATATTATCTGAATCATATAAATTAAAATGGCTAATTTGGGTGTAATCAATTAGCTTAATTTCTCCAGAGATCAAATTATATTTCAACAAAATAATGTTTCAGGAATGCTAATCGTAACTACAGAAACAATTTCAGAACAACCAGAGATCAGAGAAGGTGGGTACATAATCTGGGTATATAATCTGGAGGGGCGATCCTCTTTATCCAAATTATTTAGTATGTTCAGAAGATCATACAATTCATAATTTCCTGTCAGGATGAGCTCTTTAGAGATCCTTTATTGTTGAAGGTGTTTTGGATCAGGAAGTTTCCTGATGTTATTGTACTGTACTGTCCTCCGCTCAGCTTGAGACTCATTCACAGAGGAGTGAGAGGTGCAAATGAGCAACATGGCAGCTAACGCTATCACTAACCCCAGACATGCTAACACTATAGAGTGAGATGCTCAGAGATACATAGTGATAATTGCTGTACTTACCAAGTTGAGCTTGTGTATGTGTGTGTGTGTGTGTGTGTGTGTGTGTGTGTGTGTGTGTGTGTGTGTGTGTGTGCTTGCATGTTTGTCACTATTTAATCTAAAAGCTTAAAACTGTAACTCATTTTGGGATAAACTACTTGAATGCCAAAAGCTTTGTATAACCAAACACTTACTGTACATCACAGTCTTGGTTTTATACAGATTTAGGTTCATGCTGGATTTATAACTGTTTGCTTTTATATGGTAATATACTGTAAGTATGTGTAACTTACACACTGTCCTCCTTTCTCACTTTACCTCGGAAGCACAGTGTTTGTGTGTCTCAGCTGTCAATCACATGTCCACGTGAATTCCTTTCTTAAGGTAGACCCTCTGCCTCCCCTTTCACCCAGACCAAATGGGGGATAGAGCTGCAGCAAGCTGGAGCCAGACATAACACACGGCTTGGTCACAGCGACCTTGGGACACCAAGGCAAAGGGTCACTCTATAAAGCATGATGCCAAGGTGACAGGAACCTCTGGACCTGCTGGATAGACGTTCCCTTAAACACAGATCTAGGACCAACTTTCCCACCCCCAATTCCCTAAACATGAACGGGGAAAAAAAACAAAGCTGACCTCAGATCAGCCTCTAGGAGCAACGTCATCCATCACCATTGTTTCCACTCTAGACCACGCTAAGCTAGCTACGCTACACTATGAGTTGATGGTAGTAAGCCATCTCTGGCTCCCAGACAAAAGCAATCTCTGTGGTTGTTTTCCCTTAGAAGTGGTAAATAAAGTGGAAATGGTAAATACTCTTGCCATCCTCTCCATGGCTCCTGAGAGGAGCACTGGGAGAAGAAAGGCCAGGGTTGAAATGATCTGTGAAAGAGAGCATGCTTCTGAGCGTCACAGGAGTAAATGGGACGGAGGTAGGTAGGGAAAATAGGCTACTGGAGGATTGGGAGTAGATTGCTGTCTCTCTCACCTTCACACACTACCCTATCACCTCTCCCCCATATTCACTCTAACTCTCTTAGCTCAATATCTGCCCCACTCCTTTCCATCTACCTCTCTGTCTTTCCTCCTTATTGCTCTCTCACAAACTGACTCTATATAGCCCTCTCTGTCTCACTTGAGTCCTGGAAGAACTATTAAGGTTCCACTCAACTAGCACAGATACAGGGCTGTAGCTCAGAGAGGTACAGACTGATGAGCCCTCTATATG
Source organism: Oncorhynchus clarkii lewisi (assembly GCF_045791955.1). Lineage (NCBI taxonomy): Eukaryota > Metazoa > Chordata > Actinopteri > Salmoniformes > Salmonidae > Oncorhynchus > Oncorhynchus clarkii. Next base: position 36,087,976 of record NC_092155.1, on the reverse strand, counting down.
AAACCTGACCCCAAGCTGAGTGGAGGGACTGTCTGTCTCAATTATATCTGAATCTTGAGCTAAAGAGCAATCCCAACGAGCACATAATGTTCTGAGAACCATATGTTTCTTAGAGCTTGGTGAGAGTGAAGTTGTCCTATGATTATTCCTGGGAATGGTGCAGGATAGTTTTGTGGAACTTGACAAAAAAATATATATTTTCTTGGTATTTTCATTACTTTAACAGAACGTTTCCTAAAAGTTCAAACTTGGTTATAATAATGTTGGTAATGTTCTAGGAATGTTCTCCAACTGGTTGACACACTGTTTTGCAATGAAGCTCTACAGTAGCCTCAGCAGCACTCTGTAGGGTAGCACCATGGTGTAGCGGAGGACAGCTAGCTTCTGTCATCCTCTGGGTACATTGAATTCAATACAAAACCTAGGAGGCTCATGGTTCTCAACACCTTCCATAGACTTACACAGTAATTATGACAACTTCTGGAGGACGTCCTCCAACCTATCACAGCTCTTGCAGCATGAGCTGACATGTTGTCCACCCAATCAAAGGATCATAGAATTAATCTAGTACTGAAAGCATAAGCTACAGCTAGCTAGCACTGCATTGCATACAATGTGCTGAGTAGTGGACTCAAAGAGAGAGAAAGACAATAGTTGAACAGTTTGAAGAAAAAAAAATCTTCCAAAATGAAGGAGAATTGAGAGTGGGAGATTGAGAGGGTTGGGGGAATTTGGTTATATTTTTTTCACTTTCACTTGTGAATACAGCTAGCTAGTTTAGCCTACTCAAAACGCCCATCTCAAACAGAGAGTGATGCTATGTTAGCTAGCTGGCTATGGCCATCCAACACTGGAACTCTTCCAAGTCAAGGTAAGCTTTTGGTTGTATTCATTTATTGCCACCGAGGCCTGCCGGTGTAACTGCTAAACTGATTTCTGACTGCATGATTGTAGTCAAATCAAATCAAATCCAACTTTATTTGTCACATGACATTTTTTATTTTAGTCTACTTGGTAAATATTAACACAATAACAAGGCTATATATAGGGGGCACCGGTACTGAGTCAGTGTGCGAGCATATTTATTTATTTTTATTTAACCTCTCTGGTACAAGTGTCCCGCTAGCGTCCCACCTCGGCAACAGTCAGTGAAATTGCAGGGCGCCAAATTAAAAACAGAAATCCCATAATTAAAATTCCTCAAACATACAAGTATTTATTATACACCATTTTAAAGATAAACTTCTTGTAAATCCAACCACAGTGTCCGATTTCAAAAAGGCTTCACGGAGAAAGCACACCATGTGCTTATGTTGGGTCAGCGGGGGGGGGGGGGGGTCAATGTAAATTGTCCGGTTACGATTGTATTAATTGTTCAGGAAGAGTAGCTGCTGCTTTCGCAACAGCTAATGGGGATCCTAATAAAATACCAAATACCAAAATTGTGCACTGAAGTCCACAAGCGAAGGGAATAGGTGAGAGGAGGAGAGCGCGTAGATAGTTAGTAGAAGGAATGTAAGAGGTGCGTGACTGGCTGCAGGGAAGTCAGGCGCAGGAGAGCAGAACTGGGTAATAACTAACGCTCGGCTGAAAGAATCCATAATATGAATAAGCCAATAGCAATTACTATTTACAGTTCATCACATCACAGTTGACCTCACCAGTGATCGAAATCATTGAGTAAAAAAACCTAAGGTAATTTGACGATGGGTAGTTTGTGCATGTCGCCATGTTTGTTTTAGAGGTTACAAGATGAGTCGGTCTGTTTGCACTACGCATGTTGAAGGGGGTTTGTCGTCTACCATCATTCACTAATTCCATGGATAGAGAACAGAAGATCATAGGTTTGAATCTCACTGATACCATGCAAAAATAAAAAATAAAAATATGTTTGTATTATTAATATATGTATTCCCTGTAAATCTGGGGGGGGTTCTCCCAATTAAGATAAATGATTTATCATAAAGTACAATAAAGTTGTTCTTCCTGGCACCAGAGGCCGGCAGAGACCGCCCTAGAGACTTTTATTGGACTCAGGTGTGTCTTATTATTTCATGATTGTGTCCCTGTTAAAAGAGGTGTGTTTTTTGTGGTCCTTTGCAGAAGCTTGAATTGTTTACCGTGTGCATTCGTTTCGTGAGTGAGTTCCGCACCCTCCAGCATTCCGGGTTTCCTGAGCACCCCAAGCCCACCAAGCCCAGCATGGAGGATCCCATGCAGCTGGGTCGCACACATCTGAGCTGACAGGAGCATGACAGTCAAATGCGAAGGCTGATGCCTCTACGGCGGAGGTCTCGGCCATCTCCGTGCTACCTGCCCAGAGCTGACGGGAAACGCCAGGGCTCGCCAGGACAGGGGGAGACCCTGACGAGCTGTGCAGATACCGCCCGGCTACCCATTCACCGTTTGTTACTACCCACAACACTCCACTGGGATAACCATCAGCACCAGATTCAAGCCTTTGTGGACTCCAGAGCCGCGGATGATTTCATTGATCAAGACTTCGACAGAGAGTTACAGATCCCCTGCGTGAAATGTCCCATCCCTCTGCAGATTCAAGCCCTCGATGGCCACCTTTCCCCCTCATCGTCCTTACGACTGTGCCATAGAACTCCTACCTGGCACCACACCTCCTCCGGGTCATCTGTACTCCCTCTCGACCCCTGAAGCAGCAGTCATGGACAATTACATCCTGGAGTTACTGGACGCAGGTTTAATTCGCCCCTCTACATCCTCTGCTTGTGCAGGCTTCTTCTTTGTGGGTAAGAAGGATGGAGGCCTGCATCCATGCATCAACTACAGAGGGCTGAACCAGATTACGATCCATAATCGTTACCCCCTACCCCTGATGTCCTCTGCATTGGAGTTGGTCCAAGGGACCCAATTCTTCATCAAACTGGACCTCCGTAGCGCTTACAATCTGGTGAGAATCGGGGAGGGAGATAAGTGGACGACTGTCTTTAACACCCCTAGTGGCCACTATGAGTATTTAGCCATGCCATTCGGATTATCGAAGTCACCGGCAGTCTTTCAAGCATTTGTTAATGACACCCTGGGGAATAGGTTGAATCGGTTCGTCTTTGTTTACCTCGACGATATCTTGATCTTCTCCAAGACCCTTCCAGAACACATACTGCACGTCCGCCAAGTACTGAGGTTTCTCCTGCAGAGTCAACTATATGTCAAGATAGAGAACTGGGAGTTCCACATATCCCAGGTTTCCTTCCTGGGTCACATTATCTCTACCGCAGGCATCCAAATAGACCCCGTAAAGAATGAGGCGGTCACCGACTGGCCCCGTCCCACCTCACTCAAGCAGGTCCAGCGGTTCCTCAGGTTTGCCAACTTTTAAAGGTGTTTTATTTGCCTGGCTGCAGGGAAGTCGGGCGCAGGAGAGCAGAACTGGGTAATAACCGGAGCAGTTTAATATGGAAAACCAACGGCACCCAGAACATCAAAATATGGATACAAAATAGCCTGTCGCGAACCAGTCAGAGTGAACACTTTACAACAAACAATTTCACACACAGACATGGGGGGAACAGAGGGTTAAATAATGTGGGAATGTAAACTAGGTGTGTGGGAAAAGTCAAAACAAATGGAAAATGAAAGGTGGATCGGCGATGGCTAGAAGACCGGCGACGTCAACCGCCGAACGCCGCCCGAACAAGAAAAGGAACCGACTTCGGTGGAAGTCGTGACAAGGACTTATATATACACAATGAGCAAATATATACATGCTGTTTTAATGTGGTTGCTATGAAAGTGAACTGTGTTTGCGTGTGCTCAGGGGTGTATTCATTCTGCTGATTCTGATGAAAAATGTTTCTTAAACATAAGCAAACGTAACGAAATGGGGATAAACATACCTGAATTTGTCCAATAGAAACTCTAATTTGCAGCTGTTGGACCCTAGATCAGCTAGAGGCAGGCAAGTATGTGCAAGATGGTATTGAATGTGTCACTGTCTGTCACCTTGATTACTCAAAATTCACTCGACCTGTGCACCTTCTTTATACACTTTCATTCATAGGATAGGATGTAGCAACCTCATGATGGTTATAGGGAAAATGTGAATGTCATGTAGTAGCCTAAACCTATCGATGTTTCATTGAGCTGGGTGAATGGAATATGAATAACAGTCATCCAATATGATGAAATAGAAATAAGGCCATGCTCATGCATTTTTTTCATCATCCTCCCTCATCTTAAAAGTCACCGACCACCTCTGATTAGTCCAGGTAGCAGACAATGGACCCTATCAGATATTTATGTAGTTGGTGCTATATATTAATATACATGGGTTCTAACTTGAATAATTATTTGTTAGTTTACAGTTGTACAATTTACAGTTGAAGTCGAAAGTTTACATACTCCTCACATGCTGACCAGACCGGACATGTCACGTGCGCAAGTGATAAATAAATGTAGAAATCCATGTTATTCAATTATTGCACCCACATTGCTCGCACGCCCGCGCGCGCCAACGAGCGTCTGCGTTTTCAAGGGCTAACACGGAACCCAAACCGGCTGCGCGCGTGCGCCATCGTGCACCATCGTGCATTAATTTATTTTGTCCACCCACACCAAACGCGATCACGACACGCAGGTTAAAATATCAAAACAAACTCTGAACCAATTACATTAATTTGGGGACAGGTCGAAAAGCATTAAACATGTATGGCAATTTAGCTAATTTGTCCTATTTAGCTAGCTTGCTGTTGCTAGCTAATTTGTCCTGGGATATAAACATTGAGTTGTTATTTTACCTGAAATGCACAAGGTCCTCTACTCCGACAATTAATCTGCACATAAAACGGTCAACTTAATCGTTTCTAGTCATCTCTCCTCCTTCCAAGCTTTTTCCTCTTTTAACTTATATGGTGATTGGCATCTAAACTTTCATATTATTACCACGACGACTGACAAAACATTTCGTCTTTCAATCCCCCACGTGGGTATAACGTGGGTACCTGCTTCTATAAACCAATGAGGAGATGGGAGAGGTAGGACTTGCAGCACGATCTGCATCACAAATAGGTATGACTTCTATTTTAGCCCTTGGCATCGCAGACGCTCGTTGGCGCAATAATTGAATAACATGGATTTCTAAATGTATTTTGCGACGCACGCGCACGCGACGTGTCTGGTCTGGTCAGCATGTAAAATAGAAGTCATTCCTATTTCTGACGCAGATCGCGCTGCAAGTCCTGCCTCTCCCATCTCCTCATTGGTTATAAATGTTTAATGCTTTTTGATCTGTCCCCAAATAAATGTCATTGGTTCCGAGTTTGTTTTGATATTTTAACCTGCGTGTCGCGATCGCGTTTGGTGTAAAATAAATTTATGCACGATAGCGCACGATGGCACACGCGGGCAGTCGGTTTGGGTTCCGTGTTAGCCAAATACATTTAAAATCAGTTTTTTACAATTCCTAACATTTAATCCTAGTAAAAATTCCCTGTCTTAAATCAGTTAGGATCACCACTTTATTTTAAGAGTGTGAAATGTCAGAATAATAGTAGAGAAAATGATTTATTTCAGCTTTTATTTCTTTCATCACATTCCCAGTGGGTCAGACGTTTACGTACACTTAGTATTTGTATTTGGTAGCATTGCCTTTAAATTATTTAACTGGATTTTTGTTTTAGATTCTGTCTCTCACAGTTGAAGTGTACCTATGACAAAAATTACAGACCTCTACATGCTTTGTAAGCAGGAAAACCTGCAAAATCGGCAGTGTATCAAATACTTGTTCTCCCCACTGTATGTGTTTCTGGCATTGAGAAATAACTGCCAAAAAGTGTTCTTATTGAATATTTTAAAATGGACACTTTGGCAATGAGGCCTTTTATCTGATTCCCAAGAGTCAAATAAACTTGTGGATACCATTTGAATTGTCTCTGTGTCCAGTATGAAGGAAGTTAGAGGTAGTGTTATGGGAATCTATGGGTAGCTGCTAGCAAAAACATTCAGTTTTACCGGTCAGGGAACGTATGGTTCGTTTCCGCAACCAATGTAAAACCAAATATATACGCTACCACAGCTTCCAAGGAACCAAATATGCTAGCTGGGATATAAGCGAGCACTTACCCCTCTCTTTTCCTCCTCTCTCCCCCCTAGATCTCCCCCCAGAGTGGGCCGTTGGAGGGAGGTACCCTGCTCACGGTGCAGGGTAGGAACATGGGGCGCAGGGCTGAGGTAGTGGAGGTCTCCATCGGGATGTTCCCATGTACAATCATTCCTGACCAATACACTGTCTCTGTGGAGTAAGTAAATGTCTTATGATTGATTGATTGATTCATTTATTTAATTAGTTGATGCATTCATTCGTTCAGTGTCTTCTTGCACAGGTGTCAGCATTTTTGTAATGATGCTGTTGGGGTAATTTATAAAAGCATAATATTGAAGAGCACTTCTCATTTTAAACCATTCTGTTAAAATGAAGGAGACACTTCAAGGCCCACAACACTATCACCAAGGAGACAGCAGAACTCTGGGTTGACACCTGCACATAGTATTCCATGGAAACACAGTAACTATAGGACCACAGCAAAACCTCCATACCGACTTCCAGAATGTTCCTCGGATGGAAATGTTTATCTCGTCCCGCTCCACTGGAGCCAATCACGCAGTAGTAGAATGCAGACCAGTGCTGGGTTGACCCACAGGTCTAACCTGTCACTACACACTCCCAAACACACACACACACACACACACACATTCCAGGTCACTCCAGATCCCGCGAATTAGATTTCACATCAGGGATGACCTCACCCTGCTTGCTCGTCCCTCATTGGTTCCCTGAGCTGGTTGTTATGACAGCAAAATATTTCCTCTTCGGAGGTAGTGGTGCTGACAAACCAAAACATGTCAGTTTGTCTTACAGCAGGCGCACACACTGAATAGATGCACACACACACACACACACACCTGCGTGAACTCACCACGACCATGGTTGAGACAGGTGTCTGTTCGTGTGCTGAGAGGTCAAAGGTCACATCTGAGTGCCAGAGGGAAGTGTACTGCTCTGGAGAGTGAGAGAGATGAAGTCAGAACGTGTCAATAGTTTCAAGGTAATTCATCATGTAGGCTAAGTAGGGGTACTAATTCAGTACCCACTCTGGACACATCTGTTGGGGAAAGAGTAGAAGTTCAAGCAGCCAACTCTTTCATATCCTTGAGTGTCCTGGTTGGCTCCCCTCTCTACCTCAACACATACACGCATGCACCAAGCGTGCGCACACGCACAAATACCGCCTTCCTCAGGCTCCATTGCTGATTATCCTGGTCCTCCTCTCTGGGTAAATGTCCAGAGACATTGCTCATAGTAGCCAAAACATCACGCGCTAGATCGCAAAATATTTCCTCTCTGGGCGGTGGAGGAATGTAAAGCGAGGTTCTGTAGTAAAAAAAATGATGTATATACTATAGTAAAAACTGTAGTGTTTTTGCAGACTGCAGTATACTGTTCTATTTACTGTAGTGTTTTTGCGGACTAAAGAATGGTATACTGTAGTATTTACTGTGATGTTTTTGCGGACTATAGAATGGTATGCTGTATTATTTACTGTAGTGTTTTTGCAGACTAAAGAATGGTATACTGTAGTATTTACTGTAATGTTTTTGCGGACTATAGAATGGTATGCTGTATTATTTACTTACTGTTTTTGGGGACATTACTGTAGTTCAGAAAGAAAACGCCATGTGGAAATACAGTATATCACAAAAGTGAGTACACCCCTCACATAGTATATCTTTTCATGTGACAACACTGAAGAAATGACACTTTGCTACAATGTAAAGTAGTGAGTGTACAGCTTGTATAACAGTGTACATTTGCTGTCCCCTCAAAATAACTCAACACACAGCCATTAATGTCTAAACCGCTGGCAACAAAAGGGAGTACACCCCTAAGTGAAAATGTCCAAATTGGGCCCAAAGTATCAATATTTTGTGTGGCCACCATCATTTTCCAGCACTGCCTTTACCCTCTTGGGCATGGAGTTCACCAGAGCTTCACAGGTTGCCACTGGAGTCCTCTTCCACTCCTCCATGACGACATCACGGAGCTGGTGGATGTTATAGACCTTGCACTCCTCCACCTTCCGTTTGAGGATGCCCCACAGATGCGAAATAGGGTTTAGGTCTGGAGACATGCTTGGCCAGTCCATCACCTTTATCCTCAGCTTCTTTAGCAAGGCAGTGGTCGTCTTGGAGGTGTGTTTGGGGTCGTTATCATGTTGGAATACTGCCCTGCGGCCCAGTCTCCGAAGGGAGGGGATCATGCTCTGCTTCAGTATGTCACAGTACATGTTGGCATTCATGGTTCTCTCAATGAACTGTAGCTCCCCAGTGCCGGCAGCACTCATGCAGCCCCAGACCATGACACTCCCACCACCATGCTTGACTGTAGGCAAGACACACTTGTCTTTGTACTCCTTACCTGGTTGCCGCCACACACACTTGACACCATCTGAACCAAATAAGTTTATCTTGGTCTCATCAGACCACAGGACATGGTTCCAGTAATCCATGTCCTTAGTCTGCTTGTCTTCAGCAAACTGTTTGCGGGCTTTCTTGTGCATCATCTTTAGAAGAGGCTTCCTTCTGGGACGACAGCCATGCAGACCAATTTGATGCAGTGTACGGTGTATGGTCTGAGCACTGACAGGCTAACCCCACACCCCTTCAACCTCTGAAGCAATGCTGGCAGCACTCATACATCTATTTCCCAAAGACAACCTCTGGATATTACGCTGAGCACGTGCACTCAACTTCTTTGGTCGACCATGGCGAGGCCTGTTCTGAGTGGAACCTGTCCAGTTAAACCGCTGTATGGTCTTGGCCACCGGGCTGCAGCTCAGTTTCAGGGCCTTGGCAATCTTCTTATATCCCAGGCCATCTTTATGTAGAGCAACAATTATTTTTTCAGATCCTCAGAGAGTTCTTTGCCATGAGATGCCATGTTGAACTTTCAGTGACCAGTCAGTATGAGGGAGTGTGAGAGCGATGACACCAAATTTAACACACCTACTCCCCATTCACACCTGAGACCTTGTAACACTAACAAGTCACATGACACCAGGGAGGGAAAATTGCTAATTGGGCCCAATTTTGAGGGGACAGCAAATTTACACTGTTATACAAGCTGTACACTCACTACTTTACATTGTAGCAAAGTGTAATTTCTTCAGTGTTGTCACATGAAAAGATATACTCAAATATTTACAAAAATGTGAGGGGTGTACGCACTTTTGTGATATACTGTATGTTAATCCATTTATTTAACAATGAATAATACAAGTCTTGGCGATATAGGCTCTGTTCCTTCAGGGTAGGTCGCTGCCCAAGCAAAGCGTCAACACAGAACCTAACAGGTGGAGGTTGGGGTGGTGGTGGTGGGAGCAAGAAGCCAGTGCATAGTGGCAGTAACAGCAAGCGGCAGAAGGATTATTGAGCAGACCTGGTCAGCTTAAATAGGCCGCCAAATAAGGTAGGCGTGATTGATACTAGTCTGTAATTGAAGCCATCTCAGCTGATGCGTCAGCCTGAGGCGGGGCACTCGGGTTTCCTTTCTGAACTGGCTCCGCTTAATTATTTACTAAAATGATTTGGTTTTATTATTTTTGACATAGAAGTGGAGGGCTTTCATCTTGAGGAAACTTACTGGAGAAATACTAAAATAACATATTTTCCTAAACAAGGACTGGATTCTGAATGTAGAGTTCAGAGTTTCTGCTCTTTTCTATAACCTGTAGGGAACAAAATATATTAACCCTACTTGACATGTAGGTTTCTCACTTATGGGTGGCACAAATTGGGATATTAGGGAGGGGAATGGGCACGGTTCAGTGTTTTCTTATGTGGATAATACTGTAAGGTTTACTATAGTATTCTACAATATACCACAAAATTCTATACTGAGTCCTACACATGATCGAGGGATACTACATTGTTTAGTATAGTTTTCTGCAATATACTACAGTTTACTACAGAATTCTATAGTAAGTACTGTAATATTCTATACTACACTTTCAATCAGTTGGTCATTTATAGTTAAAACCTGTTGCGACTCTAGGGGCAGTATTTTCATTTTTGGGAAAAAAACGTTCCCATTTTAAACGGGATATTTTGTCAAGACAAGATGCTAGAATATGCATAAAATTGACAGCTTTGGATAGAAAACACTCTGACGTTTCCAAAACTGTAAAGATATTGTCTGTTAGTATAACAGAATTGATGTTGCAGGCGAAAGCCTGAGAAAAATCCAATCCGGAAGTGCCACAGGTTTTGAAAGCGCTGCATTCCAATGAGTCCCTATTGAGCTGTGAATGTGCCATCAACGAGCTTACGCTTTCTACGTATTCCCCAAGGTGTCTACAGCATGGTGACGTAGTTTTACTGAGCTAGGTTTCACATTAATTTACCAAAATGATGAATAATTTTCCCTAGAGGGGATCCCATTGCATTGAGATTTAAACTCTCTAACGTGGAAATCTGTCCCTGAAAGCTGAGAATTTGGCTGCAATCAGTTACTTGTTTCAAAACAACAAACAACTACTGGGACTTGATCCAGCTCTATAAGCTCCTTGATCCCCTTCAGACCCATACTTCAGCCCAGCCCTTTTTCTGGTCTTGCCCTGTCTCTGGGGTACCTATCTCATGTGACCCTCAGACGATCAAGCCTCCTGTCAGTCAGCGACTAGACCCCTGATTGGGTTGCCAGGTATTTATGGACGTTATAGAACCAACCACCTGACTAAATAAACTGCCCGCACGTGCTGAACAAGAGGAGGGTGACGGGATGGGCTTCGAGCCACGCAGGGTTGGGGTGGGGCGTCATGGTTTCCCCTGTGTTTATTTCTGTGGGGAGTCATTGTATCATAGCCTGGTCCATGATCTGTACCGTATGAGTTTTAGCCAGTTCCTCTGACTGAAATACAGCAGGGCCAAAGCACATACAGATCTGGGATCTAGCCTTGCAGAATGTTTTCTGTTACTCCGTCACTGTATGGATAATCCTACTGCGTCCCTCTGGTCCCAGTACTGTGTGACAATATGAGGCTTAATTAGAGCCATGAGGTTATAAAACAAACATCCAGTCAGCTCGTTAAGCCCCTCTGTGTTTCGCAGCATCTGGCCGGGGGGGCTTTGAAGTCCCCTTCCTCTGGGTTTAGCCAACACTGTATAGTACTTACCATAGATATTATTACGGAACCTCTAAGGATCTCTATCATAATGTCTGTGTTTAGCTTTTTTCTAAAAGTTGTGAAACTCATGAAAAAAAAAAATATATATATGTAATCCACAGTTGACACAAAAACATCCTAAAAGGCAATTGCCAAAATACTGTGCTGTTCTTGTAGCGATGATTTTGGTCAGTGTTGGTTCAGATTAAGGGTGTCTGCTGACCTTACAGTTTTGCGTTCTATCTACAGGCTGGTGTGTGTTACTGGGCAGGCCGTTGATCCCACAAAGAATTTTGTCAGAATTACTGTGAACCAAAAAGCAATGGCGGTGTCCAAAGAGGCCTTCTCATACTTGGTGAGTGTGTTCTATCCTCCCTCTCTCTCCTGCTCTCCTTCCCCTCTCTCTCTCTCCTTCCTCTCTCTGTCTCTCTTCTCTTTCTCTCTCATTGTCTCTCTCTCTCTCCTTCCTCTGTCTTCCTTCCTCATTTTTCCTCTCCTTCTCCCTGACCTGCCTTTCCATTTTCTTCTGCCTATTCATTTACAGTATTTCTTTGCTATAGTCTTTCTCTTTCTCTTGCTGGTTAAATCCACAATCTCTCCATTCTTTCTCCTACCTTCTCTCTCTCTCTCTCCCTCTCCCCACTCCCCAGTCCTTGTTCATACTGGGAAAAGTGTTCCCAATGTGTCAGTTGAATGTTAACAGATGCTTCTTGATATTCAGGAATGCAAGTGTGTGGGAATCTTCAAACGTTCATTAGAACAGCAACTAAGCACTATTGTCATCCAGAACTCGGTGCCAGCAAAAACAAATATGCCGCTTGTTGAAATGTCCCCCTCTTTGAATTCATGACCAGCCGAGGCTGGCTGCTTCTTCTGCTAATTGACCCTGACCAACACTGTCTCCCTTTGGATTAAGACTACACAGCCTGTGGAAATTCCCATCTAAGCCCTCTGTTTCTTTCTTTTGGACCCATGTTTCATGAGCTGAAATAAGAAATCCTAGAAATGTTCCATTCACACAAAAACGTGTTTCTCTCAAATGTTGTGCACAATGTGTCCCTGTTAGGGAGTATTTCTCCTTTGCCATGATAATCCATCCACCTGACAGGTGCACCTTGTGCCGGGGACAATAAAAGAGCACTTTCAAATGTGCTGTTTTGTCACGCAACACAATGCCACAGATGTCTCAAGTTTTGAAAGAGCGTGCATTTGGCATGCTGACTGCAGGAATGTCCACCAGAGCTGTTGCCAGATGACTGAATGTTAATTTCATAAGCTGTCTCCAACGTTGTTTTAGAGAATTTGGCAGTACGTCCAACTGGCCTCACAACTGCTGACACCACGTGTAACCATGCCAGCCAAGGACCTCCACATCCGGCTTATTATGCTGAGGAGAAATTCTGCTTTTGTGGGGGAAAACTCATTCTGATTGGCTTCCCAGTGGGTGGGCCTCTGCTGCCAGGTGGTGGACCTATACCCTCCAAGGCCCACCCATGGCTGCACCCCTGCCTAGTCATGTGAAATCAATAGATTAGGGCCTAATTAATTTATTTCAATTGACTGATTTCCTTATATGAACTGTAACTCAGTAAAATCTTTGAAATTTTTAATGTTGCGTTTATATTTTTGTTTAGAATACAGTGCCTTTGGAAAGTATTCAGGTATCTTACATTTTTCCACATTGTGTTACTTTACAGCCTTATTATAAAATAGATTTTTTTAAATTACCCTCAGCAATCTACACACATTACCTCATAATGACAAAGTGAAAACAGGCTTTTAAAAATGTCAGTAAATGTATTAAAAATAAAAATAGAAATACCTTATTTGCATAAGTATTCAGACCCTTTGCTATCAAAATTTAGCTCAGGTTCATCCTGTTTTCATTGATCATCCTTAAGCTGTTTCTACAACTTGATTGGAGTCCACCTGTGGCAAATTCAATTGATTGGAGATGATTTGGAAAAGCTCACACCTGTCTATATAAGGTCCCACAGTTGACAGTGCATGTCAGAGCAAAAACCAAGCCTTAAGGTCAAAGGAATTGTCTGTAGCCTCCAAGACAGGATTGTGTCAAGGCACAGATCTGAGGAAAGGTACCAAAACATTTCATCAGCATTGAAGGTCCCCAAGAACACAGTGCCCTCATTCTTAAATGGAAGAAGTTTGGAACCACCAAGACTCTTCCTAGAGCTGGCTGCCCAGCCAAACAGAGACATTGGGGGAGAAGGCCTTTGTCAGGGAGGTGACCAAGAACCCGATGGTCACTCTGACAGAGCTGTAGAGTTCCTCTGTGGAGATGGGAGAACCTTCCAGATGGACAACCATCTCTGCAGCACTCCACCAATTAGGCCTTTATGGTTGAGTGGCAGAACGGAAGCCACCCCTCAGTAAAAGGGACATGAGAGCCTGCTTGGAGTTTGCCAAAAGGCACCTAAAGACTCTCAGACCATGAGAAACTAGATTCTCTGCTTTGATGAAACCAATGTTGAACTCTTTGGCCTGAATTCCAAGCATCATATCTGGAGGGAATCTGCCACCGTCCCTACGGTGAAGCATGGTGGTGGCAGCATCATAATGTGGGGATGTTTTCAGCGGCTGGGACTAGGAGACTAGTCAGGACCGAAGCAAAGATGAACAAAGCAAAGTACAGAGAGATCCTTGATGAAAACCTGCTCCAGACCGCTCAGGACCTCAGACTGAGGCGAAGGTTCACCTTCGACCCTAAGCACACAGCCAAGACAACACAGGAGTGGCTTTGGGACAAGTCTCAATGTCCTTGAGTGGCCCAGCCAGAGCCTGGAGTTGAACCCGATGGAACATCTCTGGAGAGACCTGAAAATAGCTGTGCAGCGAGAATGAGTATGTAACCTAACAAAGTGTGGATAAAGTCGAAGGGTTCTGCATAATTTCAGACACTTTTATAAAGGGGATTCTGCCTTCAGTATGAGTCATGATCCCAGTAAGAAGTAACAGTCTTGTAGATGTGAAAGTATTGAAATACAAAGCAACAAACACTTTTAGAGGTTCTGAGAAGTCCTTTCTGCCCCTTGCCACTTTCTGGGATGCTGCCCCAGGTTGTACCGGAAAGAAAGGTAGAGAGGAGAGAAGGTGATTTCTGAGGAAAAGGGAAAGTTGTTCAAATCCAAACGGAGACCGGATGTGTGCTTCCTTTGGACCTCCTTCCTCAAATATTGGGCCGGAAACATCTGCCTTTTCCTTACGCACACACAATAGACACCCCTGCCCCATTCACACACACACACATACACAGGAAGTGGATCATGTCAGTGAGAATGAGAGGTCCTCCCTGGAGGCAAGGTTCATAGAGGGGAGAGAGGCTTCGGAAGTCTCCAGAATGCTGATGCTGTAGAACTGTATAGCTGTATAGGGATATTCGTATTAGCCCCAGGGACCTGTCCTGTGTGTGTATGGCTGTACTGCTATATAGCTGGATAGAAAAATATATCCTAGCCCCAGGAATCTGTCATATGTGGCTGAGATGAACGCAAAGCCGTAAGGCCTCAGTGCAGAACAATACTGAACTGCAGGGGTGGGCTACTCAACTTTAGTTTCCCAGGGCTGCAGTGTCCACAAGTTGTCAAACTTAAAATATGTTATACTCAGCAACTTATTTAGCTGAGGAAACCAAGCATATGGTACATATACTGTAGACATCTACTGTATAGAATATTATTTGAATCATTCAATTACAGTGCCACAATGATGCAACACCAGCAGACTGCTGCCTCGGATGTGTGGACAGCACATGACAGCATAACAACAACGTGGCCTTATGGCACATGAATACCCACACATATGTCCTATCTCCCTCCCCAGGTCCCCAAGCTGCTATCCATGGAGCCTAGAAAGGGCTCTCGTTCTGGGGGAACCAGGGTTACCATCAAGGGGGAGCACCTGGACACTGGCTCCCAGATCAGAGTCAAGGTCAATGGTACCCAGGAATGCACCATCCTCACGTGAGTCTTGCTGTGGGATTCAGTACATTGTCATCACTGTTGCATATGTTGCTGTGCAGAATCTGATGGCTTTGTGATGCTGAGTGTTATAAAGGAGACAGTCCAGTTGAGTGGTTTAATTATATCGTGTGTGAGGTATTGTTATTTTTTCTGCTGATGCATTTGTTGTATTTTCAGAGGCTGTTTTTGTTCTTGGATATATTTGTTATGGAAGCTCTTAGTGTGTCGTTTTATCATGCTGATTGTGTGGTATTTTTCTGTCCTTGTGCGTCCCTGTGTGTCTTCGTCCTTGTGCATGTGTGTGTGTTTCAGGCTAACTGAAGACACCATTGAGTGCACCATGCCTGCGGCCCTGCACACACACACTGAGGCGGTGTCGGTGTGTGTGGAGTTTGAATACATACCCTGTCAGCGCTCTGAGCTCCTCACCCAGTACATTTACGAGAAGAACCCCAGCATCAGCTACATCAAACCCAGACAGAGCTACCTCAGGTACAAAGACATTACGACACACTGTGTATGTGCCGGGCAGTGGTTTGGCGATACATTTATCAAACACACTGTTCCATTGATTATGCAGTATCTCATACATACAGTAGAAAACTGAACAGTCAGTGTCCTGCATTGTCCCATTGATTATGCAGTATCTTATACATACAGTAGAAAACTGAACAGTCAGTGTCCTGCATTGTTCCATGGATCAATCTAGCATTCCATAGATTCTATTTTTCCAGTGTTCTGTTGACAACAAAGTATGACAGCATATAGAAAATATGATTTCAGTCATTCTAATGCTCTTGTAGTTCCGTTCTACCACAGTCACTCTCTTGGAGGGTTTGCCTGGTATCCCACCCAGCCACAGAGATGACATACTGAGTTAATGTCTTCCTGATCTATGCTCTGTAGCTTCTCCACAGGGTTTGCATGTGCATGCGTGCGTACATGGGTGTGTGTGTGTTGGTTTGAAATGACACCCCATGTGTGAGACAGACCTATGAGGGAGGGCATGGTGGGTCGGATTGGCTTGTGTGCCGACTCTGACTGTGTGTAGTGTGTTGGTTTGGACTGTCTCTGATCCTGTGGTTATGTGCATGTGAGTTTGTGCTCTCCGTCTCTGGCCAGAGTGGTTGTTTGGGTGTGTCTCTGTGTTCTATGTTTTTAACCGTGTGTGGTTGTGTTCCAGTGGCGGTCGGACCATCACAGTAACGGGGCAGGGTTTTGACCTGGTTCAGAGCGTCACTATGGAGGTGCTAGACATCGGGCAGGCGGTAAGTAACAACAAGGAACATCTCGAGTGTGAATAGATAAACTCCTGAAGTAGCTAACATCTTAGATGAAAAACTTGAAGAATGGACTCCTGCACAGTGTGTACACTTCGAGGTGATGAAGGTTTTTTCTCTCATCCTCCTGGTCCCTCTCTAGGCCTGTAAGGTGCAGCCTCCCTCCATGATTACATGCTCCTCCCCCACATCTAGCCAATCTCAGCAGGCCACGGTAGAGTTCTTCCTGAATGGAGTCCTCTACACGGGAGATAGCCCGATCTTTTACGGCCCAGGCCAGGAGGAAGAGGAGGAGCCACACGGAGGTCATTTCCTGTTGGAGTACGTGGAGGACCCTCAATTCTTCACCGCCAACAAGGAGAAGCTGATCAAGCACCACCCTGGGGAGCCACTCACACTCATCATCAACGTATGTGACAGCCCAGCACTAATGGGAGAGGGTGGGGGTGGGGAGTTTTGTAAGTGACAGTTTAGTCCACCAAATGGGAGAGGATGGAGCAGGATGAGAACTGAAAGGCCCATTGACCAGGGAGATTCGTGCACTTGTTCTAGAAACTGTCCAGTCCTGTCAATCTGACTTCATTCTGAAAATAGCAATCATGGCTCACTCTCTTTGTATTCATACTTTAAAAAGATAAAAGACTGTGTAGTTCTGAAACCTGGGGTGTGTTAAGTTGTGGCTGGGCTGTTCAGAAAGAATGGGATTACAGTACCACCACCTCTTAGCAGATAACTCAGTCAGACATCTTTGTGTGAGGTCCTGTCTGTATTCTAGCTGACCTAAGCTACTGCCCCATAAACGACTACCTCATATATGAGAGAGGAGTGAGGGTCTTAATGCTAACAGTCATTAAAAACTGCTGGATCTCCACTGGTGCTGGTACAGACAGGATGAGACACAGACAGGGAAGTTACAGGGAAGTCTCTTTCTGCCCCTCTCGCTCTCTTTCTCTCCTCTGTGCGTATGTGTGTGTAAAGCTGGGGCCCTTACAGGAATTTCTGCCTCAGCCCTGTCTACTTGGGTGATGTAGGGGCAAGGGGGTACTCAATGTTGCTTCTTGTTTTCATTACGAAGGTGGATTCCACTTTGGGTGGACCAGGCTGGATGTTTGTGGGCTTATCCAGGTTCAGATAATGTTGGATGGAGTAGAACATGTTTGTTTGATGGGGATTGTTGTTTGGTTAGATCCTATATTAAGGACATCTGTTGGAATGTGGGTGGGTTTTGTTTGCTTTCATCCTGTTTTGGTCCTTGGAATTCATTGTTTCATGTATGTGTTTTGTCTGAGTGTGAGTGTGCGTGTGCGTGTGCGTATGCGTGTGTGTGTGTGTGTGTGTGTGTGTGTTTGAGGAAGTGTTTGTTGACAGAGACCCAGGGGGTGGCATCCTGTAGAGGGGACAGGACAGTACATGGTCCTGAGGGTGTAATCACAGAGAGGAAATACACTGGGGATAAACATACAACCTCTCCTCACACAGCAGTCTCCACTGGTGGGTGGGTGGGTGGGTGCATGTCCTCGTGTGAGCGCATTGATGAAGGAGTGGCTGGGGTTTAGATGGACAGTGTCCGTCATGACAGTCAGTGGGTTAGTCAGTTTGGAGAAAGTGTTCTCTCCATGTCTACTGTGTGATTCTTTAAGATGAACTCTCGCCCTGTGTATGAGGAATGTTGTGAGACTGAATGAGTTTGGTTCTGGACTACTCAGTGGGTGTGTTTATGTGTGTGTGTGTGTTTATGTGTGTGCCTGTGCTTGTGTGTCAGCTGTGCCTATCCAAGACAGACCATGGTGTCCCTAGAGCTCTGACTGACAGACGTCTGTTTTTGTTTGGGTCTGGCACAGAAAGGACCGAGCAATCTGGAACTGGCGCCGGAGGAATACTCAGTAATGATTGGCTCCTATCCCTGTGACATCAGCTTCCATAACGACCAGCTGTTCCACTGCAGCATCAACGGCTCGCTGGGCTCCAGTGAAGGAGAACTGCCTGTCACCGTAAGTACAACTGCATTATATTTAAAGGCTACTACTTTGGACCACATTATTATCAATGTTTTGAAACAGTGTCCAGTTTGGTATAACTACCAACTTAACTATGCCTCGATGATCTGGCTGAGAGCAGAGGGACGGGCAGGATGACAGGCCACTCTTGGTCAGGGGACAGGGTGTAACAGTAAATGAATCAAAGAGTAAACCAATCTGATATCTGTTCATCTGTTATCTGCTCATCTTTTGTCTGTCTGTCCATCCCAATCACACGTGTAGGGGGACACAGGCACGCAAGCATGTGCGTAAGCCTGCATGTAAGAGTCAACACACACACACACTCTGGGCATCAGCTGAAATTACACTTTCTCGGAAAGGACAGTAGGACTTGCCCATATGGTTTTTGTTTTGTCTAAGAAGTATCTCTTTATAATAGAAGGGCTCAACCAACTAAACCCTGCCTTGCTCTGATAAAGACTCTATCTCTCTCTCGTTTTACTCTCTCCCCCCACTGTCTTGTCTGTTGCACATTTCAGTTTTGAGGGGGCTTATTAGGGAAAATAAGGCCGTTGAGAGCAGTGGATTAGAATGGCCATGTTTGTCTGTCTGTCTGTCAGTCTATGTCCCTCACAGACAGTCAGTGAGGCGTGAGTCACAGAAAGAGAGAGAGGGAGGAATGGAGTGTAGGAGGGGAAAAACTCTCTCAGGATGGCCATAAATAAACACATGCAATTAGCAGACAAACACAGAGGGCAGGGGTCCAACAAGATGTCAAAACACAACGGTTGGGCTGCCCTCATACCTCGTGTGTGTGTGTGTGTGTGTGTGTGTGTGTGTGTGTGTGTGTGTGTGTGTGTGTGTGTGTGTTTAGATATTTGTGTGTGTACCGGTGTGTGTGTACGCTAGCTCCCCCCAGTTTAAAAGGTATGCAAATGCTTAGCTTCTGGGCATTAAAACAACCTTTATGATTTATTCAGAGACTTTTCAGTGGTATACTAGTACCTACTTTTACCTCCCTTTTTTCCCTTGGCTCAGAAGTGAAGCTAAGCCTCTGTATAGGGGAGCTGTGTGTGAGGGGTTGTGTGGGCTGCTGTACCCCAAACCAAATATGAACACAGAACAATGGCAATTCTTTCCAACACTCTTTCTTGCGAGACCCCGCAGAGAGAGAGACCACTCGTACCCCTCCTCAGTCCAGGAACAGAAGGATATGGGGAATAGGACCTTGAAGGAGACATACTGAACTTGGTCAACAAGGTTGCGATAGGGAATTGGGTTGGACAACCAGAAAGCAGAAGTGAAATTCATCTCTCCAGTCACATCTGTTTTACCCTGAACTGGTTGACTAATACCATCACACACATTCCAGTGTGTGTGTGTCATGTTAGCCTGAATGTGTATTTGTTTGATTGTGTGTGTCAATGTGAGATTGTGTGCATTTCTATACCTCAGAACATATGTTTGCATTTGTATGTTGAAACAGGCCTGCTAAACACCGCTCTCTCCCCTAAATCCTCTTTCCTCCTATCTCACCCTTTCTTTCAACCTCTCTCCTTTCTTTACTCTTTCTCCCCCTCTCTCCCTCCCTAGGTGCAGGTGGGTAACTTCCAGAGGATCATAGCCAAGGTGCAGCTGGGTGGTAGTGAGCTGGCCATTGTGGTGTCCATCGTGGTGTGCTGCGTCCTGTTGCTGCTGTGCACTGTGGGTAAGTGTCTGGGCTGGTGACGTTGCCGTGAATGATGGATGTCTGGGCTGCCTGGCGACGGATGCTCCAGATGTGAGGGAGATAAAAGGATCTCTGGGGTTAGGGTCTCTCTCCCCCAGTCTACACAACACAAATACACCACTGTTACCACTGCTCCCTGTGTGTGTGTGTGTGTGTGTGTGTGTGTGTGTGTGTGTGTGTGTGTGTGTGTGTGTGTGTGTGTGTGTGTGTGTGTGTGTGTGTGAATGTTTGTTCTCACGTAGTTGTATGTCTGTGTGTCTTTTTTAATGTGTGTGTGTGTGTGTGTGTGTGTCTTCGACAAGTGTGTTTTTATTTCTCTCCAGAAGCTGTTTATGTATGGAGCTTTTACAAATGGAGTATGTCCTGATTCATTACAACATGTCAACCTGTGATAACAGGATATGGCTTCAAAGACATCTATTTATTGACTCTTATGTCTCTTTCTGTGTGTTTCTCCTCACATACTTTCCCTCATTCCCTTTTGTCCCTCCTTCTCTCTCGCCCTTTTCCTCTCTCACTCCATCTTCCTTGCCCTCTCTTGCACACACACACAGCTCTGGTGGTATACTGTACTAAGAGCCGGAGGGCGGAGCGCTACTGGCAGAAGACACTGCTGCAGATGGAGGAGATGGAGTCCCAGATCAGAGAGGAGATCCGCAAAGGTTCAGAACCACACACACACACACTTGCACTCTCTTGTACTGGCAGAAAGGCTGGAGTTTCTGTGTGATTCGTAATGCTACCAGCAGGTCTCCCTACACTCAGATGTTATTTAAGCTCCATTGAAGTCTCACTCATGTTCTCTGATGTCCCTGGACCAAGGCTACATGTGGGAAAACAGAAAACATGGACCTTCACTTAGGGATAGGGCTTTTATGTGTGTGCGCTTACGTATGTGTGTGTCTGTGGCTGTATGTGGTGGCAGCAGTTGAAAGATGTGTGCATAGTTAGCGTGACTCATAAAACACACAGACTGAGTAGTGATCACTCACACACAAACATGGTGGTCACACACTGCTTCAGATGTGTCTACTCTGAAGGGGCAAAGTGGTAGGAGTGTGAGAGGGGAGTCGAGAGGAGGGGGGTCACTGTGGGCCAGTTTAAAGGACACAGAATGTCTGAGCGACCAGATTTATAGGACAGATAGATAAAGATGGATAAAGAAAGAAAGAGAAATGGAGAGTGGGAGAGGAAGAAATAGGGGCAGGAGCCAGGGACATGTTTCTGTGAGGAGAGGTGTGGGAGGAGGATGAGGGAAAGAAGAGGAGGGTAGGTTTGTTAGGAAGGACACAGATGTGTGGGTGAGAGTGTCAGGGGCGGGGGACAGGTTTGGGAAGGGAGTAAAGAGATTGGCATATTGCAGAGACAATTTAATTAGGCAAGTCAGTTAAAAACAAATTCTTATTTACAATGATGGCCTACTGGGGAACAGTGGGTTAACTGCCTTGTTCAGGGGCAGAACAATAGATGTTTACCTCGTCAGCTCAGGGATTTGATCCAGCAACCTTTCGGCTACTGGCCCAACGCTCTAACCACTAGGCTACCTGCCGCCCTAAAATCAGATCACACGTGTCAAACTCATTCCACGGAGGGCCGAGTGTCTTTCGTGTACTTAATTAATTAATTAAGGTCACTAATTATTAATGAACTCCCCACACCTGGTTGTCTAGGGCTTAATTAAAAGGAAAAACCAAAAAACCTGCAGATACTAGACCCTCCATGGAATGAGTTTGACACCCCTATCTAGATGAATGATAATAGTTTGGTATGTGTGGGAGTGATAAGGTCTGTGACTGAAGAGCATTGGAATTTGGCTGTAGAGTCAGTCATTGATGGTCAGGCCTGACCAAAGGACTATTTGTCAGAGGATGTATTATCCCGAAGGGAAATGCTAAGAGGGAGTTTTGGCCTGACACACACACACAGATACACACACAGAATGTCTCCATGGTGATTATTGTATAAAACGTAAACAAACTTCTCATCCTGGGGAAGGAAGAGCTTGTCCATAAAGAGATCTCCCATGTCCAATAACGAGACAACACAGCCCCTCCATGTCTCATAACAGCTTGTAATGACAGAACATAATCCACTCATAGCAGAACCTATGAGACCCATGTGTGCTAGCAGTATGTTGATACGGTTCTTGTGGATTTTACTGCTAGCACACATGGTTCTGATAGGAGACTCTCAGATTGAATCTGGCAGCTCTGATTGTGTTTTGTAAATATTTCCCTGCATGCTGTGCTGGACTGCAAATGCTGGCACGGTCATGTGACACCAGAATATGCTAATGTAGTTAAACCTGGGTTCTGGGATATTCTAGAATGTAAAAGAAAGTTCTAGAACTAGGTAGAGACATATGCATGGTTCTGGGCCTGTGCTCTGGAATAAAATACATTGTCGTCTGAGGTGTTCTCGACTAAATGACCTGTGAATGGTGGTGAGATGTTGTCCTCTAACCCTGTGGTGTCCCTCTAGGCTTTGCAGAGCTGCAGACAGATATGACAGACCTGACTAAGGAGCTGAACAGTAGCCAGGGAATCCCCTTCCTGGAGTACAAACAGTTTGTCACACGCACTTTCTTCCCCAAGGTGAGTCAGTCACACACACACACACACACATATACACCGACCTTCTTCCCCCAAGGTGGGTATCACCTTACTACAACCATTAGAGGGAGATTTTCGATCAGAAACCATTTACATTGAATAGTTCTTCCGTCCCAAAACTTTTCAAGCGTGGTGTGGTTTTAGTCACTAGCGGAAGAACATATATTTGTTACAGGTAAGTGTTTTCTCCTTTCTGGTGTGCTATCCATCTGTTTTTCCACAGACAGAACAGTGTGTTTCATGTTTAAACATGATGTTTCAAGGAGACAGAACATTGCTGGGCACTCACACAAGAGAACTTTCCCCACTTATGTAAACACACTGCTGCACACAGCACACATTCTTCTGCTAACCCATACACACCATACACCCATACTTACACTTTTGTATGCACATACACGCTTTAGTACAACCTAACAATGGCAAGGAGCTTAGCTAATAGAGCACGTGTCAAACTCATTCCATGGAGGTGTCTGCGGGTTTTCGCTTGTCCCTTGTACTTGATTGATGAATTAAGGTCACTAATTAATAAGGAACTCCCCTCACCTGGTGGTCTAGGGCTTAATTGAAAGGACAATACAAAAACCGTCAGACACTGGGCCCTCTATGGAATTAATTTGACACCCCTGGGTTAGAGTGTTGGGCCAGTAACCAAAATGTCGCTAGTTTGAATCCCCGAGCTGATCTGCCAATGTACCCTTGAGCAAGGCACTTAACCCTAATTGTTCAGGCTCCCCGTTGATAGTGGTAGACGATGGCCGTGACCGCACTTTCCCGACGGTGTCTAAGGGCGAGTTAGGATGTGCAAAAAACACATTTCCAATCACACATGCGTTTTAATACACACTTGTACATGTGTGAAATAGGAGAAATATAAGCACCCACTAACTATTGTTATTATTATGTACTTACTCCAACATCGCCACACACACAAGCACACACTGTCCGCACACTCTGATTCTGTCTCTCTGTGTGTTTATCTCAGATGTGTTCAGACTATGAGAGGAGTCTGGTCCAGCCCGTCTATGAGAACAACGCCCTCGGTCCACGAGCCCTCCCTGAGACACACCCCCTTCTGCAGGACTGGCAGGTAAAGAGTTAACCCCCTGAAGTGTTCCACTATCCATTCTGCTCTCCTCTACCTCCAGCGCCTCTGCTTCACAACTGGGTCACACTGATTATTACGTCTCCACGGTGAGGCTGTAGATTAGGAGTAACTATAGAAGGAAACCACAAGTGTGTGTGTGTGTGTGTGTGTTTTATTTTATTTTTTTTATTTCACCTTTATTTAACCAGGTAGGCTAGTTGAGAACAAGTTCTCATTTGCAACTGCGACCTGGCCAAGATAAAGCATAGCAGTGTGAACAGACAACACAGAGTTACACATGGAGTAAACAATTAACAAGTCAATAATACAGTAGAAAAAAGGAGAGTCTATATACATTGTGTGCAAAAGGCATGAGGAGGTAGGCGAATAATTAAAATTTTGCAGATTAACACTGGAGTGATAAATGATCAGATGGTCATGTACAGGTAGAGATATTGGTGTGCAAAAGAGCAGAAAAGAAAATAAATAAAAACAGTATGGGGATGAGGTAGGTATAAATGGGTGGGCTATTTACCGATAGACTATGTACAGCTGCAGCGATCGGTTAGCTGCTCAGATAGCAGATGTTTGAACTTGGTGAGGGAGATAAAAGTCTCCAACTTCAGCGATTTTTGCAATTCGTTCCAGTCACAGGCAGCAGAGAACTGGAACGAAAGGCGGCCAAATGAGGTGTTGGCTTTAGGGATGATCAGTGAGATACACCTGCTGGAGCGCGTGTTACGGGTGGGTGTTGCCATCGTGACCAGTGAACTGAGATAAGGCGGAGCTTTACCTAGCATGGACTTGTAGATGACCTGGAGCCAGTGGGTCTGGCGACGAATATGTAGCGAGGGCCAGCCGACTAGAGCATACAGGTCGCAGTGGTGGGTGGTATAAGGTGCTTTAGTGACAAAACGGATGGCACTGTGATAAACTGCATCCAGTTTGCTGAGTAGAGTGTTGGAAGCAATTTTGTAGATGACATCGCCGAAGTCAGTTTTACTAGGGTAAGTTTGGCGGCGTGAGTGAAGGAGGCTTTGTTGCGGAATAGAAAGCCGACTCTAGATTTGATTTTCGATTGGAGATGTTTGATATGAGTCTGGAAGGAGAGTTTACAGTCTAGCCAGACACCTAGGTACTTATAGATGTCCACATATTCAAGGTCGGAACCATCCAGGGTGGTGATGCAAGTCAGGCGTGCGGGTGCGGGTGCAGGCAGCGAACGGTTGAAAAGCATGCATTTGGTTTTACTAGCGTTTAAGAGCAGTTGGAGGCCACGGAAGGAGTGTTGTATGGCATTGAAGCTCGTTTGGAGGTTAGATAGCACAGTGTCCAAGAACGGGCTGGAAGTATATAGAATGGTGTCGTCTGCGTAGAGGTGGATCAGGGAATCGCCCGCAGCAAGAGCAACATCATTGATATATACAGAGAAAAGAGTCGGCCCGAGAATTGAACCTTGTGGCACCCCCATAGAGACTGCCAGAGGACCGGACAGCATGCCCACCGATTTCGAAAGCCTTGGCAAGGTCGATGAAGACGGCTGCACAGTACTGTCTTTTATCGATGGCGGTTATGATATCGTTTAGTACCTTGAGCGTGGCTGAGGTGCACCCG
Source organism: Oncorhynchus clarkii lewisi (assembly GCF_045791955.1). Lineage (NCBI taxonomy): Eukaryota > Metazoa > Chordata > Actinopteri > Salmoniformes > Salmonidae > Oncorhynchus > Oncorhynchus clarkii. Next base: position 36,062,503 of record NC_092155.1, on the reverse strand, counting down.
TGACCGGCTCGGAAACCAGATTGCACAGCGGAGAAGGTACGGTGGGATTAGAGATGGTCAGTGACCTGTTTGTTGACTTGGCTTTTGAAGACCTTAGATAGGCAGGGCAGGATGGATATAGGTCTGTAACAGTTTGGGTCCAGGGTGTCTCCCCCTTTGAAGAGGGGGATGACTGCGGCAGCTTTCCAATCCTTGGGGATCTCAGACGATATGAAAGAGAGGTTGAACAGGCTGGTAATAGGGGTTGCAACAATGGCGGCGGATAGTTTCAGAAATAGAAGGTCCAGATTGTCAAGCCCAGCTGATTTGTACGGGTCCAGGTTTTGCAGCTCTTTCAGAACATCTGCTATCTGGATTTGGGTAAAGGAGAACCTGGAGAGGCTTGGGCGAGTAGCTGCGGGGGGGGGGGGGGGGAGTGGAGCTGTTGGCTGAGGTTGGAGTAGCCAGGCGGAAGGCATGGCCAGCCGTTGAGAAATGCTTGTTGAAGTTTTCGATAATCATGGATTTATCGGTGGTGACCGTGTTACCTAGCCTCAGTGCAGTGGGCAACTGGGAGGAGGTGCTCTTGTTCTCCATGGACTTCAGTGTCCCAGAACTTTTTGGAGTTGGAGCTACAAGATGCAAATTTCTGCCTGAAGAAGCTGGCCTTAGCTTTCCTGACTGCGTGTATTGGTTCCTGACTTCCCTGAACAGTTGCATATCGCGGGGACTATTCGATGCTATTGCAGTCCGCCACAGGATTTTTTGTGCTGGTCGAGGGCAGTCAGGTCTGGAGTGAACCTAGGGCTATATCTGTTCTTAGTTCTGCATTTTTTGAACGGAGCATGCTTATCTAAAATGGTGAGGAAGTTACTTTTAAAGAATGACCAGGCATCCTCAACTGACGGGATGAGGTCAATGTCCTTCCAGGATACCCGGGCCAGGTCGATTAGAAAGGCCTGCTCACAGATGTGTTTTAGGGAGCGCTTGACAGTGATGAGGGGTGGTCGTTTGACTGTGGCTCCGTAGCGGATACAGGCAATGAGGCAGTGATCGCTGAGATCCTGGTTGAAGACAGCGGAGGTGTATTTGGAGGGCCAGTTGGTCAGGATGACATCTATGAGGGTGCCCTTGTTTACAGATTTAGGCTTGTACCTGGTGGGTTCCTTGATGATTTGTCTGAGATTGAGGGCATCTAGCTTAGATTGTAGGACTGCCGGGGTGTTAAGCATATCCCAGTTTAGGTCACCTAACAGAACAAACTCTGAAGCTAGATGGGGGGCGATCAATTCACAAATGGTGTCCAGGGCACAGCTGGGAGCTGAGGGGGGTCGGTAGCAGGCGGCAACAGTGAGAGACTTATTTCTGGAGAGAGTCATTTTTAAAATGAGTAGTTCGAACTGTTTGGGTATGGACCTGGAAAGTATGACATTACTTTGCAGGCTATCTCTGCAGTAGACTGCAACTCCTCCCCCTTTGGCGGTTCTATCTTGATGGAAAATGTTATAGTTGAGTATGGAAATCTCAGAATTTTTGGTGGCCTTCCTGAGCCAGGATTCAGACACGGCAAGGACATCAGGGTTAGCAGAGTGTGCTAAAGCAGTGAGTAAAACAAAGTTAGGGAGGAGGCTTCTGATGTTGACATGCATGAAACCAAGGCTTTTTCGATCACAGAAGTCAACAAATGAGGGTGCCTGGGGACATGCAGGGCCTGGGTTTACCTCCACATCACCCGCGGAACAGAGGAGGAGTAGTATGAGGGTGCGGCTAAAGGCTATCAAAACTGGTCGCCTAGAGCGTTGGGGACAGAGAGTCAAATTTCTGGGCATGGTAGAATATATTCAGGGCATAATGTGCAGACAGTGGCATGGTGGGGTGTGGGTACAGCGGAGGTAAGCCCAGGCACTGGGTGATGATGAGAGAGGTTGTATCTCTGGACATGCTGGTTGTAATGGGTGAGGTCACCGCATGTGTGGGAGGTGGGACAAAGGAGGTATCAGGGGTATGAAGAGTGGAACTAGGGGCTCCATTGTAAACTAAAACAATGATAACTAACCTGAACAACAGTATACAAGGCATATTGACATTGTGTGTGTGTGTGTGTGTGTGTGTGTACATTGCATTTTAATTCCCATTCAGCAGCTGCCAGTCCTTATGATTCTGGCAGTTCTCATGTTGTCAAACACTACCCCAGCCCACCCAGACACTGGCAGGTTGTTGATGCACTTCCCACCATCTCCCTGACAATGGCACCACACACATTCTACTGTAACCATGTAGACAGCCATCCCTGGTTGTGTGTGTGAGAAAGCGAGAGATCTACTATTGCATCACTGCATGGTTTTGGGTCAACAGCCTGGGGAGCCTGTCTAAGAGTGATAAAGTGTTTCAGATCCTTCCCGTGTTTCAGGCCACAGCGTCCAAATCTCACATTGGCCATTTATCACCGCTCTCCTGTCACTGTGAAAACAGGAGCATATTGCTGCAGTCCAGGGGGAAGACTTTATCAGAGCACTGCTTAGATGCACAGTTAGATGGGATATCATCTCATTAACTAGGCTGAGAGTGTGAGAGAGAGCAGGTGAAAGCTCCGAGGTAGAAACTGTATAATGACTTTTAGTGATCATATGAAGTTATGAGGTGAATTTGGGTTAGGGAGGAGACTGACTGAACAGGTTGGTTCAATACACATACTGTAACTCCCTCTTTTCTCTCTCCTCATTGTCTTTGTCTCTTCAGCCCTCTAACACAGCCAAGCCTAACATGGAAGAGGGCATAACTCTCTTCTCCACTCTTCTCAACAACAAACACTTCCTGGTTACCTTCGTCCACGCGCTGGAGCAACAGAAGGACTTTGCCGTACGCGACAGGTAACCATGAAAATCATGACAACCATGCACACTTCAAACCCAAAACACTGTTACTGCATAAGGCCCCGATTCCAACCCAAGTTAAACATGCAAAAATGGAACGTCATTCCCTTTTTATGCATTTCTCTCTATGCGTATTCTGACCTTGAACTTAAGCATGAGAATAGCACGCTATTCACCCGCTATTCATTCGGGGTAGAGATCTAAGAAATTAAGGTGTGGCAGAGGTGTGTCTACAGATAAGCGGTATACTGACCTTGACTTAATTCCCTCATAATTCCACCAGTTTTACATGCCAGGAAACCATGAATAAGGTGGATCGAACCTGCCGGTTTCAAGTGGAAAAAGCATCTACTTTCTTTTTTCCATAGAAACAACAGCAGTCTCTATGCACTGTATGTCATGTTCGTCATAACGAGGAGACCATGGTGCAGCGAGACCAAGAATACATTCTTATTTTATTCCACAAAGAACACTAAACAAACTAACAAAACAGCAAAAACGAACATGAAGCTATGTAACAGGAGTGCTGCCAGGCAACTACACATAGACAATAACCCACAAAACCAAAATGGAAAATGGCAACCTAAATAGGATCCCCAATCAGAGACAACGATAAACAGCTGCCTCTGATTGGGAACCAATTCAGGCCACCATAGACCTACATTACCTAGACATACAAAAACCACATAGATATACAAAAACCTTAAACAGGACAAAAACACACATACCCACCCTCGTCACACCCTGACCTGACCAAAATAATACATAAAACATAGATAAGTTAATGTCAGGGCGTGACAGTACCCCCCCACCCACCCCCAAAGGTGTGGACTCCCGACCGCAAACCTGAACTTATAGGGGAGGGTTCGGGTGGGCATCTACCCTAGGTGGCGGCTCTGGTTCTGGACGCCGCCCCCCTTCTTTGCACTGAGTCCGCTCTTGTAGCACTGACCCGTGGATCATCTCCGGAGGTTCCGGTCTGGGTACTGTCACCGGACGCTCCGGACTGGATACTGTCGCCGGACGCTCCGGACTGGATACTGTAGCCGGACGCTCTAGACTGGGTACTATTGCCGGACGCTCTGGACTGCCGAGGCGCACTGTAGGCCTGGTGCGTGGTGCCGGAACTGGTGGTACCGGGCTGAGGACACACACCTCAGGGCGAGTGCGGGAAGGAGACACAGGACGTCCTGGACTCTGGAGGCGCACTTGAGAAGAGTGCGAGCAGTAGGAACAGTACACACCGGGTTGTGAAAGTACACTGGAGACCTGGTGTGTATAGCCGGCATCAATTGTTCCGAAACTTTAACACATTTCAGAATGAGTACGAGGAACTGACACAGGAGGCATCGGACAGCTAACACGCTCCTCATGGCGAATGCCGTGCATACTACGCCAAACCAACAGCTCTCTCTTCACTCTCCTCCAATTGAATCAACAACTCCTCGAAGGTCTCATAATCCCCCTCCGTTCACTCTCCTCCAATCTGTCCAATAACTCCTCGACAATCTCTGACTCACCCCTCAACTTCGCCGACTGCTCCATGTGCCCCCTCCAAAAACAATCTTGGGGTTTCTGTGGCCTACCTTCCCGACGTCGTTGCTGTCCTCTCTTGCTCCTAGGCGACTCCTCAGCCTGTGTCCAAGCCTGTGTCCTTGGTCCTTTTATGGTGGGTTATTCTGTCATGTTCGCCATAACGAGGAGACCACACATAGCAGGTAAACCTGGAGCCTGGTGCACGCTTTACAATGACTGGACCATTGTCAAACACTTTGCGTAAGAAAGGCGTGCATATAAGAAAGGCGTAATTTCCTAAGTCGGAATCGGACCCTAACTAATGATCCTATGTATCCACCTCTTCCCAGTTCAAAGTGTTTATGTGTAGAATATGACAGCTCCATACAACACCTCAGCATATCTGTGTAAAAACAATGTTGTTCTGAAGGCTCTTCAAAGAACTGGGATATTCCCGAGTCCCACCCTTAGCGTAGCTGCCAACAACCGGATGCATCCAATTTTCAGGGATATCTTCAACCTAGCTTCCTTTTCTGCTGAAAACTGGATTTAGGAACTCAGGCATTTCTTTTACTCCTGCTACATTAGGTTACCTGAGACCAAACCACTTCCCTCCCTCTCCAGGCTAAGCAACACAGCAGCTATAATATTTCCCCTACCTGGTCTCCTAGATGAAAGGCTCTTTGTTATGGAAATCACCCCGTCCTCACCCTCTATCCATTTGGACCACTCATAAATAAAGCGGAGCCAGTTCAGAAGGGAAACCCCAGTGTGGTGGCATCAGCTGATATTACACTAAATGTATTGACACTCTACTTACATGCGGTCTATTGAAGTTGACCAGTTCTACACATGCTTCCTCAATGCCAGATGTCACACGCACACATGCGCTGGTGTCTCTTGCTAATGCCAATACTATGCATGGTTATCTTTTCTAATAAATGGTTAAATGTACAAGTGGTATTTCCTTTCTGAACTACATAACTCTGTGTGTTCTCAGGTGCGGGGAATAAATCCTCTTGCATGTCTCTGTACTCTGTTCTCACACACAGTTTGGTGTTTTTCTTTTGTCTCTCTTTCCTCAGGTGTAGCCTGGCATCCTTGCTCACTATCGCCCTCCATGGTAAACTGGAGTACTACACCAGCATTATGAAGGATCTGCTGGTGGACCTGATCGACGCCTCGGCCGCCAAGAACCCCAAGCTGATGCTGCGACGCACAGAGTCTGTGGTGGAGAAGATGCTCACCAACTGGATGTCTATCTGCATGTACAGCTACCTCAAGGTGTGGGAAGGATGGCGGGATAAAAAACGAGACTCACCTTGACCTTTTTATCAAATCATGAGGATCCACTGTCAATGTAGTTGAACCCCTTACTGAGAAACATCATCCCTCGGTTCTCAAAGCTATCTGTTATGTTTTTAACATGTTACTGTGATGTTTTCTTCAGGAGACAGTGGGCGAGCCCTTCTTCCTGCTACTGTGTGCCATCAAGCAGCAGATCAACAAGGGTTCTATAGACGCCATCACAGGGAAGGCCCGGTACACCCTCAACGAGGAGTGGCTGCTCAGAGAGAACATCGAGGCCAAGCCACAGGTCAGTCACAACACCGCAATGCTGATTTCATATACTGACCACTGATTGGTTAATAAAAAATCTAAAAGTCTTGCATGTATCATGTGTCAATCATTCACCTCTATATAATCCTGTTTATAATGTCCTAATTAAATAGTGACCTACCCTGCCTACTCTAATGTCCTCCCTCTCTTTGTGTCCAGAACATCAACGTCTCGTTCCAGGGCTGTGGGATGGACTCTCTGGCCGTGAGGGTGATGAACACAGACACCATCTGCCAGGTGAAGGATAAGATTCTAGATGCCTTCTATAAGAACCTGCCCTTCTCGCAGTGGCCCCAGGCAGAGGACGTAGACCTGGGTTTGTATTTTATTTTATTCTCCTTCCTTTATTCAGATTGATTGATAAAGACATTTTTTGAAAGGGACCCCTGATCAACTCTTGCTTTGTAGCACAACTGACATGAAGCTAATACAATAGATGGCCAAATGCATTTGAACATTTATAACATTATCGTCCCTTTCCTCGTCCCTCTCTCCCTTTTTCCCCCCTCTCTGCTGTGCTGTAGAATGGTTTGCGTCTGGTAGTAACAGCAGGATCCTCCAGGACCTGGATAACACTTCAGTGATGGAGGATGGCAGGAAGAAACTCAACACAGTCACGCATTACCAGGCAAGGCTCTGCTCCCACAACACACACACCAACTCACCTGTGCCTGCGTGAGTGGATGCATAAGTGAGGTTGTGCGTGGTGTGTGTCCCCTGTGTCTGTGTGTTTTCCCTGACATTAACACACTCACAGCAAGGGTGGAAGTAACAGAGAGGTGAGGGTGAGAAGTCACTGTAAATGTTGACTGCCCAAGGAGTGCCAAATTCTGTTTATCTGTGTTTGCATGTCGATACAGTATGTGTGTGTGTGGTGCCCCTCTGTGACTGTGTGATTGTTTATGTCATCATACACATGTTGTATGTTTTTGTGTGATTTCTGTTTTTATTTGTATCTGTCATTGTCTGTGGTGGGTATTTGTGTGTTTGTCTTGGTGTAAAAAAAATAATTGGGGGTCTTGGCATTTTCTAGTGTCTTGTCATGTTTGTATTGTGTCAGAGTAATTCTGTGTGTCTGAGTGTATTTGTGTGTGTAAACAGTCGGGCGGTGACCTATAACCTTTGCCCTGTTACCAGTGCTGTTACGTGCTCTGATAAGTTAGTGCTGAGTTGTGAAGGCAGTGAGGCACAGTGTGTACTAACAGTCTCGGTTCACTGGCAAGGCTGTTCAATCCATTTCCCTGTGTTGACTTTAATGAGCCCAGCGAGCCCCCCTGGAGCCCCCCTGGAACCCTCCTGGAGCCCCCCTGGAGCCACCCTGCCACTTCAGACTCACACACACACCCGAACACACACACATACCCTGAGGCAGCAGATAATGATCCAGTTCTCGTGCTCCCCCTCTCACCCCTGTCCCTGTGACCTCTGAACCCTCCCACAGATCCCAGAGGGGGCGTCGTTCGCCATGAGCATGAAAGACAAGAGAGACAACACCCTGGGGAGAGGTAGGTCACACACACACACTATCTGTCACCTTGTCACACACTCCTACATGCTTAGAAAAATATAAACTTTATTATGATAAAACCACACACACTCACTTCATCCTGAGCATATTACACACACTCACACATCAAACCACCGACATACATACATTTCCCGCCATAAAACACGCTGTAGCAGTCTCGCTTAATCAATCACACACGGATGCACGCACACACACAGTACATCAATCAATAAATCAATCAGATGTATTTATGAAGCCCTTTTTACATCAGCTGATATCTCAAAGTGCTGTACAGAAACCCAGCCTAAAACCCCAAACAGCAAGCAATGCAGATGTAGAAGCACGGTGGCTAGGAAAAACTCCCTAGAAAGGGAACAGAACATGGCCAAGATGTTCATAGATGACCAGCAGGAAATAATAATAATAATCACAGTGATTGTAAAGGGTGCAACAGGTCAGCACCTCAGGAGTAAATGTCAGTTGGCTTTTCATAGTCGATCATTCAGAGTTAGAGACAGCAGGTGCGATAGAGCGAGCGAGTCGAAAACAGCAGGTCTGGGACAGGTAGCACATCCGGTGAACAGGTCAGGGTTCCATAGCCGCAGGCAGAACAGTTGAAACTGGAGCAGCAGCACGACCAGGTGGACTGGAGACAGCAAGGAGTCATCAGGCCAGGTAGTCCTGAGGCATGGTCCTAGGGCTCAGGTCATCAGAGAGAGAGAGAATTAAAGGGAGCATACTTAAATGCTCCCACAGGACACCGGATAAGACCGGAGAAATACTCCAGATATAACAGACTGACCCTAGCCCCCCAACACATGAACTATTGCAGCATAATTACTGGAGGCTGAGACAGGAGGGGTCGGGAGACACTGTGGCCCCGTCCGACTATACCCCCGTACAGGGCCAACCAGACATTTAGACCTTTCTACAGCATGGTTGATGTCCAGTAGCCATAAGCATGAACAGATATCTAGCCCCAGATGAAACAGGAGGGGGAGTGTTCCCTGTACCAGAGTCTGCTAACCTCACCCAGAACAGATCTTAGTTCTGACAGACCCGCTCAGTCATATTGGGCCAGAAACAGGCTAAATGGATGTGAAGTAAACCCTGGCTAATGTAAAACACATTTACCCCTTTCTGTGATCACCTCAGAGGGTCTGGACTGGGACCGGGGCCTAAACCTGTCTGCCAGACAAAGCTAGGCCTGGAGTAATGAGAGCACAGTCACCATGGGGGGGGGGGGGGGGTTGTGTGTGTGTGTGTGTGCCTGAGCTTTGTAAACTCATTAGACTGGCTCCAGCACCAATCACAAGCTCTGTCTGTTTCTCTTCAGCTTTTCTCCCTCATTCTTTCACTCATAATCTTTCTTTTTTTCACTCAGCTCCCAATCCACCTGAATCATTGGCTCTTACATACTCTCTCTTTTTCTTTTTACTGTCTTTCACTCGCCTTCCCTCCTCCAATCTTCTTTTTTTCAAACTGCCTCTTTCTCGCTCTCTCTCCTCTGATTTCTCTCTCTCTCTCTCCTCTGATTTCTGGTTGTTTTGTTCTGTTTTTTTCTCTCCCTCTGCAGCCAAAGACTTGGACACAGAGAAATATGTCCATTTGGTAAGTACAGACACACTCACTCACACTCACACATGGACAGAGAGCTTTTTCATTCACCCCCATTGACCCCGTTCCTTCTGTCATCGGCCCCATTGGTCTCAGAGAGAGCTCAATTTAACTCAGACAGACACAGTGAAGGCCTGAGCAATACATCTGACTACATACTTTCGTAAGAGTTTGAGTGTGCGTGTGCTTGTAGGAAAGCTGGAGGAAGGACATGACAGCGCTAATAGCACATTAGCCATTGAAGAAAACTCAGATATGACTTTGGGTTTGACATGAGTTCTTGCTTCAGTCATTTTTAGTGTGCAGTTGTTTGTTGTAGGACCTCATATTATGTGTGCTGGCCTGGACTGGAGCTTGTTGACAGGCTCAGTAGAGGACAAACGCCAGTGTCTTTCTGCCCCAGCTCCATAGCCCTGTCCTAGCTAAGACCTGTAGGAGCATGTCACGTGATACTGGTACTGCGTAAGAGAAAATTCCAGACTTTTCCAACTTGCAGTATTTCATAAAGTGACATCATGTTAGTCATACCTCATAAATCCCCACTGTGATTCCTGGGTCGTATTCATGAGGCAAGAATAAGAGAAACCTTTTGAAATGGAAGACGTATTAATTGAACTTTTCCAAAAATAACACAAAAAATAATAATTTCATCTCCCTGTCAAATGTTAGTCACACCTACAGTACAGTAGATTCCCGTTTAGAATGAGGTAATTTCCCATGGTGCTGAATGGATGTTTTTGTACCTTGACCTCTAATCTCTGCCCCCTGCCCATCTAGGTCCTGCCTCATGATGAGCTGTTTGAGAATAAGAAGTCCCACAGACAGAGTCACCGTAAGAAGGTCCTCCCTGAGATCTACCTGACACGCCTCCTCTCCACCAAGGTCAGAAAATAAAAAATACATGGCAGCCATCTTCAACGATTTGCAGTCTACAATGCTGTGACAGAAAGCAGTGCCAGCCTAGTTTGGGTCTGTTACTGCTTCAGCTCGCCAACTCCTTATCATGTCCAATCGTGAGCCTAAACAGTTTGGCATGACAATCAGAGTAGCTGGCTAAACCAGAGGCATCACTCCTTAATCATTATGAATCATCCCATTACCAGTTCTATTTACAGTGACATCATCCTGGAATTCCAAACAATCCATCTTGATCCCAGTTCTGGTTCTGTGTCTGATCCCATCTGTGTTGTGATTCCGTAGGGAACATTGCAGAAGTTCCTGGACGACCTTTTCCAGGCCATCCTCAGTATTCCCGCAGAGCGTCCTCCACTGGCCATCAAATACTTCTTTGACTTCCTGGAGGAGCAGGCAGACAAGAGGGGCATCACCGACCCCGACACCCTGCACATCTGGAAAACCAACAGGTAGGGGAACTAGATACATCGGATCATCTACTCATCAATACTATTGTACCTCTAATGCTAAATGTTTTCTGAAGCTCACAGAATGTTTTCCCATCTCCTTAGTTTACCTTTGCGTTTCTGGGTGAACATCCTGAAGAACCCTCAGTTTGTGTTTGACATTGATAAGACGGATCACATGGATGCATGTCTGTCTGTCATCGCCCAGGCCTTCATAGACGCCTGCTCCATTTCAGACCTGCAGCTGGGCAAGGTGAGACACAAAAACACTTCACACATGCATTACACACACTTTTATGGTACATGTGATACAGTACACTACACGTGTAATACAGTACACATAAACATGCATACACACATACACATATTCACTGCTAGGTAAACACACACTCATAGACATGGTTACACATCAGCAGTCGCTTAGGGCCCCCGGCCGCTGCCCCCCCCCCCCCCCCCCCCCCCAATGTTTTTTTTGTTTCTTTGGAACTCAGTCGGGGTCTCAACTTACTGTTGAGAGTTATAATAGTAGAATATATAAGGTGTAAATTGGAAATTTGGTTGTGTATCAGCAGATTTTCTCTTTTTTTGACAGTCACTCAATTAGCCATGTCAGCTAACAACTTTTAGACTGTAAGTTAGTCTAGCCATCTAAACTTGTAGTAATTATGGCCGAATACCGACAGGCACACGTCATGACAAAATGTGTAGAATTGCAGGAAATGTGCTTTAAAACTGCTAAAATATACCTCTGCCTCATGGCGAAATAAGTAGAATTGCATGATATTTCTTATAAAATTGTAAAATGTTCTCTTCACTCCATGGCAAAATGTGTCAAACTGCAGAAAACTTCCTTTAAAACTGCAATATTTCCTCTACGCCTCCTTGGCATAATGTGTAGAATTGCTGGATATTTCATTTTTAAAGGGTACATTTTTCTCTCCACTGTCAAGAGGCAGACAATTTTGGTTACCCAAATCTCACTTAGGGTACCCAAAAGGCTAGAGCCGGCCCTGATACAAATATACAAGACTGTTGTACCTACAGCATATACTCTTACACACAGAAAAAAAAAGACATTTTTGACAGCAGACGCTCTTATCCAGAGTAACTTAGAATTATTGAATTCATCTTCAGATAGCTAGGCGAGACAACCACATATCACGGTCTTAACAAGTACATTTCCCTCAACAAAATAGTTATCAGCAAAGTCAGTGGTAGTAGGAAAAGACGAGTGCAGAAATCCCCAGTTTCCTCCCCAGTCCCTGCCAACCTCCCTCCCCTCCTTTCTCCAGTCAGTACGTCAGCTCTGTCTACCTCTCCTCATGTTATTTCAGCCCAGTCTGCTCAACCAAGGTCATGAGCACCAGGAATCGTGTGTGTGTGTGTGTGTGTGTGTGTGTGTGTGTGTGTGTGTGTGTGTGTGTGTGTGTGTGTGTGTGTGTGTGTGTGTGTGTGTGTGTGTGTGTGTGTGTGTGTGTGTGTGTGTGTGTGTGTGTGTGTGTGTGTGTGTGTGTGTGTCTTTCAGTGTCCTCATCCCCACAAATCAGTCTCTTCCCTCGGACGTTGTGACCCCTAGCATACACACTGCTTCCTGTCTCTCTGACTGACTTCCTCCCTGGAGATATTTGTCAAACAATGCTGATCTATTCCACTTGTTCATTGCCAAAGAGCCAATGCAAGCACCTCAAGCATGTGAAAGACACACAAACAAAGAAACACACCGTGGCACCGCAAAAACATCTAGATGCTCACATCCCGATGCTCATCTGACATTTGGCCAGTCCTAAAAAGAAAAAATACTATTTTAGGCTTAAGGGTTAGGTTTAGAACTAGGATTATAGCAGCGTTTCCCAAACTCGGTCCTCGGGACCCAAGGTGTGCACATTTAGTTTTTTTTCCCTAACACTAACTAACGCTGATTCAAATGACCAAAATTGATAATTAGTTGATTATTTGAATCAGTTGTGTAGTGCTAGGGCAAAAACCAAAAGGACCGAGTTTGACAAACCCTGGGTTAGGGTCAGGTTTAGGGTAAATAGGACTTTGAATGGGAATCCCCAAAAAGTCCTCACAAGTATAATACACAAGTGTGCGTGTGTAGCGGTCAGAGGACAGGACATCGCTCTGCAGGATTGAGAGAGGGCTTGGAAACTAAGCTGCTTCCACGAAAACCTTATCTGGTGGCCTGCAGACATACAGTAGGGATGGAGGGGGTGTGGGCGGTTATTAGGGGTCAAGGGGGGTCGTCAGGCAGATGGAGGAACCACAGGAAATGAAATGACCTTGTGGACAGGAAGAGAGGGATCCCTATCAGGAGGAGGGGCAGTGGCTGGAGTCTTCCTAGCTCCGATACCACACACACACACACGCAAATGCATAGCCTACATATCTGTATGCTCAGCTCAACCCAATACCTTGTATGTGTACCTTAGTGATTGAATAATGCTTTCAGTACCATTGTAAATGCTGTCAGTAACTTGGAGAAGTAGCAGATGTAAGTAGAATGAAGGGTTGTTATGTCTGGCCTCGTTCTCTGTGGCTGTGGATATGGCTTGTTTAACTTTCCTATTGTGAGGAGAGGAAACCCTGGGCCCTCCCTTCTTTGTCTTTGCACAAGGAGGTGCTGACCTACTCACACACTGATAACACCAACCACTCACTATGACCATGGACCATAGACCAACCATAGACCAACTACATTATGACCACAGACCATGCTGCCCACAGTCTCATTAACAACTCACTGACCATAGACCACACTCTTACTTAATACTACTTAATATAATGTTTGCATACCCTACATTATTTATCTCTTATCTCACGTATATACTGTATATACTGTACTCTATATCATCTACTGCATCTTTATGTAATAAATGTGTCACTAGCCACTTTAAACTATGCCACTTTGTTTACATACTCATCTCATATGTATATACTGTACTCGATACCATCTACTGCATCTTGCCTATGCCGCTCTGTACCATCACTCATTCATGTATCCTTATGTACATATTCTTTATCCCTTTACACTTGTGTGTATAAGGTAGTAGTTTTGGAATTGTTAGCTAGATTACTGGTTGGTTATTACTGCATTGTCGGAACTAGAAGCACAAGCATTTCGCTACACTCGCATTAACATCTGCTAACCATGTGTATGTGACAAATAACATTTGATTTGATTTGTCTCACCATACTGTCATACTGAAAACAATCTGACAACCAAACACAGGCAGTGGTTTATTACATACTGGTCATGGTCAGGAGAGTGGTAAAGTACAGAACTAGTTTGGTTAATTACTAAAAGCTCCATAGAGGTTACTTTGACTAAATAGGACTGTGTCTCGTTTCAGGACTCTCCCACCAACAAGCTGCTGTATGCCAAGGAGATCCCAGAGTACAAGAAGAGGGTGCAGTGCTACTACAAGCAGATCCAGGAGATGGCGCCACTGAGCGAGCAGGAGATGAACGCCCACTTGGCCGAGGAGTCACGGGTGAGAGAGCGAGGGGTGACAGATTTGTTATCCTTGGTGGCAGACTGTCACTGCATTCAATGGTGCTACACTGAAAGTTTGGACACACCTACTCATTCAAGGGTTTTTCTTTATTTTTACTATGTTCTACATTGTAGAATAATGGTGAAGACATCAAAACCATGAAATAACAGATATGGAATCATGTAGTTACCAAAACAGTGTTCAACAAATCAAAATATATTTTATATGGGAGATTCTTCAAAGTAGCCCCCCTTTGCCTCAATAGCTTTGTACACTCTTGGCATTCTCTCAACCAGCTTCATGAGGAATACTTTTCCAACAGTCTTGAAGGAGTTCTACACATATGCTGAGCACTTGTTGGCTGCATTTCTTTCTCTGCGGTCCAACTCATCCAAAACCATCTTAATTGGGTTGAGGTCAGGTGATTGTGGTGGCGAGGTCATCTGATACAGCACTCCATCACTCTCCTTCTTGCTCAAATAGCCCTTACACAGTCTAGAGGTGTGTTTTGGGTCATTGTCCTGTTGAAAAACAAGTGATAGTCCCACTAAGCGCAAACCAGATGGCATGGCATATCGCTGCAGAATGCTGTGGTAGCCATACTGGTAAAGTGAGCCTTGAATTCTAAATAAATCACTGACAGTGTCACCAGTAAAGCACCCGCACACCATCACACCTCCTCCTCCATGCTTCACGTTGGGGACCACACATGCGGAGGTCATCTGTTCACCTACTCTGCGTCTCACAAAGACACAGCGGTTGGAACCAAAACATCTCACATTTGGACTCATCAGACCAAAGGACAGCTTTCCACCGGTCTAATGTCCATTGCTCGTGTTTCTTGGCCCAAGCAAATCTCTTCTTATTGGTGTCCTTTAGTAATGGTTTCTTTGCAGCAATTTGACCATGAAGGCCGGATTCACACAGTCTCCTCTGAACAGTTGATGTTGAGATGTGTCTGTTACTTGAACTCTGTGAAGCATTATTTGGGCTGCAATCTGAAGTGCAGTTAACTCTAATGAACTTATCCTCTGCTGCACAGGTAACTCTGGGTCTTTCCTGTGACGGTCCTCATGAGAGACAGTTTCATCATAGCGCTTGATGGTTTTTGCGACTGCAGTTGAAGGAACTTTCAAAATTCTTGAAATGTTCCCTATTGACTGACCTTCATGTCTTAAAGTAATGATGGACTATTATTTGTCTTTGCTTATTTTAGCTGTTCTTGCCATAATATGGACTTGGTATACCACCCTACCTAGTCACAACACAGCTGATTGGCTCAAATGCATTAAGAAGGAAAGAAATTTGACAAATCAACTTTTAACAAGATACACCTGTTAATTTAAACTTATTCCAGGTACCTCCCTCTTGAAGCTGGTTGAGAGAATGCTAAGAGTGCAAAGCTGTCATCAAGACAAAGGGTGGCTATTTGTAATATCTCAAATATAAAATATATTTTGATTTGTTTAACACTTTTTTTGGTTACTACATGATTCCATGTGTGTGATTTCATAGTTTTGATGTCTTCACTACTATTCTACAATGTAGAAAATAGTAAAAAATAAAGAAAAACCCTTGAATGAGTAGGTGTATACAAACTTTTGACTGTATATCGGAACGATACGCTCACTCTGTTACAGAAATACAGAAACGAGTTCAATACCAACCTGGCCTTGACGGAGATCTACAAATACGCCAAGAAATACAGAAACCAGGTAAGATCCGCTATCTCTCCCACTACCTCTGCCCTGGATGAGCTGTTTGACACGTTTAAACTGGCCCTATCTCCAGCCTTATCACAGTCTATATTCCACATGGAGTTTAGAGTTTCAGAGAGAAAGAGAGAGATGAGTATCAGGGCATGAAGCATCAGTACAGGTGATCACATGATTCTTTAAAGATCTAACGGCCTCTTCACAACCCCACACACCCTCTTTCACCCAGACCCGAAAAAGACCCGCGCGCACACACACACACCTACTGTTCCATGGAATGATTCAGACAGTGATGATGTCTGAGGGCCCTCATCATAATGTCTGAGGGCCCTCATCATAATGTCTGAGGGCCCTCATCATAATGTCTGAGGACCCTCATGTGTTTAACTGCTGTTATACCTGCCATTCTCCTGTACCAGCAGACACTGGGGCCCAGTTGCATAAAACAGCTTAAATTAATTTTCCCCTCATGTTTTCCCTTAAAGTTTCCTTAACAATAAGCCAATTGCACAAAACATTTTAAGGCACATTTCCCCCTTATAAACACTTTCCTGCAGTGGAGTGACCAAAGTGCCCTCTAACACTCAGAGGTTTCTCTGGGACTCTCTATGAATCACTTCTGAATGACACATTCTCGCACACAGCCCTCTCACTGGACACATGCTGCCAGTAACACCCACTGAACGCATGACAACTAGCAGGCATGAAAGGCAGCACAGGCATTTTGTTTTGTAAATAGTACAGTGGGGCAAAAAAGTATTTAGTCAGCCACCAATTGTGCAAGTTCTCCCACTTAAAAAGATGAGAGAGGCCTGTAATTTTCATCATAGGTACACTTCAACTATGACAGACAAAATTAGGATTAGGATTTTTTATGAATTTATTTGCAAATTATGGTGGAACATAAGTATTTGGTCACCTTCAAACAAGCAAGATTTCTGGCTTTCACAGACCTGTAACTTCTTCTTTAAGAGGCTCTTCTGTCCTCCACTCGTTACCTGTATTAATGGCACCTGTTTGAACTTGTTATCAGTATAAAAGACACCTGTCCACAACCTCAAACAGTCACACTCCAAACTCCACTATGGCCAAGACCAAAGAGCTGTCAAAGGACACCAGAAACAACATTTTAGACCTGCACCAGGCTGGGAAGACTGAATCTGCAATAGGTAAGCAGCTTGGTTTGAAGAAATCAACTGTGGGAGCAATTATTAGGATATGGAAGACATACAAGACCACTGGTAATCCCCCTCGATCTGGGGCTCCACGCAAGATCTCACCCTGTGGGGTCAAAATTATCACAAGAACGGTGAGCAAAAATCCCAGAACCACACGGGGGGACCTAGTGAATGACCTGCAGAGAGCTGGGACCAAAGTAACAAAGCCTACCATCAGTAACACACTACGTCGCCAGGGACTCAAATCCTGCAGTACCAGACGTGTCCCCCTGCTTAAGCCAGTACATGTCCAGGCCCGTCTGAAGTTTGCTAGAGAGCATTTGGATGATCCAGAAGAAGATTGGGAGAATGTCATACGTTCAGATGAAACTAAAATATAACTTTTTGGTAAAAACTCAACTCGTTGTGTTTGGAGGACAAAGAATGCTGAGTTGCATCCAAAGAACACCATACCTACTGTGAAGCATGGGGGTGGAAGCATCATGCTTTGGGGCTGTTTTTCTGCAAAGGGACCAGGACGACTGATCTGTGTAAAGGAAATAATTAATGGGGCCATGTATCGTGAGATTTTGACTGAAAACCTACTTCCATCAAATCAAATCAAATCAATTTTATTTGTCACATACACATGGTTAGCAGATGTTAATGCGAGTGTAGCGAAATGCTTGTGCTTCTAGTTCCGACAATGCAGTAATAACCAACCAGTAATCTAGCTAACAATTCCAAAACTACTACCTTATAGACACAAGTGTAAGGGGATAAAGAATATGTACATAAAGATATATGAATGAGTGATGGTACAGAGCGGCATAGGCAAGATACAGTAGATGGTATTGAGTGCAGTATATACATATGAGATGAGTATGTAAATAAAGTGGCATAGTTAAAGTGGCTAGTGATACATGTATTACATAAAGATGCAGTAGATGATAGAGTACAGTATATACATATACATATGAGATTAATAATGTAGGGTATGTAAACATTATATTAGGTAGCATTGTTTAAAGTGGCTAGTGATATATTTTACATCATTTCCCATCAATTCCCATTATTAAAGTGGCTGGAGTTGAGTCAGTGTGTTGGCAGCAGCCACTCAATGTTAGTGGTGGCTGTTTAACAGTATGATGGCCTTGAGATAGAAGCTGTTTTTCAGTCTCTCGGTCCCAGATTTGATGCACCTGTACTGACCTCGCCTTCTGGATGATAGCGGGGTGAACAGGCAGTGGCTCGGGTGGTTGTTGTCCTTGATGATCTTTATGGCCTTCCTGTGACATCGGGGGTGTAGGTGTCCTGGAGGGCAGGTAGTTTGCCCCCGGTGATGCGTTGTGCAGACCTCACTATCCTCTGGAGAGCCTTACGGTTGTGGGCGGAGCAGTTGCCGTACCAGGCGGTGATACAGCCCGACAGGATGCTCTCGATTGTGCATCTGTAGAAGTTTGTGAGTGCTTTTGGTGACAAGCCGAATTTCTTCAGCCTCCTGAGGTTGAAGAGGCGCTGCTGCGCCTTCTTCACAATGCTGTCTGTGTGAGTGGACCAATTCAGTTTGTCTGTGATGTGTATGCTGAGGAACTTAAAACTTGCTACCCTCTCCACTACTGTTCCATCGATGTGGATATGGGGGTGTTCCCTCTGCTGTTTCCTGAAGTCCACAATCATCTCCTTAGTTTTGTTGACGTTGAGTGTGAGGT
Organism: Oncorhynchus clarkii lewisi; assembly: GCF_045791955.1. NCBI lineage: Eukaryota > Metazoa > Chordata > Actinopteri > Salmoniformes > Salmonidae > Oncorhynchus > Oncorhynchus clarkii. The sequence continues at coordinate 36,043,950 of NC_092155.1, read as the reverse complement.
TATTTTCCTGACACCACACTCCGAGGGCCCTCACCTCCTCCCTGTAGGCCGTCTCGTCGTTGTTGGTAATCATGCCTACCACTGTTGTGTCGTCCGCAAACTTGATGATTGAGTTGGAGGCGTGCGTGGCCACGCAGTCATGGGTGAACAGGGAGTACAGGAGAGGGCTCAGAACGCACCCTTGTGGGGCCCCAGTGTTGAGGGCATTGAAGATGAAACGTGGCTGGGTCTTTCAGCATGACAATGATCCCAAACACACCGCCCGGGCAACGAAGGAGTGGCTTCGTATTAAGCATTTCAAGGTCCTGGAGTGGCCTAGCCAGTCTCCAGATCTCAACCCCATAGAAAATCTTTGGAGGGAGTTGAAAGTCCGTGTTGCCCAGCAACAGCCTCAAAAAACCACTGCTCTAGAGGAGATCTGCATGGAGGAATGGGCCAAAATACTTACAGAAAACATTTGACCTCTGTCATTGCAACAAAGGGTATATAACAAAGTATTGAGATAAAATTTTGTTATTGACCAAATACTTATTTTCCACCATAATTTGCTAATAAATTCATAAAAAATCCTACAATGTGATTTTCTGGATTTTTTTTCTAATTTTGTCTGTCATAGTTGAAGTGAAAATTACAGGCCTCTCTCATCTTTTTAAGTGGGAGAACATGCACAATTGGTGGCTGACTAAATACTTTTTTGCCCCACTGTATGTGAACAGTAAAGGCTCTTGTGGGGAGAGAGTCACGCATGAAGGCTGAAGAACTGCTGAAGTACTCTTTCTCTGTCTGGGCAGGTGGTTGAGTTTCTGTCTTGTGCTGCAGAATGCATGAACACTTGAGGGTTACTGAAATGAGTCTCTCTATTTCTCTCTCTCTCTCTCATTCTCTATCTGTGGGTTGTAAGGTTGCTCACTTGGCCATTGTCTGAACTGTTTCTTTCTCGCTCTCCTTCTCCCTCTCTCTCTGTTAGGTGGTGAGTGCTCTTGAGTCCAACCCCACAGCGAAGCGTACTCAGCTGCACCACAAGTTTGAGCAGGTCATTGCTCTGGTGGAGGACAACATCTATGAGTGCAGCAGTGAGGCCTGAGTCTCCCTCCACCCAGATTCCAGCCTATTCCCCCTACCCGGGGTCCAAGGACCTAGGAAACCCCCAGTCCGTCTACCCTCCACATATTCCTTCTGTTTATAGAGCCCAAAGACGGAAAGGAACTCTTTGCTTTAAGAAAGATTTTGCTTTAAGACTGGAAGAGATGTCAGCTTGAGCTTTACTGTACCACCCCTAACCCAAGACTGCCTCAGAAACCTGATTGGGAGCACTGTACCATGGATTAAGAAATGTCCTAAGAAACGTACCTTGTATTGAGCAATTGCTTTAGATACCGAGAAATTGATACCCACGTCCCTTATATCAAATATAGAACCTCTGGATCCTCCCTTTGACTGTGTTGACTCTTCTATTCACACATGGATATAACCCCAAGCTGGTTTCCTGCTTATTCACACCTGGCTTAAATCTCACTCTGGTTTCACACTGCTTTGACCTGAAGCATAGTGGAGTTAGAGGAGGCACTTGGAGATGGACCTCATTCTGGATGACGTCACCGCCTCTGGGACCTGGATCCCCGGCAACCATCTTACGCACTGACCCCCTTTTTCTAGGGGGATGAGCCAATGATGCACTGTACTGTATGATACATGTCCATAGCAATATTTATAGCTGAGTTATAGCTTTCTGAGTGGCCTGTTCAATGATATGTGAATGAGAAACTCCTCCCATCTTCTTGTAACCTGCACTGTTCTCAGGTTTGATTGGTGGAATGGGCAAAGAACTCCACCGGTGCTTTGAACTACAAGTCCCAATGGGCTTTGCAAGTTGGTGATGGGTTATGGAGGAGTAGAGAGTATAATTAGGTGATTTATTTAGGTGACGTTTCATGTGCCAGACCTGCTTGCAAAAAGACTGGACTCTATATAATTACATTGGATGTGTTCTTGTGAAGACAGGTTGATCTGTTTTGGAAGTGACTGAGAACGAAGATTGATTATGACCAAGCGGGAAATTTAGAGTAGAACTATGACCTTCAGTTAATCAAAGAGGAAGAACTGTTTGACATGACTGTACTTGTGATGCCAAAATGACTTGTCTATTGTCAGAGTTTGTGAAAGTAAATGCTATTACAAAGCTTTAATATAGTATAAAATGTTATGAAATGTCAGTTTCGTAATCATATTTCAATTCCTGTTTTCATCAATAACAAGGGCTCGATTCAATCAAATCCGCTTTAGCCAACATCCGCATAGCGGTTGTTTTGGCGGTATGGGAACTGAGTTCGAGCTGTCATATCCACAAGTGGCTCCTGGCATTATACCTAAAGCGGACATTGCCATTGGCTGCACGTAGTTGCATTAACGAAAATCCCATGCAGCTTTATTTACAAATTTGAACACTGGATTGTGAGATATAATCTACACCTGAATTAGGATGATATAAATGCTCATGATTTCATTGGATGATTTATACATTTGAGCATAATTATTTCTATATAGCCTACATTTTCTCATTCTGAACTTCTAGCGCTTTGGCTTTCATGGCAACGATTGCAAGAGCAGCTGCTCACCGATTAGACAGCTCTAGCAGTTTCACCTCTGACATTGCCAAAACATCTGCTATGCGGGTGTCTGCTATCGCCAGTTAATGCTTGATCTGACTGAATCTAGGCCCTGGTCCTATGTAAACTGAGAAAAGTTCAGCAAAGTGACATTTTTAAACCACAGGGCAGCAATGTACTGTAGTGTTTTGTTTGTGCTGTCTTGATTGGTTGTGCATACCACCCAACAACCCAATGGGCATCTGGACTTTTTCTGAATGGCTAGTACTGTAAATGCTCCCATATGAAAGAAACAGCTATGAAAAAGAAAGGTCTCATATTTTTATCGTCATTTTTATTCCAGGACATTTAACAACTTTATTTCCACGTCACGTACAACATCCTAATCTTTACATTATTAACACTAGTCCTGTCTCCAGAGCTTTTAAACATACACGCATACACACACGCACACTAACACACACACTCTCAGGAGGTGTCTTCTTTCTGCAGAGGTTCTATGCAGGTCCATTTGTTTACATTCAGGACCTTTTCCGAGCCAAGTGTTAAGAACTAACCCGTTCAGCCTCATCATGGGAAAGACACCGAAACCAGGGGAGAGCTCTCCTCAATGCTTTATGGTAGGCACAATCTAAACCAATTTAAAACGTATTTTACACTAAGTATTCATTTAAAAAATGGATACTTTAAAGTGTATTTAAGGGGCATAAGCTGAACAATTATGTAAACAAAAGTTGCCATAAGTTTTTTTTATATTGTGGCATTTGAAGGTTTCACTTCAACACTAAATGATTGTATGTGTTTTAATGGGAGGGGAGCCCATGGAACGTGTTTAGTTGGACAGCCACCAAAATGACACCCAAAGGTGCTGCTTAAAGTGCTTGAGGTAGAAGTCAAGATGCACTAACCACAGACCTGATATCAGACAATGCAACCCCTATTCCTAACCATAAGGGGAGTAAAATAATCTGACTCTTTATCAGTGGTGTGAGGCAACTTCTACCAACTCCAGTAAACAATTGATGAAGCCAACTAAGCACTGTTTCTTGGTTTGTTATGCTTTGGTCACATTGAGGGATATATGTACAGGTACAACAGGCACACCCATGCAGTGCAGACAGAGGTAAATCGAGAAAATTGGCCTATCGGAGGCTGCTGCTTGGCGGTGGGTCCACAGATGGGCTGGGACAGGTAAGGAGTCAGGCTTTATGGGTCGTAGGTCAGGCAGGAGCCACCTGGCTGGCGGAGATGGAGGAGGCCTGTGTTTTGGAGGAGGCGTTGGAGGTCTCCTCCTCACCGAATGGGTTCTTCCCGCAACACACTATGGTCAACATGCAGTTCCTGAACTGGAGAAGGGAGGAGAGGGAAGGTTTTTCACACACACGTCTATCTATGTCCGCTTTATGTAGACATACACACACACACACACACACTCTGCTTGGGGTTACCTGTCTGTTGAGTAGAATGTAGATTATTGGGTTGTAGAGGGCAGCACTCTTGGCAAAGAAGGCTGGGATGGTCATCATGACAGGGCCAAAGTTGGTGCCCTGATTGGCAAAGATGTACCAGGCCACAGTGGCATAGGGCATCCAGCACACCAGATACGAGATGACCATGACGATCACCATACGGGTCACTTCCTTCTCTGCCCTCTGAGTGGTCTCTGACTCCTGCTGCAGGGCTGCCGCCTGAATGGACAGACACACACAGAGTGCTTTGACATGAGCCCTAACTGGAGATATATTAGTCCTGTGTGTTTACCGATACTCAGTGACCGTGTGTGTGGTCGTACCGCGCGGACGGTGCAGAGCAGACGGCCGTAGCAGAAGCCGATGATGACCAGAGGGATGGAGAAGTGGAGGGTGAACATGTAGATGACAAAGGAGGTGTTTCCCAGCTCAGGCGTCGGGGTGTAGTAGTCAATCCCACAGGAACACTGCATGCCCTCTGGGATGTACCTACAAACATTCACCTCATATTTTTGTTTGGAAATGTAGTATACAGAAGTATTGCCCCTGAGGTCTACCAGCCATCAGCCCATTCCCTGTTCTTAAGGTGACATTTAAGGTAAGACTAGTAGGAGATGCTATTTGGAGGGTATTTAGAGGGTTTACCTACCTGGACCAGCCACACAATGGAGGTAGAGCACAGGTGAGAGACATGATCCAGGTGAAGGCCACGCCCACAATGGCGTGCCTCTCATTGAAGCGGAAGTTGGTCATTGGTTTACACACCACGATATAGCGCTCGATGGCCAATACCACCAGAGACCAAAGGGCGATCTCCCCTGAGAGAGACACAGCATGTTAGAGAGACATACACAGTATACATGCTCATGTGCAGAAACTATTCAGACAGTTAAGGAATATTGGACACAGGCAGAAAACTTAACAGTGAACACAGGCTACTGTATCTAAAAGTACACAGGGTATAGTGAGTGAGTTCCAAGAATATTGGCAAATATACGTTTCATATGATCTCATTTATATTGATATGATAACTACCGTAGGTCCTACTTCAATACAGAGCTTAATGTATTCATTATATAAGGTCTATACATCTGCAGTTATTAAATACTTTTCCCCCACCCCCCCAGTCACAGAACACAGGTGTGTAAAAGAGGTGCAAATATACATATTATAGGGCGGCAGGTAGCCTAGTGGAGCAAGGCACTTAACCCTAGTGTTCTGTATCTCCTTACATTAAACTCATTGAGTTCAAGGTACATTGAGGTGACACCTGAAAAAAGTTGGGCACCCCTTTAGGTAAAATATCCTCTTAACCACAGATCTAAAATCAAATTCCCTATAGCCTAACCATAACCATTATGGGAACAAACATATCTTATCCTGTAGCTTGCGACAACTTCTACCTAACCTAAGGCTCCACCGTGACTTACCTCCCATAGTGGCAAAGAATCCTTCAATGTTACAGCCGGTGACCCCCAGGAAGAAGTATCCCTGTAGGGCTGTTGCCAGAGTCACAGTGAAGCCTCCCACCACCATGAAGAGGTCAGCCACAGCCAGATTCAACAGGATGTAGTTCAAGGGTGTCCGTAGCTTCTTGTGCTGCACCGTGACATAGAGCGTAAGGAAGTTGACGGGGAAGGCTGTGATGATGAGAAAGATCATGTAGGCAGCGAGGAGCGAGTACTTCCAGGGTGGAGCTAGGTAGTACTGAGGGTGCTCAAAGGGGCTCCTCACCACCCCTGTCTTGTTAGACATGGGCACGTAGAAGTTTGGGCCCTCTGTGCCGTTCATGGCGACGGCTGTTGGGGTGTGTTTCTGTTTGTCTATGTGTCTCTACAGGAGTTTGTGTCTTTCTCTATCCTCTCTGGTATTTGGAGAGAGGAAAGAGAAAGCACTATGCCTTCTAAGAGAGGAGCTATTTCTAGCTGGAAGGTTGGATAGATAGATGGAGGAAAAAGATCCGGGTGATGAGAAGTGGTGTGCTCTGCCCCCCCGAGGCGGGCACAGACCCTTTTAAGAGCTTCTCTCTTAGGATTAGGGACGTGCATGGAACTCAGCATGGTGTCAGCATAGGCAGATTTAGGACACACACACACACACACAGTAATTCATGAGAAAAACATCTAGGACATATACTGTATACTCGAGGGTTATCCTCTGATGATTTCATCATCACAAGTGTGTCATAAACAAGTTTGCTAAGGAGAGAGTGTTACTACAGGAGGCTGACGAAGACCAATGCAATTTATAGACTTCTTCTCAAATAGCACATATGACTCTGGCAAAAAGTAGTGCACTAGGAAACATGGTGTCATCAGAGATTTACATTATCCTAGATGTCAAGAGGCTACTGTACCAGTCTGCTAGTGCAGACCGACATGTCAAAATTTTTTCTATATATCATGTTCCAGACAGTTATTTCATGGACTGTCTACATTCCCTGTTGGTGTAAATCTGTGTGAGAGGCTCTGTGTAATCTGATCCTGTTAATCCTATTGGGTTGATCGGCTAAAGACGCACTTTTGTTACGGACTATAATGATCGTCATAACCTCGTCACTCAAATAACGTACACTACCAAGGCCGGGATCGCGGAGTCGCCTCATCACTGTTGACGTTGAGACTGGTGTTTTGCGGGTACTATTTAATGAAGCTGCCAGTTGAGGACTTGTGAGGCATCTGTTTCTCAAACTAGACACTCTAATGTACTTGTCCTCTTGCTCAGTTGTGCACCGGGGCCTCCCACACTTCTTTCTATTCTGGTTAGAGCCAGTTTGCGCTGTTCGGTGAAGGGAGTAGTACACAGCGTTGTACCAGATCTTCAGTTTCTTGGCAATTTCTCGCATGGAATAGCCTTCATTTCTCAGAACAAGAATAGACTGACACGTTTCAGAAGAAAGGTCTTTGTTTCTGGCCATTTTGAGCCCACAAAAGCTGACGCTCCAGATACTCAAGTAGTCTAAAGGCCAGTTTTATTGCTACTTTTTATCAGCACAATAGTTTTCAGCTGTGCTAACACAATTGCAAAAGAGTTGTTTTCTAATGATCAATTAGCCTTTTAATATGATAAACTTCAATTAGCTAACACATCGTGCCATTGGAACACAGGAGTGATGGTTGCTGATAATGGACCTCTGTACGCCTATGTAGATATTCCATAAAAAAATCTGCAGTTTCCAGGTACAATAGTAATTTACAACATTAACAATGTCTACACTGTATTTCTGATCGGGTGTGAGCATATGGGCGGAATATTCCTCAGAAGAGCAAGAGAGAAACTGACTCCAACTCCTTTTTCAATCAGACTGGACTTTCGATGAAAGCCATGTAACTGATTCCAGATCAGCATACAATCGAACATAAATATTTATTGGCTGGATTATAACCAAGTAGAAATGTTGATAAAATATATTAATAAACTGGGAGATGGATTAAGTGATTCTAAACCAGTTTGCGGAGGTCAGTTGGGTTCATTGATCGGCAGTCAGCAGTAGAGAGAGCAGTTAAGCTGAAGCTCTGGCAGCTTAGTCTTCACTGTGGAACATCTAGATTAGAGGAAACACAGCAGAGAAGACAGGATGAATGGGTCAGAGAACACAGCACCAGGCAGAGGAGGGATTCCCATAGATAGCAACACAACATCTAGCACTGCCGCTAGCAACATTTGGTAAAAGACACTTCTGGTAAAAAAACACGAAACACAAAAATAAGTTAAACATAAAAGCTAGATAGAGTTAATTCTGAGATTCTGCCAGAGGGCTATGGAGTGCCACGGTGTGTACGAGCATGTACTGTGTAATATTTTAATGATTAGAAAAAAAATTACCTCCCTATTCTGCACCTGGGTGTGTGTGTGAAAGGGGTGAGGGGGCATGAAGTGCAATTCTGTGTGTGTGTGTGTCTGTGTGTTCCATCTATTTAGTACCTGGAACCAGGAGCGGCACATATTGATGCTGATTGATGCAGGCAGTAAGGAGCGGTAGTACTCTCACTGAAGGGGTTTAGGCCAGGGCTTGAGCAGGACATCCCTGCTGCTCATAGACCTCAGCACAGAGCGACTCACCACCACTGGGACATAGTCAGACCCACCCTTCTGTAAAGGGAAACTGAGTCTTTCCATTCATACTCTCCTGTTAGTTTCCCTCCTCCCTCTCTTCCACCTTTCTAACCACCCTCTCACTCCTCACTTCCCATATCCTTCCCTCTTTCTGTCCCTCCCTCCTCAACTCAAAACTGAGTTTGGCCATGAAGATGTCCTCCTTTGTGTCTTCCGTGCCATCATCCAGCTTCAGGGACTGGGATTCTGACATCGTTAAGGACTCACTCGTAGACGTGCACAATACTTCTGCTCCCTGCTTTCTTACACACATTTAAGCCATACACCATTAACAGACCCATGCCACCACTTTGAGCATTTTAACACCAAAGAAAAACAAAGACACTGAAATGCACAACATTTCACCCTCAGAGCTCAGCCAGTAAGAGTGACGGAGAGAGTAGACTACTAAAGGTCAGTCAGTGAGTTAGTCAGCATGTGGTTTCTAGGAAAAGCCGTGGCCACCGTGCCCTTGTGGCAGGCAGGCTAATGCAGGTTAATCCCAGACAGAGAGGTCTCTGAGGTGTTAGTGTCATTAAACTGAGAGAGAAGATTCCCTCTAACCCTATTAACTCTCACCGCTAAGATGACTTAGGCCTGACAGCTTATGCTGCTCGGCAGAAATTAAATCAGTGCCAAGAAATACTTGGATTACTACCTTCTCAGAACACACACCTCAGCACTGACACATACACATACTGTATGTAATGTGTGTATGTATGGAAACGTGTACGAGCACACAACCTTAACATACAGATTATTCCCATTAGCTAAAAGTGGTCATGAGAAATGTGTTGATTTTAGTGGTGTACACTGCATAAGGTAATGGATACCCCTACTGCGGCATTCCTGTCGATGCGAGGGACCTCCGGGGCAATGACAGACACAGCCTCCTCATCACCAATACCCTCGTCCAGGTAGAACTGCGACAGAGGTAGGACCTTTACAGTACAGTGACACATTAATAACACACCTTGGAACCAAACATCAATCACAAAGAGACGGGTGTCAACCTACCGTATGACGATGCCGTGTAGATCAAGGGCTGTTTGCAGTTGATACACACACTGCCCTGGCTGTCCAGCAGGGGGTTGTTGGTGGAGCAGCGATAACACATGGAGATCAGGTCCTGGGTTACACACATACACACCTTTGTGAATATACACAAACGTATAAGATACACACTCCACAAAAAATAAAAAATTAAGTGCCTTCAGAAAGTATTCACACACCTTTTCCACATTTTGTTGTTTTACAGCTTGAATTTAAAATGGGTTCAATTGAGATTTTTTTTCTCACTGGCTTACCCCATAATGTCAAAGTGGAATTATGTTTTTCGAAATGTTTACAAATTAATAACACATTTAAAGCTAAAATGTTTTGAGTAAATAAGTAACCATTTTGTTATGGCAAGCCTAAGTACAGGAGTAAAAATTTGCTTAACAAGTCACATAGTAAGTTGTATGGATTCACTCTGTGTGTTTAACATGATTTTTAAATGACTACCTCATCTCTGTACCCCACACATATAAGAATAACAGTTATATGTAGTGGAGTTACTTTTAGTCATTTCCATATTAATTCAACATTTACCAATCTTTTTTTTTGGCAAGATCCATATATATGTCATTTTCATTCATGTTATAATATATTAACATTAGGATTCATATCTGTAAGGTCTATAAATCGCATAATTTAGTGGAATTAAATTGGCCTGTGTGTATTTTATTTATCCAACAAAACTATCACGTGCAAAACATACAGCGGTTATTTTGTGAGGGATTTCTCCTGCAACTCCTCATTTGGTTGCTGCTGGAGTAAAACATGTGCTTTTATAAGTACATTCATTACGCAACAATTCTAAATGCAATTGCGTGTTAAAACTGTTTGGGTGCACGATTAAAAAGAGCTACTATTTTTATTTCTCAACTGGTAATTTAAGCGGTCTCCCATTCACCATTCAAGCATAGGCAACAGGCTATAAACGCTTCACCCACAACTTTACAATGTGAGCTGAAGGCAGTATCCATTTTAAAAACATACTTAATTGTTTGAAACCTGAATGTTTTATTTCATATTATGACGCATGTCTATGGGCAAAATCTGACCATGAAGGCAATTATTTTATTAAGACTTCATAGGCAGCGCGTGAGTTTCAAGCTTGGGGAAGCATACAAATCATTCTACCATATCTACAATTCTGCGTGCCAGTTATGATTTTCATATGTGCTTTTTCTTGGAACAGATTCATTTCAATAATAACATTTTAGTTTCTCAAAATCATTGTCACGCGGTTCATCATAAAAAGTTCAAAGTCAACTAAAGCGAGATCACCAGCCTCTGCCATATTGGCACACTGATACAACGGGATCCATTGGCGGCTACAGAAATGAGCACATGGAACTCATAGCCTATAGGCCAATGTAGCAGTATAACTTCCATCTTTTACACTCAGGATTGGTGATTATCGACGGGGAGATTGTAAGAAAGATTTATAAATAGCTTACTGTGAGGAACTATAGTTTTAATATATTATTATTAGACGAATTTGCATGTAAAAAAAAATTGAATCACTTTCCTACATTTCTGTGCAGCAGGCCAGGTACTTCTTATGCATACTCAGGTTCGCACGCCCCCTCAACATTATCAGGACAGAGAAATCAGACATGCTCATAGGGTGGCAGGTAGCCTAGCGGTTAAGAGCGTTGAGCCAATAACTGAAAGGCTGCTGGTTTGAATCCCTGAGCAGACTAGGTGAAAAATATGTCGATGTGCCCTTGAGCAAGGCAGTCAACACTAATTGTTCCTGTAAGTCGCTCTGGATAAAAGTGTGTGCTAAATTTTTTTAAAAGAGGCTATTTATCTTCGATTCCACTGTGGATAAGTCATGCTTCCTGGTGAAGTATTTCAGTATAGGAGTGATTATATTATGCAAAGTGTTGGTCCTATATTTCATGAGCTGAAATTAAAGATCCCAGAAATGTTCCATATGCACAAAAAGGTTATTTTTCTCAAATGTTGTGCACAAATTTGTTTAAATCCCTATGAGTGAGCATTTCTCCTTTGCCAAGATAATCCTGATGGGTGTGGCATTTCAAGAAGTTGATTAAACAGCATCATTACACAGGCACACCTTGTGCTGGGGACAATAAAATGCCACTCTAAAATGTGCAGTTTTGTCACACAACACAATGCCACAGATGTCTGCAATTGGCATGCTGACTGCAGGAATGTCCACCAGAGCTGTTGCCAGAGAATGTTGTGTTCATTTCTCTACCATAAGCCGCCTCCAACATCGTTGTACACAACCGCAACGCCGTATGGCGTTGTTGGGTGAGCTGTTTGCTGATGTCAACATTGTAAACAGAGTGCTCCATGGTGGCGGTGGGGTTATGGTATAGGCAGGCATAAGCTACGGACCACAAACACATTTGCATTTTATCTATGGCAATTTGAATGCTCAGAGATACTGTGACGAGAACCTGAGGCCCATTGTCATGCCATTTGTCCGTCGCCATCACCTGATGTTTCAGTCTGATAATGCACAGCCCCATGTCGCAAGGATCTGTACACAATTCCTGAAAGCTGAAAATGTCCCCGTTTTTCCATGGCCTGCATACTCACCAGACATGTCACCCATTGAGCATGTTTGGGATGCTCTAGATCGACATGTACAACAGCGTGTTTCAGTTTCCGCCAATATATACCTACTTCGCACAGCCATTGAAGAGGAGTGGGGCAACATTACACAGGCCATAATCAACAGCCTGATCAACTCTATGCAAAGGAGATGTGTAGCGCTGCATGAGGCTAATGGTGGTCACACACACAGGTATCTGTGACCTTAATGCATTCCCATCATGTGCAATTCATCGATTAGGCAATAATTGAATTCATTTCAATTGACTGATTTCCTTAAATGAACTGTAACTCAGTAAAATGTTGGACATGTTGCATTTATATTTTCCTTCAGTATACTTCCCTATTGGACCCACCACTATGCCATTTCTCTCCTGTTCTATTGGTTTTCATGTCAACTTTATTTTGTTGTCCAGAAGCCAAAGGCACAATTCTAGTCATATATACAACCCAACCTAGATGTTGCATCTTTAGTTCCCCCCTCTTTCTAAGTTTCTAACAGAGATTTTAATCTTTGTCACATTTGTAATTGCTATATTTGCGCAGAATGTTTGTGTTTCCCCCAAATTGCATTATTGGCTGCTTCAATACATGAGTTATATGTTCTGTTAAGCACCCCAAAGCATATGGGTCCGGTAAATTTCTCAAATGGCCGGTAAATTAAAATCTTACCGGACACGTTTCCGGCGCCACATTTTCCTAACAGAAACCCTGGTGTGCACGCATGCAAAGATACACACACCTGGTTGAAGTGGTTTGGAGCAGACGGTAAGGCTACCCAGGTCCATGGTCTCCTGGAAGCGAGAGGGTCTGGCCAGCTCAAACTCTCCCGGGGTTCTGCTCTGCTTAGCCAACGCATACAGAGTGTTACTGAGACCCACCATTAAGGACAACAAGGTGCTACAGGTAGAAATTGCCCTTAGCAACAGATCTGGGGTCAGCATACCCTCTTCAAATTATACCCTAACTATTAGGCTAGGAAATGGAAAACTGAACTTAGATCAGTGCCTACTGGAAACTTCTTCAGAACTCCAGAACAGGAAGTGTAGATCAAGACAGAACTGGGCACGCAATTGATAGTACATACTGTACACTCATCAGAGCTGTGTATGTATGCTAAGCATAGCCATTGTTGCCAGAAACCACAAGCCCCAGTCAATACTCTGTTTTGCTCTGTGATGGGTGTACTGATCCTCTCTAAAATAACTACCTTGGCTTTTTGTTTAAAAGTGCTGTGAGTAGAGGAATTTATACTTGTAAGTGTTTGTGTATTCATCCTTGCATGTGTGTGTTTGAGCAGAGGAAATTGCTGCCTGTTTGTATAGATGAAGATTGTTGTGCACTGAGGGACCTCTGAGAAAGGCAACACTAGGTCAATGACTTGCAGCTGCAGAAGCCCTATAACTGATATTCATCTACTAGCTCCAACAGCTCTCCTCTCCTCTGTCCCAGCGTCAGTATTGGAATTGTTAATCAATTTATCTCCTCCTGTTGTGTGTTGTTTAGCAGTGTTTTCCATGACATTGTGCCGTGTTATTCCGTCCAGAGTCCGCTAAACTCATAAATCCCAGTTCAAAGTTTTCCAAGCGGCACCAGAGAGGATGGTAAAAGTAGAAAAGAGTAGAAAAAAGAGAGAGAGTGTTGGTGCCAGTGAACAAACAGATTAGAGGAAACCAAGTGAAGTAAAAGGGAGATGGCCAGGAAGAGGCACATCCTCTTCCTGGCGTGTGTGTGTGTGTGTGTGTGTGTGTGTGTGTGTGTGTGTGTGTGTGTGTGTGTGTGTGTGTGTGTGTGTGTGGTAATCAGTGGGTTTGTTTTGGTTAGTGAGGATGTGCCTCTTCCTGGCGTCTTCTCTTCCTGCCCATCTCTTGGCTGCGCTGGGCTGTTTCCTCTAATCTGTTTGTTCACTGGCACCAACACTCTCTCTCTTTTTCTACTTTACCTTCTCCCTCTCTGTGCATCAACTAAAACAAAACATTTAAAGGTGACATTTGACACATGGATTTGGCCTTCTGCTTTAGACCGTTGCAACACAAGTCGCAGAAGTAGGCCCCACATTGGAAGGATACACTTTAGTAATGCCCAGTGGTACATCCTTGGTGAGGTTGTGCAGGAAGTACCTGGAGATGTTAAAGAGCGTCTCAGGTATATGAGAGCTGAAGGGTTCATCCTGGAGAGAGGAGAAGGGAGAGAGGAGGGAAATAGAGGGTGGGAAAGGAAGCAGGAAGCTCGACAAGACGGAGCTACTCTTCCTCCAGGGGAAGACAGGGGAAGACATCTCCATCATGATTGAAAAGTCCACAGTGTTTCCCTCCTAGAGTGCAAAGAACCTTGGCGTGACCCTGGACAACACCCTATCGTTCTCTGCAAACATCAAAGCAGTGACTCACTCCTGCAGGTCATGCTCTACAATATCCGTAGAGTACGACCCTACCTCACACAGGAAGCGGCGCAGTTCCTAATCCAGGCACTTGTCATGTCCCGTCTGGAGTACTGCAACTCGCCCCATCAAACCCCTGCAACTTATCCAGAGTGCTGCAGCCCGCTTGGTTTTCAACCTTTTCAAGTTCTCCCATGTCATCCCGCTCCTCCACTGACTTCCAGTCGAAGAGCACTTCCACTACAAGACCATGATGCTTACCTACAGAGCAGCAAGAGGAACTGCCCCTCCCTACCTTCAGGCTATGCACAAACCCTACAACCCAAACCGAGCACTCCGTTCTGCCACCTCTGGTCTCTTGGCCCTCCCACCCCTAAGGGAGGGCAGCTCCTGCTCAGCCCAGTGCAATCTCTTTTCTGGCACCCCAATGGTAGAGCCAGCTTCCATCTGAAGCTTCCATCTCACGAAAGCACCTGAAACCCTACCTCTTCAAAGAGTATTTTAAATAATTCCCCTCCTCACATTTGCACTTGACCCCCCCCTTCTAGCTCTGACTTTGCTGATAGCTACTTTATTGAGGAAAGGTGGACTTATTATGTGGTTGTCCCACCTAGCTTTCTTAAGATGAATGCAATAACTGTAAGTTGCTCGGGATAGGAGCATCTGCTAAATGACTAAAATGTAAGGATGGGCGGCAGGGAAAGGGGGCAGAGAGAGACAGAAGGGCACACAACATCCATCAGATACACACATCTTTGGGCATCTCTGTAAGGACACAGAGGCACCACGACTCCGTCTCTGCCCCTTTTGCTCCTCTCTTCCTCCCTTGCCCTCCACTTCTTTTCTCTTCCTCGCTCTCCTGCCTTAAACACTAGTCTGAAGATAAAGAATAGCCTGAGCTGCGCCACATCCTCCCTTCACAGCACAGAGCACTTTGCTCACATGGGCTAGGTTAAGAGGCAGGATGTGTTTATTAGTGTGTAGCGCCAGCTAGCTCCCGCAGTGTTTGATGGCTCATCAAAGCCCTTTGGCCGGGAGAGTTAAAGTGAGATCTATAAGGTTCCTGCTCTGGATTCAATCACAGGGGTTCCTTATTTCAGGGGTGTGACCAGGGTAGAGTACTGTAAAAACAAACAGAGAGAGAGAGAGAGAGCACACTGACACAGGCCAGGGATAGTTAAGCCACTGCATACCAGCCTAAAAGGGACAGGGTGCTTATAATCAGACATACACTACATGACCAAAAGTATGTGGACACCTGCTCGTCGAACATCTCCAAAATCATGGGCATTGATATGGAGTTGGTCCCCCCTTTGCTGCTATAACAGCCTCCACTCTTCTGGGAAGGATTTCCACTAGATGTTGGAACATTGCTGCGGCGACTTGCCGTAGTGAGGTCTGGCACTGATGTTCGGCGATTAGGCCTGGCTTGCAGTCGGCTTTCCAATTCAACCCAAAGGTGTTCGATGGGGTTGTTGTCATCCGCCAAACCCAGATTCGTCCGTCAGACTGCCAGATGGTGAAACGTGATTAATCACTTCAGAGAACGCGTTTCCACTGCTCCAGAGTCCAATGGCGGCGAGCTTTACACAACTCTAGCTGACGCTTGGCATTGCGCACAGTGATAGGCTTGTGTGTGTGTGCGTGGGCCATGGAAACCCATTCGATGAAGCTCCAGATGAACAGTTCTTATGCTGATGCTGCTTCAAGAGGCAGTTTGGAACTCGGTAGTGAGTGTTGCAACTGAGGACAGGCGATTTTTAAGCGCTTCAGCACTTGTCTGTCCTATTCTGTGAGCTTGTGGCCTACCACTTCGCAGCTGAGCCATTGTTGCTCCTAGACGTTTCCACTTCACAATACCAGCACTTAAAAAGTTGACCGGGGCAGCTTTGACGATCTGACTTGCTGGAAAGGTGGCATCCTATGACGGTGACACATTGAAAGTCACTGAGCTCTTCAGTAAGGCCATTCTACTGCCAATGTTTGTCTATGGAGATTATGCTCGATTTTATACACCTGTCAGCAACGGTTGTGGTTGAAATAGTCGAAACCAATAATTTAAAGGGGTGTCTCACATACTTTTGATTATATAGTGTACCCCTCAAGAAGGGGTGCTGGTGGGAGGGGTTATCATAATAAATTATAATTTAATTAACGGGTTACTATAGAAACAGAGGTCATAGTGGGTTCAGAGAGTTGACGTCATGGTTGACATGAGTCGGGTTGTAGCAATGGTCATCGGGGCTGTTGTCGACAGAATCTCCAGGAATGTTCTCTCATTGATGGCTTTGCTCTGTATACAGTGCCTTGCGAAAGTATTCGGCCCCCTTGAACTTTGCGACCTTTTGCCACATTTCAGGCTTCAAACATAAAGATATAAAACTGTATTTTTTTGTGAAGAATCAACAACAAGTGGGACACAGTCATGAAGTGGAACAACATTTATTGGATATTTCAAACTTTTTTAACAAATCAAAAACTGAAAAATTGGGCGTGCAAAATTATTCAGCCCCTTTACTTTCAGTGCAGCAAACTGTCTCCAGAAGTTCAGTGAGGATCTCTGAATGATCCAATGTTGACCTAAATGACTAATGATGATAAATACAATCCACCTGTGTGTAATCAAGTCTCCGTATAAATGCACCTGCACTGTGATAGTCTCAGAGGTCCGTTAAAAGCGCAGAGAGCATCATGAAGAACAAGGAACACACCAGGCAGGTCCGAGATACTGTTGTGAAGAAGTTTAAAGCCGGATTTGGATACAAAAAGATTTCCCAAGCTTTAAACATCCCAAGGAGCACTGTGCAAGCGATAATATTGAAATGGAAGGAGTATCAGACCACTGCAAATCTACCAAGACCTGGCCGTCCCTCTAAACTTTCAGCTCATACAAGGAGAAGACTGATCAGAGATGCAGCCAAGAGGCCCAAGATCACTCTGGATGAACTGCAGAGATCTACAGCTGAGGTGGGAGACTCTGTCCATAGGACAACAATCAGTCGTATATTGCACAAATCTAGCCTTTATGGAAGAGTGGCAAGAAGAAAGCCATTTCTTAAAGATATCCATAAAAAGTGTTGTTTAAAGTTTGCCACAAGCCACCTGGGAGACACACCAAACATGTGGAAGAAGGTGCTCTGGTCAGATGAAACCAAAATTGAACTTTTTGGCAACAATGCAAAACGTTATGTTTGGCGTAAAAGCAACACAGCTCATCACACTGAACACACCATCCCCACTGTCAAACATGGTGGTGGCAGCATCATGGTTTGGGCCTGCTTTTCTTCAGCAGGGACAGGGAAGATGGTTAAAATTGATGGGAAGATGGATGGAGCCAAATACAGGACCATTCTGGAAGAAAACCTGATGGAGTCTGCAAAAGACCTGAGACTGGGACAGAGATTTGTCTTCCAACAAGACAATGATCCAAAACATAAAGCAAAATCTACAATGGAATGGTTCAAAAATAAACATATCCAGGTGTTAGAATGGCCAAGTCAAAGTCCAGACCTGAATCCAATTGAGAATCTGTGGAAAGAAGTGAAAACTGCTGTTCACAAATGCTCTCCATCCAACCTCACTGAGCTCGAGCTGTTTTGCAAGGAGGAATGGGAAAAAATGTCAGTCTCTCGATGTGCAAAACTGATAGAGACATACCCCAAGCGACTTACAGCTGTAATCGCAGCAAAAGGTGGCGCTACAAAGTATTAACTTAAGGGGGCTGAATAATTTTGCACGCCCAATTTTTCAGTTTTTGATTTGTTAAAAAAGTTTGAAATATCCAATAAATGTCGTTCCACTTCATGATTGTGTCCCACTTGTTGTTGATTCTTCACAAAAAAATACAGGTTTATATCTTTATGTTTGAAGCCTGAAATGTGGCAAAAGGTCGCAAAGTTCAAGGGGGCCGTATACTTTCGCAAGGCACTGTATCTAACCAACTTATGCTTTGCAGCAGTATATTGCTGAATTGGAATGGATTCCAAAAGCATTTTGTATTTCAACTAAAGAACTGAAGGGAATTTAGCCTTCACAGTTTTTGTCTGGCCGTACTGCAAGCTACCATTCTCAACTTTCTCAAAACTGTTATTCTTAACTTCTTAGATTTTCTTAACTCAACCTTAACCCACTCTTAACTGTACTTACTGGGCTCTACTCTACCTTTAGGCATGGTGAGCATCTTACAGTGTAACGCTGTATAGAGCGGTAAACATGGTAGAGCTCAGCCAGCTGCTGGAAATGCCTGAACTTCTTCAGTGTCTACTCCTTCCTCTCCTAATTTTATGTTCTTCCCCCCTTTTTAAAGGTAATTTTGAGGCAGGAAAATGTGAAGACTTTCACTAGGTAGACTCCCTTACCCCTAGTGATGTCCAAACACTGCATAGACCGTATCCAGTAATAATACGCAGCCTCATTAAACCTGCTCTTCACCACGGCATTGTGGGTAAGCTGCTTCAACACCTTCACAGCATCACTCTGTCCGCCCGCCTTGTGGAATGCTGTGGGGGGAGGAGAGAAGGAAGTGAAGAGACTTAATTGTAGCGATGGAGGAGGAAAAGCAGGCTTGAGTGGCGCTTAAAGGCAGACTTATCACGCAATATGACGTAGATGCAGAAAGTAAACAGCATAGTGGGATAATTTCCACAACAACTAAGAGCGTTGAAGCGTGAGGCTCAACTTCTCTGCTGGTTTTGGTCCCCTGGTTAACACGCTGTGCACAGCGTGAAGCAGACCTGTGTACCTGCACAGATACTGTGTGAAATGTTGCATCTCGCTCCTCTCAAAATCTCCGTTACTGCTCATGGCAACATCATTTCGCTGAGTCTACCTTTAAAAGGGCTTTCCGGACATGAAGCGGGGCAGAGCTGCCCATACATTTCCAACGGAGCCAGTCAGGGGGCAGAATTCTATCCAGACGGAGTGATTGATGGTGATCGTGCACGTAAAAGCAGAGGTGGCAAAAATAGGAATCTGCTCTGTTTTGGAGAACTCCGCTCCACCCCATCTCTTCCCGTCTGGATAGTCATTAACACTGCTTCTATTGCAACAACAGAGATATGCTTTGACAAGTCTAAGAAATCTCCTTGAGATTCAACCTTATAGGAGCCAACACCTTTCCCATTACTCTGTCTCATTCTCAGGCTGCCAGAGTTTAACAGCATCACACACTCTCTCTCTCTCGCTACTACACGCCAAGGGCAATTTGTACTTAACGTATACGAGACAATATTTTCACTAACTACAAACAGACGTCTTCTTAAACGAACCCACTCCCAAATGTCAAACAGCATGGCACTTAGCAAGCACAGCACCAGTAAACATATGTCCTATTCTTCATGCTGCTATCTGTGGCTAATTAAAGCCAGCTTCAGGGAGACAGCCCCTCGGGTGACCCTGTCTGTCCTGCTAGATGTACAGGAGGTCAGGACATATTAGTGGCTAATATTTATCAGTGCAGCCAGGCGGATAAAACCACAGTCAGCTGCTGCTGCTTAGTGTAAGGACACGAACACTATACAGGCACACACACAAACCACATACCCTCCCCCAAACACACTACACTAACAATGATTAACATGGGCTGTGGTCTGGGCCCACAAAGCTCTGTGATGTAGCTCGGTTACACCACACGTTTGAGTTTGTGAGGAGTTACAGTCGCCAGTCAGCCTTAGCCAGGTGAGGAACTACTAGGCTACTAGACTACAAGGGCCTAAAGGCAATACCAATCACTGTGGTGGTAACACAATACACCATTACGAAAACACAATACAGACAGCACAACACCAGATTACTTCCAGACTGAAACACAACCAGGGCTGTTCAACTATATACTCTACAGCAAGACACAGAGAAGAATATTGTGCAAGATCGATTGGATACAGTACAGTAGATAAATATGCATGCAGGGATTCTAATTGTAAATCTAGTGTTAGCAGTCTGTCTAGCTCTGGATCATGTTTTACAGTGAACAGAGAGAGCAGTGAAGAGGAAGTAGTAAAAAACTACACGGGCCAACCTTTATATGGTTTCCATATGTACCCCATGTTAGGAACTAACATTGCCTTCTAGCCATCTGTGGTATTCTGTGATACGTTGATATAGTTCTGATTCCAGAAGGATCTGAGATATGTCTGGTCAATGTGGTGCACAAAATGAGATTTAAAAAAACTAATGCTAAGAAGTTTCAACAGACATGGCATTGGCAAAGTTACTATACCATTTGGGAACATCAAACATTGAGCTCCTGTAACATATAGGGATGAGTATATTCTCTCTTCACTCCGACCTCTCTGTTCCATCCTCAAAAAGGTTGTTCTCAGCCAGCCACTGAGCGTAGGGCACATAAAAGTCATCTTTAAACTGGGCATGTTTCTATACCAGAGAGAAAGCCTGGGAGAGAGAGGGGAATATCACAGATGATCTTGAAAAGGTACATAGATCCACCCTCCAGCCCTGCTCCCGGAGAACAGAGAGCAACCCTCCATATTCCACCCCTTCCCCGTGGGCCTGGAAGCAAAGAAAGTCAAAAATATGAAAATAGGTACACTATCGGTCAAAGGTTTTAGAACGCCTACTCATTAAAAGGTTTTTCTTAATTTTTTACTATTTTCTACATTGTAGAATAATAGTGAAGACATTAAACTATAAAATAACACATATGGAATCATGTAGTAACCAAAAAAGTGTTAAACAAATCAAAATGTATTTTGTATTTGACATTCTTCAAATAGCCACCCTCTGCCTTGATGACAGCGTTGCACACTCTTGGCATTCTCTCAACCAGATTCACCTGGAATGCCTTTCCAGCAGTCTTGAAGGAGTTCCCACATATGCTGAGCACTTGTTGGCTGGCTTCCCTTCACTCTGCGGTCCGACTCATCCCAAACCATCTCAATTTGGTTGAGGTCTGGGGATTTGTGTGGGGATTGTGGAGGCCAGGTCATCTGATGCAGCACTACATCACTCTCTTTCTTGGTCAAATAGCCCTTACACAGTCTGGAGGTATGTTGAGTCATTTTCCTGTTGAAAAACAAATGATAGTCCCACTAACCAGATGGGAAGGCGTATCACTGCAGAATGCTGTGGTAGCCATGCTGGTTAAATAAATCACTGACAGTGTCACCAGCAAAGCACCTCCACACCATAACACCTCCTCCTCCATGCTTTACGGTGGGAAATACACATGTGGAGATCATCCATTCACCCACACTGCATCTCACAAAAACAAGTTGGTTGGAATCAAAAATCTCCAATTTGGACTCCAGACAAAAGGACAGATTTCCACCGGTCTAATGTCCATTGCTTGTGTTTCTTGGCCCAGGCAAGTCTCTTCTTCTTATTGGTGTCTATCAGTAATGTTTCTTTGCAGATATTTTCCTTATTGACTGACCTTCATGTCTTAATGTAATGATGGACTGTCGTTTGTCTTTGCTTATTTGATGTGTTCTTGCCATAACATGGACTCGGTCTTTTACCAAATAGGGCTATCTTCTGTATACCCCCCTTCCTTGTCGCAACACAAGTGATTGGTTTAAATTCATTAATAAGGAAAGAAATTTCACAAATTGACTTTTAAGAAGGCACGCCTGTTAATTTAAACTCATTTCAGGTGACTACTTCATGAAGCTGGTTGAGAGAATGCCAAGAGTGTGCAAAGCTGTCATCAAGGCAAAAGGGTGGCTATTTGAAGAATCTCAAATATAAAATACATTTAGATTTGTTTAACATGTTTTTGGTTACTACATGATTCCATGTGTGTTATTTTATAGTTGATGTCTTCACTACTTTTCTACAATGTAGAAAATAGTAAAATAAAGAAAAACCCTTGAATGAGTAGGTGTTCTAAAACTTTTGACCGGTACTATAAGTATATAGATATATTATATAAGAATATATAATATATAAGCACTGAGTATACAAAACATTATGAACACCTACTCGTTCCAACAGACTGACCAGGTGAATCCAGGTGAAAGCTATGATCCCTTATTGAGGTCACCTGTTAAATCCACTTCAATCAGTATAGATGAAGGGAAGGAGACAGTTTAAAGAAGGATTTTTAAGCCTTGAGACATGAATTGACAAAAGACAAAATATTTAAGTTCCTTAGAACGGGGTATGGTGGTAGGTGCCAGGTCAAGAAGTGCAGCGCTGCCGGGTTTTTCACACTCAACAGTTTGACACCCAACTTGACACAACTGTGGGAAGCATTGGAGTCAACATAGGCCACCATCCCTGTGGAACGCTTTCGACACCTTGTAGAGTCCATACCCCAATTAATTGAGGCTGTTCTGTGAGCTATGTATGTATGTACAGTGCCTTGCGAAAGTATTCGGCCCCCTTGAACTTTGCGACCTTTTGCCACATTTCAGGCTTCAAACATAAAGATATAAAACTGTATTTTTTTGTGAAGAATCAACAACAAGTGGGACACAATCATGAACTGGAACGACATTTATTGGATATTTCAAACTTTTTTAACAAATCAAAAACTGAAAAATTGGGCGTGCAAAATTATTCAGCCCCCTTAAGTTAATACTTTGTAGCGCCACCTTTTGCTGCGATTACAGCTGTAAGTCGCTTGGGGTATGTCTCTATCAGTTTTGCACAGCGAGAGACTGACATTTTTTCCCATTCCTCCTTGCAAAACAGCTCGAGCTCAATTAGGTTGGATGGAGAGCATTTGTGAACAGCAGTTTTCAGTTCTTTCCACAGATTCTCGATTGGATTCAGGTCTGGACTTTGACTTGGCCATTCTAACACCTGGATATGTTTATTTTTGAACCATTCCATTGTAGATTTTGCTTTATGTTTTGGATCATTGTCTTGTTAGAAGACAAATCTCTGTCCCAGTCTCAGGTCTTTTGCAGACTACATCAGGTTTTCTTCCAGAATGGTCCTGTATTTGGCTCCATCCATCTTCCCATCAATTTTAACCATCTTTCCTGCCCCTGCTGAAGAAAAGCAGGCCCAAACCATGATGCTGCCACCACCATGTTTGACAGTGGGGATGGTGAGTTCAGGGTGATGAGCTGTGTTGCTTTTACGCCAAACATAACGTTTTGCATTGTTGCCAAAAAGTTCAATTTTGGTTTCATCTGACCAGAGCACCTTCTTCCACATGTTTGGTGTGTCTCCCAGGTGGCTTGTGGCAAACTTTAAACGACACTTTTTATGGATATCTTTAAGAAATGGCTTTCTTCTTGCCACTCTTCCATAAAGGCCAGATTTGTGCAATATACGACTGATTGTTGTCCTATGGACAGAGTCTCCCACCTCAGCTGTAGGTCTCTGCAGTTCATCCAGAGTGATCATGGGCCTCTTGGCTGCATCTCTGATCAGTCTTCTCCTTGTATGAGCTGAAAGTTTAGAGGGACGGCCAGGTCTTGGTAGATTTGCAGTGGTCTGATACTCCTTCCATTTCAATATTATCGCTTGCACAGTGCTCCTTGGGATGTTTAAAGCTTGGGAAATCTTTTTGTATCCAAATCCGGCTTTAAACTTCTTCACAACAGTATCTCGGACCTGCCTGGTGTGTTCCTTGTTCTTCATGATGCTCTCTGCGCTTTTAACGGACCTCTGAGACTATCACAGTGCAGGTGCATTTATACGGAGACTTGATTACACACAGGTGGATTGTAATTTATCATCATTAGTCATTTAGGTCAACATTGGATCATTCAGAGATCCTCACTGAACTTCTGGAGAGAGTTTGCTGCACTGAAAGTAAAGGGGCTGAATAATTTTGCACGCCCAATTTTTCAGTTTTTGATTTGTTAAAAAAGTTTGAAATATCCAATAAATGTCGTTCCACTTCATGATTGTGTCCCACTTGTTGTTGATTCTTCACAAAAAAAATACAGTTTTATATCTTTATGTTTGAAGCCTGAAATGTGGCAAAAGGTCGCAAAGTTCAAGGGGGCCGAATACTTTCGCAAGGCACTGTATGTATGTATGTATGTATGTATGTATGTATGTATGTATGTATGTATGTATGTGTATGTGTGTATGTGTGTGTGTGTGTGTGTTGGGCTTAATACAGTGTAAAAAATATAAAACACAATATGTAAAGGGTTTTTTTCTCACATTTTGTGCACAAATTTGTTTATATTCCTGTTAGTGAGCATTTTTCCTCTGCAAAGATAATCCATCCACCTGACAGGTGTGTCATATCAAGAAGCTGATTAAACAGCATGATCATTACACAGATGCACCTTGTGCTGGGGCCAATAAAAGGCCACTCTACAATGTGCAGTTTTTTCACACAACACAATGCAACAGATGTTTTGAGGGAGTGTGCAATTGGCATGCAGATTGTAGGAATGTTCAACAGAGTTGTTGCCAGATAATTTAATGGTAATTTCTTTACCATAAGCCACCTCCTATGTTGTTTTTGAGAATTTGGCAGTACGTCCAAATCGGCCTCACAACCGTAGACCACGTGTATGGCGTTGTGTGGGCGAGCGGTTTGCCGATGTCAACATTGTGAACAGAGTGCCCCATGGTGGAAGTGGGGTTATGGTATGGGCATAAGCTACGGTCAACGAACAGCATTGCATTTTATCGATGGCAATTTGAATGCACAGAGATACCATGATGAAATCCTGAGGCCCATTGCCATGCCATTCATCCGCCCACATCCGTTCATGTTTCAGCATGATAATGCATGGCCCCATGTCACAAGGACCTGTACACAATTCCTAGAAGCTGAACATGTTCCAGTTCTTCGATGGCCTGCATACTCAGTAGACATGTCACCCATTGAGCATGTGTTTGGGATGCTCTGGATAGAAGTGTACGACAGCGTGTTCCAGTTCCGGCCAATATCCAGCAACTTCACACTGCCATTGAAGAGGAGTGGGACAACCTTCCACAGGTCACAATTAACAGCCTGATCAACTCTATGCGAAGGAGATGTGTTGTGCTGCATGAGGCAAATGGTGGTCACACCAGATACTGAAAGGTTTTCTGATCCACGCTCCTACCTTTTTAAGGTATCTGTGACCAACAGATCTGTATTCCCAGTCATGTGAAATCCATCGATTTAAGGCCTAATACATTTATTACTATTGACTGATTTCCTTCTATGAACTGTAACTTGGTAACATCTTTTAAATTGTTGCATGTTGCGTTTATATTTTTGTTCAGTATAGATTGTTTATTTGTATATGTTGGGCTTTAGTTGAGATTATTCTTTACAGAGTGTAATGGTCCAGGCCTCAATTGTTCTGTAACTAGCACTATTCATTCTCGGTTTCGACAACTCTAAAGTTATAACTTCTAATAGTAACTGTATCCACTGGCGGATTGGGAGAGAGTGGGATGACTGCCATCTAAGACCCAACATCTTCTTTGAGACCGGACTGCCTGCCAGTAGTAATCATCTGTGATTGATTGAGAGATTCAAGGAGCTATCACCATTAAGTAACATAGTAGATGCAATGCATTGAATATTTACATTCATGCACTTCGATCACATATCTGACATACAACCAGATTAAAAACCTTGAAATATCGTGTCTTTATGAGGCAATATTCCCGGGGAAATTGGCCTACAATTGTAAGTAATTAGTAACACAGGCTTTAAAACACAGACACACTACTTAATCTTGCCAAAACATGAATACATCTCATTACTAATGTGATATATTAGGGTTAACATACAGTACCAGTCAAAAGTCTGGACACACTTAATCATTCAAGGGTTTTTCTTAATTTTTTCTATATTCTACATTGTAGAATAATAGTGAAGACATCAAAACTATGAAATAACACATGTGGAATTATGTAGTAACCAATAAAGTGTTAAACAAAGTAACCAAAAAGTGTTAAACAAATCAAAATATATTGTACATTTGTATTGTATATATCTTCAAAGTAGCCACCCTACTACAGTATATTAGACTGATTTTATGTCATCGTCAATTAGTGTGCAGCTGGTGTTGTCTGTAGTAGAGTAGCTGGTGTTGTCTGTAGTAGAGTAACTGGTGTTGTCTGTGGTAGAGTAGCTGGTGTTGTCTGTAGTAGAGTAGCTGGTGTTGTCTGTAGTAGAGTAACTGGTGTTGTCTGTGGTAGAGTAGCTGGTGTTGTCTGTAGTAGAGTAGCTGGTGTTGTCTGTGGTATAGTAGCTGGTGTTGTCTGTAGTAGAGTAGCTGGTGTTGTCTTTAGTAGAGTAGCTGGTGTTGTCTTTAGTAGAGTAGCTGGTGTTGTCTTTAGTAGAGTAGCTGGTGTTGTCTGTTGTAGAGTAGCTGGTGTTGTCTGTTGTAGAGTAGCTGGTGTTGTCTGTTGTAGAGTAGCTGGTGTTTGTCTGTAGTAGAGTAGCTGGTGTGTGTCTGTAGTAGAGTAGCTGGTGTTGTCTGTAGTAGAGTAGCTGGTGTTGTCTGTAGTTGAGTAGCTGGTGTTGTCTGTAGTAGAGTAGCTGGTGTTGTCTGTAGTAGAGTAGCTGGTGTTGTCTGTAGTAGAGTAGCTGGTGTTTGTCTGTAGTAGAGTAGCTGGTGTTTGTCTGTAGTAGAGTAGCTGGTGTTTGTCTGTAGTAGAGTAGCTGGTGTTGTCTGTGGTAGAGTAACTGGTGTTGTCTGTAGTAGAGTAGCTGGTGTTGTCTGTAGTAGAGTAGCTGGTGTTGTCTGTAGTAGAGTAGCTGGTGTTGTCTGTAGTAGAGTAGCTGGTGTTGTCTGTAGTAGAGTAGCTGGTGGTGTCTGTAGTAGAGTAGCTGGTGTTGTCTGTGGTAGAGTAGCTGGTGTTGTCTGTAGTAGAGTAGCTGGTGTTGTCTGTAGTAGAGTAGCTGGCGTTGTCTGTAGTATAGTAGCTGGTATTGTCTGTAGTAGAGTAGCTGGTGTTGTCTGTAGTAGAGTAGCTGGTGTTGTCTGTGGTAGAGTAGCTGGTGTTGTCTGTGGTAGAGTAGCTGGTGTTGTCTGTAGTAGAGTAGCTGGTGTTGTCTGTAGTAGAGTAGCTGGTGTTGTCTGTAGTAGAGTAGCTGGTGTTGTCTGTAGTATAGTAGCTGGTGTTGTCTGTAGTAGAGTAGCTGGTGGTGTCTGTGGTAGAGTAGCTGGTGTTGTCTGTAGTAGAGTAGCTGGTGTTTGTCTGTAATAGAGTAGTGTGACAGTACCCTATGGAGGCATACCTGCCTGTCATGTTGATTGATTAACCTAAACGTCCCATAGCAAGAATGTTGTTAAGTACACTCCTCTTTATATGTGTAACTGTGTGTCACAGTAATGTCAAAGCCCTCTTCTGCACAGCCCAATCAGCCTCTGAGTCTAAGCAGACTAAACCCAGGCTAGGCCCAGGATAAGAGTGAGTGCAGTGAATAGCATCCATATGGCCCATTCATACTGTACTGTAGGCTGTGTTCTGTTCTCTCTCAATGTCCAACTCCCCCAGAAAGGGATGTAAAAACATGGCTGCTAACGCCATGCCAGATTCATACAATATGAATCTGATAAAAGGTTCTATTTTTTTGGACATCGGCAGTTTGCTCTCAGGACCGCCTGTAATTGATGAAACACTAGTGATGGATTTAGGAAATGTAGTGTTTTCTTCATGTCTCTGTAGTATGAGCTGCTCTGATGGGGGTGGTTGAGCTAAGGCTCTTTATTGCTTTGGACTGTTGGGTGCTTCTCACATTCTAGTCATAATGTAGGCAGAGATTCAGAGGAAATCTCTGGTTTGGCTGGAAACGTTGCTCTGGTTTTAATAGAACATCGTTTCAGTTTGTCTTGTTCCAGTAAATATGCAGTTGAATTTTCTGTGTTCTGGGTGGGACCTATGAGGTCAATTTTCTGATGAGCCAAGTAAGATAGAATACTGTAGCTGTGTCCAACAGGTGGAAGGACCATAAGTGAAATGTGAAAGGTTTTGACTGACCTGGTCCCAGTATCGTGCCTCCACGTGCAGCTGTACCAGGGCCTGCAGGTCTCCCATCTTGGAGTAGGTCTCAGAGGAGTAGCCATGGTGCTCCGCATTATCCAGCTTACGGACGATGTCAATCAGCCTAGTGGGGGGGTGGGAAGAGATGCGATCAGATGGAGTGTGTGGGGGGTGGGGGTTGAGTGTGTGTGTCCAAGTGTGTGTGTGGATCAGGCCTCGTAGAGGACCCTTTACAAATCACATAGCTCTTATAAGCGCATCACACCACACTTAGGAATGAGGCCGAACTCACTCACACCCGAATGTCAGCTGTCATGCCTGATAAAGCTTGACGAGGCCAACCAGTCTTTCCCTGTGTTTGTTATGCTGAGGCCGCCTTAGCCTAGGTGGTCTGGGCCAGAGTGGGTGTGTGATTGACAAGCAGAAGACACAGAGAGAGGGGCCCATGGGGAGCTCTGATAGAGCCACAGGACCCAGCATTAGCCATCTGCCTGCCTCCCAACCACATAACGCTTTCCCATGACTCACAGGAAAGCCAAGAGCTGAGTATATGTGTGTGTGTGTGTGTGTGTGTGTGTGTGTGTGTGTGTGTGTGTGTGTGATCCACATGTCGACTCAGCCTTGTTCTCCTATGATGTCGATGGCTTTGAGGTGTTCTCCTACAGATAGGTACATCTGAGCAGCGGCCTGCGGCTCCTTGCTGTTCTTAGCCCAGTCTGCGTGCTTGGACATCAGCATGCAGGTGTTTTTAGGGTCTGTAACGCCCCCATACTCCTACAGAGGGACAGAAAAAGTGGGAGGATGAGTGAGAGAAAAGGCCAGAGAGAGAACGAGAATGAGAGACAGACAGGCCCAACTGGGTCAGGGCCTGGAGAGGGGGGACATGGAGTCACACAAACAGGACCAGGATTCCCCCTCTGGTGTCCTCCAGTGGTAAAACAAACAGCCTCGAGGACCAGATGGCCTCACAGCCACATAAATATACAGCAGCCACAAAACACACAAGGGAGGGGAAAGGAGTCACGCCTGTGTCATCTGCTTCATTACCATGAACATACATACACAGGTTGTGATCAAAGACCACTCCACACATAAACACACTTAACAGGAGATCGCCTCAACTTCAACTGACCCCTCATAAAATCATTTACATCCAACAACTGACACCCCACCATCAATTATTTCTGGGTATGTGTGTCACATAAAGCCACACTCCTGTGTGTGTGTGTGTTCAGTATCTTGGCTGACTCAAACAGGCACAGGTCTCACATGCGTGTGTGGGTGTACAGGCATATTCAAACATCCATGTGTGTAAATGTCTGTTGTCTTGAACATGTACAGGTCTAGGGTATGAGAGTGTGTGTATGAGTCAATCGGTAGTCGTACAGTGTACAAGCTGAGGACTCTGGAGTGGTAGCCAGTCCTTAGACTGGTGGAATTTCCCCTGGTAGGCATAGACGTCCGATAGGAATAGCTCCTTGTCACTCTCACCCCTCTTCTTTCTCTCCTAGAAATCCATCAGCACACACACACGAACACTAGTGTATGCACGCACATGCAAAGAAAGAGAGAAATGAGCTAATATCAGCCGCTCAGTCAGTTTCACCCTAGTCTGACCCTGGACTATCTGCCCATAGTTGCACGTATTCCATACAGTATGCACACACACAGACACCAAGACTGTTTTGTGGAATTCAATGATCCATTGTTTCCACATCCACCGTCACCATGCAACAACAAAAAAATGATTGACTTTTCCCTTTTCAAACTGCAGCCCCCGAGGCAGGTCTAATCTTATCACAAAGAATGTCCATGAAAACACATGAATGTATTTATAGTCCCAAATATTCCCAGGAGATCAGCTAAGTTCACATAACATAACGCTTTCCTCCCTTTACTAGCCCTTTGTGTGTGAGTGCCTGAGTGCATGTGTGTGTGTGTGTGTGTGTGTGTACACAGTCATATGTTGGGGCAGTAAGAAAATGCTTAATGAGGGCAACCCATGCGATCCCAAGTTTCCCCTCCTCTGTCTCGCTTGGATGATGTCATGTGGAGTTCTCTGGTCAACCAGTAAATCCACCCTGATTAAAGCTATGTGGTCTGTTTTCTACCGTGACAAATTCTTTGATCTTGGAATAATACCATTTGGACTAATCCATTATGCATTTTAGGGGAGTGTGTCTGTGCCATATTGTACCTCAAATGCTGTTGATGAGCTCCAGGCAGCGCAGGTCTCGTACTCGGATGAAGGCCTGAGAGAGAGAAACAAAAGGGAACTCCAGTCCTCGAGTATCCCCAACAGCACACATTTTTGTTGTAGTCCTGGACAAAAACACCTGATTCAACTTGTCAAGGGCTTGATGATTAGTTGACAAGTAGAATGAGGTGTGCTTGTCCGGAGCCACAACAAATTATGGGGAAGCCAGAGAATCCACTCACACCACATACTTAAGCTATTCTGTCACATTGGTCAAACAAGCATGAGAGAGGTTCTTCATACAAATAGCATCAGGCTGCACCATCTAGTGATGAACACTAGCATTGCAGTGAAAAGGTGTGTGTGTGCTTCCGTGGGAGTATGTGCTTGTATGACCTTCTTAAAGGTGACAGTCGAGCCCTTCCAGGGCATATGTGGCCAGATCCCTACAGTCACTGTCAGTCACACACAGACAGGAGATCTGATAGACCTGCTTGAACATCCTTCTCTCTGGTACATAGACACTGGTACATAGACACTGGTACATAGACACTGGTACATAGGAGCCGACTGTGGAGAAGAGATGGGAAAGAAGGGGAAATCAGTCAATTCAACATACAATAAGAAAACGTAGAAACAGAACTAAATAGTGGATAATAAAGCTCAGTTCTTTAAGTATTATTCTTCCCACCCACCGGTAACCTCCACGGTGGATATGGAGTAGACATGCAGGCAGAAGATCTTGGAGCCATTGTAGCCCACCACAAAGCCCTGCAGCTTCGGTTGGTGCACTGGGAAGTTACTGGCCTTGACGTTGAGGTAGCAGCTGCCTGACAAACACAGCATGCCCTCACATTAAGTGTTCCATGCTACGTTGTTAGCATTGGGCTCCTGGGGAGTAGGGAAGGATGCTCATAGAGGGCAAGTCAGGGGGAAAAGTAGGTGAAGGAAAAAGGGACAACCTTTGAACAATAATTTGAAAGTGAAGCCACCTCAACCTTGGCCTTAATAACTCTTGATGCCTGCCCTCTGACCTTAAAGAGCTGTTCCTTGGTGTGGATGTCATTAAACCGGCAGGTGCTGTGTTCGTCCACCACTGCCAGCGTGCTGCGGGACGTACTCATGTCCAGACAACGCACAGGTGTAGACTGCTTCAGCAGATTGATGGCAAACGGGTTGTCCACAAAGACCTTCAGGATCTGAAGAGAAAATTAATACCATTGGTGCAAGTTGGATTGGCTTGAGCCGCAGGAGATCTCAATAAGACTAACCTAGATAAATACAAGTTAGCTAAGACAGAAGTGTTTGTATCTGCTCTCTTCTTTAGCCCCACCAGTAGGCCCTCGCTGTCTGGTCGGCCACCAATGACTTTAATGTAGAGAATCAGAGACTCCATGAGCCACTATTCCTTGGTACTGGTGAAGGACAGACACCACATATAAAATAATTTAAAGCTGAACCAATGTTCAATATAGTGTAAATCCACAAGAACTACGAGGAATAGCTGATAAGCAGCAGAGAGGCCAGGTTGGAGACAATGAGACATGCAGCTCAAAAGGCTCCCCTATTGATCTTGATTAGGGACAATACAATGATCCTACCTAGACTAGCCTACAACAATGAATAATTGTATTATTGTTTTTAAGTGAGTACAAACTTCTACGCTAGGCTAAACTTCAGTGATTCCAGCGGCTATTCCTTGCCAACCTAGAAACGCTTCAATACAGCGTCAATATTTGTAATTTCACTTTTCAAATGTAACACCTTTTATGTGTGGCATAAACACAAGCAGTCACAAGGTTTTAATATGATTAGGCTCCTTCAAACGTCTCCTACAGGCTACCTGCACACATTCCTCAAAAATGTCATTCCAGCTTCCAAACTGTACCATTTGATGAATGGAAAGAGGGCAGTTTTGTATGGCTGTCCCTTAATATATCCTTCTAATCTAACTATCCATATGTTTCATTCTCGTTCAATGCTATGTGCTAATGCTAAGTCTGATTGTATTTGACAGAGCCCATTCAGAGGTTAGACAGTCATACCAGAGAAACCATCAGCCTCAGTGGTGAAGCTGTAACATGGCTTTTAGAGACAGATCTAAAGCATCTCTGTCACAGTTAACTCTAGACTGCTCCCCTCCCCTTCTCTGTCAAACCCCAGAGACACAAACCAGGGAGGAAACCACCAGATACATCCAGCCAGGCTCCACAATGCTGTGGTGGTAACCACTCACTCTTCCCTGTCTCACTCAGGCTGTCTAATGGCTGAGGAGAGACTCAGAGAGAGAACCCGTAAAGGAACACAGATACAGTTGAAGAAGGATAGGCAGAAAGATCTGGAGGACCTCTGGACTCTCTCTGGCCTCTCTCTGGCCGGCCCTCTCTGGCCTCTCTCTGGCCGTCCCTCTCTGGACTCTCTCTGGCCTCTCTCTGGCCGTCCCTCTCTGGCCGTCCTTCTCTGGCCTCTCTCTGGCCGTCCCTCTCTGGCCTCTCTCTGGCCGTCCCTCTCTGGACTCTCTCAGGCCTCTGTCTGGCCGTCCCTCTCTGGCCGTCCTTCTCTGGCCTCTCTCTGGCCGTCCCTCTCTGGCCGTCCCTCTCTGGCCGTCCCTCTCTGGCCTTTCTCTGGCCGTCCCTCTCTGGCCTCTCTCTGGCCGTCCCTCTCTGGCCGTCCCTCTCTGGCCGTCCCTCTCTGGCCTTTCTCTGGCCGTCCCTCTCTGGCCTCTCTCTGGCCGTCCCTCTCTGGCCGTCCCTCTCTGGCCTCTCTCTGAGGTGTTTTAGAGCAGCGATGCAGCACTAAACACTAATTCACTGGCTTTCCATCATCTTAATAGCATGATAATGTATTTCGGGGGGGGGGGTCTTTCACAATCTGTCACCAATGCATTAGTATAATTTACATAAGCCAAAGACGCTGCAGGTCAGTGTTATTGACTTAGGCCAAATAGTTTGTGTTGCACAGGAGGTTGGTAAGCACCTTAATTGGGGAGGACGGGCTCATAGTAATGACTGGAACAGATTAAATGAAATTGTATCGAACTCATCAAACACATGGTCTCCTCCCCTCAGCAGCCCCCTGTGTTGTGTTTTGTTATGGCACTTTACGGAGTTGTTTGTCACCAAGTGTTTGAGAAAAGCCTGAAGTCAAAAGCAAATCCGTAGAAAACAGTTATTAATCAATGTATTTAGTCTAAAAACAGCTTTAAATAACTGTACAAATACTACGACCATCTACTACCACAGTGTAAATGTGTTTGGGGGTAGTAGGGGATAGGGTATGATTTTGGACTGGGTATAAGTTTCACCTGACACAGGATGATGTGCTCTGAGCAGACCACGAGCAGGTTGCACTCAAACTTCCTGCAGATCTTCTCCTTGATGCGGTTGTACATGTCGGAAGAGTCGTCAGAAATCGTAGATGAGGATCTTCTCAGGCAGCTGGATGGCACGGCGGTTCCTGTTGATAGCTATCTTCTTATCCAGCTCTCTGCACTTCATCCTCACTGGGCATGGAGAACAGGTATAGTAAGCACAGGAAGTCCAGTCAAAAAAAAACCACTAGTCCTAGCTTCACTTAACTCCTACACCCTTAGTGTTTACAGATCTGAAGGGACTGGATAGATCTGAGCATATGGGCTGGACTACATAGCCTTCTAATGGACTTCTTCAGGGAGCTTCTGCCATCCATTTCCATCAGATCTGCTAACACTGACAACGTAAGGGACTTAAGGGAAGTACAATGTACTGTTTAAGTCAATCCACCTTTCTGTTCAGTGATGAGGTGCTGGAGGATGACATCGGTCATGCCGTCTCTGTAGGCGTGACGGTCTTTGTACAGGCCATGCATTGTGGTGAAGATGAGCTGAAAGAAGGCTATGGTCTGTCCTGGAAGCCCAACACCTACACAGAAGACAAAGAGAGAACAATGTAACAGTGGTTCCCATTAACACTTCCATGAAAATACAGAGAGACAAAGTGTTCCTGTTGTTAGATCCCCGTCTAAGACAATGTGGAGATGTCAGCCAGGTAGAACCTAATGCTTTCTCGTGTGAGTCGCTAGTATTAATATAATATAAAATATTAAAGATATAAAATAAACTACATTGATATTACTTTCATGTACTCTATGGGTGATACTTTTTCCACAAGTTAAAAATAACTGATCTGTGAATTTATCCCAACGTGATATGTCGCATCAACACTTGATCTGACAGCATGACATCTATAGCGTTTACGTCAGTCGCATCTTATAATTTCCGTTCCGCGTTCTTCACAGCATGTCTCGGCACCATGTCAGCTCTGTTTTAAATTACAGCGTTCCAATACAGTACCCTTCAGACACACGCACACACACACACTCTCTCTCATACACTCTCTACACACAGTTACTCAAATGTACACACACACACTAAAAGAGACCCACCACATAGACTCTACAGGTCCACACCCAGGAGCTCTGTTCCCCGATGGTGCCGAGCCGCACCCAGTATTTGGTGTAGAGGGAGGCCTGCCTGTCCGAGCCGCCCATTACAATGTACTCCCACTTGGGAAAGTAGCTGACGCAGCAGGAGTCATAGAGAGTTCTGTCCTTCCCAATCTGAGAGAGACAGAGGAACAGACATTGAAATAACAAGGAATTCTACTTCATATTTTTTTACCTTTAACTGAGCTATGCTTGTCTAGGCCAATACTTCCCCTGACTGGGAGCAAGTCTCAAATGAATGTCCTAAAAATCATCTGTCCTCGGTTGCAACACTCACACAACAACTGTTCGTCGGGGGCTTCATGAAATGGGATTCCATGGCCGAACAGCCGCACACAAGCCTAATATCACCATGTGCAATGCCAAGTATCGGCTGTAGTGGTGTAAGACTTGCCGCCATTGGACTCTGGAGCAGTGGAAACACGTTCTCTGGAGTGATGAATCACGCCCTCACCATCCGGCAGTCCGACAGACGAATCTGTGTTTGGCGGATGCCAGGAGAACGCTACCTGCCCCAATGCATAGTGCCAACTGTAAAGTTTGGTGGAGGAGGAATAATGGTCTGGGGCTGTTTTTCATAGTTTGGGCTAGGCCCTTTAGTTCCAGTGAAGGGAAACCTTAATGCTACAGCATACAATGACATTCTAGATGATTCTGTGCTTCCAACTTTGTGGCAACAGTTTGGGGAAGGTCCGTTACTGTTTCAGCATGGCAATGCCCCCGTGCACAAAGCGAGGTCCATACAGAAATGGTTTGTCGAGATCGGTGTGGAAGAACTTGACTGGAATCTCAGAGAGCTGATTTTGTGACGAGCCTCCATGAAATGCGCAGCAGCACAGGGTGCCTCTGGTCAAGAGTTCCTATATGAATCCTGTGTTCTGCTATCCTTGTTTTCAGAGCTCATTTAGTTTTTTCCTACACAGCATAGACCACAAATACACTTGACTAGGCATACCACGTTGTTTGTAGAACACCTAATGATGCCTTGCCCATGATAGGGTGATTGAACATTTCTTCGTAAAGTTTCAGTGGGTACGTCTGTAATTACCGTCCGACACATTGACTAGGAAGGTGCTACGTGGTGCTGGTGGAAGATCCATCCTCATTTGACTGATGTTGGAGGCGTGTCTGAAGACGACCTGCGGGGGTTCTTTAAATGTATTTTCCAGTTATGGATCGGTGTTCAAGATGAGCCAGCGGTTTTTTATGATATGGTCCAACTATTTGCCAAGTGGCGAGTACTGAAGGTTGTATTGAACTCGCTGGTCAGGGGGGTGGGGTGGTTTGGGCGTGAGGCTGTCATCCTGGGTCATATCTTTGTGTCAGGAATATGGCATCATTTGAAATGTGGTCTCACCCATTAAAACAGGGAAGTTTCTCTCATATTTATGGTCCACAATGTCTGAGCCAAGGCTTTCTCCAGACCACGACCTAGTAGACACATCAAAGCTTACAGTCCTTAGCAATCCCATTAAGCGCCTGACCAAACAGATGGAAAAACACATACACACTCTCTTGTTTCTAAATGGGCTCTATTGTTCTGGCACTTGAAGTCCATTTGCGCAACGTCATATCAGTTCCCGACTGTGCATCTGGTTCTCCTCACTCTGAAAAATAACCGCCTGACAGTCCATTCTTTTGCCCTGAAATAAAATAATTTTGGACAACCTCCCTTTTTTTTATTACAGATTATTCCCAGCATGGTAATCAAACCAGCATGTTCACTGAAACCGATGAACAGCCCAGTGACAACACATGAGACTAAGGTTCCATGGCAGGGTAATGAAACAGTGCATATTTGTCTGTACTTACAGTATTACCCAGGGGAATATAGGGGAGGAGTAGTGAGGGGATCATTATTAAATGCTAAACAGGATCACCTCCAGTCCAGTGTTATGGTTTCAATAGTGCCTGACAGGCTGATTGCATACAGGCCTTAAAGGCCTAATGAAGTGTTATCAATTCATTATGGTGGCCTGTGGTTTATGTGTTATCGCTCGTTGCCACAGCAATGGGAAAGTGTGATAACACCCAGGCCATTGACCAATCACCGCTGCCCACCTGGGAGCAGAGCCTCAAACCCTGTGGTCGTAACCATAGGCCTTTTGATCTCTACATAACGACCATTCGGTGTATTGCTGTGCTACACACTGATATACTTTGGATTGTCAATCATCAGAGTATTTTCTATGATACTTTCTATGAAGCAAATGTTTTAAAAAATCACGACTGCATTTTCTACTAGATAGGCTACTTGTCTAACATAGCATATCTATTAATTTGCTGTAAATGTTTATCTCATATGTAACCAATATCCAGATGGCCAGTAGGAGGCAAACACATTTACTACATTTTAGACCAGGGGTGGGTAAACCTTTTGGTTTAAGGGCCACATCGGTATTTTGAAATTCAATGAAGGGCGACAGATTTTTGGGGGGTTGTTTTGTTTGTCAAAATCAATGTGGATCAGAAAAAGCACAGTTATTTGAAAATATATAGATCCGTTATAATTTTTACCTAATTTCTTTCAGCGGGTCATTGTGCTCATCCCTGAGAGAGACACGCCACAATGAGTCTTTCCCTGAGTTTTGATGTTACCTCCCTTCCTTCATGCATGCAGTGGTCTTGATCAGAGAACAGTCCCTGCAGCAGGGGCTCCCCTCCTCTCCCTGCCTGCCTCTCTTTCTCCAGCTGCCTAGCTCAGCACCAGGTGCTCTACCCTGCTGCTGCAGCTCTGCCTGCTCTGGCTGTAGGGGGCGTCGGTGAGCAGGCACAGGGGCTCTGGCATGCTGCTGTCCACATCCACTTCCACTTCCACTTCCACTGCCTCATCATCCTCTTCCTCACAGAACGGCACCCACTTCCACCAGTCCCTGTCAGAGCTCGCTTGGTCAAACATTGACACCTACTGGCTGTCTACAGGAAATGCATTGGACTTCTGATGTCCCCCAAAAAAAACTCTCAACCGCACTCACAAGTATGTCTATTTTCTCCGATTTCCTCTCCGTTTGCGCAGTTTATGTTCTACATGTTGCTGTCCAACAGGTTGCTGTCGTGGAGGACTGTTTACAGGATCGCTTGTGCGCAGACTCCGTTTTCTGTTTCCTGTCCTGTCTCTTGTGCTGCGTTCTGCGCATGTCATGTGTGAGTCAAGCGGAATCGCTCACAAGCTCGTTCACACACTTCACAGCCCAGCGCACAATACAATTTATCCAAAGATGTTATGTCTCCGACAGTTTTATTCAACTCGATCTTCAAATAATATACCAATAGATATGAACCATTCATCCAGAACAGCATGTGATCACGAGGTATGTAAAGAAGCACAGTTGAATCGACTATCAAGAAGGTCAACCAATCTGCAACTGTTGAGCTACTTAGCTAGCTAATAGTCACCTATTT
Source organism: Oncorhynchus clarkii lewisi (assembly GCF_045791955.1). Lineage (NCBI taxonomy): Eukaryota > Metazoa > Chordata > Actinopteri > Salmoniformes > Salmonidae > Oncorhynchus > Oncorhynchus clarkii. The sequence continues at coordinate 36,005,814 of NC_092155.1, read as the reverse complement.
GTCCAAACCATGCTCTTCCATATAAAATAAAATATAATTAAAATATGATTTGATAGACAGTGTGAGTTGACTATTCTGATCCATCTTTTTGTTTGTGGCAGCAAGGTATAGAGCTCCAGATGTCTTAAGAAGATGTTAGCAGATAAGAGGACCGGAGCAGGATCTCAGCCTCATGAAACCCAGCTTGTGACACCTGTCTGAGACAGACATCCTCAACACTCCCGAGTGTGGACAATATACTATCACTGGATTATCATATGTATCAGGCTAAAACTGAGCCTACTGTTGATACAACCTGTGCTTCCCCTACGGACAACAACACTGTCACAACCAGGCTCAAAAACAATGACCTCAACACAGAGAACCCCGTCACTGACACACATTTGAATCCTAACTCTGACACAGACACTATGGCTGTTCCAGGTTCAGATATGAGAGTTACCAAAGAGGCTGATCCGAATGCAGTCAAGAGACAGCGGACCAGACAGGAAGATGAGGATTCGTGCCCGCCTTCTAGTATGCCGCCGGGCTGGGTGAGAGTAGTGAGACGGAGGAAAAGTGGGAAGACTGCAGGCAAAATGGACATCTATATAACAAGGTGATTCTGATTTTTGCTTCTTCACTAGTTACTCTCCATTCTCTCATTGCATGTAAAATATCCCTGAAGTGTGTGTATCTTACTGTCAGGGCCAGGGGCTAAGTGCATTGCAGATATCCTATGATCAATGATTCTAGTCCCCAGGGACAGAGGTTCCGGTCCAGGGCGTCTCTTCAAGCTTTCCTTCTCAGAGATGCAGGAGGGGATCTACAGATAGATGACTTTGACTTCACCAAAGCCAAGAGTGGCAGTGTAGCTGTGACTCCGCTGCCAAGCCAGGAGAGACAGAGGAAAGTTAATCAGAAACACACACGTCATACCTCAGAGGCCAATATCAATGAAGACCGGCAGAACACAGAGGAGAATATGGAAGAGGGTAGAATATTAAGCCTGCCTCCAAATAACACAAAAATAGCCAATTCCGCAAAATCCTGCAAGCAGAGGACCAGACCCAGAGACAAGAGAACGATAATAACTCATCTGAGGCCTGACATGCCTCACCTGGCAAGGGGGAATCACAGACCGGCAGCTGGGAGAGGCACAGAAACGGGCCAACCATCAGACACAAATGAAGACATCAAAGAGACACACATACAAGCCTCTGTGAGAAGGGGTGAGGATGATGAGACTGAGAGGCGTCTGAAGGTCGTGGCGGTAGTTGACGATGTCATACTGGAGAAGAGCCCCCAGAGGAGGCCGGGGCTGCTGAGAGAAAAGCTGCTCAGGCTGGCCCCGCCCACTGATCCTCAAGATGCTCTCATTGGTCGAGAAGAACAGCTTCCTGTGTCACTGTTACTTGTCCCAGTCCTTAGGGTGCAGTCTGCTTCTGAGAGCGAGGGGGAGGCTGAGTCTGAGGGTGTGGGAGTGGGGGAGACTGAGGGAGTGGAGAATATAGAGGCAGAGGTGCATGACAAAGAGCTGCCATCTCCCCAGACCACTGGAGAGCGCTGTACACCACTGAAAGATTCCCAGAGCAGTATGTATCAATTTTCTCTACTGTGCATTGTGCTATCTGAGTTATGATGCATAATGTGCATTGACTGTGATGCCTAGATAGAGAACCTCCATGGTTTCAGTGTACTGACCCAAGAGAATAACATGTTTAATGTGTGTAGTGGTGCCTGTTGTTCCTGTTCTGCCCAGAACTGTTAGGAGAGAAACGGAAGACCAGTCCTTATTTCAGCCGGAAGTCAATGAGAGATGGTAATAATTTCATAAATGGTAGAACTTAACAGAACTTGCCATTCTTGGAGAAAAATGTAAGTCAAATAAAAAATGGTTTATTTATGTCCGAAACCCCTTATGTCCACACACAGGTCTAAGCCCCCCCAGGAGGAAAGCCTTAAGGAAGTGGACCCCTCCTCGCTCTCCCTTCCACCTGGTGCAGGAGACCCTTTTCCACGACCCTTGGAAACTCCTGGTAGCCACGGTGTTCCTCAACAAAACCAGCGGTGAGACACACAAACACACATGCAAGGCTCAAACACACATCTACAATAACAACATTGGAATTATCTCACACAGTCTCTGTTCTGTGTTCCTTTTCAGGTAAAATGGCCATCCCGGTGTTGTGGCAGTTCTTTAAGCTTTACCCATCAGCGGAGGAGACCAGGGGGGCAGAGTGGAAGCCCCTGTCTGTGCTGCTGAGATCTTTGGGCCTGTATGAACTGCGAGCCAAAATCATCATCAGGTTCTCTGGTGAGTCACTGTTCCCATCTCCACCTGTGGATCCAAGAGATGATCCACTGATTTCCCTCCTAGAAAGTGAGATTTTAGTTTTAGCTGAATCGAGGAGGACGACTGGGTTGTCCTATCCTCCAAGTGTTAGAGGTGTGTTTGTTTTTGCCAGCACCTGAGAAATAATGGGGATGTTATGCATCTCTTATAGAGGTCGACCGATTAGTCGGAAGGGCCGATTAATTAGGGCCCATTTCAAGTTTTCATAACAATCGGAAATCGGTATTTTTGGACACCGATTTGGCCTATTAAAAAAATTATAATAAAAAAATATATATATATTTTTTTTACACCTTTATTTAACTAGGCATTCTTATTTTCAATGACGGCCTAGGAACAGTGGGTTAACTGCCCCGTTCAGGGGCAGAAAGACAGATTTTCACCTTGTCAGCTCAGGGGATTCAATCTCGCAACCTTACAGTTAACTAGTCCAACGCAATAACGACCTGCCTCTCTCTCGTTGCACTCCACAAGGAGACTGACTGCCTGTTACGCAAATGCAGTATGCTAAGGTAAGTTGTTAGCTAGCATTAAACTTATCTTATAAAAAAACAATCAATCATAATCACTAGTTAACTACACATGGTTGATGATATTACTAGATATTATCTAGCGTGTCCTGTGTTGCATATAATCTGACTGAGCATACAAATCTAAATCTAAGTATCTGACTGAGCGGTGGTAGGCAGAAGCAGGCGCGTAAACATTCATTCAAACAGCACTTTCGTGCATTTTGCCAGCAGCTCTTCTTGTGCGTCAAGCATTGCGCTGTTTATGACTTCAAACCTATCAACTCCCGAGATGAGGCTGGTGTGACCGAAGTGAAATGGCTGGCTAGTTAGCGCGCGCTAATAGCGTTTCAAACTTCACTCGCTCTGAGCCTTGGGGTGGTTGTTTCCCTTGCTCTGCAGGGGTAACGCTGCTTCGATGTGGTGGCTGTTGTCGTTGTGTTGCTGGTTCGAGCCCAGGGAGGAGCGAGGAGAGGGAAGGAGGCTATACTGTTACACTGGCAATAATAAAGTGCCTATAAGAACATCCAATAGTCAAAGGTTAATGAAATATAAATGGTATAGAGGGAAATAGTCCTATAATAACTACAACCTAAAACTTCTTACCTGGGAATATTGAAGACTCATGTTAAAAGGAACCACCAGCTTTCAGTTGTTCTCATGTTCTGAGCAAGGAACTGAAACGTTAGCTTTCTTAGCACATATTGCACTTTTACGTTCTTCTCCAACACTTTGTTTTTGCATTATTTAAATCAAATTGAACATGTTTCATTATCTACTTGAGGCTAAAATGATTTTATTGATGTATTATATTAAGTTAAAATAAGTGTTAATTCAGTATTGTTGTAATTGTCATTGTTACAAATAAAAAAAAAATAATCGGCCGATTAATCGATATTGGCTTTTTTGGTCCTCCAATAATCGGTATCGGCATTGAAAAATCATAATCGGTCGACCTCAAATCTCTTATGCAGATGAATACCTGACCAAGCAGTGGCGCTACCCTATAGAGCTGCATGGGATTGGGAAGTATGGAAATGACTCCTACAGGATCTTCTGTGTAGAGGAGTGGAGACAGGTGAGTGAGTCACAGACCCCATAGTAGGTTGTTACATACAGTTTATAGTGTATTTTTCCTTTAGCAAAGATGACAACTGTTGTTACACCAACATTTAAATAATAGATCCAGATATAGTCAACTAGAGATATTGCCCTTGTGTGTGTGTATTTACATAGGTTGAACCCCAGGACCACATGCTAAACAAGTACCATGCTTGGCTGTGGGAGAACCATGAGAGGTTGGGAATCTGAACCATGAGGAACTGCGATGTCACAACCTGTTTTATCAGTGGAAGAATGTTCTAGTTCTTAAATCATTAGGCTTATAACCTGACATATCGGTATCTCTCTTGGACAACAATTGTTACTCAACATGATTCTATTAAAGAAATTGTTTTATCATGTTTTAAAAGCCTAATGACTAATTTACATTGAATTGGACTTTGATGTTGTGCCTCTGGAAAAGCAACAGATAAACTGTGTCCCTTTTGTCTAGTGGAGATTGGTGTTCCTTTTTGCGTGTATTGAATCGTCTCCATCTGTCTAGCTGTGTAGCCATGCTCTGACAATAGCTCGCCCAGCCCTATTTCACATGCTAATACATTTCTTTAGGAGAGCACCAGTGCATTTAGCTACGCTAGGCTCCAGCTTTATTCTCTGTCTGCACACGAGTAACCTGATTCCCAGGGCAACCGTTGCCACCGCAAAACACCCAAGTGAGTGCATTTGTTTGTACTATTTCTATTTGAATCCAAGTCTTCATAATCATTAAAGTAAATATTTGAAAAGGAAGTAGTTTGCATGTAATTAATTCAACTTAACTGTTATGAAAAATAGCTTTACTGTTTTGACAGTGTCAGTAGTAAGAAGAGAGCTTAGTGTAAAAGTTAAGACAGAGCCTTTAGAAGTTTTTCAATGCACAAGGACCGGACTCCACTGCTGGGGAAACACAAGGCACAGCCCTGTCTATGGAATGAAACTTCGTAAGAAAACTTTGAAAACAGCTTTGACGTTTTAAATTGTTTTTAATGAATGTTTTTTTATCAGTTTGAACTGCATGTTTGATTATTTAAACCGTTCAGTGTTTTATTGTTCTTTTCATTACCACAGCTGCTGTTTGCTTGAATTCCACAACTCTGTCTATTCCTCGATCCATACCTGTCCGCCAAAGTCGCTACCTTATGGTCACTCCCCTGACATTGCCCATCATCATCTCACCTGCCTCTGCAGCACTGCCAGTCAGCCAGGTGTGCATTGACTCTAAGATAAAGCAAATTCAAGTGTTATAAATATTTTGGCCTGCCGTGTGAACTTCCTATCTGGTCGGCAGTCTGTCCCCAGACTGGACCCCCTCCATCCTCTGGCTCATAGACGGACCGTCAGCCTGGAGACCCCTGCTGTGCATCACCACAACCACCAGAGGGCACTGGTTATGCAGAGAAAGGAGCACAATAGGTGACTCCAGTAGTAAAACATAAACCCTGATGCCAGTCTGTTTCTGCATTTTCTGACACTTTGGAGAAAACTACAAATTACCGATAATATGAATGTCACATTTCTGCCAATGAATCTTTTTTCTCTGGGGCTTTGTTAGGTATCACCAGGTGTGGCGGAAGCCATTCTACGGATCCTGCACTGAAAGAGAGGAGTACAGGTAAAAGCATCCTCGTCTGAATGATTCATTTCCCTCCCATATCTAGGTGGGATTCTGGATTCCTTCATATTGTTTATAAATCTCTCGATTTTCCAGATCGGAGGTACGTCAGCAGCTGAAGAGGCAGATGGAGGAGAAGAGGGCGGGGCTGATGCTGAAGTTGACCAGTAAGGCAGAGGAGGCTGAGTTTTTACAGGAAGTGGATCGCTTGGCTCTGTCCAGTGAGAAACAGCAGAGGATCCAGCACAGCAGAGCGATGAGCCACTACAGAGATGAGAACAAGAAGGTAATACACCAGGGATCATCAACTAGCGGATGGTCAGGGGGCCGGAACAGGCAGGGTCAGCAGGTAGCCTAGCGGTTAAGAGTGTTGGGCCAGTAATTCAAAGGTCACTGGTTTGAATCCCAGAGCCGACTAGGTGAAAAATCTGTAAATGTGCCCTTGAGCAAGGCACTTAATCCTAATTGCTCATGTAAGTCGCTCTGGATAAGTGTCAACTAAAATGTAAAATATAAACATAATTACAAATAATTTGTAGACTGCATATTGACCGCAAGAAGCCTAAACAGATGTTTGACTAAAACAATTATTTTAAACCTTGCTTATATTTGTATACGATCCACATGTGTCTTATGTGTGGAATACAGATTTCTTAAATTAAAATCACTTGGAGCTGATTTCCTGGTGTTTTTACAGTCTCTGTCCAACAATAAAACGTTTTTAAAAAGTTTATCAATATATATATATTTTTTTCCAGACAACTTGGGGGGCCAAATAAAACAACCCACGGGCCGCCAGTTGGGGAACACTGTAACACACACACACTACGTACTAATGGCTGGAGCAGAATGGTATCGAACACATGGTTTCCATGTGTTTGATGGCATTTCATTTGCTCTGTTCCGGCCATTATTACGTGCTGTCCTCCCCTCAGCAGTCTCCACTGACTTCGTCCTAATGTGATATTTTTTTTACTCATACTCTTCTCTTTTGTGTGTGTGGTGTAGCTGATGGAGCAGAGCTGGATGGACAGGGCACTGATTCGCTCTCAGGAGGCCCTGATGGAGAGAGAACTGCTACGCCACAACCCCATTAATTGGAGCGGCACACTGAAATAGAAGCACACACCTCTGTTCACACATTTTCTCTTTTTCCATAGCTAGCTTTATAGGGGACTTCACTATTTTTAGGGTTATTTAATTAGGCAAGTCAGTTAAACAAATTCTTATTTACAATGACGGCCTACCCCAGCCAAACCCTAAACGACGCTGGGCCAATTGTGTGCCGCCCTATGGGACTCCCAATCACGGCCAGTTGTGATACTGGCTGGAATCGAACCAGGGTCTGTAGTGACACTTCTAGATGCAGTGTCTTAGATAGTAGCTCCTGAGTGGCGCAGCGGTCTGTTTCCTTGAATGGCTTTCATCTATCGCCAACATGCAACAGCAGTGTTTTAGTAAGGTCTTCAGCAATGAGCAGCAGTAGTTCAAATTAAATTGCTTTTAGTTCATTTCAACATGTCAAATAAAAATGGTGAAAGGATATTGTAAAGAAAATAGCACTCTGGGGGGAAAAAATGTTTTTAAATAATGGTCATAATGCAAGTAAGTGCAGCTGGGAATCTTAGGCCTAACATACACACATACTGGTTATGGAACCTAAGGACATGATTAACAATAAATAAAGGATTATTGAAAATGAAAAAATATAATTTGAATAAATGTTTTATTCTAAGCGCACTAGCTTTAGTAGATACTCAGGATGAGGGTGGAACAACGTGTTGGGATTGAGTGGATGCACATCTTGACACAGTTCTGATAAAATACACTTGTGCTTTGTACAGTCGTGGCAAAAAGTTTGGAGAATGAGACAAATTAATTTCCACAAACTTTGCTGGTTCAGTGTCTATATATTTTTGTCAGATGTTACTAGGGAATACTGAAGTACAATTACAAGCATTTCACAAGTGTTAAAGGCTTTTATTGACAATTACATGAAGTTGATGCAGTCAATATTTAAAGTGTTGACCCTTCTTTTCAAGACCTCTGCAATCCACCCTGGCATGCTGTCAATTAACTTCTGGGCCACATCCTGACTGATGACAGCCCATTCTTGCATAATCAATGCTGGGAGTTTGTCAAAATTTGTGGGTTTTTGTTTGTCCACCCACCTCTTGAGGATTGACCACAAGTTCTCAATGGGATTAAGGTATGGGGAGTTTCCTGGCCATGCACCCAAAATATCAATGCTTTGTTCCCCGAGCCACTTAGTTATCATTTTTGCCTTATGTCAAGGTGCTCCATCATGCTGGAAAAGGCATTGTTCGTCACCAAACTGTTCCTGGATGGTTGGGAGAAGTTGGTACCATTCTTTATCCATAACTGTGTTCTTAGGCAAAATTGTGAGTGAGCCCACTTCCTTGGCTGAGAAGCAACCCCACACATGAATGGTCTCAGGATGCTTTACTGTTGGCATGACACAGGACTGATGGTAAGCGCTCACCTTGTCTTCTTTGGACAAGCTTTTTTCCCGGATGCCCCAAACAATCGGAAAGGGGATTCATCAGAGAAAATTACTTTACCCCAGTCCTCAGCAGTCCAATCCCGGTATCTTTTGCAGAATATCAGTCTGTCCCTGATGTTTTTCCTGGAGAGAAGTGGTTTCTTTGCTGCCCTTGACACCAGGCCATCCTCCAAAAGTCTTTGCCTCACTGCGTGCAGATGCACTCACACCTGCCTGCTGCCATTCCTGAGCACGCTCTGTACTGGTGGTGCCCCGATCCCGCAGCTGAATCAACTTTAGGAGACGGTCCTGGTGCTTGCTGGACTTTCTTGGGCGTCCTGAAGCCTTCTTCACAACAACTGAACCGCTCTCCTTGGAAGTTCTTGATGATCTGATAAATGGTCGATTTAGGTGCAATCTTACTGGCAGCAATATCCTTGCCCGTGAATCCCGTTTTGTGCAAAGCAATGATGACGGAATGTGTTTCCTTGCAGGTAACCATGGTTGACAGAGGAAGAACAATGATTCCAAGCACCACCCTCCTTTTGAAGCTTCCGGTCTGTTATTCGAACTCCATCATGACAGAGTGATCTCCAGCCTTGTCCTCGTCAACACTCACACCTGTGTTAACGAGAGAATAATGTCAACTGGTCCTTTTGGGTCACGGCTGAATTTTAGTGGAAATGTTTTTTGGGGATTCAGTTCATTTGCATGGCAAAGAGGGACTTTGCAATTAATTACAATTCATCTGATCACTCTTCATAATATTCTGGAGTATATGCAAAGTGCCATCATACAAACTGAGGCCGCAGACTTTGTGAAAATTAATGTGTGTGTCATTCTCAACTTTTGGCCACGACTGTACAGTACCCCATTTTGCCTGGTGCTGATCACACACATATCAAACAGATACAGAATAAACATCTAAGGTTTTTGCAAAAAAATGATCAGAAATGAATTATTGCAAAACAATACAATGGGTGACATCTTCACTAGGACTGCTGCCTTTTACTCTCTTGCTTTCTCATGCACACTGCTCAGGCACTAGGGTTTGGGGTGGTGACACAGAAGTGATGATCCTTGTATCCTGGTTGAACAGTTTAAGGGGGAAACAAGCAGCTCTATAAAGTTCAGTCTTTCATGCCTATCAGGATAATAAATACATACAGTATCGCCTTTCTCATGCATTCATACAGTAAGAATAAGTTTGTGCAAAAACACAGTCATAATAGGGACGCGATTATAAATAGTGTTATAACATTGGACATAATTTCACTGGTGCAACAGGAAGCATCTGTCCTTTCCTACACATGTCCCATGTCCACTATAGCAGCAGTCTTTAGGGCTTCAACACCCCACTGACCATCCCATATCACCTTCCATTACCAGGGAAGCACCGCTGTTCCTCAGTATAAGGTGAAATGATGAACAGTAGAATACTGATGAGGTAAGAGGGGTAGCTAAGAAGTTTGGGGTTGGGATGTGTGGAAATGGACAGACATCATTTTAGAGCAATATTTTGCTCAGTAGAAGATACAAATGCATAATAACTTGGTAACAATCAGTAGTGGTCTTATCCGACCTGCACTCCCTCCCTTTTCATCATGACAGAGTGATCTCCAGCCTTGTCCTCGTCAACACCTGTGTTAACGAGATAATAATGTCAGCTGGTCCTTTTGGGTCACGGCTGAAATTCAGTGGAAATGTTTTTTTCGGATTCCATGAGTTGAGGCAAGAGGCTTGGGTTTTGGTCTCCCATATCAGTGCAGAAAGACAGTCCAGTGTCTTTTCAGTGTTCTTGGATCAAGTAGTACCCGGTCTTCTATATTCCTTCCTCCATTGAGCTCTCTAATTTCACTAAGCTCCAAGGTCTCTTATCTCAAAGGTTCACAATCCAGAAGACCCACAATCATCCCAAGCCAACACCCCCAAAGTAGTATAGTACATCCCTGATTGGCTAGCATTCCTGTAGCCGTCACCCCTCAGTCTTTGTCGCCCTCATTGGTTTGCATTCAAGAGTTCCTTCCTCTGTCCTGTATCCCTAGCTCCTGGTAGGCTAGCGTCCCTTTAGGAAGCCGTCCAGCATGCGGTCGCCCTTCTCTGACAGCCAGTATCCAGCCATGGCGGCCACGCCCCCGATGAAGATGGCGGTAAAGACCATGTCGCCCTTGGCGGCGAGCGTTGCTAGGGCACAGATGACCACGCCAAAGAACATCTGCTGCAGGACCAGGACCTCGTCATCAGTCATGTCATCAAACAGACCCTTCTCTGGACCACCTGATGGAGCGATCGCGAGGAAGAGAGAAATATGTTTGTGATGCTGTGGGGTGGAGGTCATGCAGACATAACTATCACGTGTTTGTGTATGTGTGTGTCACTTACTCAGCGGATGGTTCTCCACACAGATGCTGTCTCTACGAATGAAGCCGTCAGCACATTCACAGCGGAAGGACCCCTCGTCATTGAAACACGCCTCATTCAGCCCTGGACATGCTATCGCCCTCTCACTACACTCATCCACATCTGGGTGGGAGAGAAAGAAAAGCTGGACAGAGTGACCCGCATGACAAGAGTGTATAATACAAGTAGGTGAGAAAGTCCGACTGCTTTAATAAAAGGTTCATCTGATTGGCTGAATCAGGGACGCAAGTTTGGTTTTAGAAGTGGGGCGGACATAATTGTTTTATTCAGTCAGATTAACACTCTAAACAGCCTACCCGACCACTCGGAGGCGTCCGTATGGTCCTAAAGCACTCCGTTGGCTTGTTTTGTATCACATTCCAATGATAAAACTGGGGTGGGCAAAAATGTCCTTTCAGAACGTAGGGGGGCATGTCCACCCCGTCCCCAGTGAACGTTGCGCCCCTGAGCAGAATCATATAGTAAAGGGAGCCACACAGACAGACAGTAAATGGAGACACAGCCGGGTTCCCTCACCAAGACATTTGGCTCCTCTGAGCTTGTATCCCCGAGCACATTTCTTACAGCGGGCTGGACCACTGCCCATACAGCCCACACATGCCTGGTCACAGCCTGGCACAGACAAGAGAGGACAGAGAACTGGGTCAGCACACAGGTCTACCAACAACAAACAGGATTAGTCATTACTCTGTTACTAGCAGATAGTAGAGGGAGAGCCTACAGTACCTCTGCACTCGTACGATCCATCTGTGTTGTGGCAATAGGTGTTGGAGGAACATCGAGCCAGCTCTGTGCCACACTCATCAGTGTCTGGAAACAACACACACAGCAGGAGTTAAACACAGGCACAGTACGAAAACCAACAGACGACATTACGCTTGAACAAACACACACAAAAGCCAAATACTCACCAACACACTTGTTGTCATGGAAGAGCCACCCAGGTTTGCATTCCAGACATTTGTAGTTCTCTGGCCCTGAGCACTTTTTACAAGAGCGGTAGCATGCTAAAGACATTACACAGAGGAGAAATTATTGGTTTGTGAGCATTCTACATGAGATTGCTTGATAATATATGAGCCAGGCTGTCTGGTTGATGATCAGATAGGCAAACTGTTTCTGACTGGCTACCTGCGCAGGCTGGTGTGCTGTGATTGGAGCTCTTCTCTCTGTAATAGCCGTCTGCACAGCTCTGACACAGCTGACCGAAGTACCCCGGGTCACACACGCACTCTCCATCTCCCAGACGCGTGCCCTCTCCTTCACAGCGGCCCAGACCACCACACACCCCTCCAGGACCAGACAGACACTCTGCAGCACAACAACAACAACACACGGTTAATACAGTGACTGTGTGTGTGTGTGTGTGTGTGTGTGGTGTTCAGTACCTTTGCAGTCTGGTCCAAAATGTCCCGGGGGACAGCAAAGCGGGAGCTCTTCTATACACAACCACTCAAATAGGTCTGGAGCCTCTTGCTGCCTACGCACACAGAGACAGACAGTGACAAGATCAGTGATGAGAGGAAGGACAAGCACACACAAACAAATAACATACTGCTTAGGTGTGCATGTACATTGACACAGAACAGTTACAGTGCTGTGAAAAAGTATTTGCACCTTTTGATTCTCCATGTTTGCATATTTTTTATAATGTTATCAAATCTTCAACCAAAACCTAATATTAGATAAAGGGAACCGGAGTTCACAAATAACAAAAAAAATGTGATACTTATTTATTTAATTTACAAAGTTATGCAACACCCAATTCTCCTGTGTGAAAAGTAATTGCCCACTTACACACAATAAGTGGTTGTGCCACCTTTAGCTGCAATGACTGCAACCAAATGCTTCCTGTAGCTGTCGATCAGTCTCTCAGATCGCTGTGGAGGAATTTTGGCCCACTCTTGCATTCAAAAGTAGAAAGTATGGAACGCCGTTTGGGTCTTTGCAATACTTTTTCACGGCACTGTATACACTCTCCTCCATAGATATTTGGACAGTGAAGCTACAATCTAGACACTGAAATTTGACTATACTCCAGCATTTTGGATTTGAGATCAAATGTTTCATGAGACGACATTAGATGTCACCCTTTACTTGAGGGTATTTTAATACATATGTTTTACCATTTAGAAATTATAGCACTTTGTGTATTTAGTCATACGTATTTGAACAAATTCCCTTATATTGTATTAAAGTAGTCAAAAGTTTAGTATTTGGTCCTAGCACGCAATGACTACACCAAGTTTGTGATATACCCCGGGTCACAAGTTTGTTTTGGTTGTGTTATGGGTTGTTTTGCCCAATAGGAACTGAATGGTAAATGATAACTGGAGTAATTTCTTTCTACGTGAGTAAATAAGATGTTTGTGAACACTTCTAAACTAATCCTGATAATGCCAAGACTAAGAAAAATCCTGAATAATGATGAGTGAGAAACATCTAACTTCTCACTGTTACCAATAACAGGTTAGCATTTTGAAGGGGTATGGTCTTTGAGCATCTAACTTTCTCACTCATCATTTTCATAATTAATTTATAATTATCCATAATCATGGTAGCATCCACATGAATGTAGAAGTTTAAAAAATATATAATTTAAAAACACATTCTTATTTACAATAAAAGTGACAATAGATGTATTGTTCACCATTCAGTTCCTATTCGGCTAAATATAATCCGAAACAACCAAAACAAACAAACTCCATCCAACAAGCTTCATATAGTCATTGAGTGCAAGGAATATGGAACCAAATCCTAAACGTTTAACTACTTTAATACGCCGTAATTGAATTTGTCCAAATGTGGGGACTAGATACATAAAGTGCTTTGATTTCTAAAAACAGATATGAAAATGCCCTCAAATAAAAGGTGAAATGATGTGCCTCATATGGCACATTTTATATAAAAAACAAACAAAACTGGAGTATAGAGCCAAATAAAAATGTTCCTTCACTGTCCAAATGCATACGGAGGGGAGTGTATACACAGTACCAGTCAAAAGTTTGGACACACTCACTCAAAGGTTTTTCATAATTTTTACTATATTGTAGAATAATAGTGAAGACATTAAAAACTATGAAGTAACCAAAAAAATTGTTAAACAAAACAAAATTGAGATTCTTCAAAGTAGCCACCGTTTACCATGATGACAGATTGCACTCTTGGCATTCTCTCAACCAGCTTCATGCATTTCAAAGAACAGGTTTGCCCTGTTAAAAGTGAATTTGTGGAATTTCTTTCCTTCTTAATGAGTTAGAGACAATCAGTTGTGTTGTGACAAAGTAGGGGTGGTATACAGAAGACAGCCCTATTTGGTAAAAGATCAAGTCCATATTATGGCAAGAACAGCTCAAATAAGCAAAGAGAAACGACAGTCCATCATTACTGCAAGACATGAAGGTCAGTCAATACGGAAAATTTCAAGAACTTTGAAAGGTTTCTTCAAGTGAAGTCACAAAAACCATCAATCGCTATGATGAAACTGTCTCTCATGAGGACCGCCACAGGAAAGGAAGACCCAGAGTTATCCTCTGCAGCAGAGGATAAGTTCATAAGAGTTAACTGCATCTCCGATTGCAGCCCAAATAAATGCTTCAGAGTTCAAGTAACAGACACATCTCAACATCAACTGTACTGTTCAGAGACTGTGAATCATTCTACAGCGATGCGCCATCCCATCTGGTTTGCGCTTAGTGGGACTATCATTTGTTTTTCAACTGGACAACGACCCAACACACCTCCAGGCTGTGTAAGGGCTATTTGACCAAGAAGGAGAGTGATATAATACTGCATCAGATGACCTGGCCTCTGCAATCACCTAACCTCAACCCAATTGAGATTGTTTGGGAGGAGTTGGACTGCAGAGTGAAGGAAAAGCAGCCAACAAGTGCTCAGCACATGTTGGAACTCCTTCAAGAATGTTGGAAAAGCATTCCAGGTGAAGCTGGTTGAGAGAATGCCAAGAGTGTGCAAAGCGGTCAAGGTAAAGGGTGGCTACTTTGAAGAATCTAAAATATATTTGGATTTGTTTAACACTCTTTTGGTTACTACATGATTCCATATGTGTTATTCCATTGTTGATGTCTTCACTATTATTCTACAATGTAGAATAGTAAAAATAAAGAAAAACCCTTGAATGATTAAGTGTGTCCAGACTTTTGACTGGTACTGCATTTAACGCATTTACAGTCAGATACAAACAGACACACTGTGGCATACATACCGGTGGAACCACCATGTCTCCACTTGGTCCTCTATCTGCTCCAGCAGTTTGTTACAGTCTAAGTCTGATTTCTCACACGCTGCCTCCACTATCTCCAGCAACCTGGTTTCACTGAGAATGAGGATGGGAGGGGAAGAGTGAGTAATATAGTACACTTCACTAGCGAACATAGCACAGATAAAACAAATACTACACCCTTATATCCTCCATTATGCACTCAAGAAGTATCACACACACAATTATGAGAGGCTGTACTGTGTAAGAACATAGAGGGTACTAAGCTCTTGTCTTGTCTGCCTTGGCTTAATCAGAAGGACAACAGAATCAGGTCAGAGGAATCAAATTCAAGCCTTTATAGTGACAATGGTGCATTGTCCCTTCAACTACATGCTAAGGCTTGTCAGAGATTAGTAGGCCTTGTGGACTTGCCTCTGCATAAACACAGATGTTAGACTGTAGGTCCTAAAGACTGCTTATTCGTAGAGATTCTAGAGACATAGGCATAGTGGGGCCAATAGTACCTGCGAGCATATTTAGCCAGATTTTCCTCCTCCCAAGCAGTGTTGCCACCCCCAAAATTCTTATTGGATGTTTTATCCAGTCCCTGGGAAAAACAAAGACCACCAGGTAAAGACAAAAACAGAACAGCAAGGAGTAAAATAGCTCAAGAGACATGAGTAATAAGCAAAACAGAGATACCAACAGATACAAAAACGCACAATATGACCGACAAACTAACAAAGAGGGAGTACAAGGAAGAGAGACAACTTCTACCTTGATGAAGCTGTCAGTGAGCTTGCGGCAGGTCTGGCATGGTGCAGTCTGTACTCGAACCACAGACAACACAGAAAAGAGTACCAGGGCAGGGAGCAGGGGCCACAACCACGGCATGGCTTGGACTACCTACCACTCAGCCACGGAGGACAGAGGAGATTCAGTACAAAGTAGTTGACCCTAACTACTGATACACAGTCCGATATTTCTTCATCACAGTGGTTATGTCACGATTTGTTACTGTGTCTTTCAATCAACCTAGTCATTTATCATACTTTGAGAACTGCTGTGTACAATGACGGGCAGCAGGATTAAATAAAGTGTGTGAAAAGAAAGGAGGATGAGTTATATACTTTTGTAGTAAACAATGCAGTGCCACTTACTCTCTCCCTAATCATAGCTATGTATTGCCAAATCCAGTTGGATCCTGTTAAGGATAAGCCTAATTAATGATGATTATTTTACATCGCTTCTGCTGCTTAGCAAAAACATAGCTAGTTAAATTCTTAGCTAGGTACGGAGCTCACTAACGTTGTTGTCCTGACTGATCCATCTAGGCTGTGGTCCAGAGGATCATCATCATTCTAGCTAGTTAACGTTAGCCAAGGTCCCGTTCGCAGTCACATCCGATAACCCTCAATCCCATCAGATCAGCGCAAGTAATATGAGATGCTGCCTACTGTACACTGCAGGACAGAACATGTACTATGCTAACTAGCTAGCTGCTATAACTAATGCACTTTTTAAGGGGGTTTTAGCTAGCTGGATAGCTAATGTTAGCCACCTAGCTTCAACAAAGATGTTCTGCTTCTAAAGAATGATGCTGAGCTGAATCCTACCAGCAGTTTGCAGGCAATAGACTGGGAGCGTCGTCAGCACTGTAATCCAATTACACCGTGGTTCACCGGTTCAGTTCAACCATGCCATTCATTGACCAGCCACCGTATTATCTACGGTAGTTTCCTGACCGGTGCTGATGCAGGGGTTCTAGTAGCTTTTTTTCTGCCTATTTTTGGTTGAGACGCAGCTGGCAGGATACCGCCCAATCCCACTGGGACCTCAGTCTTAAACCAATCATTACTCGCCGAGTACCAAGAAGGGCGTGCCTTGATCCTGAACGACATTATCGTTTGTCTTGAGACGACTTAGCAGACCAATTTCAATTTCAACATTTATTTTAACCAATACACGAACATGAATCAAACCACTGTAGACGGTGTTGACTACGTGGTATACAACTACGGCCGGAAGTAACTTGTTCGTTAAAGGTTAGGAAAACGTATGCAGCAGGTTAGGATAATTAATGTAGCAGTTTAGGATAATTAGGTTAAGTTTAAGAAAATATTTAGGCTTAGCTAAAAATGCTCTGCTAACCTGCTACAAAAAGTTACTCCCGTCCGTAGTTGTTCTGCATTTAGTCACAACCACTGTAGACCTATGACTGATTATCAATCACCCAGTCACAGCAATGCACCACAACATAATACACAAATGTAGAAAATAGAATTTAACAGTGGTGGGAAGCTACTCTGAAATCATAGTTTACCAAACGACCAAATTACTTCACACTGGAAGAAGTTAAGCTACACTATAGCTACCTTTAATAAAATAAATAATTAGCTTTAGATAAGTAATTTTGAAATAGTAGTTCACTACAGCCAAGCTACTTCGTGAAAAATGATCCTATCTAAATATGAAATGTCAGACTAAAAATTGCAAGAACAAATCGCTCTGGAGTCAGATGTTAACAGAAAGTGTCATTTAGCCTATTAAACACATTTCAAGTGAGGAAATTATTGCCTACTATATATTTTGAGCAAGAAATTAGCTAATAAAAAAAGTAATAAACTACTGAAAACACTACCGAGATTTAGATTTAGTTAAACTACCACCAAGCTATGACAAAATGTTGTTTAATTAGTAGTTGAACTACATGTAGTTCACTACTCCCCAACACTGGCGTTAAACAACTTAACAAATCACTTAGTAAACTAAAATAAACTTTAACCATATAATATTTTGAAATTAAGATAATGGTTGAGTACAACAATGTCACACATTTACAGTTCAGGGATGAGCACCAAGCTGGGGTTGACAGTAGTGTTTCAGGAGCACAAAAGTGAATCACTTACAATATTTACAAGTCATGCTCTCAACTTTGTAGAGTAGCTCTACGAGTGCATGATGAGATACAGTTTCAACAAGCCACCATCTCCGCAAGTCCTTATGTCCAGTATCTGATTATAGTATACTGTATAAGTGCCACAGTTACCGTCCTGTAGCAAAAGCCCCTGGTTCCTTCCTAGCCTCTCATGTCCTCTCAGACTATCCTGCTGGTCTTGGTGTCAGGACTAGACGGTGGGGTACTGAGACACAGCTCCAGAGGCACAGACTCCCAGGGGTCCTCCACCCCTGCACCAACACAGTCCTGTGGCGGCTTGTAACACTGCTGAACCCCCTGCAAACCCTCTCAGCCCCCCAGCAAGTACCCGTGAGGCTGCCCTGTGCCCCCCTGCCAGTGGCCATGAGGCTGCTCCACTACTTCGCCCCAAAGCCAGTTCAGTCAGGAAGCCCAGGCTCTGGGAGGGGAGGCTGAAGAGCGGCAGCCCCCTGTAGAGCTCAGGCAGGGGGCGGCCGCCACCAGGAGGCCGGAGGGGCAGAGACTCAAACTGCACCAGGGTGAAGTATTCACCGGCGCGGCGCGGCACTGCAGATAGTTCACAGAATGCAAGTGAGTGAAGCGCTGAAGACATCCAAATATGGAGAACGACACCCATCCACAGACTCCATTATTTCTGCCAAATATCCTTCTAGCTAATA
This sequence comes from Oncorhynchus clarkii lewisi, assembly GCF_045791955.1. Classification (NCBI taxonomy): domain Eukaryota; kingdom Metazoa; phylum Chordata; class Actinopteri; order Salmoniformes; family Salmonidae; genus Oncorhynchus; species Oncorhynchus clarkii. Next base: position 35,987,514 of record NC_092155.1, on the reverse strand, counting down.
GAGCACTAATCTCTACGCTGCGTGTTAGAGAGACAGAGATTAACCAATGAGATAACCTGGTCTATACTATCGACACTGATATACAATATTATTAATGTGTCAGTTGAATTAATACAGTCACCTCCAAATGTATTGGAACCCTTGATAAAGATGAGCAACAGAAATACTGTATAAAATGAAGTAATACAAATTCTAAGTTATATTGTATGCAAAAACATTGGGAAAGTATATGATTTTATAATACAATTGCACATTGTTTAAAAAGTAATCCCCCCCCAAAAAAGTGTCAAAATGATTGGCACCCAAAATCAAATCAAATGTATTTATATAGCCCTTCGTACATCAGCTGATATCTCAAAGTGCTGTACAGAAACCCAGCCTAAAACCCCCAAACAGCAAGCAATGCAGGTGTAGAAGCACGGTGGCTAGGAAAAACTCCCTTGAAAGGCCAAAACCTAGGAAGAAACCTAGAAGGAACCAGGCTATGTGGGGTGGCCAGTCCTCTTCTGGCTGTGCCGGGTGGAGATTATTCGGTGTCCTGTGTGAATTTGGCCAAGATGTTCAAATGTTCATAAGTGACCAGCATGGTCCAATAATAATAATAATAATAATAATAATAATAATGCAGTTATAAAACAGTTGAAACTGGAGCAGCAGCATGGCCAGGTGGGACTGGGGACAGCAAGGAGTCATCATGTCAGGTAGTCCTGAGGCATGGTCCTAGGGCTCAGGTCCTCCGAGAGAGAGAAAGAAAGAGAGAAAGAGAGAATTAGAGAGAGCACACTTAAATTCACACAGGACACCGAATAGGACAGGAGAAGTACTCCAGATATAACAAACTGACCCTAGCCCCCCGACACAAACTACTGCAGCATAAATACTGGAGGCCGAGACAGGAGGGGTCAGGAGACACTGTGGCCCCATCCGAGGACACCCCCGGACAGGGCCAAACAGGAAGGATATAAGGATACAAAAAAAAAAGATTAAAAAAATAAAAATGTAAATCTGCATGTTCTACTTTGTAAAGGTCGTCTCAGCTTAAGGAACTGTAATGTGGCCTTCCATGGCCTTCCTGTTTCACTGGGGCATAAAAATTAAGTAACACACATAAAATCAATTTGTCATCCATCATCATGGGGAAAGGTAAAGAACTCAAACAAAAGGACACAAATGGTTGTTGACCTTCATAAAATCAGGCAATTGGTACCAAAAAATTACTAAAACAATAATTATAAACTGGATGGTCCGAGCCCTGAATGCGGATTGGCTAGACCGTATACCACGGGTATGACAAAACATTTATTTTTACTCATTCAATTGGTAACCAATTTATAATAGCACTGTGCGTGGGGACAAGATACACTTACAAGCAGTTTACCACTGTTCAAGTGGTTTTACACTTTTTAATTATTGCCTTAATAAATGGTAAGAAGTATAATTAAGCAACTCATTGGGAGTTTGAGATATTGCCAATATACCACGGCTAAGGGCTGTATCCAGGTCTTCTGCGTTGTGTCGGGCATAAGAACAGCGCTTAGCTGTGGTATATTGACCATATAGCACACCCCCTCGGCTTATTGTTTAATTATACCACTATTAGGGCAAGTATTATAAAGTGTATAACCACTTGAACAGTGATAAACTTGCTGGTAAGTGTATCTTGTCCACACGCACATGGAGGAAGATGGTTTGGGAGGCAACGGAAAATTGAAGGCAACAGTTGGAGCATTACAGAATTTGGTCACATCTTGGGGGTCACCAAGTCTCCAGGGTTGCCAGAAAATATCCTTTATTGAGAGCAACCAACGTATGTAAAATGTCTGGAGTTAGCGAAATGGCATTGGATTGGATCCGGGTGCTATGATCAGATGAAAATAGGGGTCTTTAACCACGCAAACCAGCGTTGTGTTTTTCGTCGACAAAGGATGCATATGCCAAAAATAACCTCATACCTACAGTAAAATATAGTGGTGTATCTTTGATGTTATGGGGCTATTTTGCTTCCACTGGTCATGGGGCCTTTGTTAAGGTCTCTCTTCTCTGTATACATCAATGTCGTCGCTCTTGCTGCTGGTGAGTCTCTGATCCACCGCTACGCAGACGACACCATTCGGTATACTTCTGGCCCTTCTTTGGACACTGTGTTAATAACCCTCCAGGCAAGCTTCAATGCCATACAACTCTCCTTCCGTGGCCTCCAATTGCTCTTAAATACAAGTAAAACTAAATGCATGCTCTTCAACCGATCACTGCCTGCACCTGCCCGCCTGTCCAACATCACTACTCTGGACGGCTCTGACTTAGAATACGTGGACAACTACAAATACCTAGGTGTCTGGTTAGACTGTAAACTCTCCTTCCAGACGGACATCAAACATCTCCAATCCAAAATTAAATCTAGAATTGGCTTCCTATTTCGCAACAAAGCATCCTTCACTCGTGCTGCCAAACATACCCTTGTAAAACTGACCATCCTACCAATCCTCGACTTCAGCGATGTCATTTAGAAAATAGCCTCCAATATCCTACTCAACAAATTGGATGCAGTCTATCACAGTGCAATCCGTTTTGTCACCAAAGCCCCATATACTACCCACCATTGCGACCTGTACGCTCTCGTTGGCTGGCCCTCGCTTCATACTCGTCGCCAAACCCACTGGCTCCATGTCATCTACAAGACCCTGCTAGGTAAAGTCCCCCCTTTTCTCAGCTCGCTGGTCACCATAGCATCACCCACCTGTAGCACGCGCTCCAGCAGGTATATCTCTCTGGTCACCCCCAAAAACAATTATTTCTTTGGCCGCCTCTCCTTCCAGTTCTCTGCTGCCAATGACTGGAACGAACTACAAAAATCTCTGAAACTGGAAACACTTATCTCCCTCACTAGCTTTAAGCACCAACTGTCAGAGCAGCTCACAGATTACTGCACCTGTACATAGCCCACCTATAATTTAGCCCAAACAACTACCTCTTTCCCTACTGTATTTATTTATTTTATTTATTTATTTAGCTCCTTTGCACCCCATTCTTTTTATTTCTACTTTGCACATTCTTCCACTGCAAATCTACCATTCCAGTGTTTTTCTTGCTATATTATACTTACTTTGCCACCATGGCCTTTTTTTTGCCTTTACCTCTCTTATCTCGCCTCATTTGCTCACATCATATATAGACTTGTTTATACTGTATTATTGACTGTATGTTTGTTTTACTCCATGTGTAACTCTGTGTCGTTGTATGTGTCGAACTGCTTTGCTTTATCTTGGCCAGGTCGCAATTGTAAATGAGAACTTGTTCTCAACTTGCCTACCTGGTTAAATAAAGGTGAAAAAAATATTACAAAATAAAAAAGTAAACGGCTTCATGAAGTCTACCAAGTACCAGAACCTTTTGCCTCTACCAGGAAGAACTTGTGGTTTCAGCAAGATAATGCTCTACCAGGAAGAACTTGTGGTTTCAGCAAGACAATGCTCTACCAGGAAGAACTTGTGGTTTCAGCAAGACAATGACCTCAAGCACACATAAAATGTGAACATATAATATTTGTATTATTTTTTTATATATTTTTTTTACATCTTTATCAAGGGTGCCAGTAATTTTGGAGGTGACCAGATAATCATTATAGATAAATTGACCCTCAGGGGTGAAATTCCTACTTGCAAATGGACATATTAAGGGATCCAGCTTTGTATCCATCCCCTGTACTTTCATCTAGACAACAAGAAGCAGTACAGTGTCAGACAAACACTTGCACTTACATTTCAGAGCAAATACAGGCTCACATTTTTTTTATACAGTGCATGCTGCCCAATAGTCATTGGACAAGTGTGAAGGGAAAGAAAACACTTTACTTGAACACACAAAGCAGGATGGGGGTTCACATTGATGAACCCTCCTCTTTTCTGAAAAAAGACACATCCAAACACAAACACACTGTCAGTGATCAGAAAACACCAGATATTCATCTGTGGTTTAGCAATGCCAAAGTCAAGTGTTTGATTCCTGCTTGGGCCACCCATACGAAAACCTGCGCATGCACTACTGGGAGTCGCTTTTTAAAATGCGATAGACACATTTTAGTTGAATGCATTCAGTTGTACAGGTATCCCTAGGTATCTCCCTTTCCCTTTGGAAAAAAAAGTCTGCTAAATGGCATGTATTATTATATACACTATTAAAGGTAATGGGTAAGTCAACTTTTCACACGGTTGGCATTACCCAATGTCCGTGGAGAGTGGCCGTCCACCCGGTGTGTTTGTGGTTGTAACTGACAGTTAGACTGTCTTTTGTTTGAATTGTTTACGTGTCTGCTGTGCAGGGGAAATAAGACAAGCGGAACTACGTAGCTAATACTGTTGTAACGGGGATCCTTATTGTAGCAACACACTTTTGGAGGGAAGGCAATTAGCTAAGTTTTCATGTCATTGGGTGTAGTTCATAAAGGTTGCAGCGTGTATGTTGGGATGAAGTGTGAATTCATGCCAGGAATAATACGTGGGAAGTTTGATTTCCTCCCTTCTGTAATAAGCAGCCAATGAGGTATTTTTCCTTTATTCATGTGTTTAATATGATACTGTCGGTTAAACTGTTATGTAAGTACTTCAGAGTTATACCAAGCTAATAAGTCACTCGTAAGATAAGGTTGTAAGAGTGTGCTTAACTATTTTTCATTTACTTTATAGTTCTCACGGAAGGTGATAATTCTGACTAAAACTACAGAATAAAGCCGCCAGTTAAAATCAAGGAACGGTTGTGCTTGTGGTCACTGAAGGGAGCTACAGTGGTTGTGCATCTGACTCATCCTCATGGTCAGTGTTTAGTTAGAACTGTTTAATAGGAGCACAGCCACACCTCTCTTCTCATCAATCACAGCTTGGAGTCTGGGCACTGAGACATAAATCAGTCAGATGTCAGCCAATCAGGGGTTTAAATGGTGGCATAAAACTAAAGCAGGCTCGGTGCGGGTGTAGAGAACAGTGCACTAATGAAAATGATTGCAATTTCAAATGATAGTGACTCACCCTCACATTCTTTCACAACACCTAGGTTTGGGGAACAACCTTTGAGGCAGAAATAGGGGAGAGCGTGGTCATCAAAATACATGATCTGATGAATAAAATGCATAGCCTACAGTACAGTTGTTGTTGAAATGTATGATGTATATTATTCTTAGCGTTTTGTAAAGGAGGGGATTGTGGTGGTCCCTGAGGAAGATAATGTATAGACATTGACTGGACTGCCATATGGTTCTGGCGCCAGCAATAAGGCTAGCCACATCTGCAGGAATCAAACAAACTATTACATATTGGGCTATATGTCCTGTCCACTAAACAACTCTAAAGTTCCCCCAAATAACCATCATATTTTAATAGACAACAGTTCAATGACAGGTGATTAGATAGAATTTACTTCAGGAGAGTTCTGGTCCCCCAGAGCTGAATGGTTCCAATGTAAATGTCACTTTCTTGCAGCAATCAATGATGTGTGGGTAGCTGTAACACAATATTACAGAAACTTCTGGAACACATACAGTAGGAGACAGCAGAGCAAGAATTGTACTTCACCATGAGAAAGTGCAAAACACAGTCAAAAGGTTGAAAGACATTCAGTTAATATGAAGTTAGCAAACACAGTGAGACCATCATTTATTTTACTTGACCGTATACGGTTCCCCCAATGAATGTGTGTGTGTGTTCTCTTTTGGCACAATATGTCTTACCTGTTCGGCATCCCTAGGGCACTCCTTTCACCCACTTACTTCTGCTTAGAGTTGTAATCTTTGTCACTGTGGTCAGCAGACACTTACTGGTCCTCATGCTGATCTGGGACTGCAGAAACAGCAACACCATGTCATGTGCTGAGAACAGCAGACACACAAAAGTCGCAGGCACAGTGACGTCCTGTTGAAGTTAACGTGAGTCCTGTTAAAAGTAGTGGTAGTGTTATGGTTAAGGACTGCGGTACAATGCATCACAGTGTAGTCTCCCTGGGCAGGCTTATTGCCTCCCACAATGTATCAAGGCTAGGGTTTCCTGGACTAATCACAGTGTCTAGGACGAGAGAGAGTTTTCTGCAGCTGAATGGTTGAAGCTGTACGGGTTACCTTTGATTGTGAATAAGACCTGGACTTGTAGGCAGGGTTTTCAGTCGTGTCAACACAGAAACACTAAGCTCCAACCACCTAACATTCACAGGACCTTTCATGGCAGGAAGGGCAACATCTGAGAGAGATATCACAATTAATATTTTACTGAGTTACAGTTCATATAAGGAAATCAGTCAATTGAAATAAATGTATTAGAACCTAATCTAACCACTGGGGAGCCAGGCCCAGCCAATAAGAATGCATTCCCCACAAAAGGGTTTTATTATGGATAGAAATACTCCTCAGCACCCCCACGCCTGATAGGACATTCCTGCAGTCAGCATTTTAAAGTGGCCCGTTACTGTCCCCGGCACAAGGTGCACCTGTGTAATGATCATGCTGTTGAATAAGCTTCTTGATATGCCACACCTGTCAGGTGGATGGATTATCTTGGCAAAGGAGAAATGCTAAATTTACAGGGATGTAAACCAATTTTGGAGAAATAAGCTTTTTGTACATGTGGACATTTCTGGGATTTTGTATTTCAGCTCACCAACACTTTACATGTTGCATTTATATTTTTGTTCAGTGTAATTTGGCTTATAATGCACTATACTTTCTTTGAATGGTCTCACCTTTTACACTGCAGTCAGAGAGAGCACAGAGAGATTGATTTCCTACAACATGCAGACCAGGCAGGATGGAGTTTGGTAAACTCTGTTCTACAGTACAGACTGCGCTACAGCATGTCAATAAAAACAGTCATCTGTTCACTCAAACGGATCAAGCATCTTACCAGTGTTGACTTAATGCACAGGCACCAGACTTAATGCACAGGCACCAGACTGGGCTCCTGAGTGGTGCAGCGGATTAAGGCACTGCATTTCAGTGCTAGAGGTGTCTACAGTCCCTGGTTAAAATCCAGGCTGAATCACATCCAGCTGTGATTGGGAGGGTGGTGCACAATTGGCCCAGCTCTGTCCTGGTTTGGCAGGGATAGGCTGTCATTGTAAATAAGAATGAGTTCTTAACTGTCTTGCCTAGGTAAATAAAGACTAGATCAGAAGTGTGGTTAATGCAGAAAGAGCAGGTTAAGGTTCATTGTGATGTTTTCTTTCTGACAGCCTCTTACTAGATAAGACAAATTACTGTGCATGGTGCGCGCAAGTGAACTAAAGCTTGTCTGTGTGTTTGGGTTTTTGCATGCCCCCCCCCCCCACAGCCACCATGAATTTGCATGTGGTAAAGAAAGCCACAAAAGCATGCACACAAACAAATAATATATCTATACAATCATACTTGTGTGCAATACCTTATCAGTATTTACAACCTAATTACAAAACTTGCGATGTTATCTTTAGAATTGAAATGATTTGAAACGCACTCGATAAACAATTTAAGAAACCTAAGAGGCCCAATGTCAATGCACCATCTCCAGCGTACCTGCGGACGGGGACCTTCGCTGCAGCAGTAGGACCAGGACAAAGTGAACCCAAAGGAACAGGCGAAGCCATTGGCTCTACAGGACCCTGAGCGCAGTCTGCCCTTTTTCTGTCTTGAAAAAGTGGAGCTGGTTGCGCTGATCACACATTATCTAGAAGCAAGAAATCATATATTCGTTAGTCAGCACAGTGTTTCTCAGTGATTTCTTCCTTGTCATCAATTAAAGGTAAGCTAATAAACTGCAAGCTGAAGTAGGATACCAAATCATTTAACATGGTACATTTTTGTACTTAAGATACATTTATCACGGACAGGACTAACTAATACATGTGTATATAGGCCTATTGATGCACTGCAATTAATTAATATTACAATTTCACTTCAATTTTACATTGTGTCAACATGCACCTGTTGTTTCGGGTAAATCAAAAGTTACTTAGCTATTCCCGCAGATGCTCTGTGGCACTTCAATCCAATCTCCTGGAAATAAGTGAATGGAGAGTGACAGTCAGGAGGATGACAGAGGTATGTTTATCTGAAAAGGTGGCTCAATTGTGCTGCATGGAGTTGCCAGTTAGATTTCCATGATCAATGCAATTTCGCTTTTTTAGTAAACCATGACAATCAAGTGGTTCTGATTTACAGAGGCGTCATACCCATAGGGCACATGCTCGCTCAGATCTGTTCTGTTACGATACAGTACACACAAAGTGTCTGTAGAAAGCAAAAAGGATAAATAAACATCAAGGACATTTACAAACACACATTTTTACTAATGTACAAAATAGCATTTCAAAGTGTATGCAACATGCACTCAAGTCCACACAATGCATAGGATAAAGTCATTAAACACAGAATGCAGTTCATTTAAACCTTCAATGACAACGGATCTGCCTCTGTTTACTGCATATAATTGCAAACATTACTTACTTCTCTGGTTAGAACAGTTGTCTTATGGTAGGGTGGCTTGGGGATAAACGACCCCCCCAGGGTTAAGCGCTCCCCTCCTGTAATTCTCACAGAAACCACTTTATGCTATGTCCCCATTTTTAAACACTTTCCATGAATGCCACTAGTCTTGTATCGGTCTCATCAACTTAAGTCACTCCAAACAATATATTTTGTCATTTAGTCTAATGGAAGTCAGATCTATAAACGTTATATATGCACACAACTGGGAACCTAAAGATCAGTTAATTACGCATGACTAAAAACATAAAATGGATTTTAGCAAAACGACCCCCCATTCGAAACTTCACAAACAGACAAACAGAACAGGTATAAATACACAGGGGATGATGGGGAAGATGGGCGACACCTGGAGGGGGGTGGAGACAAGCACACAGACGGGTGAAACAGATCAGGGTGTGACAGTACCCCCCCTCTAGGGGCGTCACCTGGTGTCCTACTTGGGTGTATACCTGGATGATAGTGTTTTTTCAACGTCGACACCCTGATGAGGCCTGGGTCCAGGATGTCCCTGGCGGGGACCCAGCACCTCTCCTCCGGGCCATAACCCTCCCAGTCAACCAGGTACTAGAACCCCCTGCCCAGAGGTCGAACCTTCAGGAGACGCCTCACCAAGACAGTGTAGAGGGGGTGGGCCTGGAAACAGTAGACAAAGGGCTGTGAGAAATAGGTTTGGCTCTGGACACATGAAAGGTGGGATGTTTAGGCATAACTTCCTTTTTTTCCCCAATTTTTTCCCAAATGACATACCCAAATCTAACTGCCTGTAGCTCAGGAACTGAAGCAAGGATATGCATATTCTTGGTACCATTTGAAAGGGAACACTTAAGTTTGTGGAAATGTGAATTGAATGTAGTAGAATAACACAATAGATATTGTAGAAGAAAATAAGAAAAAACAAGTATTTTTCTACCACCATCTTTGAAATGCAAGAGAAAGGGCACAGTTCTAGCCATCACTCTGGTTGTAATTCCGATAGTGTCCACAACATGGCAGCAGTGTATGTGCAAAGTTTGATGGATAACTTGAAGTATGAGTGAACTGCAAGACTGAAGTCCCCAGGTACATTTGGGAAAATCGTGAAGGAGCCCTTTGCATTCATATTAGATTTTTATGTAAGAATATTGTCAAATCTGTATACTTGGACTTTGATTTAGCTTTCCAAGTATTAGTGGCCATATAAGTTCAACATTTGCAAAACAACCAGTTTTCATAACTGTGAATATCCTTATAATTTGTCCAAAATGAAAAGGCATGCTGTCGTACAAGGTTAGTAACTACATTTTAAGACATACATGGTTTCTGGATACTCCTGTAAAGCCCAGCTTATTGGCTATCTAGCTAGCTTTGTTTGACCCCGATTGGTGCTTAGTTGACAAAGTTCAAGAGATGACTGCCCGTGTCGTCGGCATGCCATGAAGGCATCACTCTGACCAAATATGGTCCTATAGGATATACTACACCCCTAATGATATAGTGAAGTCTTGATATTTGTTGTTTCTCTCAAATCTGCGATCTTGACATGACTGCATGATTTACAACTGTCCTGTTGAAGGGACGCCGATCCTTTAGAAGTTACGAAGGGTACGGAGCAACAGAAGATGATCAGCAGAGGGGCTAATAACCTTGGAGGTGGAGAAAGGGCCCATAAACCAGGGGGAGAGTTTGCGGGATTACACCTGGGGGGCAGATCCTGGGTGGATAGCCATACCTTCTGCCCGAGACAATACCGGGGAGCCGGGTTGACACTGGTTGACTTGACAAACTGGCAACAGACAGAGAACACAGGTATAAATACACAAGGGATAATGGGCAAGATGGGCGACACGTGGAGGGGGGGTGGAGACAAGCACACAGACAGGTGAAACAGATCAGGGTGTGATAGTTGATAACTACATACTGCAAAGTGAAATATTCTGAAAACAAAGTCTTGAATAATTTAAATATTAAACTAAGACCATGTCATCATTGGACCAGAGAATGAGTCACTAAGGTGTCTATTTCTCATATACCTTAGGTTACAGTACAGTCCATACAAGCTCATTGGAGCTGACCTATCCCGGTCCAGTTGAGCTCATTACAATGTAGGAGTGGTCTCTATACCCAGACATTGTATATCTCTATGGCAGTGTGCATACCCAGGCAGTTCTACTGCCAACCAGTTAGATGGACATGTGCTGGCTCAAGATGGGGCAGGTTGATGCTGTGCACTTCAGTAGAACTACATATTCCAGAAAGGTTCTGTCAGTCAAGTGGAGACTTGGGTAAAACAACACTTCGTATGTATAGTTAGTGCCCAAAGATATCACATACTTTCATCAGAGTGATGAAGTGAGTTTCTGTAACCTGTGATGACGTGAGCACCTGTGGTGAGGGTACACATCAAGGACATTCAGTTTCATACAATAATAGTTTAGTTTATTTGAATGGGGACAAACACATTGACACAATGAACAAACAATCGTCCGATGCATTGCACTAGTGTGTCTAGCTCAAGCTCATTTTCCACACCCGTCCCAAAATAGACTTTAATGAAAAGAAATACGTAATCAATAAAAATATCACATCTGTACATTATCATAATTATATCCACAATGCCAGCCTTCAATTAGATGCACCTAAGCAAATCTCATAGCAGTAATATTTACAACTTGGACATACAAGTCTTAATGGGTCTGTTGGATAACACACGGCAGTTCATACATGATTGCACTGCTGAAGCAGTAGCAGCCTGTTGGGAAACAATGCAGTAGAAAGACCCCGCAGTTTTCCCTGGTGGACATTCCAGGCCTTTGCAGCTCCGGCATCTGTTAGGGCAGGGGGTTCAGGGGAAAGACCATTGAGACACTTGAAGACAAGCTTCACATTTGAAAAATCAGATGAAGTGTTCAAAGCTCAGTAGATTGTACAGGATGTGTCCAGGATTTTCAGCGCACGGCTCTAGTGACAATTCTTTAACTTAGATTTTTGGTTGAGGTGGAGACGTGAATCCAACAAGTTATTAATTTGTAGACAAACTGGATATTGAAATGCATTTGGCAACCAAATATCAACATTTGAAGAATATGTACCTTGGACAGTTCCATTTACTTTTGTAATACAGTATATAGCAATAAGGCTAATGTAACAGTACTTATTCTACCTTAAAATGAGTAACAGATCCATGGCCACATTCTGAGGTTAGCCTACTGGAACTATAAATGTCTTGTGTAATTATAGAAAGTGTGCATGTTCAAGATAGCATGCAAAGGTCATCACAGGTCTGTGGAGATCTTCACAATTGCTATAATAATCTGTGTAAAATCTCAAACAACATTGATCATTGACACTATGTACTTTTAATATAATCTGAACTGCAATCCAGGTAATTTGGTTATGGTATTAGATGAAGCACAGTGAAATATTATTGATCAACGTCTTACCCAAATATTACCCATATTTCCACGTTGAAATTATGTGGTGTGCCCAGTGAGTTAGTGATCATCAAGCTCAGGTAGTATTTACATCACACATTGTCCATGATGGTTCTATCACCCTTATACTTTCTGGGTGGACTTTTTGTGTTCTTCACTTGTGATCTGGGGACTTTGGTCCTGTTCATCATCATTTTCTTTCTTTGACTTCTGTTCCAGACTTAACTGTGTGAGTCTCCCTAGGTTTCTTACTTGCCTGTAGAGAACAGAGGAACAGAGCACAGAGGGAATAAGATAATTAAAGGATGGATTCCCTCCTTTTGCCCTCCCAAGTGAGTTGCACCGCCTTCTGTTCATCTTACTATCTTAGGTCTTGCCTTTCTTCTTGTTTTACTCTGCTTTTGTCACTTCCATTTTTTTCTCTTCACATTATTTTGCTACTTCATTTCTTATTCTTTCTCTGCTCATTAGAATGTATAGTTGGGTCTGGCACACTGTTTTCTCCAGGCTCATCCCCCTTATTGTTCGGTGTAGAAGTGGCCTGAATTTCTCCAGATTCTGCGGGTGTTTCTGATAGCTCTGTTCCACTTTCAGGCAGGCGTTGTCATCCAGCACAGACTAGCTATACTGTACATCTCCTCTATGTAATTCAAGTTCTCTTCAGTGGCTGGAATGCATTTTGGGCTCAGTGCAGGCTTTTGTTCCGGCTCGTCCATTGCACTAATAATATTTTGACCCAGTGTGGACCCATCTTTGCAGAGCGCGGTCTGGGTTTGGGGGGCACTGCTTCAATGTAAACAAAGCGCTCTCCATTGGAACAGTTAGTGAGTTGGTTCTTGCATCGAATCATGCGTTTCATAACTTTCCCCAGTCTTGCAGCCTGCTTTGGTCAGAAACTCTTGTCATCTGCTGATTCAGGCAGCTCTTTGATTGTACCTTGAACTGAGTTCTGATTGGCCATGCGTGACTTCAGACTGACAGGGTTGTTTTCCTTGAACAGTACATGCTTTCCACAGACATATATTCCTCCAATAAGGAGTTGCCCTTGCCTCCTATTTACTTAGATACGCCAGAGTGCACTCTCTGTACCAACCTCAAGTGGCTTGGGTGGATTCCCTGTATGCTATGGTTGAGCTATACTTCCTTCAGGGGGTTAGCTCTGACCTCCTCCCTTGTAAGGATTTTTCTCTCCAAGATGAAGATAGGGTGAACCGTTTCCTTTGGTGTGTTGCGCCCGGCAACTGTACTTCAAGCCTCCTTTTCTTTAACATTTCCCTTAATGCTGCTTGATGTGGCATCCCCCATGCACTCTGCCATGTCAACTTGTTCTGATTTCACTATATTATGTCAAAAATCACTTATATAATCAAAACAAAATAATTAGCCAAGATTGTTCAGAGTATTGTATTGAATTTAAATCTTGTTGTATTAACAGAGGGTGGTTGATTTTGTAGGAGATATTCCCCAGATTAAGGTGTCTCCTTTGTTCAGGCAAACCCACAACGGTAAGGCTGATGTGTGCGGCTTCATGGTCAGGTTCAAACAGTGCACTCAGTACACAAAGAACAAACTGTGGCCCTACGTGGGATGTACCCAGACGACCATATTTACTTAGCTTAGCGAATCAAGTGGTAAGGTATCTTAGTGGTGAAGTGTTACCCCCTATTGACTTGATAGGCATAAATGTTCGTTGTCTCTGTTTGGGTCACTACACCACCCATGTCTCATGTTACAGTCATGACAAAAAAAAAACTGGCCTGTATAAAAGGTCAAACCTGAGATGCCCTGCCTCATCACCACGGTGGCCCGCTGAGTGACTCCTCCTGCAAAGTGCTTGGCTCTGTCCTCTCTTAATTGGTTGACAGTGGCGACACATGCCTGCTTAGTGTCCTCTCTGACCTCACTTTCTGCGACAATTTCAGTTTTGGACCCTCTTCTTCCTGTGGGTGCGTCCGTGGCAACTCACCTTGTGAGTTAGTCGTCGTGCCAACCAAAGCGACAATGTTTTGGAGAGGAGTCTGAGCCAGCAGTGCCAGCTGCCAATCACATTGTTCCTTCCTCTAGCCATCCCGCCCAGCTCTCGTATCAGTCCCCCAAAATCCCGAGGCAGGCAGTAGCGCGGGACACCTCTGAGGTCTTTGGGGATGTCTCGGCTGTGACAGAGGTCCTGGAAGTAGACAAGGGCAAAGCCGTGGCTCTTGCCTGTCCCCTGTAGTGCCCCCTGCAGACAGGACAGGGCAGCCCTGAACACCGGCCCCGTCACTGAGGAGGGCTCCCTCTCCTCCTCTCCGCTCCTACCTTCCTCTTTCCATTCCACTCCTTTCTCCATTCCTGCTTGCTCCTGTATATCTCTTGTTAACTCAAGTCCTTTCAGCTCCTCTCCTCCACTCTCCCCTTGTCGCATCTCCTCTCCTTTACTCCCTCCTATCTTTTTCCCATCTCTCCTATTCCCTCCATCTCGCTCTTCTCTCCAGCTCTTGTAGGACTCCTTAGCCTCTGGGCTCCATATGATCAGCACCCGGCCTCCTGCCTCTCTGACTGCCTCCCACTGTCCATACATCCAGGGCACAGGGCCCAGCTCAGCCACACCAGCCCCAGACCTCTCCATAGCCCCAGGACCATCCCCATTGGAGATCTGGGCCCACAGAGCCATGCGCACGTCAGCACACAGCTCTCCCTGTAGAATGGAGGCCAAAGCACACACGGGAGACACATGGGTTGACAGCTCTGAGGAACACACCAACAACACAGGCCTCTGGATGAACAGCCAACCTGCAGGGAGCGAGAGTAGGGGCGAGGCAGACACACACACAAAGGAGAGGGATACAGGATGAGACAAAAAAATTATTGGAAATGATTGTAAGTTATTGCTTGATTTCTCTATTATTTCACTGATGGCCATTAAGCCTTTGGGATCAAATCAAATGTGGATTAAATTAGGTTTGAAGGATAAGGTGATACAAAGAGAGCAGACAAGTAGGTCAAAAACAGTACATAATATTGCAAACATTGTTAATATAATATGACTGAGGACACAAGAAGGGGCTACAAAGGTCTATGTACAGTACAAGAAAAACTGACCTATGACTCCATTCTTGGTCACATAGTGGATGAGGCGTCCCAGCATTGCCACAATAACCAGAAGTGTCAAGGCTGCAACAGCATAGAGACCCCATCTCCTGTGGGAATCTGAGAAGGCATTTGAGGATACTACTTATAAGTGCTGGAAGGTGTGTGTGTGTGTGTGTGTGTGTGTGTGTGTGTGTGTGTGTGTGTGAGAGAGAGAGAGAGAGAGAGAGAGAACTCACAGTCAGGACAGAGTATTCTCCTCCCATACTGTGGAGGATCTGACCGCCACACCTTCAGAGAGTTAAAGAGAGCGTGAAATGAAAAGAAAGTCAAAGTAAGATAAGATATCCTTTCACATAATACAAAAAACATTAATAGTTAGGTCATACCTGCACACATAGTCTCTCAGTTAGGAAGGATAAGGGCAGGTTTAGCTGTGTCTCTCTGGTGCCCCCACCCTGTACAACAGAAAACTGCACTCTTAACAGCATGGACCAGTGTCTACAGCTCTATAATACGGTAACAGTGTCTTCTTACCTTACCATGTTTACTAAGTAGATAGCTCCTCTGGACACACATCCCTTGTCCTGCCATACACAGAGTTGAGCAGCAAAGGATGCTGGGATAGTGGAAGTGAGATAGACACGGAGACTCTGTGAACCAGGACCAACATATGCCTCCCACTTAGACATACCTGAGGGAAGGAAGGAGAGAGAGATGTTCAAATCACATTTTATCGGTCATATGCGCGGAATGGATGTAGACTTTACTGTTACAATGAAATGCTTGATTACGAGCCCTTCCCAACGATGCAGTTGAAAATATATATATATATATATATATATATATATATATATATATAAATACAAATAGTAACACAAGAGGAATTAAACTATATACAGTACCAGGAATTTGAGGTAGATAAACTACATATTCAAAAGTATGTGGACACCCCTTAAAATTAGTAGATTAGGCTATTTCAGCCACACCCTTTGCTGACAGGTGTATAAAACATATATTTTTAAATCGAGCACAGCCATGCAATCTCCATAGACAAACATTGGCAGTGGAATGGCCTTACTGAAGAGCTCAGTGACTTTCAAACATGGCACTGTCATAGGATGCCAACAAGTCAGTCCATCAAATTTCTGCCCTGCTAGAGCTGCCCCGGTCAACTGTAAATGCTGTTATTGTGAAGTGGAAACGTCTAGGAGCAACAACTGCTCAGCCACAAAGTGATAGAACACACAAGTTCACAGAACAGTACCGCTGGGTGCTGAAGCGCACAGCGCTTAAAAATCGCCTGTCCTCAGTTGCAACACTCACTACCGAGTTCCAAACTGCCTCTGGAAACAATGTCAGGACAAGAACTGTTAGTCAGGAGTTTCATGAAATGGGTTTCCATGGCCGAGCAGCAGCACACAAGCCTAAAATCACCATGCGCAATGCCAAGCGTTGGCTGGAGTGGAGTAAAGCTCATCGCCATTGGACTCTGGAGCAGTGGAAACACGTTCTCTGGAGTGATGAACCATTTAATTAACCATTTAGCAGTCTTATGGCTATTTAGCATAAGGCTGGGGCCCAGCTGTATAACATTTTAAGGATCCAAGGGCCCATGCCTAATCTTCTCAGCCTTCTGAGGGTGAAGAGGCACTATCGTGCCCTCTTCACGACTGTGCGGGTGTGTGTATGGACCATGTTAAGGCCTTAGTGATGTGGACGTCAAGGAACCTGAACCTCTCGAACCCTTCTCCTGTAGTTCACGATAAGCTTCTTGGTTTTGCTGACGTTGAGGGAGAGGTTGTTGTCCTGGCACCACACTGCCAAGTCTCTGTGACCTCCTCCCTATAGGCTGTCTCATCGCCGTCGGAGATCAGGCCCTACAACCATTGTGTCGTCAGCAAACTTGATGATGGTGTTGGAGTCGTGTATGGCCACTCAGTCATGGGTGAACAGGGAGTACAGGTGGGGACTAAACTCGCACTCCTGAGGGGCCTCTGTGTTTATGGTCAGTGTGGCGTAGTTGTTGTGGCCTAGCTAGTTTGGGAATTTCTCGTCACTGGGCATCTCATGGCTGGGTTTCCCTTTTGTTATAGTCTGCCATCCCTGCCACATCCAACGAGCATCAGAGCCGGTGTAATAGAGAAACTCGGTCTCAACCTTTAAGTCTTTACTGAAGACTCATCTCTTCAGTGGGTCATATGGTTGTGTGTAGTCTGGCCCAGGAGTGGGAAGGTGAACGGAAAGGTTCCGGAGCAACGAACCGCCCTTGCTGTCTCTGCCTGGCCGGTTCCCCTCTTTCCACTGGGATTCTCTGCCTCTAACCCTATTACAGGGGCTGAGTCACTGGCTTACTGGGGCTCTCTCATACCGTCCCTGGGAGGGGTGCGTCACCTGAGTGGGTTGAGTCACTGATGTGGTCATCCTGTCTGGGTTGGCGCCCCCCGCCCTTGGGTTGTGCCATGGTGGAGATCTTTGTGGGCTATACTCAGCCTTGTCTCAGGATGGTAAGTTGGTGGTTGAAGATATCCCTCTAGTGGTGTGGGGGCTGTGCTTTGGCAAAGTGGGTGGGGTTATATCCTTCCTGTTTGGCCCTGTCCGGGGGTGTCCTCGGATGGGGCCACATTGTCTCCTGACCCCTCCTATCTCAGCCTCCAGTATTTATGCTGCAGTAGTTTATGTGTCGGGGGGCTAGGGTCAGTTTGTTATATCTGGAGTACTTCTCCTGACAGTGCCCCAGGACTACCTGACATGATGACTCCTTGCTGTCCCCAGTCCACCTGGCTGTGCTGCTGCTCCAGTTTCAACTGTTCTGCCTTATTATTATTCGACCATGCTGGTCATTTATGAACATTTGAACATCTTGGCCATGTTCTGTTATAATCTCCACCCGGCACAGCCAGAAGAGGACTGGCCATCCCACATATGCTCTCTCTAATTCTCTCTTTCTTTCTCTCTCTCAGAGGACCTGAGCCCTAGGACCATGCCCCAGGAATACCTGACATGATGACTCCTTGCTGTCCCCAGTCCACCTGACTGTGCTGCTGCTCCAGTTTCAACTGTTCTGCCTTATTATTATTCGACCATGCTGGTCATTTATGAACATTTGAACATCTTGGCCATGTTCTGTTATAATCTCCACCCGGCACAGCCAGAAGAGGACTGGCCACCCCACATAGCCTGGTTCCTCTCTAGGTTTCTTCCTAGGTTTTGGCCTTTCTAGGGAGTTTTTCCTAGCCACCGTGCTTCTACACCTGCATTGCTTGCTGTTTGGGGTTTTAGGCTGGGTTTCTGTACAGCACTTTGAGATATCAGCTGATGTACGAAGGGCTATATAAATACATTTGATTTGATTTTGATTTGAATTCCACCTTCCTCCTAGATTGTCCTTTTTCATGTTTGATGTCTCGGAGGTCGTAGCAGTCTTTCTTGTATGCACCCATATCCATGTCCCATTCTTTGTAAGCAGTAGTTCTAGCCTTTAGCCCAGCAAGGATATTGCCTGTAATACATGTTTTTTGGTTTACATGCTTGTATAGGCACTGTGGGAACGACATCGTCTATGCACTTATTGATGAAGCCCGTGACTGATGTGGTAAACTCCTCAATGCTATCGGTTGATCCCCGGAACTTATTCCAGTCTGTATTAGCAAAATAGTATTGTAGCCTCGGGTCGGATGGTACTTCCTGTTTGAGCGTTTGTTTGGAATCAGAAAGAATTGTTTATAGACTCATGGTCGGATTTGCCGAAGGGAGGGTCTTGCATGCATTTGGGTAGACTAAAAGTGGTATGGAGTTTTACCGCTCTTAGTGGCACAGAAGATGTGTTTATGAGCTCCCAAGTGGCGCAGCGGTCTAAGGCACTGCATCTCAATGCTTGAGGTGTCACTACAGATTTGAATCCAGGCTGTATCATAATTGGCCGTGACTGGGAGTCCCATAGGGTGGCGCATAATTGGCCCAGCGTCGTCTGGGTAGGCCGTCATTGTAAATAAGAATTTGTTCTTAACTGACTTGCCTAGTTAAATAAAAGGTTAAATAAATAAATAAATAACAACAATATCAAGCGCAGTATTCATATCACTGCGGTCTTGTGGTCTCTCACCTGGCAGGAATGGACAGTGGACATCAAAACTGCTTCTGAAGGACAACTAGAGAGAGGAGAGACATGAGAACATCAGCGACTGAAACCCACATGTACTATACAGTTAACTGTTGATATTATACATGTATCGGCTCACAGTCTTACCTGCACACACATCTGAGGGTGTTTATCCACAGCAGAAACATTATATTTCTGTCAACGGGAGAGGGAAGGGAATATTCATCATTATTATCCTCCTCGTCATCATCATCATCATAGTAATCACCAACCCTTACCGGATCTCTCTTCTCCACTATGTCCTCCAGTGTGGAGTTGAAGATGGGAATGCAGTGGGATGTGTTTCTCTGGTGTTGCCAGCAGAGGGAGGCAGAGAGCTTCAGGTAAGCAGCAGGACACGGGGAACTCCATGCCAGGTCGGAACCCAACTCACCATACAGAGTCACAAAACTGGAGCGCCACACATCTCTGCCCTCTTCAAATCACACACAGACAGTTCCTTATTACAGATAGTAGTGTGAGGAGTGAATGCTCCAAGGTGACTTCGGTCTCTAAGGACTGCATGCTCTGCTGGTTTATCTGTGACTCACAATAATAATAATAGATGCAGCAGAAAGCCCCTGGTTTCCCATATCAGATTCACAGGGCAATTTACAGGTAACACAGGCAGAGACTGAAGCTAATCATCAACTACTGCATCTCACACAAGTCTAAGAGACAAAAAAAAAACACGAATACTCACCACCTAATGAGCTGTTCACAAATGGGCAAACTGTGGTTCGCCTTGCATCCAGGTGTGTGTAATATACCTGTAGCGGGCAGACATACAAACAGACAAGACAAGTAAGGACACTTACATGGGACATAGTTTGAGCCATGCAGCAATGTCACTGTCCATTGCACATTATCTGATATGTAGTCGAGTGAGACCTTACCTGTACACAGACACAGCGAAGCAGGTAAGGGAACCTGAGAGTCACTGACAATGCCTGATTGGTGTCAATCTGGTGAAAACATACGTTATCCATAAACAAATTATATACATCTTTGTACACAACTTTCACCTTTTGAAACACGTCTACACACACACAATGGGCTTACAGTGGTAAGAGGAGAAAGGTTGGAGCATTCTGAGTCTGTCTGTCTGTAGCACAGCCTGGTGTACACTTCAGGTGAGAGAGCCGGCTGGTACATGTGGTCCCCAGTGGCTACAGTTACAGTGAGGGATCGAGCCAGCTCATCAACAAACAGGTCAAACTCCGGCACTGGATCTGAATCACCACAGACAGAGAGTCATAGTATGCAAAATGACTATAGAAATGTAATAAATTATTACGTCATTTTGATCACATGAGGGAAGGGGAAAAGTGATGGATGTGGAAAGTTAGGTTTTGAGATTCATTACCTGGACAGATGTCTTGTACGATGTACCTGTCTTCTCTCTTTGGTTTGGAGGACAAAGACACATACACTTGTCGCCCTGCATCGGCCGGGAAACAGTCATACACCAACTCCCACTGGCGGGCAGCAGAGACACAGCACCATAATCAGAAACACACCTGTTTTAATGTGTGCGCGCATGAAAATATCAGATCTTACCAAAATTTGATGGCCAATATTATGGAGACGTAAACGTTTGATTTTGGTCTTTCCTCCGTTGAATGGAAGCGGGCCTCTCCACTTAAAATAAAAACAAGGCAACAGTAAACATGTTATCCCCCACAAATGATGCAGGGCCCCCCTTGAGAAATCAGTGTAATTTTGTAAATGACAGATCTCTATGGCAAGACGCATCATTCACCCAAGTTTAATCAAAATCAGACCAGTACCGTCACAGATATCGTGTGTGACTAACGTACGAACGCACTAACTGATGGAGATAGATCCACAGTCCCCTCCACGATTTTATCGTGGGGGACAATTAATAGATAAGAGGGTAAGAAAGTGAACTTAATTGTATCCATCTATCCTATCCAGCTGATAACTTTGGTAGCTAAGGAATATTCACTGGTCAGTGGAATGAAGAGAAGTTGTTACCTGTAAAGTGCGATTTTTGACATTTTCTATGGAGATGATTCTGTGAGTACTAGTTGACAGCTCCAGGTAGGTAATAGTCAGTGTCCCAGTAAAGTCTAGAGAGGAAAAACAGAGGACAGATTAAGGAATCGTGGCAGTAAAGGTAGAACAAGAGAAAGTAATGTTAAGGAAGAAAGATAGACAAATAAGGCAACAGTAAACATGTCCCCCCCCCCCCCTCCCACGGATGATGCTGCGCCCCCCCTTTTGCAAATCAGTATAACTTTGTAAATGACAGATCTTTATGGCAAGATGCATCACTCACCCAAGTTTAATCAAAAGCGGGCCAGTGGTGTGTGAGATATTGTGTGTGACAACGTACGCACAGTTGATTACTATAGCGCCCCCCCTTGGGTCAATAACATGTGATTTTGTAAATACTGGACCTCTATGGCAAGACGCATCATTCATTCGTCTAAATCGGGCCAGTGGTGTCAGATATCACATGGGTTGGCTAGACTAATATTCCTGACCATATGTGCCAAATTTCAAACAGATCAAGCGATATAAACATGTGCCCGTTATAGAGGCACTGTGTGGTTGATATGAATGTTCTTGCATATGTTGAGTCTTATGGGGTCCCTGAGGAGAGGGACCTATGTACCGAATTGCATGACTTTAGGTCAAACAGGATGAGGGACATGACCTGACAAAGTTAGCATTTTCAATCTCTTGTTATACCGCCACCATCTGGACAATCAGTGTAATTTTGTAAATGCTGGATCTCTATAACAAGACGCATCATTCACCCAAGTTTCATCAAACATCAGGCCAGTGGTGTCTGAGATATCGTGTGTGACTAATGTACTAACATACAGAGACAAATCCATAGTCCCCTCCCCAATTTCATCATGGGGGACAACAAACACAAGGTCAGAGAAAGGGAGACTGAGATGAAGACTTTGGATAAAAGTAAGCTGGAAGAAGGTTATGACGGGGAAGAGGATGATGTGGAGAGTGAGATTGTTTGTGGATGGGAGACAGAGTTCAAGGCCTAACCTGCAGCTTTCATTCTGACACGGACATGGACACAAGCAGAACAGGAGCCTTGTGATGGAGAGAACCGGAAGGTGGACAGACTCAGCTGGGGAAGACTCTCCAAGTTCCAGGTGGAACCTATAGAAAAAACAAATGCCACAGAACTTTCAAAACTGTACAACATATGGAGTAAAATTTCCACGTGAAGTCTCAATTCCAAATAAACTGTTCCTCTTCATATTGTGTATAAGATCAGCTCTCCAAGGGGACCATGGACTAAAGAAACACTTACCATTATGGTGTTGAATCTATGGATAAAGTGGAGGAGACAGGGAAAGGAAGAAGGAGAAGAAACAGAGCATGGCTGTGTTGAGTTTGTTATTGACATGTGAAGTGAATATTGATGCAGATTCACATAGCCTAATGCATTTTCAATACATCATTTCCATTATCTATAGGCTACAGTCTGAGTATAATGTCTCCATTGCTTATTAGTTACATTATCTCCATGAAGATTAACATCAAAGATGGTATGATTCATTCCTTTACCTCGGTGACAGTTAGTTTAGCGCGTGGTTTCTCCTCCGCCGCGTGCAGGAGCAGCAGCAAACACAACAGGAGCACAGCACGTGCTGGTTCATTTCCGCAACTCATCATGAACATTGATCAGTACTGACACCAGAGACACCTGGAAAAGTCACATTGTATCCGAAGTTGCTAGAACAACGCTCAGGCAGCCAACTAACGCAAAATCCAGTGGGCCGATAGTCCACATACATGTTTACACTACAGAGTGCATTTCAAAACAAATTAAATGTAATTCAATACAACTGAAAAGTAGGTAGGCCAACATGTTATGTTCCAGTGCCATGTTGTTCTTGTATGTTCCTAAGAACTGATCAAATAGTTCCCTACGAGTTCAATTGTGTCTTGGGAGAGTGCGTAATCGCTGACTAGTTTACAACATACAGTTCCACCTCTCCAGCCGCCTACTCCAGACAGACAGGTTACATCAGTAGTTACCTCCCACAGTATACCATTGGGCGAATACGTTTTGTATTGCCCGGTGCCCCGGTTAGGCGGAGTGTGTTCATTTTAGACCGTTCCATTGGTCCTTAAGAGACATCTCCACTCCCCGGGGCATCGGGCCATGCAAAACGAACTAGCCAAATGTTCACGCTAGTACTGTTGCTGCTCTACGTCTTGGATTGCCGAGAATGTGAACTTTGCTTTAACTAACAGTAAGGAAATAATAGTCAGGGTATACTGAGAAAGAACATTTTATTTAACTGCGGGAAGGACGGAAATGTTTGCTGCATAAACATTGCAGTCCCCTGCACAGTTAGTGTTGAGGCCTACTATTTTTAGTATTTCAATTAATTTCGAAGACATTTGGAAGTAGGCCAAGTATTTGGATATTATTTATTTGAAAATACAAGTAGTTGAATATTAGAATGTATTTTAAAATAACACTTAGAAAATATTGGCATGTATTCAAATACACAGAAACTTCTATTTTCAAATGCAAATATTGTATTACCCCAGGTCTGCCTGGTATTTGAAATAATGTATTTGGAAATAAGTATTTGAAAATAATTCAAATAGTAGCCTATGCTAGGCCTATACATTTTTTTTAAATGGTAAAATACTTGGTAATATATAGTTGATTCGGCCCATATTATTTGAAAATACTCAAATACTCAGAGTATGCATATATTTGAACCCAGGACGAATCTGAAAAACATCTCAGTGGTGTAAAGATAGCGTTAACAGCGGTAGATTAGTGAGATATCTGATTCCGTAATGTTTATAGGCTATTATCAGGTCACATCTATTCCTCTTCACCACAAAACGATTATTGTATTGCTATTGT
Source organism: Oncorhynchus clarkii lewisi (assembly GCF_045791955.1). Taxonomy (NCBI): domain Eukaryota; kingdom Metazoa; phylum Chordata; class Actinopteri; order Salmoniformes; family Salmonidae; genus Oncorhynchus; species Oncorhynchus clarkii. Next base: position 35,963,506 of record NC_092155.1, on the reverse strand, counting down.
TGGATTCTATTCAAAACGGTCTCTATTCACATCCTACAAAGCTAGGGGAAGGACCTCTGGAAATGTGTAAATTCAGTTATGGACTTTGAACAGCCTTGGTTATTTGGATAGGGTAATATTCATGTTATTAAACAGTAAGTATGTCTGTATATGTGTATGCATGTGTCAGACGTGGTGGAAAGTTTGTCAGTTGTGCAATATCTCTCTCAAACACACACACACACACACCACACACTATAATGCTCAGAAATTGTTGAATGTAGTTGACGGTAAGTGGGCTCTCTAACTGGGTCAAGGTTTCATTATGAGTTCAAGGTGCTAATTCTCACAATATGTGTCTTTGTGTGTGTGTTTTACAGAGGGTAAAAACCCTGAACAGATACTTCCTCCTTAAAGAGACTTCATGCGTTTTACCTCCATCCCTTCTGTGCCCTCGAGGACACCTCACACCTGCACACACACACACACACACACACACACACACACACGTACAGTGATTTCACTTGTTAAATTAACTTCAATCAATGTAGTTGAAGGGGAGGAGACAGGTTAAAGAAACAGTTTTAAGCCTTGTGACAATTAAGACATTGTGTATGTGTGCAATTCAGAGGGTGAGTTGGCAAGACAAAAGATCAAAAGACTTAAGTGCATGTCCCGTGTGGTTCAGTTGGTAGAGCATAGCACTTGCAACGCCAGGGTTGTGGGCTCAATTCCCATGAGAGACCAGTAGGAAAATAATGCATTCACTACTGTAAGTTGCTCCAGAAAAGAGTGTCTGCTAAATGACAAAAAAGTAGGTGCGAGGCAAACTGATTTGTGTCAAGAACAGCAATGCTGCTGGGGTTTTAAGGCTCAACAGTTTCCTGTGTGAATCAAAATGATTCACCACCCAAAGGACATTCAGACAACTTGAAACAACTGTAGAAATCATTGAAATGTAAAAAATATATATATATTTCCACATGTAGCAAGCAAAGTGTTTGTATTGTCCAATCTACATGGGTAGTATGCAAGTCAGTCAGACAATAGTTTATTAGGTACACCCATCTAGTAGAGGGTTGGACCTCCCTTTGCCTCTGGAACAGACTCTATTCTTCAGGGCATGGAAACGTTGCTCAATTGGTATCAAAGGACTTAATGTGTACCAGGAAAACATTCCCCACACCATTACACCCCCGGCACCAGCCTGTACCATTGACACAATGCAGGATGGGGCCATACTGTTTACTCCAAAAACGGACTCTGCCATCAGCATGACGCAACTGGAACCAGGATATGTCAAACCAGGCAATGTTTTTCACTCCTAAATTGTCCACGGTTGGTGATTGCGTGCCCACTGGAACTGCTTCCTTCTTGTTTTTAGCTAGATAGGAAAGGAACAGGTGTGGTCGTCTGCAGCAATAGCCCATCTGTGACAAAGACCAACCAGTTGTGCATTCCAAGATGTCATTCTGCACACCACTGTTGTACTGCGCCATTATTTGCCCGTTTATGGTACGCCTGTTAGCTTGCACAATTCTTTTGCCGTTCTCCTTAGACTTCTCATCAAGGAGCTGTTTAAACCCACAGGACTGCCGCTGACTGGATGTTTTTTGTTTGTCACACCATTCTCTGTGAACCATAGACACTGTCATGCGTGAAAAGCCTAGGAGGCCAGACATTTCTGAGCACAAACAATCATACGACATTCAATCGAACAGTAACTGAATGCCTTGTGCCTGCTTTATATAGCAAGCCATGACCACGTACGTGTAGGAGCGAGCCATTTTGTGAATAGGGTGGTGTACCTAATAAACTGGCCACTGAGTGGCATCTAATTATTTTATTTCTCAGCGGCGCTGGCAGCAGTAAAAAAAAAGGTTAGGTGAATCAGGTCAGATTTGGATGGAGAGTGAGTGTGTTGTTCAAGATGGAGAAACAAAAGGCAAGACCAAGTGATGCACAAAAACACTGCAAAAAGCTAGTCGACCTACTTATGTAGCATATAGCACTAGCAGCCACCCACGTAACATAGTAAATGTAAATCCGGGACACCACAATTAGTATCATATGTTACGTTTTGTATGTTATGTATTCATTTGTGGATGTCCATCATCCATTTTATATGATATGTTACGAATTGCAATTCCTACAATATGCTATGAACTGCAATCCGTACATTACAGTGTGGGAAAAAAGTATTTGATCCGCTGCTGATTTTGTACGTTGCCCACTGACAAAGAAATTATCAGTCTATAATTTTAATGGTAGGTTTATTTGAACAGTGAGAGACAGAATAACAACAAAAAAATCCAGAAAAACACATGTCAAAAATGTTAGAAATTTATTTGCATTTTAATGAGGGAAATAAGTATTTGACTCCCTCTCCATCAGAAAGATTTCTGGCTCCCAGGTGTCTTTTATACAGGTAACGAACTGAGATTCGGAACACACTCTTAAAGGGAGTGCTCCTTATCTCAGTTTGTTACATGTATAAAAGACACCTGTCCACAGAAGCAATCAATCAATCAGATTCCAAACTCTCCACCATGGCCAAGACCAAAGAGCTCTCCAAGGAAGTCAGGGACAAGATTGTAGACCTACACAAGGCTGGAATGGGCTACAAGACCATCGCCAAGCAGCTTGGTGAGAAGGTGACAACAGTTGGTGCGATTATTCGCAAATGGAAGAAACACAAAAGAAATGTCAATCTCCCTCGGCCTGGGGCTCCGTGCTATGATATGTTACGAATTTCAATTTGTTGTCACTAACGTTAGCTAGGTGGCTAACGCTAGCTAGGTGGCTAACGCTAACTTTAGCTAGGTTAGGGGTTAAGGGTTAAGGTTAGGAGTTATGTTAAACTGTTAAGGGGAAGGGTTAGCTAACATGCTAAGTAGTTGCAAAGTAGCTAAAAAGTAGTAAGTAGTTGCAACGTTGCTAATTAGCTAAAATTCTAAAGTTGTTGGTGATGAGATTTGAAGACACAACCTAATTAGCATTTATATACGTACCCATCCACCCTGACCAACCATCCTACTTTCGTTTTTGCTTTAACGCTGTAATATATAACTTTTTAGGAGTGTTGTGGAAATTTCCTGTATTTACCAAATCATGAGAGCAAACCACGCACAAGTCAGAGTTATCATAAAGTCCATCTTTAATTATATGAGCTCCATCACAACCCTGTGACTCTCAGATCAATTCAGTGTCTATCAATGAATTCTCTGAGAGTCCTTACACATTGCAACTAAGATCCTTTATAGCAAAGACACACATAGCCAGACAGCATTGGCCATAAATTATCGTTCAGCTTTGTCTCCTAAACTATGTTATTTTCTCACTCTCAGAACCATAAAACAAAACCTTTCAACAGGCATATATCAAATACCCCCTCCTTGACAAGATCACAGAGACACATTGACTGGCACACAGACATTGTGGAGCCAAGAGATAATTGATTTAAAATATATGTTTACATATGAAGACAATCTTGACCCCTCCCCTCTCTGCGGCCCAAATAACTTACCCCATGACAGAGAACAGAACTGCAACCGGCCCACAGTATTATACAAAAATAGACATTCTGATGAGAAGTAACTCACAAACATATAATGAATATAAAACATCTTACCTATGTTACCAACTAATTCTGATTATTCCCCAACAGGAGACCTGACCAAATTCACATAGAAATGTGCATTATAGATCTCTCATTCTCATTGAACGCAAGTCTAAGAAGCGGTAGATCTGTTCAATGTGTGCTATTTCAATGCTTCCCATTCTTAAGTTTCGTTTTTGCATCATTTACTTTCAGTTTTGCACACCAGCTTCAAACAGATGAAAATACTAAATTTTTCTTTATCGAAAATATATTTCACAGCGGTTTAGATGGTACAATTCTTTACACTATACTTGCTTGTCTTGTGACATAAACTGAAATGATTAATTAACTATTACAATTTAAACAACCAGGAAATCTTCTGTCTTATGTAACCATAACATACTAATTTGAGTGTCCCGGATTTACATTTACTATATTATGTCTCGTCTATGAGACAAGGCTGCACTGCCGGGGCCTGGCAATGGCCTTGGGAATACATTCTTAGAACATAAAATGGTTCTTCAGCTGTTCCCATAGGATAAATCTTTGAAGAACCCTTTCTGGTTCTAGGCCAAGCCCTTTTGAGTAGAACCTTTTACACAGAGGTTTCTATATGGAACGCAAAAGAGTTCTACTTGGATACAAAAAGCCAAAGAATCCCTTTGGAAGACTTTTTTTCTAAGAGTGTAGTGACTGTTCCTCTAGTGAGAGTAACTTTCCTCCTTCTGTGAACAGTCTCTGAATGATGAGACGGATACCCCAGATAGTGAGTCCGGGTTCCAATGTGTAGCCTAATATAAATAGGCTACCTGTTAAATACTGTATATATAAAATATATATTGGTTAACTGAATAGTATGCTGTTACGTAGAAAATTCATTTTACAATCTGCGCTACGTCAGTGTATACACGCACACACACACACACACAGATTTCTGGTCCCCACAAGTATAGTCAAACACGTCCAAACATACACACATTCTGCCTGTAAGAAGTAACAGGATGTCCTGTACCCTCTCTGACTCATTTACATCTCCTTAACACTATGAGGGATCAACAAACGTACAGTGCCTTCAGCAAGTATTTACACCCCTTGACTTTTTCCACATTTTGTTGTGTTACAACCTGAATTAAACATTTATTAAATTGTCACTGGCTTACACACAATACCCATAATGTCAAAGTATATTTTTTTTACATTTAAAAAAAAACAAAAAAGAGTTAGAGAGTTTAATGTCTGTGATAGGACAAAACTAAGGATGGATCAACAACATTATAGTTACTCCACAATACTAACCTAAATGATAGAGTGAAAAGAAGCTTGTACAGAATACAAATATTCCAAAACATGCATTCTACTGTTTACTGAAAACTCTTTCAACAATTTTAGATGAAGGTGAGTGAAAAATGGACTGGGGGGATGAAATATACTTCTCCCATGGGCAAAGAAACTCAAAAGGGGTGACGATATTAATTAACAATCATTTTGATCTGATTGTGCAGATTGTCCAAACAGATCCACATGGTAGATTGATGATTTAATATATGTTATTGGACCATAAACAGATATGGCTCATTAACCTTTACGAACCAAATAATGATGAGCCACGCTTCATTGAAAATATATATAATAAATGATCAACCCTGCAAGCAACACACGACTATTATTATGGTGGGAGATTATAATACAGGAAATCATGAATGTTGTGGATATATGGAGGATTAAATATCCTGACCTAGTGAGATATACATGGAGGAGGTTTAATATCCTGACCTAGTGAGATATACATGAAGGAGGTTTAATATCCTGACCTAGTGAGATATACATGGTGGAGGCTCAATCAAGCTAGTCGTCTTGACTACTTTCTTATGTCATTCTCTCTGGCACCAAAAGTGAAAGAAGTGCTGATAGGGGATAGAATGCGGTCAGACCATCAGATAATTGGCATATATATGCCTGTTACTGGATTTCCACGTGGGCAAGGATATTGGACATTTAACCAAAGCCTATTGGATGATAACATGTTTTTAACTAGGACAGAGAAATGTATAACATCATTTTTACGACAACATAGGTACAGCAAATCCGATTATTGTATGGGCCATGCAATTCAGTACTCATCTATAAAACAAAAGCAATTTAAGTCAAAGGAGTCCATACTAACAAGGGAAAAATACGGTCTAACAGAACAGATACAGTAGATAGCAATAAAAACTGTACCATAGAGTAAGTTAGAGGAAAAACAAAAAGAAATGGAGGAACTTTTTAAACAGTGTAATATATGTGTAATATATTATAATATATAATAATAATAAAGCAAACTGGATGGAATATGGGGAAAAATGCACCAAATATTTTTTTTTATCTTCAACATCGAAATGCGACCAAAAATAATTTACTGAAACTTGTTACAAATGATGGAGTCACCTATGAGTCACCAAATTATATTTTGAAAAGGAAGCAAAGTACTTTAAGCATATGTTTTTGTTTCAGTCTCCTCCATCTCCTCTAACCGAAGCTAATTGTACAGTATGGATTTTTTTAATATTAATAATGTAAAATGAACAGCCATACAGAAAAACTAATTTGAAGGTGAAATTAGAGAGGAGGAACTTTTTGAACCAATTCAAGCCTTTAAGTCTGGGAAAACTCCAGGGCTGGATGGCATACCAGTTGAGGTATACCTAACCTTTTTTTGATATACTCAGAGGACCGTTATTAGCATGTTTAACCATTCCTATGTAAATGGTAGATTATCAGACTCTCAACAAGAAGGTCTGATTTCATTATTACTGAAACAGGATGCAAGTGGGAAATATAAAGATCCAGTCCATTTAAAAAATTGGAGGCTCCTTACACTTCAGTGTTGTGATGCAAAAATTCTTGCAAAATGTATAGCACGTAGAATTTCAAAAAGGTATTGTTCATTCTAATCAGACAGGTTTTTGACATGGATGATACATTAGAGATAATATAAGACAAGTACTGGAAACAATAGAACACTATTGGTAAACCAGGCCTGCTATTCATAGCGGACTTTGAAAAGGCTTTTGATAAAGTACGACTGGGGTTTATATATAAATGCCTTGAACATTTCAATTTTGGAGAATCTCTTATAAAATGGATTAAAATCGTGTATAGTAACCCTAGGTGTAAAATAGCAAATAATGGCTACATCTCAGAACGTTTTAAACTGTCAAGAGGAGTAAAACAAGGTTGTCCACTATTGGCATATCTATTTATTATGGCCATTGAAATGTTAGCTATTAAAATCAGATCCAACAATAATATCAAGAGACTAGAAATACAGGGCTTAAAAACAAAGGTGTCATTGTACGCTGATGATCCATGTTCTTTTAAATCCACAACTTGGATCCCTCCACAGCCTCATAGAGGATCTAGATAATTATTCTAACCTCTCTGGATTACAACCAAATTATAGTGTACTAGATTACGTATTGGATTACAAAAAAATACTACTTTTATTTTACCATGTGGTTTACCAATGAAATTATCTGATGGTGATGTTGATATACTCGGTATACATATCCCAAAATAAATACATGAATATTGTGGTTAAACTCAAATATACTAATTGTTAAAAAAGCATAATTTTTTTAAATGTAAAAAAAAAAAAAGTATAATCTTCGTAAATGATATCATAAATATGACTGGTGGAGATATGTCATACATGCAGCGAACTAAAACATATGGACATGTCTGCTCTATCCAATTAACAACCCAAAAAATGTAACAACCAAAATATTGACAGCTGTGCCATATATATTGCAAAATAGTTGTATAGAGATTTTTGACGTACCGATTCCATGGCACATGGTTTATGAACTGATATGCAAAACGACGCCGGATTCAAAACTTGAAATTGTTCAATTTAAATTATTTTTCAGAATTCTTGCAACCAACATAATGTTATTTATATGAGGGATACTGTCACGCCTGCACCCGCTCCCCCTCTCTGCACCCTGCACCCTGCTCGAGTGCGCCAGGCGGCCCATCATTAGGCACACCTGTCACCATCGTTATGCGCACCAGCACTTCATGGGACTCACCTGGACTATTACTTTATTGATTGCCTAAAACGTACCTGTATATAGGTTAACTTTTTTGAAAGAGCACAGTTTGAAAGATACGGCAAACAGAAATCAAACCGGATGTACATCATAAATATATGGGATAGGTTGAGGGTAGAGGGTTAAAAACAAACTATTGTAAAATAGACTGTGTCCATCAAATGCATATAGTATGTTTAAGCTGGAAATAAAGGCCTAAGCGTTCACTAGTTTGCTCCAATTGGGGGAGGGTAGGAGGGTAATAAAGGGAATATCTAATAAAAAAATATGTGTATATGTATTTGTATGTATGTATTTCTATGTGTATGTATGTATATATATATATTTGCCAGAAAATATATGGAGGATTGGAAGTGAATGTCACGTGTGCTCCCTCTCAGGCCTCTAGGTCATCAGGCTGCTGATTATCCCACACACCTGTCACTATCATCAAGCGCACCAGCGCCTCATGACACTCAACTGGACTCCATCACCTCCTTGATTACCTTCCCTATATATGTCACTCCCTTTGGTTCCTTCCCCAGTTATTGTTTCTGTTTCATGTCTGTACATTTTTCATGTTTCTGGTTTTGTATTATGTTTCGTTTATTGATTAAATCACTCACTCCCTGAACTTGCTTCCCGACACTCAGCGCACATCGTTACAGTGAATCAGACAATTACATTGATGGAAGTTGCAATATTAAAGCTGATCTACTTTTTAAAAATATAAATAAATATAAAATGAAATAAAGATATGTTTGGGGCAAATCCAAAGCATCACTGAGTACCACTCTTCATATTTTTGAAAATATATATATTTATAGGGGCTTGGGAGGCGAAGGTCAAGTCATGCGACCTCTGAAACATGACCCGCCAAACTGTGCTTCTTAACACCCACCCGCTTAACCCGGAAGCCAGCTGCACTAATGTGTTGGAGGAAACACTGTTCACCTGACAACCGAGGGCAGCCTGGAAGGGCCCGGCCCGACACAAGGAGTCGCTAGAGCGCAATGAGCGAATTAAAGCCCCCCCCGGCAAAACCCTCCCCTAACCCGGACGACACTGGGCCAATTGTGCGCCACCCTATGGGACTCCCGATTACAGCCAGTTGTGATACAGCCCGAGATCGAACCCGGGTCTGTTGTGATGCCTCTAGCACTGCGATGCAGAGCCTTAGACTGGGAGGCCACTCTTCACTTGGGAGGCCACTCTTCATATTTTCAAGCATGTTGGTGGCTGCATCATGTTATGGGTATGCTTGTAGTCGGCAAGAACTAGGGAGTTTTTTGGGGGGATAAAAAGAAAACCTAAAACACAAGGCCATATATACACTGGAGAAGACAGTGAAGGTTCCTGAGTGGCCAAGTTACAGTTTTGACTTAAATCTACTTAAAAATCTATGGCAACAACCAATTTGACAGAGTTTCAAGAATTTTGAAAATAATAATGGACAAATGTTGCACAATCCAGGTGTATGAAGCTCTTAGACTTATCCAGAAAGACTCACAGAAGCTCCCAAAGATTGACTCAAGGGTGTGAATACTTACAGTATGTAAATGAGATATATCTGTATTTCTTTTTCACTAAATTTGCTAACATTTCTAAAGCCAGGTTTTCACTTCGTCATTATGGGTTATTGTATGTGTATGGGTGAGAGAAAACAACAACAATTGAATCCATTTGCAATTCAGGCACAACAAAAATGTTGTGGAATTATTGTGTAGTAATTTAATGTGGAATAAGTCAAGGGGTATGAATACTTTCTGGAGGCACAACTACCTCAACATCCACCTCAACAAATGAGACCTCATCCACTCACTCACACACACACACACGCGCACGCACGCACGCACGCACGCACGCACGCACGCACGCACGCACGCACGCACACACACACACACACACACACACACACACACACACACACACACACACACATTGTGTACAATTAGGTATAGTACAGAGAGAACTGTTGTGGAAACAGTAGCAGGGTTTGCTTAGAGAGATCATAGAGAGATATCAAAGAACTCATGAACTGTCAACTGAAGAAAAACATCAGTGTCGACAGAGCTCTTTCATCTCATCTGTTCTCTGACCAAACCACTGGGTGATATCTATCAGTTCTTCCAGCTCCCACTCATCCTCCCTATGACTGTAAACAGGGGTGGGGGATTTATGGCAGAAAACAAAGATCTTTAGAAGAGTGGGTCATCTGTCTTCACAGATGCAGTCTCTTATCAAATTCATCCCAGCATTGCTATTCAAGAAATTCTCACCATCAGGGCCCACCATGTTGTTGCATGTTTACTCAATATATATGTTTCTACATTGCCCTTCCCCACAGTGAACAAACACATTGTCTCACATAACTCACAGGATCTACTGTTTTCAAGAGGGTAACCAGGAGGTGATAGTGTCACAACATAAATCAGTAATTATGTGTAAGAGTAGTAAGTGCGTTTGTGAAATGAGACCTTGTCAGTGTGTATGTCCTGTAGGCCTATGATGGATCTAGGTTTCATGATTAGGAACCTGCAGAACCGGAGTGTTGTCTTTGTGTCCTGGCAGTTACACCCTCCTTCTGCAGACAGGAGTCATGATGAAAAATAAGCCACCAGAGAGCATTGACTGTGTCCAATTTCAACACCTGACACACCCTGTTCATACCACCTCAATCAACACCCCCACAAATGGCCGCAGGAAGATGGTTTTGTTGTCAGTGTGTGAGAGTGACAAGGCAGTCAGATTTAGAGATGGAGGTCAAGCATGGCGGTAAGTACACTCACTCATTAATGATCCTAGTTGAGAATCACTGAAGTGAAGAACAGGGCTATTGAAGAACACACAGGGGTATTCCACATGTTCTAACTTCCTGCTTACAACAGGGAAATTAAGGTTTAGGAGCAAGATAAGAGCCCAGAGGGGTATACTACAATCAGGATCAAGGAGTTAGTCCACTAACTTTCCCAAATATAATGAAATAACAAGCTTAAAAGGGGCTTGGTCTAATTGTTCAAAAACAAAAAACATAACTTTATCGTTCTTAATGAACCAGCAAATCTAGTTATTTCTGGTTGTTTATCATAGTTATCTGGCTAAGACATTGATCCTGCTTTGTCGTACACCCCTCTGGTCCTGCTGTTCACCACTGTTTGTATAATGTCAAGTATGCACTCGTGTAATTAAATGTGATTAGATGTGATCGCTGCCTTTTGCTCAAATATTTTGATTGAGAGAACTTTGGAACTTAACAGGGAAATGCGGCAATGTTGTACACACATACACAGACATACACATTAACAGGCAAAAGAGAGCAGACCAGAACAAGGGTGTACAAAACTCAATTATTTTATTAAACTTCTATTTTATGTAATCTGTATATATAAAAGTTCTAAGCCATTGGCCTGAGACTAGAACAGACAGTGAGGCTGGCGTGTTTTATCATATCCACATTAGTCCTCATTATTCACCAGCAGCCAGAATTGTACAACAGACAAGAACAAAAAGAGATGTAAACAGAGGCGACAAAAAAAATCATATACGGAAGAGTAGAGGAAACGACTGCACAATGCAATGTTGTGAAGACGGTCAGTTAGACTAGTGGAGAGAAGACTGGAGGTCCTTGGGAGACGGAATAAATAGCAGGAAGATGCTTTGCTCAGTTGATTGGCCATGCCATCCAACCCCGTGCTCCATTGGGCCGTGATTGGACATGGGGTAAGAGGGGGCGGCGGACCAGTGGTACTGTCAAACCATAAGTGCACACAACGGGGTGTGTGGATGTGTATATTTTTCTATGAGAAGAGCTTTGTGTGAGTGTGTATGCATTTCCCTGTTTGAATGTAGTCAGGTTGAAAATGATTGGCACCCTTGATAAAGATGAGTAAAATAGAGGTCTTTAGCCACGCACACTAGTGGTGGGTTTGACATCGAAATAAGGATGCGTGAGCAGAAATATGGTGGTGGATCTTCGACTGTATGGGGCTATTTTGCTTCCACTGGTCCTGGGGCCCTTGTTACGGTCAAATTTACCCAGTACTAGGACATTTTAGCCAAAAACATGGTTGCCTCTGGAGGCTGAAACTTGGCCGCAAGTGAATCTTCCAGCAAGACAATAACCCCAAGTACACATCAAAAGCCACAAAGAATATGTCAATTGAACATAAAATAAGATCTCTCCCAATGTGTTCTTCAATCTCATAAAACACTTTTTCTAAAGGCTCAGTTTTACCCCCACCATCAAAATATCTTTCTCTGAGAAATTGTATTAGTATAAAATAACAATTTTTGCATATTTTTGCATACAATATAGCAGATTATTTGTATTATTTATTGTATACAGTCTTTTTTGCTAATCTTTATCAAGGGTGGCAATCACTTTGGACCTGACTGTATACAAGTGTGTATGCGCATATTTGTGTAATACAACCCTGTTTGCAGATCCTGTTTTTCAGGAGCTGGTGAACACTCATATCAACCACATACAAGGACAATTTTCCATCATGATTCTGGGCATAGCATTGTCTTCCATCCTCTTAATACCCTTTTTGTTTCAATTCTCTTAAATACATATTTTACATCTCAGATTAAATACCACTGTGTGTGTCAACAAAGTACGTACGTACGAACGAACGAACGAACGAGAGAGAGAATGTTGCATGTGCTTTCCAATAGGTTACACCGGCACACTGATTCTACTGTGTGCTGGGGTATGGCTCTCCAAGACCACAGGGTATATCAATCAACACACAGACCTGAAAATAATACCCTATCAATACAACGGGAGGCCAGCAAAGACGTGTGTGTGCTCAGTCGCTGTCGCTGGTGTCACTGCTGGGGTCTCCCTGGACCTTGTTGCGGTGCTGCATGGCACGGTGGTAGGCCACCTGCACTGACTTGCGGATGTTGGACTTCCTTCCCTCAAGCATCTTCTCCTTGTCCAGCTCCTGGTCCACCCCCAGAGGAACCAGCTTAGAGCGCGGCAGCCACTGCCTACAGACATGGTCAGAAACACACACAGGGACATACAGTACAGTAGTAGCTTCTGCAGACATAATAGTAACTACTGTGTGAGCTGTGACCTAAAACAATGTTTTTTTTTCTCTCTTTGTTCTCATGCAAAGCATCCTCATCAACCACTCCTGACCCACTTCAGCTGACAAGCGATGGCTTTTTTTGCTTTCTTGCATTTATATGTCAAGAAAAGTTCCCTTTGTTCTTGTACTACTTGAAGACAGCCATTTGACATGCTTTAGTGAAAAGCTGCACGTTGTTGACTACAGCCAGAGGTTTGCTGATACACTCTGATTCTGGGTTTTCCGCTGCCTCTACTGAGTAAGAACCTGAGCTGTAGAAGGGGAGGCCTCCAAATCACCACTTCTCTACCAGTGTGAGAGGGATAGAGGTTTGAGTGGAGTGTGAAAGCGGAAAATGAGTAGGAACAAAGAGAGAAAGAAAGAGAAAAAACAAACACAGATAACAGAAAGAGAGACAGTATCAAGAGAAGAAACAGTGTACTGACCAGGTTCTCTTGTTGTCGAAGAAGAGAACCAGGAAGAGGTGTTCCCGGGCCTCCTGGGTCATCTGTTCCCCCAGCTTCAGGACTTCCTGGGGTGGCACGGGGATGGGGACCCCTCGGTGGAATACCCCCTCCCTGGGCATCTTAGGATCTATGATCTAAAGGGGGGAAGAGGAGGGTTAGGATAGTTTCATGAATATGGTGCGAAGGGGCCTCCCGAATGGCGCACTGGTCTAAGACACTGCATCGCAGTGCTAGCTGTGCCACTTGAGATTCTGGGTACGAGTCCAGGCTCTGTCGAAGCCGGCCGCGACCGGGATACCCATTGGGCGGTGCACAATTGGCCAAGTGTCGTCCGGGTTAGGGGAGGGTTTGGCAGGCAGGGATGTCCTTGTCCCATCGCGCACTAGTGATTCCTGTGGCGCGCCGGGCGCATGCACGCTGACACGGTCGCCAGGTGTACGGTGTTTCCTCCGACACATTGGTGCGGCTGGCTTCCGGGTTAAGCGGGCATTGTGTCAAGAAGCAGTGCGGCTTGGTTGGGTTGTGTTTCAGAGCACGGCTCTCAACATTCGCCTCTCCCGTGTCCGTACGGGAGTTGCAGAGTTGAGACACGACTGTAACTACCAATTGGATACCACGAAAAGGGTGTTAAATTAATATGGTGTGAGAAATATGTTGTGCCTCTTTGTGGCCGAACAGAAATTTAAACCATAGTTTATCCTAATGTGTGTGTGTCCATCCATTGCAGGATTACCAGAGCAGGGTATGAAGGGTAGCCTCTACACTTGGCCCACACCAGGTCCAGAGCATCAAGGGAAGAGTAGTCATCTGATGGCATCCTACAACCTGATCGGCCCCGGCCCCACCCTACTGAGAGAAACACACGATACATCAGAATCACATACATACAAGTTTTCATCCCTGTTTGAGGGCCCAAAAAGGTGATTTTTTAGCACAGAAACACGCAAAACACTATTTTCACCTCCTAAACACACACACACACTTTGGGAAAAGGAGAGGTAGAGCGACAGATGAAGATAAGTGCATGCCTATACGTGTGTGTGTAGTGTGTCACTCACAGTGTGAGACACTGCGTGAACCTCCCACAGAGTAGGAGTCATTCTCTGTCCCTGATGTCTCCTCACTGCTGTCCTCCTGGAAGGCGGAACGAGGGAACGACTGCTTCCCCCGGCCCTGCTTAGACGGAGTGGTACTGAGAGAGAGATAAAGAGAAAGACAATAAAATAGTAATTTATTCATCCTAAACCAAAATGTGTGTATCATTGAAAGTTCAGTTGTGTTTGACTATGTGACTGTGTATGAATGCCATTGTGTGTGGATTATAATTACCTGGTTCTGTCAGAGGCAGCGCTGCTGCTGCTGCTAGTGGTGGATTCAGAGTCAGAGCTGGATCGAGGGAGGCTCCTCTCATTCCTGTACACCCGAAAACTCTCTGTCACCGGCTGGTTGCCCCCAACAAAACCGTTAGTGGGCAGACCTAGGAGACAGAGTCATAACCATTACAGTTACTAGACTGACTGTCATAACTTCAAAAACACAAGTAATGACAATATAACAATGTAAGAAGTGTGATTGTGCGTGTGTGATTGTGTGTGTGTTACTCACTCGGAAGGAGGTCGTCACTGTCACTCTCGGAGCTGGAGCTGCTGTGAGGGCTGCGGGGTCTCTTCCTCTGCCGAGGGGGGGACAGGAGGGGCAGTTGAGGGGGACCAATCGGACTAGGGCTTACCCCCGCGTCTCTGTTCTTAGGGGGGCGGCCCGGCCTCTTGGGGGGTCCGGCCATTTTGGGGTTCTTCTTGGAGAAGAGGACAGAGGTACGACGTCCCACCTCTGGAGCTAGAGCCGAAGACGATGCACTTAGATCTACAGAGAGAACGAGGAAGAGCAAATGGAAGTACAGTATATCATATATCCCTCCTTCGTAAAAGGAGAGTTGGGAATTAATTACCAGTATGGTAGGGGTAGGCCAGTGTGAGATAGTTATGAACAGTTATTCATATGAATGCATTGTGTATTTACTGTGAGTTAGTTTAGATATACCCTCAGTCTCACCCTTGCCACTGATCTCCTGACTGCTGCTCTCCTCCCCCTCGTCATGGCGTCCCGTGGAGGAGGGGTGATGGGGGAGGCATGGTCCCCTGTCCCCTGAGTCCCTGCCCCCCATGCACGAACCCCCCTCTCTCTGGTGGGCCAGTTTCCTCTTGATGACCGTCATCTCTTTCCTCAGGGCTTTGGCCCGCCGCGACCGACCGATGCTGTGCTTCCCCGAGCTGACCTCATCAAAGCGCGCCTGCAAAAAACACAGCTGCTCCTCCAATGGCAGCCGTCGCCGGTTCTCTGATAAGAGCAGGTCTAAGAGACAGAGAGAGATTTAACGCAAGTACAGAATCCCAAATAGCTATACAGCAACATAATTACTTAATTGGAAGAGTGCAACTGAAGGAAAAGGAGAAGAGGCGGAAGTAGAAAAGCTGGTGGTAAAACAGGACTCCAAGCCACTCACCCTCCTCATTGGAAGAGAGCGGCCTGTCTCCGTCTCGGTCCCTCTCTCGTTCTCGCTCCCTGTCCCTTTCTCTCTCCCGCTCCCTCTCTCGGTCTCGCTCTCTGTCACGCTGGCTGTCAGGGCTGGGCTCTCGGGGGAGGTGCATGCCTGTGTCATAGTCCAAGCCTATTCGCTCAGCCTGTCTGCGGGCGGTTCTGATCACGGCCCCGCCCATCTCTCGGAGGCGCAGAGCGGCGCGGTAGAACACGGTGTCCTTGGCGTTGTATTTGAGACAATTGTTCACAATGAGGCCAAAGTCTGCCTCGAAAGCCTCGAAACTGAGGTAGCAGTGAGACTCAAGTAGATTCCACATGGTCTGGAAGTCCATAGGCCTCTCGATGTGGTCCAGGTAGTCTGGCACCTGAGGAGAAAAAGAGGTCAGGGTTAAAGCCCTCCAGCCACTGTGTGTGCAAATAACGTTTGTGTGTGCGTGCGTGTGTGTTACCTCAGCCAGAGGGACAGGCTCAGTGAAGAAGTTGCTGGTGTCTCTCTCCTGTAGTTGCTCCAGGGTGTTCCTCAGTAGGACCAGGAAGGGAGTTAGCTGCATCTCTAGTGCCATCTGCTGTACCTTGATCTACACATTCCACACACACTGTAAAAAAAACTGCTCACTGTGCAAACTGCAAACTGCCAGATGTCAAGTTTGTGTGTCAATATACAAATGTGCGCTTGAAGTGTGGATGTGAGGAGTGTGTGTGTGTCTCACCGTCTCCCTCTTAAGTTTCTCTCTCTTGCGGATGAGCTCCACCAGTAGTCTGGCTCTCTCCAGGTCATGTCTCAGTCTCTGCCATGCTTTCAGCTGCTCCTTCAGAGCCAAGTTATTCTCCTCACTGTCCCTCTGGGGCACCAACACACACACACACACAAACTGGTTTGTTTGGCAGTGTAACACAGTTAATCAGGATACAGCAGCACACTCACACCATTACAGCAGAATCAAACAACTCTCTCATTTACATAACTCTCTCACACACACACACATCAATCCAAACACATGCAGAGCTTTCAGTAGTGTTCTCCCTACCGCTAAGATAACACCACCAGACAGAGACGGTGTGGTGGTTACCGTGGTAACCTGTGACTCTGGCGCCTGCGGCTGTGAATGTAGCTGCTCTGTGTTGCGTTGCGACTGCAGGTGGGTCTGGAGCCGTCGCAGTAGAGGGACACCATTCCGGCTCTGCCTCTTCAGGGTCCAGTAGCTATGCAGTCGCTGCATAAACTGGCTTTTCCTGGGCACTGTCAGGTTACTGGTGATCTTACTGAGCCTGGGGAGGAACACACAGGGGAGATGGTAGGACTGAAGAGACTGGGAGAGTATGTGATGTCTGAATCTGTAATGCCTTTGTATCTGCAGTGAGTGTGTGTGCATACACTGTGTGTACCTGTGTGGGGGTATACAGGGCACAGACACCACAGGCGCAGCGTTCCTCTTCTCAGCCAGTATCTTCCTGGCTCTCTTCATCTTCAGTCTGGACTTGGCCTTGGCCCTCTTGGCCCGCTCTGAGCTCCAGCCCTTGGAGTCGTCATCGTGACCTATACTGGGCTCATCGTCCTCCTCCAGCTCGCCCTCGCTGTGGGAGGAGCCCATGCTAGTCCCTCCCGCCCCTCCGATGGGGCGTGCAGAGCCGGGCGGGGTGTGGATGTCGCAATAGGCGGTCTTGCGAACACTGAAGGAGGTGCCGTTGGCACCGGTCTCCCTGACAGGCTCCATCTTCATGTAGAGGCCGGCCTGCTGGGCGCAGGTGACGTGGAAGGCTGTGTAGCAGTTGGCCTTGTGGCACTGGATGCAGGCACCTGAGCCGCGCTGCTTGCAGATGTAGCAAGTGAGCTTCCATCGCGCCGGGGGGATGTGTTCGATGCTGTCGATGGGCTCCAGGAAGACAGTGTTGGCAAAACACACCTTGGGGAGAGAGAAAAAGGGGTGAAAAGGGGTCATTGCAACAGGATTGTCAACAGGACAGACTAGATGCAGACATGCACAGCATCAAAACTATCATACGGTTTGTCAATACACAGCTCACAGCTCAAGCACAGCATTCACACATACACTCCAACTCTTGAACTAGTGCTCAGAAATTAGTGCTTTTGAGGTCATTTTGATCCCCCCCCAAAAACAAACATTAAATGTATGCATTATGTGGGCTGAATGCTGTGACACAGAATAAAACAATGAATAAAAGTACCATAACGGCATGACTGCCCATTACAGCTTACCACTTAACCATAATGTATTCATAGTACTTCAGTAGAATATTTCAGTTGTGTATATTACATTTGTTTTATTTGATTACTTTATTATTTCATTCCAAGTCATCTCATTATTATAAAGCTACTGCTTATGCTGTCAGATTTTTTTTGTAGTAGTAGTTCTTCAAAGTAAATAAGGCAAACTTTTATGACTGCTAAATACCGACCATCAGTCACATAGATCATGTATTTTCAGGTAAGGATAGCTCACCAAGCAAGTGCTCTCTATCCCTCTCGATTGTGTGTTCTTCTGTCTCTTCTCTCCATCTCTGTGTACTCCCCACACAGACCGGACAAGTAGGCGCGCAACGGATTATGGTCATTGTAGTTAGTTTAGTACAGAAAACGTGGTAATTATGTTGAATATTGGCCTGTTGGAAACTACAACTCCCTACGACATCGCACAGTTCGGGCTTGAGCTGATTTATCTCTAGAGAAACTGCGCATTGAGCTCACAAAACTGAATTAAATGGAATTCAAATAATTGAACAGACGTCGGTCAATTAGTTGTTTAAAAAACAAATAACAACCTTGCACACACTCCTACCCTCACAAACACTATTACCCTCGCACACACTCTCACCTCAGGGATCCAGAGGGCACACACCACATGGGCCCAGCGTGCGTCATCCGTCTGTTTGAAAGCTCCACCCTTGTTGGGGCATAGGGCACAGTCGACGGCCCGGCTTGGGGACTGGAGGCAGCGCCGACACAGCCACTGGCCCTCAGGGATGTAGGGCACACCGTAACACTCCTGGTGTACGGCCAGGTTACACATGTCACAGAACAGGATCACGTTGCTATTCTGACACTCGCCATCGTTACAGATGCAGCAGACGGCATCTTCGTCGATCAGGGCGCTAGGGTCCATCTGGGAGAGAATGGAAAAGGGGGAGAAGAAAAGAGGAGAGGGTAAGGGGATAACCATTTAGGTCTTCAACCTTTTCTTGCCCAGGCAAACCGGCAACCGAGGGACCCAGTCATACCTGAGGAAAAAAAAATTGTTCACGTCTTGTCTTATCATCAAGTGAATGATAATGGCAAGGAGAATGAATCATCATTTTTAAATAAATATACTTGGTAGATAGTTTTTCATTATTTTGACCTCCCCACAATAGAATTGGAAGAGGAAGTGTAAACTCTAAACATAACCTAATAGCTTGAAAAGGTATTCCAAAAACATTTTCACTAAGAGCAGCTGGTTAGACAAAGGTTAGCCATGCATGTCCAAGTCAAATCAAATCAAATATGATCTGAAATCTGAAAATTTGATTTGATGTCCAAGTCAAGAAAGCTTAACAGCAGCCAGTGGCACATGCTGCACTGGTAGTCTATCATATTGTGGTACAAAAGCTGTCACTCAGAGCGAGAGACAGAGTGTACCTAGTGTTTATCACCTTGTTGTGGCTCTCGAAGTAGGACTCTTTCTCCAGCCGGTCCATGAGGTACTCAAACACCTCCTGGGGGATGGGCGTCACCCCGTCACTACGTCGCTTGTCATTCATGATGTCCAGCCAGATGTAGTCCTCTTCATCGATGTCATACTCCACCTCCTCATCCAGCTCCTCTACCGACTTATCTATGTACCTGAGGGAGGGAAAAGTGTGGGGGGAAAGAGGATGCAGAAAGGATTTAGAGTGAGATGGAGTTTGGACATGGATACCTTCAATACCACCAGCCGAGGCAGGGTACTGTGACTGAACTGTAGTAGGATGAGTGTAGTATGGTACTGTGACTGACCTGAAGTAGGATGAGTGTCGTGTGGTACTGTGACTGACTGACCTGTAGTAGGATGAGTGTCGTGTGGTACTGTGACTGACTGACCTGTAGTAGGATGAGTGTCATGTGGTACTGTGACTGACTGACCTGTAGTCGGATGAGTGTCGTGTGGTACTGTGACTGACTGACCTGTAGTAGGATGAGTGTCATGTGGTACTGTGACTGACTGACCTGTAGTCGGATGAGTGTCGTGTGGTACTGTGACTGACCTGTAGTAGGATGAGTGTCATGTGGTACTGTGACTGACCTGTAGTAGGATGAGTGTCGTGTGGTACTGTGACTGACTGACCTGTAGTAGGATGAGTGTCATGTAGTACTGTGACTGACCTGTAGTAGGTTGAGTGTCGTGTGGTACTGTGACTGACTGACCTGTAGTGGGATGAGTGCCATGTAGTACTGCGACTGACCTGTAGTAGGATGAGTGTGGTGTGGTACTGCGACTGACATGTAGTAGGATGAGTGTCTTGTGGTACTGTGACTGACCTGTAGCAGGATGAGTGTCGTGTAGTACTGTGACTGACTGACCTGTAGTAGGATGAGTGTCGTGTGGTACTGTGACTGATTTGTAGTAGGATGAGTGTTGTGTGGTACTGTGACTGACCTGTAGAAGGATGAGTGTCGTGTGGTACTGTGACTGACCTGTAGTAGGATGAGTGTCGTATGGTACTGTGACTGACCTGTAGTAGGATGAGTGTCGTGTAGTACTGTGACTGACTGAGCTGTAGTAGGATGAGTGTCATGTGGTACTGTGACTGACCTGTAGTAGGATGAGTGTCGTGTAGTACTGTGACTGACTGAGCTGTAGTAGGATGAGTGTCGTGTGGTACTGTGACTGACTGACCTGTAGTAGGATGAGTGTCGTGTGGTACTGTGACTGACCTGTAGTAGGATGAGTGTCATGTGGTACTGTGACTGACCTGTAGTAGGATGAGTGTCGTGTGGGACTGTGAATGACCTGTAGTAGGATGAGTGTCGTGTGGGACTGTGAATGACCTGTAGAAGGATGAGTGTCGTGTGGGACTGTGAATGACCTGTAGAAGGATGAGTGTCATGTGGTACTGTGACTAACTGACCAGTAGTAGGATGAGTGTCGTGTGGCACTGTGACTGACCTGTAGTAGGATGAGTGTCATGTGGTACTGTGACTGACTGACCAGTAGTAGGATGAGTGTCGTGTGGTACTGTGACTGACCTGTAGAAGGATGAGTGTCGTGTGGTACTGTGACTGACCTGTAGTAGGATGAGTGTCGTATGGTACTGTGACTGACCTGTAGTAGGATGAGTGTCGTGTAGTACTGTGACTGACTGAGCTGTAGTAGGATGAGTGTCATGTGGTACTGTGACTGACCTGTAGTAGGATGAGTGTCGTGTGGTACTGTGACTGACCTGTAGTAGGATGAGTGTCGTATGGTACTGTGACTGACCTGTAGTAGGATGAGTGTCGTGTAGTACTGTGACTGACTGAGCTGTAGTAGGATGAGTGTCATGTGGTACTGTGACTGACCTGTAGTAGGATGAGTGTCGTGTGGTACTGTGACTGACCTGTAGTAGGATGAGTGTCGTGTGGAACTGTGAATGACTGACATGTAGTAGGATGAGTGTCGTGCGGGACTGTGAATGACCTTTAGTAGGATGAGTGTCGTGTGGTACTGTGACTGACTGAGCTGTAGTAGGATGAGTGTTGTGTAGTACTGTGACTGACTGAGCTGTAGTAGGATGAGTGTCATGTAGTAATGTGACTGACCTGTAGTAGGATGAGTGTCGTGTGGTATTGCGACTGACCTGTAGTAGGATGAGTGTCGTGTGGTATTGTGACTGACCTGTAGTAGGAGGAGTGTCATGTGGTACTGTGACTGACCTGTAGTAGGATGAGTGTCGTGTAGTACTGTGACTGACTGAGCTGTAGTAGGATGAGTGTCATGTGGTACTGTGACTGACCTGTAGTAGGATGAGTGTCGTGTGGTACTGTGACTGACCTGTAGTAGGATGAGTGTCGTGTGGAACTGTGACTGACTGACATGTAATAGGATGAGTGTCGTGTGTGGGACTGTGAATGACCTGTAGTAGGATGAGTGTCATGTGGTACTGTGACTGACCTGTAGTAGGATGAGTGTCGTGTGGTACTGTGACTGACTGACCTGTAGTAGGATGAGTGTCATGTAGTACTGTGACTGACCTGTAGTAGGATGAGTGTCGTGTGGGACTGTGAATGACCAGTAGTAGGATGAGTGTCGTGTGGCACTGTGACTGACCTGTAGTAGGATGAGTGTCATGTGGTACTGTGACTGACTGACCAGTAGTAGGATGAGTGTCGTGTGGTACTGTGACTGACCTGTAGAAGGATGAGTGTCGTGTGGTACTGTGACTGACCTGTAGTAGGATGAGTGTCGTATGGTACTGTGACTGACCTGTAGTAGGATGAGTGTCGTGTAGTACTGTGACTGACTGAGCTGTAGTAGGATGAGTGTCATGTGGTACTGTGACTGACCTGTAGTAGGATGAGTGTCGTGTGGTACTGTGACTGACCTGTAGTAGGATGAGTGTCGTGTGGAACTGTGAATGACTGACATGTAGTAGGATGAGTGTCGTGCGGGACTGTGAATGACCTTTAGTAGGATGAGTGTCGTGTGGTACTGTGACTGACTGAGCTGTAGTAGGATGAGTGTTGTGTAGTACTGTGACTGACTGAGCTGTAGTAGGATGAGTGTCATGTAGTAATGTGACTGACCTGTAGTAGGATGAGTGTCGTGTGGTATTGCGACTGACCTGTAGTAGGATGAGTGTCGTGTGGTATTGTGACTGACCTGTAGTAGGAGGAGTGTCATGTGGTACTGTGACTGACCTGTAGTAGGATGAGTGTCGTGTAGTACTGTGACTGACTGAGCTGTAGTAGGATGAGTGTCATGTGGTACTGTGACTGACTGAGCTGTAGTAGGATGAGTGTCATGTGGTACTGTGACTGACCTGTAGTAGGATGAGTGTCGTGTAGTACTGTGACTGACTGAGCTGTAGTAGGATGAGTGTCGTGTGGTACTGTGACTGACTGACCTGTAGTAGGATGAGTGTCGTGTGGTACTGTGACTGACCTGTAGTAGGATGAGTGTCATGTGGTACTGTGACTGACCTGTAGTAGGATGAGTGTCGTGTGGGACTGTGAATGACCTGTAGTAGGATGAGTGTCGTGTGGGACTGTGAATGACCTGTAGAAGGATGAGTGTCGTGTGGGACTGTGAATGACCTGTAGAAGGATGAGTGTCATGTGGTACTGTGACTAACTGACCAGTAGTAGGATGAGTGTCGTGTGGCACTGTGACTGACCTGTAGTAGGATGAGTGTCATGTGGTACTGTGACTGACTGACCAGTAGTAGGATGAGTGTCGTGTGGTACTGTGACTGACCTGTAGAAGGATGAGTGTCGTGTGGTACTGTGACTGACCTGTAGTAGGATGAGTGTCGTATGGTACTGTGACTGACCTGTAGTAGGATGAGTGTCGTGTAGTACTGTGACTGACTGAGCTGTAGTAGGATGAGTGTCATGTGGTACTGTGACTGACCTGTAGTAGGATGAGTGTCGTGTGGTACTGTGACTGACCTGTAGTAGGATGAGTGTCGTATGGTACTGTGACTGACCTGTAGTAGGATGAGTGTCGTGTAGTACTGTGACTGACTGAGCTGTAGTAGGATGAGTGTCATGTGGTACTGTGACTGACCTGTAGTAGGATGAGTGTCGTGTGGTACTGTGACTGACCTGTAGTAGGATGAGTGTCGTGTGGAACTGTGAATGACTGACATGTAGTAGGATGAGTGTCGTGCGGGACTGTGAATGACCTTTAGTAGGATGAGTGTCGTGTGGTACTGTGACTGACTGAGCTGTAGTAGGATGAGTGTTGTGTAGTACTGTGACTGACTGAGCTGTAGTAGGATGAGTGTCATGTAGTAATGTGACTGACCTGTAGTAGGATGAGTGTCGTGTGGTATTGCGACTGACCTGTAGTAGGATGAGTGTCGTGTGGTATTGTGACTGACCTGTAGTAGGAGGAGTGTCATGTGGTACTGTGACTGACCTGTAGTAGGATGAGTGTCGTGTAGTACTGTGACTGACTGAGCTGTAGTAGGATGAGTGTCATGTGGTACTGTGACTGACCTGTAGTAGGATGAGTGTCGTGTGGTACTGTGACTGACCTGTAGTAGGATGAGTGTCGTGTGGAACTGTGACTGACTGACATGTAATAGGATGAGTGTCGTGTGTGGGACTGTGAATGACCTGTAGTAGGATGAGTGTCATGTGGTACTGTGACTGACCTGTAGTAGGATGAGTGTCGTGTGGTACTGTGACTGACTGACCTGTAGTAGGATGAGTGTCATGTAGTACTGTGACTGACCTGTAGTAGGATGAGTGTCGTGTGGGACTGTGAATGACCAGTAGTAGGATGAGTGTCGTGTGGCACTGTGACTGACCTGTAGTAGGATGAGTGTCATGTGGTACTGTGACTGACTGACCAGTAGTAGGATGAGTGTCGTGTGGTACTGTGACTGACCTGTAGAAGGATGAGTGTCGTGTGGTACTGTGACTGACCTGTAGTAGGATGAGTGTCGTATGGTACTGTGACTGACCTGTAGTAGGATGAGTGTCGTGTAGTACTGTGACTGACTGAGCTGTAGTAGGATGAGTGTCATGTGGTACTGTGACTGACCTGTAGTAGGATGAGTGTCGTGTGGTACTGTGACTGACCTGTAGTAGGATGAGTGTCGTGTGGAACTGTGAATGACTGACATGTAGTAGGATGAGTGTCGTGCGGGACTGTGAATGACCTTTAGTAGGATGAGTGTCGTGTGGTACTGTGACTGACTGAGCTGTAGTAGGATGAGTGTTGTGTAGTACTGTGACTGACTGAGCTGTAGTAGGATGAGTGTCATGTAGTAATGTGACTGACCTGTAGTAGGATGAGTGTCGTGTGGTATTGCGACTGACCTGTAGTAGGATGAGTGTCGTGTGGTATTGTGACTGACCTGTAGTAGGAGGAGTGTCATGTGGTACTGTGACTGACCTGTAGTAGGATGAGTGTCGTGTAGTACTGTGACTGACTGAGCTGTAGTAGGATGAGTGTCATGTGGTACTGTGACTGACCTGTAGTAGGATGAGTGTCGTGTGGTACTGTGACTGACCTGTAGTAGGATGAGTGTCGTGTGGAACTGTGACTGACTGACATGTAATAGGATGAGTGTCGTGTGTGGGACTGTGAATGACCTGTAGTAGGATGAGTGTCATGTGGTACTGTGACTGACCTGTAGTAGGATGAGTGTCGTGTGGTATTGTGACTGACCTGTAGTTGGAGGAGTGTAGTGTGGTACTGTGACTGACTGACCTGTAGTAGGATGAGTGCCGTGTGGTACTGTGACTGACTGACCTGTAGTAGGATGAGTGTCGTGTGGGACTGTGAATGACCTGTAGAAGGATGAGTGTCGTGTGGGACTGTGAATGACCTGTAGAAGGATGAGTGTCATGTGTTACTGTGACTGACCTGTAGTAGGATGAGTGTCATGTGGTACTGTGACTAACTGACCAGTAGTAGGATGAGTGTCGTGTGGTACTGTGACTGATCTGTAGTAGGATGAGTGTCATGTGGTACTGTGACTGACTGACCAGTAGTAGGATGAGTGTCGTGTGGTACTGTGACTGACCTGTAGTAGGATGAGTGTTGTGTGGTACTGTGACTGACTAACCTGTAGTAGGATGAGTGTCGTGTGGTACTGTGACTGACCTGTAGTAGGATGAGTGTCATGTGGTACTGTGACTGACCTGTAGTAGGATGAGTGTCGTGTGGAACTGTGACTGACTGACCTGTAGTAGGATGAGTGTCGTGTGGTACTGTGACTGATTTGTAGTAGGATGAGTGTTGTGTGGTACTGTGACTGACCTGTAGAAGGATGAGTGTCGTGTGGTACTGTGACTGACCTGTAGTAGGATGAGTGTCGTATGGTACTGTGACTGACCTGTAGTAGGATGAGTGTCGTGTAGTACTGTGACTGACTGAGCTGTAGTAGGATGAGTGTCATGTGGTACTGTGACTGACCTGTAGTAGGATGAGTGTCGTGTAGTACTGTGACTGACTGAGCTGTAGTAGGATGAGTGTCGTGTGGTACTGTGACTGACTGACCTGTAGTAGGATGAGTGTCGTGTGGTACTGTGACTGACCTGTAGTAGGATGAGTGTCATGTGGTACTGTGACTGACCTGTAGTAGGATGAGTGTCGTGTGGGACTGTGAATGACCTGTAGTAGGATGAGTGTCGTGTGGGACTGTGAATGACCTGTAGAAGGATGAGTGTCGTGTGGGACTGTGAATGACCTGTAGAAGGATGAGTGTCATGTGGTACTGTGACTAACTGACCAGTAGTAGGATGAGTGTCGTGTGGCACTGTGACTGACCTGTAGTAGGATGAGTGTCATGTGGTACTGTGACTGACTGACCGGTAGTAGGATGAGTGTCGTGTGGTACTGTGACTGACCTGTAGAAGGATGAGTGTCGTGTGGTACTGTGACTGACCTGTAGTAGGATGAGTGTCGTATGGTACTGTGACTGACCTGTAGTAGGATGAGTGTCGTGTAGTACTGTGACTGACTGAGCTGTAGTAGGATGAGTGTCATGTGGTACTGTGACTGACCTGTAGTAGGATGAGTGTCGTGTGGTACTGTGACTGACCTGTAGTAGGATGAGTGTCGTATGGTACTGTGACTGACCTGTAGTAGGATGAGTGTCGTGTAGTACTGTGACTGACTGAGCTGTAGTAGGATGAGTGTCATGTGGTACTGTGACTGACCTGTAGTAGGATGAGTGTCGTGTGGTACTGTGACTGACCTGTAGTAGGATGAGTGTCGTGTGGAACTGTGAATGACTGACATGTAGTAGGATGAGTGTCGTGCGGGACTGTGAATGACCTTTAGTAGGATGAGTGTCGTGTGGTACTGTGACTGACTGAGCTGTAGTAGGATGAGTGTTGTGTAGTACTGTGACTGACTGAGCTGTAGTAGGATGAGTGTCATGTAGTAATGTGACTGACCTGTAGTAGGATGAGTGTCGTGTGGTATTGCGACTGACCTGTAGTAGGATGAGTGTCATGTGGTACTGTGACTGACCTGTAGTAGGATGAGTGTCGTGTGGGACTGTGAATGACCTGTAGTAGGATGAGTGTCGTGTGGGACTGTGAATGACCTGTAGAAGGATGAGTGTCGTGTGGGACTGTGAATGACCTGTAGAAGGATGAGTGTCATGTGGTACTGTGACTAACTGACCAGTAGTAGGATGAGTGTCGTGTGGCACTGTGACTGACCTGTAGTAGGATGAGTGTCATGTGGTACTGTGACTGACTGACCGGTAGTAGGATGAGTGTCGTGTGGTACTGTGACTGACCTGTAGAAGGATGAGTGTCGTGTGGTACTGTGACTGACCTGTAGTAGGATGAGTGTCGTATGGTACTGTGACTGACCTGTAGTAGGATGAGTGTCGTGTAGTACTGTGACTGACTGAGCTGTAGTAGGATGAGTGTCATGTGGTACTGTGACTGACCTGTAGTAGGATGAGTGTCGTGTGGTACTGTGACTGACCTGTAGTAGGATGAGTGTCGTATGGTACTGTGACTGACCTGTAGTAGGATGAGTGTCGTGTAGTACTGTGACTGACTGAGCTGTAGTAGGATGAGTGTCATGTGGTACTGTGACTGACCTGTAGTAGGATGAGTGTCGTGTGGTACTGTGACTGACCTGTAGTAGGATGAGTGTCGTGTGGAACTGTGAATGACTGACATGTAGTAGGATGAGTGTCGTGCGGGACTGTGAATGACCTTTAGTAGGATGAGTGTCGTGTGGTACTGTGACTGACTGAGCTGTAGTAGGATGAGTGTTGTGTAGTACTGTGACTGACTGAGCTGTAGTAGGATGAGTGTCATGTAGTAATGTGACTGACCTGTAGTAGGATGAGTGTCGTGTGGTATTGCGACTGACCTGTAGTAGGATGAGTGTCGTGTGGTATTGTGACTGACCTGTAGTAGGAGGAGTGTCATGTGGTACTGTGACTGACCTGTAGTAGGATGAGTGTCGTGTAGTACTGTGACTGACTGAGCTGTAGTAGGATGAGTGTCATGTGGTACTGTGACTGACCTGTAGTAGGATGAGTGTCGTGTGGTACTGTGACTGACCTGTAGTAGGATGAGTGTCGTGTGGAACTGTGACTGACTGACATGTAATAGGATGAGTGTCGTGTGTGGGACTGTGAATGACCTGTAGTAGGATGAGTGTCATGTGGTACTGTGACTGACCTGTAGTAGGATGAGTGTCGTGTGGTACTGTGACTGACTGACCTGTAGTAGGATGAGTGTCATGTAGTACTGTGACTGACCTGTAGTAGGTTGAGTGTCGTGTGGTACTGTGACTGACTGACCTGTAGTGGGATGAGTGCCATGTAGTACTGCGACTGACCTGTAGTAGGATGAGTGTGGTGTGGTACTGCGACTGACCAGTAGTAGGATGAGTGTCTTGTGGTACTGTGACTGACCTGTAGCAGGATGAGTGTCGTGTAGTACTGTGACTGACTGACCTGTAGTAGGATGAGTGTCGTGTGGTACTGTGACTGATTTGTAGTAGGATGAGTGTTGTGTGGTACTGTGACTGACTGACCTGTAGAAGGATGAGTGTCGTGTGGTACTGTGACTGACCTGTAGAAGGATGAGTGTCGTGTGGTACTGTGACTGACCTGTAGTAGGATGAGTGTCGTATGGTACTGTGACTGACCTGTAGTAGGATGAGTGTCGTGTAGTACTGTGACTGACTGAGCTGTAGTAGGATGAGTGTCATGTGGTACTGTGACTGACCTGTAGTAGGATGAGTGTCGTGTAGTACTGTGACTGACTGAGCTGTAGTAGGATGAGTGTCGTGTGGTACTGTGACTGACTGACCTGTAGTAGGATGAGTGTCGTGTGGTACTGTGACTGACCTGTAGTAGGATGAGTGTCATGTGGTACTGTGACTGACCTGTAGTAGGATGAGTGTCGTGTGGGACTGTGAATGACCAGTAGTAGGATGAGTGTCGTGTGGCACTGTGACTGACCTGTAGTAGGATGAGTGTCATGTGGTACTGTGACTGACTGACCAGTAGTAGGATGAGTGTCGTGTGGTACTGTGACTGACCTGTAGAAGGATGAGTGTCGTGTGGTACTGTGACTGACCTGTAGTAGGATGAGTGTCGTATGGTACTGTGACTGACCTGTAGTAGGATGAGTGTCGTGTAGTACTGTGACTGACTGAGCTGTAGTAGGATGAGTGTCATGTGGTACTGTGACTGACCTGTAGTAGGATGAGTGTCGTGTGGTACTGTGACTGACCTGTAGTAGGATGAGTGTCGTGTGGAACTGTGAATGACTGACATGTAGTAGGATGAGTGTCGTGCGGGACTGTGAATGACCTTTAGTAGGATGAGTGTCGTGTGGTACTGTGACTGACTGAGCTGTAGTAGGATGAGTGTTGTGTAGTACTGTGACTGACTGAGCTGTAGTAGGATGAGTGTCGTGTGGTACTGTGACTGACCTGTAGTAGGATGAGTGTCGTATGGTACTGTGACTGACCTGTAGTAGGATGAGTGTCGTGTAGTACTGTGACTGACTGAGCTGTAGTAGGATGAGTGTCATGTGGTACTGTGACTGACCTGTAGTAGGATGAGTGTCGTGTGGTACTGTGACTGACCTGTAGTAGGATGAGTGTCGTATGGTACTGTGACTGACCTGTAGTAGGATGAGTGTCGTGTAGTACTGTGACTGACTGAGCTGTAGTAGGATGAGTGTCATGTGGTACTGTGACTGACCTGTAGTAGGATGAGTGTCGTGTGGTACTGTGACTGACCTGTAGTAGGATGAGTGTCGTGTGGAACTGTGAATGACTGACATGTAGTAGGATGAGTGTCGTGCGGGACTGTGAATGACCTTTAGTAGGATGAGTGTCGTGTGGTACTGTGACTGACTGAGCTGTAGTAGGATGAGTGTTGTGTAGTACTGTGACTGACTGAGCTGTAGTAGGATGAGTGTCATGTAGTAATGTGACTGACCTGTAGTAGGATGAGTGTCGTGTGGTATTGCGACTGACCTGTAGTAGGATGAGTGTCGTGTGGTATTGTGACTGACCTGTAGTAGGAGGAGTGTCATGTGGTACTGTGACTGACCTGTAGTAGGATGAGTGTCGTGTAGTACTGTGACTGACTGAGCTGTAGTAGGATGAGTGTCATGTGGTACTGTGACTGACCTGTAGTAGGATGAGTGTCGTGTGGTACTGTGACTGACCTGTAGTAGGATGAGTGTCGTGTGGAACTGTGACTGACTGACATGTAATAGGATGAGTGTCGTGTGTGGGACTGTGAATGACCTGTAGTAGGATGAGTGTCATGTGGTACTGTGACTGACCTGTAGTAGGATGAGTGTCGTGTGGTACTGTGACTGACTGACCTGTAGTAGGATGAGTGTCATGTAGTACTGTGACTGACCTGTAGTAGGTTGAGTGTCGTGTGGTACTGTGACTGACTGACCTGTAGTGGGATGAGTGCCATGTAGTACTGCGACTGACCTGTAGTAGGATGAGTGTGGTGTGGTACTGCGACTGACCAGTAGTAGGATGAGTGTCTTGTGGTACTGTGACTGACCTGTAGCAGGATGAGTGTCGTGTAGTACTGTGACTGACTGACCTGTAGTAGGATGAGTGTCGTGTGGTACTGTGACTGATTTGTAGTAGGATGAGTGTTGTGTGGTACTGTGACTGACTGACCTGTAGAAGGATGAGTGTCGTGTGGTACTGTGACTGACCTGTAGAAGGATGAGTGTCGTGTGGTACTGTGACTGACCTGTAGTAGGATGAGTGTCGTATGGTACTGTGACTGACCTGTAGTAGGATGAGTGTCGTGTAGTACTGTGACTGACTGAGCTGTAGTAGGATGAGTGTCATGTGGTACTGTGACTGACCTGTAGTAGGATGAGTGTCGTGTAGTACTGTGACTGACTGAGCTGTAGTAGGATGAGTGTCGTGTGGTACTTTGACTGACTGACCTGTAGTAGGATGAGTGTCGTGTGGTACTGTGACTGACCTGTAGTAGGATGAGTGTCATGTGGTACTGTGACTGACCTGTAGTAGGATGAGTGTCGTGTGGGACTGTGAATGACCAGTAGTAGGATGAGTGTCGTGTGGCACTGTGACTGACCTGTAGTAGGATGAGTGTCATGTGGTACTGTGACTGACTGACCAGTAGTAGGATGAGTGTCGTGTGGTACTGTGACTGACCTGTAGAAGGATGAGTGTCGTGTGGTACTGTGACTGACCTGTAGTAGGATGAGTGTCGTATGGTACTGTGACTGACCTGTAGTAGGATGAGTGTCGTGTAGTACTGTGACTGACTGAGCTGTAGTAGGATGAGTGTCATGTGGTACTGTGACTGACCTGTAGTAGGATGAGTGTCGTGTGGTACTGTGACTGACCTGTAGTAGGATGAGTGTCGTGTGGAACTGTGAATGACTGACATGTAGTAGGATGAGTGTCGTGCGGGACTGTGAATGACCTTTAGTAGGATGAGTGTCGTGTGGTACTGTGACTGACTGAGCTGTAGTAGGATGAGTGTTGTGTAGTACTGTGACTGACTGAGCTGTAGTAGGATGAGTGTCATGTAGTAATGTGACTGACCTGTAGTAGGATGAGTGTCGTGTGGTATTGCGACTGACCTGTAGTAGGATGAGTGTCGTGTGGTATTGTGACTGACCTGTAGTAGGAGGAGTGTCATGTGGTACTGTGACTGACCTGTAGTAGGATGAGTGTCGTGTAGTACTGTGACTGACTGAGCTGTAGTAGGATGAGTGTCATGTGGTACTGTGACTGACCTGTAGTAGGATGAGTGTCGTGTGGTACTGTGACTGACCTGTAGTAGGATGAGTGTCGTGTGGAACTGTGACTGACTGACATGTAATAGGATGAGTGTCGTGTGTGGGACTGTGAATGACCTGTAGTAGGATGAGTGTCATGTGGTACTGTGACTGACCTGTAGTAGGATGAGTGTCGTGTGGTACTGTGACTGACTGACCTGTAGTAGGATGAGTGTCATGTAGTACTGTGACTGACCTGTAGTAGGTTGAGTGTCGTGTGGTACTGTGACTGACTGACCTGTAGTGGGATGAGTGCCATGTAGTACTGCGACTGACCTGTAGTAGGATGAGTGTGGTGTGGTACTGCGACTGACCAGTAGTAGGATGAGTGTCTTGTGGTACTGTGACTGACCTGTAGCAGGATGAGTGTCGTGTAGTACTGTGACTGACTGACCTGTAGTAGGATGAGTGTCGTGTGGTACTGTGACTGATTTGTAGTAGGATGAGTGTTGTGTGGTACTGTGACTGACTGACCTGTAGAAGGATGAGTGTCGTATGGTACTGTGACTGACCTGTAGTAGGATGAGTGTCGTGTAGTACTGTGACTGACTGAGCTGTAGTAGGATGAGTGTCATGTGGTACTGTGACTGACCTGTAGTAGGATGAGTGTCGTGTAGTACTGTGACTGACTGAGCTGTAGTAGGATGAGTGTCGTGTGGTACTGTGACTGACTGACCTGTAGTAGGATGAGTGTCGTGTGGTACTGTGACTGACCTGTAGTAGGATGAGTGTCATGTGGTACTGTGACTGACCTGTAGTAGGATGAGTGTCGTGTGGGACTGTGAATGACCAGTAGTAGGATGAGTGTCGTGTGGCACTGTGACTGACCTGTAGTAGGATGAGTGTCATGTGGTACTGTGACTGACTGACCAGTAGTAGGATGAGTGTCGTGTGGTACTGTGACTGACCTGTAGAAGGATGAGTGTCGTGTGGTACTGTGACTGACCTGTAGTAGGATGAGTGTCGTATGGTACTGTGACTGACCTGTAGTAGGATGAGTGTCGTGTAGTACTGTGACTGACTGAGCTGTAGTAGGATGAGTGTCATGTGGTACTGTGACTGACCTGTAGTAGGATGAGTGTCGTGTGGTACTGTGACTGACCTGTAGTAGGATGAGTGTCGTGTGGAACTGTGAACGACTGACATGTAGTAGGATGAGTGTCGTGCGGGACTGTGAATGACCTTTAGTAGGATGAGTGTCGTGTGGTACTGTGACTGACTGAGCTGTAGTAGGATGAGTGTTGTGTAGTACTGTGACTGACTGAGCTGTAGTAGGATGAGTGTCATGTAGTAATGTGACTGACCTGTAGTAGGATGAGTGTCGTGTGGTATTGCGACTGACCTGTAGTAGGATGAGTGTCGTGTGGTATTGTGACTGACCTGTAGTAGGAGGAGTGTCATGTGGTACTGTGACTGACCTGTAGTAGGATGAGTGTCGTGTAGTACTGTGACTGACTGAGCTGTAGTAGGATGAGTGTCATGTGGTACTGTGACTGACCTGTAGTAGGATGAGTGTCGTGTGGTACTGTGACTGACCTGTAGTAGGATGAGTGTCGTGTGGAACTGTGACTGACTGACATGTAATAGGATGAGTGTCGTGTGTGGGACTGTGAATGACCTGTAGTAGGATGAGTGTCATGTGGTACTGTGACTGACCTGTAGTAGGATGAGTGTCGTGTGGTATTGTGACTGACCTGTAGTTGGAGGAGTGTAGTGTGGTACTGTGACTGACTGACCTGTAGTAGGATGAGTGCCGTGTGGTACTGTGACTGACTGACCTGTAGTAGGATGAGTGTCGTGTGGGACTGTGAATGACCTGTAGAAGGATGAGTGTCGTGTGGGACTGTGAATGACCTGTAGAAGGATGAGTGTCATGTGTTACTGTGACTGACCTGTAGTAGGATGAGTGTCATGTGGTACTGTGACTAACTGACCAGTAGTAGGATGAGTGTCGTGTGGTACTGTGACTGATCTGTAGTAGGATGAGTGTCATGTGGTACTGTGACTGACTGACCAGTAGTAGGATGAGTGTCGTGTGGTACTGTGACTGACCTGTAGTAGGATGAGTGTTGTGTGGTACTGTGACTGACTAACCTGTAGTAGGATGAGTGTCGTGTGGTACTGTGACTGACCTGTAGTAGGATGAGTGTCATGTGGTACTGTGACTGACCTGTAGTAGGATGAGTGTCGTGTGGAACTGTGACTGACTGACCTGTAGTAGGATGAGTGTCGTGTGGTACTGTGACTGACCTGTAGTAGGATGAGTGTCGTGTGGGACTGTGAATGACCTGTAGTAGGATGAGTGTCGTGTGGGACTGTGAATGACCTGTAGTAGGATGAGTGTCGTGTGGGACTGTGAATGACCTGTAGAAGGATGAGTGTCATGTGGTACTGTGACTAACTGACCAGTAATAGGATGAGTGTCGTGTGGCACTGTGACTGACCTGTAATAGGATGAGTGTCGTGTGTGGGACTGTGAATGACCTGTAGTAGGATGAGTGTCATGTGGTACTGTGACTGACCTGTAGTAGGATGAGTGTCGTGTGGTACTGTGACTGACTGACCTGTAGTAGGATGAGTGTCATGTAGTACTGTGACTGACCTGTAGTAGGTTGAGTGTCGTGTGGTACTGTGACTGACTGACCTGTAGTGGGATGAGTGCCATGTAGTACTGCGACTGACCTGTAGTAGGATGAGTGTGGTGTGGTACTGCGACTGACATGTAGTAGGATGAGTGTCTTGTGGTACTGTGACTGACCTGTAGCAGGATGAGTGTCGTGTAGTACTGTGACTGACTGACCTGTAGTAGGATGAGTGTCGTGTGGTACTGTGACTGATTTGTAGTAGGATGAGTGTTGTGTGGTACTGTGACTGACTGACCTGTAGAAGGATGAGTGTCGTGTGGTACTGTGACTGACCTGTAGAAGGATGAGTGTCGTGTGGTACTGTGACTGACCTGTAGTAGGATGAGTGTCGTATGGTACTGTGACTGACCTGTAGTAGGATGAGTGTCGTGTAGTACTGTGACTGACTGAGCTGTAGTAGGATGAGTGTCATGTGGTACTGTGACTGACCTGTAGTAGGATGAGTGTCGTGTAGTACTGTGACTGACTGAGCTGTAGTAGGATGAGTGTCGTGTGGTACTGTGACTGACTGACCTGTAGTAGGATGAGTGTCGTGTGGTACTGTGACTGACCTGTAGTAGGATGAGTGTCATGTGGTACTGTGACTGACCTGTAGTAGGATGAGTGTCGTGTGGGACTGTGAATGACCAGTAGTAGGATGAGTGTCGTGTGGCACTGTGACTGACCTGTAGTAGGATGAGTGTCATGTGGTACTGTGACTGACTGACCAGTAGTAGGATGAGTGTCGTGTGGTACTGTGACTGACCTGTAGAAGGATGAGTGTCGTGTGGTACTGTGACTGACCTGTAGTAGGATGAGTGTCGTATGGTACTGTGACTGACCTGTAGTAGGATGAGTGTCGTGTAGTACTGTGACTGACTGAGCTGTAGTAGGATGAGTGTCATGTGGTACTGTGACTGACCTGTAGTAGGATGAGTGTCGTGTGGTACTGTGACTGACCTGTAGTAGGATGAGTGTCGTGTGGAACTGTGAATGACTGACATGTAGTAGGATGAGTGTCGTGCGGGACTGTGAATGACCTTTAGTAGGATGAGTGTCGTGTGGTACTGTGACTGACTGAGCTGTAGTAGGATGAGTGTTGTGTAGTACTGTGACTGACTGAGCTGTAGTAGGATGAGTGTCATGTAGTAATGTGACTGACCTGTAGTAGGATGAGTGTCGTGTGGTATTGCGACTGACCTGTAGTAGGATGAGTGTCGTGTGGTATTGTGACTGACCTGTAGTAGGAGGAGTGTCATGTGGTACTGTGACTGACCTGTAGTAGGATGAGTGTCGTGTAGTACTGTGACTGACTGAGCTGTAGTAGGATGAGTGTCATGTGGTACTGTGACTGACCTGTAGTAGGATGAGTGTCGTGTGGTACTGTGACTGACCTGTAGTAGGATGAGTGTCGTGTGGAACTGTGACTGACTGACATGTAATAGGATGAGTGTCGTGTGTGGGACTGTGAATGACCTGTAGTAGGATGAGTGTCATGTGGTACTGTGACTGACCTGTAGTAGGATGAGTGTCGTGTGGTATTGTGACTGACCTGTAGTTGGAGGAGTGTAGTGTGGTACTGTGACTGACTGACCTGTAGTAGGATGAGTGCCGTGTGGTACTGTGACTGACTGACCTGTAGTAGGATGAGTGTCGTGTGGGACTGTGAATGACCTGTAGAAGGATGAGTGTCGTGTGGGACTGTGAATGACCTGTAGAAGGATGAGTGTCATGTGTTACTGTGACTGACCTGTAGTAGGATGAGTGTCATGTGGTACTGTGACTAACTGACCAGTAGTAGGATGAGTGTCGTGTGGTACTGTGACTGATCTGTAGTAGGATGAGTGTCATGTGGTACTGTGACTGACTGACCAGTAGTAGGATGAGTGTCGTGTGGTACTGTGACTGACCTGTAGTAGGATGAGTGTTGTGTGGTACTGTGACTGACTAACCTGTAGTAGGATGAGTGTCGTGTGGTACTGTGACTGACCTGTAGTAGGATGAGTGTCATGTGGTACTGTGACTGACCTGTAGTAGGATGAGTGTCGTGTGGAACTGTGACTGACTGACCTGTAGTAGGATGAGTGTCGTGTGGTACTGTGACTGACCTGTAGTAGGATGAGTGTCGTGTGGGACTGTGAATGACCTGTAGTAGGATGAGTGTCGTGTGGGACTGTGAATGACCTGTAGTAGGATGAGTGTCGTGTGGGACTGTGAATGACCTGTAGAAGGATGAGTGTCATGTGGTACTGTGACTAACTGACCAGTAATAGGATGAGTGTCGTGTGGCACTGTGACTGACCTGTAGTAGGATGAGTGTCATGTGGTACTGTGACTGACTGACCAGTAGTAGGATGAGTGTCGTGTGGTACTGTGACTGACCTGTAGAAGGATGAGTGTCATGTGGTACTGTGACTGACCTGTAGTAGGATGAGTGTCGTGTAGTACTGTGACTGACTGAGCTGTAGTAGGATGAGTGTCGTGTGGTACTGTGACTGACTGACCTGTAGTAGGATGAGTGTCGTGTGGTACTGTGACTGACCTGTAGTAGGATGAGTGTCATGTGGTACTGTGACTGACCTGTAGTAGGATGAGTGTCGTGTGGGACTGTGAATGACCAGTAGTAGGATGAGTGTCGTGTGGCACTGTGACTGACCTGTAGTAGGATGAGTGTCATGTGGTACTGTGACTGACTGACCAGTAGTAGGATGAGTGTCGTGTGGTACTGTGACTGACCTGTAGAAGGATGAGTGTCGTGTGGTACTGTGACTGACCTGTAGTAGGATGAGTGTCGTATGGTACTGTGACTGACCTGTAGTAGGATGAGTGTCGTGTAGTACTGTGACTGACTGAGCTGTAGTAGGATGAGTGTCATGTGGTACTGTGACTGACCTGTAGTAGGATGAGTGTCGTGTGGTACTGTGACTGACCTGTAGTAGGATGAGTGTCGTGTGGAACTGTGAATGACTGACATGTAGTAGGATGAGTGTCGTGCGGGACTGTGAATGACCTTTAGTAGGATGAGTGTCGTGTGGTACTGTGACTGACTGAGCTGTAGTAGGATGAGTGTTGTGTAGTACTGTGACTGACTGAGCTGTAGTAGGATGAGTGTCATGTAGTAATGTGACTGACCTGTAGTAGGATGAGTGTCGTGTGGTATTGCGACTGACCTGTAGTAGGATGAGTGTCGTGTGGTATTGTGACTGACCTGTAGTAGGAGGAGTGTCATGTGGTACTGTGACTGACCTGTAGTAGGATGAGTGTCGTGTAGTACTGTGACTGACTGAGCTGTAGTAGGATGAGTGTCATGTGGTACTGTGACTGACCTGTAGTAGGATGAGTGTCGTGTGGTACTGTGACTGACCTGTAGTAGGATGAGTGTCGTGTGGAACTGTGACTGACTGACATGTAATAGGATGAGTGTCGTGTGTGGGACTGTGAATGACCTGTAGTAGGATGAGTGTCATGTGGTACTGTGACTGACCTGTAGTAGGATGAGTGTCGTGTGGTATTGTGACTGACCTGTAGTTGGAGGAGTGTAGTGTGGTACTGTGACTGACTGACCTGTAGTAGGATGAGTGCCGTGTGGTACTGTGACTGACTGACCTGTAGTAGGATGAGTGTCGTGTGGGACTGTGAATGACCTGTAGAAGGATGAGTGTCGTGTGGGACTGTGAATGACCTGTAGAAGGATGAGTGTCATGTGTTACTGTGACTGACCTGTAGTAGGATGAGTGTCATGTGGTACTGTGACTAACTGACCAGTAGTAGGATGAGTGTCGTGTGGTACTGTGACTGATCTGTAGTAGGATGAGTGTCATGTGGTACTGTGACTGACTGACCAGTAGTAGGATGAGTGTCGTGTGGTACTGTGACTGACCTGTAGTAGGATGAGTGTTGTGTGGTACTGTGACTGACTAACCTGTAGTAGGATGAGTGTCGTGTGGTACTGTGACTGACCTGTAGTAGGATGAGTGTCATGTGGTACTGTGACTGACCTGTAGTAGGATGAGTGTCGTGTGGAACTGTGACTGACTGACCTGTAGTAGGATGAGTGTCGTGTGGTACTGTGACTGACCTGTAGTAGGATGAGTGTCGTGTGGGACTGTGAATGACCTGTAGTAGGATGAGTGTCGTGTGGGACTGTGAATGACCTGTAGTAGGATGAGTGTCGTGTGGGACTGTGAATGACCTGTAGAAGGATGAGTGTCATGTGGTACTGTGACTAACTGACCAGTAATAGGATGAGTGTCGTGTGGCACTGTGACTGACCTGTAGTAGGATGAGTGTCATGTGGTACTGTGACTGACTGACCAGTAGTAGGATGAGTGTCGTGTGGTACTGTGACTGACCTGTAGAAGGATGAGTGTCGTGTGGTACTGTGACTGACCTGTAGTAGGATGAGTGTCGTATGGTACTGTGACTGACCTGTAGTAGGATGAGTGTCGTGTAGTACTGTGACTGACTGAGCTGTAGTAGGATGAGTGTCATGTGGTACTGTGACTGACCTGTAGTAGGATGAGTGTCGTGTGGTACTGTGACTGACCTGTAGTAGGATGAGTGTCGTGTGGAACTGTGAATGACTGACATGTAGTAGGATGAGTGTCGTGTGGGACTGTGAATGACCTTTAGTAGGATGAGTGTCGTGTGGTACTGTGACTGACTGAGCTGTAGTAGGATGAGTGTTGTGTAGTACTGTGACTGACTGAGCTGTAGTAGGATGAGTGTCGTGTGGTATTGCGACTGACCTGTAGTAGGAGGAGTGTCATGTGGTACTGTGACTGACTGACCTGTAGTAGGATGAGTGCCGTGTGGTACTGTGACTGACTGACTTGTAGTAGGATGAGTGTCGTGTGGTACTGTGACTGACCTGTAGTAGGATGAGTGTCATGTGGTACTGTGACTGACCTGTAGTAGGATGAGTGTCGTGTGGTACTGTGACTGACTGTCCAGTAGTAGGACGAGTGTCGTGTGTGACTGACCTGTAGAAGGATGAGTGTCATGTGGTACTGTGACTACCTGACCAGTAGTAGGATGAGTGTCGTGTGGTACTGTGACTGACCTGTAGTATGATGAGTGTCGTGTGGTACTGTGACTGACTGTCCAGTAGAAGGATGAGTGTCGTGTGTGACTGACCTGTAGTAGGATGAGTGTCGTGTTGTACTGTGACTGACCTGTAGCAGGATGAGTGCCGTGTAGTACTTTGACTGACCTGTAGTAGGATGAGTGTCGTGTGGTACTGTGACTGACCTGTAGTAGGATGAGTGTCATGTGGTACTGTGACTGACTGACCTGAAGTAGGATGAGTGTCGTGTTGTACTGTGACTGACCTGTAGCAGGATGAGTGTCGTGTAGTACTGTGACTGACCTGTAGTAGGATGAGTGTCATGTGGCACTGTGACTGACATGTAGTAGGATGAGTGTCGTGTGGTACTGCGACTGACCTGTAGTAGGATGAGTGTCTTGTGGTACTGCGACTGACCTGTAGTAGGATGAGTGTCGCGTGGTGCTGTGACTGACTGACCTGTAGAAGGATGAGTGTCGTGTGGTACTGTGACTGACCTGTAGTAGGATGAGTGTCGTGTGGTACTGTGACTGACTGTCCAGTAGTAGGATGAGTGTCGTGTGGTACTGTGACTGACCTGTAGAAGGATGAGTGTCGTGTGGTACTGTGACTGACTGACCTGTAGTAGGATGAGTGTCGTGTGGGACTGTGAATGACCTGTAGTAGGATGAGTGTCGTGTGGTACTGTGACTGACCTGTAGTAGGATGAGTGTCATGTGGTACTGTGACTGACTGACCTGAAGTAGGATGAGT
Source organism: Oncorhynchus clarkii lewisi (assembly GCF_045791955.1). Lineage (NCBI taxonomy): Eukaryota > Metazoa > Chordata > Actinopteri > Salmoniformes > Salmonidae > Oncorhynchus > Oncorhynchus clarkii. Next base: position 35,923,358 of record NC_092155.1, on the reverse strand, counting down.
GTCGTGTTGTACTGTGACTGACCTGTAGCAGGATGAGTGTCGTGTAGTACTGTGACTGACCTGTAGTAGGATGAGTGTCATGTGGCACTGTGACTGACATGTAGTAGGATGAGTGTCGTGTGGTACTGCGACTGACCTGTAGTAGGATGAGTGTCTTGTGGTACTGCGACTGACCTGTAGTAGGATGAGTGTCGCGTGGTGCTGTGACTGACTGACCTGTAGAAGGATGAGTGTCGTGTGGTACTGTGACTGACCTGTAGTAGGATGAGTGTCGTGTGGTACTGTGACTGACTGTCCAGTAGTAGGATGAGTGTCGTGTGGTACTGTGAATGACCTGTAGAAGGATGAGTGTCGTGTGGTACTGTGACTGACTGACCTGTAGTAGGATGAGTGTCGTGTGGGACTGTGAATGACCTGTAGAAGGATGAGTGTCGTGTGGGACTGTGAATGACCTGTAAAAGGATGAGTGTCATGTGTTACTGTGACTGACCTGTAGTAGGATGAGTGTCATGTGGTACTGTGACTAACTGACCAGTAGTAGGATGAGTGTCGTGTGGTACTGTGACTGACCTGTAGTAGGATGAGTGTCATGTGGTACTGTGACTGACTGACCAGTAGTAGGATGAGTGTCTTGTGGTACTGTGACTGTCCAGTAGTAGGATGAGTGTCGTGTGGTACTGTGACTGACTGTCCAGTAGTAGGATGAGTGTCGTGTGGTACTGTGACTGACCTGTAGAAGGATGAGTGTCGTGTGGTACTGTGACTGACCTGTAGAAGGATGAGTGTCATGTGTTACTGTGACAGACCTGTAGTAGGATGAGTGTCATGTGGTACTGTGACTGACTGTCCAGTAGTAGGATGAGTGTCGTGTGTGACTGACCTGTAGTAGGATGAGTGTCGTGTTGTACTGTGACTGACCTGTAGCAGGATGAGTGTCGTGTAGTACTGTGACTGACCTGTAGTAGGATGAGTGTCGTGTGGTACTGTGACTGACCTGTAGTAGGATGAGTGTCATGTGGTACTGTGACTGACTGACCTGAAGTAGGATGAGTGTTGTGTTGTACTGTGACTGACTGACCTGTAGTAGGATGAGTGTGTGTGGTACTGTGACTGACTGTCCAGTAGTAGGATGAGTGTCGTGTGGTACTGTGACTGACCTGTAGAAGGATGAGTGTTGTGTGGTACTGTGACTGACCTGTAGAAGGATGAGTGTCATGTGTTACTGTGACAGACCTGTAGTAGGATGAGTGTCATGTGGTACTGTGACTAACTGACCAGTAGTAGGATGAGTGTCGTGTGGTACTGTGACTGACCTGTAGTAGGATGAGTGTCGTGTGGTACTGCGACTGACCTGTAGTAGGATGAGTGTGGTGTGGTACTGTGACTGAGCTGTAGTATGATGAGTATCATGTGGTACTGTAACTGACCTGTAGTAGGATGAGTGTCGTATGGTACTGTGACTGACTGAGCTGTAGTAGGATGAGTGTTGTGTAGTACTGTGACTGACTGAGCTGTAGTAGGATGAGTGTCGTGTGGTATTGCGACTGACCTGTAGTAGGATGAGTGTTGTGTGGTATTGTGACTGACCTGTAGTAGGAGGAGTGTCATGTGGTACTGTGACTGACTGACCTGTAGTAGGATGAGTGTCGTGTGGAACTGTGACTGACTGACATGTAGTAGGATGAGTGTCGTGTGTGGGACTGTGAATGACCTTTAGTAGGATGAGTGCCGTGTGGTACTGTGACTGACTGACCTGTAGTAGGATGAGTGTCGTGTGGTACTGTGACTGACCTGTAGTAGGATGAGTGTCGTGTGGTACTGTGACTGACTGTCCAGTAGTAGGATGAGTGTCGTGTGTGACTGACCTGTAGAAGGATGAGTGTCGTGTGGTACTGTGACTGACCTGTAGTAGGATGAGTGTCATGTGGTACTGTGACTACCTGACCAGTAGTAGGATGAGTGTCGTGTGGTACAGTGACTGACCTGTAGTAGGATGAGTGTCGTGTGGTACTGTGACTGACCTGTAGTAGGATGAGTGTCGTGTGGAACTGTGACTGACTGACATGTAGTAGGATGAGTGTCGTGTGGGACTGTGAATGACCTGTAGTAGGATGAGTGTCGTGTGGGACTGTGAATGACCTGTAGTAGGATGAGTGTCGTGTGGGACTGTGAATGACCTGTAGAAGGATGAGTGTCGTGTGGTACTGTGACTGACTGTCCAGTAGTAGGATGAGTGTCGTGTGTGACTGACCTGTAGTAGGATGAGTGTCGTGTTGTACTGTGACTGACCTGTAGTAGGATGAGTGTCGTGTGGTACTGTGACTGACCTGTAGTAGGATGAGTGTCATGTGGTACTGTGACTGACTGACCTGAAGTAGGATGAGTGTTGTGTTGTACTGTGACTGACCTGTAGCAGGATGAGTGTCGTGTAGTACTGTGACTGACCTGTAGTAGGATGAGTGTCGTGTGGTACTGCGACTGACCTGTAGTAGGATGAGTGTCTTGTGGTACTGCGACTGACCTGTAGTAGGATGAGTGTCGTGTGGTGCTGTGACTGACTGACCTGTAGAAGGATGAGTGTCATGTGGTACTGCGACTGACTGACCTGTAGTAGGATGAGAATCATGTAGTACTGTGACTGACCTGTAGTAGGATGAGTGTCGTGTGTTACTGCGAATGACTGACCTGTAGAAGGATGAGTGTTGTGTGGTACTGTGACTGACCTGTAGAAGGATGAGTGTTGTGTGGTACTGTGACTGACCTGTAGAAGGATGAGTGTCATGTGTTACTGTGACTGACCTGTAGTAGGATGAGTGTCGTGTGGTACTGTGACTGACCTGTAGTAGGATGAGTGTCATGTGGTACTGTGACTGACTGACCTGAAGTAGGATGAGTGTTGTGTTGTACTGTGACTGACTGACCTGTAGTAGGATGAGTGTGTGTGGTACTGTGACTGACTGTCCAGTAGTAGGATGAGTGTCGTGTGGTACTGTGACTGACCTGTAGAAGGATGAGTGTTGTGTGGTACTGTGACTGACCTGTAGAAGGATGAGTGTCATGTGTTACTGTGACAGACCTGTAGTAGGATGAGTGTCATGTGGTACTGTGACTAACTGACCAGTAGTAGGATGAGTGTCGTGTGGTACTGTGACTGACCTGTAGTAGGATGAGTGTCATGTGTTACTGTGACTGACCTGTAGTAGGATGAGTGTCGTGTGGTACTGTGACTGACCTGTAGTAGGATGAGTGTCATGTGGTACTGTGACTGACTGACCTGAAGTAGGATGAGTGTTGTGTTGTACTGTGACTGACTGACCTGTAGTAGGATGAGTGTGTGTGGTACTGTGACTGACTGTCCAGTAGTAGGATGAGTGTCGTGTGGTACTGTGACTGACCTGTAGAAGGATGAGTGCTGTGTGGTACTGTGACTGACCTGTAGAAGGATGAGTGTCATGTGTTACTGTGACAGACCTGTAGTAGGATGAGTGTCATGTGGTACTGTGACTAACTGACCAGTAGTAGGATGAGTGTCGTGTGGTACTGTGACTGACCTGTAGTAGGATGAGTGTCGTGTGGTACTGCGACTGACCTGTAGTAGGATGAGTGTGGTGTGGTACTGTGACTGAGCTGTAGTATGATGAGTATCATGTGGTACTGTAACTGACCTGTAGTAGGATGAGTGTTGTGTAGTACTGTGACTGACTGAGCTGTAGTAGGATGAGTGTCGTGTGGTATTGCGACTGACCTGTAGTAGGATGAGTGTCGTGTGGTATTGTGACTGACCTGTAGTAGGAGGAGTGTCATGTGGTACTGTGACTGACTGACCTGTAGTAGGATGAGTGTCGTGTGGAACTGTGACTGACTGACATGTAGTAGGATGAGTGTCGTGTGTGGGACTGTGAATGACCTTTAGTAGGATGAGTGCCGTGTGGTACTGTGACTGACTGACCTGTAGTAGGATGAGTGTCGTGTGGTACTGTGACTGACCTGTAGTAGGATGAGTGTCGTGTGGTACTGTGACTGACTGTCCAGTAGTAGGATGAGTGTCGTGTGTGACTGACCTGTAGAAGGATGAGTGTCGTGTGGTACTGTGACTGACCTGTAGCAGGATGAGTGTCGTGTAGTACTGTGACTGACCTGTAGTAGGATGAGTGTCGTGTTGTACTGTGACTGACCTGTAGCAGGATGAGTGTCGTGTAGTACTGTGACTGACCTGTAGTAGGATGAGTGTCGTGTGGTACTGTGACTGACCTGTAGTAGGATGAGTGTCATGTGGTACTGTGACTGACTGACCAGTAGTAGGATGAGTGTCGTGTGGTACTGTGACTGACCTGTAGTAGGATAAGTGTCGTGTGGTACTGCGACTGACCTGTAGTAGGATGAGTGTGGTGTGGTACTGTGACTGAGCTGTAGTATGATGAGTATCATGTGGTACTGTAACTGACCTGTAGTAGGATGAGTGTCGTATGGTACTGTGACTGACTGAGCTGTAGTAGGATGAGTGTTGTGTAGTACTGTGACTGACTGAGCTGTAGTAGGATGAGTGTCGTGTGGTATTGCGACTGACCTGTAGTAGGATGAGTGTCGTGTGGTATTGTGACTGACCTGTAGTAGGAGGAGTGTCATGTGGTACTATGACTGACTGACCTGTAGTAGGATGAGTGTCGTGTGGAACTGTGACTGACTGACATGTAGTAGGATGAGTGTCGTGTGTGTGGGACTGTGAATGACCTTTAGTAGGATGAGTGCCGTGTGGTACTGTGACTGACTGACCTGTAGTAGGATGAGTGTCGTGTGGTACTGTGACTGACCTGTAGTAGGATGAGTGTCGTGTGGTACTGTGACTGACTGTCCAGTAGTAGGATGAGTGTCGTGTGTGACTGACCTGTAGAAGGATGAGTGTCGTGTGGTACTGTGACTGACCTGTAGCAGGATGAGTGTCGTGTAGTACTGTGACTGACCTGTAGTAGGATGAGTGTCGTGTTGTACTGTGACTGACCTGTAGCAGGATGAGTGTCGTGTAGTACTGTGACTGACCTGTAGTAGGATGAGTGTCGTGTGGTACTGCGACTGACCTGTAGTAGGATGAGTGTCTTGTGGTACTGCGACTGACCTGTAGTAGGATGAGTGTCGTGTGGTGCTGTGACTGACTGACCTGTAGAAGGATGAGTGTCATGTGGTACTGCGACTGACTGACCTGTAGTAGGATGAGAATCATGTAGTACTGTGACTGACCTGTAGTAGGATGAGTGTCGTGTGTTACTGCGAATGACTGACCTGTAGAAGGATGAGTGTTGTGTGGTACTGTGACTGACCTGTAGAAGGATGAGTGTTGTGTGGTACTGTGACTGACCTGTAGAAGGATGAGTGTCATGTGTTACTGTGACTGACCTGTAGTAGGATGAGTGTCGTGTGGTACTGTGACTGACCTGTAGTAGGATGAGTGTCATGTGGTACTGTGACTGACTGACCTGAAGTAGGATGAGTGTTGTGTTGTACTGTGACTGACTGACCTGTAGTAGGATGAGTGTGTGTGGTACTGTGACTGACTGTCCAGTAGTAGGATGAGTGTCGTGTGGTACTGTGACTGACCTGTAGAAGGATGAGTGTTGTGTGGTACTGTGACTGACCTGTAGAAGGATGAGTGTCATGTGTTACTGTGACAGACCTGTAGTAGGATGAGTGTCATGTGGTACTGTGACTAACTGACCAGTAGTAGGATGAGTGTCGTGTGGTACTGTGACTGACCTGTAGTAGGATGAGTGTCATGTGTTACTGTGACTGACCTGTAGTAGGATGAGTGTCGTGTGGTACTGTGACTGACCTGTAGTAGGATGAGTGTCATGTGGTACTGTGACTGACTGACCTGAAGTAGGATGAGTGTTGTGTTGTACTGTGACTGACTGACCTGTAGTAGGATGAGTGTGTGTGGTACTGTGACTGACTGTCCAGTAGTAGGATGAGTGTCGTGTGGTACTGTGACTGACCTGTAGAAGGATGAGTGTTGTGTGGTACTGTGACTGACCTGTAGAAGGATGAGTGTCATGTGTTACTGTGACAGACCTGTAGTAGGATGAGTGTCGTGTAGTACTGTGACTGACCTGTAGTAGGATGAGTGTCGTGTGGTACTGCGACTGACCTGTAGTAGGATGAGTGTCTTGTGGTACTGCGACTGACCTGTAGTAGGATGAGTGTCGTGTGGTACTGCGACTGACCTGTAGTAGGATGAGTGTGGTGTGGTACTGTGACTGAGCTGTAGTATGATGAGTATCATGTGGTACTGTAACTGACCTGTAGTAGGATGAGTGTTGTGTAGTACTGTGACTGACTGAGCTGTAGTAGGATGAGTGTCGTGTGGTATTGCGACTGACCTGTAGTAGGATGAGTGTCGTGTGGTATTGTGACTGACCTGTAGTAGGAGGAGTGTCATGTGGTACTGTGACTGACTAACCTGTAGTAGGATGAGTGTCGTGTGGAACTGTGACTGACTGACATGTAGTAGGATGAGTGTCGTGTGTGGGACTGTGAATGACCTTTAGTAGGATGAGTGCCGTGTGGTACTGTGACTGACTGACCTGTAGTAGGATGAGTGTCGTGTGGTACTGTGACTGACCTGTAGTAGGATGAGTGTCGTGTGGTACTGTGACTGACTGTCCAGTAGTAGGATGAGTGTCGTGTGTGACTGACCTGTAGAAGGATGAGTGTCGTGTGGTACTGTGACTGACCTGTAGCAGGATGAGTGTCGTGTAGTACTGTGACTGACCTGTAGTAGGATGAGTGTCGTGTTGTACTGTGACTGACCTGTAGCAGGATGAGTGTCGTGTAGTACTGTGACTGACCTGTAGTAGGATGAGTGTCGTGTGGTACTGTGACTGACCTGTAGTAGGATGAGTGTCATGTGGTACTGTGACTGACTGACCTGAAGTAGGATGAGTGTTGTGTTGTACTGTGACTGACTGACCTGTAGTAGGATGAGTGTGTGTGGTACTGTGACTGACTGTCCAGTAGTAGGATGAGTGTCGTGTGGTACTGTGACTGACCTGTAGAAGGATGAGTGTTGTGTGGTACTGTGACTGACCTGTAGAAGGATGAGTGTCATGTGTTACTGTGACAGACCTGTAGTAGGATGAGTGTCATGTGGTACTGTGACTAACTGACCAGTAGTAGGATGAGTGTCGTGTGGTACTGTGACTGACCTGTAGTAGGATGAGTGTCATGTGTTACTGTGACTGACCTGTAGTAGGATGAGTGTCGTGTGGTACTGTGACTGACCTGTAGTAGGATGAGTGTCATGTGGTACTGTGACTGACTGACCTGAAGTAGGATGAGTGTTGTGTTGTACTGTGACTGACTGACCTGTAGTAGGATGAGTGTGTGTGGTACTGTGACTGACTGTCCAGTAGTAGGATGAGTGTCGTGTGGTACTGTGACTGACCTGTAGAAGGATGAGTGTTGTGTGGTACTGTGACTGACCTGTAGAAGGATGAGTGTCATGTGTTACTGTGACAGACCTGTAGTAGGATGAGTGTCATGTGGTACTGTGACTAACTGACCAGTAGTAGGATGAGTGTCGTGTGGTACTGTGACTGACCTGTAGTAGGATAAGTGTCGTGTGGTACTGCGACTGACCTGTAGTAGGATGAGTGTGGTGTGGTACTGTGACTGAGCTGTAGTATGATGAGTATCATGTGGTACTGTAACTGACCTGTAGTAGGATGAGTGTCGTATGGTACTGTGACTGACTGAGCTGTAGTAGGATGAGTGTTGTGTAGTACTGTGACTGACTGAGCTGTAGTAGGATGAGTGTCGTGTGGTATTGCGACTGACCTGTAGTAGGATGAGTGTCGTGTGGTATTGTGACTGACCTGTAGTAGGAGGAGTGTCATGTGGTACTATGACTGACTGACCTGTAGTAGGATGAGTGTCGTGTGGAACTGTGACTGACTGACATGTAGTAGGATGAGTGTCGTGTGTGTGGGACTGTGAATGACCTTTAGTAGGATGAGTGCCGTGTGGTACTGTGACTGACTGACCTGTAGTAGGATGAGTGTCGTGTGGTACTGTGACTGACCTGTAGTAGGATGAGTGTCGTGTGGTACTGTGACTGACTGTCCAGTAGTAGGATGAGTGTCGTGTGTGACTGACCTGTAGAAGGATGAGTGTCGTGTGGTACTGTGACTGACCTGTAGCAGGATGAGTGTCGTGTAGTACTGTGACTGACCTGTAGTAGGATGAGTGTCGTGTTGTACTGTGACTGACCTGTAGCAGGATGAGTGTCGTGTAGTACTGTGACTGACCTGTAGTAGGATGAGTGTCGTGTGGTACTGCGACTGACCTGTAGTAGGATGAGTGTCTTGTGGTACTGCGACTGACCTGTAGTAGGATGAGTGTCGTGTGGTGCTGTGACTGACTGACCTGTAGAAGGATGAGTGTCATGTGGTACTGCGACTGACTGACCTGTAGTAGGATGAGAATCATGTAGTACTGTGACTGACCTGTAGTAGGATGAGTGTCGTGTGTTACTGCGAATGACTGACCTGTAGAAGGATGAGTGTTGTGTGGTACTGTGACTGACCTGTAGAAGGATGAGTGTTGTGTGGTACTGTGACTGACCTGTAGAAGGATGAGTGTCATGTGTTACTGTGACTGACCTGTAGTAGGATGAGTGTCGTGTGGTACTGTGACTGACCTGTAGTAGGATGAGTGTCATGTGGTACTGTGACTGACTGACCTGAAGTAGGATGAGTGTTGTGTTGTACTGTGACTGACTGACCTGTAGTAGGATGAGTGTGTGTGGTACTGTGACTGACTGTCCAGTAGTAGGATGAGTGTCGTGTGGTACTGTGACTGACCTGTAGAAGGATGAGTGTTGTGTGGTACTGTGACTGACCTGTAGAAGGATGAGTGTCATGTGTTACTGTGACAGACCTGTAGTAGGATGAGTGTCATGTGGTACTGTGACTAACTGACCAGTAGTAGGATGAGTGTCGTGTGGTACTGTGACTGACCTGTAGTAGGATGAGTGTCATGTGTTACTGTGACTGACCTGTAGTAGGATGAGTGTCGTGTGGTACTGTGACTGACCTGTAGTAGGATGAGTGTCATGTGGTACTGTGACTGACTGACCTGAAGTAGGATGAGTGTTGTGTTGTACTGTGACTGACTGACCTGTAGTAGGATGAGTGTGTGTGGTACTGTGACTGACTGTCCAGTAGTAGGATGAGTGTCGTGTGGTACTGTGACTGACCTGTAGAAGGATGAGTGTTGTGTGGTACTGTGACTGACCTGTAGAAGGATGAGTGTCATGTGTTACTGTGACAGACCTGTAGTAGGATGAGTGTCATGTGGTACTGTGACTAACTGACCAGTAGTAGGATGAGTGTCGTGTGGTACTGTGACTGACCTGTAGTAGGATGAGTGTCGTGTGGTACTGCGACTGACCTGTAGTAGGATGAGTGTGGTGTGGTACTGTGAATGAGCTGTAGTATGATGAGTATCATGTGGTACTGTAACTGACCTGTAGTAGGATGAGTGTCGTATGGTACTGTGACTGACTGAGCTGTAGTAGGATGAGTGTTGTGTAGTACTGTGACTGACTGAGCTGTAGTAGGATGAGTGTCGTGTGGTATTGCGACTGACCTGTAGTAGGATGAGTGTCGTGTGGTATTGTGACTGACCTGTAGTAGGAGGAGTGTCATGTGGTACTATGACTGACTGACCTGTAGTAGGATGAGTGTCGTGTGGAACTGTGACTGACTGACATGTAGTAGGATGAGTGTCGTGTGTGTGGGACTGTGAATGACCTTTAGTAGGATGAGTGCCGTGTGGTACTGTGACTGACTGACCTGTAGTAGGATGAGTGTCGTGTGGTACTGTGACTGACCTGTAGTAGGATGAGTGTCGTGTGGTACTGTGAATGACTGTCCAGTAGTAGGATGAGTGTCGTGTGTGACTGACCTGTAGAAGGATGAGTGTCGTGTGGTACTGTGACTGACCTGTAGCAGGATGAGTGTCGTGTAGTACTGTGACTGACCTGTAGTAGGATGAGTGTCGTGTTGTACTGTGACTGACCTGTAGCAGGATGAGTGTCGTGTAGTACTGTGACTGACCTGTAGTAGGATGAGTGTCGTGTGGTACTGCGACTGACCTGTAGTAGGATGAGTGTCTTGTGGTACTGCGACTGACCTGTAGTAGGATGAGTGTCGTGTGGTGCTGTGACTGACTGACCTGTAGAAGGATGAGTGTCATGTGGTACTGCGACTGACTGACCTGTAGTAGGATGAGAATCATGTAGTACTGTGACTGACCTGTAGTAGGATGAGTGTCGTGTGTTACTGCGAATGACTGACCTGTAGAAGGATGAGTGTTGTGTGGTACTGTGACTGACCTGTAGAAGGATGAGTGTTGTGTGGTACTGTGACTGACCTGTAGAAGGATGAGTGTCATGTGTTACTGTGACTGACCTGTAGTAGGATGAGTGTCGTGTGGTACTGTGACTGACCTGTAGTAGGATGAGTGTCATGTGGTACTGTGACTGACTGACCTGAAGTAGGATGAGTGTTGTGTTGTACTGTGACTGACTGACCTGTAGTAGGATGAGTGTGTGTGGTACTGTGACTGACTGTCCAGTAGTAGGATGAGTGTCGTGTGGTACTGTGACTGACCTGTAGAAGGATGAGTGTTGTGTGGTACTGTGACTGACCTGTAGAAGGATGAGTGTCATGTGTTACTGTGACAGACCTGTAGTAGGATGAGTGTCATGTGGTACTGTGACTAACTGACCAGTAGTAGGATGAGTGTCGTGTGGTACTGTGACTGACCTGTAGTAGGATGAGTGTCATGTGTTACTGTGACTGACCTGTAGTAGGATGAGTGTCGTGTGGTACTGTGACTGACCTGTAGTAGGATGAGTGTCATGTGGTACTGTGACTGACTGACCTGAAGTAGGATGAGTGTTGTGTTGTACTGTGACTGACTGACCTGTAGTAGGATGAGTGTGTGTGGTACTGTGACTGACTGTCCAGTAGTAGGATGAGTGTCGTGTGGTACTGTGACTGACCTGTAGAAGGATGAGTGTTGTGTGGTACTGTGACTGACCTGTAGAAGGATGAGTGTCATGTGTTACTGTGACAGACCTGTAGTAGGATGAGTGTCATGTGGTACTGTGACTAACTGACCAGTAGTAGGATGAGTGTCGTGTGGTACTGTGACTGACCTGTAGTAGGATGAGTGTCGTGTGGTACTGCGACTGACCTGTAGTAGGATGAGTGTGGTGTGGTACTGTGAATGAGCTGTAGTATGATGAGTATCATGTGGTACTGTAACTGACCTGTAGTAGGATGAGTGTCGTATGGTACTGTGACTGACTGAGCTGTAGTAGGATGAGTGTTGTGTAGTACTGTAACTGACTGAGCTGTAGTAGGTGGAGTGTCGTGTGGTATTGCGACTGACCTGTAGTAGGATGAGTGTCGTGTGGTATTGTGACTGACCTGTAGTAGGAGGAGTGTCATGTGGTACTGTGACTGACTGACCTGTAGTAGGATGAGTGTCGTGTGGAACTGTGACTGACTGACATGTAGTAGGATGAGTGTCGTGTGTGGGACTGTGAATGACCTTTAGTAGGATGAGTGCCGTGTGGTACTGTGACTGACTGACCTGTAGTAGGATGAGTGTCGTGTGGTACTGTGACTGACCTGTAGTAGGATGAGTGTCGTGTGGTACTGTGACTGACTGTCCAGTAGTAGGATGAGTGTCGTGTGTGACTGACCTGTAGAAAGATGAGTGTCGTGTGGTACTGTGACTGACCTGTAGTAGGATGAGTGTCATGTGGTACTGTGACTACCTGACCAGTAGTAGGATGAGTGTCGTGTGGTACAGTGACTGACCTGTAGTAGGATGAGTGTCGTGTGGTACTGTGACTGACCTGTAGTAGGATGAGTGTCGTGTGGAACTGTGACTGACTGACATGTAGTAGGATGAGTGTCGTGTGGGACTGTGAATGACCTGTAGTAGGATGAGTGTCGTGTGGGACTGTGAATGACCTGTAGTAGGATGAGTGTCGTGTGGGACTGTGAATGACCTGTAGAAGGATGAGTGTCGTGTGGTACTGTGACTGACTGTCCAGTAGTAGGATGAGTGTCGTGTGTGACTGACCTGTAGTAGGATGAGTGTCGTGTTGTACTGTGACTGACCTGTAGCAGGATGAGTGTCGTGTAGTAATGTAACTGACCTGTAGTAGGATGAGTGTCGTGTGGTACTGTGACTGACCTGTAGTAGGATGAGTGTCATGTGGTACTGTGACTGACTGACCTGAAGTAGGATGAGTGTTGTGTTGTACTGTGACTGACCTGTAGCAGGATGAGTGTCGTGTAGTACTGTGACTGACCTGTAGTAGGATGAGTGTCGTGTGGTACTGCGACTGACCTGTAGTAGGATGAGTGTCTTGTGGTACTGCGACTGACCTGTAGTAGGATGAGTGTCGTGTGGTGCTGTGACAGACTGACCTGTAGAAGGATGAGTGTCATGTGGTACTGCGACTGACTGACCTGTAGTAGGATGAGAATCATGTAGTACTGTGACTGACCTGTAGTAGGATGAGTGTCGTGTGTTACTGCGAATGACTGACCTGTAGAAGGATGAGTGTTGTGTGGTACTGTGACTGACCTGTAGAAGGATGAGTGTTGTGTGGTACTGTGACTGACCTGTAGAAGGATGAGTGTCATGTGTTACTGTGACTGACCTGTAGTAGGATGAGTGTCATGTGGTACTGTGACTAACTGACCAGTAGTAGGATGAGTGTCATGTGGTACTGTGACTGACCTGTAGTAGGATGAGTGTCATGTGGTACTGTGACTGACTGACCAGTATCAGGATGAGTGTCGTGTAGTACTGTGACTGACCTGTAGTAGGATGAGTGTCGTGTGGTACTGTGACTGACCTGTAGTAGGATGAATGTCATGTGGAACTGTGACTGACTGACCTGTAGTAGGATGAATGTCATGTGGAACTGTGACTGACCTGTAGTAGGATGAGTGTCGTGTGGTACTGCGACTGACCTGTAGTAGGATGAGTGTCTTGTGGTACTGCGACTGACCTGTAGTAGGATGAGTGTCGTGTGGTACTGTGACTGACCTGTAGTAGGATGAGTGTCGTGTGGTACTGAGACTGACCTGTAGTAGGGTGAGTGATGTGTGGTACTGCGACTGACCTGTATTAGGATGAGTGTCGTGTGGTACTGTGACTGACTTGTAGTAAAATGAGTGTCGTGTGGTACTGTGACTGACTGACTTGTAGTAGGATGAGTGTCGTGTAGTACTGTGACTGACCTGTAGTAGGATGAGTGTTGTGTGGTACTGTGACTGACCTGTAGTAGGATGAGTGTCGTGTAGTACTGTGACTGACCTGTAGCAGGATGAGTGTCGTGCGGTACTGCGACTGACCTGTCGTAGGATGAGTGTCGTGAGGTACTGTGACTGACCTGTAGAAGGACGAGAGTCGTGTGGTACTGTGACTGACATGAAGAAGGATGAGTGTCGTATGGTACTGTGACTGACCGGAGGTAGGATGAGTGTCATGTGGTACTGTGAATGACCTGTAGTAGGATGAGTGTCGTGTGGTCCTGCGACTGACCTGTAGTAGAATGAGTGTCATGTGGTACTGTGGCTGACCTGTAGTAGGATGAGTGTCGTGTGGTTCTGTGACTGACCTGTAGAAGGATGAGTGTCGTGTGGTACTGTGACTGACCTGTAGTAGGAGGAATGTCTTGTGGGTGCATCAGGCCTCTCTTGGTCCAGCTCTCTGTATACCACCTCAGGCAGTTTGACCACCGGGCCACAGGAAGCACTTTGGTGGTGCGATGATACCTCCTTCTTCTTCTCTTTACTCTTATGCTTCCCAGACTTAGATGTGGCCTTCCCTGCGTTAGCAGCAGGGGTGTCATGCCTGTCCTTGCCGTTGCCACCTGCCTCACTCCCTCCTCCCCCGCTTTCTCCCCCATTACACGCCTCTCCCCCACATCCCCCTCCACCTGAGGATGGAGGGTCTTCGGCCCCGCTGTCGTCCTCCGACACCACGTCGATGTTCTCAAAGATGCTGATGCGGTGGATGCGTCCATGGATCTCCAGCTCCACCATGCGCTGGGCCTGGGCATAGGTCATCGTCTCCCTGCCTGGGGAGTGGGAGCGCTCAGACCGGTTAGGACTCCCCGGGGTGTTCGCTCCCTGCCCGCCCAGCCCCAGCCCACCTCCCTTTCCCACCCCTCCCTCTCCGTCCCCAACCAGGGACACTCGAGGGGGGCGCCCCTTCCTCTTCTTCTGGGGCATGGCCTGCGCAGGCGTTGGGTTGTCATGGTCGTAGTGGTAGAGGTGGTACTCGATGCCGCTGTAGCTCTTGTAGACCTTGCGACAGGTCTTCACGGGGCACTCGTAAGGGGGCTTGGTGGCCCGGAGGTTGTGGCAGAAAGTCTTCACATCAAAGTCCAGCCCCATTGTGCAGATGGCCACTGCTGGGACAGGAGCTGTTCAAGCTTACATCTGAGACACACAGAGACAGATAGACAGAGGGAGAGAGGAGGGGAGATGATGCACCCTGATGTAAATTTTGCACCAATTTCTTTTTGCCATCTCTGACTCCAACATTATTGAAACACAGACATGCCAGTGGGTAGTATTATGTCCATAAAGTAATCAGTCTATGTTGGAAACAATACAGAATGTGTCCATTGCCTTCAGCCCTGTGAAATCCTAAAAGCTATGCCATGTTGTCTTGCAGATTTCAAGGAAACAAGGCCGTCAACAGCAGGCACGTGGCTGGAGAGCTGTCAACTTTACCATGGCACAGCTGCATCCATTTTTCTTGCTAGTTTTAATTATTGCAAATGACATTTTACTTGCAATATTGCTCATCATACCACTTACTTTTCAAATCAAACACATTTCAATCTTAAACTGAAGACAAAAGAAAGGTAGTTAGACAGCTCGATTTGACAGCCGTTTGGAATGTTGGATTACAGATAACAGATGCATTTCAAGGTTGATTCAACCAGAAGCTGTCTATCAATCAAAAAGCAAACTTCTAAAAACCTGGACATAGACTCCACTCTCACGGGAATAAAAATATTTACCTGAGGTTCCATATACAACTATGGCAAAGTAATCAACGTAATCTATTTTTGTTTGTTTAGCCTATGATTTGGATAGCGCAATCTCATGACATGTTCCATTCACTTGCTCAAAGATCCAAGGAATGTGTAGCAGCTAGCTTGCAACTATTGTTGGGAGTTTTCAGCAAAATGATACTTTTGTATCTATAGAAGCCTGAGAAACATTGTAACCAATCGTATAGGTTACAACAACTCGAGGTGATGCATTGTAACAGACAGCTCCAGTTATGGGACACATTCAGCTTGCTACAATGTTTCCCTCCACAATGTTTAGACCTCACCCTGATCAGCCACTACAATATAACACTCTGTGGTCACCTGATCGCTACCTATTCATGTAACTAAATAAAAACCTACAGTTCTACATTCACTACTAGGGAAAGATAAATAGACAATCATTATGATAAGGTGGCACTCAGAATCCTGGGTTTTCGTATCTTGCTAAAGGATCTGAAACGATTCGAAAAGCAAATTGTAACAAAAATCAAAGCACAAATAATTACAATTTACAAAATTCATAAAATACCTTAAGCCTATTTATCTGTAGACACCACGAATACATAGCCAATCTAGCTCTGAATTAATAAACACTTACTACTCAGGGCTCCTGGAAGCTAGGGTGCTGCAAAATTTCTCACTCCAGCTCGGTAAATGGGACGATTGCAGATCGATGTATTAATCCTATAAAACCCAATATGATCATGAGAAATGTGGGGTAAATGGTTTAAAAACAACACAATATCCTAGTTATTTCATTGTGATGGTATTAATTCAGGAACTCCAACGAACAAAAGCGGCAGCCACTGCTGTACGCCATAGGCGCGTGTGGGCACTTTCGTCAAATAGAGTATTTGTTCTTTGGTGCTTTTGTCGAAATAAGGGCCTAATTTCGATGTGTACCATTCTTTTGTGTTTGAGGAAGATGCAATTTTGAAACTCGAAGGACGCCTAGTCAAGTGGCGTCCCATTTTCACCATTAAAAGGTAATTCGCTTCCTTTTGTTGTTCTTTTTCTGTGTGGCGAATCTAATGATCCGTTTCGCAACTTTTAATATACATCTGGATAAATGTGCACTTTAAAGAATTTCCAAAGACGAAAAACATGGGGATAAAATAGGCTGTATTACATTTTATTAACACGTCTAAGATCATGTTTTTTTTAAATTTCGTATTTATTTGTGTCATTTGCGAATCTGCCAATATGGAAACGTGAATCATAAAAGGAGGGCTTGCGCCATAAATTTGAATATGAAAAATCATAGATCAGTTCACACGTGCCTGATAGTTTTGAAATGTATTATTTGATCAGTCTAGCCTGGCAAAGGGACATTATTTATTAAATATCATAATGCTACAGTCAAATAGGTACTGAACAAAAATATAAATGCAACATTTCAAAGAATTTACTGAGTTACAGTTCATTGAAGGAAATTAGTAAAATTAAATAAATGAATTAGGCCCTAATCTATGTATTTAACATGACTGGGCAGGGGCACAGCCATGGGTGGGGCGGGAGGGTATAGGCCCACCCACTTAGGAGCCAGGTCCACCCACTGGGAAGCCAGTCCCAGCAAATCAGAATGAGTTTTTCACAACAAAAGGGCGTTATCACAACCAGAAATACTCAGCAGCTTTTTGTTCAGTATACATTTTCATTTTCATTGTTAGGTTAGATTACTCGTTGGATATTACTACATTGTCGGAACTAGAAGCACACGCATTTCGCTACACTCACATTAACATCTGCTAACCATGTGTATGTGACAAATAAAATGTGATTTTGATTTACAGACTATGTCTTTTGGAAAATATGTTTATTTATAGGCTCCCGAGTGGCACAGCAGTCTAAGGCACTGCATCTCAGTGCTAGAGGTGTCACTACAGACCCTGGTTTGATTCCAGGCTGTGTCATAACCAGCCGTGTTTGGGAGTCCCATAGGGCGGTGCATAATTGGCCCAGTGTTGTCTGGGTTTGGCTGTCATTGTAAATTTTGTTCTTAACCGACTTGCCTAATTAAATAAAAATATGGCCAATCATATATACATTACGGTAATTTGACACTTATAAAATAGAATGTAGGCCAAATGTAATAACTGTAATTTTATCATGGCGCTTAATACCGTAATAATAAATCAGGCTGTCAAAAAGTGGAGGTGGGCTGAATTTTCACTGGAGGACCATTTAAAAATCAGACTTTTCTGGAGGAAAGATATTTAGGAATTTAAATATTTAACGTCAGAAACGGTTTCCACGATGCAGAGAGAAAGGGTTGTGTCAGTTGGACTAACCTGGGGAAAAAAGCAATGTCCATAATATGTCCATTCCCCAATAAAGTGTTAATGGAGGTTAAGAAGGGAACCCAATAATTGATCACATCTGTACAGAAATATGGGTTAATTCTTTAATCTTTACAAAAAAATAGCATGAGAGATATTACATAGATCTAGATTATTGAGGAACAAAGGAGAGACATCAACATCAAGCACAAAATAATGTTTATTTCTCTTTAAACATGTACAGTCTGTGATGAGTGCGCTGACTGGGTTGGTAAGGTAATCTAGTGATACATAGCAGGCAGAAGCAATCCGACACAGAGCTTTAGTGCAAGCCTTCCACAATTACAGGCATATTCAATGAGGCAATGTTACTCAGAACTGATAGAAATGCAATGATCAGAACAGGCATTATTCTCTATTCCTCAGAGAACCACATCTGCTCTATATGATCAGTTTCTATGGATCTGAATGTTGCCTCCCAGTGAATATTCGAACAGAGTTATTTCCAAATCTGCTCACTAAGTGTAACAGACAGGGAGGTGTAGCAGTAATGTCAGATACAACGAGTAACAGAGAACAGAAATCTCTTACTACTGCAAGTATTTCACCAAAGCAGACAACTCTGCATTATATCCTATAAAAAGTCCAATTCAAACCGAATTGATGGAATAATATACACCGACGTGAAATCCCAAAACAGTTAAACAAAATATATTAATGACACGAAAACTGTACAATTCACAGCTTGGCAGGACTGGGGTGCTGCAACCTTTCACTGGTGTGGTGGTGGCTGTGACATTTCTAAATGGATGTATAGTAATGATAATCACGGCTGTATGGAAAATAACAGACATGCTCTTCAGTGGTCAGGAGGATAAGGGGCGGGAAGGTTAACCTCATTATGTATAGGTGTGTTGGAACTGATATTATGGGCTATAGTTAGAGCACTGGGCATGTTGTGCAAATCAAGTATCCATCTGGAGTTTACATGCTTCATTCTGAACAGAGAAATCAAACACTCAAAACAATACAGAAAAGCAAGGCTATCATCAATAACCACCTGGGAAATGATACATCATTTATTCATTTCAACAAGGCAATATAATAACACTGCTTGACATGAACATAATCTCATTGAGAAAACAACTCACCCTCTGACAAAGGTTTTATTACTGGAGGGACTCCACTGTATCATCATGTGTGCAGATAAAACACACATCAACTCCCCTTTCATACTTACAGTGGATCCACCTCAGACACACTAGCAGCATCAAAATCAAGCTTAGAAACATAAAACAATGGCAATAATTTAGACAAGTAAATAATAACTGGTGATTGCACTAAAGAAATCCCATAATGTGCCTAATAAAAGGAGAACCATGTTCTTGCCCCAACAGAAAATATTTAGCAGTTGTAACTGCTGTTATCGTTTTCAATGTGATTTGTAACTTAGGTTCAACTAAACGGCAACAAAAGAAACTAGCTCCTGTTGCAGGTTCCTGGGTAAGGCTTGTGGGAAGGCCGCTACGAAAGCTAGGTGGATAGGTGAAATTGCACTAAGTCTTGCTCGGCAAACCTGCCTCTGCTACATTCTTAGCTGGACACTACGGGTTCCCCTCATTCTATAAATATAGAATGAAAAATAAATTGGTCCACCCACTGGGGAAAGCTAATTCTAAGAATTCTAACTATGCCTAGGACACTACCCACTGCCCAATGAGTGAGTTTTGACTTTTAAAAATTGTACATCAACTGTCTGTTTCCACAGGGCAACTGTACATCTCACCTCTATGGCGTTCTAAATGTCACAGGGGTGGGGAGTAAACAAAGATTAAAAACATGATTTTATTACTTGAATAAAAGCATATACTGTGTTAATAGTGCAGTGCTACAAGGGCATTCAATTGTAAACCAAGAAGAAGAAAAAAATAAGACACAAAGCCACCGCAAAATAAAATCTCTTGGTTGCGGAAAGAAAATGCGTACAGAAAAATCAATGTTCAAGGCACTACACTCCTTCAGAGAACTTCACTTTAAAATACAGGTCTCCTGCCCCATCATCTTAAACCATTGAATTTTGATTTCTAATGTAGTGTTTTAAGGTTGACAAAACATTAGTAAACGATAAAAATCAATCTGAAAACATGACTACTTATCGTTTATGACGGATTTGGTGAAAACATCACATTTGTGACCGCTGATATTATAAAGTATGGCTGTGAGTTTAGACAAGACCAAAGCTAAAAGCAGTAGGTACTCAGACACACACAGAACATTTATACTGTACACACGTATACATACACACAGGAAAACTCCCGGTGCTGTATAAAGTATATTGACACGCACACTGGATATTTACAAGCTCACAGGCTATTTACACGTGTGTTGCTCTTTAATAAAGCATCAAACCACAATCTGAGAAGAGTGGAGCAGGATTATCCTGCACATATAAACACTGGAGGGGGTGAGTAGTACAGTCAAGTAGGGACCAGATGCTCCAACACATAAGAGTCGTTCCGTGTCATTTCAGCAAGCCATGACACCCACCATCCCAGATTGTTCTGAAATACTTTCTATAGTTAGAAACCGATAAGATTAGCATACCCGCAACACTATTTTGTTAATAAAAAATGATCTCTGAGAAATTAAGGAAATTGATTGCACCCAAATTAGCCCTTAAAATTGATAGGATTCACGTAATATTCAATACATATAGTACCCAACATCCGATTTGGACCAAACTTCTACCTATCATTGAGTAAGACATGAGGAATCCAATAACATGGTCACCCACAGACCCCCCACACCAATCTCACCCCAACAACAAGTATACAGTATCATTTCTCTATGTCTGACAAGTAGTATGGAGCTGCGGCTTGGATTATTGCTTCTTCATCCCATGTAATGTATTGAAGTAGCTTGTATTACTTACCACAAATTGTGAAAGTACCAGCATTTTCCCACGAGATGCCGCTGTTCCTGCTACTGCCATACCCTTTATTAATTTTGCTGGTTTCTCGTGTTCATTAAATGGATCACAACATTTTATTTTGCAACTTTGGGTAGAACAAAAACAGCTCATGATGAAAATAGATTGTGTGGTCATCCTTCAAACACTATGTTTAGGACTTTCACCATTAAAGACCATTTGAGACCATGACATTGAAACCATTAGAACTGCTGTAGCCTAATGGTTTGCTTGTTCAACAGGAATGACCTAACTAATCATAAACGTTTTTTTAACGGAATAAACCACACACAGAGGGGCTGTTTCCTGGACACAGATTAAGAGAAGGACAAACAATTACTTTAATGGAGGACTTTGCTTGAATTGTGAGGATTTCCATACAATTTATTTTCATCATGAGCAAAAGCTATTGGTTTTCTACAAAAAGTTACAAAGAAAATGTTGTGATCCATTTAATAAAAGACAAGAGACCAGCAAAATTGATTAAAGGGTGTGGCAGTAGCAGAAACAGTGGCATCTAGTGGGAAAAACTTTCACACTAAATCGATGGTAAATGGGGCAGCAGGTAACCTAGTGGTTATAGCGTTGGGCCAGTAACCGAAAGGATCCCCGAGCTGACAAGGTAAAAATCTGTCGGTCTGAACAAGGCAGTTAACCCACTGTTCCCCAGTAGGCCGTCAATGTAAATACGATTTTGTTCTTAACTGACTTGCCTCGTTAAGTAAAGGTTAAATGTAAAAAAAAAGCAATATAAAATTCAAATAATGCAAGAGACTTCAAAAGGCAAATTTCTGTGAAAAGGGGAAAAAGCTGTCACCAGATTCACATGGGTCCGTGGGTGGCTTTTTATAATTTTATTGTATACCACGTCTTACTAATTGTCATGAAGAATTATGGTCCAAATCGGATGTTAGGTACTATTTTTATTCAGGATTATATGAATCATATACATTTAAAATGGCACATTTTTGTGCAATTAGCTTAATTTCTCAGGGATCAAATTATATCTCAAAAAACATTTTCAGGAATGCTAATATCAGGTTTCTAACTACAGAAAATATTTCAGCACAATCAGATGGTGGGTGTCGAAATCATCTTTCTTGTGCTTTGAGGTGGAATGACCCATAAGCCATTTGTTGGAGCATTTAATTGTGTGGGCCCTACTTTACTCTATTTTTCAGCCCATCACTCTATTAAAAGTTTTTAAGAGTTTGATTTCGTTACAATTGTAACCCTGGAGTGAGAACCAGGGGGGACAGAGTGGAGTTAGGATAGCAACACAGGATTAGTTAAAACGTGTTAGTCAGGCAGTCCTGATGTGAGTGTGCTGGGATAGAGGGGAACATCTGGGGGCAGTCTGTTGAGCATCAGGGGCGATGGGGTAAGATAGGGGTTTAGTGGGTGCAGGGAGGTGCTAGTTGTCACTTTAGGTAGTCCTGGTGTTGGGGACGTTCTCAGGGCTGTGCAGGGTCAGGGGGTAGGCCTGCACCCCTGGGTTGGCCATGGTGGGGTAGGGCATCCCTCCCGCTGCCCCCATCATCCCCACAGGGCTGGGCATACCAGACCACTGCTGGGGGTATATGGGGCTGGGCACCACCCCTCCGTAGGGGCCTGCTGGTACCATGTACCCGGGCTGGAGCATGGCAGAGGGGTTGGAGCTCAGGGCAGTGGGCATGGCTGGGCCTAAAGCAGCTGTCAGCGGGCACGACAAAGGCAGCTGGAACTTATTTGGAGGGATGGGACATCTCACCTGGAAGAACCAGAGGGGATGTTTAACATTACACGGACTTCTGTCAACTGATTTTCACATGATCAGGTAAAGAGAGCGAGAAGGGATGCAACTCCCAAAAGTGTTTCAGACTGGTGATAGTCTTTAGACTTTTGATGTGTTTCTCTGTGCCAGTTACCTCCTGCGTGGCTCCTCCCAGGGGCGCGGCTAGACCCTCCAGTTCCTGCATGCGTCTCTGCTGTTTTATCTGGTTCAGAGAGGGCCGCGGCTGTGTGGCCGCCAGCGTCTCCTTCGTCCAATCATCTACCAGCTTGTGCAGGTCGTCCGTGAAAGTACCTGGTTTCTTGTTGTTGCTGTTGTTTGTCTGGGCCTGAGCTAGCACCGACATTGGTTGAGGAGATGGCAAAGGATTGGGGACAGCTGCTGGCTGTTGCTGATTGGATGCCGTCTGAGTCGCACTGGCGCCGTGAGAAGACCCTAGAACACAGAAAGATGTGTAAACTCTGCCCAGTTAGACCCTTCCGATGGAATCGATTGGCTGCGGTTAGGCCTTTCACAGTTATCTATGGCATTTCAACCACCATCAGCCTCTATAGAGCCTGCATATTTATTCAAATATAAAACAGGTCAACTAAAAGTGGACCTTAAAATGTCACTTTGAGTGGTAATTGTTTTGTGGAGAAAGATCAGCTGACAAAAATGTGTATTTGACATGTGATCTCATTCAACTGGTCAGCAAATGTGTAGGTTCTCAAACCTAGCAGCCAAAGGATTACAGCATGGTTGAATCACAACAACCCACCCAACCAACCCCCTTCCACCACCACAGTAAGACAAACAGAAACCATTAATGCTAATACAAACAACCACACGTCACATTATTCAGCACTCAGACATTTAGGACAAACACCGCCATGCACTAACAAAAAAACCTAATAAAATAAATTCATGAAGGTGACACTCCTCGTGCAACAGAGCCCAAACAACACCTTTCCAACAACACCTGGCATGTTTTTTTCAGACTGCCAAACTCAACACGTGATTATTAACCAAGGCTGCTCATGCCAAAAGAGAGAAAAAGAGAGAGCGAAGTAGACAGAGAAAGAAGAAAGTAAATGAGATAGTTACTACTACTGTGCTCTTTGCCTAGACATAGTCGTTTCAGTGTGGACCCTATAAGAAGGTAAAACAGCACAGAGACAGAAACAGTTAGGCCGGGACACACTGCAGGTCTGTGGACAAGCTGCTGAAAAGCCACACACAGCTATCAAATCAGTTAGGGAGAGAGACGAGGAAAAAAGGAGAGGAGGAGAAGGGGGTTTAAAATCAGTGAGAAGTCATGGGAGTGGGGGAAAGACTATTTTAAATTGTGCTGTCACTCCAAAAGAAAAGAAAATGTATGAGGCCTAGAAAACAAAGAGAAGCCTAGGCCCTGGGTATGCTGGTCCACAGTCCAGTACAGGGGGTTTGGTGAAGACCACAGTAAGGTGGGGCATGTCAACACTGTCTTAGGTCACTCAGACCTTCCTATTATATGGTCCTAGTAACCCTGTCATGTCCTATTTTCATGTCTAGAACGTTCCTTTAAAAACGTACTTGGAATAAGTCATTGTTTCAGTAATACTGTCAATATTTCAGGCTCCTTTTACTTCAGTTTGTACATGGTATGTTAAATGTTACAATGGATGGCAATGTTGAAAGTAAAACTATACTGTTTGCATATAATCATTTTAAATGAGTAGACACACAAATTAGTGAATGATCCATGCTGTAAGTAGTAGAGTAACGAGATCCCTGAAGCTCATTTCTAAACATAGAACAGTTCAACTACCAGTAAGTACAAGAATACCTGTGAAACATAATAAAGGAACCCCAAAAATCTGAACCGAAGAGCACAGAGATACTATAGCCTGAGCACATCAGAGTCAGCGCATATCAAGACATGCAGGAGAAGGAGTAGACAGAAGTAGATCGTATTGATGATACGGCCTTTTTGCAGGAGCCAGTCTCCAACAGTGCCCTGCCCCCCCGCCTGTCTGCACCATGCACGTCCTCCCAGTCCAAACATGAGAGACTGAGAAAGAGGCACCTCCTCTACCACAGCAAGCCTCTATGGAACCTGGCGGGGCTATCAGGGGAGAGCTGGCTTTAGTCTTGGTATACAGAGGGGTTGTAGACTTGAGCTGAAGCGCCTCACAATTAAGGAAGTGAGTAAATTAAAACACACATAGGATACAAAAGCTTTGGTGGACAAACACACTCGCTCAGGTTTCGGGTCTAGCATAGCCAATCTTTGGAGAAGACGAGCTTTATGACATACACTATGCTTTTGGAGTCTGTTTAAAGCCGGAAGCAGTGCACAAAGCGTTAGCATGGAGGGATGTCTAAACCCAGAATAACTTAGGGCTGAGGGGGAGAAAGCTACGAGGACATACAAAATAGCTGACATATGCTTGTGTTGGGGGACACGGAGGGGGAGGAGGGGAGGATCCACTATCTAAAACACAAAAAAAACAGTCTGGTCGATAGAAGTGAAATAAAGAGAAGAGAGGGATGAGATGAGTGAGAAAAGTAGAAAATAACAAATACAAACAGATGGACAGAGACACGGGTCCACTGAGGAATCTAGCACGTGGTTTGCTACTAGATTTATAGGCCACTCTCTCTGACGTTTGGTGGTATACCGTCCAGCCTGTAAAAATTAATATAAGAGGGAAGAAGAGAAGAAACAAAGAGAGAAATACTTCTGTAAAAGTGCACAGAGACTTGGGATGAGAACCCCCCCACCATTAACAGACGCAGCACCAGTATAGGGTACAGTCACATGGGCTAAACCAGCACCAGGAGACAGCCCTCACATTCACTAAATGGACAAGTTATCACTATGCACTGGTCTAAGATCAGGTTACTTTCCCGAATTCATCCTGACCTTCACCATGAGGACTGTAAACTGATCTGTGACCAGTGCTTGAAGACAGCTTCCATTGACACCTCAGAAGTCATGCAGTATTGTGGCGGTATTTTGGAAGAAAAATGTGTGATGAGGGGCACCCCCTTTTATACGTTTGCCTAAAAACATTAGCTTTCGATAGACTGACAATCATTACTTTTTTTTCCAATGTGGCAGTTTCCACATCCCCTTATGAGACTAATGAGACCTCCGGTTTAGACACAACTTTGAATATTAGAGAGTTTAGAATTCTACAGCAGATTAAGCTGAGTTGTTGGTTGTTCCTCAGTACAAATGGGTGTTTGAGTAAGTGACACGTGTTTGGGTGTATTTGCATTTGGTATATTGCGTGAATCCTATGTGTGTGTTTGAAGCTTACTAAGCACCAAATGTGTGCGGTACTCCTCACTGTGGACGTGTACTGTGTGTACTTGTCCTGCATGCATGTGCGTGCAGGTACCTTGCCCTGGGCCTACGTGTGTGGCCATGCCTCCACCGTAGATGTTGTCAGAAGAGAACGAGCCCCCGAGAGAGCAGGGCTGCTGGGTCTGGACAGGCTCTGGGGTCTTGCCGGGCCGAGTGCCACTGGTACTGCTGCTGCCACTGGAGCGGGCCGAGCCGTCAGACACAATGGAGCTCTTAGCTGGAGAGCCAGACGAGCTCGGTGCGCTCTCACCTTCAGAGAGAAATACTGGATAAGCCACAGAAGCAGCTTTAGGGTGAATTGGTGATTCATTTCTTGTTATTACCACATTTCCAATCCTCCCAATCTTCCTCACTCAGTTCCCCTTTCTCAGGACAGCTCACAAACCCCTTTCTCTCTTCAATTCCCTCCCTCTCTCACAGAGACATGTCACTCTTTTCTTCCTCACCCCACCTTTCACTCTATCCACCACACACCCCTCTACCCTCTTCTCACCACTCTGACACATTTCCCCTCACCGGTGGTGGTGATGGTATTCAGGTTGTTTTTCAGCTGCTGCACCATGGGGTTGAGCAGCTTGCCTGCCTTCAGCTTGTGTTTGCTGACCTTGCGTCTGCGGCCACTAGGGGGAGCAGCGTGCAACAGGCCTACACCAGGCGGCAGGGCTTTCCCCAGCTCTTTATACAGACGCTCTATCTCACTCCTCTGGAACGCCTGCAGCTCAGAGATCTCCTTCATGTGTCTGAGGAGAAAAAAGAGAGAGATTGAGAAAGGGAAAATCTGCATACTACAATGTATTCCATTTCTCTCTTTAACCGGGACAGGAACTGTCATTTATATTGTCTCGTACAATTTTAAAAGTTCACTAACTAGCAGTGTTTAATGGGATACACACCTATCCAGGGCTATGAAGGTTACAATGGTTAATAGTTTGCTATATATCAATGGGTTGACTTAGTCATACACACACACAAAGGGTCTATGAATGCATATGTGTGTACATACTTCTCCCTCAGCCTCTGCAGCTCCTTCCTCATGTCCGCATCCTCAAACTCAGAGTCGTTGTCACTGCTGACGTATGATACATGGCCGGGTCCAGGCGGCAGGACGGTGTGACCATTCGCTACCACGGATTGCCGGCTCGGCGAATCAGAACTCTGCACACTGCTGCGGCCAGTGCGGCGCAGGAAGGCCACCGCCCTCTTCATGAGGTCACTTCTGCTGTGTTCCGGGAGGGCATGAGCCGGAGGCTTGTGGTGGGCAAGGTGAGGGGCTAAACTGCTGGTGTCCTCCTCCCCCGAGTCAGAGTCGAAGTGAAAGGAGTGGTTGGTGGCAGCGTCAGCAGTGTGGGCACGTGGGAGCAGGCTGGGGGTGGCGTTGGGGCTAGAGGCGGTGGTGTCCTGGTACAAGTCTGGGGGGGCTGAGTAGCGGTTACTACAGGGGGGTTTGGGGGCGTTTTCCGCACCCTCTTCAGCGGTCATCACTGAGAACCTACCCACGACCATACACCCCTGGTCTCGTGGGCTGCCCCCCTCGGCTGCGGCGCGAGAGCCCCCCGAACCACTAGAGGGAGCCAGGGTACTGCGACTTCTGCCCTTCTCTAAACGACGGATGACGTCCGGAGGAGTGGGGATGATCTGGAGAAGGACATAGTGATCAAATAGAATCTGAATAAACTATAAAAAAATTAAAAAACTAGGGAGTAAACTGAATAATTCTCAATTAACTGATTTAATAGATCTAAATCTTGAGGACAAACAGTTACATAAAACGTGTTCACTTTAATCAAAGTCAAATGTAGAATGAAGAGAGTTCGTATTCAGAATGTTTGTGTTTGTTTAAGTGAGAGGGATTAAAGTAGATGGTTACCTGAAAGCGGCTCTTGGAGACATAGGAACTGGAACTGCCCACAAAGTCTCTCCTGTTCAACAATCCTTAACAAAATACAATTCAAAGTCAACATTTAAAAAGTAGGAATCACTTTGGGGGTTTATCCTAAATAGTACAAATGAATACTACACAATACATAATATAGCATATAAAATTGTGTTTGTGATGTAATTTACCTGCAGAGTCACTCAGTGTACCCAAACTATCAGTACGCTCAGGAATCTGAGGCTGAAAATGAGAAATAAATATTGAATGAAAAAAACTTGGGAATCAGTCTAGCCATTATCCTTCTATGATGCCTGCTTTGTCTAAACATATCGGCGCCCACACACACACACACCACTCAACCCACATCAGAGATCAAACTGCCAGGGGTGCAGAGTATAATGGACTATCTGGCCAGCAGCCCTGAGCTGTACTTCCTCTGCTAAATGCAGTATCAGTCACACTAAAGGCCAGTGATTACATTCAATGGCTGAATCAATATTACACCAAGGATTCACACAAACACACACCCCTCCATCAGATAAAACGCTGCTGCTGCCCCAATCCGAATATCTGGCGGACACAGACACACAGTGCATCTTTACCAGCACCTCTCTCTTCCTGGAGAGCCCCCCCCCGGAGGTGGTCTGGCAGTCAGAGACAGGGGGAGAGCTGATCCCCTCTGTGTTGGAGCCCTGGAGGTCGGAGGCGGTGCTGGAGGGAGCAGATTGGGCATACTCCTGGTACAGCAGGTTCCTCAGCTTCTCATCCAGAGTCTTGATGGTACGGTCCACAAACTCCACCCTGGGCGGGCCCTCTCCATCAGACTCCCCCAGGCCGCAACCACCTCCACTCCCAGACCCCCCAGGTCCATCCTGCTGCTGGGACGCCTGGTGGGCGGGACTCTGGGGCTGTGATGGTGTTCTGGCTCCACCTCCTCCACCCACCATGCTTGGCATGGCATAGGGCTGCTGCAGGACCACTGGCTGGTGGGAGTCCAGGGGAGGGGGCGGGTCTCCTGACAGGCTGGCCTCCTGATTGGGTAGACATGAGGAAGTGCCACTCACCCCTTTATGTCCCGCCCCATTCACATCCAGGGACACAGGTGGGACGATGGGGCAGCATGGGATGTCTGTTACCATGGAGATGCAGGGTTCGCTGCCTGAAAGAGAGTCGTGGCGGCCCATGGCAGCAGTCGTAGCACTGGTGCTGGAGGGTTTGGTTCTAGAGGACTGGGGCTGCTGAACTCTGGCCTTGCCTACGTTGGTGTCCTGAGACTGGGCAGAGCTTTGAGGTGCAGAGGGGCCTGGAGTAGGGGGTGTGGTGGTCAGGGCAAGAACAGGAGTTGGGGCAGACACTGGCGGAGTAGTACTGCAACTGGACCTAGACAATGATGTGACAGGAGCCTCTGTAGGGGAGAGGTGAGAAGAGAAGGAGTTAAAGACTGGAGTCAAGGAGATATATGTCCTGTTTGTGTGTTGCATCATCACTTGTCTTCCCCAATCAGAGCTCTGTCAGTTGGAGTGCAAAGCCTACCTTTCACCACAGCCACTGCAGCGCTTGCATTACATAACTGACCCTTATGCACACATACAACACACACATTAGCTCAGACACCAACATACACTAATACACAGCTTTATTCACCCACTCTGCTGTGTGCGTGTGTGTACGTACGTTTAATTGTGTGTACGTGTGTGTATGGATGGGTGTGTGTGTGCACCCTTGGTTGTAGAGGTGTCTGATGAAGTCCTCTCTCTGTCTGGCGTGGGCGTCTCGGCCACGGGGCAGATGATGAACCAGCGCTTCCCAGTGTGGAGGACTGCCAAGGACACAGACAAAGAAACACGCTCATAGATACAGATCTAGTAGCAACAGTAAGATAGCTCTATAGAGAAAGACAGACATGTACTCAAATGCAGATGATCTACAGATAGTTTATATGAACTTGTGAGCATCTCTATCAAATTATGTTTAGAGGAAGAGAATGGGGGATAGAGATTGATTGGGGGAGACGCAAAGATAGGACTGAGGGACGATAGGACAGAGATGTAAAAGGAAAGAGCGATTGAGAGCTAGAGAGAGATATAACCCAGTCATCCTCTAATCCTCCTCTCCATCACTCCTGACCACAATAACCTCCCAGAGCATACAAATCTACTGAGGCAGGAAATTTGCTGTGTCTGAGGTTCACCAGAGTCACAGAGAGGCTGTAATGTACTATGTAATGTATCTGGCGTGGGTTGGAGAGAAGATTGTATATTAGGGGTCCTGCAAGACCATTTGTTCCAACTTATCTGTTACATGCATCATTAAAACTAATTTGAAGACCATGATTAGTTAATATTCTGTATCGATGTTACAGCTGGGCTAGAGCAAAAGCCTTCACCTTCACACCAGGAGGTAGCGAAGCCCTACCGTTCTGCTGGTACACAAGTTGTGGTGAATTAGGTGTAGCCGTCTTTGTACCCTAAAAAGGGAGAGAATTGTTAGAAATGGATGGCACTCGAGTATAACTTGGAGACAATGAAGCTTGAAAGGGTTCTCTCAACAATGTCACTGTGTTGGCCCCGGCTGACAAATTAGATTAGCCAAAAGTGTCCCATCAGCAACGACGTTTCTATCTTGGCAGTGGCTGTCCTGCTCACTAGAGGTCGACCGATTAATCGGAATGGCCGATTAATTAGGGCCGATTTCAAGTTTTCATAACAATCGGAAATCGGTATTTTTGGACACCGATTTGGCCGATAAAAAAAACCATTTTTTTTATTTGTATTTTTTACACCTTTATTTAATCTTTATTTAACTTGGCAAGTCAGTTAAGAACTCATTCTTATTTTTAATGACGGCCTAGGAACAGTGGGTTAACTGCCTCGTTCAGGGGCAGAACGACAGATTTTCACCTTGTCAGCTCGGGGGATATAATCTTGCAACCTTACAGTTAACTGGTCCAACGCTATAACCATCTGCCTCTCGTTGCACTCCACAAGGAGACTTTATTTAATTTATTTATCCGTTATTTTATTTATTTATCCGTTATTTTACCAGGTAAGTTGACTGAGAACACGTTCTCATTTGCAGCAACGACCTGGGGAATAGTTACAGGTGAGAGGAGGGGGTTGAATGAGCCAATTGTAAACTGGGGATTATTAGGTGACCGTGATGGTTTGAGGGCCAGATTGGGAATTTAGCCAGGACACCGGGGTTAACACCCCTACTCTTACAATTATGTGCCTTGGGATCTTTAATGACCTCAGAGAGTCAGGACACCCATTTAACGTCCCATCTGAAAGACGGCACCCTACACAGGGCAGTGTCCCCAATCACTGCCCTGGGACATTGGGATATTTTTTAGACCAGAGGAAAGAGGGCCTCCTACTGGCCCTCCAACACCACTTCCAGCAGCATCTGGTCTCCCATCCAGGAACTGACCAGGACCAACCCTGCTTAGCTTCAGAAGCAAGCCAGCAGTGGTATGCAGGGTGGTATGCTGCTGGCAGACTGCCTTTTACGCGAATGCAGTAAGCCAAGGTAAGTTGCTAGCTAGCATTAAACTTATCTTATAAAAAACAATCAATCAATCAATCAATCATAATCACTAGTTAATAATACATAATCTGACTGAGCATACAAGCATACAAGTATCTGACTGAGCGGTGGTAGGCAGCAGCAGGCTTGTGCGTTTTGCCAGCAGCTCTTCGTTGTGCATCAAGCATTGCGCTGTTTATGACTTCAAGCCTGTCAACTCCTGAGATCAGGCTGGTGTAACCG
Organism: Oncorhynchus clarkii lewisi; assembly: GCF_045791955.1. NCBI lineage: Eukaryota > Metazoa > Chordata > Actinopteri > Salmoniformes > Salmonidae > Oncorhynchus > Oncorhynchus clarkii. Next base: position 35,892,205 of record NC_092155.1, on the reverse strand, counting down.
ATGTGAAATGGCTAGCTAGTTAGCGGGGTGCGCGCTAATAGCGTTTCAAACATCACTTGCTCTGAGACTTGGAGTGGTTGTTCCCCTTGCTCTGCATGGGTAACGCTGCTTCGAGGGTGGCTGTTGTCGTTGTGTTCCTGGTTGAAGCAAGGAGAGGGACGGAAGCTATACTGTTACACTGGCAATACTAAAGTGCCTATAAGAACATCCAATTGTCAAAGGTTAATGAAATACAAATGGTATAGAGGGAAATGGTCCTATAATAACTACAATCTAAAACTTCTTAACTGGGAATATTGAAGACTCATGTTAAAAGGAACCACCAGCTTTCATATGATCCCATGTTCTGAGCAAGGAACTTAAACGTTAGCTTTCTTACATGGCACATATTATATTTCACTTTTACGTTCTTCTCCAACACTTTGTTTTTGCATTATTTAAACCAAATTTAACATGTTTCATTTATTTGAGGCTAAATTGATTTTTTTTAATGTATTATATTAAGTTAAAATAAGTGTTCATTCAGTATTGTTGTAATTGTCATTATTACAAATAAATAACAAAAAAACAAAAAAACGGCTGATTAACCGGTATCGGCTTTTTTTGGTCCTCCAATAATCGGAACCGGTGTTGAAAAATCATAATCGGTCGACCTCTACTGCTCACTAAGTAATCTTGAGTGTTGGACAATGCATCTGAGACTGGCCACCTGCACCTCTCCCCGATAACTCTGTTACTTCAAAATCCCTCCATCCCTCCTCACCTCTCCCCCCAGTATGACTGCTCCGTGGCTCTGCTGGGGACTGCCCACGTGGTCAGAAATCCTTTCCCCCTCCGTGTCCTCACTCAGCATGTCCTCAGCCTTGTCCACAATATCCTTTAACTGCTCTATAAACATCTCCTTCTCCAGGAGCAGGATGAAGTCATTCTCCACCTAACAGACAAAAATAGACACCATCCATCAATGTCAAATCCCCTGAAAAATGTATAATAAACAGTCCCGTCTGAACTGTCCTTCGATAAAAATTGTGCTAGGCCTTGGCGCAGCGGTCTAAGGCACTGCATCGCAGTGCTAGAGGCGTCACTACAGACCCTGGTTCATTCCCGAGCTGTATCACAACTGGCCGTGATCGGGAGTCCCATAGGGGTGCGTAAAATCGTCCCAGCGGGTTAGGGAAGGGATTGTCTGGGGGGCTTTACTTGGCTCATTGTGTTCTAGCGACTCCTTGTGGCGGGCCGGGTGCCTGTAGGTTGACCTCGGTTGTCAGGTGAACGCTGGCTTCCGGGGTAAGCGGGCGGGTGTTAAGAAGCGCGGCTTGGCTGATCATGTGTCGGAGGACGCATGACTCGACCTTCGCCTCCCGAGCCTGTTGGGGAGATGCAGCAATGAGACAAGATGGAAATTGGGGAGAAAAAAAGGGGGTAAAATATATAAGAAATCAAATTGGGCTAGGCCTATGTGATGGTGTTTGACACCTGCCTATCCAACGCACGGCCAGAGGCACCAGTTTTGGAGAAATATTTCGATTTTGGGGGAATGAAACAAAAAATTATTTGCAAAAAAATGTGTAATCCACGTACAAAAAAGCATATCGGTCCAAAATTAACAGGGCTGAGGTTTTTAGTGAGAGAGGGGAGTTTTTGCTGCAGTGCAGTGAACAGAGTTTCAGTGCCCTGGAACATCAAAGAGCATCTCCCTCACAGAGCTAGGCATAGAGAGCACACACACGGAATTTTAGAGGCAGGCGGATAAAGGGTAACAGAGGTTTTCTGGGGTGTTTGTTGCTAAGTGTGCATCTGTGTAGGTGTTTAGATTGTGATATATATTCAAGATTTCCAAAGTTAGTGTGGTGGGGGGGGGGTTCCCTTGGTTGTGGAGGTTTTCACAAGTCTTTGGAGGTGTGTGAAGGGAAGAAAAATGTCCCCCACCCCTCCCATTAGTGGCATGGAAACTGCAGCTTGCTTCTGTGCTAGAGTAGGGTCTACCGTCGTGGCCAAAATTTTGAGAATGACACAAATATACATTTTCACAAAGTCTGCTTCCTCAGTTTGTATGATGGCAATTTGCATATACTCTAGAATGTTATGAAGAGTGATCAGATGAATTGCAATGTCCCTATTTGCCATGCAAATGAACTGAATCCCCCAAAACATTTCAACTGCATTTCAGCCCTGCCACAAAAGGACCAGCTGACATCATGTCAGTGATTCTCTCATTAACACAGGTGTGAGTATTGACGTGGACAAGGCTGGAGATCACTCTGTCATGCTGATTGAGTTCGAATAACAGACTGGAAGCTTCAAAAGGAGGGTGCTTGGAATCATTGTTCTTCCTCTGTCAACCATGTTCACCTGCAAGGAAACACGTGCCGTCATCATTGCTTTGCACAAAAAGGGCTTCACAGATTGCACCTAAATCAACCATTTATCGGATCATCAAGAACTTCAAGGAGAGCGGTTAAATTGTTGTGAAGAGGGCTTCAGGGCGCCCAAGAAAGTCCAGCAAGCGCCAGGACCGTCTCCTAAAGTTGATTCAGCTGCGGGATCGGGGCACCACTAGTACAGAGCTTGCTCAGGAATGGCAGCAGGAAGGTGTGAGTGCATCTGCACGCAGTGTGGCGAAGACTTTTTGAGGATGGCCTGGTGTCAAAAAGGGGAGCAAAGAAGCCACTTCTCTCCAGGAAAAACATCAGGGACAGACTGATATTCTGCAAAAGGTACAAGGATTGGAATGCTGAAGACTGGGGTAAAGTCATTTTCTCTGATGAATCCCCTTTCCGATTGTTTGGGGAATCCGGAAAAAAGCTTGTCCGGAGAAGACAAGGTGAGCGCTACCATCAGTTCTGTGTCATGCCAACAGTAAAGCATCCTGAGACCATTCATGTGTGGGGTTACTTCTCAGCCAAGGCAGTGGCAGTGGGCTCACTCACAATTTTGCCTAAGAACAAAATGGAGCCGGAGGAGATGGCCGCTGTTTTACTGTCTCCTAACCAATTGTGCTATTATGTTTTTTTCCCGCGATATTTGTAAATGATTTTCTACATAATGTTTCTGCAACCGTATCTTACGGAAGAAAAGAGCTTCTAGATATAATGACAGCGATCACTCACCTCGGCTTAGACAAATATTTTTTCAACAACAACAGCAGCAAGCAGGACACACGATATTCTCCAAACACCCCACAGGGCAGACATCCCAATTATTCGCAAAAGGAAGCGACGCAGAGGAAGAAGAGTTGGATGCCTTGTCCGGACCCGCAGAAGGCAACCAGGAAAGCTGCAGTTACCGTCAATATTACTCGCCAACGTGCAATCATTGGACAATAAACTAGACGAGGTACGATCACGAATATCCTACCAACGGGACATCAAAAACTGTAATATCCTATGTTTCACGGAATCGTGGCTGAATGACGACATGGATATTCAGCTAGCGGGATACACGCTGCACCGGCAGGATAGAACAGCACACTCCGGTAAGATCAGGGGGGGCGGTCTGTGCAGATTTGTAAACAACAGCTGGTGCATGAAATCTGAGCTAGATTTTGCCCGCCTGGAGTATAGAGAGTTCTCAGCTATACTTGTTGTGGCTGTTTATTTACCACCACAGACAGATGCCGACACTAAGACCGCACTCAGCCAGCTGTATAAGGAAATAAGCAAACAGGAAACCACTCACCCAGAGGCGGCGCTCCTAGTGGCCGGAGACTTTAATGCAGGGAAACTTAAATCAGTTCAACCAAATCTCTATCAACATGTTAAATGTGCAACCAGAGGGAAATAAATTCTAGATCACCTGTACTCCACACACAGAGATGCGTACAGAGCTCTCCCTCGCCCTCGATTTGGTAAATCCGACCACAACTCTATCCTCCTGATTCCTGTTTACAAGCAAAAATTAAAGCATGAAGCACCAGTGACTCAGTCTATCAAAAAATGGTCAGATGACGCAGATGCTAAACTACAGGACTGTTTTGCTATCACAGACTGGAACATGTTCCTGGATTCTTCCGATGACATTGAGGAATACACCACATCAGTCACTGGCTTTATCAATAAGTGCATTGAGGACGTCGTCCTCACAGTGACAGTACATACCCCAACCAGAAGCCATGGAATACAGGCAACATTCGCACTGAGCTAAAGGGTAGAGCTGCCGCTTTCAAGATGCGGGACTCTAACCCGGAAGCTTACAAGAAATCCCGCTATGCCCTGCGACGAACCATCAAACAGGCAAAGCGTCAATACAGGGCTAAGATTGAATTATACCTCACCGGCTCCGGCGCTCGTCAGATGTGGCAGGGCTTGCAAACTATTAGACTACAAAGGGAAGCACAGCCGCGAGCTGCCCAATGACACAAGCCTACCAGAAGAGCTAAATCACTTCTATGCTCGCTTCGAGGCAAGCAACACTGAGGCATGCATGAGAGCATCTAGTGTTCCGGATGACTGTGTGATCACGCCAACGTGAGTAAGTCCTTTAACCTTTTTGGGATAGGGGGCAGCATTTTCACTTTTGGATGAATAGAGTGCCCAGAGTGAACTGCCTCCTACTCTGTCCCAGATGCTAACATATGCATATTATTATTAGTATCGGATAGAAAACACTCTGACGTTTCTAAAACTGTTTGAATGATGTCTGTGAGTATAACAGATCTCATATGGCAGGCGAAAACCTGAGAAAAATCCAACCAGGAAGTGGGATATCTGAGGTTTCAGCGCCCATTGAAGATACAGGGTGATATTAGTTATGTTTCACTTCCCAAGGCTTCCACTAGATGTCAACAGTATTTAGAACCTGTTTTGAGGATTCTACTCTAAAGGAGAGGCTCATAAGGGCTCTTTGAGTGAGTGGTCTGGCAGAGTGCCACAGCCTCGGTCTGGCGCGCTCATGTGAAAGGTTCCACTTCATTGGTACAGACGAAGGAATTGTCCGGTTGGAACATTAATGAAGTTTTATGTTAACATCGTAAAGATTGATTTCATACCTAGGTTGGCATGTTTCTACAGGCTGTAACGGAACTTTTAGAACTTTTCGTCCGACGTGACCTGAAAACGCTTTTGGATTTGTTTACCAAACGCCCTAACAAAAGACGATATTTGCACAAAACCGATGGACATTATTCGAACAAATCAAACATTTATGATGGAACTGGGATTCCTGGGAGTGCATTCTGATGAAGATCATCAAAGGTATGTGAATATTTAAAATGCTATTTCTGAGTAATGTTGACTACCCAATATGGTGGGTATCTTGTTGGCTGCTTTGTTGTCTAAAGGCTGTACTCAGATTATTGCATGGTTTGCTTTCTCCGTAAAGTAAAAAAAAAAAATCTGACACAGCAGTTGCATTAAGGAGAAGTTTATCATGAGTATTTCTGTAAATTGATGTGGCTCTCTGCAAAATCAATGCATGTTTTAGAACTACTGAACGTAACGCGCCAATGTAAACTCAGATTTTTTTATATGAACTTTATCAAACAAAACATACATGTATTGTGTAACATGACGTCCTATGAGTGTCACCTGATAAAATAATCACTAACTTTTGATGATCTTCATCTCTTTCTGCTTTTTGTGACTCCTCACTTTGGCTGAAAAAAATGGCTGTGTTTTTCTGTGGCTTGGTGGTGACCTAACATAATTGTTTGTGGTGCTTTCGCTATAAATGTTTTTTGAAATCAGACACTGTGGCTGGATTAATGAGAATTGTATCTTTAAAATGGTGTAAAATACTTGTATGCTTGAAGAATTTTAATTATGAGATTTTTGTTGTTTTGAATTTGGCGCCCTGCACTTTCACTGGCTGCGGGGGGGTACCCAGTCCTAGACAGGTTAAACAGGTCAACATTCACAAGGCTGCGGGGCCAGATGGATTACCAGGACGTGTGCTCCGGGCAGGTGCTGACCAACTGGCAGGTGTCTTCACTGACATTTTCAACATGTCCCTGATTGAGTCTGTAATACCAACATGCCTCAAGCAGACCACCATAGTCCCTGTGCCCGTGGCACTCACGTCCGTAGCCATGAAGTGCTTTGAAAGGCTGGTCATGGCTCACATCAACACCATTATCCTAGAAACCCTAGACCCACTCCAATTTGCATACCGTCCCAACAGATCCACAGATGATGCAATCTCTATTGCACTCCACACTGCCCTTTCCCACTTGGACAAAAGGAACACCTATGTGAAAATGCTATTCATTGACTACAGCTCAGCATTCAACACTATAGTACCCTCAAAGCTTATCACTAAGCTAAGGAACCTGGGACTAAACACCTCCCCCTGCAACTGGATCCTGGACTTCCTGATAGGCCGCCCCCAGGTGGTGAGGGTAGGTAGCAACACATCTGCCACGCTGATCCTCAACACTGGAGCTCCCCAGGGGTGCGTGCTCAGTCCCCTCCTGTACTCCCTGTTCACCCCCGACTGCATGGCCAGGCACGACTCCAACACCATCATTAAGTTTGCTGACGACACAACAGTGGTAGGCCTGATCCCCGACAACGACGAGACAGCGAGGAGGTCAGAGACCTGGCCGGGTGGTGCCAGAATAACAACCTATCCCTCAACGTAACCAAGACCAAGGAGATGAGTGTGGACTACAGGAAAAGGAGCACCGAGCACGTCCCCATTCTCATCGACGGGGCTGTAGTGGAGCAGGTTGAGAGCTTCAAATTCCTTGGTGTCCACATCAACAACAAACTAGAATGGTCCAAACACACCAAGACAGTTGTGAAGAGGGCACGACAAAGCCTATTCCCCGTCAGGAAACTAAAAATATTTGGCATGGGTTCTGAGATCCTCAAAAGGTTCTACAGCTGCAACATCGAGAGCATTTTGACCGGTTGCATCACTGCCTGGTAGGGCAATTGCTCGGCCTCCGACCGCAAGGCACTTCAGAGGGTAGTGCGTACGGCCCAGTACATCAAAGCAAGCTGCCTGCCATCCAGGACCTCTACACCAGGCGGTGTCAGATGAAGGCCCTGTAAATTGTCAAAGACCTCAGCCAGCCCAGTCATAGACTGTTCTCTCTACTAACGCATGGCAAGCGGTACCGGAGTGCCAAGTCTAGGAGAAAAAGGCTTCAACAGTTTTTACCCCCAAGCCATAAGACTCCTGAACAGGTAACCAAACTATTTGCATTGTGTGCCCTCCCCAACCCCTCTTTTACGCTGCTGCTACTCTCTGTTTATCTTATATGCATAGTCACTTTAACTATACATTCATGTACATACTACCTCAATTGGCCCGACCGACCGCACATTGGCTAACCGGGCTATCTGCATTGTGTCCCACCACCCGCCAACCCCTCTTTTTACGCTACTGCTACTCTCTGTTCATCATATATGCACAGTCACTTTAACCATACCCACATGTACATACTACCTCAATAAGCCTGACTAGGAAACTCCCCAGACCTTAATCCCATTGAGAACTTGTGGTCAATCCTCAAGAGGCGGGTGGACAAACAAAAACCCACAAATTCTGACAAACCCCAAGCATTGATTATGCAAGAATGGGCGGCCATCAGTCAGGATGTGGCCCAGAAGTTCATTGACAGCATGCCAGGGCGGATTGCAGAGGTCTTGAAAAAGAAGGGTCAACACTTTAAATATTGACTCTTCGCATCAACTTCATGTCATTGTCAATAAAAGCATTTGACACTTATGAAATGCTTGTAATTATACTTCAGTATTCCATAGTAACATCTGACAAAAATATCTAAAGAAACTGAAGCAGCAAACTGTGTGAAAATTAATATTTGTGTCATTCTCAAAACTTTTGGCCACGACTGTACTCTAACCATACCATGTAAGTGGCTATCTCCTCAGGTGCGTCTCCATCCAGGTCGAACTTGAAGGTAACCATCTTGTGGTTGTGTGTCTCCAGCTGACACTCCACCATCTTATCCCCTGTATAACACACCTGTCCAGGCAGAAACCAGAGAGGAACAGGTGTCAAGAGACATGGATGTGTGCCGATTGATCTACTAAGACTACTATAAATGGATGTGCGGTACTCACATTGAGCATGCTGAGTTTGGGCTTGTTGATCTTGTCCTGGCGTGAGCGGGTGCGCGTGGAGCGGCGGTGGTGTTTCCGGACCTTCCCCTCGCCCTTCCCTGATCCGTGTGTCCCCTCGTTACCATCGCTCATCTCCTTCCCTGAGGTGGCGTCGGAGTTCACACTGGTTCATGAAAGATGAAAAAAAAGTAAACGAGACATACTATACAGTCCAACTCATTATAAATGCAATGGCTTGAGATAGTCCCGAATGCCTGAACATGGTGAACTGAAATGCACTTGAACAGTGTATGCACTTCTCGGATGCTCAATTATCAGGGTTGGCTGATATTGACAACAGTATGTGCATATCAAAATAAAAGCTTAACAAGGTGGTTGAGCAAAGTCAAGATAAATGTAGGCCCGCACACACTCATGGGAAATTGTTTATCCTAACATGATACAAGGGTACGAGCACTGCACAATGCTGAGGAAAGTCTAACTGGGAAAATCAGCAGCAGCAAGCTAGCAAATTCTCCAACAGAAAGGTGCAGTATTGAGAAATGGATTAATTGACACAGCGACCAAAATTGAACTCCTGTTGAAAATATTTGTTTTGCTAATTCACTAATAATAAAGGCTTGTGTCAATGTGCCCGGACATGCATGCAATAAGCAAGCTAGCTAATAAGCAAGCTACCTGTTAGCAAAGATAACAATAACTAATCATTTTATCTGTGGTGTTAACTAGCTAGCTATATTAGCTACTATGCTAGCTAGCTGGCTAGATAAACATGGTGCTAAGATATCAGATACGAGCGAATAGCAAACGTAGCTAGCTATCAATTTGAACATGCACCCTCCGGGGTAGAGTCCTGCACAGGTCAGTTTTTTTTTGCCGCACCCGCCCAGTGCCTGCCACATCAATTCCGAGCCCCACCCGATACTGGACAACAGGGCAGATTCTTCTCCGCAACCCGACCCACCCGCATAGAATTGTTCTGAGAGCCGATCTGTGCCCCGCCAAATAAAATGTATTGATTTAATTGTTTTTATGACTCCAGAGTAGTATAGGCTATTGCCCTTTCTTCCATGAATGAATTTCTCTATGTCTATTCAACATTTAGATAAAAAGAAACCATGCCATGAATTAAGAATGATATCTTCTTATTTTCACAACGCAGCACATTGACAACTGAAATTGGTTTGAAAAAGAGCCTTCTTTTCTAATGTTGTAACAAGAGCCCACGAGTGAAGTCATGCCCCTTCCCGGCCAAAATTTACAGTTTTCCATTGACAAAGGCCCCTCAGTTGGGATGGAGAAAAAATGGCTTGGGCGGTATATCATATATCCCGTAGCTATTTCCAAATACCCAGTATAGTTTTTCAGTACCGTTGAAACTATTTCTTCGAATTTTTTCAAAGACAAACTATATTTGTAGCTACTTTAAGTAAATAGCTGCAGTCAACTTATGCAATACGTTAGGCGATAAAGCAGATTGCGTGCTTAATTTCACCTGTCACATTATTTTACATTATGAAGCCAGTGGTGGAAAAAGTACCCAATTGTCATAAATACCTTAATAGAAAGTTTAGCAAGTAAAAGTGAAAGTCACCTAGTAAAATACTACATGAGTAAAAGTGTAGAAGTATTTGGTTCTAAATATACTTAAATATCAAAAGTAAAAAAGAATGTAAAATTCCTTATTATAAGAAAATGCATTGGTAGCCAGGGACACACTCAGACATAATTTATAAACAATGCATGTGTCGTGTCACTTTGGCTATGCCGGATTAAGTGATATGACATGCTTTTCTATAAAATAATTTATCCGTAATTAATATTACCTGATTGAGCTAATCATGTAAATGTAATTAACTAGAGAGCCGGGGCACCAATAAATAATATTTATAGAGCCGTTATCTTCCGAATAAAACTCTTAAAGACCTAGTAATATTTTACATCAATAGCAGTCAATATTAATCAGTCTCTCTTAATTCAGTCTCATCTGAATGTTGTAAATTCTTCACGAACCCAGGCTAACAAGTTGGAATCAGCAATACAAAATTGGGCTTAATTATTTATTTACTAAATACCTAACTAATCACACAGAATTACACATACACATAATTAATCATAACTTGATTACAAATTACATCATAAACGAAAACGTCCCTAGCGGGCGGAACAGATATGACAGCTTGCTACACAAAAGAAAAGGGCTGGGTTTGAGTGAAAGAGCGGGAAGACTGAGGAACAAAGGGCGAAGCTGTGCTATCGTAAATACAGAATCTTATCCATTCTAAATTACCGGCCATTTGGAAAAGGAAAATGCAATAAATATTTAATCTGAGCTGCGCTTCGGTAGGTTGGTGGTAGATGGAAGGCCGTGTTGCCCAACCGAGTACATTGAAGAATGTCACTGCTGGTAAATTGAATACGTTGTAGTAACGTGGTTGTGCGGTAGATGGCATACTCTGTCTGTTCCTTCCTAACCTGCATTTGCAGCTGCTGTTGCTAACTCAACGGCTAGGAGGTACCACTTCTGTAGTGAATCAGAGTTCAAAGTTCATACCATTCGCAACCAAAGCTCACGCTTTGTTGGCTTCGTTCTGTAATTATCTGAACCATTCTGACATCGGACCGTCATCCTCACATCCTCAGAACAGGAGGTTATATTGTCGTCAAGGCTTTATATAGGAAGGGAGAGGAGGGCGTGTTTGAAAAGTTTTATAGTCCATGTCCCTTCACAGGGGCGGGCCACTGATTGAGCAGAGCCCTAAACTTATGAAAACCCAAATCTCACATTTTAGAAGCTAAAATTACATTTCATCCATCACGAATAATTTCATGTTCAAACATTTAAATTGAACAACGATTCCATGTAAATCCGATAACTCTGATGTGTAGACTTACCACTGTAGAGTTTGTCATCTTATCATTGATGAGAATGTCTCAGATGATAACCGAACTGACATCATATTCATTAAGTACCACTGCATATGTTCAATTGGTCAGATTACCAGAATATAGTTAATTTCCCCCCACCTTCTGATGTTCCCAGAATCTCTATATTAACCAAGGGTTTTGCAAATGCAACATCAGTAGGGTAGAGGAAAAAGGAGGGGTAGAGAGGTATTCATGACTGTCATAAACCTACCCCCGGGGCCAACGTCATGACACGTGTGTTTAGTGAGTCCACCAGATCAGAGGCAGTAGGGATGACCACGTGTTCTCTTGGTAAGTGCATGAATTGGACCATTTTACTGTCCTGCTAAGCATTCAAAAGTACTCTTGGGTGTCAAGGAAAATGTATGGAATAAAAAAAGTACATTCTTTTCTTTAGGAATGTAGTGAAGTAAAAGTAGTCAAAAATATAAATCGTAAAGTACAGATACCCCCCAAAACTACTTCTTTACTTAAGTACTTTACACCAGTGTAAGAAGCTTACCATAGTTTGCTAAAACATTTGAGCCAGTTACATGTTTGTTTGTAAATAGCACAACGGGAGAACGCAAAAGCAGGTGAGTCCAGCTGTGCATCGACAGGGGTCGCGATTTTATTGTAAGTCAAGTTTTTTTTGCTTCAATTGCGTGATCAGGGACGTGCACTATAGTTTTCCTTCACAGAAAATAGCTTAATTTTTCATCATATGACAGAAGTGATACACTATTTGCCTGGCAGCCACACAAGTAAATTATACACTATTTGGCTGGCAGCCACACAAGTAAATTAGCTTGCAAGGTATTTTTTGCAAAAACGATGCATGGACATCACATTTCGAATATTTACCATACAAATTAAGTAGCCAGCTTTCCTTAAAGTTAATGTTGCATTTCACCGGAGAAAAGTGGGCTGGCTACATCAAGAAAAGTACCGGAAAAAAGTAGCTATTCATCAGTCAGTATGCTGATAGATGAGAATTCAATACCGGGCATTCTGAGTGGAGAAGTCTAACTGAAGAACAAAATTAGTCCGATGCCGAGCAGAAATTACAATAATAAGCATTTTAGATCTGCGTTTATAAACACAGCAAGATATTTCTTATGGGTTTGATTATATTTTCCAGCGTGAAAAAAACACAACCCCTAAATTTAACTTGCTAGTTATCCAAATAAGTGGTTGAATTAATAAGGTGACAGGGCATCATATTGTGTTCAACTCGCTGTTGGCTGGACTCCCCGCTTGTGCTATCAAACCCCTGAAACTTATCCAGAAAGCTGCAGCCCGCCTTGTTTTCAACCTTCCCAAGTTCTCTCATCTCACCCTGCTCCTCCACACGCGTCACTGGCTTCCAGTCGAAGCTCGCATCCACTACATGACCATGGTACTCACATACGGAACAGCAAGAGGAAGTGGCCCTCCCTACCTCCAGGCTATACTAAACCCTACACCTCAGCCCAAGCACTCCGTTCTGTCACCTCAGGTCTCCTGGCCCTCTGGGAGGGCAGCTCCCGCTCAGCCCAGTCCAAGCTCTTCTCTGTCCTGCCACCCTAAAGGTGGAACCAGCTTTCACCTGAAGCTAGGACAGTATAGTCCCTGCCCATCTTCCCGAAACATCTGAAACCCTACCTCTTCAAACAGTATCTTAAATAATCCTCCTCACCTCGACCCCCACCCCCCTTCCAGCTCAGACTCTACTGATAGCTAGTGTACTTTCTACTTTACTAACTTTATTGTCCCCTGGGGGATCTTTTTGTTGCAGTGTCATGTACACGTTTAAAGTGGCGTTTTAAATACAAAACAAATTGACAATACAACTTTCAGAACAGTTACATACCACTAAAAAGAGACTGGCCTTACTGGGTCGATAGAAACACTAGCCTGAGCTATTTAGGAGGGATATCACATGGCACAAATTATTATCTAGTTCTGTTTTTCCTGCAGAGGTGTCCCTATACCTGCACCTAGAGGGGAGTAGTTCAAAGTCTGGGTACAGGGGGTGGGGCTTGGATCTAAAAATGATTTTGTGAGCCTTGGAGGGCCCTGACCTTAAAGATCTCATTCAAACCTGTCTGTTTGACTCCAAGTACCTTGCTCGCAGTGGTGATAATCATTATCAGCATATTTTTCTGTCTGACAGTGGCATTGCCATACCAACAAACAATACAAGTTAAAATACACTCAATGAAAGTTTTGTAAAACAGAGTCAGTATAGTATGCCTGTGATGTGGTTGTCCCGCCTAGTTGTCCTAAGGTGAATGCACAAACCACATCTCTCTGGATAAGAGCATCTGCTAAATTAATAAAATGAGAAGTCAAAGCTCTTTGGATGAGTAATCTGTACAGCTGCCACTGATATCTTTAATTTCCTTGCGTTTCTTTCTCCTCTCTGTTCTTGGCCAGTCTGCTCCTCCCCCATCTTCTCTGAGCAGAGCAGGCAGGCCTATTGCCCTAGCAACTCTAGACTCCACACAGACACAGCGTGTACACCTACTGCTCCAGAGCCAGTACTGTTCTTCCTTCAGACAAGCTTGCATTAAAACTTTGTCCATTTGCACAATGTCTCTAATTCACATTTTCTTGTAAATGCACAAACTCACCAAAAATGACATTCAGTAGCTCCAAAAGTATTGGGACAGTGACACATGTTTTGTTGTTTTGGCTCTGTACTCCAGCACAATGACTGAGGTTAAACTACAAACTGTCAGCTTTAATTTGAGGGTTGTTTTCATCCATATCGGGTGAACACTTTTTGTACATAGTCCCCCCATTTTAGGGGACCAAAAGTAGTGACAAATTCACTTATATGTGTATTTCAAAATTCAAAAGGCACTCACACATCTGAGCAATCTTTTTTTGCAGGTGCATGGTAACAGTTGAACAAGATGAAGGAAAAAGGAAACCACACACTGCTCTTGATAGTATCTCTGATCTTTAATAAGCTTACATATTGGCCTCACGGCCTTCGTCAGGGCTCTTGTGAGTTAAAAAAAAAAAATACCACCCAAGCCCCACCCACATCCGTTCCACACATCAGAAGGGGTTGGAGGCGAAGGAAAAACAAGTGCTACCAAATATAACAATATGCATTTCATAAATATTCAAATAAAGTGTGTAAATAAGACGTTTTAAACACGTTTGTAAAATCACAATGAGGACATAGACCTACCGAGCAAGTTTTCATTAATCATTGGGTACGTCGTACGAAAAGCAGAGTAATCTTAAATTAGAGTATAATTAATGTCTGGAGGGTGAAAATCCAAAAACATTCTCTTTTACTCAGAGTATTATTAATAATCACCCCCCCCTGTCTGATATCTTAACTTTCTCTATGCCACAAAATCTAATAAGGTAGAAATGTCATGCTTTAGGTCATTAAAATGTACTGCTAATGGTTCTCCTGAGTGAACTTTTATGTTCACTGAATCTCTGTTTGAGAGAACGAGAGGTTTTACCTACATAGCAGAGTCCACATGGACATTTAATCATGTACATAACATGGGTGGTGGAGCACGTAATAATGTCATTTATTTGGAACCGTTTTCCTGTATGTGGGTGGCAGAATTATTCACACTTCATATTGTTGCACTGTGCGCATCCTCTGCATGTATAGCTACCATTTGGAAGAGGGCGTAAAAGAGCCTGGCTGATTTTCTTTTGTGGCAGGCAGTTGGCATGAATCAATTTATCGCGTAAATTGCTACCTCTCCTATACACAATAAGTGGTGGATTTATGCCAGTGTTTCTTGACCGCATCTCCCACTTTTCGCGAGTTCAAAGTATTTGTGCTTCTGAACATGACGGAGTGTTCTTTAGCTTGAGCGGGTCTTTTTTGTAGCAGTTCATCTCGTGTTTTTCCCAATGCCAAATTAAGAGCTTCATCCACACATTGTGGCGAATAGCCTCTTCTGACAGGCTGACCACACCGTTCGCGTTGCAAAATACAGTTAGAAATCTATGTTATTCAATTATGCACCTACACTGCTCGCGCGCGCCAACGAGCGTCTGCGACACCAAGGGCTAAAATAGAAATCCGTTCTATTTCTGACACAGATCGCGCTGCAAGTCCTGCCTCTCCCATCTCCTCATTGGTTTATAGAAGCAGGTACCCACGTGCCATCTCCTCATTGGTTATACCTGCGTGGGTGACTGAAAGACGAACAAGGTCAGTGGCGGTAATGCACCTAATTTATGAACGTTTCCAATCGCAATATAAAGTTAAGAGAAGAAAAAGCCTGGAAGGAAAAGAGATGACTAGAAACTAGTCGGTTGACCGTTTTCTGTGTGGATTAATTGGCGGAGTAGAGGACCTTGTGCATTTCAGATAAAATAACAACTCAATGTTTATATCCCAGGACAAATTAGCTAGCAACAGCAAGCTAGCTAAATAGGACAAATTAGCTAACACGTGCAAACTAACTAGCTAAAATGCCATAAATGTTTAATGCTTTTCGACCTGTCCCCAAATTAATATAATTGATTCAGAGATTGTTTTGATATTTTAACCTGCGCTTCGTGATCGCGTTTGGTGTGGGGGACAAAATAAATGTATGCACGATGGCGCATGCGCGCAGCCAGTTTGGGTTCCGTGTTAGAAACCTAGTGCGCATCTCCGCTCGAGATAATCCTCTGTGGAGTGGCATATACGGCGCAGTCTGAAAAACTGGCTTCTTGGACGTCCTCTTTTTAATGGCTTAGGATGGAAGTTGTCCCCCTGTAAGTTGTCCCTTCTGTCCGTTTCTTTTCTATACAGAGTTGTAAACAGGGTTCCATTTGATTTCCAAAACCACATATCAATGTGATGAACACGTAGAATGTCACATTCATAGTGAATTTGAGATTGGAGTCAATGTCATTGAGTAGTGCCATAAAGCTTTTTTTCCATTCCTTCCCATATGCAATTTTTTTTGTCAATATATCGATACCACTTCAGGGCTTTATTCAAAAATGTATTTTAGTTTTCATTGTTAACAAAACATTCTTCAAAAAGACCCACATAAAGGTTGCATAGCTCGGAGCGAATGTGGAGCCCATCGATGTTCCATTCATTTGGAGGTGGTGTTCATCATCAAATCTGAAAGAGTTACACGTCAAAACATATTCAGCCCCAGAATAAAGCTTGTTGGTCGGTATTTGTTAGTATCTCTATCTCTCAAATAGTGATGTGTTTTAGGTTTGTGTAATTTCGGTAAAATGTGCAGGCATGGACATATGGCACATTTGCAGCAAAGGTATTCATATTCCGGTAATATTCCGGTGAGATAAGGTGGTTTAATAGGGCTTGCTCCAGATTAGAACATATTTCCCTTTGGAACACCTGTGTGGGATCAACACTTTTCTATAGAAACGTTCATTGAACTTCTTCTTTATATTTTTTATAGTGTAAAACAACCACAGCACCCCCATTGTCTGCAGGTCTAATAACCAAAGATGAATCTTTCATTAATTCATTAAGTGCCTGTTCTTCTGTTCTAGTGAGATTCTTCTGAATGTGGTATGTTTGTCTCATACATACTGAAAGGGCTTCTTGTTCGACTAACCTACAATAGGTATTAATCGAGGAGTAGTTAACCATAGGACAGAATTTGCTTTTGGGCTTAAAATTGGTACCAGTTATTTGATCTGTTTCCAGGCCCGAAACAGTGTTTTGAGAAAACACATGCTTAAATTTAATCTTGCGAAAGAATTTAAGCAAATCTACTTTCGTATCGAATGGTTTATCTGTACATGTAGGTAAGAGAGGCCATTAGATAAGACAGACTTGCGCATCAGTAAGGTATTTTTGATTACCACGTCCTGCTGTAGCTCCGTGTCCACGGCATGTGTTCCTGGTCCCCTCTTCGACCGCTTGCCTCTCCTACATAGTGTATTTTCTTTCGTGGAGCCTTGTGTTGCTTCCGGGAAAAAAAACCTGACTGTGTGCGAAGATAGCTGGAGTCGCTGTCTGTAGGGAATTCACTCTCAGTGGATGCCTCTGTGTCCAAGTTTCCATGTCCTCCTGCTGCTGCGTATCTGCGTCCCCCCGATCAGTGGTGCGTCCCTACGTCGGCCTCTCCGTGCTCCTGTCCTTGGGCCTTGCCATGTGTACACCTGGTTAAGCTGGTAGTCCTCTGTGTCTCGCTGATATTTCTTGATCTTTGTTGCTTGTAGAAAGTCTCTGTATTTCCCAATGGACTGATTGATCGTGTCGTCTATGGCTGTATGTACCCAATGATTAATGAAAACTTGCTCGGTGTCCTCATTGTGGTTTTACAGACATGTTTAATACATCTTATTTACACACTTTATTTGAATATTTATGAAATGCATATTGTTATATTTGGTAGCACATATTTGTTTTTCCTTCGCCTCCAACCCCTTTCGATGCGTGAAACGGATGTGGGTGGGGTTTGGTCTACATAAGGGTGCACATTTTTTTTATCTCACAAAAGCTCTGACGAAGGCCGTGAGGCCGATACTTATATGTGTATTAAAATAGTAAAAAGTGTCGAATTTGGTCCCATATTCCTAGCATGCATCGGGTGCAGGGAACTGTCCATTATCCTCTCGCTGTCTGTGTGGCTGGTAGCCTAGGCCTGTTCACAGAATGGAATTTGCAACACTCGTTGACAATACATCATTGCTGACCTTAGGCATGAAGGTGAGGTTAGGTAAGGTTACCTTGCATAACCCCGGAGCAAACTGTTAGCATGAATGGTGGACTGACAATGTGTGCCGCTCACTCACTAGCTTTGCAGATATCAGGGCAATTAGTAGTCCAGCAGCTCAAAAAAGGCTGCTGTGAAAAGACCTCAAGCACAATAGACAGGTCCCAAGACAGGACTAAAGGCTTAGAAACTTTTTAGTGAAGCAATATGAAGGAGAGATACACTATATATACACAAAAGTATGTGGACACCTCTTCAAATGAGTGGATTTGGGTATTTCAGCCACACCGTTGCTGACAGGTGTATAAAATTGAGCACACAACCATGCAATCTCCATAGACAAACATTGGCAGTAGAATGGCCCGTTCTGAAGAGCTCAGTGACTTTCAACGTGGCACCGTCATAGGACGCCACCTTTCCAACAAGTCAGTTTGTCAAATTTCTGCCCTGCTAGAGCTGCCCCGGTCAATTGTGAGCGCTGTTACTGTGCAACAACGGCCCAGCCGCAAAGTGGTAGGCCACACAAGCTCACAGAACGGGACCATCAAGTGCTGAAGCGTGTAATAATAGTCTGTCTTCGGTTGCAACACTTACTACAGAGTTCCAAACTGCACAAGAACTGTTTGTCGGGAGCTTCATGAAATGGGTTTCTATGGCCGAGCAGCCTCACACAAGCCTAAGAGCACCATGCGCTACGCCAAGCGTTGGCTGGAGTGGTATAAAGCTCACTGCCATTGGACTCTGGAGCAGTGGAAACACGTTCTCTGGAGTGATGAATCACGCGTCATCATCTGGCAGCGCTCGTGGCTGAATGGAAGCAAGTCCCTGCAGAAATGTTCCAACATCTAGTGGAAAGCCTTCGCAGAAGAGTGGAGGCTGTCATAGCAGAAAAGGGGGACCAACTCTATATTAATGCCCATGATTTTGGAATGAGATGTTTGACGACATGTCCACATATTTTTCAGCTCAAAAGACTGCTGTGAAATACCCTGAAGCACAATAGACAGGTCCGAAGACAGGGCTAAAGGTTTGGATAGCAGCACTCTCCCTTCATAAAACAACATAAGAGTCTCACACGTCTGTCGGAGACAGACAGGTCAAGTGGCGAATGAGGTGAGCCCCTCCCCTCATCATAGAGAGCCAGTTGCCCACCCTATGATCATTCTCACTTCTCTTCCTCACGAAGAGTACTACTCTAAGCTCTCCTCAGCACAACTTGATTTGTTTTCCTGTTCAACTGTTCACAGGTGTGCTGCAAAGTTATGCCGCCAAGTGCAGGTTTTTCATCTCTCGTCTTCTGTGTTGGGTGACTTTACTGAAAGGAAAGTGTTCGCGTCAAGTAAGAATGAGCTTTTCCACTTTTTCCTTCCCATTTGTTTCCTGCGATAGCTAGCATCACACGGCTAGCTACTGAAACTTGGCTAGCTAAGCTTGGAAGGGTAGAATCACTAGCGTTCTCTCTCGTTTAGCTCAACCCACTACTGTGCCGCATTGACTAGATTTTTTTTCTTGACATTTTCAAACAGTACATTTATATTTTCCAACAGGGCTATATATTTGGGTGAGAGTAGCCTCGTTTTACTGCCAAAAATAAAATCTGGTGTGGTAACAACACAATGTCAAATGCAGGTAGCCTAATCAAATAATGAACATCCAATCACATTAACCACTGCTCTCTCGCGGGAAACATTCACTCTTGCGCAGACATTTAGAAACTAAACATGACAATTAAAAAAATAAGCCACTGGAGTTTTTGAGTGAGAATAAAGAAGTGTATAAAAGCAACAGATTACATTAATAAGAAGGGGCTAGAAAAGTCTTATATGCAGAGTTACCGAGTGGCTAGGACAGGCAAGCCCCATACTATTGTGGACATAATTCTTCCTGCTGCCGCGGATATGGCTGGGACAATGCTGGGGGAAAAGGCCCAAAAAACTATACAGACAATGATTTCATCAAACAACACCGTTTAACGACGCATCAGTGTCGGCAGGAGATGTTTTGAAACAATTACGGCTTCGCATACAAGCCAGTGAATTATATGAGTTACAGCTGGATGAGTCAACAGACATGGCGGGCCTGGCACAGCTCTTGGTAAATGTCCGTTACGTTTATGAGGGGTCAATTCTGCAAACCACTGCTCTTCTGCAAACCACTGGAAACCAGGACAACATGAGAGGATATTTTTGAAGTACTGGACAGCTTTGTGACATCAAATGGACTTTGGTGGTCAAGATGTGTTGGTATCTGTACTGATGGCGCAAAAGTCATGACAGGGAGACATAGTGGAGTGGTAACGCCACTTGGGTACACTACAGCATCCACCAAGAGGCTCTTGCTGCCAAGGGAATGCCTGACAGCTTGAAAGACGTTTTGGTCACTACAGTGAAAATGATTAACTTTGATAAAGCAAGGCCCCTGAACTCTCATGTATTTTCTGCATTATGCACTGATATGGGCAGCGACCATGTAACGCTTTTACAACATACAGAAGTGCACTGCTTATCAAGGGGCAAAGTATTGACACGTTTTTTTAAATTGAGAGACGAGCTTAAAGTTTTCTTTACTGACCATAATTAACACTTGTCTGACCACTTGCATGATGACGAGTGTCTCACACGACTGGCCAATCTAGGTGATGTTTTTTCTCGCCTGAATGATCTGAATCTAGGATTACAGGGACTCTCCGCAACTATATTCAATGTGTGGGACAAAATTGAGGCAATGATGAAGAAGATGGGGCTCTTCTCTGTCTGCATTAACAAGGACAACGCGCAGGTCTTTCCATCATTGTATGATTTTTTTGTGTGCAAATCAACTCAAGCTTACGGACAATGTCAAATGTGATATAGCGAAGCACCGGAGTGAGCTGGGTGTGCAATTACGCAGGTACTTTCCCGAAACGGATGACACAAACAACTGGATTCGTTATCCCTTTCATGTCCTGCCTCCTGTCCACTTACCGATATCTGAACAAGAGAGCCTCATCGAAATTGCAACAAGCGGTTCTATGAAAATTGAATTTAATCAGAAGCCATTGCCGGATTTCTGAATAGTTTCTTGCCTTGGCAAATCGCGCTGTTAAGACACTGATGCCCTTTGCAACCACATACCTATGTGAGAGTGGATTCTCTGCCCTCACTAGCATGAAAACTAAATACAGACACAGTGTGGAAAATGATTTAAGACAGACTCTCTCCAATACAACACAACATTGCAGAGTTATGTGCATCATTTCAAGCACACCCTTCTCATTAACCTGTGGCAAGTTAATCACAATTTTTTATGAACAAATAAGGTTTTATATGTAAATGGCTAAATAAAGAGCAAAATTATTGATTGTTATTATATTATTATTTGTGCCCTGGTCTTATAAGAGCTCTTTGTCACTTCCCACGAGCCAGGTTGTGACAAAAACACTCATTCTTATGTTTAATAAATGTATCGTATAGTGTGTGTGTTGGCAGGCTTACAATGATGGCAAAAAACAACATTTGATAGTGCGCTGACCCTGGTACTAGAGGGGTGCCTTATTCTGCCTTATTATTATTCGACCATGCTGGTCATTTATGAACATTTGAACATCTTGACCATGTTTTGTTATAATCTCCACCCGGCACAGCCAGAAGAGGACTGGCCACCCCACATAGCCTGGTTCCTCTCTAGGTTTCTTCCTAGGTTTTGGCCTTTCTAGGGAGTTTTTCCTAGCCACCGTGCTTCTACACCTGCATTGCTTGCTGTTTGGGGTTTTAGGCTGGGTTTCTGTACAGCACTTTGAGATATCAGCTGATGTACGAAGGGCTATATAAATAAATTTGATTTGATTTGATTTGCGCTGACCCTGGTACTGGAGGTTGAATATTTGAAGGGGTATGGGACTATAACAAGTTTGGGAACCACTGGACTAGACCAAACTATCCTAGCGTCACTGCTTATCGGTCTAGAGCCATGCTTTTGTTTGGTGTAAGATTGTGCTAACTAGCTAGGCTACTAGCTCACGAGGTGAATGCTAACTACATTGTTAACATTGTTAAAGGATTAGCAGTTTTTTGGCTTCATGGAGCCTGCTCGCTCAGCCCAAGGGACAAACCCTTGACCAGCAAAGTCCAAACCAGACTTTTTGCCAACATGAATGTCAAGGACATGAAGGAGCTAGAAATCGGCAAGCCACCAGTGGTCGAGCAGTCACTGGCCAACCACCTCAACCTCAGTGCCTTGTTGCTGACAGGCACATCTCTCCCTGGTAAGAATGACCACTTTTCTGCATCCATCTATCAAAAGGTCTATGTGTCTACTGCATGTTCTGTACAGGCGTTGAATATTACGTCCCTACTGCTGGCTTACCAGGCCAATTTGATGCTCGTTCTGCATAATCTCCTAACTATCAGCAAGCCTAACTCAGACCTTTGGAAAGAGATCTGTCGTCAAAGGCTGTCGCCGTGCCATGAGCCTTGTAGTGGCTTGTGGCTCAACTTGTCCAGCCTGTCGAGAAAGCAGATTTCCTTATTTCCTTGACGTTCCTGTCGAGAAGAAGGAGCTGTTTGGTCAGGTGCAAAAGCACCTCTTCAATCTCAGGAGGCTGAAGAAATTTGGCTTGACACTGAAAACCCACAAACTTTTACAGATCCACAATTGAGAGCATCCTGTCGGGCTGTATCACCGCCTGTAACCGCAGGGCTCTCCAAATGGTGGTGTCATCAAGAAATAATTGTTTTATCAAAAACATGCATGTCACAATTATTGGCAACCCTAGAAATTCTTATGAACAAAATCTAATTGATGTACACTACCGTTCAAAAGTTTGGGGTCACTTATAATTTCCTTTTTTTTGTCCATTAAAATAACATCAAATTGATCAGAAATACAGTGTAGACATTGTTAATGTTGTAAATGATTATTGTAGCTGGAAACGGCTGATTTTTTATGGAATATCTACATAGGCTTACAGGGGTCCATTATCAGCAAACATCACTCCTGTGTTCCAATGGCACATTGTGTTAGCTAATCCAGGTTTATCATTTTAAAAGGCTAATTGATCAATTACATTTTTTTATGTTAGCACAGCTGAAACTGTTGTCCTGATTAAAGAAGCAATAAAACTGGCCTTTAGACTAGTTGAGTATCTGGAGCAACAGCATTTGTGGGTTCGATTACAGGCTCAAAATGGCCAAAAACAAAGACCTTTCTTCTGAAACTCGTCAGTCTATTCTTGTTCTGAGAAATGAAGGCTATTCCATGCAAGAAATTGCCAAGAAACTGAAGATCTCGTACAACGCTGTGTACTTCTCCCTTCACCGAACAGAAAAAAACTGGCTCTAACCAGAATAGAAAGAGTGGGAGGCGCACAACTGAGCAAGTTTGAGAGACAGACGCCTCACAAGTCCTCAACTGGCAGCTGCATTAAATAGTACCCGCAAAACACCAGTCTCAATGTCAACAGTGAAGAGGCGACTCCGGGATTTAAATTATTTTATTTTACCTTTATTTAACTAGGCAAGTCAGTTAAGAACAAATTCTTATTTTCAATGACGGCCGGGCAGGGGCAGAACGACAGATTTGTACCTTGTCAGCTCAGGGGTTTGAACTTGCAACCTTCCGGTTACTAGTCCAACGCTCTAACCACTAGGCTACCCTGCTGGCCTTCTAGGCAGAGTTCCTCTGTCCAGTGTCTGTTCTTTTGCCCATCTTAATCTTTTATTTTTATTGGTCAGTATGTGATATGGCTTTTTCTTTGCAACTCTGCCTAACACAAAACACGGACATTTCAATGTGACCCCAAACTTCTGAACGGTAGTGTATATTCTGATTTAAGTCTTTGGGAAAATTTAAAAAGGTCATCCATGACTTCCTGTTTCACTGGAGTGGATCACAGTTGGAGAATTGCAGAAGTTGGTTACATCTTGGGGTGTCCAAAACTACTATTAGACACCACCTTCAGGCACACAAGTTGTTTGGAAGGGTTGCCAGAAGAAACCGCCTGGAGTTTTCTAAATGTCATTGGAACTTAGATTGGAACCAGGTTCTATGGTCTGATGAGACTAAAATAGAGCTTTTTGGCAACAAACACCAAAGGTGGGTTTGGCATAACAAGAGACATGGTGATCCACTGAAGTATGGTGGTGGATCTGTGATGTTGTGGGACTGTTTTACTTACAAATGCCCTGGGAAGATTGTTAGGATACATAGGCATCATGGACTCCATGTTCCAAGATGAAAAAACTGAGTCGTCATTGGATCTTTCAGCAGGACAACGATCCAAAGCAATACCACCAAATCCACCCGAAAATGGTTCACTGACCATAGAATCAAGCTTTTGCAATAGCCATCCCAGTCCCCTGACCTAAACCTCTGTGGGGTGAGCTGAAGAAAAGAGTCCACAAGTGAGGACCAAGGACTCTGAAGGATCTGGATAGTTTCTGTATGGAGGAATGGTGTCAAATCTCTTCCTACAGTGAGGGAAAAAAGTATTTGATCCCCTGCTGATTTTGTACGTTTGCCCACTGACAAAGAAATTAACAGTATAATTTTAATGGTAGGTTTATTTGAACAGTGAGAGACAGAATAGCTCAGCTCGTTACCTGTATAAAAGACACCTGGGAGCCAGAAATCTTTCTGATTGAGACCGGGTCAAATACTTATTTCCCTCATTACATTTTTTTGGCTCCCTCGTGTCTTTTTGTGGATTTTGTTGTTGTTATTCTGTCTCTCACTGTTCAAATAAACCTACCATTCAAATTATAGACTGATCATTTCTTTGTCAGTGGGCAAACGTACAAAATCAGAAGGGGATCAAATACTTTTTTCCCTCACTGTATGTGTTCTTCCACCTCATCAAACATTATAGGAGATGGTTCAGAGCTGTTATCTTGGCAAAGGGAGGGTGCACAAAGTACTAAATGCAGGGGTGCAAATATTTGTGACATGCATGTTTTTTGAATAAAAATAATTATTTCTTTATGCCGATTTTTCTTCTTTTCAGAATTTTAACTCAAATTAGATTCATGATATTTTGAGTGTAATTATATTCGTGATATGATATTTTGAGTGTAAGATAAAGCTGATAAACAACAATTACACAACCTTTTTTGTTCATATTTACCTATGATGCCAATCATTCAGGAGGGCATTGCATGTGCTCCTAGAACCCTTCCCTTTGTGCAGCGACCCATTCACATGGGTTCGCTCTCAAGGAAGACGGAGGGAATACACTCTACCCGAGGGGCCACGGCTCTCTGGTGATCGAGTCTGGGCTACTCGCCACAAGAGCAAGGAACTGGTGTGCATGCGCAGTCCAGTCCTGGGTCTGGTCCACTGTTACAAAGAAGTACAGACTGCAATTCGCTCTGAAACCACCCGTTTCAACTAAATTTGGAAATCAGCAGTGGCTGGCAACTCGGCACAAATACTAAAGCAGGAAATTTCCTCTCTATAAAGTAAAGGCACTATCAGGGTGATTCCAGCGGCAGAGAGCCACCTAGGCTTTTACTCCCGGTACTTCCAGGTTCCCAAAAAATGTAGAGGTGTCTCGCTCTATTCATCGAGGTGGCTGTTTACCTCAGTTGACCTGCAGGATGATTATTTTCACAAACATCCTGCCAGCACACAGGAGATTTTTAAGGTTTGCATTTCAAGGTACAGCCGACAAATACCTCGCTGTTCCATTCAGGCTAGTGCTAGCTCCCCAAATGTTCAGCAAATGTGTAGAGGCAGCTCTTATATCCCTGAGAAACAAGTGGCTGAGAATCACGTCTTGAACAGAACGGACAATACGACTGTGGTGGTGAACATCAGCCGCCAGGGGGGCACTCCCTCCCTGCGCTTACGGACTAGCCATCAGGATTATTCTGTGAAGCAGAGCACACCACATCACTCATGTCCTGGGGCGTACTGAACGTAGCAGCGGACTTATTGTCCACAGGGAATCCATAGAAACTTCATCCCCAAGTGGTGAAACAGATGTCAGAGAGATACGGTCAAGCATCTGTCGAGCTCTTCGCAGCGCAAGAAAACGTGCACTGCCCATTGTTCTTTGCACTAGCAGGAGACGCACCACTGGGGGTGAACACACTGGCACACCCATGGTCGAGGGTGTTGCTCATACTCCCCCACTCTAGCCAGAGTGAAGGAAGAAGGCTCATCCCTCATCTTGGTAGTCCCTCGATGGCCCTCTGGGAGAGGTTAGGCCTGCCTCTCGGAGTCATAGAGTCTATCCAGAGTGCCAGGGCTCCTTCTACACACTCACTGTATGGAAACAAGTGGTGCATTTTTGAGAAGTGGTGTGACCAAAAACAGATCATCCCTTACCAATGCTCTGTATCCAAGGTTTTATGCTTTCTGACGAACCTTATGGAAGGCTTTCTCCACTGTTAAGGCCTATCTTGCCGCTATCTCGGCCGGTCAAATAGGCTTCAACAATAACATGTTGGGAAAACAACCCATTATGTCGCTTATATCCAGTTCCAAAGCCTTTAGTCCCGTCATGGGATTTGTCTATTGTGCTTGAAGCTATTTTACAGCAGCCTTTTGAGCTGCTGGAAAACGAGGAGATTAAATATCTCTCCTTTAAGACCGACCGCTTTACTGGTTGCCCTTATGTCCGCAAAGCGAGTGAGTGAGCTGTATGCACTGTCAGTTCACCATTCATGCCTACGGTAGGGCCGGACTTTTACCAAGGTTTCCCTGTTGCCCAACTATGCCTTTATGTCTGAGGTTGTTATATTATCCTCATCCTGAGAGACGAGAATGATAGGCATCACTGAACTCTCCATGGTCTCTCCTAACACACCACCAAATCTCTGCACTAGATAGCCATCAGAAGAGTTGAAGAGTTGAGTCAGCTCATACCTGTCGTAGGAGTAGCTGGCCCCTGAAGCCTGCTTCTCTGCACCAGGATCCTGCAGACAAAACAAACAAAAAGTGAGTATGTTCAGAAGGGTTGGGGCATAAACATGGATTGTGTCATTATTAGCGAAGTCATAAACGGAGATGAGTGTGCAGGGAAAGTTGGGGAGGATACTTGGGGTACAGAGATATTGGAGATGCTGTTTTAGGAAAAAGTAGAGGGAGGGTCAGGGGGGGGCTGAGAAAGGGGAGAATTGAGGGACTGAGATTCAAGGCCTTAGGGACATATCGGACAGGTCAGCCCTCCATACCTCCAGATTGGACTCTGTTTGAGCCTGTCCCGAGGTGAGTGTGGTCCCTGAGTATCTGCTGGCACTGGCCTGGTTCTGCTGAGTCAGGCTGGTGCTTGCAGGCCAAGGGGCTGCTGTCTGGGAGTCAGGGGGTAGTGGAGCTGGAGCCTGTGGTTGGCTCTGGCCTTGGGCCTGATGCTGGGACTGGGTTTGGCTGGGGTTCTGGTTGAGGTCAAGCTGGGTTGTGGCAGTACCTGTGCCAGGGTCCGACACAGTCTGTATTGGAGGGGAGAAAACTGCAGGCTTTGAAGGCTGATTAGGCTGTGCAAAGGGGATGGCATCTGGAAGCTGGGCCTTGGCCTGCTGCTGGACCTGCTGATGTAGGGAAGGACATATATTATATTGGTGGAGGACTCAACATTTATTAAAATATTTATTCTTTATTTGATCAGGTAGGCCAGTTGAGAACACGTTCTCATTTACAACTGCGACCTGGCCAAGATAAAGTAAAGCAGAGCGACAAAAACAACTCAGAGTTACACATACACAAACGTACAGTCAATAACACAACAGACAAATCTATGTCATTGGAACTTAAATTGGAACCAGGTTCTATGGTCTGATGAGACTAAAATATAGCTTTTTGGCAACAAACACCAAAGGTGGGTGTGGCATAACAAGAGACATGGTGATCAACTGAAGTATGGTGGTGGATCTGTGATGTTGTGGGGCTGTTTAACTTCCAAAAGGAAGTAAATGTAGAAAATGTTATAGATGACTTGGAGCCAGTTGGTTTGGCGATGAATATGTAGTGAGGGCCAGCCAACGAGAGCATACAGGTCGCCGTGGTGGGTAGTATATGGGGGTAGTATATGGGGCTGTGGTGACAAAATGGATGGCACTGTGATAGACTACATCCAGACTATTTTGCAAATGACATCACGGGCAGCAATCTGTTGAAGAGCATGCATTTAGTTTTACTAGCGTTTAAGAGCAGTTGGAGGCCACGGAAGGAGTGTTGTATGGCATTAAAGCTTGTTTGGAGGTTTGTTAGCACAGTTTCCAAAGAAGGACCTGATGTATACAGAATGGTTTCGTCTGCGTAGAGGTGGATCAAAGAATCACCAGCAGCAAGAGCGACATCATTGATATATACAGAGAAAAGAGTCAGCCTGAGAATTGAACCCTGTGGAACACCCATAGACTGCCAGAGGTCCAGACAACAGGCCCTCCGATTTGACACACTGAACTCTATCAGAGAAGTAGTTGGTGAACGAGGCGAGGAAGTCATTTGAGAAGCCAAGGCTATTGAGTCTGCCGTTAAGAATGTGGTGATTGACAGAGTGGAAAACCTTGGCCAGGTCGATGAAGACGGCTGCACAGTACCGTCTTTTATCGATGGCAGTTATCATATCGTTTAGGACCTTGAGCGTGGCTGAGGTGCACCCCTTAGCAGCTCGGACACCAGATAGCATAGTGGAGAAGGTACGGTGGGATTCTAAATGGTCGGTGATCTGTTAACTTGGCCTTCAAAGATTTTAGAAGGGCAGGGCAGGATGGATATAGGTCTATAACAGTTTGGGTATAGAGTGTCTCCCCCTTTGAAGAGGGGGATGACCGCGGCAGCTTACCAATCTTTGGGGATCTCAGACGATACGAAAGAGAGGTTGAATAGGTTTGTAATAGGGGTTGCAACAATTTGAGGATAATTTTAGAAAGAGGGGGTCCAGATTGTCTAGCCAAGCTAATTTGTAGGGATCCAGATTTTGCAGCTCTTTCAGAACATCAGCTGTCTGGATTTGGGTGAAGGAGAAGCGGGGGGCTTGGGAAAGTTGCTGCAGAGGGTGCTGAGATGTTGGCCGGGGTAGGAGTAGAAAAATGCTTATTGAAATGATCGTTTATCGTAGATTTATCGGTGGTGAAAGTGTTTCCTGGCCTCAGTGCAGAGGGCAGCTGGGAGGTGCTCTTATTCTCCATAGACTTTACAGTGTCCCAAAACGTTTTGGAATTAGTGCTACAGGATGCAAATTTCTGTTTGAAAAAGCTAGCCTTAGCTTTCCTAACTGACTGACTATATTGGTTCCTGACTTCCCAGAAAAGTTGCATATCGCGGGGGCTATTCGATGCTAATGCCACAGGATGTTTTTGTGCAGGTCAAGGGCAGTCAAGTCTGGGGTGAACCAAGGGCTATATCTGTTCTTAGTTCTACATTTTTTGAATGGGGCATGCTTATTTAAGATGGTGAGGAAAGTACTTTTAAAGAGTAACCAGGCTTCCTCTACTGACGGGATGAGGTCAATATCCTCCCAGGATACCTGGGCCAGGTCGATTAGAAAGGCCTGCTCGCTGAAGTGTTTAAGGGAGCGTTTGACAGTGATGAGGGGTGATAATTTGCCTGCGGACCCATTACACACGCAGGCAATGAGGCAGTGATCGCTGAGATCCTGGTTGAAAACAGCAGAGGTGTATTTAGAGGGCAAGTTGGTTGGGATGATATCTAAGAGGGTGCCCATGGTTACGGATTTAGGGTTGTACCTGGTAGGTTCCTTGATAATTTGTGTGAGATTGAGGGCATCTAGCTTAGATTGTAGGACGGCCGGGGTGTTAAGCATGTCCCAGTTTAGGTCACCTAACAGCACTAGCTCTGAAGATAAATGGGGGGCAATCAATTCACATATGGTGTCCAGGGCATAGCTGGGGGCTGAAGGGGGTCTATAACAAGCGGCAACGGTGAGAGACTTGTTTCTGGAAAGGTGGATTTTTAAAAGTAGAAGCTCAAATTGTTTGGGCACAGACCTGGATAGTGTGACAGAACTCTACAAGCTATCTCTGCAGTAGACTGCAACTCCGCCCCCTTTGGCAGTTCTATCTTGTAAGAAAATGTTATAGTTAGGGATGGAAATTTCAGGATTTTTGGTGGCCTTCCTAAGCCAGGATTCAGACACGGCTAGAACATCCGGATTGGCGCAGTGTGCTAAAGCAGTGAATAAAACAAACTTAGGGAGGAGGCTTCTAATGTTAACATGTATGAAACCAAGGCTTTTACGGTTACAGAAGTCAACAAATGAGAGCGCCTGGGGAATGGGAGTGGTGCTGGGGGCTGCAGGGCCTGGGTTAACCTCTACATCACTAGAGGAACAGAGGAGGAGTAGGATAAGTGTACGGCTAAAGGCTAAAATAACTGGTCATCTCGTGTGTTCGGAACAGAGAGTAAAAGAAGCAGATTTCTGGGCGTGGTAGAATAGATTCAAGGCATAATGTATAGACAAGGGTATGGTAGGATGTGTGTACAGTGGAGGTAAACCTAGGCATTGGTTTGTGTAAGTGTATTGTATACACAAACTCACAGTTATATATTATCATGTCTATAAAAACAGAAAAATAATAGCTATGTACACAAAAACCTTTGTTCCATTCCAGTCCTCCTCTTAAGGGCAGAAAGCTCGGCTGTCTTAAGGGCAGAAAGCTCGGCAGAGCAAGTTCAGGTGCAGCAGCAGGGTGTGAGTATGTGGGGTGTGTGACGTGTTGAAAAGGGTTTGGGTGCATGTGGTGTGTATGCTGCGGTTGTGTGTTCTGTTGTCCAGGCAGTGAGGCAAGGTGTGAGTGAACCGGGTGTGTGAGAGTGGGGAGCTGTGTGTGAGGGTGTGTGTGTGTCATAACACTCTTTTGCAGAGCAGCGGGGTACATCTGCTGATGCTGTGGCAGTGTGGGTGCTGTCATGGCCAGCAGGGGTGTGTGTGAGGATATCGGGGGCACTGAGGTGGGGGGCGCCAGAGCATTCTCTATATGCAAGGGGACGAGGGACGAGACAGAGGGGGGCAGAGTGGCAGGCTGGCCTGGGGAGAGGTAGAGAGGGGGCAGAGAGGAGGGGTAGGACTGGGGAACAGGGCAGGGGTGAGTGTAGGTGTCACATCCAGTCAGAGAGGTCAACACTTGAATGTTGAGATACGGTGAGGAAAACTGGGAAGAGGATAAGAAAAGGGTAGAATAAGAAAGCAATCAGAGACCAGGGTTTGGAGTTTGGAACCTCCATACTGCAGACCGATCAGGCAAGCAAAAGGCAAATTGCAAAAAATTGCATATTTCCAATACAGTACACAACTTTTGACAAAAAAGCTGTGTACTATGGTGTATTTGATGCCATTAGAGAGAAAGCAAGATATATCCCAATAGCTGCTCAATTAAGAACTTTACTTTTTAGTTGTCAAATGCTATAAGAACATCTACCTATATAGAGTTGGCTACATATGGTACCAAAAAGAAAGAGACAGGGAATAAAGAATAATCCATCACAGGTAGCAGTAAAAGTGAGAGGGGAGGGGTTACCTGGGAAAGGTGTGTTGGTGGCAGAGAGGTGGAGATCTTCAGTGGCTGCAGCTGCTGAGGGACAGAGGCCTGAGCCAATAGCTGCTGAGGAGGCGATGCCTGGGAAGGCAGACTAGATGATGATTGGTGGTGCTGGGAAAGGCTTTGAGCAGCAGGAAAATTCTACAGACAGCACAAGCGAGGGAGTGTAAGATAGAAAAATAGAGCGAGAGAGAAAGAGAGGGAGAGAGGGGGGAGAAATGAAGTGGGATGAGGCTAGGTCTCCGGTTACATCTCTCAATTGGACATCTTTTCCTGCTATTGACCCAAATAAAAAAATCAGGCCCACATTTCCCATCCTGTCCCTGTCTCTGTGCCAGGAGTCAGCCAGCATCTGCTACTGTTACTGCTGTGCACTCCACAGACAAAACAGTCCTGAGGGACTGGCGGATGCAGCGGATAAAACAACTATTATTGTTTTCATTGTAGTATCCAATATCTTTCTATTTGGCCACACTCGGAGGAAACTCCTGTTTATTAGGCTA
This sequence comes from Oncorhynchus clarkii lewisi, assembly GCF_045791955.1. Classification (NCBI taxonomy): domain Eukaryota; kingdom Metazoa; phylum Chordata; class Actinopteri; order Salmoniformes; family Salmonidae; genus Oncorhynchus; species Oncorhynchus clarkii. Next base: position 35,860,628 of record NC_092155.1, on the reverse strand, counting down.
CTAGCAGTTTGGTGATTCACCTAACATACAATACACTTACACAGCTGGTCCTCATCCCAGCAGCACCAAAACAAACCAACAGCATTGTCATAAACAAATGTTTATCTGACAGAGAATGTGTATTCGTTTTCTCTCCCTCTGACAGTGTTATTTAGCCCATTTAGACTGTGTGTATTGAGAGGAAGGGAGATCTACCTGGTTCAGGAAAATTGCGTTGAAGACATAGGGTTGGTTCTATGAAGAATGAAAACACAGGGTCAGAGAACTGAAACTTGACTCAAAAGGGGAACACTGTACTACTGTACGGTTACTCTCCACCAGGTTCAATGGGAATGGCACTACTTTTCAGGTCAGCCTGAGCAAGGTACTTGCAACTGAGCATCAACAGATCCTTGATGATAAAGGGTGTTGGGGAATAATCAGAATTGGTGGGTAACATAGATAAGATGTTTTATTTTCATGATATGCTTATGAGTTATTTCTCATAAGAATGTATTTTGTTGTACTATAGTGGTGGCCATTGGCAGTTAGTTATCTGTTCTATGTCAAGACTAAGTTGCATGGGCCGCAGAGAGGGGAGAGGTCAAGGTGTCATCATGTGTAAACATATATTTTGCTCTTTTGCTCCACTGTGTCTGTGTGCCACTCACTCCCTACTTTTCCCATCAGGGAGAGGAGGATGGCAGTGTATGGAATCATTCTATGCTCCCCGTGAGCTTGTCCAGGATTGGTTGTATTTAGAATTGGTTGTATTTAGAATTGGTTGTATCTAAATGACAATTTGATATATGCCTGTTGATATGGAGGATTGGTTTATGGTTCTGGGTTTGAGTAAGGAGACAACGCTGAACGATTTATTATGTCTATGCTGTCTGACTATGTGTGTTCTTTGCTATTAAAGGATCTCAGTTGCAATGTAGAGGGGGCTCTCAGAGAATTCATTGATAGACACTGAATTGATCTGAGAGTCACAGGGTTGTGATAGAGCTCATATAATTAAAGATGGACTTTGATAACTAACTCTGACTTGTGTGTGATTTGCGATTTGGTAAATAGAGGAAATTTCCACGACAAGGGTTAGAAGTGCACAGCGTCAACCTCAGGCTGACTCCTATACCTAAACTCACCTGTTGGCCTAGTGGTAGTGTAGCTGCCTGGGCCTGGCTGTGCTGTGGAGTGGCAGTCCCAGTCTGTTGTTGCACTATGGGGGCCACTGGGTAGGTCTTAGGGACTGCAGCCTGCTGTGGAGCAGATGGACAGGCCTGACCCATCACACTGGGTTTCGTTGGCGTGTAGCCTTGTACCGGTGCAGCCTGTTGTTTTATGTGTGGGGCTGTGGGTGTGTAGCTCTGTGAAGCAGTGTTCGGTTGCCCCATTAGGGGTGCAGCGTTGGGGTAACTCTGGAGGGTTGAACCTTGCTGCACAGTATGGGCAGGTGACTGATAGCTCTGGACGACTGGAGCCTGTTGGACAGTGGGCTGGGCCATTGTCTGGCTGTGTTTGGGTAGGGGGACCTGCACAGTTTGCTGGTTGTGCTGCTGAATGGGGGCCTGAACAGGCTGTTGGCGGTGTTGTACTGAGGGCTGGGGCATTGGCTGGCTATGTTGCTGTTGAATGGGGACCGGCGCAGTCTGTTGGCTGTGATGCATGGGACTAGACTGGCCTGGCTGCAGACTGGGAGGCATGGCTGTGGCTGGGAGGCTGTGTGGCGCTGGGCAAGGCTGGACTGGGGGAAGCACAGCAGCAGCTAGAGGCTGTGTTGCGACACTGGGATCCTGAGTAGGGAGACTGGGTATAGGTACGGTGTGGACCACAGTTGGGGCTACAGATGCATAGCTCTGTGGGGGAGCGAGATGTTGCAGATGCTCCACTGGAGCTGGGTATCTCTGTGCAGCTGGTTGTGAGGGTATTGTTGCAGTTCCTATGCTAGCTGCCAATACAGTATGTTGGACAGGCATGGCTACTGCTGCTGAGAAGCTTGCTGCTGTTGGGGTCTGTTGCAGAATTGGAGCTGGGTAGCTTGCAGCAGTTTGAGTCATTTGTTGCTGAGTTGGGGCACTGTAGCTCTGTGGAGTTGGTGTCTGTTGGATTGGCATAGTTGCTGCAGTGTAGCTTGCTGCAGTGTGTGGCTGTTGCAGGGGCAGGGTAGCTGCTGAAAAGCTTGCTGCAGGCTGTTGAAGTGGTACATTTGCAGTTGAATGACTTGCTGCTGTTGCTGTCTTTTGCAGAGCTGGAGCTGGGTAGCTATGTCCAGTATTGTTATGTTGCAGAGGAATGTTTGATGCTGTGTAAGTTGCCGAGGCTGGGGTGTGTTGTAGAGCTGCAGCTGAGTAGCCTGCTGCGGTAGGTGTCTGTTGGGCTGCCAGGGGACTGGCGGGATAGTTGTGGCCAGGCTGGAGGTACTGCAGGGGCGTGTGCAGGGCTGGGGCAGAGGCAGCATGGCCCTGGAGAGATGACTGGTTCTGGAGCAATGCATGCACAGCACTGGGCTGAGAGGAGAGATGGAGACATGTTAGAGGACAGACAGAGATAGTCACATCTCTGGGCGGCGCTTTTAGGCCCCCGTTAAAAATGTCTGTATTTGACAGTGATGTAAAAATATTATGAATGAACACAAATATCTAAATCTACAAACTAGAACAATAATAGCTAGACATCCTGTACAAGAGAAAAACATGAGCCGAAATGTTCAGTTGACAAAAACAAAGGATGTCAATGATAATGCGTGGAAGAAGGATTAAAATAAAGTTGTAAAAACACCCAAACAATGAGCAGGGTTAACAGAAGAGGCAGCAGGTGTGCACTAAAATAAGGAGGCAGAGGATGGGGAAGAGGGGACACACAGCCATAATTCATTCCCTTCGTTTGCCACAGCCATCTGTCCATTCACTGAGGACGTTCCATGGGCAGGGAGATATGAGTGGGTGTAAAAAGGCGGGTTTTGCATTTTTGGCATTTGGTCAGTGAAGTAGAAACAGAAGACGCTGACATTAAAACAGGCTAGCTGAAGTTGGCAAAGGGTTAGAGAGTTAGTGTAGACAGCAGCATCTATGGCCCTCCAGAGAACCAGCTTGTCCCAAAGCGCACAAACAGAATCAGTGGAGGGACCATGGACTTCTATGGTAGTTTGAAGCTGAGCGGAAGAGAGAGAGCAGGGCCCAGTCCCATGGCTGCATTAAAACAGAGCGCCCTCTACTGGCCCAAAGAGGGAGTGAGGTCTAGCGCAATCATCAGCTCCATCTTATGCAAAGTAGCGCCTTCTATAAGCTGGGAGGAGTCAGTTCTACGGGTGAGAGTTTGAGCTGAGGGTAGGGGTCTGGGAGCCTCTCAGTAGTCTAAAGCAGACCCCTCTCATCTGCTTTACCAAATCTGCACTGACATCATGGAACTAGACAGGTGAAAGCACAATCATTGTTGGTATCAACAGTAAGTTCACCTATCCTTTGTTGTCAGTTCAGTGCAGTTGAAGGAAAGGAGACATGGAGAGAAAGACACTTCAGACCATTGAGATGCAGCCCTAGTCTCCCTGTGGGACCTACCACTCCCGGAGGCCCGGTGGCTTGGTGCTCCCCAGCACAGTAGCTGGCCTTGTGGTCCTGTGTGGGCCTGCCTAGAGGGGGTGCTGTGTGGTCACCACTGAAGCTGCCTCTCTGGGTTAACTTCAGACTACCATCCCCATAGCTCCGTACAGGCTGTTGGGCTGTACGCAGGTGGAGGAGGGAGGCTTGGCCCTGGTTGGATGGGGTGGTTTTACGGCTGATGATGTTCCTCAGGTTCTTTTGTAATAAGGAGAGGTCAGAGAAGTCACTTCCTGTATGACTTGAACCTTTCATTCCTCCTGACCCTGCAGTTGTCGTCATCCCACTGGAGAAGTGGTGGTGCCGGTGGGGGCAAGCACAGGGGTGTGGTGGAAAGGGAAAAGCAGTGTGCTTCTTGTGCCCCCCTTCTCGTGACTTCAGCAGCAGCAGAGAGAGACAGGCTTGGCACAGGTGGTTTCTGGGTGCGCCTTGGTGATGATGATGGTGGTGTTGAAGGGCAGAGTTTAGGCTCTGCAGCGTGCTAAGGTCCGAGTGCCTCCGCCCCACTGCTGCCTCCACTGACACAGACTTCAACCTACTTCCATTGGTGGCTTCCAATGTCGGAGATTCTAAAGAAGAGTCACTATGACGTCGGGCCTCAGAGTATGTGGGGGATGGGGGGGCCAGGAGGATGGGGGCAGGAAATGCACTCGGGGAAGGGAAGCCGTCCTCGGCCTCAGAGCGGGACTCAGAGGGGCTGTTCTCTGACTGGTCGTCTGGTGATGTGGGGGAGGGACTGGAAGCTCTCCGTTGGCTGCAGGACCCAGAGGTAATAGGTTGCAGGAGCATATGAAGAGGGATGTCGTTGTTGCCCCTAAGAGTGTCAATGACCGAGGCACTCCCTCTCCGTGTCCCTGCACACACTCGGAACTCTGACCCCAGGGCTGCTTTCCACCCCTCGCCCCTTTCACAGGATCGGGGACGTGCTGAAGCCAAACACTGACGCTGAGCCCATACAGGGACCCACAGGCAAAACACACCTTACTCAAAAGGCACACAACCAAAACACATATGCACAACAAAAACATGATAATGAAGTGGGATAGAGATGAATTGGGGAATTCTGAGTAAATGAGATACACGTGAGTGTGTGTGTATTAAATCAGTATACGTTGAGCATAAACATACATGTGCCAATGTTAGCAGACATGTAAATTGATACAGATTTATGGATAAAGGCAAATAACCATGTTTGTGAGCATATGTAACATACATGTGCATGTAATGCATATCTCTATGTAAATGATGATGTATGTGCATGTGTCGAGTATGTGTGTGTAGTGTATGCATGTTAATGACCCTCTGCGCAGTTCACATGTCTTGAGAGTACATGAAGTGTACATGAAGTGTACATCTGTATGTGTGTGGTACAGACCTGCTGTGTGGCCATGGTGATGGGCTCCACTTGGGACTGGTAGAGGACATTGTGCTGGCTGCTGTGGGAGTCAGAAAACACAGTGGAGCCCAGGCCGCTGTCAAAGGTACTGTCTGCTACATAGACAAACAGAGATGGAGGTTAGTCTTTAACCACACAGGCAACTAGAACAAAGTGACAAAGAGCGGTTACACATTAGACACAAATAAACAAGTACAAACCCCCATAATATAAACACTACTGTCAAAGATCAATTCAACTAATGACACAGAGACCACTGTATTAAATGTATGTGAATGTGTGACAGGAAGGAGATGTGTTGTGGGGTCTTGTGGGGTTTTACATGTTGTGGGTTTTACATGTTGCGTGTCTTTCCACATGATGTGTGTGTCAGTGGTGTCTCACATGTGACAGAGGTTGCGCTGGCCGGAAGGTTACATAGCCTGTCGTGCTGGTCTGCTTCTGGCTCGTTGGGCTCAATCAAAGGGGGCTGTCCTGCCTGTGTAGCCCCAGCAGAGGTCCCCTGGGCTAGGGTGGCCTGGGCCCTGAGTCCTGCCTCTCCCTGGTTCACTGGGGGTAGGGCCGACACAGTCCTCTCCCGCCTCCATTTAATAAGTGCTACGCGGTCCCGGATCGACTTCCCCACGATCTTAGCATCACTCTCATGGAAGAACCCTGATTCCACCTGTCGGGGAGAGGAGGAGTGTGGGAAGAGGAGTATTTTTTAGAGTCAATGTGTTAGAGGAAGAGAGAAAACAGGAGAAAGCCAGGAAGAGGGATGGTGAGAGAATCATTTCTTGAGGAGGGCAGCAGCTGTCAGCAGCTGGGTTCAGAGAGAATAGTCCGCCTCTGTCTGGGACAACAGCACTGGAGACAGGATACAGGACAGGTGCATTTAGACCATGGGAAGAGATACATCTGAAATAATGATGTTTAGATTTTGGGGGGGTTTGGAGTCATTAATAGGCATTATGGCCTGAACCTTCCATGGAATGTTTCAATGGATTCTGTTTTAGCACAACCTGACAAATGTATTTATTTCCTGGAGTATGAGTCCCATATCTTTAACATGAGCTTTGCTTTTAAGACCGTCGTTCACAATGTAAAATGTAGTCATTTAATCAACCTTAGAAATACGGATCATGAAATCAATAACTTGCATCAGATAGCATTCATATTAGTGGCGACCGATTATGATTTTTCAACACCGATACCAATTATTGGAGGACCAAAAAATGCAGATACCGGTTAAATCGGCCCGATTTTTATATATATATATATTTGTAATAATGACAATTACAACAATACTAAATGAACAATGAACACTTGTAACGGTTCTCCTCTTGTGAAGTAAAGGCGGACCAAAGCGCAGCGTGGTGGTTGTTCATTGTATTTATTGACGACACTATACATGAACAAACTAACGAAAACAAAACAAGAAACGTGAGAACTCAAAACAGCCCTGTCTGGTGCAAACACAAAAACAGGAACAATCACCCACAAACAAACAGTGAAACCCAGGCTACCTAAGTATGATTCTCAATCAGAGACAACTAATGACACCTGCCTCTGATTGAGAACCATACTAGGCCGAAAACATAGAACTGCCCCAAAACATAGAAAAACAAACATAGACTGCCCACCCAACTCACGCCCTGACCATGCTAAATAAATACAAAAACAAAGGAAATAGAGGTCAGAACGTGACAGTACCCCCCCCCAAAGGTGCGGACTCCGGCCGCAAAACCTTGACCTATAGGGGAGGGTCTGGGTGGGCGTCTGTCCGCGGTGGCGGCTCTGGCGCGGGACGCGGACCCCACTTCGCCATTGTCTCAGTCCGCCTTATTGTCCGCCTCCGTGGCTTACTCACCATGCCCACCCCTCTCAATGACCCCACTGGACAGAGGGGCTGCTTGGGACAGAGGGGCAGCTCGGGACAGAGGGGCGGCAGCTGCTCGGGACCGAGGGGCAGCAGCAGCTCGGGACAGAGGGGCAGCAGCAGCTCGGGACAGAGGGGCAGCTGCTCGGGACAGAGGGGCAGCTGCTCCGGGCGGAGGGGCTCTAGCGGCCCCTGGCTGACTGGCGGCACTGGCGGCCCCTGGCTGACTGGCGGCACTGGCGGCCCCTGGCTGACTGGCGGCACTGGCGGCCCCTGGCTGACTGGCGGCACTGGCGGCCCCTGGTTGACTGGCGGCACTGGCGGCCCCTGGCTGACTGGCGGCACTGGCGGCCCCTGGCTGACGGGCGGCACTGGCGGCCCCTGGCTGACGGGCGGCACTGGCGGCTCCTGGCTGACGGGCGGCATTGGCGGCTCCTGGCAGACGGGCGGCACTGGCGGCGCTGGGCAGACGGGCGGCGCTGGCGGCGCTGGGCAGACGGGCGGCGCTGGCGGCGTTGGGCAGACGGGCGGCGCTGGCGGCGCTGGGCAGACGGGCGGCGCTGGCGGCGCTGGGCAGACGGGAAGCGCCGATGGCGCTGGGCAGACGGGAAGCTCCGGCAGAGGCGCCGGACAGGCGGGAGGCTCCGGCAGCGGCGCCGGACAGGCGGGAGGCTCCGGCAGAGGCGCCGGACAGGCGGGAGGCTCCGGCAGAGGCGCCGGACAGGCGGGAGGCTCCGGCAGAGGCGCCGGACAGGCGGGAGGCTCCGGCAGAGGCGCCGGACGGACGGGAGGCTCCGGCAGCGCTGGAGAGGAGGAAGGCTCTGGTAGCGCCGGAGAGGCGGGAGACTCCGGCAGCGCTGGAGAGGAGGAAGGCTCTGGACGGATGGGCCGGAGAGACAGCCTGGTACGGGGAGCTGCCACCGGAGGGCTGGGGTGTGGAGGTGGTGACGGATAGACCGGGCCGTGCAGGCGCACTGGAGCTCTTGAGCACCGAGCCTGCCCAACCTTACCCGGTTGAATGGTCCCGGTCGCCCTGCCAGTGCGGCGAGGTGGAATAGCCCGCACTGGGCTATGCAGGCGAACCGGGGACACCGTGCGCAAGGCTGGTGCCATGTAAGCCGGCCCAAGGAGACGCACTGGAGACCAGATGCGTAGAGCCGGCTTCATGGCACTTGGCTCGATGCCCACTCTAGCCCGGCCGATACGCGGAGCTGGAATGTACCGCACCGGGCTGTGCACCCGCACTGGGGACACCGTGCGCTCCACAGCATAACACGGTGCCTGCCCGGTCTCTCTAGCCCCCCGGTAACCACAGGAAGTTGGCTCAGGTCTCCTACCTGGCGTAGCCATACTCCCTGTTAGCCCCCCCCCAAGAAATTTTTGGGGCTGACTCCCGGGCTTCCATCCACGACGCCGCGCTGCCTCCTCATACCAGCGCCTCTCCGCTTTCGCCGCCTCCCGTTCTTCCTTGGGGCGGCGATATTCTCCTGGCTGAGCCCAAGGTCCTTTACCGTCTAATTCGTCCTCCCATGTCCATACCTCCTCGCGCTGCTCCTGCTGCTGCTTTTTCCTTTGCCCATTACCACACCGCTTGGTCCTGTTGTGGTGGGTGATTCTGTAACGGTTCTCCTCTTGTGAAGTAAAGGCGGACCAAAGCGCAGCGTGGTGGTTGTTCATTGTATTTATTGACGACACTATACATGAACAAACTAACGAAAACAAAACAAGAAACGTGAGAACTCAAAACAGCCCTGTCTGGTGCAAACACAAAAACAGGAACAATCACCCACAAACAAACAGTGAAACCCAGGCTACCTAAGTATGATTCTCAATCAGAGACAACTAATGACACCTGCCTCTGATTGAGAACCATACTAGGCCGAAAACATAGAACTGCCCCAAAACATAGAAAAACAAACATAGACTGCCCACCCAACTCACGCCCTGACCATGCTAAATAAATACAAAAACAAAGGAAATAGAGGTCAGAACGTGACAACACTTGTATTTTAACTTAATATAATACATAAATAAAATCAATTTAGTCTGAAAATAAATAATGAAACATGTTCAATTTGGTTTAAATAATACAAAAAAACACAGTGTTGGAGAAGAAAGTAAAAGTGCATTATGTGCCATGTAAAAAAGCTAATGTTTAAGTTCCTTGCTCAGAACATGAGAACATATGAAAGCTGGTGGTTTCTTTTAACATGAGTCTTCAATATTCCCAGTTAAGGTTATAGTTAGGTTGTAGTTATATGAATTAGAGGACTATTTCTCTCTATACCATTTGTATTTCACAGACCTTTGACTATTGGATGTTTTTATAGGCACTATAGTATTGCCATCCTAATCTCGGGTGTTGATAGGTTTGAAGTCATACACAGTGCTGTGCTTCAAGCATTGCGAAAAGCTGCTGGCAAACAGAGGAAAGTGTGGTTTGAATGAATGCTTATGAGCCTGCTGCTGCCTCCCACCGCTCAGTCAGACTGCTCTAACAAATATCAAATCATAGACTTAATTATAATATAATAACACACAGAAATACGAGCCTTAGGTCATTAATATGGTAAAATCCAGAAACTATCATTTAGAAAACAAAACATTTATTGTTTCATTGAAATACGGAACCGCTCCGTATTTTATCTAACGGGTGGCATCCCTAAGTCTAAATATTGCTGTTACATTGCACAACCTTCAATGTTATGCCATAATTATGTAAAATTCTGGCAAATTAATTACGTTCTTTGTTAGGAAGAAATGGTCTTCACACAGTTTGCAACGAGACAGGCGACCCAAACTGCTGCAAATTCCCTGACTCTGCTTACACTGAACGCAAGAGAAGTTACACAATTTCAGGCACTGCATTGACTTTATGCAATGCAGGACAAGCTAGTTAAACTAGTAATATCATCAACCGTGTGTAGTTAACTAGTGATTATTGTTAAGATTATATAAAACAAAGAGAAGTTTAATGCTAGCTAGCAACTTACCATGGCTCCTTGCTGCCTGCACTCATGTAACAGGTGGTCAGACTACCATGCAGTCTCCTCGTGGATTGCAATATAATCGGTCATAATCGGCATCCAAAAAGGCAGATTACCGATTGTTATGAAAACTTGAAAATCGGCCATTCCGATTAAACCATCGACCTCTAATTCATATATTATCCATTTCAGAGACACTTAGATAATTCCTTTAGTGATACAGCAGTAGCAATACAAGGATATAACAACTACAGAAGAGACAGGAATGCCTATAGGGGAGGTGTGTGACTGAGTGAGTGAGTGAGTGAGTGAGTGAGTGAGTGAGTGAGTGAGTGAGTGAGAGATAGGAGAAGGGGTCTGAACAGTATTCAGACCCCTTCACTTTTTCCACATTTTGTTACGTTTCAGCCTTATTCTAAAACGTATATTAAATAAAAAATGTTCATCAATCTACACACAATTCCCCATAATGAAAAAGTGAAAACATGTTGTTTTTTTTGCATTTTTTTAAAACTTAAATACTTTATTTACATAAGTATTCAGACCCATGAAATTCAAAATTGAGCTGAGGTGCATTCTGTGTCTATTGATCAACCTTGAGTGAGTTCACAGTGCATGTCAGAGCAAAAACCAAGCCACGAGGTTGAAGGAATTGTCGTAGAGCTCCAAGACAGGATTGAGTCGAGGCACAGATCTGGGGAAGGGTACCAAAACATTTCTGCCGCATTGAAGGTCCCTATCTTTTTTAAATGAAACAAGTTTGGAACCACAAAGACTCTTCCTAGAGCTGGCTGCCCGGCCAAACTGAGCAATCGGGAGAGAAGGGCTTTGGTCAGGGAGGTGACCAAGAACCTGATGGTCACTTTGACAGAGCTCTAAAGTTCATCTGTGGAGATGGGAGAACCTTCCAGATGGATAACCATCTTTGCGACTCTCCACCAATCAGACTTTTCTGGTAGAGTGGAAAGATGGAAGCCCCTCCTCTGGAAAAAGCACATGACAGCTTGGAGTTTGCGAAAACACACCTAAAGACTCTTAGACCATGAAAAACAAGATTCTCTGGTCTGATGAAACCAAGATTGAACTCTTTGACCTTAATGCCAAGAGTCACGTCCTTGAGTGGCCCAGCCAGAGCTCAGACTTGAACCGGATCGAACATCTCTGGAGAGACTTGAAAATAGCTGTGCCGCAATGCTCCTAATCCAATAAAAAATAAATTAGCAAAAGTTTCTAAAAACCTGTTTTTGCTTTGTCATTATAGGGTTTTGTGTGTAGATTGATGAGGAAAAAATCTATTTAATACATTTTAGAATAAGGCTGTAACGCAACATCATTTGGAAAAAGTTGAGGGTTCTTTCCGTAGGCACCATATCAGAGCCATATCCCTGTAATTCTTAGAGAAGATCTCATGTCAAGTGTAATTGAAGTGTTGTGGTTGCAGGTTCACCCGCCTCATGTAAAGTCTATTATTTTAGTGTATTGCTGTAGGCCACCAAGAAGTAACAGTCAGTATCTAGATATTTGTGTGTGAAATTCCTGACAGTGTGTGTGATGTTAAGAAATAGGATTGGGAAAGGCCCTCTCCTGTTTCAGCATGACAATGCCCCTGTGCACAAAGCGAGAAATGGTCAATGTGATCAATGTGGGAGAACTTGACTGGTCTGCACAGAGCCCTGACCTAAAACCCCATTGAACACCTTTGAGATGAATTGGAACGGCGACTGCGAGCCAGGCCTAATCGTCCAACATCAGTGCCCGTCCTCACTAATGCTCGTGACTGAATTGAAGCAAGTCCCCGCAGCAATGTTCCAACATCTAGTGGAAAGCCTTCCCAGAAGAGCGGAGGCTGTTATAGCAGCTACAGGGGGATCGTCTCCATATTAATGCCCATGATTTTGGAATGAGATGTTTGACGAACAGGTGTCCACATACTTTTGGTCATGTAGTGTAGAATTTTGATGAGGCATACATCTGTGGAAGGGTATAAAACAATTTCTAGATTGTTGAAAGTTTCCAACAGCACAGTGGTCTCCATCATTGAGAAATTGAAACACATACATTTAAACTACCAAGACTGCCTAGAGCTGGTTGTCCGACCAAACTTAGCAGCCGGGCAAGAAGGACCTTGTTCAGAGAGGTGACCAAGAACCCAATGAACCACAGAGTTCCTTGAGGGAGATGGGAGAACCTGCCAGAAGGACAGTTTCTACAGCACTTCACGAATCTGGGCTTTATGGGAGAGAGGTCAGACGGAAGCCAATCCTGAGAAAAAGACACGACAGCACGAGTTTGCAAAAAGGCACGTGAAATGGCGCCGATTATATAATGGCGTCGGAGGAGATAGCTACCGTTTTAAGTGCTCCTAACCAACTGTGCTATTTTGTTAGTTATTGTAATATTTGTGTTGTGGAGAAATTACCAGGCAGGAGACAGGAGTACAGTTAGTTTTCATTTAGTCAAAACCCCTCGTGCTCTACAGTTCCCGGCACCCCAGTGCGCATGTGCATTTCCTATTAGGTGTAGTAACGTAACACTGCCGTAATGCATTACTGCTTAGTAACAGCACAGTAACTAATATAAACAGATGTAGATCCCAGATACTACACTCCTCCCCCATAGTGTTTAACTCCCAGAGAACAAGGTAAATATGTTAGGTAACTACTAATGCATTATCTGAAAAATGCATTCTTAAACATTTTTCAACTACTGGGTTGAAGCAGACTTTTCAGAGCCCAGCACAAATCCAGGGGATTATTCTGCCCCGAAGATGGAGTTTGTGTCCTAATAACTAACCCAGGTAATGTCCTTTTTCTTTCCTTTTATCTAGGATATATTAAAGTGTTTGTTTTACTGTCTGTTACCTCCTTAACCAGCTCAACTCACAGGTCAAGCTTTTGAGGTGCCCTTCGCTGTCGAATAGGATATCTCCGCTCCTCCTAGGCTTCCTGTGGTGGGCCAGGTTCGGGTGGAAGGTCAGGCTCTGTCTCTCCCGTACGTCCACAGTCAGGAGAATAGTCCTGGAGGTCGTTATTGTTCTTGTTCTCTCGGCATGTCTCTGCTGGGGCGTTGGACCCAATTTGCAGATGGCGTTGGACCCAATAGCAGATGATCCACATGAACGTTGACCTGGCGATGACCAATTTGGACTTGGTAAGTCAAAGCTCCTCTGCTTTGCAAGATCACACCTGAGTTCCACAGGCGCTTAGGGTGTCTGAAATCACGTACCATCACCCTCTCTTCCTCTTTGAATTCTCTGACAGTCTTTGAGTGTCTGTCATGAGCTTTCTTCTGCTGTAGCTGGTGCTTTGCCACAGTGCTTGACAAGTCTGGTTTCAACAATGTCAGGCGGGTACGTGGTTGGCGTTTCAGAAACAGTTCAGCTGGTGTACATTCCGTTACTGTGTGTGGTGTGTTACGGTAAGTAAACAGGAACCGCGGAAGCCTTTGGTGGGTGGGCACAGACTGAACCTCGAGTCTAGTCCAGACCTTCTTAAAGGTATGCACGGCTCTCTCCGCTGCTCCGTTTGATGCCGGATGAAAATCTTTATACTCTCTTTGGATAATTCATTCCAATCATTTAAAAGTTAACAGCAGGTATTCTGCATGTAAGTTTAAGTATTTTGATATGATACAGGATGTGCCTTACTCCATTGTTCTTGAGAAACATTTCAAAATCGTTTGACGTGAACGGAGGGCCATTGTCCGATACGAGCTCCTTGACTAGTCCAAAGGATGCAAACAGGTGTCTGAGAAGATTGATGGTCTTCTCAGCTGTGGTCAGTTGAGTAGGGAACACTTCCATCCACTTGGAATGGACATCAACGACAACAAGGAAATGTTGCTTGTCAATTTCGGCGTAATCCACATGGATGCGTTCCCAAGGTGTAGCAGCCCAGGACCATGGATGAAGAGGTGCAGCAGCCGGCTTGTTGCAAACAGCTTCACAAGGTGAGCAGTGGCCTACATGCTGTTGAATGTCCTGATCCAGTCCAGGCCACCACAGATAACTGCGAGCGAGTGCTTTCATTCGAGTGATCCCTGGATGTCCCTCATGCAGGTCAGATAGCAGTCTCCTCTGGAATTTGTGAGGTACCACCACCCTTGATCCCCACAGAACACACCCTTGATCAGTGGACAACTGGTCTTTCTTGTCGATGAATGGACGAAGGTTATCGTCATTTACGAAGGTTGGCCAACCGCCTAATGTTAAGTCCAAGACTTTGGAAAGCACGGGGTCTTTCCTTGTTTCCTCTGCTATGTCAGAAGCAGATATGGGCAGTTCATCAATGAGAGAGATCTGGAAGACTGCTCTATCATCTTCACTGTCGGAGTCACTATTGCACGGTAGTCTCGATAGTGCATTGGCATTTGCGTGATCACTGGATCGTCTGTACTCAATCTCGTAGTCGTAGGCTAACAATATCAGAGCCCAACGTTGCATTCGAAGTGCAGCAAGGGTTGGTATAGCTGATTTTGGTCCAAGGATGGCCAACAGAGGCTTGTGATCTGTCAGCAGTTGGAACTTCCTTCCGTAGAGGTATTTGTGAAACTTCTTCACTCCGAATATTATGCTCAGGGCTTCCTTCTCAATTTGAGCATAATTTTTCTCACTTGGTGACAGAGTCCGTGATGCAAATGCAATAGGGTGTTCTTCACCTGACGGTAGAACATGTGAGATGACGGCTCCTACTCCATATGGAGATGCATCACACGCGAGTCTCAGCTTCATCTCTGTGTTGTAGTGGGCAAGCCACTTGCTCTTTAGCAGACGCTGTTTGCAAGTCTTGAATGCTTCTTCGCATTGTTGGGACCAATTCTACTTTGTATCGGCCTGCAGCAGTTGGTGAAGCGGATGCAACAATGTGGACAAGTTTGCCACAAACTTTCCGTAATAGTTCAGAAGCCCCAAAAATGACCTCAGCTCTGAGATATTTGTGGGTGCTGGTGCGTTAACGATTGCTTCCACCTTGCTGTTGGTTGGGTGCAGGCCTTGTGCATCAATCTTGTATCCGAGATACTCCCCTGAGTCCTGGAGGAACTCACACTTGCTGCGTTTCATTCTCACTCCGTATTTCTCCAGTCTTGACATCACTTTGTCCAGCACTACAAGGTGCTCTCCAATGGTTGGTGCTGACACAAGGATGTCCTCCATGAAGCACACAACGTGGTCTATACCGTCCAAGATCTGATCCATTGTTTGTTGGAATATCGCTGGAGCTGTCGAGATTCCATAGGCCAAGCGATTGAATCTGAATAGCCCCTTGTGTGTATTGATGGTCAGATACTGTTCTGACTCCGGATCCAGCTTCAGTTGCTGATAAGCGAATGCCAGGTCCAGCTTACTGAAAACCTTCCCACCAGCTAGAGTGGCAAACAGATCTTCAGCGTTTGGTAGTGGATATTCCTCTGGTAGTATGCAGCGATTTACTGTGACCTTGTAGTCACCGCACATTCTGACAGTCTTGTTTTTCTTTGGGACTACAACAATTGGAGCGGCCCAGTCGCTCCTCGATACTTTCGTGATTATGTTATTCTTCTGTAGGCGGTCCAGTTCCTTCTCTACTGCTTCCTTAAGAGCATAGGGAACCGGACGTGGTTTGTGAAAGATAGGCTTGGTTCCTTCTTGCACTCTGACTTTTGCTGTGAAGTCTTGTATTTCACCGTAATCATCTTTGAAAAGTTCTTTGTGCATCTCCAGCATGTTAGTGAGTGTAGCCTGACTCACTGGTTTGTCATTTCTGAGACTGAAGATTTCTCCCCAGTTCAACTTGATCTTTTGTAGCCAGTTTCTGCCTAGCAAGGCTGATTTTTCTCCTTTAACAATGACAAGCGGTAGCGTCCACTCCTTCCCCTCATACCGGACTGGTACCTGGATCTGCCCTAACACAGGAATAGTGTCACCAGTGTATGAAGAAAGGCGGATGGACGCCGGCTGAAGAGGGCACTCTTTCAGTTTTTCTTTGTAGAGTCTCTCTGGAACCAGACATACAGACGCTCCGGTGTCCAGCTGCATTTTTACTGGTTTTCCCGCTAACTCCATGTTGAGATAGATTCCATATTTTAGTTGTTGAGCTGTGTACACTGTGAACAGTTCCAATACTGTTTCAGTTGTACCTTCCTCTTCTTGTGCTGCGTCTGACACTTTGTGCTGCGTCTGACACTTTGTGCGCTCTTGCTGTGCGTTTTGAGGCCTTACACACTCTCTGTAAATGTCCAACCTTTCCACAATTGTGGCACTTTTCATTTTGGAATCGACATTCACTGTGCTGATGATTATCTCCCCCACATCTGTAGCAACTTGGCTTAGACCTTTGAGATGTGGGCTGCTTTGTTCTTGTGTAACCTTGAGGACGGGACTGAAAAAAGTGTGACTTTTGTGAGCTTTTTCCACCACGTGCATCACTGACCTTGTGAACACCTTTCTGACGTTCTGCATGTCCCGATAGCTCAATAGTATCCCTGTGGGCAAGCTCGAGTCCAAGTGCTATATCACAGGCTTTCTTAAAGGTCAGGTCCTTCTCTGACAGAAGCCTTCTGTGATATGCTTCACCTGTGAGACCACATACAAACTTGTCTCGGAGAGCATCATCAAGAAATCGTGCAAACTCACATGTACTTGTCAGCCTTTTCAAAGCAAGAATGTAGTCAGCCACGGTTTCCCCTTGACTCTGCTAAAATCTGAAACGTTCTGCAATGAGAATTGGCTTAGGCTTGAAATACCTTGAAAGAGTTTGTCAGTTCTGCATAGTTCAACTCCACTGCTTTTATTGGTTCAATGAGACCTTTCAGCAATCCATACTCAGTTGGACCCAAAACACTGAGAAATAGGTCTGCTTTCTTTTCATCTTTGATTTCATTTGCAGCCAGCCAACGCTCAAAACGCTCCAAATAGGAATCAAAATCCTCTTTTGTAGCCTCGAACTCTGGTACTCGACCAATGGTTGCCATTTTCACAGTTAATTGTTCAGTTTCCTTAATTTTCTGAATTTTCATCTAATTCTTCACTTCAGAAGTTTCTGCAATTACTTCATTCACTGCACTCATTTGTATTAATGTACACACCGTGTTACGTCCCTTCTTCCTTTTTTTTTTCTTGACAATATTTCTCCACTGAGATCGCCTAATTTCAATGGGTTCAATGACAGTTTTTTATTTATTTTATTTAACCACCAGAGGGCAGTGTCGCTATTCTGGACGCCAATAGTCTTGTTACTTGGCAGCTCCTGAATACTGTGCTAGCAGTGCTAGCAGTGCTTAGCCTTCTCTACTGGCGAAAGAAAATAAAAAATTACTGACGAATTACATAATTATTTTGAGTTTCATTACTCACGCAACATTCTTCCCTTCAAACAATGTCCGTTTATGTAGTTTAATCCCATCCTCGTCGCCACTGTAATATTTGTGTTGTGGAGAAATGACCAGGCAGGAGACGGGAGTACAGTAAGTTTTCGTTTAGTCAAAACCCCTCGTGCTCTACAGTTCCCGGCACCCCAGTGCGCATGTGCATTTCCTATTAGGTGTAGTAACGTAACACTGCCGTAATGCATTACTGCTTAGTAACAGCACAGTAACTAATATAAAAAGATGTAGATCCCAGATACTACAGTTATATTCCGCATTATTTGTACATAAAGTTGCTGCTAATGTCTCTTATGACCGAAAAGTACAGAGATTACTCACCTCGAACTGGACAAATATTTTTTCTTTAATGAGTCCAACACAAAGGATACAGTGCCTTGCGAAAGTATTCGGCCCCCTTGAACTTTGCGACCTTTTGCCACATTTCAGGCTTCAAACATAAAGATATAAAACTGTATTTTTTTGTGAAGAATCAACAACAAGTGGGACACAATCATGAAGTGGAACGACATTTATTGGATATTTCAAACTTTTTTAACAAATCAAAAACTGAAAAATTGGGCGTGCAAAATTATTCAGCCCCCTTAAGTTAATACTTTGTAGCGCCACCTTTTGCTGCGATTACAGCTGTAAGTTGCTTGGGGTATGTCTCTATCAGTTTTGCACATCGAGAGACTGATATTTTTTCCCATTCCTCCTTGCAAAACAGCTCGAGCTCAGTGAGGTTGGATGGAGAGCATTTGTGAACAGCAGTTTTCAGTTCTTTCCACAGATTCTCGATTGGATTCAGGTCTGGACTTTGACTTGGCCATTCTAACACCTGGATATGTTTATTTTTGAACCATTCCATTGTAGATTTTGCTTTATGTTTTGGATCATTGTCTTGTTGGAAGACAAATCTCCGTCCCAGTCTCAGGTCTTTTGCAGACTCCATCAGGTTTTCTTCCAGAATGGTCCTGTATTTGGCTCCATCCATCTTCCCATCAATTTGAACCATCTTCCCTGTCCCTGCTGAAGAAAAGCAGGCCCAAACCATGATGCTGCCACCACCATGTTTGACAGTGGGGATGGTGTGTTCAGCTGTGTTGCTTTTACGCCAAACATAACGTTTTGCATTGTTGCCAAAAAGTTCAATTTTGGTTTCATCTGACCAGAGCACCTTCTTCCACATGTTTGGTGTGTCTCCCAGGTGGCTTGTGGCAAACTTTAAACAACACTTTTTATGGATATCTTTAAGAAATGGCTTTCTTCTTGCCACGCTCCCATGAAGGCCAGATTTGTGCAATATACGACTGATTGTTGTCCTATGGACAGAGTCTCCCACCTCAGCTGTAGATCTCTGCAGTTCATCCAGATTGATCATGGGCCTCTTGGCTGCATCTCTGATCAGTCTTCTCCTTGTATGAGCTGAAAGTTTAGAGGGATGGCCAGGTCTTGGTAGATTTGCAGTGGTCTGATACTCCTTCCATTTCAATATTATCGCTTGCACAGTGCTCCTTGGGATGTTTAAAGCTTGGGAAATCTTTTTGTATCCAAATCCGGCTTTAAACCTCTTCACAACAGTATCTCGGACCTGCCTGGTGTGTTCCTTGTTCTTCATGATGCTCTCTGCGCTTTTAACGGACCTCTGAGACTATCACAGTGCAGGTGCATTTATACGGAGACTTGATTACACACAGGTGGATTGTATTTATCATCATTAGTCATTTAGGTCAACATTGGATCATTCAGAGATCCTCACTGAACTTCTGGAGAGAGTTTGCTGCACTGAAAGTAAAGGGGCTGAATAATTTTGCACGCCCAATTTTTCAGTTTTTGATTTGTTAAAAAAGTTTGAAATATCCAATAAATGTCGTTCCACTTCATGATTGTGTCCCACTTGTTGTTGATTCTTCACAAAAAAATACAGTTTTATATCTTTATGTTTGAAGCCTGAAATGTGGCAAAAGGTCGCAAAGTTCAAGGGGGCCGAATACTTTCGCAAGGCACTGTATACTGCTTCCTGGAGACCAGGCCGAAATCCCAGTCATTCACGTGAAGAAAAGACGGAGATACAGGGGGCGAAGATCGGGGTACATTGTGAGGATTTGTAGGCGAGTGAGTAAATCACCACTACCATCGGTTCTATTGGCCAACATGCAATCACTGGAAAACAAACTGGATGGTCTACGGTCGAGACTATCCTACCAACGGGTCATTAAAAATTGTCATATCTTGCTTCACAGAGTCGTGGCTGAACGACGACACAGATAATATAGAGCTTGTGTGCATCGGTAGGACAGATCTGGTAAGATGAGGGGCGGGGGTGTGTGTCTATTTGTCAATAACAGCTGGTGCGCGATGTCTAATATTAAAGAAGTCTCGAGGTATTGCTCGCCTGAGTTAGAGTACCTCATGATAAGCTGTAGACCGCACTATCTACCAAGAGAGTTCTCATCTATATTATTCGTAGCCGTCCATTTACCACTACAAACCAATGCTGGCACTAAGACCGCACTCAATGAGCTGTATAAGGGCATAAGCAAACAAGAAAATGCCCATCCGGAAGCAGCGTTCCTAGTGGTCGGGGTCTTTAATGCCGGGAAACAAATCTGTTTTACCTCATTCACATGTGCCACCAAAGAAAAAAACTAACTCTAGACCACCTTTACTCCACACACAGAGACACATACAAAGCTCTCCCTCACCCTCCATTTGGGAAATCTGACCATAATTCTATCCTCCTGATTCCTGCTTACAAGTAAAATCTAAAGCAGAAAGTACCAGTGACTCGCTCAATATGGTAGTGGTCAGATGATGCGGATGCTACGTAAGGGTGCTGTTTTGCGAGCACAGACTGGAATACGTTCCGTGATTCGTCCTATGGCATACAGGAGTATACCACTTCAGTCACCGGCTTCATCAATAAGTGCATCAACAACGTCGTCCCCACAGTGACCGTGCGTACATATCCCAACCAGAAGCCTTGGGATACAGGCAACATCCGCACCGAGCTAAAGGCTAGAGCTGCCGCTTTCAAGGAGCAGGACACTAATCCAGATGCTTATAAGAAATCCTATGCCCTCAGACGAACCATCAAACAGGCAAAGCGTCAATCCTACTACACCGGCTCTGATGCTCGTCGGATGTGGCAGGGCTTGCAAATGATTACGGACTACAAAAGGGAAGCACAGCCACGAGCTGCCCTGTGACGGAAGCCTACCAGACGGAAAAAAGCTAAATGCCTTCTATGCTTGCTTCAAGGCAAATAACACTGACGCATGCATGAAAGCACTAGCTGTTCCGGACGACTTTGTGATTACGCTTTCCGTAGTCGATGTGAGCTAGACCTTTAAACAGGTCAACATTCACAAGGCCGCAGGGCCAGACAGATTACCAGGGCGTGTACTCAGAGCATACGCGGACCAACTGGTGTCTTCACTGACATTTTCAACCTCTCCCTGACCGAGTCTGTAATACCTACATGTTTCAAGCAGATCATAGTCCCTGTGCCCAAGAATGTGAAGTTAACCTGCCTAAATGACAACCACATCAGTAGCCATGAAGTGCTTTGAAAGGCATCATCATCCCGGAAATCCTAGACCCACTCCATTTCGCATACTGCCCCAACAGATCCACAGATGACTCAATCTCAATCGCACTCCACACTGCCCTTTACCACCTGGACAAAAGGAACACCAATGTGAGAATGCTGTTAACTGACTACAGCTCAGCATTCAACACCATAGTGCCCACAAAGCTCATCACTAAGCTAATGACCCTGGGACTAAACACCTCCCTCTGCAACTGGATCCTGGACTTCCTGAAGGGCCGCCCCCAGGTGGTAAGGGTAGGCAACAACACATCTGCCACGCTGATCCTCAACACCGGTGCCCCTCAGAGGTGTGTGCTCAGTCCTGTACTCCCTGTTCACCCACGACTGCGTGGCCAAGCACGACTCCAACACCATCATTAAGTTTGCTGACGACACAACAGTGGTAGGCCTGATCACTGACAATGATGAGACAGCCAATAGGGTAGAGGTCAGAGACCTGGCAGTGTGGTGCCAGGACAACAACCTCTCCCGCAATGTAAGCAAGACAAAGGAAATCATTGTGGACTACATGAGAAGAAGGGCTGAACTATTATGATCCAAACACACCAAGACAGTCGTGAAGAGGGCACGACAACATCCTTCCCCCTCATGAGACTGAAAAGATTTGGCATGTGTCCCCAGATCTTCAGAAAGTTATACAGCTGCACCATCGAGAGCATCCTGAACGGTTGCATCACGGTTGCCTGATATGGCAACTGCTCGGGATCCGATCATAAGGCGCTACAGACAGTAGTGAGTATGGCCCAATACACCCCTGGGGCCAAGCCTTCCTCTGACACTAGACGGTGGAAGGCCCAAATAATTGTCAAAGATTACAGTCACACAAGTCAGACTGTTCTCTCTGCTACCGCACAGCAAATGGTACCGGAGCGCCATGTCTATGTCCAAAAGGCTCCTTAACAGCTTCTACCCCCAAGCCATAAGATGGCTGAACAATTAATCAAATGGCCACCCAGACTATTTACATTGACCACCCACGCTTTGCTTTTACACTGCTGCTACTTGCTGTTTATTATCTATGCATAGTCACTTTACCCCTACCTACATCTACAAATTACCTTGACTAACCTGTATTCCCGCACATATACAGGGGGTATTGGTACCAAGTCTATAGCCAATTTATTGTTACGTAATCTTATTGTGTTACTTTTTATTTTACATTAGTTTATTTAGCAAATATTTTCTTAACTCTATTTCTTTACCTGCATTGTTGGTTAGGTAAGCATTTCATGCTAAGATCTACACCTGTATTCAGCACATGTGACAAATAAAATGTTATTTGATAGACAAGAGCATAAGGCAAAATATTCTGTGAGACAAAATGTAACTCTTTGGCCTAAATGCAAAGTGCTATTTCCGGAGAAAACCAGGCACTGCTCATCGCCGTCTAACACCATCTCTACCGTGAAGCATAGTGGTGGCAGCATCATGCTATGGGGATGCTTTCTGTGGAAAGGCTTGAAGATTGCTTTTCACCACAGCTCCCCATCTAACTTAATTGAGCTTGAGAAAATCTGCAAGGAAGAACAGGAGAAAATCCCCAAATCCAGATGTTCAAAGCTGATACAGACATACCCAAGACGACTCAAAGCTGTAATCGCAGCAATGTATTTACTCATGGGTATGAATACTTATTTAAATGAGATATTTCCTTATTTCCTTTTCAAAACATTTTCAAAAATGTCTAAAAACATACTTTGTCGTTATTGTGTCTGTGGATCACTGAGAAAAAAAAAAAGTGTCCGGCTGTAACAACAAAATGTGGAATAAATCAAGGAGTATGAATACTTTCTGAATACCCCACCAAGGGTCTCTAGTCCCCAAATCCAAAACAAATTCACAGCAACGCACAGTATTATACAGAGCCATGATGGCATGAAACTCCCTTCCATCCTCAATTAATCAAGCAAACAGCAAAATTACCTTACAAATAAAGAGATTTAACATGTCATGGAATGTTGTTTTGTGTGGACCCCAGGAAGAATAGCTGCTGCTTCGGCAAAAGCTAATGGGGATCCGAATAAACCAATAAAGTCACGCACTTTTGACAGCTTGACCCCATTGACAAAAGGAAAGCTTACATACTGAACACACACAAAGCAACAGTAAAGCACACACAAACCCAAGCCTGTCCCACTCCCACAAATAGCCTACAGGGTAAAATAAACATTCAATAATCTATTTACAGCTTAAACACCATACACAAATACACGAGCTCACTAACAAACACAGACAGCCATAAAATGCAGGTCACCAAGACATGATCAGATATCAAGACGTCTGCTAAGGGCTGTTTTGAACACTTAAGACACAACAGAAGAGGGCAAACATACTAAGCTAAGACAGGGCAAAACAAAGACAAAGATAATTCCTTGTCTACAACAAACAACAGATACTGCCAACCATACTTTAGTACTCTATAACCCTCTTCGCCAGTGAGCAGATCTCAATTTTCACTTCAGAGGCAGGGTCTCAGCCCAGTGCTCTTCAAACGGGCATAAAACCCATATCTGTTTACAATTAAACAACTTGGACAAAATCTGAAACAAGTTGGATTAGAGGTCTGAGAACAATCTGGAGGGGGAAATAGTAGCTGGGTCCATCAGAAAGTGTTAAATAAAACTGCACAAAGCTCCGGGAACACTTTATTGTAGATTAAGTACACAGAAATATTTACAGAAATCTTATCTGATGGTGGGCGTTTGTTGGACAAAAAGAAGCATACAGAATTCCTGGAAGTGCAGAGCATATCCCTGCCAATCTGCAAGAGGGCGCATTCCCTGACGATGAGATTGGAGCACTGTAGGTACACGGTCTGCCTGGACACCACACACAGACCTCTTGCCCTCTACAAGTAGCTACTAGACTAGCCCCCAACATGTTTATATTTGATGAACAATGACAACCCTGAAAAAGGCACTACGTGCCGAAATGTTGGTTGCTGTACCAACGAAATGTTTGGGAGCATAACGAGTAATAATAATCATTTTAAAAAGTGTCTTAATAGGGTGTTGTGCCACTACAAGCCGCCAGAACAGCTTTAATGCGCCTTGGCATAGATTCTTCAAGTGTCTGGAACTCTATTGGAAGGTGACACCATTCTTCCACAAGAAAATTCCATCATTTGGCGTATTGTTGATGGAAAACACTGTCTAAGGTACTGCTCCAGAATCAGGTTAGTTCTAGTGACAGATGTCCAAGGCATACAGATGAAGTCGGAAGATTAAATACACTGAGGTTGGAGTCATTAAAACTTGTTTTTCAACCACTCCACAAATTTCTTGTTAACAAACTATAGTTTTGGCAAGTCGGTTAGGACATCTACTTTGTGCATGACACAAGACAATTTCTCCAACAATTGTTTACAGACCCATTATTTCACTTGTAATTCACTGTATCACAATTCCAGTGGGTCAGAAGTTTACATACACTAAGTTGACTGTGCCTTTAAACCGCTTGAAAAATTATGTCATGGCTTTAGAAGCTTCTGATAGGCTAATTGACATCATTTGAGTCAATTGGAGGTGTACCTGTGGATGTATTTCAAGGCCTATCTTCAAACTCAGTGCCTCTTTGCTTGACATCATGGGAAAATCTAAGAAATCAGCCAAGACCTCAGGAAAAAATCTCCACAAGTCTGGGTCATCCTTGGAAGCAATTTCCAAACACCTGAAGGTACCACGTTCATCTGTACAAACAATAGTACACAAGTAAAAACATCATGGGACCGCGCAGCCTTCATACCGCTCAGTGGAGACACGTTCTGTCTCCTAGAGATTAACATACTTTGGTGCGAAAAGTGCAAATCAATTCCAGAACAACAGCAAAGGACCATGTGAAGATGCTGGAGGAAACAGGTACAAAAGTATTAATTTTCACAGTAAAACGAGTCCTACATGGGCATAACCTGAAAGGCCGCTCAGCAAGGAAGATGCCACTGCTCCAAAACCGCCATAAAAAAGCCAGACTACGGTTTGCAACTGCACATGGGGAAATGTCCTCTGGTCTGATGAAACAAAAATAGAACTGTTTGGCCATAATGACCATCATTATGTTTGGAGGAAAAAGGGGGAGGCTTGCAAGCCGAAGAACACCATCCCAACCGTGAAGCACGGGGGTGGCATCATGTTGTGGGGGTGCTTTGCTGCAGGAGGGACTGTTGCACTTCACAAAAGAGATGGCATCATGAGGTAGGAAAATTATGTGATATATTGAAGCAACATCTCAAGACATTAGACAGGAAGTTAAAGCTTGGTCGGAAATTGGCCTTCCAAATGGATAATGACCCCAAGCATACTTCCAAAGTCGTAGGTAGAACTGAAAAAGCTTGTGCGAGCAAGGAGGCCTTATAAACCTGACTCAGTTACACCAGCTCTGTCAGGTGGAATGGGCCAAAATTCACCCAACTTATTGTGGGAGCTTGTGGAAGGCTACCCAAAACGTTTGACCCAAGTTAATCTTGGATCTACCCATCCCGGATCCGGGATAATTGTCATCAACTGACACTAAGTAGCATAACGCAACGGACAAAAAATCTTACTAGAAAGTATTCATATTCGTGAAATCACAAGTGAAATATATTCAAACACAGCTTAGCCTTTTGTTAATCACCCTGTCATCTCAGATTTTGAAAATAAGCAAGACAAGCATTTGTGTAAGTTTATCGATAGCCTAGCATAGCATTATGCCGAGCTAGAAGCAGGCAATCTGGTCACGAAAATCAGAAAAGCAATCAAATTAAATTGTTTACCTTTGATGAGCTTCGGATGTTTTCACTCACGAGACTCCCAGTTAGATAGCCAATGTTCCTTTTTTCCAAAAATAATATTTTTGTCGGCGAAATAGCTCCGTTCGTTCTTCACGTTTGGCTGAGAAAACGACCGGAAATTGCGGTCACGACAACGCCGAAAAATATTCAAAATTAGCTCCATAATATCGACAGAAACATGGCAAACGTTGTTTATAATCAATCCTCAAAGTGTTTTTCAAATATCTATTCGATAATATATAAACCGGGACAGAGCTTTTTTCAGTAAGACTGGGTGGAAAAATGGCTACCTCTGTCTTTTGCGCGAGAAATACACAAAGAGCCATCAGGTGGACACTGACGCAATGTTGTTGTACATGCCCATTTTTCAAAATAAAAGCCTGAAACTATGTCTTGTGATACTAGACACATTAAGGAAGCCATAGAAAAGGGAATCTCGTTGATATTCCATTCACTGCTCAATAGGGAAGCTTAGGAAGGGACTCTTATTTAGAAACCGCTGCATTCCTTATTGGATTTTTCACATTCTTTTGCCTGCAATATCAGTTCTGTTATACTCAGACAATATCTTTACAGTTTTGGAAACTTTAGAGTGTTTTTTATCCTAAGCTGTCAATTATATGCATATTCTATTTTCTAGTCCTGAAAAATAGCCCGTTTACTTTGGGAACGTTATTTCCCACCCCCAAAAAAATGACCCCTAGATTCAACAGGTTAAACAATTTAAAGGCAATGCTACCAAATACTAATTGAGTGTATGTAAACTTCCGTCCCACTGGGAATGTGATGAAAGAAATAAAAGCTGAAATAAATCACTCTAGTATTATTCTGACATTTCACATTCTTAAAATAAAGTGGTGATCCTAACTGACCTAATACAGGGAATTTTTACTAGGATTAAATGTCAGGAATTGTGAAGAATTTAAATGTATTTGGCTAAGGTGTATGTAAACTTCCGACTTCAACTGTATATATTAAAGAAAAAAATAAAACACAGAAAAGGCTAATTTCTCTCATGTTGTGCATGAATTTGTTTACATCCTGTTAGTGAGCATTTCTCCTTTGCAAAGATAATCCATCTATCTGACAGGTGTGGCATATCAAGAAGCTGATTAACCAACATGATCATTACACAGGTGTAGTTCCCCCATCTTATAAATATTGGGTGGGAGATAGGGTTGGGTGATATGGCCAAATTATCATATCATGGTATTTTTCAAAGTTTTGACAGTATTTTATGTTTTTGATTAATAAAAGTTGCACATTTGCTATATGAGTAGTGCGTGACCCGAGGGTGGAAACACATATATTCTAAATGATTTAAATTAATATTTCTACATTCTGATTGGTTTATCAATTCAATTCAATTCAACCTAAAATAATTTCCATCAATTTCTGCATTTCCTGCACTCATTTGAGATCATTTCCACACTGCCACGAAATGGGCTAAAATACTAGGCCTTATTTTTAACCAAATGTTGCAATTGCGATTTAGATCAAAACCCTTAGGTCAACTTTTGGAATCATGGAAATAGAATGTTTATTATAATTATATTGTTAGAATATAAATAATAGTGGGCACTTTGAATACAGTGTTGTTTGACATGACAATGAATGAAAATGCCATGTGACAGGGTAGGAACCAAAGTTATGTTCTGTGTTTCCTAGGGGACCCTATAATCTTTGGCTACATTACATCTTTATTCATATAGCCAACATATTCATGCTTTGCTTATTCCTCTTTGATTTAGAAGATACTGTTGCACAAACAACATGCTGATTTAAGCCTCCACCAGTACTGGTATCAGGCTGTATTAGCTGGCTACGTTTGCTCGACTCATATTACTTTTATTAGCTAGTTAGCCAACCAGCGAATTAGCTTAACTTGCTAAGAAAACACAAACTAGCTGTTTGCAGATGGAAGAAACACAATAATTACAATAGAACGCTTGTGGATGTATATTAAGATCAAAGTGGAAACAACATCGTTGTCATCAACATTGTTGCATGTGCTGCATTGATCATGCATTGATTACTCCATCTCGTGGTCAAGCAACAAAAAATGCGCTCCTTTGAGTGACAGGGGGCGGGACTAGGTCTGTGTAGAAAGCGGCATGGAGAGAGAGAGCAGAGAGATGACTCAAGTAGCGGAGTAAACTATAAAAATGGATGTTACACACGGCGTATCACATTTAACAAACCAAACATTAAAATACCGTCATAAAAGATCAAGTTAAAACCCAAACCGGTCCGTGTATAAATACCAGTATATAGTAAAATACGGTATTACCGCCCAGCCCTAGTGGGAAGTGTGCTGTAATCTCAAATGTATTTTTTTTTTTTTTTTTTAAGTCATTCAACACACATGGGAAGTCCAAACTGTTTTATGATGATTGGGCTCCATTCCAGTCTTACTTTGTACAGTCCACCACCCTCTAATGGCACTCTCATTAAAACAAAAATACATCTGTATTTGACACCCCTGTGATTTACTGGTTGGAGGAGCATTTCTGTGTTTTTTTGGGAGGACCTTGAGGTTGGTGATGTGCTTATTGATTCTTATTGAATGTTTATTATTTTTTTTTATTTCACCTTTATTTAACCAGGTAGGCTAGTTGAGAACAAGTTCTCATTTGCAACTGCGACCTGGCCAAGATAAGGCATAGCAGTGTGAACAGACAACACAGAGTTACACATGGAGTAAACAATTAACAAGTCAATAACACAGTAGAAAAAAGGGGAGTCTATATACATTGTGTGCAAAAGGCATGAGAAGGTAGGCGAATAATTACAATTATGCAGATTAACACTGGAGTGATAAATGATCAGATGGTTATGTACAGGTAGAGATATTGGTGTGCAAAAGAGCAGAAAAATAAATAAATAAAAACAGTATGGGGATGAGGTAGGTGAAAATGGGTGGGCTATTTACCAATAGACTATGTACAGCTGCAGCGATCGGTTAGCTGCTCAGATAGCAGATGTTTGAAGTTGGTGAGGGAGATAAAAGTCTCCAACTTCAGCGATTTTTGCAATTGTGACTCGTGGATGCCTTATTCTTCTTGTCCTGTCAAAGCCTAAAATGTGAGCTTGTTTTGCCCTGTTTGTAAAAAATAACTGTAAAAAAAATTATATATTTTTTAAATAGCATTGTAAACTGTCATATTGGTCAGATGGATGGTCAGTCTGTGGCCATGACTGTCTGTGAGTGGTTGCATTTCTCCACACCTATCCCTCGTCTGTTTACAGGAACAATGGCAAGGTGACCGCTTTGTTCCTGTATTAACTACAGATTGCCCTTTAACATTTGTACTTTTCTGCCCAGTGTGTTTAACTTGTCCAAAGTACAGTATCTTTATATTTGAAATAAGTTTTTTTCTAGTTGAGCATACATTATTTATATTGTGTTGTCATGTGTGTAAACTGAATAAACAGACTTTTCAAAAAATAAAATCTGAGACCAAGTTTGAATATGCTGTCCGATAGTTTTTTTTAGCGACCAAAACAATGTACATGTTGCCCAAAGAGTTGTGCAAAGTTGGTGGAATACTATTCATAATGATTTACAGCTGTAATGGCTGCCAAACGTGCTTCCACCCAAGTATTAACTCTGGGGTGTGAAAAGACGCACAATTAAAATTTTGTATAACTTCCTTTCACTTTTAAAATGTGTAGATCAGTAAGAAAACAATCTAATTTAATCCCTTTTTAGATTGTAAAGCAGCAAAATGTGAAGACTGTCCAAGCGGTGTGTGGACTTTCACTAGGCACTGTAGGTTGAAGGTGATCACTCAGAATGGTTATGTATTTACTGGCGTTTACCTTGCCCTCTAAGGTGTTGAGTAGACCTAAACCATGCCTGGAAAATACAACCCACACCATAACAGAGCCGCCAGAACCAGCATTTACTCAAGTATTTACATTATTCAGGACAAATTCAAACCCCACCTTGGATTGCAATGTCTGTTCAACCAGTCTAATGCTAAACTCCACCCATGTATTCAACCATCAAACTATCCATCCATCCATCCACCCACCCACCATCCATCTTACCATCTCTAGGGCCACGCCCTCCGAGCTCTCTTTTTCCAGTTCAAAGGTAAACTCAATGGCTCCACTCTCCTTGTATTTTCCCTTCAGCTTCTTTGGGTCTTCCACCCACAGCTTCAGGGCGATGGCCGCCTTCTTCCCATCATCCTCCTCGGCCAGCTCCACCCGCACCCCTGTGTCCTCCGCAAAGAAGGCGTGGTTCAGCAGGTCCTTTATGGAGTACCTGGTAGGAACGAAAAATAAAAACAACCCTTTATCACTGTGCTAACATGGCATGGCTCCAACTTGACCTTCTGTAATTTTCAGATTTAGCCTAAATTAACTTCAAATTAGTCATATCAACTCCAAGTACAGTGACCTAATGCCCTCCACCAAATTCAGTAGTTATGTCATGAAGGAGCTGAAAGACTCTCCTGAACACCAATGTTCTCAGTGTTCTGGTCTGGACAGTATAAGCCCCTATCTAATAACACCCTCCATTTACTAGCTGCCAGGACAAGGAACGAGAGAGAACTGTACACAATCACCTCTCAGTATGAAAACCTGCCAAAGAGGCAGTTTTAAGGGTCATTTTCTCCTCTGTATTAAACCCATTATTATTCAAGTTAACAGAGGATGGCGTACAGATCGGGAGGGGAGATTGGAATGTTGTTGAGTGCCCCAAATGTCATCGTGATAGGATGTGGGCAGATTAAGTGAGGTATGGAGGGGTGACGGAGCACCTTGGTGGCCCTATGGCCTCCAAGGTGGACAGAGACGCAGGTACAGTCCCTCACCGCTCCTCTTTCTTCTGGCAGATGCACTCGCCAATAATCTCCTTGATTTCAGGATCCACAACCTTGTTGTAGCTGGCAGGCTTCACCCCCTGATAACAGAAAAGGAAGGGAAAAAACAGTTCAGAGGGATGGCCGGAAGCCATGAGTAAGTATGGTGGAGAAAATAAAAAGGGAGACAGAGAGAGATTGCCACATGTATTCACATAGCTTACCAAAAGTTGTCATAATGACTTTAGTGGTTTTCTGAACAATGTGCAGACAACTCATTAAAAACGTTGATCACATTTCAAGAGGTGTCAACATCACTTGTCAGATTGTTAATGCTTTAAACAAGCCCCTTTCTGCAACTCTGTGGACTGAAAATAGTATTTTCAGGAACTGACACATTCATACAGATACTTATACACTGTGTAGTCTGGTTGAAAGCTATCAGAGTTTCCCGTGGATAAAGGATAAATAAATAGACTTCTGTGGTCTCTCCAGGGCATGCCGATATTCATAGAGTAAAGTAGACAGAGAAAAAAACTGCTGCTGCCAGACAGAGGGGATTCTGTTTCTAAAAGCAGGCGGATACAAACAAGCAAGATTTCTGGCTCTCACAGACCTGTAACTTCTTCTTTAAGAGGCTCCTCTGTCCTCCACTCGTTACCTGTATTAATGGCACCTGTTTGAACGTGTTATCAGTATAAAAGACACCTGTCCACAACCCCAAACAGTCACACTCCAAACTCCACTATGGCCAAGAGCTGTCAAAGGACACCAGAAACAAAATTGTAGACCTGCACCAGGCTGGGAAGACTGAATCTGCAATAGGTAAGCAGCTTGGTTTGAAGAAATCAACTGTGGGAGCAATTATTAGGAAATGGAAGACAACTGATAATCTCCCTCGATCTGGTGCTCCACGCAAGATCTCACCCCGTGGGGTCAAAATGATCACAAGAAAGGTGAGCAAAAATCCCAGAACCACACGGGGGGACCTAGTGAATGACCTGCAGAGAGCTGGGATCAAAGTAACAAAGCCTACCATCAGTAACACACTACGCCGCCAGGGACTCAAATCCTGCAGTGCCAGACGTGTCCCCCTGCTTAAGCCAGTACATGTCCAGGCCCGTCTGAAGTTTGCTAGAGAGCATTTGGATGATCCAGAAGAAGATTGGGAGAATGTCATATGGTTAGATGAAACCAAAATATAACTTTTTGGTAAAAACTCAACTCGTCGTGTTTGGAGGACAAAGAATGCTGAGTTGCATCCAAAGAACACCATACCTACTCTGAAGCATGGGGGTGGAAACATCATGCTTTGGGGCTGTTTTTCTGCAAAGGGACCAGGACGACTGATCCGTGTAAAGGAAAGAATGAATGGGGCCATATATCGTGAGATTTTGAGTGAAAACCTCCTTCCATCAGCAAGGGCATTGAAGATGAAACGTGGCTGGGTCTTTCAGCATGACAATGATCCCAAACACACCGCCCGGGCAAACGAAGGAGTGGCTTCGTAAGAAGCATTTCAAGGTCCTGGAGTGGCCTAGCCAGTCTCCAGATCTCAACCCCATAGAAAATCTTTGGAGGGAGTTGAAAGTCCGTGTTGCCCAGCAACAGCCCCAAAACATCACTGCTCTAGAGAAGATCTGCATGGAGGAATGGGCCAAAATACCAGCAACATTGTGTGAAAACTTACAGAAAACGTTTGACCTCTGTCATTGCCAACAAAGGGTATATAACAAAGTATTGAGATAATCTTTTGTTATTGACCAAATACTTATTTTCCACCATAATTTGCAAATAAATTCATTAAAAATCCTACAATGTGATTTTCTGGATAATTTTTTCGCATTTTGTCTGTCATAGTTGAAGTGTACCTATGATGAAAATTACAGGCCTCTCATCTTTTTAAGTGGGAGAACTTGCACAATTGGTGGCTGACTAAATACTTTTTTGCCCCACTGTGTGTAAACTTCTGACCCACTGGAATTGTGATAGTGTATTATAAGTGAAATAATGGGTCTGTAAACAATTGTTGGAAAAATGTATTGTGTCATGCACAATGTAGATGTCCTAACCGACGTACCAAAACTATAGTTTGTGGAGTGGTTGAAAAACAAGTTAATGACTCCAACCTAAGTGTATGTAAACTTCCGACTTCAACTGTATATGCTTTAGCCAAAGCCAACACCTCTGACTATCCTTACCATACCATGCAGAATATATGCATGTGCTTTAGTGCCAAGTCCTCTGATTATCATTGACAATGCTAGTCAGCGGAGTTGGCTAAAGTACAGATCTGGGACCAGGCTAAGATGAGTCATCCTACTTCAGCAGTGCCTGCCAAGTTTTAAAAGTGCAAAATCAATACCCTTCATCCAATATATTATGGCTCCGGACACCCCCTGATCTAAAAACAGTTTGCTGCATTCATCACTGTGATGTTCTTTTCCTCACTGGCATAGAGTGGAATACAAGATTAGCTCTATGAAGAATTGAGGGGTTCTGGACTTCCTGAGCAATGCCATATGGCACATCATGACCATCTTTACTGTCCAGTAAACTAGGGAATTATTCAAGTATCAAGAACCATGGGGCTGGCTGGTAACATAACCCCTACCATGGAAAGGTCTTGTATCTCCTTACCCTCCACTCTCATTGAGGAGTAGCGTACCATGAAAACCTTACTGATAATTGGAGAGAGAATCGTACTATAAAAATTTTACGGACACAGTATATTCTACATTAGTTATTTTTTGTTCATTTTTAGTCCCATCCTTCAGCTACACTCAACCCCTCCCATCTATCTCTGTGGACCATCCAGTTTTGATTTCTTGTCAGCTCGGGATTCGATCTTGCAACCTTTCGGTTACTAGTCCAACGCTCTAACCACTAGGCTGCCTACCGCCCCACCCAGCAGTGCTATTTGCGGAGTTAACTCAAGGTAAATGCTGCAATTCTTTAGCCATTCCTGAACATGTGACCCAAAACAAGCTACTTATGGACAGTACCAAAACAAATGATCTGATGATTCTGGCCTTTAAATTAATGCTGAATACCCCTGGTTACTTGAGATCTGTGGCTGCCATTCATAGAAATCACAGTGCTAACATGAATGACTGAAATTGGTGTCTAGCCTAGTTGTGAGTGTTACCTATATACGAGCTAAATTGGTTTACATTTTAAATGTGGACTCACGCTGGTGACTTTGCGGTAGATCTGTGCAGCGTTCTGGCACTCCGAGTACGGGTACTCTGAGGTGGCCATCTCCAACATGCACATCCCAAAGGCATAGACATCCACTGACTCATCATAGTGCTCCTCATACATCTCTGGGGCCATGAACTCTGGGGTGCCTGGGAGGACATGGTCAAAGGTCAGACAGCAGGACATTTTTGGAATCTGGAGACTGTTGTCCATTTTAGAAATATATAGATGATACACCAGGTGTTACTGATTCAGTCTGATTGGATCTCCTACCTATGACACTCTTGGCGAAGGAGGCCCTCTTGAGTGTGGCCAACCCCAGGTCTCCTATCTTGACGGAGCCGGTGGGGCCCGTGATGAAGATGTTGTCACACTTCAGGTCTCTGTGGATGATGGGAGGGGCCCTGGTGTGGAGGAAGTGAAGACCCTTCAGGATCTGCCTACACCAGCTCCTCAGAACCTTTGGCTTCATTACCTTGAAGCGCTTCAGATATCTACAGGTGGGAAAAGGACATCAGTATCACCATTCATATATTCAGAGTTTTGGGATTGATAATCCAGTCAAAAATAAAAGGTAATTTAGAGCAAATATTCATGTGCATATCACTCCATTGCCTCTTTTTGCAGTACTACATTGCTTAGTAATCTCAATGATAAATAATACTCCCGCACACATTAACTGGTTTGTTGTAGGGAATACATGTAAAAAAAGGTGTTGCTTTACATCTATGACTAGATCCCGCATTGCCCAATTATAGCCTCTTCTTTTGACTATCATCATCATCATCCTCTCCCATCTTCAGCAGGTGTAACAGTACACTCACGTTTTGAGCGTGCCTGATGTCATGAGCTCCGTTACCAGGACGATGCACTTCTTCCCTTTGAGGGGTGACTCCCAAAAGTCGTAGAAGCGGACGATGTTGGGGTGCTGCAGCCCCTTCAGCATCTCTGCCTCCTCCTTAAACCGCTGACGCTCTACTTTGGTCAGCTTACGGTCCTGAGGGAGAGGACAGAGAAGTTACACTAAATCCAGGGTTGTGGTCAAGAGACAAAATATTATGAGAGAAAATATGCCTGGTTGAACCTAGATCATTTTCAATGTTATACAGAATTATTTGTGAAACACTCTTTTAAAGCAATGGCTATAGTGGTACAAGGGGAGGAAAACACTTCAGAGATCATGTGAAATGAAGAGATCATTAATATCAGTTTTTTTGAGAGAGACCTATAAGCAGAACAAACAGATGGGAGAGAGGGATCGTGGCTCTTCCATTGATCTCTGTCTGTGCCTGTTTGTCTGTCCGGTATTAGTGTGTCTGTCAGAGCCATATTCAGCTCATTAATTGGACCATATGTTTGACCCAGCTGGTCACCCTTGAAAGGAACTTGCAATTGAGTAGGCCCCAGAGCAATGATTACTTTGGGAAGTGAGGACCAGTACTGTGGAAAATCAGAGGTGCAAGCATGGCTCAGATCACACAGGCACTGGCTGCAAGGCACCATGTGGTCTACTTCAGTAGGAGCAGAGGATCTTTCACATTATGCATGTCAGTGGGTGTCACTAGTAGGGCTGTGGCGGTCATTTCATTTTGTGAGCCGGTGACCGTCAGGCAAATAACTGCCAGTATCATGGTAATTGACTGTTAATTAACATAAACCCTTTTAGCTTTTAGCTTCCCTTCCTGGCTTCCACACATAGCCTACAAACCACTGATACAGACGTTTGGAACATCTATTTTTTTAAGTCTAATAAATCCATGTAATATAGCCTCCACCATCACAATAAATCCATGATTTCTTTTAGACAGGTCTAAAGAAAGATAAAGAAAATGTAGATATATTTCAGAAGAACAGAATAGCATACTGAGCTGTCCTTATGTTAGGCCCTGAATGTAAATGGATCCCATCGCATTTAACTGTACTGATGGGCATTTACATAAAAACACTGTGTTATTTAGCAAATGTGGCACTCTGGTTTTGGCACGTGCGCTCTAGCAACAGCTCAGATATATCGGATTCGGGAAGTTATTCAGACCCCTTGACTTTTTACACATTTTGTTGTGTTACAGACTTATTTTTAAATAGAATTTTAAAAAGATTATCCTCAAACTAAACACAATACCCCATAATGACAAAGCGAAATCAGATCTTTTGAAATGTTTGCTAATTTATTAAAAATAAAAACAGAAATACCTTACAGTATTATTCAGACCTTTTGCTATGTGACTCGAAATTGAGCTCAGGTGCATCCTGTTTCCATTGATCATCCTCGAGATGTTTCTACAACTTGATTGGAGTCAACCTGAGGTAAATTCAATTGATTGGACATGATATGGAAAGGCACACACCTGTCTATATAAGGTTCCACAGTTGACAGTGCATGTCAGAGCAAAAACCATGCCATAAGCTCAAATTAAATTGTCCGTGAGGCTCCAAGACAGGATCGTGTTGAGGCACAGATCTGGGGAAGTGTACCAAAACATGTCTGCAGCATTGAAGGTCACCAAGAACACAGTGGCCTCCATCACCCTTAAATGGAAGTTTGGAACCACCATGACTCTTCCTAGAGCTGGCCGCCCCACCAAACTGAGCAATCAGGGGAGAAGGGCATTGGTCAGGGAGATGACCAAGAATCCGATGGTCACTCTGACAGAGCTCCAGAGATCCTCTGTGGAGATGGGAGAACCATCTCTGCAGCACTCCACCAATCAGGCCTTTATGGTAGAGTGGCCAAATGGAATCCACTCCTCAGTAAAAGACATATGAGAGCCCGCTTGGAATTTGCCAAAAGGCACCCAAAGACTCTCAGGCCATGAGAAACAACATTCTCTGGTCTGATGAAGCCAAAATTGAACTCTTTGGCCTGAATGCCAAGCATCACGTCTGGAAGAAATCTTGCACCATCCCTACGGTGAAGCATGGTTGTGGCAGAATCATGCTGTGGGTATGTTTTTCAGGGACAAGAACTGGGAGACCAGGATCGATGGAAAGATGAACGGAGCAAAGTACAGAGAGATCCTTGATGAAAACCTGCTCCAAAGCGCTCAGGTCCTCAGACTGGGGCGAAGGTTCTCCTTCCAACAGGACAACAACCCTAAGCACACAGCCAAGACAACATTGCTGTCTAGTGGCTTCGGGACAAGTCTCTGAATGTCCTTGAGTGGCCTAGCCAGAGCCCGTATTTGAACCGGATCAAACATCTCAGATCAAATCAAATGTTATTGGTCAAATACACATGGTTAGCAGATGTTATTGTGAGTGTAGCTAAATGCCTATGCTTCAAGATCCGTCAGTGCAGCAGTATCTAACAGGTAATATCAAACAATTCCACAACAAAACCTAATACATACAATCTAGTAACGGAATAGGATAAGAATATATAAATATTAAATATATGGATGAGCAGTGACAGAGCGGCTGAGATGCAATAGATAGTAGTGATGCACCGATATGACATTTTTGGCCGATACCGATATCCGATATTTTCCTTGCCAAAAAAACAATAGTGGCCTTTTAAGCATTCTAGTACAGTTAAATAGTTAACACACACACACACACACGGACGCAGGTGGTCTAAGGCACTGCATCTCAGTGCAAGAGGCGTCGCTACAGTCCCTGCTTCGAATCCAGGCTGTATTAAATCCGGTCGGGATTGGGGGTCCCATAGGGCAGCACACAATTGTCCCAGCGTCGTCTGAGCCATCATTGTAAATAAGAATTTGTTCTTAACTGACATGCCTCGTTAAATGAAGGTTCTTCATTTGTTCAGGTGTTTCATTCTCAACCAGGATTTCAATGGAACGCCATTTGGGTCTTGCGTGTCAAAAAAAAATATACACGTCAAATAACACTATTTGACGTGTCAAATAAGCTTGTTGACCAATCAGGTCCTGAATATGACTGCACGTCACATAATAATTGAATGTGTTTTTACGTATTTGTTACACAGTGTAATCAATATCACTCGTATTTCATATCACAACGATTCATCGATAAGTATGCTATGATGCTGGTAAAGTTGTCTCGCGCACCTACAGTGCTGTTATAAAAAAAGCTAGCTAGCTGATGGATGCAAACAATGTTCTTCCCCAAAAACATAGCAAAACGACAATTTGTTTTAGTTGCTGTAGTTAGCTAGCTAACTATATAGCTAGGTGTCATCATCTAAAATAACCCTAATTTATAAGACAGTTCTTATTTGATTAATGGTGGTCGGAACCATCTCTGTAAAGCTAGACACAATAAGTTTTAGCC
The DNA here is from genome assembly GCF_045791955.1 of Oncorhynchus clarkii lewisi. NCBI lineage: Eukaryota > Metazoa > Chordata > Actinopteri > Salmoniformes > Salmonidae > Oncorhynchus > Oncorhynchus clarkii. The sequence goes on along the minus strand of NC_092155.1, from coordinate 35,822,818 downwards.
AAGGATTTGCAGTTAGCCTTCAAAATAAAAGTATGGCATTATTCTACTATTTGTATTCACTGCATCACTGTCAATGCCAGACTTTTATTTTGAAGACAAACCGCAAATTCCACTATTGTGCCTAATCCTTATTGTGGCTAGCTTCACAACATAAACCGGTCCAGGCGAGTGTCAATAGCCAGATGAAGCTAGCTGACTGCTTATAACGTTAGCTTTGGGTAACAGGGTTAAGTAGCTGGCTAGCTATTTATTTTCATGACCTGAAGTTCAATTTCAATAGGCAAACAACAAGTGTCAACCTAGCTAATACTTACAAGTATTCCTAAATCATTGCTAAGAATAATGAAAATGCAGTTTCTACTGGTCATTGTTTTCAGGCTGGTTGTATTGGTGCTAGCTAGTAAACACATCATTCGTGGCTGGTGTTTGCAGACTTTTAAGTACAGCTTTGACAGTGCTACTTTTTTGACACCCAAAGACCCAAACGGCATTCCATAGTAAGTATGTTGTGAAGCTAATAGCAGTGATGCTATTACTGTGTAACTCAAGTAGGGCAACATCTGAACAATAGCGCACTTGTGTGTACCGGTGTTCGATCAGTCGGCGAAAGCCAACATCACCCAGGACAAAGAACGGTTGATTGTCAAAGGCAATGAATTCCATTATCTTGGCTTTAATGGATTTCGCCTTGGAGTTGTCTTGCTGAAAAGTTGTTACTCTTTCAAATGACAGCTAGACTTGTTGACTGCTCGATCCACACAGTAGACATTGTGGGTGTCAATTACGCCACGTTATCTACAGTTGAAGTCGGAAGTATAAACACCTGCCTCTAATTGAGAACCAATCTAGGCAACCATAGACCTACAAAAACACCTAGATGGAAACAACCCCATAAATCTACAAACCCCTACAGTACAAACACCCTAGATGAGACAAAAACACACATACCACCCTGAACCTAACCAAAATATATAAAGAAAACAAAGATTACTCAGGTCAGGGCGTGACAATATTTCAGCTTTTATTTCTTTCATCACATTCCCAGTGGGTCAGAAGTTTACATACACTCAATTAGTATTTGGTAGCATTGCCTTTAAAATGTTTAACTTGGGTCAAATGTTTTGGGTAGCCTTCCACAATAAGTTGGGTGAATTTTGGCCTGTTCCCCCTGACAGAGCTGGTGTAACTGAGTCAGGTTTGTAGGCCTCCTTGCTCGCACATGCTTTTTCAGTTCTGCCCACAAATGTACAGGATTGAGTTCAGGGCTTCGTCATGGCCACTCTAATAACTTGACATTGCTGTCCTTAAGCCATTTTGCGACAACTTTGGAAGTATGCTTGGGGTCATTGTCCATTTTGAAGACCCATTCGCGACCAAGCTTTAACTTCCTGACTGATGCCTTGATATGTTGCTTCACTATATCCACAATTTTCCTTCCTCATGACGCCATCTATTTTGTGAAGTGCACCCGTCCCTCCTGCAGCAAAGCACCCCCACAACATGATGCTGCCACCCCCGTGCTTCAAACATAACGATGGTCATTATGGCCAAACAGTTCTATTTTTGTTTCATCAGACCAAAGGACATTTCTACAAAAAGTATGATTTTTGTCCCGATGTGCAGTTGCAAACCGTAGTCTGGCTTTTTTATGGCGGTTTTGGAGCAGTGGATTCTTCCTTGCTGAGCGGCCTTTCAGGTTATGCCCATATAGGACTCGTTTTACTGTGGATATAGAGACCTGTTTTGTACCCGTTTCCTCCAGCATCTTCACAAGGTCCTTTGCTGTTGTTCTGGGATTGATTTGCACATTTCGCACCAAAGTATGTTCATCTCTAGGAGACAGAACGTCCCCTTCCTGAATGGTATGACGGCTGCGTGGTCCCATGGTGTTTATACTTGCGTACTATTGTTTGTACAGATGAACGTGGTACCTTCAGGCATTCGGACATTGCTCCCAAGGATGAACCAGACCTGTGGAGGTCTACAATTTTTTTTCTGAGGTTTTGGCTGATTTCTTTTGATTTTTCCATGATGGCAAGCAAAGAGGCACGGGGTTTGAAGGTAGGCCTTGAAATACATCCACAGGTACACCTCTAATTGACTGAAATGATGTAAATTAGCCTATCAGAAGCTTCTAAAGCCATGACATAATTTTTCAAGCTGTTTAAAGGCACAGTCAACTTAGTGTACGTAAACTTCTGACCCACTGGAATTGTGATACAGTGAATTATAAGTGAAATAATCTGTCTATAAACGACTTGTGTCATGCACAAAGTAGATGTCCTAACTGACTTGCCAAAACTATAGTTAGTTAACAAGAAATTTGTGGAGTGGTTGAAAAACGAATTTTAAAGACTCCAACCTAAGTGTATGTAAACTTTCGACCCACGGTAGCTTTGACATCGGTTTTTAACATCGGCGTTAAACTAGACATCGGGCCGATACCGATGTTCGCATTTTTTGCGAATATCGGCCAATTCCGATATGTCGTGCATTCTTAATAGATAGTGTAGGATACAGTGTATACATATGAGATAAGTAATGTGATATATGTAAACATTCTTAAAGTGGCATCTCTGGAGAGACCTGAAAATAGCTGTGCAGCAACACTCCCCATCCAAACTGACAGAGCTAGAGAGGATCTGCAGAGAAGAATGGGAGAAACTCCCCAAATACAGGTGTTGGTACCATTAATGCGATGAGGACTATTATTATTATTATTAGGGATTATTATTAGGGATGCATGTGAATTCAACAGATTTTTTTCAAATTAACAAATTGTCTTTTGGTGATTTTATATAACATTCCAACCTCGTTTAGCATGATCTAGTCAATTATGGCACAATTCTACTATTTGTATGCATTTGCATCACTGTCAATGACATACTTTTATTATGAAGGGTAACCGCAAAGTCCACTATTGTGGCTAATCCTTATTGTGGCTAGCTTCACATAGATGGGTCCGACCACCATTAATCAAATAAGAACGGTCTTATAAATTAGGGTAATTTTAGATGACACCTAGCTATATAGTTAACTAGCTAACTATAGCAATTGAAACAGATGTCGGTTTGCTATGTTTTTGGGGAAGAAAATTGCTTGCATCCATGAGCTAGCTAGCTTTTTTTTATGACCAGCACTGAAGGTGCACGAGACAACTTTACCAGCATCATAGCATACGTATCGATGAATCGTTGTGACATGAAATTCAGAATTAAGAATATATTTATAGCTGTAGAATTATCTTAGTCATCCATTAATTATCATTGTTACCTCAGTCTCATTCTGAACATTGTTGACTTCAAATCTGCACAAACCCTAGTCTCCATGATGAATCAGTGATACACAAATTGGCTAAATAATCACACAGATATACTAACATGTTGCAATGAAAAGAAAAGTCCTTGGTGGACTAACCTGATATGACGGCTTGTTACTTCTCCCGTGGGAAAAGAAGAGAAAGGAATTCAACTAATCGTACATACAGTTGAATAATACGCTCATCGTAAATATGGATATTTAGCACCCTAGCAACCGCTCATTCGGATTTAGAAATGCAACACATATTTACGCTTGTATGTCCTTGCCGTCTCTGTTGAAATCAACCGGTCCATCTATGGAGTTGATTATCAGAAGTCTCTGGTTGTCCACTAGAGGTCACCATGTCCTTAGTAGCTGTAGTAGGTTGTTCTCGGAGTGTTAGGACGGATCTTCCAGTGGTGTACTACACGGTGTTCAATGGGCTTTATTCTTCACTCTGTTTAGAATAGTTACCCTAGAGATACCTATAGTGGTGAGGGGGAATTGTTCTTTGTCTCTGGTCATGTTTCCTAGGCTAACAGTGGATAAACAGCTGCAGGCAATGTTCCTGTATAGTCTTCTTCTTCTTAGAGAGAGAAAGAGCGTTTCCTAGGCTAACAGTGCATAAACAGTTGCACACAATGTTCCTGTATAGTCTTCTTCTTTGAGAGAGAGAGAGAGTTTCAGAGGGTCTTAACATTTTCTAGTACTGTAGTTTCAAACCATTTTGTCATATCCAGCTCGCGCTGTACTTCGGCTGGTCTTTAGTTTTAAACCATTTCTCAGCCGTGTAGCCACCGCTTCCCGCTGTCTGGTAGAGATTTTCTTCTTCTCTGTTAAAAGTTTCCGAGTTTCTAACCAATCAGCTCACGCTGTCGGTCACGCTGGTCTCTTTTTAAATGGCAACCATTTCAACATGTAGCCACAGCTCCACATTTTCTGGTCTAATGTAAATATTGTTAGCAGCTCTTTTATGCCCTCGCCTTGGAGGCCAGTTCCATCACATTGCCACGTCTGTGCTCACGTGGGCGAAGTTAGAAGGCTAAAATCACATTTAATCTTCTCACAATCATAGAAGTTCCACAACTGGAACATATACATTTGTAGAGTTACCGTTATTTGGTTATACCGTCCTTAATGATATCAAACAACAATTGATTTGACATGATTATTGTTGAGCCCCACGAACCATTTACCACATTATTTACATTAGAAATGTCCAACCTTTTTGTGTTACAGTACTGCAAAGTCTCTCTCTGTGGTAACAAATTGATTTTTAATTCAATTTCTGCAGAGGGGGAGAGAGAGTTCCTGCAAAGTATTTACAACCCGGTTGTTAAGTCATAAAACTCTGGTGGGAGAGAGGGGGGGGGGCAGACCTAGAGCCTATGATCCTCACCTAAGTGGGAAAGTCATGACACAGGTGTGCCAAGCTTGTAGCATCATACCCAAGAAGGCTCGAGGCTGTAATCGCTGCCAATGATGCTTTAACAAAGTACTGAGTAAAGGTCTGAATCTCAGTGTAATATTTCAGTTTGTTTTTTATACATTTGCAAAAAGCAAACCTATTTTTGCTTTGTCATTATGGGGTATTGTGTGTAGATTGACAAGGGGGAAAAAACAATTCCATTTTAGAACGTAACAAACGTAACAAAATGTGGGAAAAGTCAAGGGGTCTGAATACTCTCCGAATGCACTGTATAGTGCGAGTAGCTATAGCCTACTACATGATGAGATTATCATGGACAAAAGAACAAGATTATTTTTAGTTGTCAAACAGCAACCATCATCATGTCACCAGAATAAGACCCTTGATATTTAATGGAAAGGAGCATCATGCTCATACCATGCACTTTAACCACCCTGTGAAGTTCATTATAACACATTTCATCTGTGTACTTTCATCTGTATCACTGCATACTTTTCCGAGTCGTAGAGAGAGGACCACACACCATATCATCGTGTCACTTCCAAGTTTACTTCGAAATGATGGTTATATTAATTTTTGCGCATAATGGCATTTCCACCACCATTCCTCGCATAATAAATTTTACAGACACAAAAAGATCCCACGTTGTCTGGTGTATTTTGTTGTCAACATTTGAAAAGTTTACCGACAAATTGGCTGTTTCCATCAGGCCTGTCGTGCCATTTTTGTTTTACCCCCCTTTTTCTCCCCAATTTCGTGGTCTCCAAATGTTAGTAGTTACTGTCTTGTCTCATCACTGCAACTCCCGTACAGACTCGGGAGAGGCGAAGGTCGAGAGCCATGCGTCCTCCGAAACACAACCCAACCAAGCCGCACTGCTTCTTAACTAGAGGTCGACCGATTAATCGGAATGGCCGATTAATTAGGGCCGATTTCAAGTTTTCATAACAATCAGAAATCTGTATTTTTGGACACCGATTTGGCCAATTTATTATTATTATTATTTTTTACACCTTTATTTAATCTTTATTTAACTAGGCAAGTTAAGAACACATTCTTATTTTCAATGACGGCCTAGGAACAGTGGGTTAACTGCCTTGTTCAGGGGCAGAACGACAGATTTTTACCTTGTCAGCTCGGGGATACAATCTTGCAGCCTTACAGTTAACTAGTCCAACGCTCTAACGATCTGCCTCTCATTGCACTCCACGAGAGTGCCTGTTACGCGAATGCAGTAAGCCAAGGTAAGTTGCTAGCTAGTATTAAACTTATCTTATAAAAAACAAATCAATCAATCAATCATAATCACTAGATAAACTAGTAATATCAATCAACCATGTGTAGTTATCTAGCGTGTCCCGCATATAATCGATGCGGTGCGTATTCGCGAAAAAGGACTGTCCTTGCCCCAATGTGTACCGAACCATAAACATCAATAACTTGCTTAAAATCAATACACAGAAGTATATCATTTTAAACCTGCATATTTAGCGAAAAGAAATCCAGGTTAGCAGGCAATATTAACCAGGTGAAATTGTGTCACTTCTCTTGCGTTCATTGCACGCAGAGTCAGGGTATATGCAACAGTTTGGGACACCTAATTTGCCAGATTACATTGAAGGTTGTGCAATGTAACAGGAATATTTAGATTTATGGATGCCACCCGTTAGATGAAATAGGGAACGTTTCCGTATGTCTCTGAATGAATAAAACGTCTCGTTTTCGAGATGATAGTTTCCGGATTCGACCATATTAATGACCGAAGGCTCGTATTTCTTTGTGTTATTATGTTATAATTAAGTCTATGGTTTGATAGAGCAGTCTGACTGAGCGATGGTAGGCACCAGCAGGCACCACAAGCATTCATTCAAACAGCACCTCCGTGCGTTTTGCCAGCAGCTCTTTGCTGTGCTTCAAGCATTGCACTGTTTATGACTTCAAGCCCATCAATTCCTGAGATTAGGCTGGTGTAACCGATGTGAAATGGCTAGCTAGTTAGCGTGGTGAGAAATAGTCCTATAATTCCTATAATAACTACAACGTAAAACTTCTTACCTGGGAATATTGAAGACTCATGTTAAAAAGGAACCACCAGCTTTCATATGTTCTCATGTTCTGAGCAAGGAACGTTAGCTTTCTTACATGGCACATATTGCACTTTTACTTTCTTCTCCAACACTTTGTTTTTGCATTATTTAAGCCATATTGAACATGCTTCATTATAAAAAATAAAATATAAATAAATAAAAATATATACATACATACACATTATTATTTTTTATTATTATTATAAATCGGCCGAATAATCGGTATCGGCTTTTTTTTTGGGTCCTCCAATAAATCGGTATCGGTGTTGAAAAATCATAATCGGTCAACCTCTATTCTTAACACAACGTGCATCCAAAGCGGAAGCCAGTCGCACCAATGTGTAGGAGGAAGCGCCGTACACCTAGCGACCTGGTCAGCGTGCACTGCACCTGGCCCGCCACAGGAGTCGCTAGTGTGCGATGAGACACGGATATCCCTACTGGCCAAGCCCTCCCTAACCCAGACGACGCTGGGCCAATTGTGCGCCACCCCATGGGCCTCCCGGTCGCGGCCGGCTACAACAGAGCCTGGGCTCAAACCCAGAGTCTCTGGTGGCACAGATGGCACTGAGATGCAGTGCCTTAGACCACTGCACTGCATCTCAGTGCCCCCTGTCGTGCCATTTTTTGGTCGACATGTAATTTACTTGCATAAAAAGGTTGGATGGAAACCTGGTTAGTGTGTGTAAGTGTGTGAGAGTGCATGGTGTTGAAGTGCTAGGTTGTCCCTGACCGAGTGGTATCTATAGACTCTCTTTGATATCGTAGAGCTTCATTCAAAGCATGCAGTCTATGAGCAGCCTGCAAACTAAGGCTGACATACAAACGCAGACACACACACACACACACAAACACGAGGGGTTGAGTACACAAGTCCATGCATACAGGCAGACACACCCCACATCACACTGCAGGGGTGAGGAAAGGTTGCCATTAATCGATCGCTCTCCCCTCTCTTGCCCACCCTCCTACTCTCTTCTCTTCTCCCCACCCCTCCCCCCACCTCTCCTCTGCATTCCAGTTCCCTCCATGCTTCCACCCTTTCATCAACCACTCCCTTCTGCTCCTCTCTTCACCCCCATACCTCTGCCATCACTTATCAACATCCTTTTCTGTTCTCTCGACCCATTCTTCTCTATGCCTCCATATGCTGACTGCTGACCACAGAGAAAGAAGCACCATTATATGCTGACCAGACCGGACACGTCGCGTGCGTGGCAAAATAAATTTAGAAATACATGTTATTAAATTATCACGCCAACAAGCTAAAATATAAGTAATTCCTATTTCTGATGCAGGTACCCACGTACCCTAGAAGCAGGTACCCACGTGCCATCTCCTCATTGGTTATACCCACGTGGGTGATTGAAAGATGAAATGTTTTGCCGGTCATCGTGGTAATACTATGCCAATCATCATATAAGTTCAAAGATGAAAAAGCTGATGACTGAGGACTAAAGAGATGACTAGAAAAAAATTGGTTAACCGTTTTCTGTGGGGATTAATTGTTGGAGTAGAGGACCTTGTGCATTTCACGAAAAATAACAACTCAATGTTTATATCCCAGGTCAAATTAGCTAACAACAGCAAGCTAGCTAAATAGTACAAATTAGCCAGCATGTGTAAGCTAGCTAGCTAAATTGCCATACATGTTTAATGCTTTTCGACCTGTCCCTAAATTAATGTCATTGGTTCAGAGTTTGTTTTGATATTTTAACCTGCTTGTCGTGATCGCGTTTGGTGTGGGGGGACAAAATACATTTATGCACGATGGCGCACGCACACAGCCGGTTTGGGTTCCGTGTTAGGTGATTCTCACGGAACTGGCACTTGAAGTTAACAAATCAATGTATATTTTTAACATTTCTCACCTAATCAAAATGCTGGAGTTAAACATAATAATGAAAACAAATATTAGAATGTATTTTGTAATTTCTCTCATTACGCAACACTGTGTATCCATGCTATTTTTATGTACACATATTTGGAAAAATAACAAAAAGGCACACTATCAAATCGAGACAAAATTACTAATGGACATTAATGGTGCATTATGTTAATGATGAGCAGGTTTCAGATATGAGAATGCATGTTTTGGTAATGAGTGTTGCATAGTTTGCTACTGAAAAACTGTACTGAGGTCTAATAGAGATTCAGAAACCCAATACAAACTGGGTCGTTTGTTATGACTTGCATAATACTAAAATCACAGATCCTACTGCAATTGACTAAAATAACCCTTGTTATAGCATAAGTACTGTAATTACAAGCATGTATTTTGACTTAAATCTACTTGAAAATCTATGGCAAGACTTGAAAATGGCTGTCTAGCAATGATCAACAACTTGACAGAACTTTATGAACTTTAAAAATAATGTGCAAATATTGTACAATCCAGGTGTGCAAAGCTCGTGGAGACTTACCAAGAAAGACTCACAGCTATAAATCGGAGTATTGTGTGTAGATGGGTGAGAAAATCTATTTAATCAATATTGAAATCAGGCTATAACAACAAAATGTGGAATAAGTCAAGGGGTATGAATTCTTTCTGAAGGCACTGTAAGTGAAGATACTGAATGAACTTGTGCTCATCTAAGGACTACTTCTCTAGATGATGCATCATGGGTGAATAAAACTTCATAAAAAAATGAGTATTTACAGCTAATTGAAAAAGTTACGTAATGAGAAACAAGTCCACAGACACCGTTGTTACATAAATATTAGTTTCATGTAAATTTCCACTAGTATCCAATTTGTATGACTTATGGACAAACTTTTTTTCCAAAAGTAAAATAGTATAAAATGACCCTTAATCGGAATTTAATCTTTCGGTAATGAGAATTTGGGGTGAATATTTCAAATAAGACACTGTACCATAAACTAGGCATCTTAGTCTTCAGAATGATAGAAAACTATGATGCATCTGCAACAACTAAATTTTCTACTGCCAAGGTTAAAACTTGGCTTCATGAGAATCACCCCATTAATTAAATTAAATGGGATTTATTGGCATGGGAAACACATGTTAACATTGCCAAAGCAAGCGAAGTAGATAATATACCATTATCTAAGTAGCTCTGATGTGTTCCTTATAAAAATATGAATAAATTCTGGTACCGAGGCTTATGTAACACAGTAAGTGCAGTTACACAGCCCAGAGCAATTAACGCTAGGATCTGATGAACAAAAAACCCAGGGAGATCAAAATCCATTCAATTATTCAACCAGCTGATTGAAGATTGGAGAGTGAGAACAGACAGGAGGAATTCAATGAGCGAGTGTGAGACCGGTAAAACAAAGAGAAACAGAGATTGTTAAAAATAGAGTCTGTGTGAGTCAGAAAAAAGCTGAAGGTATTTTAGTAATAGATGAGCTGTGATGCAATATAACACGCAATGAGGTGGAGTGATCTGCTGCAGGAGGGTTTGTGTGTCTGTGTGTGGGGGGTGGGATTTTCACTGCACTTTGAAGTCCAATAAATAATTCAGAGCTGCAGAGGCAATTCTACTGAGCTGAACTAGCGGGCACCAGGCAGGGCTGAGTTGGGCTGGGCAGTCCGCAAATGCACTTACTGCACAGGAGGATCCCTCCCTTTAGGCTATACATCCCTCCTTCATCCCCTCTTGTCCCCCCCTCTCCTCTCATCCAGGGATCTAAATTCAGTGTTCATTGGTAGCACTGGTTCCTAACTTACAACAGTTAGGAGCACCACATACAATTTAGGAGCACCAGAAAAATATATTTTCAAATTGACTGAGATCCAGCCAATATCGGGACTATATGAATCCTACTTACTTTTGAAGCACAGCTCATGAAGAAAATATCACTTTTACTTTATTTCTGTGCCACCAAATGTTTGCATTTACTGGTAAAGTTCCCAGGTTGGTAGTAGGGCTGCACGATATGCGCAAAACATCTAACTGCCATTTTCCAACCAAATATTGCGATTTGACTTGCGATATAGATCAAAACACTTGGGTGAACTGTGGGAATCATAGAAATAGAATGATTATTCTAATTATATGTTTGGTGTTGTTTGGCATGACAACAAATGAAAAAGCCAGGTAGGAGTTATGACAGGGTAGGAACCAAAGCGTTGGTCAGTGTTTCCCAGGGTACACTAATCACATTTGAATGGATGTTGCATTGAGACAAAGATTTTAGAATAGTCCATCTGATTCAGAACACGTAGTTGCACAAACATGCTGATATAAACCACCACTGGTTACAACCTGTATTATAGTAAACTTTTTCTTTGCCCCATCTTGTGCATTTAAATAAATGGCATTTAGCCAGCTACAGTAATTAGTTAACAATTAGCATTATGTTAGACACATGTATGCCAGCGTCCTTAGACGAATTAACTCACATTTTGCAGAGAGCATATACACAAACTAATAGTATAATAGATACATTATCTGGATTCATATCTAGAAGCAATGTGGAAAGCAGCATCACTCTTGTTTTGGAAGAATCTGTGTTGTGGTGCATGAATTGACAGCATGCTGAGAGAATAAACAGCGTGGAGGAACCATGTGGTGCCTGCTTGAGTGACGGGGGGCAGGGCTTGGTGTGTGTAGCCTGGGAACTGGAAGCAAGCAGCCGGGAAGGGAGCGAGGCGACTCTATGGCACTCGGAGGTAAAGCAAAGCCTAAATCATGACAATAACAAAAAATCTAGTCACACTGGTGCTCCCAAATTAAAATTCCAGGCCGCAGAGCAAAAATATTTAGGAGCATATGCGACCAAAATGGTCGCACTTTAGAAACCTGCTCTCATCCCCTTTCCCCCCACCAATGTCATAACCTTTCTGTCAGGGAAAGTCCCCCCTCCCCATCTTTCCCCCATCCTCACCTTAATTTCCTCCTTCCCTTTTCTCTGCATTCCCTTTTAGCAGACATAGGAGCTAATGCATAATTCTGGAATCACATACACACTCAGAGGTGTTGTACACCGCATGGGAGCATACACAAAGACGCTGGCACACACATGGTGACACAGTTATCATGAAAACAATACATTATAAAAACATCAGTGTCTAGTTATTTTATAGGGATGTAGATAGTCCCCTAAATTGTATTGTAACCTCCAATACAGCCATGAATTAAACTCAAAATTCTGCCATTTTCTAAAAGCTGTGCTGTAAACATCCTGTGTGTGTGTGAGCACACATGCGAGGAGGGAGGTCCAGCTAATGTAAGCCTAGCTATCCTCCAAAACAGGCTGTATAGGGGACCCCAGAGAGAGCCAGGCAGAGTTGAAGGCACACCGAGCCATCCCATCGGTCCGTGCTCCCTCTCAGAAAAATGGATTGTGACATTAGCAGGAAGTAATCCATAAAGCTGTGTTCCACTCGGTCGCCCCCGACTAGAGGTTGTATGTGTAACTCTTGTATTACAGATTGGGGCCGAGGCCGAATGTCTGGCTACAGAACAGAGACTAGCACACACGGAGTGTGTACGTGTGTGTTGTGCATAACCATTGGACTCTCATCAGCGATAACACTTCATGGTAGTGAAGGCGTAATTGTTCTCACTTATGGAACGAACTCTGCTGGTTTCCCAGAACTGCAGAAGTAGGTGAAACATGGAAAGATACCAGTAGAACTCTTACAACTGCAAAGCTCTGACATAACGCCTTTAAATCATCACCACCAGCTTAACCAGGCCAATGTCCAGTGCTTAATGTTGAACAATTCAAATGATTGTCCAACTGGAACATTGAAGGATAAAGTTCAGTTACTGAACTCTTATGACCACAAAAACACAGGCTTTGCCTGGAGACAGGCATGGCATGGCGGGGTCACTAAACATTGAGACACTTGTGAATAGGCCCATATTATGGGTCTCAATGTGTAGTGACCGAGCCATGCCATGCCTGTGTGTCAGTGTCTGTGTAACTCCAGTTCCTCTGATCTTTACATGACTCGGGTGGGTCACTAATCATTGCTTACATCAGGTGATCTTTTCATGCACCCACTACTATTCTAAGCTGTTACTTGTGAATGGGCCATATTATGTAACAGCTTAGAATAGCAGTGGGTGCATGAAAAGATCACCTGATGTAAGCAATGATTAGTGACCCACCTGAGTCATGTAAAGATCAGAGGAACTGGAGTTACAGACACACACAGAAAGAGAACGCTGTAACGAGATGGGCTTTAAAGAGCCGTGAGAAACAGACCTCATGTGAAAACCTTTCCAGTGGTGTCCCAGCCTTTCTGTTTCGAGAACAGGGCACCCCACAGATCTTCCCAGAGGTTGTTACTTTTTCTAAGGCTTCTGATACCAAAGGTATTTTTCCACCACTAAATGGAAAGTAAAATATATATTTTTCTATTGAGGACCTGAACAACAAGCCAATTTGCATTCGGTGTTGTTCCCTCTTGTCCGGTTATTCTTCCCACTGTCCAAGTTAATCAATAGCTGTCCCAGGCTGGCTGGACAAAGACTAGGCCTGCTCTCTGACAATGTGATTTGAAGGGGGAACTAGAACCCTGGTGGGAGAACGTAGTCTGTAGTCTCTAGTGGACTCCAGTATGTCATCCCATTGTCTAAAGACCACCACAGGGTCAGAGAGGCTAGAACAACAGAGCTCAGTTGGGCAAAGTTGCTTGGTGGTTAACAGCTTTTATCAATGCATGTAACCTTTCATAATGTAAATGTATCAAATTTGCACTATTTTGCCCATCACAAAGCTGGATACATTAAGTCTTACTGAAATCCAATTGAATTATCCACTGATAGTCACGACTAACCCAGGGAGAGGGCTGTCTGTGGGAGTGGCCCCTTTGGAGGTAGGCCTGGGTCATCCCACTGGAGGATCCATCGTGGGGACAATGTTCAGATAACGCATGCGAACGCACACACAAGCAGTGATGAATGGCTTTCTGTGGCAGAAAGATCTTAATGAATACTGCCATGGGGCTGGGGAAATGTGGGTTGTGTATTAAAGTACTACCCCCACGCCCTTAACCGTGCTTACCTCCAAGCAAACAGTCACACAATTGCTTTGTGAAGGCGATAAAAGATGTGTACTGTCATTTACCAAGATGAATCCACCTCATTTCAAAGAGGAAATTAAAGAATTTGCAGAATCTCTGTGCATGTTCAGGTTACAGAGTGGAATTAGGATATATTTGCACAGCCGATGAAGAATCTGACCTCTAGAAATCACAATTTACCTGAATACTTTCTCTAACCTTAACAGCACATTTATAGTTGACTAATGCTGATCTAGCCTACAGCTCATTCCACTGTAAAGCATTCGGCCCAAAACGCTCAAAGACAAGTAGACCTATTTTCAAAAGAATTGATGGCACAGATGTTATGCCAGTGTCTCTCATACTTCAGAGCCTTCAGGTCAGTGGATAAGATATAGAGGAAAGGGGACACGGAGATCACTTATGACATCATGTTTGTTTAATTAGCCTATCACACATCAATACCTCACATGGCCTTTACCCTCTTCATCATCACCACCATCATAGGGCTTTCTGCCTGGTCATCATTTGCTCTTTAGCCCCAATTAACATTGTGCTCCAGTTTGATCCTGTTTTGACCACGAGAGACAGATTAGCTGCTTTTAAATCAGAACAATAGTGTAAAAACGATTACACACACACCCCTTGTAATATTAGTGACATAAAATACACTAGAGAACTTCACTAAATGCTGGTTGGGAGTTAACTAGCCTATGCCACAATATTTTGAAAAGAGAAAATGGTTTAAAATTACATAACTGACACTGCTAAAACATGTAGTGACAAGCAATACTGTATCAACACTCTGTAGTTAGGCTATACTAAATCTGATCTCAGACCAGTTCAGAGAGTGGTAGGCCTACTCCTGGACCAGCTATGAGTAAGCAGACAGCTAGCCGCCCGCCCCTGTATTCTGTCCCCCAGTGCAGAACGTTTTGGCCAGCAACAATGTGCCTGTTCTCTGTTTCAGTGGAGCTGGGCTGAGGGCTCCTCTATAATTGGCACACCGGCATCCAGGGTGGTGCGGTGAATTATTGAAGACAGGGATGAGATTGTGGGACCGACTCCAGCTGCAGGAAAAGGCCAGGAGGAGTGTGAGCATCCAAACACGTGCATACCGGCACATCCATCCTGTCAAATGTGGACAGAGATGCAGTACACATACATTCCGAAATCCAACGGCTGAACCTAAATGGGTAAATAACACTGACCAGTGTCAGTCCAATGACGCACACAGACCGCTTGGGAAAAGAGTGTGTGTGAAAGTGTGTATAGCCCAGATTACGACACACAACCCTCCCAATAAGCCTCTTTCCTGTCACAGACTAAACGTGGAGGCTGACAAACAAGTACTGCCTTTGACAGAGACAAACTGCAAAAAATGTGTGATAATAAGCTTTATCCCCCTTCCTCCCCAGACTAATAATGCTTATATAACGGGCCCGAAAACGACAGGGTCGCAGAAATTCCACCTGATTAGGTCTATGCGTGTCAGAAAAAAAGAGATGGAGTCTGACAGCTTGCAGTGCTTTTGACAGACAATGAGGGGGCGTGAGTGACAGAGTGGAAAAATACTGCTAACACACAAAGCTGAGGACTGCAGGGTCATTTGGCTTAGAGGAGAGCAGCCATGCTTCAATTAGTGCTTGGACTTGGTCAGAGAGGGCAAATCACGTCGCCATTCTCCAGGCGGCCAGTCTCTCTACAGCACAGAACAGGCCAGGGGCTTACTCTCTTCCCCATCCTCTATGGGAGGATTAGTCAGCGGACAAGAGGGCAGCAGGCCTCAGAGACCCAAATTAGCTGGCTCCACTCCCAGCCCCTCCACCGCTCTTCTGCTGAGCAGCAGCTGGGCACCAGATCAAATCAGCCTGACTGGTAGGCAGTCTTTTTGAAGTATTCCATTGTTCATAGGTGCTACTTCTCATTCCTGGCGCACTGGACAAGCCGTGGGCATCTATTTAGAAAGGAATGGCGCAATGCATCCTTTAGTCTACACCTCAATGAGTTAACTAGTGATGGAGGGAGACCTTGATGATTGAACAATTGATTGACAGAGGCCGATGACCGCGCCCATGGGGTTGTTGTTTTTCCATGATTCTCAGCGGCCAGCTCAGGTTCCTTTAATAAGAGCTCCAGGCTCCACGCTGGAGTAACACAACACCAGCAACACAAAGCCCACCATGCCACTGCCAACCCACTGGACAGCGGGGGAACAGGAGCCAGAGAGCTGGATGTGTACAGCCGTATATCACAGCATTTCTCACCAACCGAACAGCTGGTGGTACTAAAGTTAACCAAACACACAGATAATAAACACAAGATAAACACAGTTAACAGGGAATAACTGGGGTACTATGAAACCCTTATGAGGCCTTAGTTGGAGCTTAGAGAAAGCCATCTGTTCGGAACCCACTCAGTCTCAGGTAGGAGGATGCTCAGCCTACAAAGTGAATATGAACCATCTGAAACCAGTCAAACCAGTGAGAACCAGACAGTGGGACAGGGCACACAGAGAGCTCTTGAACCCCGCTTCCAGGTCAGTTATCTTTGAGACCTAGCTGGAGTCAAAATTGCCATAAGGTCTTGAAAGGATTTCACTGTGGTGTCACGGTCTGTCAAGACCTTTCAGATCCTGAAGCCTTTATGACAGAAAATAGTCTGGATGGTTGGGGGACACTGTCCTGGTCTGAGGCTGTCAGAGAGCTACTGGGGCTTTGGGGACTTGTCCTGAGCTGAACCACAGACTAACTCCCCGTTCCCTCCCTCTCTCCGGTTTTATCACCCACTGCAATGAAGCGGCACAGAGCCAGAGAGACGGGCTTGACTCACCAACACGACCTGGCCCAGACTAAAACAAACGCACAATTAATTAACAGCCCACCTCTGTTGCCCCCATCCTGACATTATTATTTTTCTGCTGAATATTTTAGTGAGGTTTACTAGGGTTGTGCATCTTTCCCTTTCAAGATTATTCGATAGGTATCTATATACACATGGGCTATGTTTTAATTTGAAACGATTGGGTGAGATTCAGTTTGATTAGAGAACGAATCGATGTGATACGATGTGCACTAACATTTGTTGCATTAAACACAATCCTTTTCCATTCTAAATTCAAATCTGCTGCTGATGGAACTCATGAGCTGGGCTTCTCTGAGCTGGATCTGTCTGAGCTGACGTGTGTGGGGTGGTACCGGGAATCCCCCAATGCCACCACAAGGATAGTAAAAAAGGAAAATTCGCCCTTGTGGGGACATTTCCCAGGACCCCACGAAGACAAAGGCTATTTTAGGTTTAGGGTTACAATTAGGGTTAGAAGTTAGGTTTAGGCAAAATAGGACTTTAAATGGAAATACATTTTAGGTCCCCACAAAGATAGTATGCTGTGTGTGTGAGAATGATGTACACTACCATTCAAAGTTAAGGGTCACTTAGAAATGTCCTTGTTTTTAAAGAAAAGCACATTTTTTGTCCATTAAAATAACATCAAATGTATCAGAAATACAGTGTAGACATTGTTAATGTTGTAAATGACTATTGTAGCTGGAAACGGCTGATTTTTAATGGAATATCTACATAGGTGTACAGAAGCCCATTATCAGCAACCATCACTCCTGTGTTCCAACGGCAAGTTGAGTTAGCTAATCCAAGTTTATAATTTTAAAGGACTAATTGATCATTAGAAAAAGCTTTTGCAATTATGTTAGCACAGCTGAAAATTGTTGTCCTCATTAAAGAAGCAATAAAACTGTCCTTCTTTAGACTAGTTGAGCATCTGGAGCGCAGATGTGCAAGATCAAGAACAGACCACTTAACTCACGTTGGTCAGTGTGCAAAGCTGGGCACAGTGCGCAGTTTGACTCAGCTACTGATATTGCCTGGGGTTGTTCGGCATGCAAAACGACTCAACACAGTTACATGCAGTTCGACACTGAAGAAGAGGATTGTCACAAAATATAAGTTATTTTCAGAAGGTAGAAAATAACGTAATATAAGCAACAACAAAAAAATGTGAACTGGCGATTTGTACATTTTAATTGATTTTCTGACCGATGCATGCTACATTTGGATTGATTTGGGGGTCTACGGACCCCCAAATCTATCTTAAACATATGAATCGGGAACCGATGCATATCGGAGAATCATTACATCCCTAGTGATGTTTTGAGTCACCCAGTACAACTGGGAGGTAGTTGGAGAAAGAATCCAATATTGGCTACAGTAGTCCAGTTAGGGCTAGGGCCCCCGCTACAGTAGCAAACCAAGCCGCTGGACCACCTGACCTTCCTAGAAACCCCTAGAACAGAAAATAATCTGCTCATGGGCGGACTAATGTATGTCAATATAAATAAAGGATTAGTCATATATTGTACAGTGCCTTTGAAACCATCCATTCACTAGGCTATATGAAATTACATAAAGGACTTACTGAGCAGCAGAAGCCATGAGCAAAGCAACCCTTGCCACAATACCAGGCCTGACAGTGGGATACTTTGCAACCGCACAATGGTGAGTGTGTGGAGGATGCATTACATAAATTGGTCCCGTGTTCCCAAAAATGCCTCAAATTGTCACTGACAATAGCCTAGTGGATCAACAGTCATACTGTAACACTGTTTTTGTACTGTAACACTACTGTTGGGTCTAGGCCTAGGCCTATTTGAACAATATTGTGGCCTAGAGTCCCCTACTATAGGGTTGACAGAGTTTTCTATGGACTTGTGATTAGAAGTCGACCGATTATGATTTTTCAACCCCAATACCGATTATTGGTAGGAGAAATTAATGACAATTACAACAATACTGAATGAACACTTATTTGAACTTAATATAATACATCAATAAAATCAATTTAGCCTCAAATAAATAATGAAACATGTTCAATTTGGTTTAAATAATGCAAAAACAAAGTGTTGGAGAAGAAAGTAAAAGTGCAACGTGTGCCATGCAAAAAAGCTAACGTTTAAAAGTTCCTTGCTCAGAACATGAGAACATATGAAAGCTGGTGGTTTCATATAACTTCCGGCGCCGACAGAGATGGCCGCCTCGCTTCGCGTTCCTAGGAAACTATGCAGTTTTTTGTTTTTTTACGTGTTATTTCTTACATTAGTACCCCAGGTCATCTTAGGTTTCATTACATACAGTCGAGAAGAACTACTGAATATAAGATCAGCATCAACTCACCATCAGTACTACCAAGAATATGTTTTTCGCGACGCGGATCCTGTGTTCTGCCTTACAAACAGGACAACGGAGTGGATTCCATGCAGCGACCCAAAAAAAAAACAACTCCGAAAAAGAGGGAAACGAGGCGGTCTTCTGGTCAGACTCCGGAGACGGGCACACCGTGCACCACTCCCTAGCATTCTTCTTGCCAATGTCCAGTCTCTTGACAACAAGGTTGATGAAATCCGAGCAAGGGTAGCATTCCAGAGGGACATCAGAGACTGTAACGTCCTTTGCTTCACTGAAACATGGCTCACTGGAGAGACTCTATCCGAAGCGGTGCAGCCAACGGGTTTCTCCACGCATCGCGCAGACAGAAACAAACATCTTTCTGGTAAGAAGAGGGGCGGGGGCGTATGCCTTATGACTAACGCGACATGGTGTGATGAAAGAAACATACAGGAACTCAAATCCCTCTGTTCACCTGATTTAGAATTCCTCACAATCAAATCTAGACCGCATTATCTACCAAGAGAATTCTCTTCGATTATAATCACAGCCGTATATATCCCCCCCCAAGCAGACACATCGATGGCTCTGAACGAACTTTATTTAACTCTTTGCAAACTGGAAACCATTCATCCGGAGGCTGCATTCATTGTAGCTGGGGATTTTAACAAGGCTAATCTGAAAACAAGACTCCCTAAATTTTATCAGCATATCGATTGCGCAACCAGGGGTGGAAAGACCTTGGATCATTGTTACTCTAACTTCCGCGACGCATATAAGGCCCTGCCCCGCCCCCCTTTCGGAAAAGCTGACCACGACTCCATTTTGTTGATCCCTGCCTACAGACAGAAACTAAAACAAGAGGCTCCCACGCTGAGGTCTGTCCAACGCTGGTCCATAAAGCTGACTCCACACTCCAAGACTGCTTCCACCACATGGACTGGGACATGTTTCGTATTGCGTCAGACAACAACATTGACGAATACGCTGATTCGGTGTGTGAGTTCATTAGAACGTGCGTTGAAGATGTCGTTCCCATAGCAACGATTAAAACATTCCCTAACCAGAAACCGTGGATTAATGGCAGCATTCGCGTGAAACTGAAAGCGCGAACCACTGCTTTTAATCAGGGCAAGGTGTCTGGTAACATGACCGAATACAAACAGTGCAGCTATTCCCTCCGCAAGGCTATCAAACAAGCTAAGTGTCAGTACAGAGACAAAGTAGAATCTCAATTCAACGGCTCAGACACAAGAGGCATGTGGCAGGGTCTACAGTCAATCACGGACTACAGAAAGAAATCCAGCCCAGTCACGGACCAGGATGTCCTGCTCCCAGGCAGACTAAATAACTTTTTTGCCCGCTTT
Source organism: Oncorhynchus clarkii lewisi (assembly GCF_045791955.1). Lineage (NCBI taxonomy): Eukaryota > Metazoa > Chordata > Actinopteri > Salmoniformes > Salmonidae > Oncorhynchus > Oncorhynchus clarkii. The sequence goes on along the minus strand of NC_092155.1, from coordinate 35,802,475 downwards.
GAGGACAATACAGTGCCACTGACACGGCCTGCAACGAAAACATGCGGTCTCTCCTTCACTGCAGCCGAGGTGAGTAAGACATTTAAACGTGTTAACCCTCGCAAGGCTGCAGGCCCAGACGGCATCCCCAGCCGCGCCCTCAGAGCATGCGCAGACCAGCTGGCCGGTGTGTTTACGGACATATTCAATCAATCCCTATACCAGTCTGCTGTTCCCACATGCTTCAAGAGGGCCACCATTGTTCCTGTTCCCAAGAAAGCTAAGGTAACTGAGCTAAATGACTACCGCCCCGTAGCACTCACATCCGTCATCATGAAGTGCTTTGAGAGACTAGTCAAGGACCATATCACCTCCACCCTACCTGACACCCTAGACCCACTCCAATTTGCTTACCGCCCAAATAGGTCCACAGACGATGCAATCTCAACCACACTGCACACTGCCCTAACCCATCTGGACAAGAGGAATACCTATGTGAGAATGCTGTTCATCGACTACAGCTCGGCATTCAACACCATAGTACCCTCCAAGCTCGTCATCAAGCTCGAGACCCTGGGTCTCGACCCCGCCCTGTGCAACTGGGTACTGGACTTCCTGACGGGCCGCCCCCAGGTGGTGAGGGTAGGCAACAACATCTCCTCCCCGCTGATCCTCAACACTGGGGCCCCACAAGGTTGCGTTCTGAGCCCTCTCCTGTACTCCCTGTTCACCCACGACTGCGTGGCCACGCACGCCTCCAACTCAATCATCAAGTTTGCGGACGACACAACAGTGGTAGGCTTGATTACCAGCAACGATGAGACGGCCTACAGGGAGGAGGTGAGGGCCCTCGGAGTGTGGTGTCAGGAAAACAACCTCACACTCAACGTCAACAAAACTAAGGAGATGATTGTGGACTTCAGGAAACAGCAGAGGGAACACCCCCCTATCCACATCGATGGAACAGTAGTGGAGAGGGTAGCAAGTTTTAAGTTCCTCGGCATACACATCACAGACAAACTGAATTGGTCCACTCACACAGACAGCATCGTGAAGAAGGCGCAGCAGCGCCTCTTCAACCTCAGGAGGCTGAAGAAATTCGGCTTGTCACCAAAAGCACTCACAAACTTCTACAGATGCACAATCGAGAGCATCCTGGCGGGCTGTATCACCGCCTGGTATGGCAACTGCACCGCCCTCAACCGTAAGGCTCTCCAGAGGGTAGTGAGGTCTGCACAACGCATCACCGGGGGCAAACTACCTGCCCTCCAGGACACCTACACCACCCGATGTCACAGGAAGGCCATAAAGATCATCAAGGACATCAACCACCCGAGCCACTGCCTGTTCACCCCGCTATCATCCAGAAGGCGAGGTCAGTACAGGTGCATCAAAGCTGGGACCGAGAGACTGAAAAACAGCTTCTATCTCAAGGCCATCAGACTGTTAAACAGCCACCACTAACACTGAGTGGCTGCTGCCAACACACTGACACTGACTCAACTCCAGCCACTTTAATAATGGGAATTGATGGGAAATGATGTAAATATATCACTAGCCACTTTAAACAATGCTACCTTATATAAATGTTACTTACCCTACATTATTCATCTCATACGCATACGTATATACTGTACTCTATATCATCGACGGTATCCTTATGTAATACATGTATCACTAGCCACTTTATACTATACTATGCCACTTTGTTTACATACTCATCTCATTTGTACATACTGTACCCGATACCATCTACTGTATCTTGCCTATGCTGCTCTGTACCATCACTCATTCATATATCCTTATGTACATATTCTTTATCCCCTTACACTGTGTACAAGACAGTAGTTTTGGAATTGTTAGTTAGATTACTTGTTATTACTGCATTGTCGGAACTAGAAGCACAAGCATTTCGCTACACTCGCATTAACATCTGCTAACCATGTGTATGTGACAAATAAAATTTGATTTGATTTGAAGCTCGTCATCAAGCTCGAGACCCTGGGTCTCGACCCCGCCCTGTGCAACTGGGTACTGGACTTCCTGACGGGCCGCCCCCAGGTGGTGAGGGTAGGCAACAACATCTCCTCCCCGCTGATCCTCAACACTGGGGCCCCACAAGGGTGCGTTCTGAGCCCTCTCCTGTACTCCCTGTTCACCCACGACTGCGTGGCCACGCACGCCTCCAACTCAATCATCAAGTT